>NW_024870773.1:26856250-28355625 GCF_019054845.1 Dipodomys spectabilis
TAAAAATGCCAGGGTGGATCTCTTCTTATACTCTAAGCACTTCATTTTTCTGTGTGTCAGTTGTGCATGGCTTTTAAGAGATTCTCAGGTCTTAGACTGCTGTTGCCTGGTGTCATTCTAATGTTAGCTGTATAGAATAAATTTGGATGTTAAGAATTCCTCCCCTCCCCCATGATTCAGTCTTGACAAGTTGCAATTGTCCAAGAATGTATTTGTATCTTCCATTATCTTCCATGTTGTGCAGGTGATTGTTATATAATTGTCTTATAATGGTCTCTGGGGGTCTCTGGTTTCTGTTATAGTATCTTTTTTATCTCTTAGTTACTTGTCTCTTTTTATGGTCTTCTTACTTTTGTTTATCTTTATAATATACCAAGTCTTTATTTCATTACTGTTTGTATTATTTTTCAAATCCCTATTTTATTTCTATTCATTGTAGTCTTAATTATTGCCTGCCTTCTACTAAGTGTCGCTTGAGTTTGTTTTTGCTTTTCAAGTTTCTTTATATATATAATTTATATATAATTATATATATAGTTAATATATATATAATTTTTTGTTGGTCGTGGGGCCTGAACTCTAGACCTGGGCACTGTCCCTCAGCTCTTCAGCTCAAGGCTAGCACTCTACCACTTGAGCCACAGCACTACTTCTGGCTTTTTCTGCTTATGTGGTGCTAAGGAATTGAACCCAGGGCTTCATGCATGCAAGGCAAGCACTCTACCACTGAGCCACCTTCCCAGCCCCTGTTTTTCAAGTTTCTTAAGTGAAGTGGTTAGTTCTTTCTTCTTTTTTGATATAGGTTGTTAAATTTCCTTTGTATGACCACTTTTGCTGTGTCTCATTGGTTTTAGTGTGTGATTCAAGTTTTGTTTGTCTCAAAGAATTTTTAAATTTCTCCATTGAACCACTGGTATCCTGTTGCAAGCTGTTCAAGTTTCATGTATTTGTAAATTCATGAATTCCTCTAATTGGTAGTCTACCATTAATAGCTAGAAAAGACGTTCTTTCTTCAGTCTTCTAAAATGTATGAAGAATTTTCTTTTGTGTCCTAAAGTGTTTTTCCCTACAGATGGTTGTATGCACAACTGAGCAATGCATGTATGCACCAGCCACTGGATGGAATTGTTTGTGAATATCTATTACATCTGTATAGTCCAGAGCTCAAGCAAATTCTGATATTGTGTCATCCTTGTATTCTGTGGGATGATCTGTTTATTGCTGCTAGTGGAACATTAAAGTCCCTTATTAATGTAGCATTGTGCCCTCTGTCTCCCTGTACATATGTTCATATTGAATCACCCCTTTGTCTTTTTAAGGACTTTCCTTATTACTTTTTTTTATAGGTTTAAAAGTATATTTTATCTAAGTATAGCTAATCTGGTTTTCATGTGCTTGGACTGTCTTCTTCCACCTATTTCTTTCCATCCTATTTCCTTACAACTGAAGCAAGATTATTAATTTTTTTTCCTATTGTATCTGCTTCTCTTCTGCGTGTCTCTGCTATGGGCAAGGTGCTAATTTTCTCTCTCCCTCTAGGGAGAGAGCTCCCTGAGCTCCTGCTGTCTGTTTCCTATGCCACGTGGAAGCTCAGAGGTCCCTGAGTCTCCACATGCTCCACGTTAACCTTGATCCCTTGTCCCAAAGCCACTCTTCCTCTGGTCTTTCTCTGCTTTTTCTCCTCTCACTTCCTAGTGCTCTGCATTTTCTTCCTGCTCTCCTGGTTCACTGCCTTCTGTCTGCCTCACGGTTCTTCCTACACAAAACACCTCCTGGAGGCCTTGCCTCTGTGGGAAAGCCCCAGGCATTTCTGGATAGGCTCCCCACCCCTGCCCACTTTCCCACGTAGACTTTTCAAGCTCACACATCCCACAGGCACAGTTCACAATCACAGTTGTTTTTGTTTTTACAACCCTCTCTCTACTTCACCTTTATCCATTTATATACCAAAGACAATGTGACTTTTTTATTTCATCTGCCACAATATATGTTTCACCTCTTCACTATGTCCTCACAATTCAACTCAAATGTTAACTCTGGGAGAGCAGAGTATGCATCAGAGGTTATCTCTATCACTTGTGTTAGAACTAGTGTTTGCTATGTTTTGGGCCCTGGGTAAATGTTCGTTGAATGAAGTCATGAGAGAATGAAATTACATTATATTTAGAAGTCAGAACTTTTTCTTTGGTTTTGGAGTGGGATGGCAAATCTGCTTGGTTTTTATATGGCACTTTTGATGGATTAAACAATGAGATCATGAATCAAGGAAATTATAAATCAGTATTTCAAGGTCACTCAGAGGTGGAGAATTATTACATGTGGATTTGAGAACCCAATGGGGAAAGGTTAGTGGCATTTATTTTTATATTAGGTTAAAACTACAGCACAGGTCATATTTGGTCATTATAGTTATGTGACAAAAATATTATTAGATGACAAAAATTCATGATCATGTAAAGGTTAAAAAATGAATATTTGTTCCTTAGGGACACTGGCTGCCAATAACTTTAAACAAAGGAAGAGTAGTGGAGAATAATTCTATCTACTTTAGTGGAACCACTTTAGGATACTATGTAGATACTTCCAGAATAATGGGAAAACTTGATTTCATGCATCAACATTTCTATGCATCATTACATGATATGATAAAGTGCATACGTACATACGTAGGTATATCTAAGTATATTTAGGTATACGTATATAATACTTTCTTATTGATTGGTTGATCTCACCTTATTAGCACTTTTATTACACATGGGATCTCCATCAAGATACTTTCTTCCTAACTCCAGAGATCCACAAAAAGTGACAGGTAGTGAGGTTAGCTAGGACGACATTCATGCCCTGTGTGGTTGAGGAATCACCAGGTCGGAAGCTTTGACGTCTACCAGACACGTACTACAACATATCCTGGTCAGGCTCTCCGCACCAGAAGTAGAGATGCCTTTCCTCCTGATTTTGGAACTTTTTAATCATCTTGAGACATGTGTCTTTTCAAAGCTGAGTTGTCCATTCTACAGTAAATTCTGTGACACCATGCTTTTAATAACATGTTCTTGTTTAAATACTTAGATTTAGACTTTCTTCCTTGCTAATAAAAAAATACCACGTACAAGTAAATATAGTATTTCCTAGAGGAAAATCAGCCCAGCCCTTGACCCTGACTATCCTGTATAAATCTTAAGAAAATATGTAATTCATTGATAAAAGGCTATCACATTCTTAGCTTGTCCCGGGAGCTCAACTGAATGCCTATCCCTCCCAGCTTATTAATATTAGTGTAGCTATTATGCTAGCATTCAATCTCTAGTTTTCTCTGATTAGGTTTAAGAATAGAGTCTGTTTGGCTAAATTTATTTACTAATAGTTGGGTGACCATTTGCAAAAAAAAAAAAAGTTGATTTCTATGATTCAGGACCTCTGTAGATATTGTGAGCCAGAATTAAACTTAGCAACCAATTACATTCTGAGAGCATTATGTGGGATGCACAGCCATGAACGCCTTAGTTGATGTCAACCGTGGTCCAATTAAACCTGCAATGGGTTATTATTTTTTTTTCCATGAGTTTACAGGTTAGATCAGTAGGCAGTTCCTCTTTGAAGAAAGGTTAGTTTACTTCAAAAGATTGAAAAGCAAGGCTCTGCTGAAGACACTTCAAATTATTTTGCATGAGTGCATGAGGCTGTTTTATCATCGAAGCCCAGATTGCCTCTCCAGCCACATTTCTTTCTAGGCAGTGACTCATCTTTCGTAAGCTCTGACAACTGCTCAGCCTGTGGTCCTACCCTTTGCCTCCTACACAGTGTGTGGAGTCTGCCTTGTGTTTGCTTTCTCCTCTACTGGGAGTTGGCTGAGTGAGGCCTCATCCTCAGCAATATTGAGTCCCCCTCTGGCTTCTGTGTGTCTGGATTAGAAGTCCATTTCTTTCTACGCAATGTCCATGGGTGATGGATTTGCCAAGCACACATTCTTTACTGTGTCCTGTGCTCTTTCCTTCCCCATAATTTTATGCCTGGTCTTCACAGTGTTGTTTCCAGACACAGGCCCTGGTTACTGGATTGTGGCTGGGTCATTCACCTGTACACTCATTGTGCACCGGTTCCAACAACCCCTCTTGCTGTAATATCACCTTGCCTTTTTTTACAAGTTGCTCTTGATTTTATCAGGACACTTCTCTGGTATCTGATGGGGAATATTCATTGGTTCTTTTTGAGCCCTCTCTCATTTCTTTCAGGGGTGCCGCTTTCTTTGGTGGATTAGGTTTCGATTGAGCATGATCATTTCCACCATGGCCTGTGGTCCGCTGAGTGTTCTTACTTAAAAAGAGCCAAGGGCAGCTCCCAGATTGGAGAGTGGATGCTGGCTTTGCAGAGAACTTGTACCCCTGGGTTCATTTCTCCTGCATCTTCTGTGACTAGAAATTTCCACTCCCCTGTGTGGAATTTCTCCTATTAACTTATCTACAGTTCAGTTTATGGACACTTTATCTACTGAACAACTTATTCCTCAAATATATGAAATTAAATTATGTTCATAACTTGCCTGATTTAGAATATTTAAAATAATCTCTTACAAATAAGAGCACTAAATTGTACTATTGTACTTCTACAGAATTATGAGCCACTGAAGTTTCACTAGTACCATTGCATTAATAAGCTATTCTTAATTCCTTAATGCTCTTCTCCTTATATCTTTTCATTAAGTGTGATATTACTTGTAGACACAAATAGTTTCCCTGACATTTCTAGTCTTACTGTGGGATGTTCAATTAATCCCCTCTGAGATATATTTGAAATGGCACAGACATTTTTAATTGAGGAATTCAGTGTCCAAAGTTTCTCCTCAAACATTCAAAGGTATTTAATACTTGGTTATTATTTGAAATTATATGTTATAGATACTTATAATTGCAATCTAAAAAACATTTGATATCCTATGTGTTCATTTTTTTCTGCAAGATATTTTCCCCTTTTTTCTATTTGGCTTTTAGGTAGCTATTATATTTTTCAACTAAGTTAGACATATTTCATATCTGCAAACTATTATAATGAATATATCTACTCATCTATTAATAAAATTTATCTTTATTTTGGAAGGTATATAAAATATTATAAATGCAATTGTGAATTCTTTTATACTTCTCAATCTTTTCTCTCCCCTCCATTTCTAAAAGAAACCTACCTCAATGCGGAAATAATTGTGTATCCTTCTCATTTGGTGTTTTAATAATTATATTATTATTGATTTGTCCATAAAAGGCAGTGCTATTTTAACTGAATAAAAATATACATACATTGCAACAATGAGATGTACAAGTCATTATGTAGAAAAATGAACTTTACAACTTTTGCTGGGGGTAGGGGTTGAGGGTGGGAGATGGGAAGGGATGGGAAGGGGAAACAAAGGAGAAGGCAACAATGCTTGATAAGAAATGTACTCATTATCTTGCCCATGTAATTGTAATCCCTCTATATGGTATTTTCACTATATATATATGTATATATATATATATACATATATATATATACACACACACATACATATATACACATAAATTATAAGAGGTTGTGATTTTTCATTTCTGAATTTTGTGTGTCTGTGCCAGTCCTAGGGCTCAAACTAGGGCCTGGGTGCTGTTGCTGAGCTTTTTTGCTTAAGGCTAGCACCCTGCCACTTGAGCCACAGCCCCATTTCCAGTAATTGGAGATAAGAGTCTCATGGACTTTCCTGCCTGGGATGGTTTGGAACTGTGATCCTCATATCTTAGCCTCTTGAGTAGCTAGGATTACAGGGATGAGCCAAGGACACCAGGCTTCATTAATACTTAATGTTTTGTTTGTTACTGAAAGCTTTTAATATAAGCATCCTCAGGTCTAATTGTGGAGGAACAGAATACAGTTCTCCTAGTTACAGGCTGTAAATTATTATGACTTGGATAAACACAAATCAGTACAATAAGAAGAAGTAGAAATGACCTAGAAGTCCACAAATATAGACATATAATTCAACTTTGTAAATATGGTATTTATAACAATATATCTCTCAGCCTGGCTACCCCATTGTCTAAATAACTGAACTGCAAGTTTCATTATAAATTCTGTGCATATTTCTCATTAATTCAAATGATAGATTGGGAATAGAACACAACCTCCAAATGCATGATGTTTTTATATTTTTTCCATTGAAATGGCTCAGCTGTCCTCTGTAAATGCTGTGTCATTGTTTTCTACCCTCAGCAGAGAAGGAAGGACATTTTCCTTCCCTTAATAATTTATTAATTTTTTAAAAAATAATGTATACTTTGGGGGTGTTGTGTAGTAATTGGATACATGCATACAGTGGATTGTGATCAAATCAGTGTGGTTGACATTATTATGTCCCCAAATGTTTATCACTTGTTTGCATTATGAAGCATTAATCTTTTCTAATTATTTTGAAATTCAAGCTAAATCATGACAGATGTAACAACTCTATTGTAATATGGACCACTAGACCTAAGCCCTCCTACTTATTGTGTGTCAGTGCCCTTAATATTGAACCTCTCAATGTTTTGTCCTCCCTCTTACCCTGCCTGATCTCTAGGGACCAATATTTTACACTCTATTTTGTTCCATCTGACATGTTTGTAATACTAACAGAATACTGTGTTGTGGATGCCAATTTTAGGCAACACTATCCCTCACATAAGTCTGAACTGGACATTCTCAAGTTGTATGTTATAAAGACGGTGAGCCACCTGCAAAGCAGAATAGAACCGCAGAAGAGCCTGTCAGGGTGGACTCTTCTTTCCCTTGGTCGTTTCTCTTTCAGATATCCTGATGTACTTAAGTTCAGTAATGGAAGAACTTATCAGAAGTATTTCTGATCATAATATAAAACATGTATTTATTTGATCTTTGGTGAGCCTCAGTTTTCAGAGAATACTGGGCCCATTTGTGTAGATAGGAACAGAGATAAGGAGTGGAGAAAAGTACATATGAGTTGGACTCCAGACTCTTTGGTTAATTAAATTTGGGCCTCAGAGAGGTTTGTTCAATATCATTGACTCAATTAATTCACATTAAAATGCAAACAAATTGAAATAAGTTCAAATAGCTCAAGAACGAATTGAAGAAACTTTTGAATGAATTCATGAGTCAAAATAATGCTGAGAGCTATTTTGTGTTATGCTGAAAGTGTTAAAAAGATTGAAGTGGATATGAATATGTAGACTGACAGTTATGGCTTCATAAATGATCATCATTATTTACGACAATGGCGGTTTGGTTATTAAGAAGCTAACAATGTCCTTCGGCTTTTGATGGTGGATGGCAGTTATCCGTGTGGCTCTACGTGTCTGGCATTGGTGAAGGACTCATTTGACTGAATTTGAAAACTATGCTTACAGTATCAATACATGTCATGTACTTTAGCACTTGAGAATTTCATTTAATTCTGTATACTTTTCTGAACATACATTAGTTGTGCAAAGGGGTTTCACTGTGATGCTCTGTACGTACATACAGTGAACCTCAGTCCATCCCATCCCCCCTGACATTTCCCCTCATCTCCTGAGACAATGTCATGAGGTTTCCATGTTCTGTTCCCACACGTGACCATATTCACCACACATACCCTCTCTTTTTTGTCCATCCCTGTTTTGCAGGTACCCATCCACAAACAGAACTTCTTTCATATTCCTATCATTATTTTTTTTTAAAAATTTGGTTGGTCCTGGAGCTTGAACTCAGGACCTAGGTGTTGTCCCTGAGCCTTTTGCTCAAGGCCAGCACTCCACCACTTGAGCCACAGCTCCACTTCTAATTTTTGAGTGGTTGATGTAGATAAGAGTATCACAGGACTTTTCTGCTCTGGCTGGCTTTGAACTGTGGTTCTCAGATCTCAGCCTACTGAGTAGCTAGGATTACAGGCATAAGCTACTGGTGTCCAGCTTTCTTTATAATCTTATCATCTGAATATCTCTCAATTCACCCTCTTTTCCACTTTTTTATGGTTTACAGACTATGCTGTGTGTGTGGCCTCTGACAGCATTTAGGACACAGTAGCAACTCCTTGAAGATTCATTTAATAAACATATACATCTATGAATACCTTTGTGGGTAACATGAACATTTTTGTACACCACCATCTAAGGAACATCTACATATATCACATTATGTGAGACCGTGTGATTCTCTTAAGAAGTACAATTTAGTATTTATGGGAAGTAGACAACAGATAACCACTACGAATCTCCTTCCATCAATATTTTTTGTGTGATTTTATTAAAAAAATAACATTGGCCAAAGAAGTAGACTGGATGTGTTGACACTATCTAAGATAAATACTGTGTCCTAATCACCTGTTTTATTACCAGACCTGAGGCAGAGCAGAGTTCTGACTGACTGAGATGTGTTAGGATATGGAGTCCATAGGATGACATTTCCTTGCTCCCTTCCTGAAAGTCCAATTTGACAGAGGAGGCCTGTGTTCAGGGATTTTGGAGGTGGATCTCAGTGATCTGTACCATGAATAAACACTCCTGTGCTTCTCAAGGTGATCATTTAAGGCCAGATGCAGAAAGACACTGCTTCAATGCTGGGAAGATTATTTGTTGAAATGAGGTGATTTGGCTAAGGAAGCCTCAACATTTCACACGCATTGTTCTTGAAGATTAAAACTGCTTTTTCCTCTTTTTTAAAATAAGTTTTTTATTGTGAAAATACTGTACAGAGGGGTTACAATCACATGAGCAAGGTAATGAGTACATTTCTTATCAAGCATTGTTGCCTCCTGCTTTTCCTTAAAAGAGATTTTTTTCATATACATTCTCTGCACTAATGAAGCGGTAACTCTGACTTGAAATCCCTGGGCGAATTCTGCAAAGGGACTGGAGTTGAGATGATTTATACAACGGTGTAAAAGAGAGGGAGAAATGTGAAAGACACGAATGGGAAAATCCATAGAGTCAGAAAGCAGATTAGAGATTGCCAGAGGCTGCAAGAGAACTGAGGGGGACTGTTAATGAGCATGAGATTTTGGGAGAAGAGATGCTGTCAAATTAGTTGGCACTGGTTAATGACTCTGTGTATCTACTGAAAAAAACATCAAAATTTGGGGATCATTTCAGTATAGGTGAACTATATTTCAATTAGTCATTGTAAAAGAGGAGATGGATGGCTGGGGCAGGGCTCAGTGGTGGAGCACCTGCCTAGCTGTCAGCAAGCTCCTGGCTTCCATTCCTGCCACTGCAAGAGAGGGGTCCAGTCCGCTAAGTCACATAAAGATTAGGAGGTGAAACAAATGAAGATGTGAACAACATTACACTCATGGCTGGCTCCTACTAGCCATGGGGCTGGAATTCTGTGAAAGACATCATACAGAGAAGTCCTGTGGCTGGCAAGGGAATCTCGCCCTCCAATGTGATTAGGGAAGTTTTCTCCACCCTTGAGAACAAATTCTGTCCACAGTGCTCATGTGTTAAAAGGAATCCGAATGCATGGCACTCAGAAGTAGGGACTGTGTTTATCATATTCCTCAGTACAATGTGTGCAAGTATGTGTATACACACACACACACACACACACACACACACACACACACCATCTCTGAGTCTGGTAGGAAACACTTCCAGGTGTCACAATACACCTGAAGCTGGGGTGGGGGTTGGAGCTGGGGGAGGGGTAGGGAGAAGGCAGGGAATAAAGCAGGAGTACATGCTGGTTTTTCTTTATGCAAATCATAAGATGTGAAAAAAAAAAGAGAACGTTTAACCTGAAATGAATAAGAAACAGACTTTAAGAGGGAAAACAAATGATTTTCAATAGCTGGAAAAGAGCTAGAAAAATAATATTGCACTAAACAGGCATGCTGGTGTTGCTCACACAGTGTGTAAGAGTGAACACATTTCCCAAAGATTTCCTCCACTATGGCTTGAGACCTTTCAACTCAATGGAACTTTATTAGATGGGTACTTTATTTATTGGAAGATGCCAAAGAATCTGTAAATCCTATTTCCAGAAGTTTTGATAAATAGAAAACCCCAAAGTGAGAGTCCAGGCTGGGGGAAACTCCCATTTTCATAGCTTTCTGTGTGCTCACTCTTCTGTTATTTAATAGGCTAGCAAATAAGGCAGAGCAGCTTAAGAATGCAAATTAAACTTGTGATGGGGCGAATCTGCAGTTGGCAGAGTTGCGTATTTATATAGGTTCTCTCCTTTGAGAGGTTCCTTCATAGTTTGTGACACATGTTACTTTGTACCCTACCAATATCAAACGTCATTGTATTAAAATTCTTTCATTGCTACATAGATTTGGATAAAACTTGCATTTGCATCAAGGCTAGCTAAGCCATTACAGGGTATACAAGAAAGGGAAAAGAGTTTTTTTTCCCTACTCTTTCCCCTGCCCCCTTTTCTAACAGGAGGCATTTTTATTTAATTTTTATTTTTATAAATGTTTTGTACAGGTATTGAGGCCTGAACTCAGGGCCTTGAGTTTTGTTTTCTAAAATATTTTTTAAAATTATCTTTAAGGAGTTGTGCAAAGGAGTTGCTATTCAACAAAGCAGTTGATGAATACAGTGAGTCTTGATCTGTCCACCTACCCTTTTCCTTATACTTCTTAATTTTGTGGTTATACAATGACTCCTTGCCTGCATTCCCCTTCCCTATTCACTAGTTTACACCCCCCCCTCTTGTGAGTACTCATTTCCTGCTACTTAATTTAGTTGGGCTTTGACTTAGAATTATACTATTGAATTCTCCATAGAGTCTATTAATCCTTCGGTTAATTCATTTGTAACCCCTTGCATACCACTCAGTGTGTAAGTAAGCACCAGTGTGTTTTCTTATAGATTTAAAGGTGCATTCTAGCCACTACAAATGAGGGAAACCATGCAACCTGTGCTTCTCTGGGTCTGGCTTACTTTACTTAATATAATTTTTTTCCAAGTCTTTCCATTTCCTTATGAATGGAACAATATCATTCTTTCTAATGGATGAGTAGAGTTCCATTGTGTATTTGTACTACATTTTCTTGATCCATTCGTCCATTGTGTGTATGTGTGTGTGTGGAGTTATATAGGTTGATTCCATATCTTGGCTATGGTAAATAGTGCTACATTAGACATGGTTGGGACATAAAACCTATGCTACTATAGAAAAATACCTTGAAACAGTGATAAAGTCTATCACAACTGCAATGCTTTGCCGTCAACCATCTGCTGTACCTGCCATTTTTTGGAATACTACATGTTGATGCATATCTGTTCTATACCCATCTACAGAACACTGTGAGATATTCATACATGTGATATATGTATACATATGATATGTATATATGATATGTATACATATGATATACATATGAGGAGCAAGTTTCTAATCTGTAGGTCACTGTGTTCAGTAGAGGCAATTTATCCACTTGATTCCAATGACATCTCTCCTTAACAAATTACACACTGTCACCCCAAAGCTACTAATTCTGGGCCTATTTAAACAGCACTTTACTGGAATGGAGGGAGAAGGGTTTTAATGTTAATTTTCAGGTTAATTTGGTTAGTGATTGGGCTATGCATTGAACGTACCCAAGACATAGGTTCTAGGACCTTACATTCATGGAATGTGTCATCTCTGAATTTACCAAGAATCTGATCTCACAGCCTGTGCCTTGTAACTTTTAGCTGTACTTACAGTGAGCACATGAGAGTCTTTTTCTGTGGGAGGTAAGGAATGGGGGAGAAGATGTGTTCAATAACCTTATAGTTAAATCTCTGAGTGTGTTTGAGGGCTTGGGATGTAACTTTTGTTAAGTGCATCTTAGCTTTGGTTTCTTCTCCACCATAGATGAATGGAATGGAAACTGGAACTGGCTCATTGATCTTGTTCCTAGAAGAGCAATGGTTATGATAATTGAGTACTTCTACCCCCTCCTGGCAGAGCTGACCCTTTTTGGATCTTCCGCCTAAGAACCTAGTGGTGCTCGCGATAGAAACATCAGGGAAATGTGGACCACTGCAGACTGTAGTTTTCAGCTGTCACTCTTTCTCGAGATAGCACCACACTCTGCTTCCAGAAGTGAATCAAAAGTGTGTCTTGCAGTGTCCCTCCAAGAATGTGATTCTGGTAGTTTCTAGAACAAGTGAGCTTTCCAGGATTTGTGGTGGTTGAATCCGTTTGCTAATGGGTTTGTAAAACACAAGGCCTGGCTTTCCACGTCCTCGTTTTTCTTCTTGTAATGATGGAAGCACATTTTTTTCCAAGCTCTTTACACGACCAACCTAAAATGAGAAGTACCTAGGGGGCATGTTTCGGGGTAACAGGGAACTGAGGTTCAACTGCAGAACCTTTCACACACCAAGACAGTGCTCTAACACTAGCTACATTCCTAGACCAAGGAGGGATTATTCAAATAGCCAGGATATTGGATTGGAAGAACATAGCTACATTTTACTTTTCCATGGTCACTCACACTTTTAAGTCATGTGTTTTCTTTTTTGTAATGATTTTTTAAAGTATTATAATTATCTTTAAATAGCTTGACACAGGTGTTACCATTCAACAAAACAGTTTATGAATACTGTGCATCTTGATCAATGCCACCTCTTTCAATATTCTCACCCACCTCTCCCAACCCAGCCCTTGCTCACTCTTCTTAATTTTGTAGGATATGTATTGAGGTATTTCCCACTTAACAAAGCAATTTATGTATACAATAAATATTAATGTATGCTATGCCTTCAATGTTTTCACCTCCCTTCCACCCACCCTTCCCTCATATTTCTTAATTTTGTGGTATATACGATGAATTCTTGACTGCCCTTACCCCTTCATTTGTCCACTCCACTCCCCTCTTGCAAGCACCCATTTCCTGCTATTTACTTTGTTTCACTTAGTCTTTCTAAAGAATTTTAGTCTTTGAACTCTCTGTATAGGCTATTATATTTCAGTCAATTCATTTGTAGCTACTTGCATTAAGTGAAGTAAGACAGACCCAGGGAAACAAAGGTTGCACGATTTCCCTCATCTATGGTAGCTAGAATGTTTCTATAAATCTATAACTCATGTATTTTTATTCAATCACCCCAATAGTGAAATTTTCCATCTCACACAACCATGCTACTTAAGTTAATCCAAAGAGTGATATTCTTTTAATTGCAAGTTTTAACTTGATGAAAGGAAACTTTAAAATTAATAGGGTATTAGATTCTTAGTACACACATTGATAATTACAGCACATAGTACTAAAATTCTTTTAACTAGCACATTTTGTTCTGATTGGTTCCCAGTTTTCCAGCACCTAACCTCAGTTTCTGCTGGACCATTTACACAACAGATGAGAGGTTGTTAACCAACCTAATGGAGTAGCTGTGAGGAGTAACCGGTCACTCTGACCTTCAGATACACCCCAGATAAGGACTGGGAAGGAAAAGAAATACAGTTAGAGCCTTCAACTGAACATGGAAGCAATCTCTTTCCTGAGTAGATGTCTTGCTCTCATTCAGAACCATTTTTGGTTCAGTTAGCAACATCTTTGATGCCCATCTGGACTCACTGGAAATTTGACTTCATACTTAATTCTTAAATTGTCAATAGAGAGAACTCTGAGCCAAAAATGATGCAGAATGAGTGGAAAAGCCATTACTGAAAAGAAAGCTTTCATCTACATAGGAGAGAATGGACCCAGTGCTTGCATTCTGTTCTTCTGGGCTCCTGTAATTCCTTCTCTCTCTTCCAAGTATAGTACACATTTGATTTCCCACTGATTTATTTATTGACTTATTTTATGGCTCATGGGGCTTGAACACAGGGCTTGGGGGCTATCCCTGAGCTTTCATACTCAAGGCTAGTGCTCTACCATTTTGAGCTATAGCTCCACTTCTGGTTTTCTGGTGGTTAATTGGAGGTAAGAGCCTCGTGGACTTTCCTGCCAGGCTGGCTTTGAACCACAATCCTCAAATCTCAGCCTCCTGAGTAGCCAGGATTACAGGCAGGAGCCACTGGTGCCTGGCTTCCTTCCCTTCCTTCCCTCTCTGCCTCCCTCCCTCCCTTCCTCCTTCCTTCCTTCCTTCCTTCTTCCTCCCTTTCTTTCTTTCTTTCTTTCTTCCTTCCTTCCTTCCTTTCTCTCTCTCTCTCTCTTTCTTTCTTTTTTTCTTTCTTTCTTTCTTTTCTTCTCCTTCTTTCCTTCCTTCCTTCCTACCTGTAGTTGTACTAAAAAGTTTCCATTTAGCACAACAGTTTATGAATGTCATAATAAAATGTGATCATTTTAAAGATACACACTGCTTTATTTTATGCAATGTGGCATGTTATACACAGTGTACCTGTCCAGACATATAAGGAAACCATCCACTGTGGTCTTGACCATGAGGCCTTGTTTCCTTAGAGATCTTGCACACAATAAATGAGTGAGTGGGTTTTGCTCTTTCATCATCTTTAATGTAAACTTGCTGGCTGAGAAAATCTCTTCCCTCTCCCGAAGGTGGCAAAGAGCTAGATGTCTATTAGTTCAGAAATGTAAACTGTGTTTCAGCACTCAAGACAACAGCTTATGGAACTGAGTCTTATGTTTCAATGTCAAGTGTGTTGCACATAGCGTGACATAACCGGCTGCTAACATGGGACACTTGAGTGTCAGCTCACACTTCATGACACACTACTATCAGGGAATGTTTGCATCATGACCCCCACCCCACTGGACACGAGTCTAACTCTGAAAGGAGAAGGGTACTGTAGTTGAATCCCTACTGTGCCTCATCCACCATTGAATGCTGTGTGTGTATTCTTTGGCCTGCAGGTCCAACTTCCTTGGTCAAAGAATGTGACACTGTTTTGAGGTTAAAACATGGAAAGCTTTAGCAATACTGTCAATCTCATCCATAATAATCTAGCATTTGGAATAGAATTTAGGTGAGATTTTACAGTTAAAGAACTGAAGATTCCTACAGAAAAGGATAAAGTAATTTTAAGGATTGTATGTTATTCTGTTGGGTAGAACAAAGATGGTGAAGAGTAATTGGTAATATCCAAGAATTGTGATAACTCTAAATCATACCTAGGAAACTTGCAATATATTTAGTGGTGGTTATTATGGCCTTCTCTTTCCTCTGTGCCAAAGGAAGTAAACCATAGAATCTGTTCTCATACGGACATGCCAACAGTATTCCCGGCAGATTTGGCTAATGAGAGGCATTTGGCATTTAAGTAAGATGTAAGATAAGATAGGAAACTATGAATGCCTTGGTTTTACAAGGTGCTTGCTAAATTAACCAGTCTCACTGTGCGTTTGGCACTACCAGACTGGAAGTG
Source organism: Dipodomys spectabilis (assembly GCF_019054845.1). Classification (NCBI taxonomy): domain Eukaryota; kingdom Metazoa; phylum Chordata; class Mammalia; order Rodentia; family Heteromyidae; genus Dipodomys; species Dipodomys spectabilis. The sequence goes on from NW_024870773.1 coordinate 26,871,539, forward strand.
TGGTATGAGAGAGCATGGGCCCTTCCTTCTACTCTACTTCATAACAAAAAGACATTTCCAAAAATCATGAGCTCATATTCTGACCAGGTGGCTGGCTTTTTCTCTAAAAACTCTCATGTAATTCAAGTGTACTGAGTACAGCCCTCTGAGTTGCTGAAGTTAATTAGCAGTTTTCATGTTTCCCCAGAATCTAGAGTTCTACCCTGAGCAATTTTTCCAAAATTTATTTTTTGCCACCCCACAAATGCTAATTTGCAGCTTTGAACTTGCAAACTTTCTCCTCACATTTAAGATAAAAAACCAAATGAAATAATGCTTCGCTCTATAACTAACTTATCATTTGTGTAACATTAAGGTTATAGTCTCAAAGCTGAGCTCTTCCTCAGGTAAAATTCCAGCTGAGGTTTCTGTTTTCTGATGTTTTTCACCTGCCTCAGTTCTTTGCACATAGTGGCTACTCAAAGACATATTTTGAATGGGAATAAATGATCACTTTTTTGTCTGACTATGCTCTAATTTGGTGAGTGATATAACATCTACCTTCATAAGAACATGAGCTTTTTATTGACTCAGAGTTATAGTTTTCTGTATTTCTTTTATTCATTCATGCGTTCTGTTTTATTCATCATAACAAATGCTGATTATTAATTACCAGGGATTTCACCACTGCAGGAAGAGAATAAACAGCACAGTAAAGCAATCACAAATATCTTTTTGGTCCTCCTATGCATATAGCAGCAAAATCATACTACACTATAGCGTGTTACAAGTGCAATAGCATTATGCTTCAAAATGAGTGTACATTATCTTCATTCTTAAGCCTCTTGTTGAAATGAGTGGCTATCTGAGCCTTCAGCAAGTCATATTTTGTTTTGTCTTGTCCTGCTTTTCAAAGGTTTAGCCATCAAAAGTTTTGGCTTCTGGTTGACTGGCATTGTGGTTCCTCACAGTTTGAGTGGAGGTGATAATCTCCTCTATCAGTAGCCCTTTTCTCTCACAAAAATTTCACTTCAGGATGATATGTTGTGGATAGTACATTTAACCCACTGTAAAATGTTCTCACTGGTGCAAGCTTTTGAATGGGACCCTGCTCCACCAAGTGGAGCTCTGTTTCTCAGAGCTTCTGCAGTCCTCTGATTCTCCTGTTGCTATGCCAACCCTGGCCACCAATCTCTTCACCAGGAGCAGATTCTATCTCAAGAAACCATCTCCGGGCTGGCACCAGTGACTCATGCCTGTAATCCTAGCTACTCAGGAGGCTGAGATCTAAGGATCGCTGTTCAAAGCCAGCCCGGGCAGAAAAGTCCGTGAGACTCTTATCTCCAATAATTCACCAGAAAACTGGAAGTGGCACTGTGGCTCAAGCGGTAGAGGGCTCGCCTTGAGCTGAAGAGCTGAGGGATTCTGCCAAGGCCCAGAGTTCAAGCCCCATGACCGAAAGAAAGACAGGAAGGAAGGAAGGAAAGAAGGAAGGGAAAGAAAGAAAGAAAGGGAAAGAAAGAAAGGGAAAGAAAGAAAGAAAGAAAGAAAGAAAGAAAGAAAGAAAGAAAGAAAGAAAGAAAGAAAGAAAGAAAGAAAAGAAAAGAAAGAAACCACCTCTGACTCATTCATTCGTAATAAGTCATTCCTCCCCCATTAACGTCTTCTTAAGACTTCGGAGCAATTCAGTACCATCTTCTGCATCCACTGCTAACTGGTTCTGCTGTTACCACGTCGGCAATGACTCTCTGGAGTGAAGTCTTGAACCCTGCAAACTCATCCATTAGAATCCATTCTTCCCCATGGATCCCAGCGTTTGAACTGGCATCCGAAAAGGCAAGTCCTTTCAGGGCTTTCGATTCACTTCGGATTGCTGTCCAGGGCAGCGATTCCTTTATGAAGCCTATGTCCTCAAGATCAATGCTGGAAAACTGCTTACTTCTTGATCCTTGCCTACAGAATTCCATGAAAAAGTCATCATCTTATTACACTTCTCCATCAAGATCTTGTGTGACCAACCACACTGCCAATTGCCAGTGATATTTTGAAAATGTTTTTTTTCTAAGCCCAAGGTCTTAACAATCACTAAGCATATTTAATAAACTATGGTTGTGGACAGAGATGAAGTTATCTAGACTCTGTGAATAGAGCTCCATTTGTAGATCCCAGGTAGAGTAGAATTAACGTGATTCCTATGGACCTTAAGATTCCTAAATGGTAAATTGGCTTTGATTTAAAAATCACCAACCAGACAGCTTGTTCCATGAATTAGACTTCCTTCTCCTGTCTGGCTATGAAATTCCTAGAAGCATCTTCCTTCAATATGAGGTGTTTGAGAATCTGTTGTGTAATGTGGCTACCTTCTTCAATGATCTTAGAACTGCATGGCTTTTAGCATCATTGATGTTTACATTTGCTGATTTTCCTGCACTTTTATGTGGGGAAACGTCTTCCTTAAACCAGCTCCAAAATCTTTTCTGTGACTTCCACATCTCTCCCCATTTTCCCCTCCCCCAGCACTCATAGGACTGAAAGGAGGGAGGGCCTTGCTCTCCACCAGGCTTTGACTTAAGAGAATTGTAGCTTGTTTGAGATTCTGACCAGACAAAAAATCTTTTTCTGTATCATTAGTAAGGATATGTACCTTGTTGAGAAATAGAAAGAGAGAGAAAAGCAGATACAGAGACAGAGACAGAGAGAGAAAGACAGAGAGCACAAATTGATAGAGCCAGTAGACTACATGAAAATTTATCAACTAAAGTCACTTCCTTCCAAATCCTTGAATCAAGGCGCCTCATTAAAATCAAATACTAACAGCAGCTATCACAAATGATCATTAGCAGATGTTATAATAATAAAAGTGAGAATTAGTGGATTTTGACACTGAGACATAGAGAGAGTGTGATCTGTTGAAAGAAAAAAAAACCAGAACCAACATACCTGCTCTGCCACAAATCTCCATTTTGTCCAATGTATAACACCCAGGGAAATAATGCACTCAAAGCGAAGTGCATCTGACTGAAGTAGGCCTGTCTGTTATTACCTAGAATGGGTTTGTTTACATTACACAATGATTAGTGGAAATGTCCACAAGGACAATGATGCAATGCGTGGGAATGACCTCTGGCTTCCTGGTGCCCATACTGGCCTATGTCAGTGTCTCTGTTCCCTCCATAAGGGGCATACGGAAGGAGAGGATTATTCAAGGAAAAACTCTAACGGTTGACTCTGTATCAACATTTATCCAGTCATGTGCCCCAGAAGGCTATCTCAGTCAGCGATGCAACACATTTTTTTTTTTTAATTGGGAAAATACTGTACAGAGGGGTTACAATTAAATGGGTAAGATAATGAGTACATTTCTTATCAAGTATTGTAGTCTCCTCCTTTGTTTCCCCTTCCCATCCTCCCCCACCCCACCCCCCACCAAACCCTCCCCCCCCACCAAAGTTGTAAAGTTTGTTTTCGACGTAAAGACTTGTACATCTCATTGTTGCAATGGGTCCACCTGTATTCCTAGTTAAACGATTTGTTTTTTCCTTTCACCTCCACAAATTATACCAATACCAAATACAGTGAAAGCAGGGCTTATACCGTGGGGGAGGGACACACAAAGCAACATAGAAATCATCTTATAAATGTGTTAGAAACAACCGCATGAAAAAAACATTTGAATACATACCTTAGGGTTCATTTCCCTAACATCACCTTATCTGACCTTTTCTGCTTGACTCAGACATATACTAGATATTGCAAATAAGGGAAACCATGGGACCTATGTTTCTTTGGGCCTGGCTTACTTCACTTAATATAATTTTTTCCAAGTCTTTCCATTTCCTAACAAATGAGGCAATGTCATTCTTTCTGATGGAGGCATAGAATTACATTGTGTATATATATACCACATTTTCTTGATCCATTCGTCTCCTGAGAGGCATCTGGGTTGGTTCCATATCTTAGCTATAATAAACAATGCTGCAATAAACATAGTTGTGCTGGTAGCTTTACTGTGTTCTTGTTTGTAAACATTTGGGTAAATGCCCAAGAGTGGTATTGTTGGGTGATAGGGGAGCTCTATGTGGAGTCTTTTGAGGAACCTCCATACTGCTTTCCAAAGTGGTTGAACAAGTTTACACTCCCACCAACAATGTAGTAAGGTTCCCTTCTGTCCACATCCCCTCCAGTATCTGTTATTATTAGAGTTCTTGATTTTAGCCATTCTAACTGGGGTGAGGTGGTATCTCAATGTTGTTTTGATTTGCATTTCTTTTATGGCTAGGGAGGTTGAGCATTTCTTCATGTGTCTATTGGCCATCCTTCTTTCCTCTTCAGAGAAGTTTCTCTTTAAGTCTCTAGCACACTTATTTATTGGGAAGTTGTTTCTTTGAAGATTTGTTGTAGGAGGATTTAATTTTTTGAGTTCTAGGCATATTTTAGATATGAGATCCTTGTCTGTTGTATGACTAGTGAAGATCTTCTCCCAATCTGTGGGCTTTCTATTATTCTTGCTAGCTATGTCCTTTGCCATGCAGAAGCTCTGCAATTTCATGCAATCCCATTTGTCCAACCTTTCTTTGATTTCTTGTGTTTCTGGTCTCTATTAAGAAAATTTCAGCCTGTGCCAAGGAGACCTAGGGTTTCTCCTATTCCATCCTGTAATGTTTTCAGAGTGTCTGCTTTGACTCCCAGGTCTTTGATCCATTTGGAGTTGATTCTGGTGCAGGGTGATATATCAGGATCTAGCTTTAGTTTTCTACAAGTAGTTAATCAATTTTGCCAGCACCATTTACTGAAGAGGCTGTCTTTCTTCCATTCTATTTTTTTAGCTCCCTTATTGAAAATTAGATGGCTATAGGTCTGTGGGTTCATTTCTGGGTTTTCAATTCTATTCCATTGGTCCTGAGGTCTGTTCTTATGCCAATACCAAGCTGTTTTGATTACTATGGCTTTGTAGTAGAGTTTGAAATTTGGTATTGATATTCCTCCAGCAGTGTTCTTTCTGTTGAGGATAGTTTTTGCTATTTGGGATCTTTTATTGTTCCATATGAATTTTTGGATTGCCTCTTCTATTTCCTTGAAGAATGAGGTTGGAAGTTTGATAGGTATTGCATTGAATTTGTAGATAGCCTTGGGAAGTATTGCCATTTTCACGATGTTGATCTTTCCAATCCAGGAGCACGGGAGTTTTTGCCACTTTCTAAGTTCTGTTTTGATTTCCTTTTTCAAGTTTTTAAAGCTTTCATCATAGAGGTCCTTCACTTCTTTAGTTAATTCCTAGGTATTTTTTTTGTGGGCCTGTTACGAATGGAGTTGCTTTCCTAATTTCAGCCACACTTTTCTCATTGTTGGCATACAGAAAAGCCATTGATTTTTGAGGGTTAATTTTATACCCTGCTACTTTGCCAAAGTTTTGAATCAGCTTGAGTAATTTGGGAGTGGAGTCTATGGGATTCTTTAAATACAAGATCATGTCATCTGCAAAGAGGGAGATTTACTTCTTCTTTCCTTATTTGGATCCCCTTTATGTTTGCATCTTGTCTTATTGCTGTAGCTAGGCATTCAAATACTAGATTGAAGAGAAGTGGAGAAAGTGGACATCCTTGTCTCATTCCTGAGTTAAGAGGGAATGGCTTTAGTTTTTCACCACTAAGTATAATGCTGTAGGTTTGTCATAAACAGCTTTTATTGTATTGAGGAATGTTCCATGGATTCCTAATTTTTCCAGAACCTTCATCATAAAGGGGTGTTGGATCTTGTCAAATGCTTTTTCTGCATTTATTAAGATAACCATGTGGTTCTTATCCTTGCTCCTGTTGATGTGATGAATTATATCAATTGATTTGCGTATACTGAACCAGCTTTGCATCCCTGAAATGAATCCTGTTTGATCGTGGTGTATGATTTTTTTGGATGAATTGTTGAAGTTGATTGGCCAAAATTTTGTTGAGAAGTTTTGCATCAATGTTCATCAAAGAAATGGTCTATAGTTCTCTTTCTTTGATGAGTCTCTGCCTGGTTTTGGGATGAGGGTTATGATGGCTTCATAGAATGAGTTCGGTAGTGAACTTTCTCTTTCAATTTCATTGAAGAGTTGGAGGAGTATTGGTGTGAGTTCTGCTTTGAAGGCCTTGTAGAATTCCACTGTAAAACTATCTGGCTTTTCTTAGATGGGAGGTCTCTTATTGCTGTTTCTATTTCAATGCTTGAAATGGGCTTGTTAAGATGGTTTAACTCATCTTGGTTTAGTTTCGGCATGTCAATATTTGCTAGGAAAAGGTCCATTTCTGCTAAGGTCTCAAACATATTAGCATAAAGTTTTGAGTATTCCCTTATAATGTTCTGAATCTTGTTTGTTTCTGTGGTGATGTTTCCATTCTCATCTCTGAGTTTATTTATTTGGGTGTGTTCTCTTCTTTTTCTGGTAAGATTTGTTAAGGCTCTGTCAATTTTGTTAATTTTTTCCAAGAACCAACTCTTTGTTTTGTTGATTCTTTCTATGGCTTTTTTGGATACTAATTCATTTAAGCCTGGTTTAATTTTAATTATTTCTTTCCATTTACTGGATTGGGGTTTATCTTGCTGCTGTTTCTCAAGGAGGCTCAGATGTCTCATTAAATTGTTGGTTTCAGATCTCTCCAATTTGTTGATGTAGGAACTCAGAGCTATAAACTTGCCTCTGAGTACTGCCTTTGCTGTGTCCCAAAGGAGCTGGTAATTTGTGTGTTCATTTTTGTAGAATATCATGAATATTTTAATTTCCTTTCTAATCTCTTCCATGACCCACTTGTGATTCAGCCCTGTGTTGTTCAGCCTCCATGTATTACAAGAGTTTCTTTGGTGCCTTTTGGTGTTGAGTTCTAATTTTATTCCCTTGCTTTCTGAGAGAATGCAAGGTATAACTTCAATGTTTCTGAATTTGGACAAGTTTGCTTTGTGGCCTAAAATGTGGTCTATTTTGGAAAATGTTCCATGTGCTGCCGAGAAAAACATGTATTCTGATGCTGCTGGGTGAAATATTCGGTAGATGTCTGTTAAATCTACTTGATCTATGCAGTTGTTTAGATCTGCGTTTTCTCTGTTGAGTTTTTGCTGAGTAGATCTATCTAGTGGGGAAAGTGGTGTGTTAAAGTCCCCAACAATTAATGTCTTTGGATCTATGTGGGATTTGAAGGAAAGTAGTGTTTCTTAGATAAATTTGGGTGCTCCGTTGTTTGGTAAATAGATATTTAGAATTTTAATATCCTTCTGAAGTAGAGATCCTTTAATTAGTATGTAGCAACCTTCTTTATCTCTTCTCAATAATTTTAATTTGAAGTCTATTTTATCTGATATTAGGATTGCAACTCCCACCTGTTCATGGGGGCCGTTTGCTTGGTAGATTTTGTTCCAGCCTTTAACATTGAAAATGTGTTTGTTTTTATGGGCAAGATGTGACTCCTGAAGGCAACAGATAGAAGGATATTGCTTTTTAATCCAACTAGACAGTCTATGTCTCTTAACTGGAGAGTTAAGTCCTTTAATGTTGAAAGATAGTACTGAGAGGTATTTGGGAGTTCCTGCCATTTTATCCACCTTCTTGGGGGCTGCGGCAACTGGCTTTTTCCTATGGTTCTTGGATTCTCAGTTTGGGTGTGGTTTCTTGGCCTTTATTGTGGTCTTGTTGGTTTTCTATGTGTAGGACATCTTTAAGGATCTTTTGTAGGACTGGTTTGGTGGAGATATATTGTTTCAATTTTTCTTTGCTATGGAAGGTTTTTATTTGACATTCAGTTATGAAGGAGAGTTTAGCTGGGTACAGTATTCTTGGTTGATAGTTGTTTGTCTTTAGGGCATGGCATACATCATTCCAGGCTCTTCTTGCTTTGATTGTCTCTGCTGAGAAATCTGAGGTGATTCTAATTGGTTTCCCTTTATAGGTGATTAATCTTTTTTCCTTGACAGCTTTAAGGATCTTTTCCTTGGTCTGAATTGTTCCTGTGCAGATTATAATGTGACAGTGGAATGTCCTGGTCTGGTCTGCTCTATTTGGAGTTCTAAAAGCTTCTTCTATCTGAATAGGCCTAACTTTTTGCATTTTTGGGAAGTTCTCTGCTAGAATCCTGTTAAACAAATTGCCTAGACCATCAACTTCCGTCTCTAGGTGCTCCTCTACACCCATTATCCTCAGATTAGGCCTTCTGATGGTGTCTTCCACATGTTGAATAGATCTATCATATTTCTTGGATTTGTCTTGGATGGTTGTATGTTCTTTCTCTATAATATCTAAGCTGTCTTCAATCCCCGGGATTCGATCTTCTGCATGGTCTAACCTACTATCAATATTTTCTACTTTGTTTTTTCTTTTCCTTCTAGTTGGTCTGCTTTGATGGCTTCAAATTCTTGGTTGGAGCTTTGTTTTAGATCTTGTATGTACTTCTTTACTTCCTTAATTTGGTGTTCAGTGTTTATTCTCAAATCACTTAGTTGATTGGTTATGGTTTTCTTGGACTCCCATTCCTTCTGTTGGGTTCCATTCAGCATTCCCCTTGTGGATTCCCTGACTTCTTTTAGCTCTCTGTTTATGGATTCCATGAATGCCTTTAGTGATCCTTGTGTATTCTCATCCTGCTCTCTCTATTCCTGTATTACTCTTTGATTAGCTTCCTCATGTTCATGCAATTCCTATAGTTCTCTTTGACTGTTTTTAGCTTGCTCACACCATTCCTGACTTTCTCTTTGTTTGTTCTTGGACAGCTCCCGCAATTCCTGTCTATCTCTTTGACTGATCTCAGCCTGCTCATGCCATTCCTTTATTTCTCTTTGGGTGTTCTCAAGCTGCTCACCAATTCCTGGATCAATCTTTTAGTAGCTTCCTCATGCTCATGATATTCCTGTATTGACCTTTGGTTTGCCTCCTCTCTTTCCTTATCACGCTCACACAGAGTCCTTTGCATGTTTTCAATCTTTTCATTCACCATGTTTACCAGTAGTGTTTGTAGAGCTTTCTGGGATCTCTCCTCTGAATTATTCATTATCTGTTCTGTCCCCTGATTATCATGAGTGGGATTTGAGATACCTGGACTTGCCATTTTTCTTGTGTTTTTCCAGCTTTCCCTGCCCATTTGGGATGAAAGTAACACTAGTATTATGCTAGAACACTATCTTAAAGTAAGCATCAACCAAAGTCTGTAGTTGCACAGTAAAAAGTCTGCAGATAAACTCTAGTTCAACAGATATATCTATTCAACATCAAACAACTATGTATTAATGGGCTACGAACCACAAAGAAGATTTTGGAAAACTAGAAATTATTAGGTTTAGGGAGAGATGTGGGTAAAAATAGGAATAGAGGGATGTGGAAAAGTAGAGGGAGAGTTAACTAAGTCCTAATCTCAAAGTGGGAAATAGGTTGGATAGAATGATAGTAGAGAGAGAAAAAAAAGAAGAAAGAGAAAGGAATAAAAGAGACAAGAAAAAGTAGAAAAAACAAAAAATAAAAATTAAAAAGTGAAACCTTTAAAAATTATGCAAATATAATAACATAATATTCAGAGAAGAACGGGGATAGGATAAGAGAAGGGGAGGGATAGAAAGGAGATGTGAAAAACAAAAATAAAAATGCTTAAAATATTATATAAGTATAAAGAGGTAGTACTGCTATTAAGGAATTTAAGTCTAAGAGGTTTTGAATTGAGTAATAAATTTCTGGATTAAGTGTGTACACAATGGAGGATAAAGTCTAATAATCGACTACGGGTACATCTGAGGATGAGCAGAACAGCAATTAAGCCATGCAGAGAAGAACGAAAGAGAAGAAAATGTGAAAAGAATGAGAAAGAAAGAAAGAATAAAAAGGATCAAAAGGTCGGTAGAGCTAAACAAAAAAAAAATTTTTTTAAAGAAAAAAAGCACATACACATATACCCCTAAAATAAAAATTTATAAGAGGAAAAAAAAAAGAAGTTAATAGAAAACAATTTTTTTAAAGTTAAAAATTAAAAGTTAAAAAAAGTTTAAAATTTTTTTTTATAAAAGGTACAAAAAAAGAGTACTTTTATTTTTTTGGGGGAGGGAGGGGAATGGGAAGATCCTGTATCTTCCTTGTGTCCATAACCAGTCTCTTGTTGGAGTCTCTGGTCTGCTTGTGGCGTTTGATTTTCCTGTGGCTTGGTTGGTTTCTTAAGTCAGTTTGAGCAGGCAGAAAAATGCTCTGCTTTACCCAGGATTTTGTGATCCTCCTCCCAGGCTAGATCAATGGGAGGAAGATCTGCTTTGAGTATCACAAGAAAGGGAGATGGCTGTTTCCTCTAGTTTGGAGATGCTGTAATGAGGCTAGGTTCTGGGTAGAGTTGAAGCCTTTCAGCAAACAGTAGCTTTTCCCTGAGGGGCTAGCTTGTGAGACACTCACAGAGCCCAGCCTGGAGCCATTCTCAGGGTTTATGTTTACTGAATTTCAATTGATTGTCAAGGCTGCTGTAGGGAGGGGCAGCCTCTGGCTCTGTTTACCCAGTGTAGAAAGCCACTCCTGGGGCTGGTGGAGCTTGCTCCGCCCAGGCAGGATGACTTTTCCCTGGGTGGAGCTGAGCCTGGCAGGTCAGGTTAGGTTCCTGTGACCTGCTAAATGATTCTTTTGTTTTCTTCCAAGGCCTGAGTTGGAGCTAGCTGCTCAGCCAGGCCTTTGTCAGTATCAAAGATGGAGATCTCTGGTAATTGGGGGCAGGGAGGGGTGGCCTTCCCTCCTCTGCTCCCTGAGAAGGAGTGAGCATGTCAGCCTTCTACTCATGCCGGAGTCTTGGTTCCTGGGTCATCTCTGGTCTGTGATCTGCAGGATGAAGATATCTGCTCCTTGTCACTTCTTGCTGGTGTTAAGTAGAATCTGCTCACCCTTGCCTAGATTTTCTCTCTCTGGACGAACTCTCTGTACTGTGATGGCACACTTGGTGTGATTCTCTGGCTTAGGACTGTTCACTGGAACACTAAAAGTGCTTTCTATGCAAGATCTTGTTTAGCCTCCAGCTTCTCCTCTGCCATCTTCCTGGAACCTTAATGCAACATATTTCTAACAGAAATCACTTAAGATTGTCAAGGGACAGAGCATTTCCTATTGCCTTCATGACACCATGGTGGTCACAAATCACAGCTTGCCTTGTTACACAGGAAGCTGCATTTCCCATCTACTCTATCTCTTGATTACATCACTTTCTCTTGAGCTTGATGTAATCTCATGTGGTTTTGTTCATATGCACCCAGAATGCCCTGCTCATGTGATGAAGGACCACAGAGATGGCAAAGCATTGATGGTTGCTGCTGGCCTGTTAGGTACTTCCAATTCCACCCTTGCCATGATCTTGAAGTAATTGGGGGCCATTATGTAGAAGGCAATGTCCTCATCAAGCAAGGCCTATATCAGATGGGGGAGAACTTTCTAGTAACCTAGAATTGAATATCAAAGGTAGAAGTCAGTCCTATCAGCATCGGGAGGAGCAGGAGCAAAGCATAAACTTTATGATGTCAAACTAAAAGACTGGGTATAACTACAATGCTGAATTTGCTGATAGTTCTGGGAAGTTAAACCGATGCAAGAATAACTATTTACTATGTGACCTGAAAATGAGAGAAGAAGCTGAATACTGAAGGGAAATCAGCCAAGAGATTTTCTTCCTTCCTTCCTTCCTTTCTTTCTCTTTCTTTCTTTCTTTCTTTCTTTCTTTCTTTCTTTCTTTCTTTCTTTCTTTCTTTCTTTCTTTCTTTCTGTCTGTCTTTCTTTCTTTCTCTCTCTCCCTCTCTCTCTCTCTCTCTCTCTTTCTTTCTTTCTTTCTTTCTTTGTGGAAGGAACCCATCATTGAGATGATGATGGAGAAAAAGTTACTTGCTAAATCAAATCCTGAATAGGGATGAAACTGATTTTGCAGAACAATGACATCACCCAACAACACATCTTTCATAATTATGCGATGAGTCAGTGACACATGGCTGTGTGTGTAAGAATGGATGGCTAGGCTCCACAATCTTTGGTTTGCCATCTATAAATCCTAGGTGTTCAAGGAACGTTGCTTGGGAGAAATGGAGGAGGCTGGTTCTGCTCTGATTAGCACTGCAACTGGAGAAAGATCGAAGCAATGGAAAAGGGGAGTGTGGTAAATGAGAATGGATGTGGGCAGAGGAAATTCCCCTGGCAGCAAATGGCCAATGGAATTTCAAAAGAAAAGGTTCACATGTATCCTATAAAATTTAAGAGAAGTGAGGGGAAAGTGTGCATGAGGAGGGATGGGTGAGAACGTTGAATGCGGGTTCATGGATCAGGACACGTTGTATTCATGAACTACTATGTTGAATGGTAACTCCTTTGTATAACTACTTTAAGATAATATTAAAAAAATAAATTCCTGGAGGCCATGGCTGTCTTATAGTAATCCATCTCCAGCTGCTAATCAAGTGCAGATCATTTACTATGACCTATATTGAATTAAACCAATTGAATTAGCTTGCTGCATTTATACAGTGGCCCTATCAGGCAAGTACAATTTCCTGTTCCCCTATGATGATATCGTGGCCTGACAAATTAAATAACTGAGGCAGAACTGGGAGCAGGTAGAATTCTAATGCTGTGTTAATTCCATGGTTATCCTCAGTCCCAGGAGAGAAAGTTGTAAGAGCGAATGTCTGCTATTAAAAGTTTTCGGGGAGCTCCACATACATTGTTGCTTTTCCAAACTTACCTAAGGTGTGTTAAAAGACTGAACTCAGATACAACTTCTACCAAGTGATTGCTCTGTTTTCAGTGTTCTAAGGGGGCTTTCCTGCAGTTTTATATCTTTCTGACATAAGTTCTTTTCTTTTGCTTTTTTAAGGGATGTAAAGATAATGGAAGGAAACGATCACCATACATCATAGTAGCAGGTTATATCACGGGCTGAAACTTGATGGAATATGGCCGTTACTTTCCGGAATTAAATAATTTTAGCTTATCGGAAACTATTAAGACGGTATAAATGAATTGCTTGTAAGTTTTGGGTACCTGTAAGGGTATTTAGGAAGAACTTAAGTAGCCATCTGAATTTATATTTCCTAGAATGATAGAATTTGTAATGGAAAATGTCACATTCTTAGTGCCCATCACTTTCTTTTGAAATAAAATGCTTTATCTTCATTGTTGATATAGCTTCATTGTTGATAAAGCTTGGGAGAGACAAGTCTCCGGAATACACTCCTAATGAATTGTTAATATAGCCCACTATAAACACCAAAGTCAAGATAATTTATTCTGAATTGTGTTAGGTTGACTTGGAATAAAATTGTTTAAGAGATGAGTCCATCCAGACTATAAGATCCTGGCAGTTAGTTTATATATATTACCTTCCAGAAAACATCGTACTTTATTTTTTTACAAAAATAAGATATATCCATTGATTTTCATTAAATGTTTATCACATGTAGATTTGTTCTACTTTAAGAACTGAAGAACAGACAAGGGAAATGACTTAAATGTTATCGACTCAGCGGCTATCATTTTTTAATTAGCTTATTAGATTATTTTACTAGGTTATTATTGTGACACAAGCTGTTATAGTCAATACCAGACATGTGGCTGTACAGAGAGCAGACACACTAAACACTGACAAAGTTATTGTTTCCAGTGGAATAAACCATCAATATAATGACAAAAAGTGAATAAGGAATTACTAAGGGTTTTAGGATTAGGAGTCATTTAAGAGGACTGGCAGAGGAAAGTGATTCAAATGCAAGTGAGAAATTGATTTTGGAGGTAAGAGAGCACATGTGTACATTGTGTGTGTGTGTGTGTGTGTGTGTGTGTGTGTGTGTGGTATTGAGGATGAGAATTAACTCAGGGTCTCCTACTAGTAGGCAGTTGCTCTACTAATTGAGCCACACCTCCATCCCCTGTGTTTTCCAGTTTTCATTTGTTTTGTTGAATCATGTCTTGGTTTGCACGAAGGCCGGCCTGGGCTATGATCTTGCCACGTATGCTTCCCCATGATTTTAGAGATGACAGGCCTGTACCAGTCACAGGCTGGAAATGGAGTCTGACAAACTTCTTGTTGGCTGAGCCAACTTAAAACCATGCTAGCCCCATGCCAGCCTCCCAGGTGTAGGAAGCAAGGATTGCAGATCTGAGCCTCAGCCTCAGGCGAGAGCATTTCTTTAAACATGCAGATGCCTAGGCAGGTTCTAAAAGGCAAAAAAAAATGCTTCAACTTGGGACAATCAGAGATTAAAAACACACGGAAGACTGGACTATAAAAAGAGAAGGTGTCCAAAGGGATGATAGTCAGCTTGAAGAAAGAGGAATATTCCTGGTTGAAAATAACGACCGTATGTATTAGGAAAACATTTCAGAGGAATTTCTCTGAAAAAGTGGGTAAAACTCACATGACGCATTTATTTTACCTATCAAATATGTGTATTAGGGGTTGAGGTTCACCTCCACTCATTAAATTGTTCCTGGGATGAATTAGAACATGGCATGTCATCAGACAGTAAGTAGACTTGGTGTGACTGGGCCTTGCAGCAGACAGTGTGAGGGCTAGCTGGGCATGCTGGATAAACCACCAGAGAACCTCTGAAAGACTTTCTCCAGAACTTAAAGTATCCTTTAAATATATACTGTCTTGATGGTTTAGCCCATTTCTGGTTTTGTCTTGGCACTATATTTTTTTTATTGTGAGAATACTGTACAGAGGAGTTACAATTACATGGGCAAGATAACGAGTACATTTCTTATCAAGCATTGTTGCCTCCTCATTGTTTCCCCTTCCCATCCTTTCCCATACTCCTCCCCTCCCCCCAGTTCCCACCCCCCACCAAAGTTGTTAAGTTCCTTTTTCGACTTAACGACTTGTACATCTCATTGTTGCAATGGGTCCACCTGTATCCCTAGTTAAAGATTTGCTTTTTTCCCTTCCCCTCCACAAATTATACCAACATCAAAAACATTGAAAGTATGGATTATACAATTGCATGAAAGGAAAAAAAAACATTTGAATACTTATCTTGGGGTTCATTCCCCTAACATCAACTTATCTGACCTTTTCTGCTTGACTCAGACATATACTAGTTATTGCAAATAAGGGAAACCATGGGACCTATGTTTCTTTGGGTCTGGCTTACTTCACTTAATATAATTTGTTCCAAGCCTTTCCATTTCCTAACAAATGGGGCAATGTCATTCTTTCTGATGGAGGCATAGAATTCCATTGTGTATATATACCACATTTTCTTGATCCATTCATCTACTGAGGGGCATCTTGGTTGGTTCCATATCTTAGCTATGGTATATAATGCTGCAACAAACATAGTTTTGGCACTATTCTTTCCCCCATGTCTTTGCTTAGCTTAGTCAATAACTTTTTTGTTTGTTTTTCACAGATAGAGTCTCCTGCTAATTTTTCCCAGGCTCATCTCTTCTTTCCTGCGCTTCCCTAGGTACCGGTACTATAGGGGTGACCCTTATGCCCTAGATGGTTAAGAGCAAGTCAAGACCTGCTGGAAATCTGGAGGTTTTCCTTAGTGAAGTTGGCATGGCTGAGAACTCAGGATCATCCAGGAATCTTAGGTCCTTTGGTGCTCAGAGACAGTTGAGAAAGCCTAGGATCTATTTCACAAATAAGGTCCCGCTGGAACTGGCTTGGTCTTCCCCTTCTCTAGAGGACCAGGGTAGATAAACATCTGGGTGGTGTCAGTCTATTAGATCATCAGACTTCTAGGATTTCCCTCCCCACCCCCATGTTTTTTGTTCCACATGAGTACATTAATACATGTATGCCCTGTCTCCTATTCCCTCTGTCTTTGCTCCAGTAAGTGAGTTACCCTTTGCCACTGCATTCTTGAGGAGGGAAGTGCCAGTCACACGGGATGGCTCCTTGCAAACCACACTGAGGCTTACATGTTCCAAGGCAACCATTGGGGGGTTAGGATATTTAGGATCCCTCTGCCACAACACCCCAAGAGTCACTGCCAGCATCCGTGGACCTTTCAATGTGAACCAGACGGTTGGAATGGTGGATTCCAGTACCTCCTGCATTCCTCTTTCTTCTGGTAATACATGCCCACTCCTAGATTCCAGGATTATCCGGCCAAGTTGCTGGTAAGCTTTCCCCCACCTGGTCCATGACAAGAATGGATTTGTATCTGCATAGGGGCAGGGCCTTGGACATGATGATGCTGAGTGTCAGGTCCATAATTTTCTCCCAAGTAGAAAAAAAATCAGTTTAAATATATCGCAGACCACATGAAGATCATGGCAGTTTCTCATCAATTTCCTCAGCCTGATGGAATCCATTCATCTTTTTTTGTGGGATATAGAGAGCTATCTCTCTGCTGCCAACAGAGATCAGATCAGCATGGTTCATTTACTGGGCCTGTTGTGTGTTCTCACTCTTTTATCCAGACTCCGGTGCTGGTCACCAGAGCTGGCGACAACTTGTGGCTCTACAGTGCTGAGGAAGGGGCAAGAGATTCTGAATATTCAGAATACTGTGGTCAATAGCTTTACGATTAATTCCCATGGTCAGAAAGATTGGCTTGGAAGCTTTGACACTCAATACGTACCTTTAATCTGACCACACGAGTAAGTAATTATTTTAGTGTAATCTCAACTATACTACACAGAGATATTAACATGTATTTGTAAAATGAGCACCTTTCACGTATTAAAAATTGAAGAGACAGGTCTCAGCCTTTAAGCTGTATTAAAACATTTAGTTCTATCTACTTCAGTCATTTCATAGCCAATGCTATGAAATAAAAATGGGAGAGACATGAGAAACTATTTATTTTACTTGGCTTACTAATAATTGATGAATGACTTACACCTGTATATACATTATCTATCACTAAAAATGTAAGGCCAACAAGTTGTTTGGGTGATAAAATCCAGTTATTGTTTAAGTTTATTGCAATAGATACACAAAACTTGATGTGGTCCTAGAAATATTTTCATCTATGTGACATTTATTTAAGTTGAAACTAAACAAAAAAGAAAGATTTGTAAGCGATTGCGTTTCTAGACAAAGCTGGGATTTTGACAAACCCTCTGCAGTATTAATTGGTGATAACTTTGTTTCTACATTCTGCGACTTGTTTCTGTTTAGTGATGATTTGGGTCTTGTTAATCTCAGGTTACTATGGCCTCCTGATAAATTAAGATGTAGGATTTGTGTGGTAGTTAAATAGTGGACCTAGACATTACACACTTAATTCTATTTTAGAGCAAAAACTAAAAGTCAGGTTTGTAAACATCAGAGCTGGGGCATTTCCATGACAGATTATATAACAGAAATCCAGGAAATCATTATTCAAGTAAAATGTTCTATATGGCCATCAAAATACCAAATTATAGCCAGTGGTGGCTCACGCCTATAATCCTAGCTACTCAGGAGGCAGAGATCTGAGGTTAGGGGTTCAAAGCCAGCTGAACCAGGAAAGTCTGCAAGGCTGTTAACTCCAATTAACCACCATAAAACCGAAAGTGGCACTGTGACTCAAATGGTAGAGCGCTGGCCTCCAGCTGAAGAGCTCAGGGACAGCAGCCAGGCCAGAGTTCAAGACCCATGACCACCACCACCCCCCAAAAAAATTATAAACTGAAAGAAGTTCACAAGCAAATTAGAACTTCTGAGAATTATAAAATGATTGTAAGAACTTTGATAGCTGGCCACATGATGTGTGTGTGTGAGTGTGTGTGTGTGTGTGTGTGTGTGTGTGTGTGTGTGTGTGTGTGTGTGTGTGTGTGTGCTTTTCACTACCCTATATTTGGACTTTTTGTTCCAATAAATACAAAAGGAAATGTTGAAAACTCTTGAGTTCTCACCAAAAGGGGTTTTGTACTCTACAACTGCAAACAGCAAAGAAGCCAAATTACTTTGAAATGAAAATATTCCCATCCTATAAAACTGCTCTCATAATTTCCAAGTGGAATAATAATTTGCTTGCATTGTTTGTTTTTCACTCCAAAGATGGTGATGAATTGGTTGAAAATGGTACACAATACAGCAGGTGTTTCTTGTTTTTGCTTTGAGATAGGGTGCATAAGGAGCTGTGGAGTGAGAATAATCTGGGAAGAGCAAGAGCACTCTCCCAAGAGAGCTCTGTTTTCACAGAGGCAACAGAGCTGCACGAACCACATAATGAGAACATAAAAGCCAGAAATAAATTAATATTAAAGTATGCATTTTCAAGCATGTTGTTTGGTGACAGTAATACATTTATCTATTTTATATAATTTATTTGGCAAATTCCAGGTGCCTTTTAATTGTTTCCATGGTGGTGATATATTCTCCCACCAAGAACCTATATCCTTGCCTTTCTCTAAAGTGCAGAGTGCCTTGTATGTTCACATGTGGAAACACACATGTGTTCTTACATAAACACGTACCCGCCTACATACTATCAATCCTGTGTTCACACAAATGCAGGCACATGTTCATGAGCCTGGGAAAAATTATCTGAATTTAAATATTACCTATAATTACTTAAAATAATTATATTTCAGAGTGTTGAGAAGTGAGAAAAAGATGGTTGAGAATATTTTAAATGCCAATTTCTTCACATATATGTTCTTTAATTAAAATTTAGTGCATACATAAAACTAAATGTTACCCATATGATAGGTTTATGGATTACTCTTGAGAGAAGCATTTATCTGAACTAGTGTTTAAGAAGCACAAAGTTTTCAAGGTCACAGATGTATTAACTGTTTCCTCTCCTTAGCGGTGAAGATAATCTTGAAACTTGCAGTATCTCTTCCCTTTATAGTTTCACTGAATTCTTCAGTTGTGTAAATAAAAATGATAGCTGTGTCTTTTGTAGATGGACTTGTAGAGTATGTTTTCTTTTATATTTGTCTCATTTCCCACAGTTATATATTTTATACTTGGGCTATTTTTTTCATTTCCATGCTAGTCTATTCTGTGACTAAATAATATCTATTTAACTGTTCTGCTGGATTTGTACATTTGGATTGCTTCTGACCATTACACACGCAATGCTAGAGCTATGGATAGTTCTGGCACTGTCCTGGGTGCTGTTATCAATGCCTTCTTCAGGGTGGATGACTCTGAGTAGACTTAGTGATCATAGGAAAGAGTTACCATACAAATAGTGTTCACTGGGGAGCTGCAAGAGCTACCGTTAAAACTCCCAGCTGTATGTAATTTTAAGCTGTACTCATTGCCCAGATGGAGCAAATGTTGTGTCTGCTGAAATATCTATGTTGATGTGCTACTGCTAGTAGTGGGATGAAGACTATGGAGCTTCGGGGAGATGATTAAGTCATGACCATTCTACCTTGCAAATGAGATTGGTGGCCTTACAAAAGGGGACCTAGAAAATACTGAAGTTCATTATGAGTCAGAAATGCTACCTTAATGGGCTTACTGCTTTATGCTGTTTTTTTTTTTTTAGTTGTTGTTTGCCAGAATCAGGGTTTGAACCCATCCCCTCTCTCATATTCTTTCAGCTTGCTTGCTATATTGATACAGCACATGCTGAGCCACATCCAGACTGGCTTTATGCTGATTACTTCTCGAGTTGGAATCTCTCTGACTTTTCTGCCTTCTCTGGCTTCCAATCACAAATCCATTGGATCTCAGCCTCCTGAATAGCTAAGATTACAGGCATAATCAGCAGTGCCTGGCTAAGAAGCTTACACCTTAGCAAGAAACTGGGGTGTAAGCAAATGAGTGTGCATACAGGAAGTAGTACTGTGGCTCAATTGGAAGAGTGCTAGCCTTGAGCTGAAGAGCTCAGGGAGAGCACCCAGGCCCAAAGTTTAAGCCCCACAACTGAAAATAAAGAGTGTACATACAGGTACCTATCTCAACATGCCTACGTTATACATAATGATGTATCAAAATATCAAAATGCATATAAGTGCAAAAGAACTGTCAAAAAATTATAAACATTCCGTAGAATTATAACTCAGGGCTAGGAAGTTCTTTCTAAGCAGTTTCCAGTAACCAAGGGATTGACTGGGGTGATAAGAATATTGATCTCGACAACAGAGCCACATAAGATTCTTATACCCATGGTGATGTGGCCAGCCCTAGTGTGCTTGAGACAGAGAATGCATAGTGTCTGAAGGAGGCAAACCCCAAAGCAGCCAGGGCTGGAGCATGAAGAGTTTACAGGTCTTGGGAAGACTTACGGATGGGCCTACTGATATCTAGCCAAGAGCCAGATTCCAGCTGAAGCCTTCCATGCTTGATTTTGTCTCTCTAAGGGTCACTGTGGAAGGACGGAGAAAGGAAGATGAGGAAGGCAGCTTCTGTAGGTATCAGAGAAAGCCAGTTACTGCCTTTCCGTCCAACTTGTTTTCACCATTTTGAATCCTTTACCCAGTGAACAATGGAATATTTTTTGTAATCTCTTATTGTCTTTAGGTGGTTGTACAAAGGCAGTGCCATTTAACAAAGCAGTTTAAGAATGTAATGCATTTTGATCCGTGGTGGTCCCTTCAACCTTCTCATGGTCTCACCCCTCCAACCTATCCCTTCCCTTCATGGAGTCTTGCATAGACCACAAAATTCAGAAAAAGGAATATTTCTGAAAACTATTGGTTACCTGATCTCTTGCCTATCCTTTCAAAAATCAAAATCTCCTGGCATTTAAAAAATCTTAACTTTATCCTTATAATTTAATTATTTGACTCATCTCTGTTTGCAACTGTCTCAAATAATCCCAAGTATGCATGCATATGTGTACATCTACATGCATACTCTGAATAGAGACAGGCTTCCAAGAAGACCGAAAACAAGAGCGAAAAAATTACATGCAGCATGAAAATTTTATTATCGTGAAGTTAAATGGACTTTGTTTATTCGCACCATTCTCTTTGTTTGATCCAATGGTTTGTTTCTAGTGGCTTGGTCAAATATATACAATTTCTAATTTTGTTTTCAGCCAAGCTTCCCCAGAAACAGAGCAGGAAAATGCCTGCCAGCAGCTTGGGGTCGTGTCAGAAAAACAGGACTGACTGAGTTGAGGTCAAAGCTGATCTGCCATGGAATTGGAGCAAAGCTCATCAATTCCAGAACTGGGCTGCTTTAAGCCAAGCCAAGGGCTTCTGGTTGCTGCAGTCAGTGGTGCTGGAGGGAGGAGAGCTCTGGAAGGGAGGCTGCCTCTGCCTGGCCCTTGGCTCCTAAGTCTGTGATGTTGTTTCAGAAAAGAATTCCAGGACCAGATAGGTAAGGGCCAAGGACATTTATCCATAAAGCAGAGCCAGGAAAAGCACAGTCCACACTCAGACATGGTGCAGACCATTTGAGAAGGGAAATGCATTTGAGCGTAGGCATTCCCCTGTGTTATGGACACCTGGGTGCGTTTGATGAACTATTCTCACCATTACCATTTAGATATTATCAGTGGAGCTCCAGGATACAAGTCTAGTCAGTTCCTTAAACCCAGGTCACTGTGACATTCATGTCTGGGTTCCTTGAGCATCCCTTTAAACAAAGGAGAGATTTCATCAGATGCTTCTCTCAAGCCAGATATTTTGTTTCCTTCATTTCAAACACCTTTGTTATCAAAAGGGTCAGTTTCCCAAATGTCTTATTCTTTTTTTGTTGTTGATGTTGTTGGTCATGGGGCTTGAACTCTGGGCTTGGGTGCTATCCCTGAGCTCCTCAGCTCAAGGTGAGCGCTCTACCACTTGAGCCACAGCACCACTTCCGGTTTTCTAGTGGTTTATTAGAGATAAGAGTCTCACTTACTTTTCTGCCCAGGTTGGCTTTGAACCGTGATCCTCAGATCTCAGCCTCCTCCTCAGTAGCTAGGATTAGAGGAGTGAGCTACCAGTTCTCAGCCAAATGTCTTATTCTTATACTAAGTGTGAGACAGGGCATAGTAATCACTTGGAGAGAGGGAGAGCTAAAATAAAATAAAACAAAACAAAACTATATATCATGGCGAGTTTGGGAGCATGAAGCTTGAAACAAAGAAAGTAGATGGCGTTTGCTTTTAATGGACCTGCACAGAGGTACCCTCTGGTCCACTTGCCTCATTTTCTCCTATCGTGCTCTCTCTTAGCTACTACACCTGTTTCTGAATGATAAATGGTTGATCGGGGGTCCCCAAGTTGCAAGCCAGCTTGCTTGGCTCCCAGATCCTAGCTGGGGCAGGCCTGTACGTAGTTGAGTGCCTCAGTCCTGAGGATGAGAGCTGAGCTAGGGACTGGACCATCCCACGGGTGCTGCCTTATTCATCACTTGAGACTGGGATGATGGATAGAATTTATCCTTTGGTGTCATGGCTTTCTGGAGTGATTGTTCTAAATCTGGTTGTGAAAAATTACTCTTCAGAAGTCCTGTCAATGGGCCAAGGCTCCACGTGGTCACTCTCACCGCTCCCATAGATGCATTCTTAATACAAATCCCAGACCATTGGCTGACTTGATCTTTTCCTACTTCTCTGAGCTGCATCCTTTGATTCTTTAATGACCATAGTATGCAACCAAAGCCATAAGACACAAGGTCTTTACTACATTCACAGCATTGCATCAAGTAATGTAGACATTCAGGATTGTCCTATTCTTCTTCCATAAAGATGAAAAGCTGAGCTCCATCCCTGAATATCTTATTACAGGATGGAGGAGTGGTGGCAGGGAAAGAGGTGTGGTATGTGTGTGTGTGTGTGTGTTTGTGTGTGTGATGTATGTGGGGTATGTGTGTGTGTGTTTGTGTGTGTGGTATATGTGGGGTGTGGTGTGTGTGGGGTGTGTGTGTGTGTGTGTGTGTGTGTGTGTGTGTGTGTGTATCCCAGATAGTAGGTCCCCCTCAAACTACTATTGAAAGCAACTAGAGGCAAGAGTTCTAACTTTTGATTCTACTTTGCCTGGGCCATGAATTGTTGATCTCTGAGAAAATGAAATGTCAGCACTTTTGAATCTGATTTTTGATTGCTAAGAACAAACTTCTTCCTTATCACTGCACAGGAAAAGCAAGCAAACAAACAATTCCTTCCCAAAGGGCTTTAAAAGAAACAGGAGATAGCATGTATCTTCCCTGAATGCAAGTAGAAAGAGATTGTAGTGCAATTTTCCTATCTTGCTTAGTGAAAACTGTCATTAGTCCTCCGTTTGATGAACTCCTTTAAAGAAGCATTGTTATGCACCATGACGCATTGGCGTCTGAGGTGCTGTGTCAGACATGATATGATAGTTTTCCTATCTTCCATCACCTAGTACCAAGAAAATAAATGGGCTCCCAAATCTTTGAATTC
Organism: Dipodomys spectabilis; assembly: GCF_019054845.1. Lineage (NCBI taxonomy): Eukaryota > Metazoa > Chordata > Mammalia > Rodentia > Heteromyidae > Dipodomys > Dipodomys spectabilis. The sequence goes on from NW_024870773.1 coordinate 26,894,732, forward strand.
ATACTGCAGTTCAGATTACAAGTCAGAATTACATGTGGGTGAGCACCAGAGTCTCTTGATCAATAGATAAACCCACTTGCAGCTAGGCTCTGGGAGCTGCTTCTTACAAAACTTGAGAAAGCGAATGGGTAAGGCACACACAGGCACAACCAGCCCAAGTCCATCTTTGGAGTGCCAAAGTGGGAGGAGAAAAAGTGTTAGACCATGGTAAGGAAAGCAAGAGATTCTGCAAGGTGAGTTCTGGCAGTTTAATCACAGCTGGATGAATTGTTTGAATTTAGGAAGAAGGGAAAGTTGGAGTGGGAGAGTGTGGCAGGGGCAAAGTCTATTGAGTTAAAAGTGCAAAAGGAACCTGGAAAGGGGTCCAAGCGATCTTAAGGTCATGCTCCAAATTTTTAGACATCTCCAGTCCATGTGGCCTCTCCTTTGCTGACAGGGATGCTGAGCTTTGACCCTGTCCTCTAAAATCAAGACATTACTTGTGTCCATGGAAATCATAGCCTCTTGGGGCAAAGATGTCCATCATCACTTGTAACTGCTGTTTTTGTGGTTGACTTTTGACTGTTTGTGGAATGAATCACTGAACTATTTCCAAAACTGGGGCTGGGGAGAGCAGCCATAATGATGAAGTACAAGGAGCATGTATTCAGGGGTGAAGGATCAGAAGTCCAAGGAGAGCAATGGAGACAAAATCCATCCCACCCATACCCTCCCAAAGTTGACTCACTCCTAGTATGGACAGAAAAGGCAAGCCTGACATACACAGGTTTGTGCCCACTCTTTTTATCAGCCATGAGGCCCAAGACGAGGAGCAAGCGAGTCTTTCTCCTTTGGGTCCTCCATCCATGTGGAGATTTAGGAGTTAAGGTTGGCCGCAACAAAGCAGCCCAAATAGTAGACAAAGCAGTTGAAACTACTTAAAAAAATAAAAACAGGTCTGGGAAGGTAGCTCAGTGGTAGAGTGCTTGCCTTGCATGCATGAGGCCCTGGTCCTCATGAGGTCCTCAGCATCACATAGGCAGAAAAATCCAGAAGTGGCGCTGTGGTTCAAGTGGTAGAACGCTAGCCTTGAGCTGAAGAGCTGAGGGGCAATGCCCAGGCCCAGAGTTCAAGCCCCATGACCAACAAAAATAAATAAATAAATAAATAAAAACTAAATACTACAATGAAAAAGGGTAGATAGGACTAAGTAATAGGGAAGTCAGAAAAAAAAATACCAGAAAATAAGCCAGCATCAAGAACTAAATCTAAAAGCAATCACGAGAGCATCAAAGTTAATGGTCTTGTTGTTGTTGTTGTTGCTGTTGTTGTTATTATTATTTCAGTTTGGTCATACTGGGTCTTGAACCAAGTGTTTCATGCCTGTCATGTAGGCACTCTATCACTTGAACCATGCCTCAAGCCCAAATTAATCTGAAGAGCATGAACACATGCATTCCTTCCACCACACTCTTTTCTTTTAGAGATTGAGTTTTAATTTAGTTTGATGGGTCTTGGTTTAATAATTGTTCAGCCAGAAAGGGATACTCAAGGTCCCAAGTGTTAGGATCCATCCTAGCCATCCCAGGGGACCACACAGAGGCAGGCAGGCACAGGAGAAAGGGTTTTTATAAGATTTATTAGCTGAGCCATATTGCCAACACCCCCCTCCCCCGCCCCGAGCTATATGGCGAGAACTCTAGGGCAGGGAGGAGCTCAGGTCTGGATGAAGCTGAGGATCAGAGGTGGGGATAATGCTAACACCAAGAACCTGACCCAGATCCTTTGATGGTAAAGTCACCCTTGGTCCATTCTCTCATACTTGGCTGATAACAACAAAATAGGGAACTTAGCAAAAAGGTTACATATCACCAAACCATCCCTCCTCTCTGGAAAGCTTAAACTGAACCCTCCAGCTGAGTTCAGATGGTATAAACACTCTTGGTGAGGATCACTGCCTACTGAGTCTCCTAGCTCTGCCTCTGCATGCATGGTGGTATGCCCTTTTCCTCTCCTTACTTCTCCCGTGTTATTTTGTGCTTTACTGTCATAAATCCTGGCTGACCCTTTATCTTGTGAGTCTTGTCTGTGAAGTTCCTTGAAATTCTTTTCTTCACTTAGTGAAGAGCCTTGGATCAAGTATGTAATTGAGGAATTGAGTCACAAATCCCCTCTATTATCCAGGGGTCCTCTTCACCCCACAGTATTAAGATGATCCTTTATTAAATTTTAAAATGCCAAATAAAATCAGAGCTCTTCTGGTTGAAGTTGTAGGTGGGGGTTAGGAAAACTGCTTAGTCCTGTCTACTTCCCTGTAGATTGCTACCTCCCCTTAAAATAGTCCCTGTAACATCTGCCCAGGTGCTCAGGTTCCTATGAGCTAAGGTTTTAAAAACCCTAGGACAGAGAAGGTAAAATTAATTTACCTGTGTGTGTGTGTGTGTGTGTGTGTGTGTGTGTATGTGTGTGAGAGAGAGAGAGAGAGAGGGAGAGAAAGAGAGAGAGAGAGAGAGAGATTCAGTCTTAACCATAAAATAAAATACTGCGCCATTTAGAAGCTAATTCGTTGTCAGTTCAACAACAATCCTGCTGCCTGTGGGTAGACATCAGGGAAACAAAAGAATTTCAAGATGCTGCTTAGGATGGGCAGATGACTGGAGAGGCTCGGTTTGGCAGGAAAAGCTTGATGGAAAGGCTTCATGAAGGCAAGTTTGAAAACAGTCGAATGCTAATGAGTTGCACAGAGAGCCTTCCACTGCACTTGCTTTTCTCAGGAAATGAAGTGGGGTGGGGTTTGTTGTGTGGACATTTCCTGAGACAATGGCCTGGGGTTTAGGTGGGCAGAGGCAGCTGGAGGTAATAGGCCAATTTAGGAGTCGCTGCAATCGTGCAGATAAGCTAATAGGGGTTTAATCTAGACTTGGCTGTGGGAGTAAATCAGGTTTTCAGCATCAGAGGTATTTTAGAAGCAGTAGCTTACAGGGTCTTGCAGCTGTCTGGGTTTTGAAAGAATGAGGTAGAGGCAGGAATTTAACACACTTTGAAGGTTGAAAGCTGGTATATCTAGAGAGATAATGGTCCCATTAATAGAAATAAAAGTCACAGAAGCAAAGTCAGGTTTGCTGTGAGCTACAGATATAGTACAGTTTGATCTTGGACAGTGCAAGGTTATCATTTTTATCACTGTGTTTCACTGGTAACTTAGATTGCTAAGTAAAGTGCATCAAATCCATCCTTATTAGCCTGCATTTGGGGAAGTGTTATTCAACCTGAAATGCACTGAGCTTTCCTGTCTGACAATTTACGCTTGAAAAATAAATTTCCTAATAGATTTTATAAGAACCATCAAAGCAGCCTGCACAGTAGGTTTACGAAGCCATTAATGCTAATGAATTTAAAAGCTCTGGAAGGCACACAAGTCACCTGTATTTATTTGCGAAATAAACTTTGTGTAGAAACACAGTGTACTGCTGCTAGGTACTTGACAGCTGATTTCAGTGCTGTGTAAAAGGACAACTTGAAGGAGGCTCGGCTGCACGGATACAACCGCAAATACTGGGAGCTCAGACAGAGCCAGGTGGCTCTTCCGCTTACATTCCTCTGGAGCATTAATGGCCCAGGCTCTCACCTTCCCACCCCGGATGACCTTGGATTGTGGGTGTGTTAATGCTTCCTCTAGAGACAGACACAACTCTACTCCAGGCTGCAGGACTGTTGTTGGAAATTCCGTGGCACAGCAGGTGGGGAAAGAAACTTGCCACTTCTAGAGGCCTCAAAAATAGGACCAGGCTCAAAAATAATTTAAAAGATTCTTTTGTCATTATTGTAAAAAAAATTTTTAAAGGATCTTTTTGCATTTAGACAATTCATGGATTTATTTAACATGTATGAGTATTGGGGAGAGAAAGGATTTAGGGAGAAATCACAGGTAGCCTGGTAAAATATGGATGGGCCCAGAGTAATCCTTTGTTTGAGTATATACCGGCCTTGGAGCAAACACATTAGTATCCACAAACGTGCCTCAGCTAATCCTTACTGACCCTGACCCCCTTCTTTCTCCAGCCAACATTGTCTCCCAACCACCCTCGAGTTCATCCATCCCCAGAATTCCCTTCTGGACAAGGTATTCCTTACATCCTTTATTTTCTTCCCTAATGTACCTGGAGAATTTATATTTGTCTTGAGACAGAACACAGCTATTATTTTCTTTGTAGTCTTTCTGGAATTTCTCCAATTATGTTTCAATTAGCTTGGAACCCTTTGCAGTTTTTCTTTTTTCCATGTGGACACAGTACATCAGTGTGTGTTCAGGTGTTTACATGAATTATTTACTTGTCCTGTCTTCTTATCTCGTGGTGAACCTTTAGATCTGGGCTTCTATAGAAACTTGCTAGCAAGAGATGAACTTCCTATTAATTATTACTTAGTACTTATTACGCATCAGGAGTTACACATACATGATTGCATCCATCAAAGCAGCGATCCACATGGGAAGAGGTGTTTTCCTTAATTTACAGATGAAGCAGCTTTTCCCAGCATCCTAAAGATGTGTCCAATTGTCTAGACAGCAGTTGAAGAATCAAACCTTAGTTGGACTGACACCCTTCCCCCGCAAAGGCTTTGATCTTGCCAACAATCATGTATGTTCTCTTTAGAGAGTCCCATTTCTAGAGTGACTAAACCATGCATGTTGAGCTCTATCTCATATTTTGCAGTCCCAGGGTTCTGAACTCAGGGCCTCATGCTTGCTCTGTTTCAGATAGGGTGTTGTGTTTTTACCTGGGCTGGCCTTGGACCATGATCTTCTTACCTCAGCCTCCTCCTGTGTAGTTGGAATTAAGTCTTTGTCATTTCTTGAGACAGAGTTTCCCTAAGTTTTGGGCCTGGGCTGACCTTGAACCTCAGTCTTTCCATTGTGACTTCACACTCAGCTGGGATTACAGGCATGGTCCACTTTCCCAGGCTCTGATTTAGTTTTATAGACTATGATGGTAGCATTCCAGTTTACATTTATAAAGAATAGAAGAATCAAACTCATTCCCACTATGAATTTTCTTTCTAAACAACTCCTGGGAAATTATATCCTGAAGGATTAATTTTCAATCAGCCGTCTTGGCCACAGAAAAGTGACTGTCTCAATGAGCAGAGAATGAGTTATGGAACACATTGCCTGCTTTAAGAAAATTCAGAAAGTTCTTGATGGGTTGAAATAGTTGATTAATTAAATATAAGAATGCAAATTAAAAGTTTTGATGTTTTCCTAAAATTGTGTTTGGCTTTTTTTTTTAAGTTTTGAAGTGCTGGTAATAGAACTCAGGGCCTCTCATCTGCTAAGCAAATGCTCTAAGCCCTGAGCTATATACAACCTGCTTTTGATTAATAATAATGAAACCACATTAGAGTATGTAGGTAATTGATATTTATTATTGATTATTTTAAATATGTCATCTGGGATTCTCTAATAAAAACAACCCAAGCATAATAACTTACTTAAATGGAAAGCCTGTGGGTCCTAAAACTTAATCGATTAGCATATACTTAGATTTAGTCAGAGCCAAAGAAGACAGGTGCAGCTAAGATAAGGGGTGAAATAGAGATGAACTTTCCCAAATTGAAGCAAGTCTTCTTTGTGTGGTTGCATATCTGAGGCTGTTGAAGCCTCCTTCCACCAGTGCAGCAGTGGCAATCTGACCACGACTGACCTCTGGCCAGCGTCCTTCGCCTTCAACCCTCTCTTCTCCATCTGTTCTAATCCTGGCCCATATACTGGACAAACATGAACACATGCTAATAGCTCAAGGACAGATTCCCTGGGGAGCCTTCATCCACAAAGCATTGGCCCAAAGACGCTCAAAGCTGCTAAAGTCTCTTACAGGTCTCAGACAACAGGGAGTCATTAGCTCCTAGCCACATTTTCTTATATTTCCTAAACATTGTGATGGCTGTTGATTTTTCTTGGGACTATTGAGATGTATACGTCCCTCTTCACACTCAGGGGTAGCTCTGCACCTGAATGTGAAGGCCTTCCTGAAATGTAAACCTCAGAGAGGAGGGGGCTTTCTCTAGTTCTGGGAAGAAGGAATACTGACTTTGATAGTTAACAGCTCAAAATATTCATTGGGATTTTATCAACTTATGGAATTTTTCACTTCCTGATTTGATGGAGCCCGGGCCCAGCACTTTCCTTATTCTTCCATTAATATGTCCACTTGGGTTCAGTTGGTGTTGGTCTCTTTTCTTTTTCTATTACAATAGTTCATCATGATTAAAATTTTTTTTCTCAGGGTCTGGCTTTGTTCATCTTTGATAATAGCTCTGTAAATACTTGACCCTCATTTAATCTAGACCTATAGAAACCAAACCTGACACAGTCCATGAATCTGAAGTAAAACTGCAAGTAGGGAGTAGCTAAAATGAAGAGCCATGGATATTATATTGATGATTAGAATCACATCCAGCATTTTGGCAATTCTCTCTGGTTTGTAGTATTGTTTTCATGTTCATTACAAGCAGAAGGCACCCAGTCCCTCTGTAGCATGGAGACATTTAAGGTAAACAGAAAGGAAGCTCTTTAAACTCTCCTTCTGTCCCCTTCTACTCTGAGATAGTATTGCTGAAAATCATTTAGCTAGGGGAGAAAGGCAGCACAGAAAGCTAATGCATATAATCCATCACTCATTGATGGGAGAGGAGATAATTTTCAAATACAGTGTACCATCCATTATAACATGCCATTAGCCTAAACTTAAACATTTTTGTTTAACCTCCTATCCATAATCTTAGTCAGCTCAGGGCAATGTTCCTTCTTAGGCCGTGCAAGTGTATGGACAGGGATTTCACAGGCATCCCTTCCTGAAATCAGCTGGAGAGAGCTGACAATCACAGATGCACTTTTATCTCAGGAGTTATTTGGAAGACAGAAAGCTGGCTCCCTGGGGATCATGGTGAACTGAAGCAGAGGGATTCTAGTTCATGTCACAAAGACAAAGCCAGGAGGCAATAATTTTTTATTTGTTTGTTTGTTTATTCAGGTTTGACACAGGGCATGAGGAGTTTGGGATGATAAAAAATTACATTGATGTTCCTATAGCAATGCAAAGCTAGTGCAGCGGAGCCAATTCCTAGAAGTCAAGTTTGAAAAGTAGCCATCAAGAAAGGTGACAAGGCCTAGCAGATGACTGGTGGGGAGAAGGATAGGCAGACTGGGCAGGCACCACCTCTGAGACTGCCTGGAATTCAGCTTTGAGCAACTTGTTGAACTCTGTGATACAGTCAGGAGAAGAGGGTGAAAGGACTCAACTTGAATTTCTAAGTTCTCTGAAATTCTGCCACTAAAATGGAAATGGAAAAATGAAATGAACATGAGTACTCTAAAAAAAAGTTGTTGGGTGGGTCCTTTGAAACATAATTTTGTAAGCTGGGTATGGTGGCAAATGCCTGTAGTCACAGCACTCAGGAGGCTGAAGCAGGATGATTGCTAACTCACTTTAGCACAGGCTATGTGGAAGTCTTTGCTTTAGAAATATTATTCTTCATATACTTGACGATGGGTCTACCATTTTGCCATTTGTTCTTCTGTTGTTGTTCTTTGTAGTTACTGCTTCACAAATTCTTCTTTACTGACTTATTATTTGAATATTTTTGGAATTCTATTTCCTTCAGTTTCCCTTTTAGCTGGACTGCTTCATGTTTTATTTTTAGTGGCTGCTTAACGATATAAAATATATGTCATTAACTTGTCCCAGTCATCCGTTGCAGATATTTAACAAGCTCATATGAGTGTTAGAACTTTGCGACAACTCTGGCCCATGTGTCTCCTTAATTATTCTTCGTGTAATCATTACACAGATGACACCTACTTGGATATTAAGCCTCATAAGGATGTGTTATAAATGATTCTTGAAATAGTTGTGTATATGTCTAAAGAAATTCAGAAGACTAAAAATCAAAGCATGTCTTTGTTTTTATCTTTTCTAATTTTCATTCTCACAGTGACTGTGAGAATGTACCCTTTCCCCATTCAGCCAAAAGGTCTTTCTTTGTCACAACTAGAAAGGAGTTCTGCTAGCAAAGAATGTGGTCAGCTGCCTTTTACCTAAAAATCCTATTGTCCCTTTCCTTTTGAAGAATATTTCACTAGATGTGGAATTTGTAGCGATTATTCAGCTTTGTGCTGATTCCTATGGCTTCATATAAGAAATAACCGCTCATTTGCTCATTATTCCCATTTGTAATGTTTGATTTTTCCTGGCTGCTTTTAAGGTTCACCCATTATTTTGTCTCCAGTGGTTGATAAATGGGAATCTGAGAAGCCAAGTAGAACTGGCCACTCCAAGTGGAATAAAGAAACAAAGACAGGGGCTGGGAAGTTGGCTCAGTGGTAGAGTGCTTGCCTTGAATGCATGAGGCCCTGGGTTTGATTCCTCAGCACCACACAAGCAGAAAAAAGCCAGAAGTGGTGCTGTGGCTCAAGTGGTGAGGTGCTAGCCTTAAGCTAAAGAGCTGAGGGACAGGGTCCAGGCCCAGAATTCAGCCTTATGACTGACAGAAAGAAAGAAAGAAAGAAAGAAAGAAAGAAAGAAAGAAAGAAAGAAAGAAAGAAAGAAAGAAAGAAAGAAAGAAAGAAAGAAAGAAAGAAAGAAGAAAGAGAATCAAAGACAGCAGAGAGGACCCAGGCGCTGGTAACCACTTGCTTGGTGAGTGAACCAAGGCTCTACTGAGGGCCTGGGACTGCTCTTGATTAGCAGGTTAGGAACAGAAAGATAGAGAAGATGGGATAGAAGAGAAAGGCTTTTTTCCAGAACTGCCAGACACCTTTGCTTCTGTTGCCTTCACGCCTGATCCATGACTTCATATACAGGATGACTTTCTTTCTCCTCCTTAGAAGTACTTTATCATATCTGTATAGATTATAATTATATAATTAGTCTCAAAGCAGATCAGTGAGAGCATCTGAGGTTTCCAAGCACATATGGAGATACTAGGATACAGATGTTGCTCTGGTTGACTGTGGAGAATGGCTTGTAGGGTAGGCAGGAGAAAGCAAAAGGTGATAACTGACTGACAAGTTCTGGCTCAATGTAGAAGGTCTCAAGACTGCACTGCCGTTGAGGGGTAATGAAAGGTAAATTCAAAAGAACCAAGGATTAGATTAGATAGACATGAAAAACAAATGGCAGAGATGAATTGCAAACAATTTTGTGAATAAACGAGTAGATAATGAAGAGCGGAACAGGAAAATAAATCAAAGCTGACGGGACACTGGGTAGAGACATGATGGAGGAAAGTTGACTTAAGACACACAGTCTTAAAGTTCTTGTGTTACCCTCTCAAGGGATGGCACACTAAGCTATTCAATGCATGCACCAAGATCTCAAGGTATGGTGCAAAGATTATGACACAGACCTGAGAACTCAGCACAAGCTGAAGGTCATGGAGACTGAATTCCAAATACAGAACAGTGAGAAAAAGTGAAGAACAGAAATCACGGGATGGCTAGATGAGCCTGCTGATAGCCAGAGATAGAGAACTGTCCTACAAACAACATAGATGTATTATTCATGGTGGTAATGTGGAAATGGTTTTGAATTTACACTCAGTCTAATGGAAACCTGACCGAGCTACAGAACACAGTGCAAGGTGGATGTCTACTTCTTAGGTTCGTGGCATCTCCCCTAATTTTTTGTCATAATAAAAATACTTAAGGCATTGTTAATAACCTGTTTCATTTCTTGGAGTTCATTTCTATAAGCATCATTTTATATGGTCATAGGCACATAGTTATTGAGCCTTTTTGATCCTCTCCTAAGAATATCCTCCCATGTTCTGACTGTATGATGCTTAGAGTGCTGTTTAATTAATCATGTCCAAATGTAATTATTTGTCTTTTACTATCCATTGGATTAATTTGTAGATTTATAGACTTAGTTATTACAAATGAGGGGAACTAAGGAAACAAAAGGTTCTTTATTGTACTATTTTCAGTTATTTCTTTATTTCCCCCTTTGGTTAATTCCCTGTGATCACTATGTTTTATTTTGGTACCTTTTGTCTTGTATGTAAGTTTATCTGATTTGGGGAAGGGAAAGGGAATCACAGAAATGGCAGGACTACAGGTAAGCCAATTCAACAGTGATACTCACTAGACACTACACTGGAAATGAACTTTACAATTTGAGGGGGGAAGGGAATCTGTGAAGAGGGGAGAAAATGAGGGAAGGAGTAACACTGTTCAAAAAGAAACATACTCATTACCTTACTTATGGTAACTGTAACTCTTCTGCACATCACTTTTAAACAAAACAAAACAAATCACCAGTCTTCTATGTAACCGTCAGACTCACACACAGAAAGAAAATGAGCTGTCAGGACACCTGTGTGGGCATTTCTAATTACACAGATACCACTTAGGGTGCAAAAGGTGCCAGCCCATCTTTCCCCACCTGTGTTGTTGCTGTGGATTACTGCTAGGTCAGCAGAATGGGGAAGATCCAGAGTCAAAAACATGTGCATCACCCAGCTTCAGCAGGTATGCTTCAGAGTGTTTTGATCTCCACATTCTGGCACTTTTAGCAACCAACAACATTAACTATCATGTCCAATTAGATACTTGGGAACTCTGAGTACACTGATTTGAAGAGACTCTGTTCATAGGGTTTCTTAGTCAGTTACTGAGTAGAGACAGCAGAGATCAGGCCTACTTTTTGGTTGTTGTTGTTGATCGTGGGGCCTGAACTCTGGGTCTGGGTACTGTCCTCCAGCTGTTGAGCTCAAGGCTAGTGTTCTACCGGCTTTGACTGCTTATGTGGTACTGAAGAATCGAACCCAGGGCCTCATGCATGCAAGGCAAGCACTCTATCTCTGAGCCACCTTCCCAGCCCCTCAAGCCCATTTTTAATGTATTTGAACTGAACACGACATAACACTTCCATCCAAGTTTTATGAGAACCAAGCAACCAAATACATAGTGCATCAAATGCATCTCCTAGCTTTTAGTAGACATTTGATATGTGGTAATTATCATCCTTACTTTGAAGGGATGGTATACCTAAGTGGAAAATGCATTTGTACACCATTTAAAAAGTCATTTTCTTTTTGTGTAAAAAAATCAAACAAAACCCTGTTGTTTATTTTATGGAAATATTTCTGTGACATGCCTTCTTCAAAAGCAATGCAGTGAATTCTTAGTCAAACTTCTACCTGTCTAAATTTTATCATGACACTGCTAAACAGTCAGTGCTGCCTCTGCACTAGCTTAGAAGTGCACACTGGGTACAGAAATGTTCTCTTCACAACAGAATCTATTATTTATCTCTCCGTTTCTATCAGCCTGACACATTTTTTTTTCCCATTACTCCAGGCAGAATAGTACTCTTTGGTTCAAAGGATAGCTTCACATCTTCGCTTGTCACCATCTACTTGGGTACACACACATGTAAGCACAGGGCACAGAGTTTCAGAATAGCATTAACATCTTAGAAAAATAGTTGTGTCCCACAGGAAAATCTGTGCCAGAGGAACGTTATCATAAACAGTATTGGTAACACCACAAATGAGGAGCCCTGGGCAATTATACCCATGGAAGCCAGTGATCCATCTTTGTCGATACACCGAGCCCAGTGTTGCAGAATGATGTGGAGATATTTGGCCTACACTCACGCTTGGAACTGTTTCTCAATCATTTCTTCTCTATTGATCTTGTTAAGTGGTGATGCTGTTTTCTCTGGTAAAGTGAATTCTGATATTAAAAACTTTTTTTCACGAAATTTGAGAGACTTCAGGAATCGAAACTCACTACCTGTGGATGAATTTTCTGTTTTCCTTTTGGTTAGTGAACACATGTTGGACTCTGGAAGAAAGCATATACCTTTATTTCAAATGTCTCACTGATTTATTGTGTGTCTATGTGTACCTTCATGAATTTTGTAAACCACATCTCTATTTCTGGATGGGCTTTTTCCTTGCAGACAAAAGCCTTTGCTATCCTAGTCTGTTTTCCTTTGGAACATCTTCAAATCTTCGTATGTGATGATTGTCGATTTCTTACCGCCCTCCATGTCTGCTGTACACATCACGATTTGGTGGCTGCCCGGAAGTCAGTATGACGTTCGTTCAGCATTCCATTTCCAAAGATAAATTGTGCCATGAATTGTCTAGATGTCTTTTTTTTTAAGAGCATTCTGAGTGACGAGTCATTCATTCAGGCTGGTTGCTCTATCCTTTATTCTCAAAATAAATGTTTGTACCAATTGGTTCCCACAATGTCTATTATGGAGTAGACTGTGTGTTAGTTCTTCTCAGATGTGTTTGTACTTAGGCAAGTCTAGCTTGTGCCTTACTATACAGGGAAACACTGAACAGAGTGGAATGTAATGTGGGTGTGCACTGCTCTTCTTTAAGCTCTTCTGTGTTGTGTCCAGAAGATATAAAGTATCTGCCCCAGGCTCACGTGTAAAGGCATGTCCCAAGCTGATGGTGCATCTCGGGCATGATGACTTCTTCTCCTTTAAATTGTTTCTCTCCATTTTTGTTCTGGAAAGGAAGGTGTTGAAAACTCTAGGATGTAGGGCCTAGTTGGAAGAGGAAGGTCTTGAGGTGGGGACAGGTGCCTGCCCCCCACCTGCCTCCCCTTCACCCATCTCATGACAGCCAGGTGGTGAGCAACTTTCTCTCTTCCTGTCCCTTCATGATGATGCTCTTCCTCACTGCAGAGTGGGAACAAAGCTGGCTGACCACAGACTGAAACCTCTGAAACTGTGAGTCCAGTTTTTCCTCTTCTAAATTTTTCTTTCAACCATCTGTCACAGCAATGCAGAGTCTGATTAATAACACATTGGTTAACTCTGATGGCTCCCAGGGGCTCCCTCAGGCCAAAGTATCAGCAGAAAGGGGAGATACAGACAAAAGGAAAACACAAGAAGATAGCAGCAAGGAGCAGCAGCAACAACAACAAAATACCTTGTTTCATTTTTTTGGAGTTCATTTCAGAAAATATTATTTTAAATGCATATAGCAATCACGCCTTTGTGATCTGCTCCTATGCATATCCTCCTTTGGTTCCCTGTGTGAATGTCTAGAGACCTGTGTCATTTATTGTGTCCCCATGTGTTTTTTTTTTCTAACAATTTAGTGTGTTTACTTGCAGATTTATAGGCACATCCTAGTTATCACCAATGAAAAGGAAACCATTATGTTTCTTTGGATCTGGCTTATTTCACATAATATAAGATTTTCCATGTCCTTCCATTTCCTAACATCTATTTCTTGATCCATTCATTCACTGAGGGGTATCTGGGTTGATTCCATATCTTGGCTATGGTAAACAAAGCTGCAATGAACATGGTTGTTCTGGTAGCTTTAGTGTGGCTATTTTTGTGAGCTAAATGCCCAGGATTGCTGAGTCATAGGGGAGTTCTATATTTAGTATTTTGAGGAAGCTCCATACTGCTTTCCAGAGTGGCTGAACAAGTTTACCTTCCCACCAACTGTGTAGTAGCATCCCTTTTTGGCCACATCCCTGCCAGCATCTGTTATTGTTAGTCTTCTTGATAATGGCTTTTAACTGGGGTAAGGTGGAATCTCAATGTTGTTTTGATTTGCATTTCTAAATGGCAATACTTCCCAGAATAATTGACAAATTGAATCCAATGCCCCTCAAAATCCCAATACATTTCTTCAAAGAAATAGAGAAAGCAATCCAAAATTTCATACAGAATAATGAAAGACCCTGAATAGCAAAAACAATCCAGCAGCTTTGTCTTTGTGTTCTATGGAAAGTGAACTCTAGTAGTATTATATAGTATATGCCAGCTGAGACTCAAGCAGAGTTTGTGTCTCTGCATTGCAGAATACCAGCACACTATTAAAAACAACAACAACAACAATAAGAACATGATATGATGAATTGCTATGGCCCTATCTGAAAATTAGAATCTGTTAACCATGACTCCTTGTAACTCTTTGAGCACACTTAATATTATTTTATGCTTATGTTAGGTCTGTGGTTGCTTTTGCCAATATTTATTTGCTTTTGTTTTTTTGTTTTTTTTTGGGGGGTCCGGTTGTGGGGCCTGAACTCTGGGCCTGGGCGCTGTCCCTCAGCTCTTCAGCTTAAGGCTAGCGCTCTACCACTTGAGCCACAGCGTCACTCCCGGCTTTTTTCTTTTTTGCTTATGTGGTGCTGAGGAATCGAACCCAGGGCCTCATGCATGCAAGGCAAGCACTCTACCACTGAGCCAACTTCCCAGCCCGCTTTTGCCAATATTTAGATTATTTGAGGATGGCTTTCATGAATTTTCACTTACACTATTCTATTCCTTTTATAATCCATTTGTATTCTTTATATTTCTCATCAAGTGTTATGCTCTACAGTCAGTTTTATACTAAAAAATAGCGGAGGTTGAAATAGATTATTATTTTGTCTTTATTTTCCAAAATGGTACCTAAGCTTATTATATATAATTGACAGAGTGAAATGGCGGTGTTTCCATTCCACTGAGTTTTGAGCTTCTTGGGGACTGGGACATAGCTTGAGGAACACTGCAGTGTGTGGTGAGTTCTGTGGTGGTGCAAATTCAGGCACATGCTCCTTTTTCAGCAGAAGTCAGAGGCAGAAGGGGGATATTTGTAATGCTAAAAAAAGAAAAGCTTCAATTTTTCCTTCTTATTCGTACCCTGCAGGGCATGACTGGCCAGTTTTTCTTCTACACATCCTCTTGTTTGTACATTGGAGTTGCCACAATGTGCTGCTAATCTATGTGTTTTCTTCTTTCTGGAAATGAGCCCTCCAGAAGCTTTTTTCTTAATGTATCCAGGGCCGTTTGATAATATCACTTCTGAGGATTGTTTTTGTTTATATGAATTTTCTCAATGTTGTCATAGGAGTAAAGGGCTTTTGCACCATTCTGCAGCCCAATTAGAAGAAAACCCTGTTTCCTTAGTTCTGGTCTGACAAATGTGTGGAGTAGGAAGCCCACCTGTGGAAAGGAAAATAACTCGTTTTCTTTGCAAACTTACTCCTACCTTCTAAATGCCCAGACAAATGTTGTGAGTGTTGTAGAAATTAAATAATATTCTAAAAATACCTAGGGCTTATTTCACCACAAGTAAATTAAATACTTTTATGGCTTATTATATAATGTACTCACCTATTTGCATGCATACACACATATTTCTTATACACAATAAACTCCAAGTGGTCACTCCACTCAAGATTATACTTTGTTTCACATTCTTTATGATTCATCAGAGCAAATGGTTTTTTTAAAATGTGAAGAGCTGAGTTGGGCTGATGTTACATAATTATAGCAATACCTAGAAAAGACTCTTGCAATATGAAAACAGACCTAAAAAATACCAAGTGGCTTCCAAAGATAGACTTAACACATAAGATTTGTAACGCGATAGATTTCTCCCCAAAGTGGGAAGTTTTGGTCCTTTTGGCCAAAACCTCAGTTTGGGAAACCTGAGTCCTCAGAAAACCGTTTAGAAATAATGGACATTAATCTGAGGGTGGAATTAATCAGGGGATGGCTGGCTTTAGAGTCATCATCAGGAACTCCTCAAGGAAGTAGGATTTTAGGTAGATTTGAAAATGTAGGCACTTGGAGAAAGATAAATGGAGAGCTTGTGAAGAATCTCAGATACATTTTGTGAGAGATTGAGCCCCCGAGTACATGTGGTAGGGAGAAGAGGGAGGGGTTTGTGAGAACAGTTCACCTGGGTTGAGATTCAAATTGTGTCACATACCTGGCTGCTGATGCAAAACCAATGAAATGCAGTGAGAGGTTTTCTTTTGTAAAATCTTCAGTGTCTTCTATTCCTGGGATGTTATATGGACAAAATAAGATTAAAGTAGGAATTCAGAACAAATATTGATATACAGTTTACTCAACCACTCATTGTCAGTTTTCTCCTCTACCCAGTGATGTTAAGAAAGAAAAATAAGCCAGGTTCTGGTGGTTCATACTTGTAATTCTAGCTACTCAGGAGGCTGAGATCTGAAGATTGAAGTTCAAAGCCAGCCCAGGCAGGAAAGTCCATGAGACTTTTATCTCCAATAAACTATCAAAAAATAAAATCTGGCTCAAGTGGTAGAGTGCTCATCTAGAGCAAAAGGAAGCTTAGGGGCAGCCGGTAGGTTCTGAGTTAAAGCCCTAGAATCTTCCTCCTCTCAGCGAAAACATTGACCTTTCTTTATACTCTGTTTGAAGTTATTTAGAAATCCTTACTATACAATATAAACTCTGGTGGAGAAAACTTTGTTAGATTCAAGCTAAAACCTGGAGATTTCAAAGCTAAGACATTACAAAGATCCCTCATTGACTCCAGTTGAAACAAATATGCAAATACTTTCTACAGTGAAATCTCAATTCTTTTTTTTTTTTTTTTGGGTCTGGTAGTGGGGCCTGAACTCTGGGCCTGGGCGCTGTCCCTCAGCTCTTCAGCTCAAGGCTAGTGCTCTACCACTTGAGCCACAGCGCCACTTCCGGCTTTTTTCTTTTTGCTTATGTGGTGCTAAGGAATCGAACCCAGGGCCTCGAGCATGCAAGGCAAGCGCTCTACCACTGAGCCACCTTCCCAGCCCGAAATCTCAATTCTTGACCCAAACGCAATTTATAGAACTTTCTGAAGCTTTTGTCAGATGAGGGGGAATGAATCTAACAAGGCCATAAAGGGTGAAGATGATTAAATTTTAAAACTTCCATGGGACACAGATTAAAAACAAACAAAAATAGCCAATACAAAACAGAAAAACAAGCCAAATCGAAACCTTGAGAAGTTTCAACTCACCCTGTTATGGCTAAATGTATCTTGAAGACACATTTTCTAAATTGGAAGATCAAATCCTACCCTCCTCTAGAAAGTGTAAATGGCTCAAGGATGGTGATTTCATTCAGACAGCCTAGCGGTTCACATGTTCAATCATTGTTTTTGTGGCTTTTTTGATATCTTTCTAACAATAGGCCCTCCCTGAGCTCATGATTTTCTAGTATGTTGTAATTGGGGGTGTTTCTTGTCTTCCTATTTATTTTTAGGGCTGTGATGAAACTAAAATGTACTTTCTGGAGTTTTTATGCACTGTGCCATGCCCTCTCTATCATCATTTTTTTTCATGAAGGTAGATGTGTTTCTGGATTGCTCATTTTTTTCTGTTGGCTTTTTTTGGGTTAAGATTGCTAAAGTCAAAATGTTTAAATACTGAATTTTGAAATTAATATTTTATACACAATATATAGCCACCTCTTTTCTTTAAATCTCTTTTCTTGGCCCTTTATATTCCCATAAAAGTTTTAGAATAATTTGCATATGCCCTAACAAAAGTAGAACTTTCTGTGAAGTTGAGTTGGTTTATCTATTTCTATAATCTTATTTTTCAATATGACTGGATGGTTGAATGCAAGATTACATATATACACAAATTATTTATTATATCTATATATACAGATATCTATATGTATATATGATTGTTTTACATCTATATAAGTATATATACAGATTATATATGATATTATGAGCATATATATGAATAGAGAGATTACACACACATACATACATATACACACAGATTACTTTTGTATTCAGGAAGCAGGGATTTGGAGGGTCATGACTACAAGGTCAGGATATTATCTTCTTCCCTTAAATATTGTTCTGATCCTCTCTTTTTTGGAGTGGGGTGAGGATGGGCTATTCTATTGTATTCTCTTGCTTGGCCATGCCTTTAGCTCTGTTTCAGCAGTTAGGTTAGCTAGATAGGTTCTGGCTTCCTGTCTGTCTTCTCTCTCTGGAAACATCTTGTGAACATTTCTGCACTGAGCAGCCTGTAACAGAACCCTTCCTGTTCTCAACCTCTCACGTCTCTTAGGGTGACAGGCATGCATCAGTGTACCTGGCTGTGAGTTCAGAAGAGGTCTCTGGGGCATTTTCTGCCCAAGTTGGCCTCAAACACTGTTCCTCTGATTCTCAGCCTTCCAAGTAGCTAGAGCTATGTGTATGAGTCACTGGCTCTTAAATATATAATAAAATAAATAAATATGAAATAAAATAACAGTTCAGGCAGGAAAGTCCTTGAGTTTCTTATCTCCATAAACTACTCAAAAAGAAAAAAAAAATAAAAAGCCAAAAGTGGAGCTGTGGCTTGAGTGATAGCGCATTTGCTGATCTCTGTTTTGGGGGTTGTGGTTGATGGTCTCATCCTAAAGCCAGGGTGGTCAGCATTCATCTACAGGACCCACGCTGTCCTCCAACAGCAGGAATCTGCCACACACAGTCACTCCCTGGTGCGTGAACCCCATCCGGCCCCCACCCATCATGATGTGTCAGGTGGCCTTCATGAAAATAGGTCCCGAATGTTATGCCCCACGACTGGGCATCTGTTAACTCCAGCTTCACCACCCCGTAGCTCTTGGTATGCTACAGTATTTCACAGCATCTCTCACTACGCTCAGTGTGAAGGCTGTTACATGTTATATAAGCTCTCCTTAGCACAAACAGAATGCTCTGTATTAAACAGAAAATGTCTCCTCTGCGAGAATCATAACCTGTGTCGTCCACATTCTCCTATCAACACATCTGTCAGCTTCAATGTAGAGTTTGCTCTGTACTAAATAAATTAGTAGTGTGACATCCTACAAAACTGACAAACTTGGGTGTCTCTGGGATCTCAGGCACTTGTCATACCATAGAACATCAATTTCTTGATTCCTTAAATTGAACTTGTGTGTATGTGTGTGTGAGAGAGAGAGTGTGTATTTGTTTATGTTGGTGTGTATGCTAGTACTGGAGCTTAATCTCAGGTTTTTGCATCCTTGCTTTTTTTTTTTTTTTTTTTTTTTGCTCAAGGCCAGTGCTCTACCACTTGATCCATGTCTCTGTTTTTGGCTTTTTTTTTTTTTTTTTTTTTTTTTACTGGATATGAGTATCTTGGACTTTTCTGTTTGGGCTGGTCTCAAACCACAGTCCTCAGATCTCTGCCACTTGAATAGCAAAGATACAGGAATGAACCAACAGTACTGGCCTTACACTGAACTTTCTTCCATCTGTGGTGACAAGAATACTATTTATAGTACAAAATGTTGGGAATCCTAAGTAAATTAAAATGATGCTTTGTTTTTACAAATAGTGTAAAGTTAAACTTTTTGACCAAACCCTTGAATGTATTAAAAACTGCTTCTGTTGTGAAACTTGCTAGAAACCATAATGGAAGTGCTCCCCCCCGTTCTTTGAATAGATCACTTACATAAATAATAAGAAGGCTATTGCTCTTCTCATCAGAGCAAAGGCCCAGATGTCTGCAGAATAGAACTTTCACTGCAAATAAGGTTCAGTTTTCTTAGAGCCTATAATTGTCAATCCACAGCATGTGAGTTTATTCCTTTCTAGGACACAGAGGAGGTCTTATAAATAGTCTCTTTTTACAGACCGTAATTTCTATGAAGTGGTCATTCATGTTATAGGGTCAATTAGCCAATCTTTATGACTGAGAAGCTCGGAGTGTGCGCTATCGTATTTTTGGAAGAGTTCTGAAGAAGCTAGAACTGCTCTGACTGTGTGTGTGCCTGCCAATCAGAACGCTTCAGTTATGGAATGGGAAGAGAGAACTGGCAATCTATTACCAAATAATTATTTTCAACATTTTCTCTGAAAGTGATCTGATTGGAATAGTCAAATCGGGGAAAGCAAGTTCACAAAATTAAATGTAGTCTGCTTTTCAAATCGTCCCTTGACTCTTTAACTTAAACAGACTCAGCTTGAAGAGCAGTGTTGAATAGCCCTCTCTTCCCTTCCTTCTCTTCCAAACATAGGAAGTTATGCACTGGGATAGGACCACTCCTGCCATCTCCAGGCATCTGGGAGAAGTCCAGATGCTAAGACCCTGATCTCCCAGGAACTGTGCTGTGGAGGCAGGCTCATCTGCCCTTGACCTCTTTAACGTGGAGAGTCCTCAGATTTAGGGGCTACCTGGTACCCCTCAGTTGAACACTTTTGTTGTAACTGAGATTTGAGATTTGGCCTCTGGTCCACCATCCTTGGCCTCCGAAAGCTTTGAACTGTGTGTGTCCACTTAACATCTCCCCCTGGTGCCTCTTCACAAGGCGAGCAGAACTTGCAGAGCCTTGCATCCCATGGACAGCAAGAGGAATCCTACATTCACCTGTCTCCCCCACCACCCCACCCCTACCGGCCCCCAGAAACTTGCTCCTAGTACTTCTGCTGCACAATCCACAGTTCATTTACACATTCTTTCAACCGAAAATTTTAAGCTTTTCTAATGCTCACTAGGAACCACATCTATTAGCGTGTAAGCTTCTAGATTTAAGATGATATTTATTTCTGTGCATAATCCTGTTAATTTTTCTCTTACATGTTTTTCAGTATTCTAAAATTCTTATACTTCTATAGTCCAATAAGAAACAGCCATGTTTTTAAAAAGAGAAAAAAAAAAACAGTGGGCAAAAGTGCTCTATCTGAAAATCAAGGAAAGATCTAATCTTGTTTGATGGACCCATGAAAGGGGAACTTTATTAGAAAATAAATACATTGCCATTTAAATAAAAATATATGCATTTTTTTCCTCCATGGGAAATCAGAAAGTATCCTGATCTTCTTTCTTCCATATAGAAAACTTCTGAAGTTTGGTTGGAGACAAAAGTCAACACTAACAATTTGTTGAATTTGTTGCTTTTGTAATGCTCACTAGGAACCACATCTATTAGGGCTTTGTTTTTTCAAAACTGTATACATCAAGGAATTGTTTCAAGGAGGTGACTTGTCAGTCCTATCAATGTCATAATGCTACTAGCATTAGTGATACCGTTGGAGATAAAATTCCTCAAGTCCTTGAAAGTGGCAGAGAAAGAAAACCTTAGGGACTGAAAAGAATAAATGTTTTGAGGATGAGAATGATATTAACATGAAAAACATGACTAATGTTTAATTAACACTTCAGTGAAACAGAGCTGGCTTTTGTTAAAATGGATACTGGTCCTTTTTCCTTTAATATCCAAATGGTTGAATGTTCATCTGAAAATCTTTGAGTAAGAGAATTTTATTAACATTTTGGCCATTATGTGAAAAGGTATGGACCTTCCCTTGATTTAATAAAATGGTTTTTGTTGTAACTTTTCTAATTGGCCAATAATATCAACGTTCATTTTTTTTTAATCCACGGAGGAACTTTTGCAGTGCAAATACCCATACATTACTTAATGTGCATTGTATACATCAGCACAAGCTAGAGCTGGTGTCCAAATAGATTTCAGAATTTCAAATATGTATATTGTATTAGAATTGACCAAATCTTAAATGGATTCATTCTGAGGATGAACACCATCAAAATATGTCTAACAATGTATTGCCTGCCCTGGGCATTCCAGTACAGTATATCATTTCATCTCCAAAATATTTTATTGATGTAGTTATCATCCTCAATCAGATGTACAGGTAGAATTGAAGTGCAAATACCAAAACAGAATATTGGCATTTCTTTTTTTTTTTCACTTCAAATCAGGAAATCAAATGAACTCACAGGTAGGAAGGCAGACTAGCCTTGTTTCAGGTTTCACAAATTGTCCTTAAAATTTTCATGGTAACAACAGAAAGTCTCAGGTGACATATGGCGTACTGTTATTAACATCCTTTTGGTTTAATTCGAAATTATTCCTTGAAGCTAGTGACAGCTTCCAGCCCCTTCTGTTTTCAGATGTACTTCATTTGGGGATGTCTTGCATTTTCTCATGATTTGATTTAGGTTTTGCATTTTTAGCCATGTGATTGGTTTTCTTCCTATTAACAGGAATGACATATGCTGGAACGGTTTGCACCATTACTGCTGACATGCTAAGGAATCACTTTAATTATACCAAGAGATTTAGATGATTTCTTGGCAGTTTTCATTACTGTAAATGTAATTTTCCCCTTTAGGATTCATCTTGGAGAAAAGGTTTTGAAATATGTAGATTGTGATTTCTCTGTGGATTCTATGCCTTTCTGCTTCATTCATTCACTCATTCATTGATTCACAGGAATGCTGACTCATGAATTCCTACTGTTTTCCGTGGATTGCAATGAATGTGCCAGAATCCATTAGTAACACTGAAATTGCCCCCTTTGTGGTTACTGGGAGCTTCTTCAAGCTGGCTTCTGTGTGCTTGTCATTTCTCCATCATTCTTTGAGTTCTTCCTTCCTTTTTATTGGGGCGGGGGGGGGGGGTGATACAAAGCATTCTAGGTTCTTCCTGGAATTTTCTGCTCTTATGACAAAGGCATTTCTTCAGCTCTACCACTTGAGCCACAGTGCCACTTCCTGACAAAGGCATTTCTATTGAGGAAGCGAAGGGTACTTTTACCAAGTGGTGCTTAGGAATGAACTTGAGGGACCACATGTGCTCATTGCATGAGGGAGGCTACTGCCTCTCTTCTCTGAGAGCGGGCACAGGAAGATGCCACAAGGAAGCACACTAAAATGCTGGAGGCGTGGACCAAGCGGTAGTGCACCTGCCTAACGAGCACAGGCTCTGAGTTCAAACCACAGTACTACCAAAATAAGGGTACAATAAAAGGAAAAAAGAAAGAAAAGGTATTCCAGTTAAAAGAACAAAACCAAACCAAACAGGAGGGTGAAGGGTAAGAGGAAAGAGCTAAAGTATGGGCAACAGAGAGGGTTAATTTGATGATACTACATGGATGTTAATAGGGTTCTTTTTCTTTTTCTTTGTTCTGGTCCTGATTTCAAGACCTGGACACTGTCCTTGAGCTTTTGTGCTCAAGGCTAACACTCTACGTCTTTGAGCCACAGCTCCTCTTCCAGCTTTTTGGTGGTTAATGGCAGATAAGAGTCTTATGGTGTTGAACCGAGATCTTCAGATCACAGCCTCTTGAGTGGCTAGGATTTACAGATGTGATCCAACAGCCCCTGGCTCATTAATAGTTTTAAAGTCAGAATGTTTTGGAATCATCCATTGGAAAGTCTTTGAAAAATATATTAAGATACCAATTAAGGTAACATTTTCCTTCTTCAAAAGAATTAAGGAAGTCAGTATTACTAATTACTATGCTGGTATTATTATTATTGTTAAAGTCTATAAAACATTAGTTTCTATTATTTTTTTCTACTTATATGATATAGATGGTGTTTTATTGTGTGAAGTGTTGTTCTTTAACCCCTTATAACATTTGACAACTAATTCATTTCTACTTTTAATTAGATATCTGCTAAATTGTTACTGCCATAATTCACTAATACAACATGATCAATGAACGCATTTGAATGTAAATTGAATAACAGCAAAGCAATATTGGCTTTTTGTGTGTGTACTTTCTATTTTTAGTAATAATTTTTTTGGGGTCTCACACTTGAGTTGTTGTTTTCTGTACTTCTAGCACAGCTCGGTGACTGCCCTTCTCAGTGGTGGTGAGGAGGAAGCTTATACACTATCTTGCTGTTATCTTTTTATTTTAGTCTGCCAGGATGACAGACTTCTTTGTTACTCAGCACTAGCAGCAGAGTACTAGGTGTGTTTTGGAGATCGTTGATGACATTTCCTGTCAGGATGGTAGCTTGTGCTGTTTAAATAAATGCCATTTGTCGTTATTTTTCACGCGACTGTGGTCACAACTGCCCTTGAACCCTGGACTCTATCCCATCCTCAACCAACTTCCTGGACAGGACAATGAAACCCGCAGTGTTGTATGTATTATGCTTACCGGCTATCTTTCTATGATTTCTGGTTGGAATGGACTTTTTGAGGAAAGGAAGCAAGAAAGAAAGAAGGCAAGAATGCAAGCAAGCAAGCAAGAAAATGCAGCCTGAATGGCTCGACTAATTCAAATGAATCTACTCTGATTCTGGCCTGTGTGGAATTCTGAGAAAAATAACTTGCTTCCTGGCAAAGAAAAATGGAGATTAAGCTAACAGGAACAACAACAACAACAACAAAAATAAACTCAAACAAAACCAATCTGCTCCTCCTGGCCTTTTCTTGTTGTGCAAATCAAAGCCAGGCTGTGCTTTGGTGACAGTACTTAAACTCTGTATTTTTATAATATAAATAGCTGGTGGCAGAGTGGCTTTAAAGTTCGTTGGTCGGCAGGACTGGGCTTTGAACTTGGTGCCTCCTGCCGAGCCTGCAGCTCTGTATGCAACTGGGCATTGTGGGATGGACAGTTGACGGTTGCCCAGGAGCACGCTGGACGGCAGTCCACCTATGTCCAGCTTTGCCACCCGTGCTGGGGTCCACGCCAGACGCTTGGGTCTGGAGTGGGTGTGGGGCCCGGGCGTGAGAGGTTCCTTCCCCGCTTCCTCATCCCGGCTTCAGTGGTGAGATCAGTGGCAGCAGGGAGAGATCCCAGCGCTCGCGCGGGAGCCCGAGCACGCGCCCCAGGAAGTCTGCGGTGCCAGGGCGCAGGGCGCGGGCCAGGGCGTGTGTGCCACGGCGGTGCGGTGCGCGCGCCCCTCGGCGAGGGCGCGTGCTGGGAAGCGCATTGCCACCACCCGGAATGCGCTTGCCATCACTTGGCGTGTGCGTGCCACCACCCGGAATGCGCATGCTGTCACTAGCAATGCGCGTGCGTGCCACCAATCAGCGAGGTGGCGGGAGCTGGAAGATCCTCCAGAGGCCGCGGGCCCAGCCCCAGGCCCACGCGAGCCCCCCACCCCCGCCATGATCCCATGTGAGTCCCGCAGCCCCACGCGAGTCCCTCAGGCCCACGCGAGTCCCGCAGGCCCCCGTGAGCCCCGCAGGCCACACGCGAGTCCCCCCGCCCCGTGATCCCATGTGAGCCCCGCAGCCCCACGCGAGTCCCGCAGCCCCATGCGAGTCCCTCAGGCCCACGTGAGCCCCGCAGGCCCCCGTGAGCCCCGCAGGCCCCCATGAGCCCCCCCGCCCCCAGGCCCAGCGAGCCTCCCCGCCCGGTGATCCCATGTGAGCCCCGCAACCCCACGAAAGCCCCGCAGGTCCACGCGAGTCCCGCAGCCCCGTGCGAGTCCCTCAGGCCCACGCGAGTCCCGCAGGCCACACGCAAGCCCCCCCCCACCCCGTGATTCCACGCGAGTCCCGCAGCCCCACGCGAGCCCCACAGGCCCCCGTGAGCCCTGCAGCCCCACGCAAGCCCCCCAGGCCCAGCAAGCCCCGCATACCAGGGACTTGTGGCGCTGCCAGAAACGGACTAAAAACTGACACAGACAATAGTAAACTGTCCATAGATACGAAATGCCGATAGATATATACACATGAGCAAAATTAAAAGTGTGTGTGCAAATACGTGTATTTATGATGTATATAAATGTGTGATACATGCTATATATATGTAAATATGCACATATTTACAATTTGTATAGTATATAACATATATGATATATAGTATAGACTATATAGTATATAGTCTATGATATATTGTAATCTAATAATATATAATATAATAATATATGTTATATTACAGAATTCATTAGCATTAGATATAATAATATATAATATGCCATATCATATCATAATGTATATTATATATACTATATAGTATATTTTCTATATTACATGTGCTATATATGCTATATAGTATATTACATGTTATATAATATATATAGCAAAGCATCAGAGAGAGGTAAGAAGAGGTAAGAAGATCCCAAACACAATGTTCAAAGTGAAGCTGGAATTGTATCAGTCATGCAAGGAGTTGTGAAGCCTTAGCCGGCTGTTCACTTGTCCTAGCACGCGTGTGGTGACACATCCCTATGAGGGCAGCTGTGTGCGCATGCCTTCTTGGAGGTGAGCTCCTCCACAGAGAACCTTCTGGGAGCAGAAAGGTCCTGCTTGCCCTGGGTGCCTGGGCTCATCGTTTATATCTGCTGTGTAAAATCACAGGGAGGGAGCAGAGGCAGGGCCACCAATGCCGTCAGAAACTTTCCTGAGCCCATGTGAACAGGAATGGCCAAACGAGGGGCTGAAACCCTTTAGTGCCCCTATTTAAAGATCATGAAAACAACTATATGAATAAACTCATTACTGTTCAGAACTAGCAGGGAACGCCTTCTATTTGTGCTGCTATGACAGAGTAACTGAGATTGAATAGTTTATATAAAATGAACAGAACTTTCTTGGCTCATGATTTTGAAAGTTGGAGACTCTAAGATCCAAAAGGCTAGTAAGGAACTGGGGGAGAGAGAGAGAGAGAGAGAGAGAGAGAGAGAGAGAGAGAGAGAGAGAGAGAGAGAGAGAGAGAGAGAGAGAGAGAGAGAGAGAGAGAACGAGCAAGCGCTGAACTCTCCCTTGCATACCAAGCACACTGTCATGAAAGGTATTTATTCATTAGTTTAATTTAGTATTCTCTTATTAGGGCCTACTTTCCTCTCCTTAGCACATATACATTTGGGGGACACCTTTATACCACCTTGGTACACTGTGATATTCTTGTCTGTTTTTATATGTTAAGAAGAAAAAGATTTTTTTTTCTTTTGCAGGTAACTCTGACTGGGTTTTAAGAATTTCACTATTGATATAAATAGCGGAGTTATGAATTGGAAATGCAAACAAGAATGACTCCAGGCTCTGTGCTCTGAGCTATAGCGAGAACATGAGGGTGCTGCTGTCTGCCACTTACATGTTTTCTGAGGACCCCACACATTGAAATTTCTCTAGCCCATAAGCAGGATTGCATAGACAGCACGCTAGATTTGATTTCATGGCTGCAAAACACCTGCTGTCAACTGACTGAACCAAAGTCTGTCTCCCATTTTTATTGCTCTCATGTGAGGTCCTTTGGCTAGAAATTATCCATTTTCACCTTCAGGCTTTTATTTATCTAAAATAGAACTGATTGGGAACGTTCTATATAAAATTGAATCTGTACCTTATTTTAAAATTAGTTAAAACAAAACTCATAACTTATTACAAATAATCATTGTTTTTTAGTAACTTAGAAAAGTTACAAAATGCATGTGAAAGATCGCTCTGGTCCTGTCTTCTTCAGCCATATCATCTTCCTCTTTTCTCGTATTTGTCTGAGAATGTTCTATGGAAGCACATATTTCCATTCAGTGCTATTGCTTCAGATCAAACAGTCACAAAATTGGCGGCTTTAAAACTGCCACAACTATTATTTTATAGCTTTCATGACTAAAGAATGTGGACATGATTTATCTATAGCTTCTTTTTTTTCAGAATTTTTCACAAGACTATCGTCAAGACTGGCTAGAGTTGTGGTCTCATATGAAGGGTTTTTTAAATAGTATTATCTTTGAGTAGATGGGCAAAGGACTTGCTATGTAGCAAAGCAGTTTATGAATACAATCTAACTTGATCAATGTCACCCCTTTCAACATTTTCACCCCTTCCTTCCCTACCTACACCTTCCTAATTTTACAGGATATACCCTGGATTCTTGACTGCATTCTGCCCTGGCCTCCTATTCATTTATCCATCTTTTCTCCTTGATGATACCTCACCCCTTTTAAGTATCTGCTCCTTTTCTTTCAAAATAGCTTTTTCTAAAAAAAAAAAAATGATGCTCTTTAAGTAGTTGTACAAGGGAGATGTCACTTAATAAAGCAGTTTGTGAATACAATGCATCCAAATCTTCTCATCTTCCTTTGACCCATCCCTACCCTTACTTTTCTTAATTTTGTGCTATATACAACGAATTCTGGACTGAATCCCTCCATTCATTGTCTACCCTTTTCCTCTTGCTCTTCCACGACTCTGGCAAGGACTCAATTCTTGGTAATTTTTTTGTGTTTTCATTGGCCTTTCTTAAAATTTGTACTATTTGAGCCCTACATAGCATCTCTGATAATTCAGTTTATTTATTTGGAACTGCTTGCATGCCACCAAGCAGAAGTGGTTATAGATTTATAGGCACATTCTATCCACCCCGAATGAGAGAAACCACAAAGCCTTTGTTTCTCTGGGTCTAGCTTACTTAATATAATTAAGTAATATGGTAAAATTAAGAATGTATATAATGTTTGTATAATTCTTTCCAGGTTTTTCATGTCCTTAAGAATGGAAGTAATGGCTTCTTGGTGTCTCTTTTATCAAACTTTGACTTTACCTTTCTAAGGAATTACACTATTTGAGTTCTCCTTAATTCTACTAAATTTTGGTTAATACATTTGTATACCCTTGCATACCACCCAAAGTATCTATTTATAAGTTTATAAGCTAGATATAGCTTCCACATATAAGGGAAAACATTCATCTGTCATCTCTCTGGGCCTGACTTACTTCACTTAATATAAATTTTTCCTGGTCTTTCCATTTCTTTACAAATGGTACAGTATCATTCTTTCTAGTGGATGAGTAAAATTCCATTGTGTATGTACACCATGTTTTCTCCATCCATTTGTCCACTGAGGGGGATCTGGGCTGATTTCATGGTTCATTCACCATGCTGTGGTGAGTAGTGCTGCAAGGTGAAGGATCTATTTCCAGCTCTCTTGTTTCCTGGCCAGATTCAATTGCATGAGCTGGTCCCAGATATCAGTTATCTAGAGACCCTACTCAACTCCATGTCACCTGAATCTCCAATGACAAGACCAATTATCTTACATAAGGCCTGGCATTTCAACTCAGAAATATTTCTAATGGTTAGAAGCCAGATGCTTACAAAAGTGGTTTCTGCTTAAATTCCGTTACCAACAGGAGGCAAGAATGAGCACAGGAGCTCCCCAACACTCAACCATTCACGACATTAAAGTTTCTAATGCAACCCCATTACAGAGCTTGCTTTGTGTCCAAAGTGTCGTCACCCAAATCAGGCTCAGGTGTGGATGCATGTGTTTCGTTAAGCAGATGTGCTCGGGCACAGTTCTCCATCTGAGGACGTGGGAAGAAGCTGAGGAGGGAATGGTCTCGGCTTTTCCAATACCGCTCACCACAGGGATGGGGTATAGATGCCAGCCACAGACATTCTTGTTCCCAGAAAGAGAGGCTGGGAGGGAAAAAGAGATCAGAGCAAGTTGAAGCCCAGCTGGGCAAAATGTTGGATGTTCTTCAATCCAGTTTCTAGATCTGGGCATGGTGCCCTGTGCTCTGGTGCTCTTCCTTCTGGGTTCTGGGTTTCTTTCCCTGCTACTTTTTTTGCGTGGTATGGGACATGAGTTGGGTGGCGTTGGTCTTCTTGTTCAGCTTCTTGGCCTGTATGAATCCAGGTCAGTCCTGCAGTTTCTCTCATTTTCTTTTTCTCTCTGTTCTTTACAATCCCAGCTGTCCCAAGTTAGCAGTATTTGGGAAACACAAGTTTTCAAAAGTCTGTGGGCCTTTTGTGCATTTTCATTCAAGCTCCCTTCATGGGAGAAATTCACACTTGGAAAAGTTTTTCTAGATAAATCCTGTTCTGCCTTGTTTTCTCCTTGAGATGGTTTACACATCCCAGTTCCCAGATGAGCTGTGGTTCTATTAAAGGATTCCATTCACCATCCTTTCTTTTTGTGACTGAACATGCTGCCTTTGATCTTTATGAGATGTTAACAAAAATGTAGTTTAGTTCCACACTCAACTTTACGTCTAAACTAGACTTTCTACCCAGAGCAAGTTTTTTTTTTTTAAAAAAAATCAAGGTTAGAAATCATTTCCTAATTTCCTAATTTCTTTGCCCCACAAAGAGATTGAGACCATCCAAATCATTGGTCCTGTTCCTTTTCAAAAGTACTTCTTCATTTTTTCACTTAATTTCCTTCTCATCTGACATTTTATGATAAGCAGGATGAAGAAACAAGGTGCCACCTTCAACCATTTGCTAAAAAGAAAATTCTTAGCTAGATAGCCACGCTTATTGTGTGAATGTTCTATTTTCCGTGGAATTGGCATGGGAAGTCTTGCTAAGCTTCCTGCCTCTGTCTAGGAGGCTCTTGGTTCCTCTCGTTTTCCATAGGATGTCTCTCACTTCTTTTGAGCTCTCGCTGGCACTAGCTTCAAAGCTCCAGTTTCCACTTTAAGCTTGATCAAGGCAAATTAGGCTTTCTCTACTGTTCTTTTCCAAATCATTCCAGCTTCTAACTGTACCTACCTTTAGGGTTACTCTGACAATTTAGGCGATAATTATAGAAACACCCACCTTTCCAGAAGCATAGCACTTCAGAGATCTCACTGATTAGTTTCCATTCTTTGTGTATTTTTTTACCTCCTTAAGTAAACAACACTGTGTTTTAAAATGTTATTTTATACTTTATTCTACATTATGGTTTATTTTGTTGATACTGGGGCTTGAACTCATGTAACTAGTGCTGTACAACTTGATCCATACCTCTTTGTTGTTATTTTGGAAACGAAGTGTCATAGACTTTTCTACTCAGGCTGGCTTTGAACCCTGATCCTCCAAATCTCAGCCTCCTGAGTAGCTAGGATGATAAGTGTGAGTCCCTGGCCTTGTGCTAACGTCGTACTATTTTCACTAGTGCTGTTCATCTGACTGTTGGGGCCTACAAATTTCACCATCTGCTTCATGTGTGCTTCTGTTGAAAGAAGTAGAGAAAGAAGATACTGAAACAAACAATTCCCCTTAGAACAGAGCATACCCTAAAATTTCCTTATCATACCAGCCACTCTAGTAGTCATGTAGTCATAAGTACTCTAGAAAGGCTGAAGGAAGTACCTGGGTATTAAAATGCATCTTTCCTTGAAGCTGTCATTCAGTACTGCAGTATTAGTCAGTACTCTTAAATTTCCAAGAGAATCTTCACATTCACTGGGCTTTATTTTGTGGCATAATATATTTGACAATCAAAGTAGTCGTCATAGAAATCATCCTATGTATATCTGTCTCTCCAAGCACGTTTGACTTTTAATATGACCAGCTTGCTAAAGTGATTTCCGTCACATAATCTTGACCTACATTACATTGAATCGCTAGTAATATTATCTCCCACTCTAAAGCTAACCCAGATTTTGAACGTTTTGAATTTAGAGTATTCGTTTACCGTGATAATAGAATTTGTATGTATTCAGTCATGGTGTGTAAAGCAAATATGCTGGGAAAGATAAAAATTAATGCCTCGATCCCTCCTCCTTCCCCCCACCTTTCAGCAATGACTTTTATTTCATCAAAATTTCTGGGCCTAGACTATGTTTTCCTAGTGAAATGTTTACGTTACTATTTCTTTGAATCCATGAAATTTGCAGTGCATATTGGCATGGTACTGGCTGAATTTTGAAATAGATTCATCTCGTTGCACTCAGCTTTACCTGCTGAGAAGGAAAGGCTACCAAACCTTTGGTCAAGAGGTATCATTTCTTCAATGTGTAGTTAGTGTGTTCTTCACCCAGTGGAGTTCCAGGGGGAAACTCCTCAGGGCCAGTTAGAGACTCTTACTGTGAACTGGGGTCATGGTAGCAATTCCAGGGCTCAAAGAGTCTCCCTGCAGAGAGGCTCCCACAGGGCCTAGGAGGTCAGGTGTTCCTGACCTGCACTGGGGGCTGCAGGACTGAGGCACATCTCCCGTGAGCCTCAGTTTACACACAGAGGATTAATTTGGCTTTTAAGGGGGTGAAGCTTACAGCTGACACCCGATGAAAAATTAACTTTTGAGACTTCCTGATTCCCAGTAATAAATTGTGTCAGAGTTGATCACACTCACCTCATTCTGTGTAGTCTTCTTCCCGTTCCTACTTTTTGGACTACATTGATGCAAGGTACCCACTGTGGACGTCAAGTTTCTGAATGTGGAAGACACAAGGCAGTGGGAGGGACAGCCAGGTGGACCGGAGAGTGTCAGCCCAGGTCTCCATGCTAGTGGAAGGCTTCTGCCCGACATCTCTGCCTGACTTTCCTCGTGGACATCTCTGCCTGGCTTCCACCGTGGACATCTCTGCCTGGATTCCCCTGTGGACATCTCTGCCCAGCTTCCCCATGGACATCTCTGCCTGGATTCCCCTGTGGACATCCCTGCCCGGCTTCCACCATGGGTCAGGCAGTACCGTGGCCTGCAGCAGCATGCGCACCGTCTGCATATGATGCCCAGGCAGACCTGTCCTGAGCCCCACGCGCACTCCCGTCCTACAGGACAGCGGCGACCACACACCAGCACGATGGCGTCTTTTCCTGAGTATCCACAGAGGCAACGACCTCACATTCAGAGAAGGCAGCCATGTGAAGAGTCAGGGGTGTGGGGTTTGAGGCAGGGGCTCCTGGGGTGCAGTTCAACTCTTAGTATGTTGTGATTGATAGACCACACATTATGTGATGCCATCCCAATGCTTTACCTCTAGACTTAGAAAAATTGAATGTGATTTACTTACTGATAACATTTTCATGAAGTTACCTTGTTTTTTCTTAATTGTATTTGGTGTGTGTATGTGTGTATGTGCATGTGTTTGTATGCATGCATGTGTATGTGTGTCTATGTATATGTGCTTGTGTGTATATTTGTACATGTGTGTTTGTGTGTCTATATGTGTGTATGCATGTGTATGTTCTTGTGTGTATGTGTGTGTTCTAGTGTGTATATTTATTATGTGTATGTGTATGTGTGTGTTCCAGTGTATGTGTATATGTATGTATATGTGTGTGTGTGAGTGTGTGTGTGTGTGTGCCATTACTGGGCTTGAACTGAGGGCTTCACACTCTTGATTGACCTTTTCTGTTCACTGCTGGTGCTCTACCACTTGAGCCACAAATCTAGTTCTAACTTTTTGGTGATTACCTGAAGATAAGAGTTAGGCAGATTTGTACTTTCTGGTTGGATTTGAACCATGATCCTCAAATATCAATTCCTGAGTAGGTATGATTACAATAGTGAGCCACTGGCACCTGACTCTTAATTTTATTGTATTTTATATTTAAAAATTGTATTTAAATTATACTTAAATTTTTAAATATAATTTTAAATATAAAAATTAGGACAGAGAAACTCATAAACAAGGTTGTTGAAAGGAAATGCATATTTACCTCAACATAAAACATTAAAATCTCAAAAAACCCAATAGCCATAAGTTGGTTGTTCAAAAGAAATGCATATTTACCTCAACATAAAACATTAAAATCTCAAAAAACCCAATAGCCATAAGTCGGGCTCTTCTAACTAGAGCCTATTTGAATTTACTGGAATTTTCCTCTTCTTAAATTCTCCAGCTCACTACATACTCACAAAATAAGTAGCCAAATGTATTTATTCCAAGGACCTGGAGTAACCAATAAAAGAATGAAAATTAGAAGAGAGACAAAAAAACAAATACATGGATCATCTATAAAGCAAATATTCTGCCCTTATAATAATGAGGTTGTGGAAGTCCCATAAATTCTGTAACTCACAATTTTGCTTAAGTGCGCTACTCTTTTTCAACCATTCTTAAATGTCATCTTTTTCACAACAACATCTCTCCAATGAAGAAAAATGAAGATGAAACTCGTTTCTGAAAGTGTCATGTTTTAACACTTAACGAAGTTCAGAGTTAAAAAAAAATACAGTACTTTATGTAAGTGGGGAGTCCTGGAATCACTTTAAACCAAAGGTTTCCTCTAGACACGTCTAGAAAGTGCACTGTGTAGCTAGTTATGGTGGAGTATGTTCTAATTCATAGTCTCTCTAAAGCAGCCCTTATGAAACAGTCACTTGAAGGCTAAGCAGTCTGAAAAGGCGATTACTGATTTAATTAGATCTTTGGGGTTTTGTGTCTGAGCAGTCAATGATAGTGGTCCATGTGTGGTAGAGAGTATGTGTGATCGCTGCCTTACAGATTATGACATGTCCAGGTGTGTACCTCACAGGAAGGGTGTCTAACACACACACACACACACACACACACACACACACGTGCACACAGACTTACCTACCACCAGTCTTGAAAGCTGCATTCACAATAGAAGCTCTCCATGAATATATTATTTTATTTTATTTTATTTATTTTTATTTTTTTATTGTGAAAATACTGTACAGAGGGATTACAATTACAATTTCTTATCAAGCATTGTAGCCTCCTCCTTTGTTTCCCCTTCCCATCCCTTCCCATCCTCTCCCCACCCTTCCACCCAATCCTCCCACCCCCCCCCCCCCCCCACCAAAGTTGTAAAGTTTGTTTTCGACATAACGACTTGTACATCTCATTGCTGCAATGGGTCCACCTGTATCCCTATTTAAACGATTTGTTTTTCCCCTTCCCCTCCAAAAATTATACCAACATGAAATACAGTGAAAGCAAGGGTTCTACTGTGGGGGAGGGACATACAAAGCAATAAAGAAATAATCTTATAAATGTATTAGAAACAACCGCATGAAAGAAAAAAACATTTGCATACATATCTTAGGGTTCATTTCCCTAACATCACCTTATCTGACCTTTTCTGCTTGACTCAGACATATACTAGATATTGCAAATAAGGGAAACCATGGGACCTATGTTTCTTTGGGCCTGGCTTACTTCACTTAATATAATTTTTTCCAAGTCTTTCCATTTCCTAACAAATGGGGCAATGTCATTCTTTCTGATGGAGGCATAGAATTCCATTGTGTATATATACCACATTTTCTTGATCCATTCATCTACTAAGGGGCATCTGGGTTGGTTCCATATCTTAGCTATAGTAAATAATGCTGCAATAAACATAGTCGTGCTGGTAGCTTTAGTGTGTTCTTGTTTGTAAACATTTGGGTAAATGCCCAAGAGTGGGATTACTGGATCATAGGGGAGCTCTATGTGGAGTCTTTTGAGGAACCTCCACACTGCTTTCCAAAGTGGTTGAACAAGTTTACACTCCCATCAACAATGCAGTAAGGTTCCCTTCTGTCCACATCCCCTCCAGCATCTGTTGTTATTAGAGTTCTTGATTTTAGCCATTCTAACTGGGGTGAGGTGGTATCTCAATGTTGTTTTGATTTGTGTTTCTTTTATGGCTAGGGAGATTGAGCATTTCCTCATGTGCCTATTGGCCATCCTTCTTTCCTCTTCAGAGAAGTTTCTCTTTAAGTCTTTAGCCCACTTGTTAATTGGGCAGTTGTTTCTTTGAAGATTTGTTGTTGGGGGATTTAATTTTTTGAGTTTCAGGTATATTTTAGATATGAGACCTTTGTCCGTTGTATGGCTAGTGAAGATCTTCTCCCAATCCGTGGGCTTTCTATTGATCTTGCTAGCTATGTCCTTTCCCATGCAGAAGCTCTGCAATTTCATGCAATCCCATTTGTCCAACCTTTCTTTGATTTCTTGTGTTTCTGGGTCTCTATTACGAAAATTTTGGCCTGTGCCAACAAGACCTAGGGTTTCTCCTATTCTATCCTGTAATGTTTTCAGAGTGTCTGCTTTGACTCCGAGGTCTTTGATCTATTTGGAGTTGATTCTGCTGCAGGGTGATACATAAGGATCTAGCTTTAGTTTTCTACAAGTAGTTAACCAATTTTGCCAGCACCATTTACTGAAGAGGCTGTCTTTCTTCCATTCTATTTTTTTAGTTCCCTTATCCAAGATTATTATAGGTTATTATATATTATAAGATTATTATAGGTCTGTAGGTTAATTTCTGGGTTTTCAATTCTATTCCATGAATATATTATTTTAAAAAACCTTTTATACCATATGGTTGTACTGTGTATTATTCTATGTGTAGATATGATTGAACACACAAATAGTTCCTATGTTAGTTTCCTGTGTCCCAGAGACAATTGGTTTTCAGAGAGGAACAGTTCTTAGCAGTTCCAACCTTAGGGAGTATCTACCCCTGGCTCTTTGACTACTTTTATCTGGGACCTGTGATGAGCTAGTACATCCTGGTGGGGACACAAGGTAGAGAAAGCTATTCAAGATCAAATCCTATTGTTTACAAGTGTTCACAGTTACTTGTCGTGGGGTGACAATCACCTGTAGTACTGGGCAAAGTAACATTCTAGACAGCTTTGGGGCCCAGGAGCAATGTGTGCATGTGATCTCCTGGGCAATCAGCTAGGCTATCTAGGGTTGAGTAGATAGGCTATGATGCCATTTGATGTCACAGTTCTCACGATACAATTCTATCGTCAGTTAACTCAAGGCTGCACATTCAACTGTACAAGAAGAAAGATAGATTTGGAATACAAGATGAAGTTCAGTCTCAAGTGAAGCAATAAAATGATCAAGTCATTGAATAAGTCTTGATTCAGCTGTGGATGAGGATTTAACTAATGGTGCTATTACAAGTGGCAAACAAAAGTAGATAATAAACTAAAATAGTTGTTCAGGGAGCAGTAATGACAATGTGCCATTATGTAAATGTGAAGCACTGATATGTTTTTATGGTGCCCAAATACATCAAAGCTATGCATCAAAGATGTATTTTGTTAATATATCTATCTTAAGGTTGAAGTATTGAGCCTATCAAAAATCACCTTAAAAATATCAGATAGAATAATCACTTGAGATATTATAAAAGTTCATAGTTCTCCTTTTTATATAAATATGTTTTTATATAAGCCATAAGTTAAAGCAAGGGTTCAAGTTACTAACAATTTTCTGTTTTATTATACTTACACCCAGATGTATGATTTCTATGTATTAAATTAATGCATGCACATACTGTGCATGTACTTGTATTAATAGTAGAATGTGCTCTGACCCAGATTCTGGATGATCAACTTCTCTCATAATCTTTTGAGGTATAGTATTATATAAATAAGTTTTTTAAAAAGTCTAGATAGTCAATAAATCCCATCAAAATCACTAGACTTACTGTTCAACAAGGTGACTTCCAAAACCAATAAGTATCTCTCATGCTCTGTTATAGACAGCAGGTTTGGAGTTTGTCCAGTTGAAATGCCATCCTTTTTGTCATAGTTTATATAGCACACAGCCAGAAGTCAAATCATCTTACGCTGACTCATAATCATCCTACTACAAAAATGCCTGAAAAGAGAACTTGGTGTTGGGGAGTGGTGGGAGGGGGACGCACAGGAAGCACAGGGTTTGTTGGTTCTTCTTCCCTCTGCTCCTCCTCACATTATGACCTCAATGCTTTCCAAAGCCTCAGAGGGTGGTTTGTGTTGGGTGAAGATTAGGTCTCCAGTGTTTCACTAGCTCAAGAATTCTGTCATATCTTTGATTTATTTTTTTCTCGTTAGCACCGGTATTTTTTGCAAGGCTTTGACAAGAATGTAGGAGGAGTGTGGGTACATACATGTTCGTTTTTCCAAGATATATCTGGCTTCACATGCAAGCCTATTTCTTATTCCTTCAATTGATATTTGAATCACTCTTGCTTTGTTTCCTTGTCTCTTTTCCTATCTATGTATCTCTATGCACACATATAAGTCAGGTGATGCACTTAATAATGCATAATAATGAATAAACAATAAGCATTTGCATAGTGACAATTTAATGTACTTTATATTGGACAATGCCAAATGGGTGCTGTCACTGAAGTAAGGAAGGGAATTTTACATATCAACGACACTAAGGTGATTGGAGTGTGTTAGATGTTATTTGCGAAGTATGAGCGATAACAGCAAGACAAGGGTGAGGATGAGGAGGAAAAGAAATGTTACAATTTGGAGGGAATTCCACACCCATTCACATAACACGGACTCTCTATGTGCCACAATAAAGGAGACTTGAGGTTCTTAAAGACAGTGTCTGATTAATTTTGTTAGAAAAATCACACAGCTGTTGCTTCTTCTTCCACTGATAGAACTGGTTCTCTATTCTTTGGTGTTACCACCTCTAAACCGCAAAGCACAACTGGTGGACTCTGAAGGAAGCAGCAGGCATGCAAAAACAAACAAAACAAAACAATAAAAAACAAATATCAGGTGATCACGGGCCATAGCAGGTGTCTTTACCAGCACCAAAATCTTTATTTTAAACAAGTAAATTAATGAAAGACGGTTGCATTACCCTCAAAAAAATGTTTTGCTCCTGAATGGTGCTCCATTTAGATTTCTTTCCTGAGAATGTATCTCATCTGAATCAATTATGATGTAAAAGTGTCTTCCTAATGAGAGTTTTATTAGTATTTTTTCATAATATCCCCCTTCAATGGTATAATTGAATGAACTGTATTTAGAAGCTCATGAATGGCCAATCATTTGCAAATAAATATTGATTTTATCAGTCCCAGAGTAGAATAGTAGATATGCACTAATGTGTAGCACTTTGGAGGAGTATTATCTATAGAAACTTAGAAATTTTGCCCTGATTTATTTTTTCCCCTGTTCTGTTTCTTGCTGCTCCTTCCTTGGAAGTAAGTATGATAAATATGGCATTGTAGAGTTTACAGGTCCCTTGGAAATCAAGTGGCAATCTTCATGGGAATTTTGTTGGAACTGAAAAACTAAGAAGACTGAAAGTGTTCCAAAGTTTAGGTTTCAGACCTGATATTTTTGAGTATTTTAATTATTTTTACATGTGAGAGGAGAAAGAGGAAAACTTGAGAGTGAGAAGAAAAGCTTACAGAAGAGAGAAAATCATTTGAACAAGTTCTTCTTACAAATGAGTTCATTCTATAATGCATCAATGTGAGAGTCTAAGAACAGTCTATTTTAATCTTGTGTTGGCTGCACACTAACTTGAAAAAAAATAATGAAATTGGAGAATGTTATAATTTAAATGTGTCAACCCCAAATTCATGCATTGGAAATATAATCTCCAATGAGATAGTGTTGCGAGGAGATTTAGGTTTAAGAATGGATTAAAGGTTTTTGTCTCCAGAGTGATTTAATTATCCTGGACACAAGTAGCTGACACATTTCTCCCTTCTTCATCCCTCCCTTCTTCCTCCCTCCTTTCCTCTCACTTCCTCCCTAGGTTTTCTTACTCTCTGACTCTGTCCTGAGATGGTGCATAAGAGGATTCTTGGCAAGTCCTTTGACTTCCTAGATGCTAGAACTGTAATAAATACATTTGTTCTTGACAACCAAGTATTCTATTACAGCAGCACAAAAGGGTCTCAGGCAGAGGGTCCTTGGAGGATGGGCAGCATAAGAAGAAGAAGACGCTATTTGGTTTCACCCCAGAAGCTAACTTGCTTGAGTGTTAGAGTGTTTGAGCTGCATTGGGGTGAAGAAGAAAGAAGGAAGTCTGAGTTAATGTTTATTCCATCATGATATTATGTAAACAGTGGAAGCTTTTTTTCTAATGTTTTCAGGTGATGTTGTGGCTTGATAAGAAGATAATCTTGTGTTTTCAGGGGAAAGTCACCTTTCTAGGAAAAATGAAAAGAAATAAACATACCTGGACCTGCTTGCTAACTGAGGTTATACCCAAACGGTCTGCATCTTTGCATGTCCTAAGCCAGCCACTGTGCCCCCATTTATTCACTAATTTTTGAATGTGTGGACTAACAGTATTCACTAGTAACTAACTTGGCAACAGTACTGCAGTGGGAATGTAAAAGATGTGATCCTTATTCTGGTGGAATCAGCCATTCAGCTGGATTCTATCCAGTTGTATGATCGAATAGAAAAACCTATTCCCCTTAGGAAAACCACACAGAAGTTGGGA
This sequence comes from Dipodomys spectabilis, assembly GCF_019054845.1. Taxonomy (NCBI): domain Eukaryota; kingdom Metazoa; phylum Chordata; class Mammalia; order Rodentia; family Heteromyidae; genus Dipodomys; species Dipodomys spectabilis. The sequence goes on from NW_024870773.1 coordinate 26,934,094, forward strand.
CCATAAGGAAAACCCAGCCGGTGGGTACCTGGGAACACTCCCTTAATTAAGGCAGCAACATTTGAGCCACTGGGGGAGAAACGAGTAGGTGTAACTTCTCTCAATAGACAAAGAGTTTGGAAAGAGAATTGTGCAAAGAAGGGATTGCATGTTCAAAAGAGCTCAGGCAGGAGGGAACACGGTTTATTTAAGGAACTGAAAGTTAGACAGTTTGTCTGGAACAAAGAGGCAGAAGAAGAATTGCAACCCAGGAGGCCAGAGCAATTGTCAGGGGCTGGATTTCTGTCCTTAAAGCTGGGGGATGTGATTGAAGTTCTTGAGCATGGAGGTGGCATGATTAGATCTGCCAGGTACAAAAGGCACCTGCGGGTAATGAGCAGTGTACCCACTAGTGGATGTGAGGGTTGTGTTCACCAGCTGATACACTGGCCAGAGGGCCATGATTGTAGGAAGCACTACAGGTCAAGAAAAGAGAGATTGGTTGAATAGTGGGGGAAGGAGGGAAATCAGCTATAGGGATCTGAAGGATTCATCCAGAAGGGGAAAGATAGACAAGAAGAGGAAAGTCCCTACCAAAGGGAGGAATGGTCTAGTTTATTCTAAGGATCTTATATAGCAGATACCGAGTCTGAAAAGAATGTCAATTGTCCACATGGGAGGCAGAAGGGAGAAGCAGAAGGACAAGAAAAACAAAACACAAGAACAATAATTTTTTTTAAACTTTTATTTTCTTGTAGAGGTGCTGTACAGAGAGGTTACAGTTACATCCTTAAGGTGATGAATCCATTTCTTGTTGGGCATTGTTACAATAATTTAAAAAATAATCAGAATGATGTGGAACTCTTTGGCTTAAGAAAAATGACTGAACATGTTTGATGATCAGGAAAATGAGAGTTGCCAGCATCTGATAATGTTGGTGATAGGGTGGACAGGGAAGAAAATTGAATGTAATTGGACAGCCAGGAAGGACAGCTTGGGGGTGAGAAACAGAGGCAGAGCTTTTAGAAAAAACTCACTCCTTCCCTGAATTTCTGAGGAGGACAGACACAGTTGACAAGGTTGCAATAATGCTGATGAAGCTGGAAAAGAGAGGTCAAGCAGAGAAACGTGCACTGTAACAGACCTAAAACAAGCATATTAAATATAGTGAAGTAACCATTCAGCACAATCATTTAAATAACATAAAAGCATTTAACTTAGCTGAGTTGCTCAATTGGCCGAGTTGCTCAATTGGATGGGGATAACCTCCATCCAATGAGTTACTTCAGGAACTCCAGATGGGGATGGCTGCTGGGAGGGCTATGTCTACCTCAACCCTGCCTCATGGGTAGGATGTGGATTTGCAAGGAGAGCAGGTCCCTGTAGTGCGGATCCCTGCTCTTGAGTGCAATCTTAGATCTAATCTCCATTGTCTCAGCAGCTCCAGATTACTGATAATTCCACTCTGCTGGTGCTTCTATTTGGGGCATCTTGTTCTTTTTTTTTTTTAGTTAAGAATTCAGTATCAAGTAAGGTTCAAGGGGAATCTCTTGCATGTGGAATTCTTCCTCTGCACCTCCCTGCTCACCACGCTAGCTTTTCTTTTTTTTTTTTTTAATCTATTTTTTTATTGTGAAAATACTGTACAGAGAGGTGACAATTACATGGGCAAGATAATGAGTACATTTCTTATCAAGCATTGTAGCCTCCTCCTTTGTTTCCCCTTCCCATTCCTTCCCATCCTCCCCCTGCCCCCCACCCAATCCTCCCCGCTTCCCCCCTCCCCCCCCCCCCCCCCCCCCCCCCGCACCAAAGTTGTAAAGTTCGTTTTCGACATAACGACTTGTACATCTCATTGCTGCAATGGGTCCACCTGTATCCCTATTTAAACGATTTGTTTTTCCCCTTCCCCTCCACAAATTATACCGACATCAAATACAGTGAAAGCAGGGGTTATACTGTGGGGGAGGGACATACAAAGCAACAAAGAAATAATCTTATAAGTGTGTTAGAAACAATCGCATGAAAGAAAAAGAAAACATTTGGATACATATCTTAGGGTTCATTTCTCTAACATCACCTTATCTGACCTTTTCTGCTTGACTCATACATATACTAGATATTGCAAATAAGGGAAACCATGGGACCTCTGTTTCTTTGGGCCTGGCTTACTTCACTTAATATAATTTTTTCCAAGCCTTTCCATTTCCTAACAAATGGGGCAATGTCATTCTTTCTGATAGAGGCATAGAATAGACAGCCTCTTCAGTAAATAGTGCTGGGAAAATTGGTAGAAAACTAAAGCTAGATCCTTATATGTCACCCTGCACCAGAATCAACTCCAAATGGATCGAAGACCTCAGAGTCAAAGCAGACACTCTGAAAACATTACAGGATGGAATAGGAGAAACCCTAGGTCTTGTTGGCACAGGCCAAAATTTTCTTAATAGAGACCCAGTAACAGAACAAGTCAAAGAAAGCTTGGACAAATGGGATTGCATGAAGTTGCAGAGCTTCTGCACGGCAAAGGATATAGCTAGCAATATCAATAGAAAGCCCACGGATTGGGAGAAGATCTTCACTAACCATATCTAGTGGACAAGGGTCATATCTAAAATATACCTTGAACTCAAAAAATTAAATCCCCCAACAACAAATCCTCAAAGAAACAACTGCCCAATAAATAAGTGGGCTAAAGACTTAAAGAGAAACTTCTCTGAAGGAAAGAAGGATGGCCAATAGACACATGAAGAAATGCTCAACCTCCCTAGCCATAAAAGAAATGCAAATCAAAACAACATTGAGATACCACCTCACCCCAGTTAGAATGGCTAAAATCACACTAGCTTTTCTAAGCATGCCTGATTGTCCGCAGCAAACCCAGCCTCCACCTTCACCTTCTCTACAGCTTTCCCACAGTGCTGTTCTCAGCCACATCTTATTAAGTATCCTGGGCAGAAAAGCAGCTCACAAAGCTCTACCAGGGGCTTTGCCTTTTCTCCAAAATCCTAGCCTCCCCCCAACCCCCCGCTGTCCCCCCCCACACTCTGGTCTCTTCAGAGGTTCTGCTGTGTATTCAAACAAATGGATTCTACACTTGACCCAACTCTTCTGAGGGCTTTCACTGTGATCACTGAATCTACCCCCACCTACACCTCCCACTTCACCCATCAAACTCAAATGATTCGAAGTCTGCTTCATGGAACTTTAAAGGCCATGATTCATTTAGTTAAAAATCTCAAAAAGTTATGTTTACGATAGGCTATAAACATAGCAGGTACTTAGAAACAAAAAGCAGGGACTTCTCACACAGGTTAACTGGAAGCAACGTCAGAGCATGGCATGCTGGCCTGCTCGTGGGTCACTCTTTGTGCCTCGTGGTTCCCTGGCAGCCATGTGGGAATGTAGGGTGCCTGGATCGCCCCATCCCATCTTCTGACAAGAGCTGGACTGCCCCTCAGCCAACAGTGACTGACTTTCCCTCCTGTCACCGGCCTTGGTTAATCTTGAGACAGAGATTTGCAGGACCACACTCCAACTACCCCTGAGACCACATAGTCATTACGCAGGCTTCCCCCTCCATGTCTTCATGTTTCCTCTGTTAAATGTAAAGCTCATGTCTACACCCTGAAGATGGCTTATCATGCTCACTTTGCCTCTTCCAGCCATGTCTTGAATCTCTACCACTGTCTTCAGTGAGCAGGCCTGGAATGTTGCAAGTCCCAGACCTGAGCTTCTGGGCTTGAATGCCAGTCAGATGGTAATATGGTGGTAGTAATCCATCTAGTGCTCTGATTTTGTATAGGATCCCTTAAAATTGTACATTACTAATATCAAACATCAAGTACAAAAGTTTTCTCTCTTTTTAAGTTGAGTTTTATTGTCAAGGTGATGTACAGAGGGGTTACAGTACATAAGTAAGGAAGTAAATACATTTCTTGTTGAACTTGAGAAAGTGACTGAGTAGTAGCTGCTTGCCTAGCATGCATGAAGCCCTGGGTTCCATTCCTCAGTACCACATACACAGAAAAAGCCAGAAGTGGTGCTGTGGCTCAAGTGGTAGAGTGTAGGCCTTGAGCAAAAAGAAGCTCAGGGACAGTGCCCAGGCCCTGAGTTCAAGGCCCAGGACTGGCAAAAATAAAGGAATAGCTACTTAAAAAGAAATTTTCTCTTAAGGACACTGTACAGCTTCCCCAAAATAAACAAGGCTCTGTGGAGAGTGGGAGGTATAATTCTAAGGGCATGGATTTCAAATGAACACTCTAGAAAGACAACATGCCTGTCCCCTTTCCCCCATTCCAGTAAGGCCAGCAGAAGGGGTGCCAGGTACAGCTTTTAGGGCTAACAATGCTCCCTTTCATCTCCTACGTTTCAACAGAGAAGCTTTTCTGTTGCAAAATTCATAGGATTAGATTAGGAAACCTGTTTTGTACATGCTGCAGCTTATTCCGAGAATTTACTGTGCAGAGTGCCCAAGGAGGTGTTATAATTATTTCTTAATATTAATTAGTTTCTTAATATTAATTAATTAATTAATGTGAATACATTTTGAGGATACTGGATGACCTACTCAGTAAGCTAGGTAGACATTATTTTAATGACCCAGGTAGTTAAATCTCTCCCCAGGTTTGAGTTATTCAATTCGTCTTGTTGTCTGCTGTGTTAGCACTGAAGGAAAGAAGACTAAATGCTGGGGAGATGACAAGTGCTTCTTTAGGAGCTTGAAATGTTTGTAACAAAACTACCTAAGTCCAACTTGGACATCTGTGTGTGTTTAGATCTTTTAGACTGTGTGAAAGGTGAGGCGTGGTGCTACACCAATCAAAAGGAGTTTGGAGTCGTAGATTTGGATAACTTGCCATCTCCTGGGGCCATTTGCTGCTTTGGCTCTATAAAAAAGGATGTATGTAACAATAATAATATTGTCTTAAACACATTTTCTTTTTCTTTCTGTCGTTTTTTTTTCAGTCATGGGGCTTAAACTCAGGACTTGGGTACTGTCCCTGAGCTCTTTTGCTCAAGGTTAGAACTCTACCACTTTGAGGCACAGTGCCACTTTTGGTTTTCTGGTGGTTAATTGGAGATAAAAGTCTCATGACTTTTCCTGCCCAGGCTGATTTTGAACCAGGATCATCAAATCTTAGCCTCCTGAGTTGCTAGGATTAGCAAAGTGTGAGCCACTGGCACCTGCTCTCAAAGACGTTTTCTAAAACACAGATGAAAGAATGCGCATGAGTGCACTTGAAAGCTTCTACATGCTAGATAAATGCTTACATGTTTAAAACAACTACTATTAAGAAGAGCATCATCAATCAAGAAGAGCTGAAATCTAAACTTATAGAACACTGTTCACTCCAAACCACAATCTAATACTTTTATCGAGCTAGCAATGAACTTGAAATAGAGACAAATAAATCTAGAAAGTATGTTTACAGCTAGGTGTTGTAAAAATCCAAATGCTGACATAGAGCATCCATACTCCCTGCAATTTAATTTTACCTGTCCTTGAGTATATTTAGTATGGATTAGAGGTAAGTGGCAAATTCCAGCATAATGACATCACAGATAATCAGGAAAGCCATTAGCATTGTGCAGGGCCTTGTTTTGGTTAGGTTCTTTCTGTAGTCGGAGTTAACATTTGAGAAGTGGCTGATCTACATAAACCTCTCACTTACCTATGGCTCCTAGCTTCTTTTGGTTGTCTGTTTCCTTTCTTTGTGATTGTTTAAATTACCTAAGGCTTAGATACCTGGAGGTATCACTGTTTTACCAAATTACATCTCTTGGGAGGATTAATGTATAATATTTGCCAAAAAGAATGATTTTAGGTAAGTGGTTGTCTCAGAACTTCTAAGAAATGACTTCTGTTTTGTGGAAAGTATGTGTTTAAGGTTATGTAAAAATAAATAAAAGAAAGACCAACTGAGAAGTCACAGGCTCTGAGGAATATTCAGCACTGAAATCGGACCGGTTAGCCACAGAACATGACATTATGTAGGTCTTTTCATCCCTGTAGACTGAATGTGTTGCTGTTCATTTATAGATAGAGGCAAGAATCATTTAGGAAACATGAACAGTGTAGACTTTTCCCATCCATAAAGCACTCTTTTGGGCATTTCACCGTCAGGAAGAGCTCTTTCTGAGTCATAGACCCTGCCCGAGGTGGCCGCAGGGACACGGTTCACCTCCTATGACACACGATGGTGGGGAGGCCCGTAGGTGCTCACATTCCCAACACGCTGAGGTCTAGAGAAACAGGCTTGGCCTTCGCTTCCCATTTGTAAAAATCCAGTTGCTTTTTTATTTTGCTAAATTACTTCTTGCCTTCTTCCCTTGTTCCTTTTCCCTGAGCAGTCTCAACGCTAGCTGGGTGAAGGAGAAAGAACAGCACACAGCTCTGGAATCTGTGTGTTAATGTTCATACACGTGCCGCGCACACGTGTGCGCACACACACACACACACACACACACACACACAGAGTGAGATAGAGTGAACTAAAAATTAACGCCATCAGGCACGGCATTCCCTTAGCCTTCAACCTACCCCAAATCTAGCAATGGCTCCCTGTTCATTTTGGCATTGTTCTGCGGTTGCTCTTTCTGTTTCTTCCAATATCTTTCCTCTTTCATTCCATGTACTTTTGAATTCCTTGGCTCAGAGATTTCCTAGGCTCATATAATTTTCTCTGGGATAACACAGCCAACGTGGCAGGCAGAGCCTTGTGATTTGAAGTTCTGCTTTGGTTCCCTCCCCCACCCCCTGCGGGCCTTCTTTCCTGGCTGGGTTCATTGTTTTTCCCCAGCACAGGGTCATACCCCGGTCCTAGGTCCTCGGGCTGTCACACTGGCCTGGGACCAGCCAGGTACTGAGCCTCAGTAATGAAAGATTAGATTTATTTGAGAAAGTCATTAATCCTATTGTTACCAAATACTTACAAAACAACCAAGGTAAAAACCCTTCACATTTTCCTAAGAATAATACTAAAACTTAAAATAAAAAACAATTTATTATAGAGTAGTGCGTATTCTGCCATGAACCCAATTTAAAAGTATGTCTTTCCTGTGCTCTTGTGAAGTAATAGAGAGTATGGAGAAGCAGACACTGTTTTCAGAGATTAATACAAACAAATGTCTTCAGTTGCTTGCATTCTTTTTTTGGTTATGATAGAATAATGATCACATGGAGGAGGAAGATAAAGAGCTTTGGTGAATTGTTCTCAGGTTCATACATTTGTGTAGCCAGTGCCTAGGGTCTTGGGTCTTCTGATACGAGGGCCATCGCTTCCTCATTGGGCATGAGAGAAAAACCCACCAGCTCTAACCAAGCCTTCAGCTATCAGTATTCCTGCTTGTAGCCAATCATGACTCCAGCCTCATGAGTAATCCAAGCCAATCTGAGCTTTGGGTGAAGAGCAAATCATTTTGCTAGTGGATCCGATAAGCAGATACTGAAGAGAATTATTTTTAGAAACCCAGTTATGAGCCTGTAATCCTAGTTACTCAGGAAGCTGAGATCTGAGGATCCCTGTTCAAAGCCATTCAAAAACCAGAAGTGGGGCTGTGGCTCAAGTGGTAGAGCACTATCCTTGAGCACATGGAGGCTCAGGGACAGTGCCCAAGCCCTGAGTTCAAGCCCCAGAACCAACAAGACAAACAGACAAAAAACTCTAAAGCCAATATGGACTACAAATTTTCACAAAGACAGATAATCTTGATGGGATGATTCGTTTTTGTTGTCTGGGAATTATCCCCTATCTGAGAGTCAAATCACGAAATTATTAGAGACAACATAGTGAACGTGACCTACATAAACAAGACTTCAGTATCCTGGGTGGATTAATTCTATGACAACAAGACAGATTCCTCATTTCTATGTTTAGAGATGTTGGTCATTATCAGACATTTTTTTTGTGTCAATGGAGATGCAAGAACTCTCCTTCATTTTTATGTAGGGGTCATCTTTTATGTTAACACATTCTGAAAGCATCTTCATGGTAAAATACATACAGTTTGTGTTATATTGGTCATAAACCATGATACTGGCTGTACTTATATTACCTTTGTTGAAGTTTTTCTTTGTAGATAAGGAGACTCAGATTTCAAAGGGGAAAAGGGAAGGAGAGACAAACAGAACTGACATTTGTCGACCATTCATCTTGTGTCAAACATTATGATCCAGAACCTCTCTCTGCTGTCTGACATAATCCACACAGCACCCTTGAGAGACTGAGCTCATTTCTGCTAATGACTGGAGACACAGAGACTGAGGATCAATGCTCAGGCAAGGAAAGAGTTTATAAAGAGAGGAGTCAATGTTTGCCTTCAAAAATGTGTTTATCTTACTAAGCAAAGTCACCTTCTTACACAAGGTCCTAATGAAAATGAATTTCAATACAGTACCACCATTTCCCAATTCAAAATTCCCTAACCCACCATCCCTTCAAATTAGTTTTATAATGTGATAAGCTGTAATGAATTCTTAAACTTGTAGGTTGTTCTTCATTCATGTGATATCAGTGAAAGCCTCTACATTCATATAATAATTTTATCCAGGTACATGAAACTTTAATATCAGTGACTTTAAAAAAATGTTTAATTTAGCATCTACTCTTGGTATAATTTGCCAATGCCTCACAGAGTGCATTCACAGAAATGGTTTCTGATATAATTATCTCATCCTTTGATTGAGTCTCGTGTTTTATTTTTCAGACATGTGTCTTAATGATGGGCATATTGCATGCTCCTTATCAAGGAATTGTAGCTGTCTGCTCAGACTCTCCAGCTTGGGATCTTCGTTGAGAGTTATGCCTCCAAAATTGTAGTCCAAAATTCTAATCAGGTCTAACTGTAGGTGCATATAAAGGAAAATTTAAAATGCCTAGAAGGAGGAAAGTAAGTTCATAACAACAGGATTACAAAGCCCAGATGCATTTGAAACCTTTTTTTATAGGAATCAACACGTGATGAATAGGGTCATTTTCTTCCCATCATACTATTTACAATGAAAAGAATGATAGATTCAAATAAAACTTGAAGAAGGAGCTTGTGACTTGGCTGAGCAATTTCTATTCTCTCTGAAGAAAATAAAACAGTAGAAGTAGCTTTTCAGCCACTAAAGCATTTCCTTTAAGTAGAAAGGAAAACACTTGATCTTGCACCATGACATTGAAATGCTCTTAATGTTTAAAACAATGCATTAGACTAATTAAGTCATCCTAAGAAATGTAGTTCTCTGTGATTAGATTTGTTCTCAGTTTGTTAACAGCTGATGGCACCTTTCTGTTTATAACAGAATAGAAAACAACCTTGGAAATGTGAACTTGGCAAGTGTCATTGAAACGATCTATAATAAGTTGATGGATTGCATAGTCTAAAATACTATTTTCTTTCTCTTTGTTTTTTAAACTGTTTTTTAGTTGTACAGAGGAGTTGCCGTGTAACAAAGCAGTCTGTGATTACAATACACCTTGATCAATGCCGCCCCTTTGGACATTCTCCCCATCCCTCCCTCCCCTGCTCTTTACCTCAGCCTTCTTAATTTTGTAAGACAGACATTGGATTCTTGACTGTATCCCCTCTTCTCCTCTTCATTCATCTACCCCTTTTCCTTCACCCCATAGGATTTCAGAGAGTTAAAGGAAAAAACTTCACTGGAAGGAAGAAGCAGGAAGAACATGGTTCTAGGTTCTAGGCCAATCTGAGGGCAAATGTAATGGGAATCTAATCTCAATAACAAGGCAGGTGTGGTGAGGCAGCCCTTGTTGAGGTATCGTGAGTTTGGTGAAGCATGGGCCAGCTGCTCTGGTTACAGAGAGAGAAGGATCATAGTTTGAGGCTACCTTAGGCCAAGTTAAGGTGAGACCTTTTCCAAAATACAAATTAGAGGCAAAAGCACTGAGGGTATGACTCAACTTTGGGGCTTGCTTAGCAAGCGTGAGGAGTTTGGTTCACTACTGCATTTGCCTTCTGCAGTTTTCTATCGTAGTCTGTTGTTGAGAATTTGGCTCTTCCATCCATTGGCCATGTCCAGGTTTGTTCTGTGTAACAAGATGGCTGTTGTGGGTTGCGAACACAGATAGCTGAATGTTATTTTATAATCATGTGAAAGCTTATTAGTAAACTGTCATTTGGGTCAGGGGCTGTGTGTTGATCCTTAAATGTCAGTGTTATGGTCTTCATTTTGGTTGTTTTTGTTGTGATTCAGATACAGATCTATTCTAATTGGCATTACTAAATAAATAGGAGGTGATCCCTTTTAGTGACATCCTAAAATGGTGTACTGGTGCACAAGAAATGAAGGGAAAAGGTTGGTTAAGGAAGGCTGAGAAAGGAGATAATAATAATTCTTTACATGGTTAAAAAGTAGGTGTTGATGGGGATATATAGGTGTTCACATAAACTTACTTCAGAAGTATTTTGCAAGGAGTCTCATGAAAAGAATTAAGGAATATGAATGCTTTACTTCAGCATTTGAATATATTCAGGCTTTTATTAATGGGTGGTGTTGAGAAAGGTTTTCTTCTGAAAATGATGCCTTGGGTTTTCTTTTTCTGTGTTTAAGGATATCATTGCCATAATGAATACTAAGGAGGAGTAAATTCAGCTGAAGTGAGCAGAGCAATGCCTTAACATAAAGTCTTAAAAATAGTTCCATGTGTGGGAGAGAGGATGGTTGCTCTGAACTTCATTAAGGCGATTGTTGAGGGGACACCTGGAATCTAATAGCGGAGGATGCTTGAGCATAAAATCCACATGGAGACTTTGGGGTGAAAAACACAGTATTTGAGACAGTATCTGTGAAACTAGAATGCATCTTCTTAGTAAGTGCCTTGAGTTTCCTCTGGATGTCTATCTTGGGGAAGAAATGGTACCTGGGATAGTAAAGAAGAATAATTGCATTTCCTGGACAGGAAACAGATTTACTTGTGATAAACAGAGTGATTCTAGACTTGTTTTCAAGACTGGTTCAATCTAGACCAGAAATAGTCTCATGCATGTTTTTCCTTTGGGGATTATAAAGTCATGTAGTCATGCATCCCTATCAATTTAGCTGATACTCAGTGAAAACACTGAGTTAATGAATATTTTATTGCCCAAGAAATAATGACAGGATTTTTTTAGTGGAATATCATTTATAATAGATACAATGAGACTTTAAAAGACCAGGCGTTGGAGAATGCAGAAAGAGGGGTTCATGGTTTCTACAAACACCAGGTCCTTACTTCTGGTGGTGAGGTCACAGCAGCTACCTAAGAATACTTCGAGTCCACCACAGAGCGCTTTGGTTTTTCTTCCACGAAGTTAATATATGGTATCTGTTTAAATAACACAGATTCACTTCTTACACATGACAAAGCCATATTCAACCACAAAATAAGTTCAACAAGTCAAAGATTCTGACACAAAAAAATGCATTTCTTTTCTTAATATATTGCCAAAGACACTCCACAGTGATGGGTCTGAGGCTATAGCAGGAAACAGAGGGAAAAAAAACAAAATGTTAAAGCAATTTAAAAATCACAAACGGATGCTCTCTTGTGCCCTCCTTTGGCTAAATGCTAAGCTGCCTTGTTTTTGTTTTTGTTTCTGTTTACCTTTGGCTCTGGTATTGTCCATCAGTTGGCTCATGCTTATTGTATTTATCAGTTTGCTTTCATTTATTATTTCCTTCTTTTACACCTATTCAATGAGATCCTATAAATGCCATGAACTGTTGAAGATGCTGGTGAGTCACTGATCAATGGAACGAAGTATTCTGTAATCAAAGGACTCCTAATCTGAGCCACTCCTAGCAAGAGATCCCTTCCCATCCCATTTGTATGGCTTTTCTGCATCTTTCTGAACTTCTGTAGCTCATCCAGATGGACCATGCTCCTGTGGGCAGGGTCTTTTTTTCCGAGCTCATGCAATTCTGAATGATTGTGAGTTCTCAGTTTATGATCAGATCTTCCAACTCGCGTTAACAAGCTCAGTGCTCATAAGTTGGCCATCCTCGCACGTGTCTTCTCTTGCCTTCATCAAAGAACATTTTAAAGAATGTTCTTTTATATATTTTTTGTTTCAAAACACCTCTTTCAAAATATATACAAATGACTTTCATCTCTAAGCATTGCACTGTACGTAAATCTCCTTGACTGATTCCCACACCAATTACTGTACACCTTTCGTTTTATTTTATACATGCACCTACTGTTAGATGTTTTGCAGGCATATATTCTTTTTCTACGGGGGGGGAGGAGAAAACAAGAAAGTTTCCAGTGAGCACCTAAGGGAGATGTGTTTAGTCAATTTATCTTCAAAAGAGGCTTTCAAGTATAAGTAGGGGAGGGACTGAGAGAAAGACTAGGGATTTAATCGAGTATTTCTTAAACATAGTAAAGACAGTAGGTAGAACTATTTCCTTAGCCTCCATTAACCATATAACCAAAGTACTATGTAAAATAGAACAGTTCACTCTTCAGACTTTGAATAAAACACTGACCTATTCCCATACTTCCACATAGGAACTTATTTAATTCCGTGAATAAGTGCACAAACCAATGTCATGGAGAAGAGAAGAAATCTGCTCAGGACAGCACTCAAACGCTAGTGAACACAGCTGGGCTTTGCCATGCTCAATGGCTCTCAGTCAGATAAACAAGTTTAGGCCACACTGGACTTTATGTTATTTTACTGATTTTCCCCATCCCATCCCATCCATTTCTCACCTCTGCCCATCCAGGGCCACACCCTGAAAGTAAAGGTCATGACAGGGTACCACTTATCACCCACAGGCGCCCAACTTTGGTTGTGCTTCTCATTCCTTTGTTCTATCAAACATCCTCCAGAAAGGCCCACACCTCTCTTGGAATGCCTGTTACATTCAGCACACATTTTGTGTATAGATAGCTCCGTGGATCTTCAAGAACATTTTTGTAAACTGCATTCCTCGAAGAGTGATTGTCACCTAGCAGGTGATAAATATGTGTGTTCAAAATAGCACTATTTTATGGATCTTTAAAGCAAGAGAAACACGCAACAATAATGCTTTCTGAAAACCAAAACCTTATTTTTAAAATCGTCAATCTAGGACAAGGTGCTATAAATGGAATGAACTGAATCTGGGATCACATTTTCCAAATGCTCTCCTATTTATTATTCTGTTCTCTTGATGGTTTTAAAAGAGGTTTACTTTTTTTTTCATTTATTTTATAGCTTTGGTGCTGGGGATCAAACCCAGGGTTTTGTTTTTTACATGCTGCAAACATGGTCTACTGCTGAGTTGTGACCCCAGCCCACGAGAAGAGTTCTTAAATAATGAGGAAGTGAAAGTCCACATTCAGAACCAGCTTCAACGACAGCACTGAGCAACTCACCCCAGCCCCTGTTGAATGGAGCTGACATGAAATGAGTCTCAGTGTCTGCCTTTCTCCCAGGGATCACTCAGGGTCAGCAAGACAGTCCTGTGTGGAGGACTTCTAAGCAGTCCTATGTAGAACTCTGTGTGACAGAAAGTAGAAACCTTCTGCCAACGGCCAGCATTGGCCTGTCAGACTGTGAGTAGTCGTCTCCTTCCACCACAACCACAATGGCAGAAGGCACCAGCCCTGGCCGCCATCGCTATCTTGAATCTTAGTAGAAATTCTGGGCCAAACAACACAGTGAAGCCTCTCTCTAATTCTTCCCTGCCAAAGATGTGATGTAATAAATGCGGATTGTTTTCAGAAGCTGGGTCTAGGGGTGATTTCTTATGTGGCCACACGTAGCTAAGAGCTTTATTGTGAAAGAAATGATCCTAATTTTTGCAATTTTATTTTTTTATCTTTAAGTAGTTGCACGAAGGAGTTGCCATTTAACAAAGTAGCTTATGAATACAAACGTGCCTTATCAATGCCACTCCAGCTCTAAAATTTTAAAAATCTTTCTGACTTTCCATCCACCACAGCATGCAAGTCCGTTTAAAATAAAGGAGAAGATTTTCTCAGAGAACTTACATGTTTTGTATGATGTTGTAAGCATGAAAATACACTAGGCATATTTAACTATACCTCTTACCTAATCACTTTCATTTTTTTTTACCAATGCTAGCAGTCAGCCTAAAGTTATATTTGTTCCCTAACAATGGAAATGATATTAGAAATACTTTCATAGATCTCAATTCAAAAATGCCATGAGTATTTAATTCAGGGCATGCTATAGTGAACCTCTTAATTCTACTATTCCAAATTTGACACATCACAATTTTAATAATGTAACTGTAAAATTAAAGAAAAACAAGCATTGAATCATAGGCATTAATGAATCTGAAAACAGAGGGGTTCATATTGGTAAAAATCTACTTGCTCATCCTATTTTTTAAAACATTCAGAAGTAAGAATATGTCTCATTCTAAATTAGGATGAGAGATTGGTTCAATTCATTTATCACTCGACCTTTATGATGCAGAGAGAGAGAATGTTTCTTGTATCTTTCTAGTCACTGGACTATCACTCTTTTTATTGATTTATCCCAGTAAGCTTCTGTAGTTTTTCTTTCCAATATGCAGCTCATATATAATTCTTCATTTCACACTCCTCTCAAAGAATTCAATATAACCCCCAGAAATAAAACAAAAAACAAAAAACAAAACCGAGAGCCATGCGCCTTTTCTGAATAAATGTATTTTTAAGCATTCTGGAGCTGGGAATTACAGAAAGTTAGGTGGTAACCGGAGTGCAATATTAATCTTGTGAAATCAGAAAGAAATACAGACGATGAAGGCTGACCTAGATAGTTAGCCTGTTTTCCACGCAGAGGGAAGAGGCTGCATTTGGAAGCTCCCCACTCAACAAGTGCTGACACTAAGTGGTGGTGTTGTTAGAGGAGAGGTGAAGAACAGTCCGTGGGCATTTGCGGCTGCTCAGTCCTCACAGTTTCTGAGACTGAAAGAGAGAGTCTCCCCTCTGTTCTCGCTGAACTCCCTGAATACTGAGAATCATGGTCCGAATCTTCTTTGCTGATAAAGGAGGTGAGCGCACCCCATGTTCCTCCTCCAGATCTTTTACATGGATGCCATTTCTAGACACTTCCCTGATGCTCGCTGCCCTAACTATGTAACTATGAAAATACACTAGGCGTATATAACTATATCTCTTTCCTAATCATTTTTATTTTTTACCAATGCTAGCAGTCAGCCTAAAGTTATATTTGTTCCCTCAAAATGGAAACGATATTAGAAATAGTTTCATAGCTCTCAAATTAAAAAATATCATGAGTATTTAATTGAGGGTGTGCTATAGTGAACCTCTTAATTCTACCATTCCCAATGTAACACAATACAATTTTAATAACATATCTGTAAAATTTAAAAAAAGCCTTGGATATTGGAACCACAGTCAAGTTTCATTCAAACAAAATTGAATCTAGGTTTTAGTCACCCCCTTACTAAGGCTCCTCATCTTCCCATGTGGTGATGATGCTAATGGAATTTCAGGATGTATGACTGTTGTCCACTGAGGAGAGACAAAAGGAACCCTTGAGGAGCAAGGCTAGGATGTGCAGTCGATCACCGCTGAGCTGTGACCACAGAGCAAGGCTAGGATGTGCAGTCCATCCCCGCTGAGCTGTGACCATGGCCTGTCTTCTCTCCATGGCCAGCGGTGCACTTGTGGGACAGAGGCCAGGAGCCAGAGGTGGCAGCAACACGGGTTTCACTTGCTCAGAGGACACTGAAGTTCCAAGAAGACTCTGTGTAAAGTCACCATGGAGAACAGGCCCACGACCCTCCAGTCCACAAATGAACAGACTGGCCCTGAAGTCTCTGAATCTGAGGTCAAAGCAGGTTTTGGAAAGGAGGCTGTCCCAGTGGCTGAATGTCCTTGGATATCTCGTAGAGGAGCATGGAGGAAGAGGTGCGAGGCTGGCCCACCGGTTCTCCACAGATTCTGGTGTCTTCTCCTCCTTGCCCTGGCCTGAGTCTGAGCACCTGCCGCTGTGGGTCCCCACACCTCCTCACAAGCACACAAGAGCACTGTGGAGCACCAAGCGGTGGTCTGGTTAGCTAAGACATGGGGAATTCTATGTATGATGATAGAGTCCCCTGCCTAGTTCTCAGTAACTACCCAGCTATGTTCTGTGCACATGTTCCTTCAGAAATTTGTTTGCACGCACACACACACACACACACACACACACACGCACACAGAGATTCCTTAATTAGTGTCTCTTTTGTCTTAAATGTTTAGCTTTTCATTGAAATATGTTGATGGAACTCAGAGTTACTGGGACTACTGCTCAGGTTGAAGACCAATGCTCTTCTTTCACGTGACTATGCTGCTCTTTCATTTCTGACCTGGAGCAGAAGTGCCTGTGTCACAAAAGAAACCCACAGTCATTGGAAGTCATTGCTGAAGGCTACAGGTTAACTTCAGTGAGACAAAGAAATTGCTTGGGAGCCAAATATTGGTGGCTCACGGTTGTAATCCTAACCACTGGGAGGCTAAACCTAGGAAGATCAGCTGAGGCAGAAAAGCTCAAGACCCCTTCTCAGCCTATGACTCATACCACCTCACGATCAGGCATCTGTCACCCCAAGCTGCTTAGCAGGCTGGGACTGGGACAGTCACTGTTTCAGATTGGGAACAAAAATTCAGGAGACTCCATCTCCACAGACGGATACTAAATGCAATAGACTTTCCTGTATCCCCATCAATGATGGAAAGAGAAGACTATATCTGAAAAATAGACAGTGAATAACAGAGCTAGAGGCATGGTTCAAGTGGTCAAGTACCAACCTAGAAAGCATGAAGTCCTGAATTCAATTCCCAGTACCAGCAAAACAATTAAATAATAAGTATTATTATTATTATTAGTGGTGGTGGTGGTTGTAGCAGGGTATGAACTCAGGGCACAGCCTCTCTGATTATTCAAGAAGTAACTACAAACTCCAATAGGTGATTGTCTTTAACCTGTCACATTAAGAAATACCACAGTTCAGAATTCGATTGGAATAATAGTTGATTGGAAAAGCCATCCAGGGCTGGGAAGGTGGCTCAGTGGTAGAGTGCTGGCCTCACATGTATGAGGCCCTGGGTTCGATTCCTCAGCACTACATAAGTAGAAAAAAGCCAGAAGTGGTACTGTGGCTCAAGTAGTAGAGTGCTAGCCTTGAGCTGAAGAGCTGAAGGGCAGCGCCCAGGCCCAGAATTCAAGCCCCATGACCAACAACAACAAAAAAAGAAAGAAAGAAAGAGAGAGAGAAAGAAAGAAAGAGAGAAAGAAAGAAAAAGAGAAAGAAAGAAAGAGAGAAAGAAGGAAAGAGAGAAAGTAAGAAAGAAAGAAAAGGAAAACCTTCCAGTGAGGCACATCACCTTTTTATGGATCAAAGCAACATATGTGAATGGGTAGAGATTTAGAGCACTCTTATGGGAATGTTGTTCAAACTTGTCAAGTCAGTATGGCCAAGGAAACAGGGTGTGGGGAAATCCAGAGGACGTAATCACCGTAGAGAGGAGGAAAGAAGAAATTCTCTAATGTTCTCACACATGTATCAGGCAGATTGCAATGTGCAGGTATGCTCATTGAGGATGATTAGGGATGTTTAAAGTATACCGTGGATGCCAGTGGAACCGGAAACATCTCTCTCTAAAATATTCAACATATTTGTCTTATTGCAGTACACATGTTTTTCTGGGAATATTAAGTTTCAGTGAGGTTTTTCATTATGCTGTCAGCTGCACGATAAAAGTTAATTGTGTTTTTTAAAAGATTACTTCCTTGGGAGGATTTTCTGGTTGTTGAAGAGCATAAAGAATTGTCTAATGGAGGCTCTGCCCTTCGCCTCTTCCTCCCCCACCAATGCTGTAGGAGAAATGGGTCACCAGGGACCACAGCAGTGGCCTGTCACTTAGAGTTTGGTTTTATATTTTCTCTTCTTTTCTTTTTTGTCTGTTGGTTGTGAAGCTTGAACTCTGGGCCTGGGCACCATCCCTCAGCTCTTCAGCTCAAGGCTAGCACTCTACCACTTGAGCCACAGTGCCACTTCCAGTTTCCTGGTGGTTAATTGGAGATAAGAGTCTCATGGACTTTCCTGCCCAGGCTGGCTTTGAACCATGATCCTGAGATCTCAGCCTCCTGAGTAGCTAGGATTACAGGTATATGCCACCAGTGCCCGGCTCAGTTTTGTATTTTCAATTTGTGAGAAATTCCATACCAATTTCATTATTCAATATATTTCTAGAAACAGCTCTGCTGGTGTTACATGTGAAGAAATAATTGGTATCCGGCCAGAGCTAATTTCTTGAGCGCATTCTTCAATCTATCATTTGATCGGGGTGTGGTAGGAGAGAATCAATTCTTGAAAGAGTGGTGTGCGAGCTGAGAGCGGGGTTATTGGAAGCTCTTGAATATTAGGCAGCATTCTGATAGCCGGTGAATACAAGTGTCAATTTAGACCTTTTTATTGATGAACACCTGCTGTGACAATTCCCAGGTGTTAAACAGACTGACTTCTGAGTGGCTCACGCATGTCATTTAATGATGGAGGAGGCTGGGGCAGAAGGACTGTGAGTTTGAAGCCATCTTAGCATTACAGTGAGCCTCCCTGCTGCAAATAAACAAAACACAACCAGAGACTGATGTCTTTGCTTCAAGGGACTCACCATTTAATGGCCGGGAGAACAAAAGGAGAAACTCATAATCATCCCACAATTACATAGGGCTGATGAAGGAAGTGAACTACGTGGTTTTAAGAGCAAGGTAAGCCAAGAGTGTTGGCACAGAGCCTGTGTGGGACAGCTGAAGGCTAAGCTTCTGAAGTGGGCAGGTACCCAAGGATGTTGGCTCTCAGATGATGTGTGGTTCTGGATGGGACATTGCTGTTGCCACATAGGATTCTTCATCTGTTTCTTTGTGTTTGTCCTTCAAGATTCAGAGTCAGAAGTGGGGCACAGGCCTGGCTGAGGTTAAGTGCTGAGGCCCAGGTCCTTCATTGCTTGGGGATTGAAAGCCAGTTTCTCATCACAGAAAATCCAGAGATGGGATCACAAGCTGTTGGATCATCCTCTGGGAATGCTGGGATCTGAGTGAGATGGAGGAAAGCCCAGCCCTCGTTCAGGCCAATTTCACGCTCAGAGGGAGGAAAGCTGGTTGCTGAGCTCCTCCTTCACCGGCTTCCAGTGTCGTCCTGCTCTGTACCTAGCCACATGGCTGTCCATCTGTACTCAACCTGCATGTTTAATAGTTAAAAGCAGTATGCGTGTCGACTTCTTATGGGTAACTTGGAAAATACTTAACCATTTTCTATAGACTGCTTTTTTGACTTTAATAAATATTAGAGATCTTGTTCTATTCATTTCTCCCTCATTTTACCATTCCATACATTATTATGGATGAACGAAATGGTTTCTTCAAATTACTCCAAATGACTATAATTTAAATTACCATGTGTTATAATTTACAGTTTACTAAAAAGTCACAGTACAATCTTATAATTTAAATGATGGTGATATAGTGCAATTGAGATGTAATTTAAATAATTTCTAATGTAATTATAATAACTATAATTTGAAGCATAGTAATAGTTTTATAAAATTATAGTGTGGTTTTATACTTCATAATAGCATATAATTTTATAGTTTATAACATTACTGTATAATTTATAGGATAAGTATATGTGCATATAATATATTTATATTTCCAATAATTATATTTCCAATAATGGTGTTCGAACTCAAGGCTTCATATTTGCTTGGCTTGCTTGCTAAACTTAGTACTCTACCTCTTGAACCACATCTTCAGGCTTGCTTTTTGCTGTTGATTTCAGAGATGGAATGTCACAGACTTTTCTGCCCAGCTTGGCATAAACCATGATTTTCCATTATCATTCTCTTTAGAACCTATGGTTATAGATGTGATTCGCACATATCTAGCTAAGATTACAGTATAATTTTATCATCTGCATTGTAATACTTTAGTTAAGAAACCTTTTTGATTATATACAGTTATGTCTGTGAGCTTAAAAGCAGGAAGGAGCTGGCTGGAAACATGTACAAGATGCGTAATAAATCAATAACTTATTAGCGTATATTTAATTTTTCCTTCCATCTTTAGTTTATATCAACCCTTATTTTGTCCAATGCCTGCTTAAAGATTATTTGGAAGTGTGACTATCTATCTATCTATCTATCTATCTATCTATCTATCTATCTATCTATCTATCATCTATCTATGTATGTGTGTGTAAGATAAATTTCCAGATCAAAGCATAAATGTATTTGTTACTTTGAAAAATAGAGATGATATTTTATCCATTAGTGAGGAACTTTTGTCAAATCAGTAGTGTACGGTAGTACCCAGGGAGCATGGTAAATCCACACCACAGAGATGTTGAATTCTGCAGTGATGTCCAGCCATTGAGCTGCCTAATTGTTTCCTGCTGTTTTCCTTTTATACTTGCATTTACTTTTGGAATTTAACTTTGCTTTTCATCCGCACTGTGCAGTGATGCAGCTTAGTGTGTCAATAGTTTCCTTATTGTTTCTGGATTATAACAGAGACTTAAGAAAGCTTTCCGTGCCCCACAATAGAGGAGAACATCCCATGTCACCCAGCATTTTCATGCTGCAATTTCCTTGTGGAAATCTTTGATCTATGAGGACATAACTTTATGCAATTTATAATGAGCGAGACACACAGAACTCAGAACCACCTCTCCAGAGATGTATGTGTACAGTGCTCTATGCTTTGTTGTTCTTAATCCTCCATTCAATGTCCACCCATCTGTATTTCTGATTTGTAATGACATTGCACTGGTCTGATTATTTCTTCTGGATGAATGTTTTTTTGTTTTTACCCATAAGGTTGATGATTTAGTTCTTAGACTATCAAGGGACACCCCCAAGACAAATCTTTATCCAGGAATTACTTTTAAGTAATGAACTGGTTATATGAAAAATATTGAGAAAAAAAAGTTTGGGGAGTAAGCCACAATCAATGGAACTTTTCTCTTTCTTTCTTGTGTCACAACCTCTCCCTTGCTAGGTTTTCCATAATTCTTGAAATAATAACTCAACATATCCCCGAGGGTTAGGCTGTTGACAGCTTCTTTTCAAATGCAAATGTTAAACTGCCTAAAATACATTTTTGACAAAATAAAACGTAGCAAGAACAAAACCCTTAGGCACAACACTCAAATCCAGATCGATTACGTTAAATCAGAGGACCTGGAGAATCACCAAGACCGTCTGTCAGTTTAAAAGAGATTATGTCTTTCTGTTCTCAGTGCATTTATTTCCATAAAACCATATTAGGCTAATCCCATACTCAACAACCTTTCAACTACAATGTCAGGAATTCAGTAAAAGTTCAATAATTTTTTTTAAGGAAGGATTTTTTATATAGTCAGAGATGGATGTGTGTTGTTTAGTAAGGAAAAGCTGGAGATTGAAAAACTAGTGGCATTGTTCGTTCTCCTTATCATTCCTACATGCATTGTGAACTCTATTTCAAATATTCACAAAACACCAGCCAGAGCAAGGGCAAAGACAGAGGTCATGGAATAGCAGCAGTGGGCTTTTTGATTGTAGTTGTTACACTGACGTTTGAAGGTGCCGATACACAGGCAGCCCACTTGAATACAAAGTGAGTCTGAGATACAAGCCACCTACACAAGAGCCAAATGCATTTGCTCGGTGTTAATCTGTTATGGCATACATAGTATCTACACAGAATGCTGAGAGAGCATTCTCCTTTAAAATGTGCTCCCATATACTCTTTTCTTCTCTACTGATCATTGCATTTTACTGTAGTTTTCTGTCGGATTATATTGAGGTATGATTTTAAAACAATAAAATATGAAGACATTTGGTTTGAGAATTAACTTTTCTTATTACCTTTCAGCAGTAGTACAAAGGGGTTTCAATGCAACGTGTCAATTGGGGAGTACGATGTGTCTTGATGAATGTCACCCCTTTTATCAGTCCCCCACCTCTCTCCCAACGCCACCCATCTCCTCAGTTCACCTGATTCCAGTGTGTGTGTGTGTGGGGGGGGGGGTCCTGGGACTCGAACTCAGGGTCTGGGCACTGTCCCTGAGCTTTTCTTTGCTCATGGCTGGCATAGCTATCACTTGAGCCAGAGCTCCACATCTGGCTAATTGGTTGATAAGAATCTCCTGGACTTTCCTGCCAGTTCTGGCCTCAGACCATGATCCTCGACTCTCAGCTTTCTCAGCGGCTAGCTAGGATTACAGGTGTGAGCCTCTCATATACATGCACATATAATATTATGACGGTGATCACTTTATAAATGTGGGATGGCATGCAATGAGTACATTTGGACAAATGCATCTGTAAAGCTTTAGATCAATGTGTTAGACTCTGGGCAGGAACCTGCTATTAAGGTTCATGGATGCTACACTAAGACACTTTGGAAAAAGTACAAACCTTTCACTGAGAGTCAACCATCAAACAGAAGACAAAACACTCCTCACTAGCAGGAAGCAGGGAAACTAAATGGAAGAAAGAGGGAAGATACTGTCAGCTGATGAGATCAGGAGGGAAAGCTTTAGTGTTCTTCTGCTCTGATTGGGATCGCATCTTGTCATTTTTCTTGGGACAGTAGTCATGTGATCCATGGGTTTTGTAGACATGGTCTCATACAACGCTTCCACATGTGCACTCACAATCAAGAAGACCACTTCCATTTTCCCCGTGACCAAGATGGTTCGGGGACAGCAAAGCTGAGAAGCCTGAGCCAGGAATCCAGAGATAAACCGTGTCTTCATGAACTGCTTGATGCAGACCACACAGCCTCTGTGCTGGCTCCCAGCTCCCGCATCGAGCAGCAGTGGATAATGGAGAAAGGCCTCTCCCCGCGACCTTTCCTGCTGTCCCACAGGACGCTGCGCTCTGGGACCTGAGCCAGAACATCTCAAAGGAAGATGCTTTCTTGAGGGAGAACAGAGGGAGAGGCACATTTGGTAAAATGAGCTCTTTTGATTTCAGAAGAGTTTGCAAAGAAAAAAAAAAACCCAACAATATGTTCCGAGGACATCTGGCTTAAAAGGAACATCTGATGAAACCACCTTTTGTTTAAAGGGATGCTCCGAGAGAACTGACATCTATGCCATTGGAAGGAAATGGAGTCAAGTGAGCAGATTTGACTTCTCTGGGATCCGAGGGTGATGTCTGCACAGGGTAACAGCAGAAGTGATGGAATGTACCAGGGGTCCAGAACAACGGGCACCACTCTCCAACTTCAACCAACCCCCCCAAACTACTTTTTCCTCATAAATACTCCTGGTGCTGGAGTACACAAGGTGCTGCTTCTGCCTCAGTGCTCATATCTGTATGCCCGCTGTCCTGTCCTTTGCTTTGTAAATGGACTCTAGCCTGGAATGTCTTATTACTGGCTTTTGTGACTACCTTGGTACCAAGACCCAAGTAATGGCTTCTTCCATTTGGGAGAAATTCCTGGAGGCTCACTGCGATCAGTAAATTCCCCGAGATACCTTCATGTTCCTTTGTCTCCTGTGACGTTGGGAAAGTCTCTGACATCCATCTAATCCTTAACCACCTTCTTCTGCTGTGACTTCCATTGTCTACTCTAGAATCACTAATGTAATTGTGGAGTTTATACTCATCTCTAGCTTGCTTCTTTCGGTAGAATATTTCCTATTCAGCCCCATGACTCCTTGGGAATCCATAAATATTTTCATGATGGGCTAGTTTATATCCGCTGGTTACTTAAATGCATTTCTCTAGCCTGCCAAAGTGTAAGTTCTTAAGTTCAAATTCAAGTACCTCCAACATTTTTTTTGGCTGATAGCTTTATTAAGGGTCTTTGCACGTGTGTTTAAAGTGGGACACTGATGTTCAAATTTATCTTTGCACATGTGTTGAAGTGGGGCATTAATGTTCAGATTTAGTTTCTTCACAGCTGTTACATTGTTTCACTTCAGCTAGTTTAGAAAAATCCTAATGCATGACACTGACACCAGAAAGCCATTTTGTGCTCTTGACCTTACTTACAGCCCTCTACCGTCCTGTTATGTTTGTAATCACAACATAGTCCTACCTGTTCCTACTTAGTCCTTTGGTAAAACAAAGCAAATCACACTGAATGCTTATAGTTCTGCATTTATTTCATTCAACTGACTTCTCTCTCTCTCTCTCTCTCTCTCTCTCTCTCTCTCTCTCTGTGATTCATCCAGATTTTTTCCCCCATAGGACAGTAGATTCCCTCCATGACTAAACAGTAGTTAATTTGATCAATATACTGCAACTGTATTAGAACAGTATCTTCCTGAAGGTCATTTGGCTTGGTCTCTAGTTTTTGACCACAGTTAGGGTTTGCATATGCATCTTCAAAAGGCCCAGGTCTTAAAGGTTTTTCCCCAAGATTGCACTTTTGAGAGATGGTGGAAATTCCCATAAGCAGAGTCTAGGGGGAAGAAGTCAGTGACTGGAGCATATTCTCGATGGGGATTGTGGGAACTGGTCTTTTCCTCTTCCTGTCTTATTTCAGATCAAGAGGTGAGAGATTCACATCACCATTCAGTCCTTCCATGCAGGGATCTGCTTGACAGAGCCCCAGTGTAATGGTGGCCATGTCATCTTCGAACCAGAATAATTAATCCCCAGAACCATGAGCCAAAGTAAACCTTGAAAATGTCTCCTAGGACCACGCTCGCAGGTCTCATCTTGGAAAATATGCTTTAACTTCTGTTGGGAAAATCCTGAGAGGAAATTGTTGGATCAAAGGACAGATGCTGATTCATAGTGTTCGTCTCAGACATTCTGATTCCAGACCCTTTTCTGGGCATAAACCAGGTTTACTGGTAATTGTGGTTTTTAATTTGCATTTCCGTGACAACCATGAGGCAGAAGATATTTCCTGGTAATATCAGGTTTGCACTTTTTAATTGATCATGCGTGGTTTTAATTAGATTTTTTTTTAACAGTTTAGCATTCCTTCATATTTTCTAGGTAGATATCCTTTGCCAGATGTTGGATTGGTGATTCATGTCCTTAATTTTATACTTTATGAACACAACATTTAATTCTTATGAAGTGTAATCTATCCTATTTTCTTCTTTAATTAACTTTTTAATGTCCTATATGAAAAATTCTTTGCCTATCCCAGTTTTGCAAAAATAGTATCAGTTCTAACATTTAAACGTGGGCTTTGGATCTATTTCAAATTAAATTTTTTTGGGGGGGTCCGGTCATGGGGCCTGAACTCTGGGCCTGGGCACTGTCCCTCAGCTCTTCAGCTCAAGGCTAGCACTCTACCACTTGAGCCACAGCGCCACTTCTGGCTTTTTTTTTCTGCTTATGTGGTGCTGAGGAATCGAACCCAGGGCCTCATGCATGCAAGGCAAGTGCTGTACCACTGAGCCACCTTCCCAGCCCTCAAATTGAATTTTTTATATATAAAATATGATTGTGACACAAGACTGTTATATAGATCACCAGTATTCCAATATAATTTACAAAAAGTGATTTTTCATTTGCTGCAGAAAGGAATTAATGTCTTGGTTTGAAAATCAATTAAACTTATAGGTGTGATTCTATTTCTCAGCTCTTTATTCTGTTCCCAGGTTGGATTTTGTTCTCCTTCCAATGCTGTTCCTCCATATTTAAGTTTTGCAATTTGCCAAGTGTTGACATATCCACACACACACACATAGAGAAGCATATATATCTATATTTATATATATATATCCATATACCCACATATATAATATATCCATAGATATAATGTATAATCCATATAGCTATAATATATCCATATATCAATATATTATATACATGAAACTATAAACACAAGTAAGATAACTAGCATACAATTCTCCAAAAATGTTTTCTCATTCCACTTTTTAATTCTTTCTTTCCTCCTGCACATGCATTCTCATACTACAACTACCACCTATCAGCTTTCTGCCACTATCAATTAGCACATTCTAGAGTTTATAAGGGTGGAGTCTTGAGCATATACTGTGGTTCTTCTTTTTTGTGTGTATGGGGGAGTCTGGCTTCTTTCACTCTGCCTGATTATCTTACGGTTTATTCTTATGTTGTTCGCACAAGCCTTCCAGGTGTTTGAGTTAATGAGGACTGTTTCCCACTGTATGGGTATGGTGTATTTCATTGCTCTCCTCACCTGTTGACAGGTATTTGGGATGCCTCCAGTTGTCTCTGTGAGGAATGATGCTGTCATGAAGTTTGAACACAAGCCTTAGTAAGGACATAAGCTTTCTCTTAAGCTGTCACTCACTAAAAGTTGGGTATTTGGGGGCAGCAAAGGTGACAATGGTTTAGAAAAGATGACAGGGGCAGGAGATGGCATAAACCAAGGCTCAAGGATGACCCTCTGATATTTGACTTCGTACAAGCGATTCTGATATTTGTTATGAATACGAACCATGTTAAGATACAGATGGGGAAACTCAGTGGGATGTTTAGGATTTCTTGGTGCTGGTCATGAAACAGGCATAGCAGGTGTCTGTGAGGTGGTTTGACACAGGGATCTGGGCTTAGGGGTAACTGCTGATGTGAGTTGCTAACGTGGATGAGAAGAGGGCAATTGGAGATACACGCCATTGCAGGGATCTGGAGGAGAGGGTGGGCAGTGGGAAACAGGAGGCGCGTACCCTGGCTTTGCAGCACACTCTCATGGAAGCTGGGCGTGTGTGTGTGTGTGTGTGTGTGTGTGTGTGTGTGTGTGTGTGTGTGTGTGTGTGCAGAATGGAGACCAAGAAGAAGCGGGAGAAAAGAAGATGGTATTAATTATTGTACAAGTGGAGGAAGGTGAAATTCTGCAGACAAACCATCTGGCTTAGAAACCCACTGTGTCAG
Organism: Dipodomys spectabilis; assembly: GCF_019054845.1. Classification (NCBI taxonomy): domain Eukaryota; kingdom Metazoa; phylum Chordata; class Mammalia; order Rodentia; family Heteromyidae; genus Dipodomys; species Dipodomys spectabilis. The sequence continues at coordinate 26,960,889 of NW_024870773.1, forward strand.
TGGGTAGTGAAAGAGGGTGAAGTGAAGAGAGGGCGCTCTCTGCTTTTAATTCACAATGATGAAACAAATAAATATTACAGTCAAAAATGTAAGGATCTGGGAAAACTCCAGGTTGCTTCTGGCCCACTCAGACTCACACAACCGACCAGTGATGCCTTTAGAAAAGCATGTTGTCCTGAATAATGGCACCTATGATGTTTGACATATATGTTAAGCCCTAACTGACAGGTGGTTGGGTGGAGAGAGGTGTTCTATATTATTCTAGCTCTGGGATAACTTATGAGATATTTATAACTTCAGAAGGGATACTTATCACCGAAGATTGCAGTTTAAAAACTGCTCTTAGGCTGTCTAACAGTAACTCTGAAGCTGAGAAACTAAGTATCAGTGGAACAAAACAATTTACATTGCTACAGATCTGTATAGCAACTTGAATGTTAACAATTAAGTGGTATTGGTGTTCACAGGGTGAGATGGTGGAAGGCACATTCACTGATGATGACATAATAAAATCATTGTGAAGCTGGGTGCCAGTGACTCATGCCTATAATCCTAGCTACTCAGGAGACTGAGATCTGAGAATCATAGTTCAAAGCCAGCCCAGGCAGGAAAATCCATGAGACTCTTATCTCCAATAAATCACCAGAAAACTGGAAGTTGTGCTGCGGCTCAAATGGTAGATCACTCACCTTGAGCTGAAGAGCTCAGGGACAGCACCCAGGCCCAGACAGAGTTTAAGCCCCATGACTGGGGAAAAAAGTCACTGTGACACAGCTAGTATACCAGTCAATTCTCTCCGCTATTAATGAATGGGATGGTGATGTTGCTGTGTTCACCATCAATAAAGAATGTGCCATCTTGCACATATGGGAACACAAGTAAAGCTAGCAACGCAGTCCCTGTGGTTTGCTTGCAGTCAGCTTCTTTCATGACTGACCACAAAAAAATATGGTGTTCTAGGTTAAAGAACTGACCACAAAAAAAATATGGTGTTCTAGGTTAAAGCACTGACCAAGCACTTTATGTCTCCTAGCGTGTGTGAGCAGGCAGGGGAAGGACATGAGGTAAGGGCTACCATGAAAGTATAGAGCAGCAATTTAAGCCAGTGCCTGCAAGTAAACACCACCAGATACCTAACAGTTCATCAGGCGGTTAACTTGAGAAAGAAGAAAGTAAATCTCTGGCATAGAAGAAAGAATAAGAGGAGGTAATGAACTCTGTAGGTAAAGCACAGAACAGGAAAGTGGGAGGGACATTATTTTCAATCTCTCTTGGAGATGGAGAATTGTGAGCTTTGAAACAGCCAAAGGGAGAGAAAACCAACACCTTTATATGTAACAGCTGTAGTTATTTCAAATGCTTTATGTACAGAGCATCCTCTAGACAAGTTTGTAGCTTGAGAAAAATTTTAATGATTTTGAGATAGGGAATTTTAATTGCTTTATTAATTGCGTTTGCAAAACCTCATGTACAGTGGTGTGAGTTTCCATTTACATCAGTTAGTTATCTTTTCCCCAATCCAGGGAGAGTAGTCATTGCATGTATTGCAGAATAGCGGTGTCATTTTTCCTCCAATGCTGTTGGATGCATTTAAATAAATAATTTGGGAGTCACCTTGACTTTGGATAATGTTCAGATCAAATCAATACCAAAAGATGAGAAAGCATTTTCACTCAGTGAAGACAGAAGAATGAAAGCAAATAGACAACAAATCATAAGCATTTGTAACAAAACTCAAAATAAAGCTTTGCTTCTAGTTCCATTTAAGTGAAGGAAAAACAATAGCACGGTCAAATTTTTGCTTTGTTTGACTATTCTAAAGTAACCCTCAGCACTTCTGAGAACTTTCTTCCAGATTTTGAATATCAAAAGGGTTTCCCAAAGGTGATTGTTTTTTTACTCTGAGATCTAAAGAATTCAACAAATCTTATGATAAGAAGTGAGATATTTTCAAGAACAGATTCAAAGATCCAAAGACATACAGTACAATTTACTTAGGGAATTGTAAACCCTTCAAAGTGACTCAGCAACAGTATCTGTTTTTGTTTAATTTATGCCAGAAATTATATAATGAAGGTTGCTGTGTCAAGAGATTTTTTTTCCCTCAGATGTTTAGGATTTGGGGGTGGCAACATGGATTTTAAGCAGTTTTGGAAAGAATCATCATATATTTCACATTGGAAGAAAATTCATCACTTTGAAATGCAGAGGAAAGAGGAGTAAAGTGGCATGGTTTTTGTCTAAGAAAGCCAAAGACAGGCTTTGCAAGAAATTGTAAAATATGTTTAAGGTATGGCTGAGGCTCTGAGAAGAGCAATTCTGTACATGTGGAGAAACAAATGTCATGTCTCATGCAACTGGAAGGACTCCAGCTAGACACTAGGAGCCACAGCACGAAGTCGGCCAGACGGCAAAATGCCCCCAGCCTTTTGACTTTTGTGGACAAGGGCAAGAGTCATCAGAACAGGAGTTAATTTGATGTGATAAATGATATGTCTGCTGAGAATGGAGTCCTTACTACCAACCACAGGTAGAGCAACCAGAATCCATCTATGGGTCGGTTACTTTTGAAGGATTATATGTCAGGGATAAAGCTACGTCTGAAGGTTTTACAAGATATTAACAAGTTGATTGTAGGTAAAAAGTTTTTGTTTTTTTTTTTAAGTAGAAAGAAGACCCCACGAGAAGCAATCAGGGCTGAAGCAGGAGCCTGGGAAACAGCAGCAGCAACAGCAACAACAACTACCGCCATCTGTGGAACAGTGCTGAATAGCATGAACAGGGGCAGTTGGTGTTAACCATATTCTGATACTGAAGACCCTCTGAGACACTTCAGCTGACACTTGGTTGCTCTTTGGTAACCTGGAAACAAATTTTACAGAATACTTCAGCTGACACTTGGTTGCTCTTTGGTAACCTGGAAACAAATTTGACAGAATGCTTAAGCGTCCACACTGGTACAGGGAGGGCACTCCTAAATGATAGAGGCAATAAAATCCAAGGGGCAGACATTGTGGTTCTTTGAAAAAGTCCAGCCAGGTCTCCTTAGCTAGTGGTTGATCTTGATTACCTTTAAGGGCCCTCAGTGCCTCTAAAATGCTGGGGGAATGTTCTGTGGAGTCATTGAGTTCTTCTATTTAGGGTACTTGTTGATAAGGAGTGATAAGGAGTGTCCCCTTAAGAACCTTCCCTGATTCTCCAATCAGCACACACCTCCATGTCACCCACCAATATCAAGGAGACCCTTAGCCTCCCACTGGTTTTAATTTTGTCTTTACAGTTTAAAACAATGCATCATTAAGGTGATTCCCTTTTCCCCAAGCACTAATCAGACTTCACTTCCCTGTTTTATTGGCAATTTGAAGCATGTTAAATTAAGTACAGTTGAGGCTGTAGTTTGTTTACTCATATCCTTTGTCTTCATTTTTGTGTATTCAAAATAAATAATCAGCCATTGAGTCCCCTGATTTTTTTTACTAAATGTATAATCATAAAATGGTACATTGTGCACCATTTTTTTATCATTACATATTTACTAAAGTTTGGGGAAAGTTTTGTCTTTCCACTTGAAAATTCTTCATTCTTTGTCCCATGGCATGTTAATGGGTAATAAACACAAAGAAACACCTGATGGCTTCTATTATTTAGCCTAAAGAAATCCTTTTCAAGCCATTTAAACAGTGACTTGCTCAATGCCGAACAAAGGAAGTTCAATATAACTGTAAGATTCCCTACTCCAACTCCTCGGCTAGAAATAACATCAACCCACTCTGAGATTCTTGGTCTTGGCATGAAGGATAGTTGGGATCAACATTTTCAATATGGCACACTTCAGCCAGCACCCATGCCATTCTCATCGCAATGGATTCACGCATCTTTGAATTCCTATTTCTGTGCATGAAAGATCCTCTCATCTTCCCTCTTCACTCACCCTTTCATGTGGGATGATCCCAGATCTTATATTTTCATAATTCTTCAGGCACAATAGCAGGCCCAGGTTTCCCTGACTCTTATATATCCTCAGGCTCCAGCAAATGCATGAACTTCCCCCATAGGTTTTCACCCACATTTCTTTTCTGTGGTACCACTGAGATAGGCTTAAGTGTTTCTCAACTTAGTCTTCTTTTCTCTTATTTGTACCATTCTTTATCGAGGATCATAGTAAAATCTTCTGTAACATTCTGTGAAGTTTGGGATTGAAGCAAATCACACACATTCATTAGCTTCAAAATTGACTTAGCTATTCTTAATAACTTGTTCTTGAACTGAATTTTATGAAAAAAATCTCAGTGTCACTGAAAAACACTCCTGAGATGGTAATTAGGATTTTGTTTAATTTACATGTTCTTATGGAGAAAATTTTTATGCAGTATTGGGAGCAAAATTTAATACTATATTTATGTTCTCATTAATGATTTTCCATAGGGGTTTGTAACTTCCTGTATGAGATTTTTGTAGATTTTATTATTCCTTATCTTCAGCTCTTCCTACAATAGCATATAAACACATTTTTATTGCAGCAAAAGACACATAATAAAAATTGACCATTTAAATTATTTTTAAATATTCATGTCAGTGGTATTAGCTATATTTTTTGCATTCAATGTGCAACCACCAATACTTTCCATTTCCAGAATTTTTTCAGTCCTGACCCAAGCTGTATTTAATAAAGATTAGATTGATTGATCTTTGTTGTAATAATATTTGGTTTGTATACTTATATGTGAAAACTAGTAAGGGTTTATTATTTATTCTTATCATTTATCTCTGGGTAGTTTGAGACTTTCTACATAGAAATTTATGTTATCAAATACGAGGCTATTTTTCAAATGCTTTACCATAAAATGATCTAATTTTTTCATAACTTCCTGTTATGGTTTAGATACAAATATTCCCAGAACAAGGCTCATGTATTGAAAGCGAAGTCCCCTGCAGTCCAGGTTCAAGTTGGGAATTTGGGACAATGGTCGGATCATGAGGGCTCTGACATCATGAATGAAGGTCAGACCTAGCTGAAACAATTAAGGCACGTGGGCTGTGTTTTGTCTCCCTCCCTAATCTGAGACTTCTGACTTCCAGGGCTGAGAAGTAACCTCATGTTCAGACCTTCCAGTCTGCAGTATGTCTTGATGGCAGCACGAGCATTGGTATCTGTTGGTAAGCACACTGTCTTAATCTGATGGTAGAGAAATTTGCATTCCCCTGAACAAATCAGCGCTCATGGGACTCCTGTGTCTGGATCTCCCCTTTAGGAGTGGTATGGTCTTTATATTCACATATGGACTCTTGGTTGTTCAACAATCCTTGTTCACATATACCTGAACCTTCAACACCTAACTTTCTAACTCCACATTTTATCAGCTTGCTTGGCAAAACTTACTTTATAAGATGCAGTGTTAATTTGTGCTGTTTACCAACTATGATATTTGGTACTACACAAAGAGGTCTACCACTCTCTTGAGCTCCCATAATTTGGTAACAGTTTTACTAATGATTATAATAATATTACTAATAATTTTACTGCTAATGATCAAAAATTTGACTTATAATTCTCAGTGAGAAAATAGACTAGATGGTATAAATATGTTTTTGCCTTAACTCCTACGAACAGTTTCTAATATCCCAAATGCTAATGTTTGAGTATAGGTACATCTCGGTACAAAGATTCTGAAGGAAATTGGAACACCATCGAGTTGAACTATACCCTTTTGGAGTAAATCCTGAATTTATGTTAACTCAGCAATTGGCTTTTAAAAGTAAGACATTGAAAAGTAACCTAATAAAAGCTAATAATGCCTTCCTTTTTCTGATTATATTTTGCTGGTGGTGTTATTTTAAAAATAACTTTCCCCAAAACACAGGAAAATCAAGGTGGTAGATATTACAGACACATCAAGAAAGGGTAATTTAATTATGCCGTCAAATTATGGCCCTCATCATTATTGAAAGCCGATAGAGGATTCCTTTGTACTCTCCCCGTGAGTTGCCTTAGATGAAAGATGTCCTCAGGAGAATAACTTAATTATTCTAACATACTTTAAATGAATAGATTTCAGAAATCATTTGAAACTATATTAAGTCACAATGGAATCTCTGCTCAGATTTCTTTTGAGTTTTATCTGTGGATTATGGAAATGCGTTTGGTCAGGTCATATCTGCCCTTCCATTGTGCATTGGAACACGAAGAGCTCACAGACCCTCTCACTACCTTGCTGACTTGCAGAAATGAAATTGTCTCAAGCAGATGGAACTCTGGATAAAATGATGGTGGAGGTGACTTGCCTTTCAATGCCTTGGGTATTAGAATCATGGCCACTTACTACAATCTGTATGTGGAAAGGAATAAGTTTAATTATCTCTTGTTTCTTCATATAAAAGTTGTGGTTTCACAAAAGTATCCCATTATGGTTTTCTGTATGTAAAATCATAAGGATGTATATGCCCTGGAATTTTTCCCAAGAGTTGATTTCTCCGCTCTTATCTCCAGGGCCCTTGGGTTCCAAATCTATCCCCACAAAGGCACACAGAGGAAAATGAAGATATTCTGACTTGCACTGGCTACAGCAGGTAGGGCAGGCACATCTGGCGTGTGTGACAGATGTTGTAGAATGACAGCTTTGATGCTTTGGCCAGTGGCCCCAGTAGCTAAGGGAAATCAACAAATGGATGCTTGACATCCATCTGCTATGGAACAAATGGCTGAGAAATGTGCTGCAGGAGGCCACACCCATCATGGTGCAAACATAAAATAATACAATTAAGACTATCCCAGCATGAATTCAGTTTCCACTGTCCGACGCTAGGCTGTGAGGACTAGGCAGAGTGGGTCCTGTGTGGGGCCATCACTACTCACACCACACACCCGGTCCAGCTGCTGTGGACAAGGGCTCCTGGCAGCTCCCAGAAGAGGTTTTGTCACAGAATGACTTCCCCAGAGCAGAAGGGAGCTGCCTCTTGCTGCTGTTTTCCCAGCGGCTGGGGAGAGGGCTGTGGATTCCAGGTCTTGAGACAATGCTAAAGAGACCTCCAAGCTCCAGAGCCCCCAAGGATCAAGGGAATTTGGATTCCCATTGCAGCTTCATTCAACTCCTTCTATCCAATCTTTGACAATCAGTGCCTTCAAGGACTTCTGGATATTACTCTAACAATTTGTCACAGCATCAATTTCCTGGGAAACAAAATTAAGGCAGGGGCCGGGGGCCGGTGGCTCACGCCTGTAATCCTAGCTACTTAGAAGGCTGGGATCTGAGGATTACAGTTCAAAGCCAGCCCAGGAAGGAAAGACCGTGAAACTCTTATCTCCAATAAACCACTAGAAAACCACAATTGGCACTGTGGCTCAGGCGGTAGAGCTCTCACCTTGAGCTGAAGAGCTGGGGGATAGAGCTCAAGCCCAGAGTTCAAGCCCCACAACCGACAAAAAAAAAATTAAGGCAGGAACAACAAACAAGGATTAGCATCCAAGCTCAAGTGCTCAAGTATCTTTGTATCTGAAGAGAGCGTAAGCTGGCAAGCACTGTAAGGAGAAATGCCTTATGTGTGCATGTATATGGCGCCACCTGGGTTATGCCAAGACAGAGATGGATGAATGGTGGCTAAAGGAGAGGGGAAGAAACAGAGCCTGAAGGAGACCAGGACACAGCAACCCAACTTTGTTCTCTGCAGAGGCACTCTCATTGTCCAAGGTATGACACCACCTTTAAACTAAAGGTTTCTGGAATGAATCACCTTTAACTATTCTTATAAACGATCACCTTAGGGTCCTTAATTTAACCACAAGTCTATTTTGAAAGAAAGATTAACAACAAAGGATATGTTGGGTCATAAACAATGAATAGAATTTTGAAGTACAGTTACAATAGGATTTTGTAGGTAGAAACATTTAAAATATTGCAAGTGAGTGTTTATTCATAGAGGCAGAAGTAGTTTTTATGACTCTACCAAGAAGATAAAGCTGATGTATAAGCATGCGCTAGGTGGTTTGGGTTGTCCTGTATACCTTCAAGGTCCAAGCCAAAATTAGCAGTAGCTGTTTTCTTCATGGGCCTTTAAAAATATGTGGCCACTGGTGGCTCACATCTGTAATCTTAGCTATCGGAGGCTGAGATAGATCTAAGGATCATAGATCAAAGCCAACCCAGGCAGGAAAATCTGGGAGCCTTTTCTCCACTTAACCACCAAAACAGCCGGAAGTTGAGCTGTGGCTCAAGTGGTAGAGTGCTAGCCTTGACCAACAAAGCTCAGGAACAGTGCCCAGGTCCTAAGTTCAAGCCCCAGAACTAGCATACACACACCCACCCACCCACCCACACACACACACACACACACACACACACACACACACACACACAAATAAATGTTGTATGTTTCGCCATGCCCATTGACACACAATTGTTTCCTGGAGTAACTTGGCTTTCTCACAATTACTTAAATGAGAATAAAGTATTTCCTTCTCATTAGAATTTCTAGACCAACAGTCTAGGCCAACAGAGAACTAGATGCAACTTTCTTTGCTCTGCCTTTCATTGGGTGGTATTTTCAACGTCAGGACACTTTGCTACCTGCCATCTGGGGAAGTCCTCTCTATTGGTGTTTCATTGGTAACAGGAGCCCAGTCACAGAGCTGGGAATGGAGCCAGTCCTAATAAGAAGGGAGCAAAGGGAAGTGCTGACATAACATAAGGAGGGCAGAGGATGCTGGGAAAGCTTTGTCGAAGTCTCTAGGGTTAAAAAGCTTGGGGATTCCATACCGTATGTAAGATCTTGGTCTTCTACTAAAAAGCAAAAACAAAAAGTAAGGCTACATTTTTCTATGGCAATGATCAACTGATTTTTCTAGCAGTTATTAACCTCTGCAGGAAGTTTGGGTTCAACACATGCATAATAAAAGAGTAAAGTGCTTAAGAGAACACTTTCTGTGCTTAAAGGGCATTCTATAAATCTTGTGGAAGTTTTCAATGTAAAAACACATTAATAAAACATGTTTTAATCAAAACTGTGAGCAGGGAATTTAGTTTAGATGCAACTTTATGAATTCCAGAATGCCTGCTATTGGGTTACATAAACACATAAAAATGAAAATATGAAGCAGAGATACTTCATTTTATGGAAATAAAATTAATGATGATATGTATTTAGCCTCAAAGACATTAAACATATTTGGTAGCAAGGAGCATTTGAAAATTTAAGTTAAATTTGAAATAGGGTAGAATAGATAGATAGACAGATAAATGGATGACCATATATATGTATACATGTGTAGCTCAGGAGGCATTCTGATGTTAAAAAATACGTTGGCTGTGACATGTACAGTAATCTGAACAATCTATATAGCCTCTGAAAATTTTGATAAGAACCTTGAAAATATGAAGGCACATGTGTCCAAATTTAAGTTTGTCTTAATAATGCTCCAACCTCCCTCGTTCCTTCACACTGCCCCTGAAGCCTGACCGTTGTTTTGTGGTGCCTGCTAGGTCTTGTACTTCCAACAAATCCCTTAGAGTACATGGAGAATGCCTATGGTTCTTTGTAGTTAAAAGTAATCCCACATTATTGAACTCCAGTCCCTCCTCTTCTCCCTCTCCATAATTCTTTTGCTGGTAAGTCTTTGTCCAAGTGTGCAGATGTAAATTCACATAAGTCTTGAAGATGGTGAACCCTTTGGGAAAGTGTTCTGCAGTCCCGAGGAAAGTCTCTCTACATTCGCATGCACCATTCCTCAATAAACTTTATGCTGGTAACAACTAGAAAAAATGGTAATAGGAAGAGTGGTAATAGAAGGTAATAGGAATGAGTGTTTTATTAAAGGACGATCAGAAGAAGATTGAAATCTAAAACTTTGGGCCTCAAGTCCTTTTCTCACTTGAAAGGAAAGTAGCTCAGATAAACCTTCAGTGAAACTACCCAGAATTCCCTCCAGGCCGTGCATACTTTACCATAAAGGCCTTGCATTGCATACTGGCCAGTTCCACCAGTTTTTCGTGTGTCTCTTTGCAGTGTTGCACAAGTACACACTGGCACATTTCCATGATGTTTTCTTTGTGCTTTCTCTGAAATCATTGCTAATTCGGGGGAATATGACTGGAAGAAGTCTGTGATTTGTCAGTGTAGTGGCCGCCACCAAGCTCACTGTTTTTCCATTTTGGTATTCTAGAATGCACTGCCCAATGAAAGAGTGTCTGTTGATGTGCACACTAAGTGAGTTCAAGGCATTGGCCAGCCTGTGGACTTCTTAGGGTACCACATTGCTAGGAGAGAGGGGTGCCAGGGTGATGGCGTTGAGGAAGGTTCCATTAGTCCTGTGCTTTTTTTCCTTCCCCAAGGTAGTCATTGAGATATTCCCTTCTCCCAGGAACATAGGCAGAAGGAGGCTCCTCCGTCCCTTCACGTACCTCCTTAGTCAGTCAGGGCATGCTAACTACCATGAAAAACCAACCACAGGATTCCTTGGCTTTATGCAATAGAAATGTATCTCTGTTTTGCCGAACGCCTTAACAGCGGTGAGAGATGGAAAGGAGCTCTTAGCACTGTCATTGGCAAACCCAAGTTGATTCAGTGCCTCTGAGCTCAGGGACTTCTGATGGTCCAGAGATGGGGGAAGAGACAAAACAAAAGGATGATCTCTGGGCTCCTCCAGAAGATGGATTCCCAGGCCAGATGCATGTACTGTGAGTGCTCAGGTCACAGCTCACAGCAAAAGGGGGCTGGCAGATGCCGACTAGATGTATGGCCAGAATGCAAAGAAAACACGTTTTGGTGAATGCATAGTGACCTCTGGTGCTCTTTTACAACCCCATGTTCTCCTAAGGCACCTCAGAATGTGCTCACCGCTCTTGAAGGCATCTTGATGGCTGTGTAGCCAACAACCAAGCCCAGAGGTGCTTACCTAAGGCCCATCTCCTTCTCTCCAAAGTCTTCCGAAGCCTTCCCTTCCTCCTTCCTTCCCTCCCTCCCTCCCTCTCTCCTTCTTTTCCTCCTTCTCTCCCTCTCTCCTTCTTTACTACCTTCCCTCCCTCTTTCCCTCCCTCCCTCCCTCCCTCCCTCCCTCCTTCCTTCCTTCCTTCCTTCCTTCCTTCCTTCCTTCCTTCCTTCCTTCCTTCCTTCCTTCCTTCCTTCCTTCCTTCCTTCCTTCCTTCTTTCTTTCTTTCCTTCCTCCCTCCCTCCCTCCCTTCCTTCCCTCTCTTGCCTTCTTCTTTCTATGGGAGGATTCAAAACTCACATGTTGTGCTGTTGACCTGAATATCAGATTTAGATCATTGGCACAAGCTCACTGAAATGTATCATAGTATCTAAACCACAACAGCATTTCAATCCACAATGAGATTAATAAGACAAAAATCTCCCTCATTATCACAACTTAAATTCAAGCTGTAATTCTCCTCTTTCAACTTCATCGGTACTATGCTTTCAAGTCCCACCTGCTGTGTACTCTCCTCAGCCCCAGCTCGCACATCTGCAAATTTCCTTATTGAAGACATCAGAGTTGCCCATTGGATAGTTGAGCACCATGTGGGGGCTTAGTCTATAGATTATTCCGGATCTTTCTAGGTTGGTATTGTTTATTTTAAAGTGTAACTCAAATCAAGTTTTTAAAAACATCTCCTCAGTGCTGTAAAAAGAGGTAAGCAGACTAGACTATACTGTTTTAAGGATTCCCTGTGCATTGCTATTCCTAGAGACTGGGTAATTTATAAAGAGAACAGACATGTGTTATATTGCCTTTGTGTCCTTCTCTTTTTTTTTTGTGGAAACAAGATTTTGTGTTGCAGAAATATTGCATAATTTTTCACCATATAAAACCAAACTATGGAAGAAATTCACACTTTCAAAAATGTCTTGGGGTCAGAGTAGAAAAAAATTCCATGACATGTATATTCTGCAGATTAGGTACGCTTCCTGACACTGAGTTAAAATATAATAATCAAAACACTATATAGTCTAAATAAGGTATGCACTCAAATCATATTTTTCTGAAAGAAGATTTTTCATAGGTTTTGAAGTTGCCTAGATGCTATCAAAACAAGTTTAGGTAAACTTTCCTCATGATATTACAACTTAAAAATACAAATGCTAATGTATTATAGGAAGAAAATAAAATAAAATGAATGTTTCAACTTATTAAAGATTGAGGTTTGTTGCTGAAATTGAAGGATTCCTCTTGTTCAAATGGAGCAAGCTGTGACAGAATTCTCTCTAAAATTCCAATTAAAATTCTGTTGAAGACATGGGGTGGGGTTGTAAAAATTCGACAGAAAGTAAAGCCTGAGAAAACACCTGCTGCTAGACTCTTAGAGGGTTTGACATTAATTATAAGGCAGAGGGCTCTGGATTGAAAATAGTCTTCCAAGACTTTAACACATAATGTGCTTTGATTCTGCATTGCAGGGCTCCACAGCAGCAGGATGCTGAGAAATCACATTTTATCAGGCTGACACACAATGTACGCTCCCAAACTGCATTATTTACCTGTGGACAGCATTTTATGTTGTCCAGGCCAAGACATCAAAAGCTCCTAAGATAAATGGGTGCAGACGTGGGTGTTCTGATGATTTGCTCTAGGGAGCCTTTCCTCTTAAGAAAAAGCAGACCTGTACCTGCCTTTAGTTCAAACTCGAGAGCAGGGCATGCTAGCCAATTATGGCTTTGCGTTCTGTCCTGAAGACTTGGGTTACACACTGAAAAACAGGGCTCAGCAGAGGGAAAGGCAGCCCAAAGCTAGCTGAGAGCCAAGTTCTTTCTACTTTGTAGAAACATTCCATTCCCCCCAGCATCTAGAAAGAGTTATTAGTACATCATAGCCACTGACTGCATAGGTAAAGAATATCGATTGGAAATACAGATACATAAACAAGTGTTGATATTCAATCAACACTTTAGGTCTAGTAATGCAGTACTGGGGGTTTGGAGAGGTTCTAAGAAAGACTGGATGAGTCTCAGCTCTCTCTGTTGCTGCCTGTAATGTCGAGTTTCATTTTGATTATATAAATACAGTGATTTTTTTCTCTCCTGTTTATATTGATTGACATGGGAAGGAATTTATCTTGTTATGAAAGAGGGAAAATTGGCCAAATTGCATATGTCTAGCAGCACACTTATGAGTAATAATGAATATAGAAAATAAACACGTACAAAAATTTTCCTGAGTGAAAGTTGTTTTTTTTTTCCTCTAATGAATTTTAGTTGTGTGAATATAAAAAAATAAAACACAAGGGAAACTGAACTACTGAAAGGAATACAGGATAGACCATGTACTTTTGCACGTTAAGTATTACTGTTTACTGAACAAAGAAAGTTCTGAAAATTCTTCACTGAATTCCACTTAATAAGTGGCTGACTCCTTGAGGTGATTTCCCCCCTCACTGATCTACCTCACTGCTAAGTGACGTGAATGGACAATGTCCTCAGTTCTTCATTTTCATGCCCTGAAGACCTGCAGGTGAGCGTTCTCCTTACAACTCATGAGCTCAGCTGGCATAGAAACCAGAGGTACCATCTTTCAGACAGACTGTGATTTTTCAATATTAATTTTATCTTCATTTTTTAGCCATTTAGCATGTTATCATTGCCTTGATCTCTTGATTTCTTTCTATTCTTCTATTCCTTTCTACTCAAAAATAGATCTAGTATCCACTTGGCCTCCCAGCCAACTCACACATTAACAAACCAAATCCAACCTCTCATCAAAAGAATTACATTAACTTATTTAAGCTGATTTATCAGGTGATATAGTTTTTAGAGAGACAAAAAGAATGTTCCTAATTTGGACCTCAATTGTTAGCTCCATCATTTAAAATACCATTTCAGCCTAGTGAAACTGAATGTGTCATGTGTTTATAGAAATTATAATATTGGGGGCTGGGAAGGTGGCTCAGTGGTAGAGTGCTTGCCTTGCATGCATGAGGCCCTGAGTTCGATTCCTCAGCACCACATAAGCAAAAAGAAAAAAGCTGGAAGTGGCACTGTGGCTTAAGTTGTAGAGCGCTAGCCTTGAGCTGAAGAGCTGAGGGACAGCGCCCAGGCTCAGAGTTCAGGCCCCACGACCAGACCCCCAAGAAAAAAAAAAGATAAAATAAAATAAAATAAAAGAGTTGTATCACTAATAATCACCTGAGTGCTTGCTGGAAGTTTTTTTTTTTTTTTAATGAACTCTTGATTCGAATTGCCTCAAAGGATGAGGGGAAAAAAGGTTGGATTAAACACTGTTTTCAGCTTGCTGCTTTTGTTTCTTGATAGTTGTTTGCAATCTAGGGCTTATGTCTCAAATGATGAAGCTAGCCTTACTTCCACAGAAAACATCAATAATCCTATCCTAGCAACACTGAATACCACACACACAGACACACAGACACACAGACACACAGACACGCAGACACACACACACACACACACACACACACACACACACACACACACACACACACACACACACACACACACTACACATTGACTCTTTGACTCTGCTTTTTCAATGTTGCCTTTCAGCATAAGGGTCTATGGCCTTAGAAACCTCCCAAAGTCTTTGATTAGTTAACCAGAAACTCTTTGTAATGGACATTCCACACAAAACAACTATCAGATTTAAACAATGGTTAGAGGCCTTTTGGTTTTATCCAGTGATTTAAATGATTTAATATTGGAAGTGTGTGTGTGTGTGTGTGTGTGTGTGTGTGTGTGTGTGTGTGTGTGTGTGTGTGTGTGTTGCCTGTACTAGGGCCTTGAACTTTCACTTGGCTTTTTCACTCAAGACTGGTGCTCCACCAATTGAGCCATACCTCCACTTTTGGCATTTTCGTGTTTAATTGGAGTTTAGAGTCTCATGAACTTTTCCACATTAAAGAGCAGGGCCCAGCAGGTAGAAGAAATATTTGTTATGGCTTCTCAGAATAATTTTATTAATGATCCAATCATTTTCTTTTATAAATTTATTTTTATTACTATATTTAAGTAGTTGTAGAAAGGAGTCTATCAATTAACTGAGCAGTTTATGAATACAATACATCTTGATTGATGTCACCTCTTTCAATATTTGTACCCATCCCTCCCCTACCTACTCCTTCTCTTACTCTTCTTAATTTTGTAGGATACACATTGACTTCTTGATTCCATCCTCCCCCACCTCAGTGCAAGTAATTCTAAGGAAAAAAATAATAAAATTATTTGGCAAATAATTTTGGATAAAATTTCATGTATGCATTGAATTTCATGTTGAAATGATTTAGGAATACTGAGTTATTCATTTGTTTTATCTTGAAAACTTTTTTCTATTTTATTTACATATCTTAAACAATCTGGGTAATGAAATTCAAATGTTTTACTCTTGATCAACTTTTGGAGTCTAATAGGTACTTAAATACTTAAGTTTGCTTTGGATCTTCAACTACTGCCTGTCCACATTCAGTGACTAGTTAGAAAACATTATCACGGAGGCAATTATTATAGTGGATATTCAGTCTAATAGAAATGATAAAAATTCCAATTACTTATATTTAATGTCAGTCTAATCTTATTTGAGCTTAGTATCTGCATACTTATCTGCACATGAAATTGAAAGCCCTATTTCCAGTACATTTGAACAATCTTTAGTTGTCAAAACTAATTAGAAAATATGTTTTGCTCTCAAGATCTCACATCCTGCTGTAAGTTAGCGTAGGTATCATTAAGTTCTTCATGGTATCTCCATCCCAGAAACTAACACAACATTGATACATTTGGTTAGAACTATACAAGTGTATTATAGAAGCACATAGAGAAGAAAAAAGAGGGCCCTTCCTTCTCATTGTTATTTGACTAGTCGATAATCATGCATACCTAAAGTCAAACAAAGATGTCATATTGATTTTTAACTTGTAACATCCTTTTCTTATTTTTGTCTCAATTTTCAGCTACTCTAGATGTCTTCATGGATTTTGTTTTTCATTTTGAATATTCTTAATCAGTTGGTTTTTTTTTATCTTGCAGCGATGCACAAAGGGCATCATATGGTATAATCTTCCTTGCTCAAGAACAAACCTATAATACATGGGAAAAATTAAAGAAACAAGAACATGATGAGAAGGATTCCTAGAACAAAAATTATGATAATAGCTCCCAACATTTAGTGTGAGAATATACCCTAAGTCTGTAATTATCTCATCATGATCTCTACTTCGTGGGGGTTTTGTGTGTCTTTGTTTTGTTTTGTGTGGTATTAGGGATTGAACTCATGGCCTCGTATGTAATAGATGGCCAGTTGCTTCATTTGTTTGCTATTTTCTGTGTCTCACTTTATACCTGGGTTCGGATCCTCTCCCTGGTACTTCCCTTGTGCTGGGTGTGACAGGTGCACATATCCACCCACAGCCATTGGGGGAGCTGGGATGTCATAAGCTTATTTTTCTCTGGATGGCTTGGAGTAGTGGTCCTCTGATCTCTATTTCCCAAGTAGCTAGGAACAAAGACTTAAGCCACTGAGGACTTGGTATTTTTTTTTTTTTTTTGGTCCAGTCATGGGGCCTGAACTCTGGGCCTGGGCGCTGTCCCTCAGCTCTTCAGCTCAAGGCTAGCGCTCTACCACTTGAGCCACAGCATCACTTCCGGCTTTTTTCTTTTTGCTTATGTGGTGCTGAGGAATCGAACCCAGGGCCTCAGGCATGCAAGGCAAGCGCTCTACCACTGAGCCACCTTCCCAGCCCGACTCGGTATTTTTATACACTTCTTATTGCCATCTTGCTATGCTCCAAGGACTAGCAAACTTGAACTTTAGGAAATCTTTTTATTCTCGTAGTAGTACCATGAGGAAGATATTATATTACTAACACTTCCTGCCTTTTTATTCTGTTTGATATCTAATTGGTCACTCCCTTTAGTGAATTGTGGATAATGTCAGAAAAGACCATCAAGTCAATAAGTAATAAATATTCTCTGTTTTTTTTGTACGTTATCTGTAAGTAGTTGTACAAAGGGGTTTCAATTCAACCTGCCAGCTTATGAGCACAATGCAGCTTGATTTATGTCACCACTTTTACCATTCTCGCCCTTCTGTCTCTACCCCATTCATCCCCTGAATTTTCTCTATTCCATTTTCACAGATGCAGATTGAATACTATACCTGTGTTATCCTACCATCCCTTTTCATTTGCGTGCTTCCCCTCCCTTTCCCCTCCTCCACAACTCCTCAAGTGTCAACTTCCTGGCATTCATTTTGTTCAAATCTAGGAGAGTTGTTGAAAGAAGTTGTATTGTGGAATTCTTCCTGCATTTACCATACTTCAATTAATACATGTGTGCATACATGCATACAGTCCTGTATAAGCTTACACACACACACACACATATATATACTTATTTATTTAGAAATTAAAGCCATCTTCCACATATGAATGAAAATACGTACCCTTTATCTTTGATTTTCTTTACTTTACATTCTCTCTTCTCATCCAGCTGAGTCTAGTGGGACAATCCATGGAGCATTTTCTCCCTTCTCTCTATCCCAAGTCTCCATCCTGTTTTCTCTCCTGTCCTCTCCTTCCTGTTTCTTTCCCCTTTTTATTCTTTTCATCGGATAGCGTGGGTTACTCTTTCCTGTGATTTTCTGACCCATCACTTACCTGCCTTTCTTCACTGAATTAAGTTTTCACCCTATCCATTAATGTCAGTTTTGTTTTGCTTTGTGGAATGGAGACTTTCCTTTACATCTCTTCTTTCAGAACTTTCCCTTTGCTGCTGCTGCTGAGCAAATCTGCATTCCAGGCCAACTTGTACCATGGCCGTGATGATTGTACCATGGCCTTGACTGATGGGTTATTTATTCACGGGGACATTCTCTCAATTGGGGTTGATGATGAAACTGTGGTTTCTCAGCATAGTGGTGAGGCGTACCTACTGCAGATGCAAAAGTACAAATACACAAATAAACAAGTCCTTAAAATATAATGACCCCTAAACTTAAAGACTGGATGAAAAATATCCCTTAGGAAGACAAGCCCCCAGGCAAGGGCTCAGAAAAGCACCTCTGAAAATATTGCTCTGGAGTTGGGATTTAGAAGGGCTGAAGCTGTTTGCAGTCTACAGAAATATTTTCATTTTCTACAGCATAGCCTGTCTTATATTTATTTATTTATTTATTGCTGGTTGTGGGGCTTGAACTCTGGGCCTGAGTGCTGTCCCTCAGCTCTTCAGTTCAAGGCAAGCGCTCTACCACTTGAGCCACAGCACCACTTCTGGCATTCTGGTGGTTCTTTGGAGATAAGAGACTCACAGATTTTCCTGCCCGGGATGGCTTTGAACCATGATCCTCAGATCTCAGCCTCCTGAGTAGCTAGGATTACAGGTGTAAGCCACCGGTGCCTGGCTACCATTGCCTTTCTCGTAAAGTATATTTTACCAACCCTCTCTCAACTCCCATGTCACAATTTAGTTATTTAAAGGTACCATGAATATAAATTCTTCTCCTTCATTGTCACTACCTCCTCCTCCTCCTCCTCTTCCTTTTACTTTTGGAGACATGAGGATTGAATACAAGGTCTTGTATGTACCAGGAAAGCACCTTACTAATTGTGCCAAGTCTCCTATCTTTTTTGTTGTAGTTTGCCTTTCAGTTCAGACCCTGGGTCTCCACCTCTGGAGTTGCTTAAATGGCATGTGTGCGGCACTGCACTTGGCATAAATA
This sequence comes from Dipodomys spectabilis, assembly GCF_019054845.1. Lineage (NCBI taxonomy): Eukaryota > Metazoa > Chordata > Mammalia > Rodentia > Heteromyidae > Dipodomys > Dipodomys spectabilis. The sequence goes on from NW_024870773.1 coordinate 26,979,535, forward strand.
CTTTGTGAACATAAAATCCTCCCTGTTTCTTGATTCTCTGCAAACTCTTGTCATATAATATCAGTGACTCCATTTTCTAGGTTCCACATCCAAGTGCGTGTGTGCACGCACACACACACACACATAACACACACAAACACATGCAGATATGGCACTAAGGAAAAGATAAGAGTTAACAGTATTACCAGGCTATATTAGAAATGAATCATTAATTCCTCACTGTGTCTGAATGCCACTGTTTCAGATTAAGTAAGAGGATTCTTCAAGGGGGAGATATTGAGCTATTTTACTGATAATATTAATTCCCTCCTGAGAGAAAGAGATATGACAGGTTTTATAATAATGAATAACTGTTCACTGTTAAACTCTAAGGTATATTTGTCAGTTGCCATTCAGGTGTGATCTTGGTATCTTTGCTGATTTAATTAAACGTAGATTTCAGCTTTTCTCCCACATCTTCTCAATGGTGCCATCTCTAAATCTGAAGCTTCAAAATTAGCATCAGTTTTTGTCATGGCCAAAAAAGAAAATCTCAGTTCTCTTTCGGGGGAAGTGCATTCCCAATGTGTTAGACAGTGAGGTGACTCCCATTCCATAGTCCATATTTCCAATGGAAATGTGAACAGAGAAGAGCCAATGGCTGTTTTTGTACTCCCAGATTGGGTGGTATCACGGTTTTTCAACAAAGCAAAGCCAACTTCTTTTCCATGTGTGTGCAGGTGAGCAAATCACATCTGTAATTCTACTTCTAGAAAACCATGAGCAGCCCAGTTTCCACTGGTACTTACAGATTCTCTCTGTCTCTCTCTTTCCCTCTCTCTCTCATGTCATGAGAGGTGTTTCTAAATTGGCAGCCATGAGGAAGCTTTGCCAGAAGGTCTTTGTTTTGTCAAGATTTACACTGTAAATTTAAGACCCAGAATATTCAACTTAACTCCATGTATTTTTCTCTTGTCATTTTTGTTTTTATGATAGCCAAAAACATTCCTGTCACGTTTGATAATTCAGGAGGAAAGCATTTCTCCTGACATCAATGATCACAAAAAATATTTTACCTTAAAGGCTTGTGTGTCATTTCTGTGTCTTTTGGTTTTAATGTACAATGAGTTTATAATCAAGTTATAATAAACATTGGATTCGGGGCTGGGAAGGTGGCTCAGTGGTAGAGCGCTTGCCTTGCATGCCTGAGGCCCTGGGTTCGATTCCTCAGCACCTCATAAGCAAAAAGAAAAAAGCCGGAAGTGACGCTGTGGCTCAAGTGGTAGAGCGCTAGCCTTGAGCTGAAGAGCTGAGGAACAGCGCCCAGGCCCAGAGTTCAGGCCCCACGACCAGACCCCAAAAAAATAGATAAACATTGGATTCAAAAACTGTATTCTTTTAAAATAAAAAGCTAAGATTTTAAAGAAAATTGTAGAAATAGCTCACTATGAAGAATTTTTTTAAATTGGTGTAAAAGATCCAGTCTTTGACAATAAGTAGATTTGGATCTCAGTGTTTCTGGGTCACTTATAAACTGGATGTGTTAAAAGCAATTTCTAGAAAACACTTGAAATTTAGTCTCCTCATATTTGAGCTGAGAATAATATCAACTTCTGAGAACTTGATGGTCCTGGAGATTAAATGAGTTTACTTGTAAAAATTGCAAGCAACTGTCTGTGGAATTTATTATTATAGTACATTTTCCTGCTTTGGTTTGCAGAGCAAACTGACTTTGCAATCTTGAATTGAGGTGGAGCTGCTACGTTTACTGCTTAAGAAATCGCTTCTAAACTTCATTTCAGTTTGAAAGAGGGTTAACCAGTTAAAAAAGAATAAAATACTAAAGAGAAGATAATAATGGAGCATAGAACAGAGCAAAACCTCAAAAATTAAGATTGAAATAATAGGACACACAGTCATGACCCCCATTGAACTGAACACAGTCTGTTCTTATCAGAAGAAAATAGTCTGTACAGTTGGATGGCTTCTCTTAGAATTAATATTCACCCAATATTCCACAGTCTAAGAAAGAAATATGACCTGTATTATGTTAATTAACATCTCCTCAATATAAACGTTATCTTTGCGAAGAAGACTGTTCTAAAATAGAATGCAAATGAACTCTGAGTTCATTTCCAAAGTATGTTTGTTTGACAAGAAAAGTAGAAAATAAACTCTCGGTTAAATCGGAAGAATAAACTCTTGTTTCATTCCTGAATGTATGAGGGTCTGGTAATTGAGATGCATAAAACTATCTATTACAGGGCCAGGTTCTTAGACAATTTGGAGGTATTGGGGAAGCAAAATTCCTATTAGGGGACAAGGAATAGAACAGAGAAGATTCACCATCCAGAAATACAAAGAGGAGGTAGAGAAGGAATCTTGAAGGGCTGATTTCTCTGTATTTACCTGAAATTGCTGGCCATCTAACAAGACAGAACTTTCAACACAGCATAAAGGGGGGAAGTAAACAAGAGAGTGGAATCTGGAAAATAAAAATATACATATCCTGGGTCTGAAACCCAGGCCTCAAGCGAGAGCCCCTTGTTTGTCTCTCACTGCTGCTAAAACTGGCCAGAGAGGGAGACCTGAAGGAAAAATGTCTTTCTTGCTGGCGAGGAGATACTTTCCTGTCTTTCTTGCCACACACCTGACTCAGTGGGCGCTGGGGGAGCTGAGGGAAGAAGCTGCCCCAGGCCAAATGAGCCAGCTCATAACTCTCACCATGCAAGTTCTGCATGGGGCAAGTTCTGGCCACAGAGTGAGGAGCTGAGCTTCCGGAACATTCCTCATTCACTTCCCCTATAGTAAGCTGCAGCTTACTATAATGGATACATTAAAAAGCCAAATGGATACCTTAGGAAAAAAAGCACAAACTTACAGAATTATAGAATGTTATGTGCCAACAATCCTGGTCAGATTGGCTTTGTTTCTTAGGCTCAGTTGGATGGCATTCTGTTGCACCCTATCTTCTTTATCTGTACACCAATGAATGGACACAGGTGTTTCCTTACCTTGGCTATGGTGAATAGCCAAGGAAAACAAATATCGCTTCAATCTATTGAAGACCTTGCAGGTGTTTACCTGCAAGGGATACTTGCCCTGCATTAGTAAAGAAATACATAGGATACTTGCTTTCTATTTTGGTATGCACCAGCATGAGGTGCCACAATAGCTCAAAATCTTTTACTAGTGAGTGTTTTTGAGGAAGATTGTGCTCTTTTAATAATACCAAGAATGCTGTGAACTCTTGAACAGTATCTCCTCGTTTTATTTCTAGTTTCTATTTTTATTGTCTATTTGGCACATAATAAATGTTGTCATGCTCTAGTCTTCCTTTTAATTTATTTCATAGAGTAATTATATGTAACAGAAGTATTGATTTTCTGGGAGGATATTCTCATGCAATTAACAATTACCTGCACTTCTTAATATTACAAATGCTTTTCAACATTTAATATTCTTAGACCAGCTCTTTCATAAGGTACACTTAGATTTTTTTCCAAAGTAGAAACATTTTTTTAAAAGTAAAAGAGTTCAAAGTTAGAGCTGATTTTCCACCACTCACTTTCATTCTCATCTAATCCCTCTGAAAAATTAACATTGCAAACAATTCCTCATGGTTTTATCATTTTTCTAAAAAAAGCAACTCAAAGAGAGTCCTATACTCACCAGCCTAGTCTGGCAATATTAAAAAGGAAAACCCTGACATTAACATATCGTGTCAATTACTTGCATTTATGAGTCTAAATTCATCTAGTATATTAGCATACTCATATACTAACCAGTATAAATTAATCTAGTTTAGGACATACTTAAGGTAAGACTCCTTTATTAAATATCGTAAGACAAAGTAAAAGGTTTGCTTATAATGAAATTCAGAGGGTGAATCATTCACTGTTTCATAGTTTGAAAATGACCAATCTTATATTTGAGAAAATATTTCTTTGAAAATGAGCTGAAGATTTCCCCTACAGTAGTTATAACTAGAGACACTGAAATGAAGTACAGACTCTATCTAACAGGAGTGATTCTCCAGTTTTAATTAAATTGACCCTTGCAGTGTCGATAAGTTTTCATCTACAGCTTGAGCAGGATTTAATAGGAACATCTTTGCAGTAATGGTCTCTTATGCATCACATTTAAAGTTCTCATTTGCATACGAGACCTTAGCCTCCTTTTCTTTAGGGATGTACACTACTTTCATTTAACTCATTCTCCCCCACCCCATCCTCAGTTCCTATTTACCCTGCCAAAAACTGGGAGTCTCAGGTTTTATGGGGGAGAGGGGGAGGGAATCAATGAAAGTTGAATAGTAGAACATGTCAGATGTCTCTTCAGCTCTTTCTCTTAGGGTCCTTGGTCTTGAATTTCATGAACAAGCCAATGCTTCAGGGTTAACTTTCTTCCACCATAAGCAGAAGCTGAGATGGTTGGTTTCTGCAGAGCAAAGCTTTATAGTGCTTCACACGCCTGGAGGTTCTGGTTTGTGGTTGCACAGCTGTGTTGAGTTGAGGCCAGTGGTGAAGAGCATGACGGTGGGTGAATGTGCTGCTCATGTGGTACCTTGGAGACAAAAGGGAGAACCACTGTGAAGAGCAGCCCTTTACCACGTGAGGACCTTGGGGACATTTCTCACCTGAGCTACAGTCATTCACCATTTCAGTGTGCTTACATTATAAGACTATCTCCTACTTATTTCTGGGATACCTCCAGCGCTAGTCAGGCGTTGGGGCCTTTCCACCTCTGGCCCCAGTGCTCTTGTGGGAGGTGCAGTTGTCTAGCTCTGAGCTCTCCTGCTTTGGCCATAGGGCCCTGTGATTTCTGGGATTGTGGGATGGTGATGGAGAACGGAGTGCCACTAGATCTGGGTGGCCCGGCCCTTCTTGTGCCAAAACGAAGCCCCTCCAGTTCCTAAATGTGCAGAAGATTCCTGGAGCACAACGCCTTAATTTTGGTTTCACATTGTTGTTTTGCTTCAATAATGAACATGTTAACTTACTATAATGAATCAATCTTCTCATATCTCTTCCTCTACATAAGGAAATAATGTTTCCTATATCAATAACAATAATAACATATAATAACAATAAAAGGATACAAATGACTTATCAACACCAGGCCCCACTGTGTGTGTGTAGGTGAGTATGTGTGTGTGTGTGTGTGTGTGTGGTCTTCTCTCTTCCTTTCATCCCCTATAAGTTCTATATTCTCTGGATCAATGCGTTTGTTCTGTGGTACTGGCTGTACATATATGCATTGAATTTAGGGCCAGGAGTGACATTATGATAGTAGTTTGAAAAATATAAGAGGAAGAAGAGAAAGACAAAAAAAGATAATTATAGGTTCAGAGTGGAAGAAATTAAATCCACAGATTGGCTGATGAAATACTAAGAAGAACTAAAGACTAGAATGAGTCTAGCAAACTATTTTTCACAGACACAGGAAAAAACAAACCAAAGTCAATAAGGTGCATGATAATATGGCTAACGATGTAGAATGAACTAAAAGGCAAACTGGGCTAGCAAAATACTTAAGGTAGGGAAAACATAGATAGTCAACCAGAATGAGTAGCTTATTTAATTCAATCAAATGATTGCTCTTTTATGCAGACAGTTGGGAACAAGAGATTGCTCTGTGGCTCTATTTCCATGTGAATAGAATTTAAATGTCAAGCTAGAGGTTTACAATTGTACACTGTAGAGTGAGCTGACTGAAAAAAAATTATTGTAAGTTGACAATTTTTATTTGTCTATAATTGCTTTGGGGGATATGTCAATGCAAGGGCGCATATGCATGCATCTTAATAGATGCAATGTTATGTTGTGATTGATGATTAACCTGTGCAATCATTGAATCAAGTTAATTAACGTACCTATCACCATAGTGATCTGCAAGGTAGAGATGAAGAAGATTGTGGCCTAGCAGGAAACATGAAGACTTCCACTGTCATTTATTTTCCTCTAGATAATGTAAATATTAGGACTTTCTAATATTTAGATGCATACTTAATCAGTAGGAGTCCTTGGCCTCATCCACATTGAAGATGGCCACATACCATAGATGTTGGCATGTGGTTCACAGCCTAATGCTGAACTGGTGCACTGTGTCCCTGCTTCTTTCCTTCACAGGTGTCAGGTCGGGGAGCAAGCTGCTGGATGTGTCCAGGTGGAAATACAGGCAGATTATACCACCTGGTCTCAACTGAATATTCAAATATAAGCATTTAGTCACTTCCCTCATAGCAAGTAGGATTCTCATGACATTGCCACCCATGATGCAAATGGTCATGCTTAGTATTATCTCCAGATCTTTCTGATGGGGTGCTACTATGTATTAAAAGTCTTGAATGATTTCAAAATACTCAACAGGCTCTCTGCTAATATATTGTGAAAAGTGAAAAGTGAAAAGTGAATTTTAATGGAATGATGAAAACTCTACTTTTTAAATCTTGGTCATTGAAATGACTTCTCAATTGTATTCACTTGCATCATAGAGACACGTGCGCATCATCATTAAGATTAGTGGTTGTATCCAGGCATAGTAGTGTGTTTCTGTAATCCCAGCACTCAGGATATTGTAGAGGGAGGATTATTAATTCCAGGCCAGCCTGAGCTACATAGTGAGATCCTGTGTAAAAGAAAAAAACTGAAAGAAGAAGATGGAAAGGGAGTAGGAAAGGAAGGAAGGAAAGAAGGAAGGAAGGAAGGAAGGAGAAGAAAAGGAAAGGAAGGAAAATGAAAGGAAATGAAAGGGAAAGGAAGAGATGGGAAAGGAAGAGAACAGAAGGGAAGAAGGGAAGGAGAGAGGGAGGGGAAGAAGGAAGGAGGGAGAGAGGAAAGGATAGAAGGAAATGTCTGTAAAGCAAAACACAGTCATGTGATACAGGATAGCTGCTAAGGGACTGGTTGCATTATGATGGTCCCTAACATTTACAAACTATGACCAGTGAGGTCACCATCATCCTACTCTCATAATGGAGCACAATGGTCTCATGCTTTCTAGTAACATTAGTGCAAACAAAACTACTGTGCTCTTTGCTATCTAAAAGCACCAGGCATAAACCTCTGCAAAATACAAGCTGCCTGCTGATAATGACTGTGCTGGTGTGTGCATGTTTACCACACTCCACGTGTCAGTCTTCTTTTACAGGTGCTCCTTCCAGTTATTGAGAACAGCAGCCACTATGAAGCAATCTGTTGCTGTAGGCCAGCTCAAGACAGAACGTGCTAATCAGCACGTTCATGCATCCCTCCATTCAGTGTATGCATCTATAGTATAAAGAACGTCCAAATCTTTCTATCTGGTGTGAACGGTACCCTCCTGAGCGGAGCTTTCTGCTTTCCCTCACAGGCCCACTGAGGTGCTGGGTGAGCTCTTCTCTTCCCATTCATCCACTCTCTGATTTGCTTCTACAATGTGCAGTCCGTGATCACATTTAGAGAACCTAAAAAAAAAAAGTCCATTGGAAGTTAATGATTATTAAGACCTACTCCAAAAGAAGACCCATTAGAAGTGAATTATTATTAAGGCCTACTACTATTGTAAGGCCTCTTTCTTCCATTAGTACACAATAACATAATCTTGGAAGATATAAAGCTCACTCCTCAAATATCTGGCACTGGTAACAGCTTTGAGAGAAAACTAACCATTTCTCACTGACTTCTTACATCTGCTCCAGTCAAGTCACGTTCGCGGCTCTCTCTCCAGTTCTTCAAGGATCCTCAATCCCGCATCTAAACACTCTGTTGTTCTACCTGTATGTAACATTTTATCTTGGTCACTCATTAAAATCCTTCAAAGCTGTCATCTGTGACACACTGATAGATCTTTTCTTCATGGTGCCGTGGATATGTCTCTATCTCAAGGCTTTTGTTCAAAGTATTCTCTGTCTCTGGAGGCTTCCCTAGGCTCAGAACTCCGAGTATTAAAACTCCATTATCCATGTAGATGCCTCTCTGAGGGACCTTTCCTTGCAGCCTCCTTTGATCACCTCCCTCCCTCTTCCTCTCCCCACCCCACCACACCTGCTCCATCTTCTGCAGCAGTGCTGACCATCCACCCTGCAGCCAGATCCTTCATGAATGCTCTTCTCCTCCTGAAATACACAGCCAGCCCAGCACTGTGACTGGCTATATCTGCCTTTCTGAAGAACACAGGCTGAGGGAATATGCATGTAAGCCAAGCAACTCCCTCTGTGGCCATTGACAAGGGTGCGGGGCATCTTGAGGATAGGGTTGGGACTGGGAAGGGTGGTGGAGAGAATGGAAGGGGTGACATTGATAAAGACGCCTTGTGGCCTGACTTGTTGAATGGAAACCCATTTGTGCAACAACAACAACAAAAAGGTAAGACACCTTTGCAAAACACACCCAGCTGATAGTATTTTGGATGGTGGTATCATGTTCATGTGTGCTCCCCTTGAGTAAGTGCTGAGAATGAATTGTACTTTTACCTTTTTCTAATTTGGATTCTTTTTTAAAAAATAAAAACCAATGCTACAAGTTTTTAAATTATTTCTTCCGTCTTCTTACATCCTCAAGTATGGATTTCTTTATGCTTCTAACTTCCTGTTGTGTTTACTTTTACATCATACCACATGCAACTTCATTTTTAGAAACAGAAAAAATTGGGCAAGGAATTATGCAAATCTCTGTTGGAGATTCAGTACAATTTTCCTTAAAACTGGCATGGTTTGGGCTGGGAAGGTGGCTCAGTGGTAGAGTGCTTGCCTTGCATGCCTGAGGCCCTGGGTTCGATTCCTCAGCACCACATAAGCAAAAAGAAAAAAGCCAGAAGTGGCGCTGTGGCTCAAGTGGTAGAGTGCTAGCCTTGAGCTGAAGAGCTGAGGGACAGCGCCCAGGCCCAGAGTTCAGGCCCCACGACCGGACCCAAAAAACAAAAACAAAAACAAAAAAACCAAAAAACTGGCATGGTTTGATCTGGGCAAGGTAGGACTGACTTACAATTTCAGCCCCATGGCTGTGTAGATGGCGGGAAAATGCTCCAAGATCTGTTCTGTCTAGCCTGTCTTACTTGCTGGTAAACAGATGATCATAATATCATTTACAAATCCTTTAAAATTCTGAAAGCTTGAGATAATTCCTCATCTTTCACTTCCAGTCTTAATTATTTAGTTTTATGCAAATGGGTCTACTTTGTAGAATTTTTGGCAGCTTTCTTAATCTTCTCAAAAGCAAAGTCTTAATAGATTGTCAATTTGCTTGCTCTTCTTTATTCCTTTACTTTTGCAATCTCTATTATTGGCTGTCTTCTTGCCTTTGGGAATACTTTTCCTTATTTTTGTCTTCCTTTTAACATTTCAACTAACAATTAATAATTGCTTTTATTTATATATTTTTAAATTTTATTTTATTATCTTTAAGTAGTTGTACAAAAGAGTTGCCATTTAACAAAGAAGTTTATGAATACAATACCTCCTCATCACTGAAGAACGATCTCTCTTTTTTTTAACTTTGATAGAATATATCACTACTGATTTGATATTTTTCTTATTCTTTTTTGTGGTACTGGGATTTGACTCAGGACACTTTGGCTTTTGTGTTCAGGTGGTGCTCTGCCATTTGAGCCATGCCTCCAGCTTTGCTTTTTGTTGGTTATTTTGGAGATGGAGGTATAGGGAGGAGATAGCTTCTTGCCTTTCTTAGCAAGATTGTGGACACTTATTGAATAAATAGAACTTTATTTGTTAAATGCTCTTAAGACAATTCCCAGAGAATTCAAGGGTGGTTTGATTGCCAAGGATAAATGGCGACTTTTTGTGCCAGCTCCAGGGTGCATGGATGGTGGGGATGTGAGCTGCTCAAACATCATTTTAGAAGCATAGAAGCTGACTCTGAAACATAAAAGGATGATCCAGTATGACTAACAGGATTTGAGAGAAGCTTGATTTGGGAATAAGACCATTGCCTTCTGTCTCTTGGTATCTACAGATGAGTTTCAGAATCCTCTGTCATATCCCCAGCTGAGGAAGTTTGTCCCTCCCCTAACACCTCCTACAATGCCTTCATGAATCAATTCATGAGTGAATTGATGAATTAATGCACTGATGCATTCATGGGTCAGAACTCTCAGGATCTAATGGTCTCTGGAAACACCAGCACAGATACTCCCCAGAGGTGCTTTACTGGTTCAACCAAATTGATAATTAAGATTAATAATTGCAACTAGCCAGTCGTCAGTGGCTCATGCCTGTAATCCTAGCTACTCAGGAGGTTGATATCTGAGGATCACAGTTCAAAGCCAGCCTGGGCAGAAACTCCGTGAGACTATCTCCAATAAACCACTAGAAAACCGGAAGTGGCACTGTGGCTCAAGCAGTAGAGCACTTGCCTTGAGCTGAAGAGCTGAGGGACAGTACCCAGGCCCAGAGTTCAAGCCCCATGACCAACAAAAAAAAAAAAAATCGCAACATGTAGGTTGCCTTGTATGTTAATGGCCAGAGACATTGTAGCTCAATTCTAAGATTTCTTCTCCTTAACAGCAGAGTTTCCGGGTGAAACATACATGATAGTAAGTGTTTTGACCTTTCTGTACACAGTAGCTGCCATGTGTGTGAGGATATCTTGGACCAAGAGCCAATGTGAGGTCCCAAAGACTCATCAGAAGTACAATTTTGACTATCAAGCTCTCTAAATGATTCTTTTGAATTCCCCACATACAGGGTTGATTTAAGACAAAGCCCAGGAAGAACAAAGCATGTAATCAAGATGAAGTAATTCCCCTTAAGGGAGAAGAAAGAGAGCACCCCAACAATCTAGATTTAATACCAAATCCTGGGAGAAATAAACGGCTCCTAGGCAACAGATGGTTGCAATCAAATAAATGGTAGCAAGTCTTTATAGGAAGTCAAATACCATATCATTGTCAGTAAGACAAAAATACAAGCTTTAGTGAGTTGTGAATCGACCAAGACTGGCATATAATATATTAAAAACTTGCTTGCTGGTGTCCTTTCATTTGGACATAGATAGTGTTATCACAGATAGAAGATAGATAGATGGATGGATAGATGGATAGATAGATAGATAGATAGATAGATAGATAGATAGATAGATAGATAGATAGATAGATAGATATGGATATAAGGGAAAAGATAGGGTAAATATATGATTGTGAGGTTCAAGAGGAGTCTCTGCTTTGGTTCTGGTGCATAATGGTTTTTGTTTCCAGGGAAAGCAATTTATTAAAAAAGAAATCACTTACAACTATCTGAATAGTCTAATACATATTCAATAGATGCTAATGGAATTCCAGCAAAAAAGCACCAGATACAGATAAGATGGATGCTGATGTATATTCTGTCCACTGTAAAGAATGTTTTGGAGGGCATCACATGGTGGCTCACACATGTTATCTTAGCCACTCTGGAGGAGAAGGAGAGGATCACAGTTTGAAGCTATCCAAGGCAAAAAGGTAGTGAGATACATGATCAACAAATAATCAGATGTAGCCATACACACCTGCAATTCCAGCTAAATAAGAGATGAAGATAAGAGGATTGTGGTCTAAAGCTAGCCATGGGATGGGTGCATGTATATCTATCTGAAAGATAACTAAAGTAACAAAAGGGACAGTGGTATGGTTTACATGGTAAAACACCTACTTTGTGCCTACTATGCACAAAGCCCTGAAATGAAACTGAAATACCACCTTAAGAGAAAAAAAAAAGATCTATCATTAAATTGTGCATGTGTGTCTGTGTAAATACCTGACTGTGTTGTTACATTAGTGTGCAAAATTATTTTTTTGGTAAAATAGGAACTATTAATCTTTTTTTATTATTATTGTGAAAATATCATACAAATGGGTTACAATTACATGGGCAAGATAGTGAGTACATTTCTTATCAAGCATTGTTGCCTCCTCCTTTGTTTCCCCATAACATCCCTTCTGCTCTCAACCCCCCCAACCACACACACCCCCTACCACTATCTCTCCACCCCCACCCCCCATCCTACCTAAGTTGTAAAGTTCGTTTTTCGACATAACGTTTTGTACATCTCATTGTTGTAATGGGTTCACCTGTAACCCTATTTAAACAGTTTGTTTATTCCCTTCCCCTCCACAAATTATATCAACATCGAATACAGTGAAAGCAGGGCTTATAGCCTGGGGGAGGTACATACAAAGCAACAAAGAAATCATCTTATAAATATGTTGGAAACAATGGCAAGAAAGAAAAAAAACATTTGAATCCTTATCTTGGGATTCATTTCGCCTAACATCAACTTGTTTGACAGTTTCTGTTTGTCTCAGACATATACTAGTTATTACAAATAAGGGAAAACATGGGACCTATATTTCTTTGGGCCTGGCTTACTTCACTTAATATAATGTTTTCCAAGTCTTTCCATTTCCTAACAATGGGCCAATGTCAAAATTCTTTTTTCTACATTTGATTCAACTGATGGTGCTACACTGGGAATATCATTTATGTATTCTCACCAGAAAATGAGGACATTAACATTTCTTATAATAGTGCAAGTAAAGAATATTAATGTTGCCAATGTTCTAGATGTCGTTAAGTTGTAAGAAACTTCTGTTGGAATTTTTGAAAAAATTGGAGGAGTAATCGTTATGCAAATTAATGGCAACAATATTCTTTATACATATTCATGAGTAGTAGCCACTCAATTGTGGTCCAATTTCCTCTCAGTGAGCTTTGCATCCTGACATTTTGTTTTCAACTGGTGCAACATTTTTTTTCCAATTTTCCTCTCGCATGAACAACTTTAAAGCACGCAGTCTATAATTACCCATTCCAAAACAATAGCTCATTGATTTTTGTAATTTTCTACTCTATCATCTACCTGCAGAGAAAATTAAACACACATCAAGAAATTATGCGTTCACTTTTGGTGCAATGGGGCTTTGCTTTGTGTTTGGAAATGGTGATTAGAATTTTGGCTGTAGAGTGGGACTCTTGCATTTCAGGGCAGGTGTTTATCAAGGAGGGCTGAATTAAGGCAACACAACATATGTATCTTGAAGTTAAGCAATATGTGTGCAGACACAATAAATGTGACAATGTTTTTTTAAAGAAACCTATGCTTTGAATGGTTAAAAGATAAAATGCAAAATGCTGATCTTCACAGAGCAGATTTGACAATCCTCAGTTCATAGCATTCAAAAAGAAAGCAGTTACAGGAGCATTCCAGTGGAATATATGACAAAGCTACAAAAATGACTGAGTCTAGAACAGGGGAAGAATAGCGATGGCTCACGCCTGTAATCCTAGCTACTCAGGAGACAGATCTGAGAATCAAGGTATAAATCCAGCACAGGTGGGAAAGCCCATGAGACTCTTATCTCCAGTTTGAAAAGCCTGAGATGGAGCTGTGGCTCAACGGACACAGCTCTAGCCTTGAGCAAAAAGGCTTGGAGACAGCCCCCAAGTCCTGAGTTTAAGCCCTAGCACCAACACACACACACACACACACACACACACACACACACACACACACAGAGTACTACTTGCTACATAAGGCTAGTTAGGCAAGATTATTTCTGAACTTGATCTCTTTTATTTGTTATCACTTTTTCCAACATTTCACTTCTATGGCAGACATTCTGCAGTAAACCCAGAGTTTTCCGTGCAGTCTTGACCTCGTTGCCTTGGCATTGGTCTTGTTCTTTCCCCAGCAGTGTGGCACCGATCATCGTGAGGAAGGAAGGACTCACTGAAGCTGCAGGGCAGCTCCACACATCAGTACTGTTAGCGGGGTCACCCCAACTGCACTCTCAACTTTTTTTTGTTATGCTGACTCTCTGGTGCGCCCTTGATCTCTCTTCCACATCTGGTGCAATTTCATTTCCTGTTCATTTGTTCATTAAACCAATAGGTGGTAGACGGTAAGTGGGCAGCAGAATTGACTTGTGATATCAACTTGCATTCCCAAATGATTTTTAGATACTGACATCCTTTATGATTAAACGTCTATCCAATCTCTGCTTTTGCTCATTTTAAATGAGACTGGATTTGTTTTTTTTGTTGTTGGTGGTGTTATTGGGTTTCACTATGGAGTTTCTGGGGCTTAGTTTTTATTTTCATTTGTTTGTTGCTAAATCTTAAATGGAAGACCTATGTCAGGTCTTTGTGAATATGTTCTTTATGAATATATTCCCCAGTGTGCAGGTTTTCTTTCCATTGTCTTTTCGGGACCTTTAACAGAGAAGAAATTTTAAAAATGTTAATGTCCAATTGATCAATTATTTTAAAAAATACATCACATGTTTTAGGTTGTCTAGCAACTACTTGGCCCTCCAAATCTGAGAGGTTTTCTTCTTCATTTATTTATTTGTTTATTTGTTTGTCTGTTTCTTGCCAGTTCTAGAGCTTGAAATCAGGGTCTGGATGCTGTCCATGAGTCATTTTGTGCTCAAGGCTAGTACTCTACCACTTGAGCCACAGCACCACTTCTGGCATTTTCGGAGTAGTTTATTGGAGCTAAGAATCTCATGGACTTTCCTGCCCAGGATGACACTGAACTGCCATCCTCAGATCTCAGCCTCCTGAGTAGCTTTGATCATAAGCGTGAGCCATCAGTGCCTGGCTTTCTTAAACTTAACATAAAAATGCTATACTTTCTTATGCAAGGTCTGTATTTAAATATACTTATTAGTACATTATGCTTATTCATTCAATTATACATTTTATTTAGTCATTTGAATATAGCTATTCATTTAATTATATTTAAATGTACTTACTTTTGTTCTTACATGACTTATGTTTGTCTCACACATTTTGAGTTAATTTTTATGTAAGATGTGAATCAGATGATGGTTCAAGTCTTTACTTATAAATGTTCCTTTTTTCTTCTGAATTGCTTTTGTGCTTTTTTCAAGTAGCCCCTGGCATATTTGTTCTGTGTATCTCTAGATTTGCCAGTATGAATCACTCTCTACCCCTTTACACCTCCTCCAGTTACTGCCAATATCCTACAATATCTGGACGACTATAGTCACATAATATTTAAAATTGGCTAGATTGGCTATTACCTCTTTTTTATTATATTTTATTTTATTTGTGAACATACTGTACAGAGGGGTTACAATTACATGGGCAGGATAATGCGTACATTTCTTACCAAGCATTGCAGCCTCCTCCTTTGTTTACCCTTCACATCCCTTCCCAGCCTTCCCCCTCCCCCACCCAGTCCAAATCCTTCTCCTCCCCCCTCCCCCCCCCCCACCGACATTGTAAAGCTCGTTTTGGACATGACAACTTGTACTTCTCATTGTTGCAACAGGTCCACCTGTATCCTTAAACGACTTGTTTTTCCCCATCTCCTCCACAAGTTATCTGACATCAAATATAGTGAAAGCAGGGTTATACTGTGGGCGAGGGACATACAAAGCAACAAAGAAATAATCTTACAAATGCGTTAGAAACACATGCATGAAAGAAAAAAACATTAAAATACGTATCTAAGGGTTCATTTTCCTAACATCACATTATCTGACCTTTTCTGCTTGACTCATACATATACTAGATATTGCAAATAAGGGAAACCATGGGACCTACGTTTCTTTGGGCCTGGCTTACTTCACTTAATATAATTTTTTCCAAGTCTTTCCATTTCCTAACAAATGGGGCAATGTCATTCTTTCTGATGGAGGCATAGAATTCCATTGTGTATATATACATTTTCTTGATCCATTCATCTACTGAGGGGCATCTGGGTTGGTTCCATATCTTAGCTATGGTAAATAATGCTGCAATAAACATAGTGTGCTGGTAGCTTTAGTGTGGTCTTGTTTGTGATCATTTGGGTAAATGCCCAAAAGTGGGATTGCTGGGTCCTAGGGGAGTTCTATGTGAAGTCTTTTGAGGAACCTCCATACTGCTTTCCAAAGTGGTTGAACAAGTTTACATTCCCACCAACAATGAAGTAAGGTTCCCTTCTGTCCACATCCCCTCCAGCATCTGTTGTTGTTAGAGTTCTTGATTTTTGCCATTCTAACTGGAGTGAGGTGGTATCTCAATGTTGTTTGGATTTGCATTTCTTTTATGGCTAGGGATGTTGAGCATTTCTTCATTTACCGCTTTATTTTTGTACTTCGACATAGATTTAACTATTGTATGTCCTTTCCCTTTCCACATTGATCTTTGCATAAGCTATACAGGTGCAAGAAAACTTGCTGAAATTTTAGCAAGTATTACAAGAGATTTGCTTGCTAGAGCAAATCCTCTACCACTTGAGCCATATCTCCTGCCTTTTTTGGCTTTAGTTATTCTTTTTTTCGTATAAGTAAAAACAGTGGTGCCTTCTCCCTTGAATATGCCTCGGACTGTAATCTTCCCACATCCCTCCTCCACATGGGTGGAGTCATAGGTATGTGCCAGCATTCCTGGCTTACTGACTGACAGACGTCTCCAGGCTGGACTCAAGGCAAAGATCCTTCTATCTCTACTTCCTGAGTAGCTGAGATGTCTGTCAGGCACGAACCACTACACTCAGCCATAGCCATAGCTTTGAGAGCTTTTGGTAACAGTTATTGATCAATAATGCCTTTCATGACATGAGCGAATAATTCGTTAAGACAAGAAGCATCTTATTTTGTGACTGTATTTTGAAATTCTCTTTGTCATTATTTTGGGTATTCTATGGACTAATAGAGTCAAAGTGCCTAATCATGAACATGTATTCCACAGAGAACAACACAAATGAATGCACACAAATTACCATTGTGGGATTCACCTCCAGAAGTGAAGGTTTTATGAGGCAGGTATATCCTACCAGGAAAGGCTCTTTCAGATCCTGGAGGAGCTGTCTTATGTTGGAGTAAAGGTGCCACAGTGCTGCCCTCCTCAGAGGAGGGTTTGCACACTGCTGAGAGCACTCCAGGTGGTGCCCGTGATGAATGTGTGCTGCTGCTGTATGGTGGCTGCTGGTCAGCCCCGGGCCCCTGCCCTGCCCACTGCAGCTCTGCATGGCCAAACATCACCCCGTGTCTCATTGCAGCCAACAATGTCACTCAGGTGAAACACTGCTTTATAATCACTTGAGCTCAGAACTAACTCCCCCCAGCCAGCCCGGGCAGGAAAGTCTGTGAAACTCTTATCTCCAATAAACCACTCTGAAGAAGACAGAAGTGGCGCTGTGGCTCATGTGGTAGAGTGCTAGCCTTGAGCACAAAGAGGCTCAGGGACAGTGCCCAGGCCCTGAGTTCAAGTCCCAGGACTGGCACACACACAAAAAAATCAAGAAACAAAAAGGGGAACAAAACACAAAACTCCCCTCTTCCATGAACAGAAAGCCTTTGTGCAGGGTTGGATGCACTATGAACATTCCAAGAATGCAAACACTGTTAATATTGAGAAAATAATGGCCTTCTTTTCACTCAGAGCTTCACGGGAGTGTATTCCTCACCTAGGAAAGTCTCTGAGTGGTTTGCCAGTTATTGAGTCAGCAAAGCCTTTCCCCTTACAATCCTCTAGGACCACACATTATTGTTATTAGGGAATATTTCTTCTGAGCCTTGTGTAACATTTACAGATTGAAAACAACATTTATTTAGGCATGCATTTGCATATTATGTTTACATTTTCTTTGGGCTGAAGGGAGCACTCAGTATGATAAGAGTTGAGAAGAACTTACAGGTGCTCACTGAGTGTCAACACCAAGGTCTACCTGCTGCAGAATTCCATCCCTTCCACCTCTTGACTGCTTTTTATTATTTGGTTTGGAATGGTCTAAGTTCAAACCAAATATGCTTAATTGGTCATATTTAACTGTGGAAATCACAGATGGTAGACAAAACACAACTTTTCCAAGGGGATTAAATTATAAATTATAAAAAGGATGTTTCAAATTCCATAACCTTCAAACAGATCAGGACACTTTTATGTCTTATATTCAGTATTAGAGATCAGGCATGCAATGAAAGACAATGACAAAGGAATAGACAGAACAAAGATTTTGTGTAGAAGAAATCAATTAGATTAAAAATGATCCTGTTAGAGGTAAACTGAATAACCAAGGAACATAAACGAAAAATTCAAACTTACTCTTATGAAGTAAAACCTTCTCTTTGTCTTTTTGTTATCTTTCTCATCTCTTTTGCAAGCTATTCCTCCCATCACAATCTTTAAACCTCATTGTCTATTTTATTAAGCCACATATCTCTGTATTCGCAGATAATTATAATTGCTAAAGGTATAACAGCAAAGATACAGAATTCGTCCTCACCAATCACATATTCTGGAAGACAAGATAAATAATTCTCCAACATAATATCAGTTAGGTGCTAGGATTCAAATGATGTTAAGGGAATGATAGGGAACAGAATGCAATATAAGGAGCTACATTGATAACCCGTCAGAAAGTCCCTCCGGAAGTGGGGACAGGACAAGAGAGACCCGAATGGGAACAATGGTGGTGTTCTGTGAGCCTGTGGAGCAATACCAGCGTGAGGCTGGGAGCTTTGAGACCACCAGATGCTTGGAACTCTGCAAAGTCCTCTAGAGGCTAGTACCCTGAGCACAGTGAGCAACTGAGAAAACAGACGGGAGAAGCAAGTCCATTCTGGAAAGAGCTCTGGAGAGCATTGGAGATCTAACCTTTCAAAGGTAAAACTGAGGCAGAGCAGGGAGAGGAAGGGTGAACAAACGCAATCAGCCTGCTCAGTATACACAGTGTGGAAAAAGACTCATGTAAATTGTGATCAGGAAGAGGAGGGGGAAATTGAGGGGAAGCAAAGAAAGGGGTGGCATTGTCTAAAACAAGAAATGTACTCACTACCTGAATGATAAAATAGTAACCCCTTTGTATGACCCCTGAATATAACTATAAAATTGTTTTTAAGAAGAAAATGAGACAGCATGAAACAATTCTAAGTTAACATGAATTCTATTGAACTCTTTTGAAGCAGTTCAAACTCATTCTTACCAGTGAGGCCAGCAAAAATAGTTGAAAGAAATCAAAGCCCTCTTCTGTTAGGAACTGTGGTTCTGAAACCAGTAGTCACACGTATACACTTAAAACACGCAGATGTATATTTAAATAGGTTTTAGCCAATTGTGTAAGGTTACTACTAAATTTCAAAGTCATGTGAAATTTCTGCAACCAGATGAGTTATAAATCATATGAAATAAAAAATTCTGTTTTGGAAAAGAAATGTCATATTATTTTTTAATAAAATAAAATATATAATGTATAAGTATGTATATATATATATATATATATATATATATATATATACACACACACATTCCTGGTAGAATGCATACCTTCAAGAAATTTAACAGCTAAGTAACCAAGAACTATGACATATCAAATGATAGCTATAACTAGATAAAACTGAAGAAATTCACAGTACTTTAAAGTACATTTTTTTTTGCAAAAAAGGTAGAAAGATTTAGTCTGATTTAGCTTTCTCTCTGAGTTCCCAAAATTTTCTAGAATTGGAATTCTGCTTTATTGTTCATTATCATAAGAGTAGGCACTACTGTATACAGTCAATATATATTGACTGAAAAAAGACAAAATTCCTGGATATAAACTAGCAAAATACAACAAATAAAAATAGTACAAGTTAATCAAACACTAGTGGGAGACAAAACAGATCATTTTTACCTATTATCAAGGTATCTATAGTTTATGAATCATGTATAAACTATATTGCCCTTGAACTTCTGAAAAAGCCATATGTTAATTTTGTCATCTTTTTCAGGGGTAGGAATTCATCTAAAAATGATGCAATGATTTTCTTATTTTCATCATTTTGGAGCTTTATGTACATTTATGTACAGATATTGGTTAATATCAATATTTTGTTCTAGTAGATCAGTATATAGTGGAGAGATGGGCTATTTTTAATTTAGCAGGTGATGGTAATTTGCACATTTCAATTAGCAAAAGCATAATTAGTCAGTTGTCCCTGGATAGACAGATCAAATTTCAGTGGTAATGTCCTCAAGGCACCTAGGCAGAGACTCTCAGCCTTGATGTGAGGTTCTGCCAGGAGATCTAGACATTCCTCTTTTGTGTTCTCCGAGAACTGGCTGAGTCCTTATTTTCTGCCATCATCCCAGCGAGAATTTCAGAGAAATTGCCAGATGGCTCACCCCATGAAGAACTCTGTGTAATGAGGAAGAATTTTGAAATAAAGCAAGCGTTGGCAGCACCAGTAGCAGAACTCATCATTATTGTCGTTTCCAGATCTATTATCCTGTTCTCAAGGAGGAAACACAAGAGTTGAAATCCAGTATTTCCAAAGGATTAGGTAAGAGTGTTCAGAGTCACACAAAACTCTACTAATTATCCTATGGAAAACGAGGATTTCCACCTTCACGTGCCTGACAAGAATATCTAATTAAAGCCCAAGCAGGAAAACCACTTAAAATTACCTCTAAGTTCATTTAAAGGTAACTAATAAAGAGAATTTTATCATCAGAAAGCCTTATAACTGAATACAGCAGTTCCCACTTGTGAAATTGTGTTTTTGTTTTGGTAGTTTTAGTGGTCCATGCTCACTATGATGACTAAATGGGAAATTCCAGAGGGAAATAATTCTTCAGTTTTAAAGAACTTTCCATTGCAATATGTTGTCAGTTTGTCATATCTCATGATTGGTTACTGTTGTTGTTACTATGCCTAATTGATAAACTAAATTATATCACAGGTGTTTGTGTTTAGGAAAAGTCACATGACATATACCAGGTTTGAGGGTTATCTGTGGGTTCATGTGTTCAGGGAGAATCATGAGTTACACTCCCTGTGGCTGAAGAGAGGAGAGACAACTTTTGGACTTAAGTCCATTAAGATAGGGATACATTTATGAAAGGATAAGTCTTTTATATATGCTGATATGTATTCATTAATAGCATTTTGTTCAAAACTATAAAAGGAACATCTGGGGGCTGGGAAGGTGGCTCAGTGGTAGAGTGCTTGCTTCACATGCAGGAGGCCCTGGGTTTGATTCCTCAGCATCACATAAGCAGAAAAAGCCAGAAGTGGGGCTGTGACTCAAGTAGAGAGCTAGCCTTGAGCTGAAGAGCTGAGGGACAGTGCCCAGGCCCAGAATTCAGGTCCCACGACTGACAAAAAAAAAAAAGAACATCTGCCTAAATCTTCCCCCTTATTCTTCAAAGTGTGTAGAGAAAGGTCCCACAATTCCCAACTTCAACTTCCCAGATTGTCCTTTAATCCCCCATTTTGATTTCGCAAAACACTTGGATCATACGAGGGAGGAATTAAGGCAAAGAATTCAAGAAACAAGCAGGTATTTTGGCAAGGGAGAATGCTGACTGGAGAAAACACAGCTGGAGGAAAACCCTTTTGGGGATTTTGGAGTTCGTTGTTAACAGCCCTCGGGGAATAGGAAAGTGCACACAGTGCCTTTGGCTGGGCCAGGGGTCAGACAAGGTAGGTAGTGGCCAGTGCATAGAAGGATTTGGAGAGGCAGCTGGTCGAAATGGAGCATGAATAGTTAAGGGATATAGGGAAAGGAGAGAGAGAGAGAGAGAGACCTAGTGTCTTAGGAGCATCCCACCCCCCCCCTTTCACTGTAGGCATTACATTCCTCAGGTTTTTTTTTTCCCCATCAACTTTCACATGCTGGTTTTCAGCCTAGAAATAGTACGCTTTTAGCCTAACACACATTCGCATTAGCTCCAAGTTAACAAAAGCACCAAGGGGTTCTTACCCCCAATGGTAAAATGGAGGCAAAAGAATAGCTACATTTTTTTCCAGTCTAGACTGTGCCTATAAAGACAGGATTGAAGGCAATCAATGCTGTCAGTCATTGGTTCGTTGAAGTTTTGGGAGAGTGCTCACCAATAAACTTTTCTGCAATGATTGAACCGTTTTATTATCTATAAGCAATTGAATATGGGAGCTGCAGTTGAATCATGTAGCGATTCAGAACTTAGAATTAGACAACTGTGACTGCTGAATTTAAAGGTCCTAATTAAATTATGAGGGGAAACTCTCTTTTCTATCAAAGCATATTGCTTAACAATTCCTGCTTTGGCCCAGTGGCTTGGCTCTTGTTCAGGAAAAGAGGAGCTGCCCTGGGGTAAGAAAAGATTTGTAAAATGTAGGGTTTTGTCTTACACTGGTTCCCTTCCAAGATAGAATGACCACAGGCCTCCCACTGTTCAGGCTACAGCAGAGGATGTGGGTGTATTTTGAGATGGCTTATGAACTGTTAATCCGATTTCAAAATCTCCTAGGTAAACATATTTTATACCCTATTCAAACTAGCTAATGGTGAGCAGATTGTGAACCTGAGCTCAGCCAATCAGAGCAGAGGGGCGGGGCCTGCTGCATTGGGAATAAATATTTGAGCAGGGCACATGCTCTGTGTGTTGGCCTGCCAGTTTCTGCTGATGATGCACCCTTCTGCAGAAGTTAATATTGCCTTGCTGTGACAATCCTTTATTTTCATGTCTATCTTTGTGCTTCCAATGGCTCTTGGAGTGCAAAGTGATAATAAATGTAAACTGAAGAGCCAAAAGTAACCTGTGATTCCTACATTCAGTGTCATAGATCAGGCAGACGCTATACTCCTGATTTATGAGTCTGATTCATCCTTCATGTTTCAATAGTTTTCCTCCCACCTCCTTTTCCTTTTTCCTTTTAAAAAAGTGAGGGCAGGGGTGACATTGTCCAAAAAGAAATGTGCTCATTATTTGACTTGTGTAACTGTGACCCCTCTGTAAATCACTTTTATAATAAAAGTTTTTAAATATGTTATTATCTTTAAGTAGATGAACAATAGGGCTGCCATTCAGCAAAACAGTTTAGAATACAATATGTCTCAATCAATGTGAACCCTTGCAACATTCTCACACATCCCTCCCCAACCCCTGCCCTCGAGTTTCTTAATTTTGTAGGATATACACTGAATTTTTTTACTGCATTCTCCTCCTCTCTTTTCTTCATTCATCTGCTCCTTTCCCCTTGATCCCATCCCATCCTTTTCCATGAAAGTACTGGCTTCCTGGTGTTCTTAAGTTGACCTTTGATTTAGCCTTCATGTGCAGTATTTTTTTTAAGCGGTCTCATATTTTAATCTTTTCAAAGGCCCATGTTTAGGAAAGATTTCTGCCACTTTAAACTCCTTCTCATTGGCTGATGATGCACTTCACATTGTCTGTTCTATAAAGAGGAAGATTATTGTTATTTTGTTGGTGGTTATGGGGAAGAGGAGGACTGCTTCAATATGATATTTTCTTTGTTAAAATGTGAGCTTCTTGGGGGCAAAATTCAGGTTCTAAATCTGAACACATTCAGCAAAGAGAAATAATATAGCCATTGGAATGCCACCTAGGCTTTTTCCACCAATTATTTTTTGTTTAAATTTTTTTTACCTGAGATATTTTAATGATAGGGACTTTTATTCTGAATCCTGTTATGCTTACTTCTCAGGAATTTTTTTTAAAAAGATACCAAGAGTTAAAAAATAATTTCCCCTCACAGATCATCATCTCTCTTTTGTTGGAAGAGGAGTCATGATGTTCATGCCTGTGATCACATTCTTAACTCTAACTGCAAAATTCAAAGTACATTAATCTGACTTTAGGTGACTAAGTAGTTGGATGAAGGTAGTCACCAAAGCGAATTGAAGAGGGAATTGTTCATAATCATTTCCTTAGGACAAAAGGATGGGTCTTAAAGGACAAAACAATTTGTCACAGAACAGCCTGCTTGTTAAGAGTCCTTCATATGATTTGAAGTATAGTACAGAACTACCTTGTTACATAGAAAGTGAATGTTTAAAGTTTCCCGTCAAAAATAACATTTCAAAATGTTTTCACTTAGTCTTTAAAGTCATTCTCTAGTACTTCTCTGTGTCCACTAAGGCTTTCTATTAATAATTCATGTCTCTATGTTCTAGTGATCAGTTCTCTTACCAATCCACTCCCAAACTCAGTAGCATAAAGACAAAATGGTTCTCACCAATAAAAGTACAAGTTGAAAGAAACCTGACCGGGGCAGCTGTTCTTTGGGACAAAGTGGAGATGGATGCATCTTGACAGCTTGGAGCTGATTGAACGGAAGTTCAGTGCATCTGATGATCATTTCTGGCTTTCCGCTGAGACCCTGTGCAGCTTTTGTTCAGCACCTCCAAGACGCCATGAATATGTTTCTGCAGATTTCTCACAAGGTGCTGGCAGGGTTTCCAGGGTGAAGTGTTGGAGAACAGGTAGATCACATGATCCTTTGAGGTTTAAAGTCATAGAGCATGGCATCTGCTTGGTGTATCGATGAAGGCAGTCCCCAGAGTGAGGTCTGTTTTTAGATTAAGGGAAGTTTACATCACTGCTCAAGGGACAGAGGTAATGCCCCCTCTCAAGGACCATGTATAGCTAAATTATACGGCGATGGATATCTTGGGATAATATAGTTTGTATGATCAAACCCTTCCTATCTTCTCACATAAAAACATACATTTATGCTCCCAGCCAAATCTGTAGTTTCATCCTTCTATGTATGCTAGTATTTAAAATTCAGATGCTTATCATTTGCCTCCTCAGGACAGCTTTGAGCTTTTCAGTTATGGTTCTTCAGACACTGATCTTTGAGGATCAGTTTGAATCTAGCCCGGGTAGAAACGTCAATGAGAATCCATCTCCAAACTAACCCTCAAAATGTTGGACTGGAACCATGGCTCAAGGACAAAGTGCCAGCCTAAGGCCTTGAGTTCAAACCTTGGTACCAGAAAAAAAAATAAGATTAGATGAGTTCAAATGGAATCAAGTTAATCTGTCCAGAATTCACACTATTCAATGCCTTCGGTCATTTTTCAAATACAATGTGCTACTCAATCTTCCTTTTTCCCTAAAGATATTTCTATTTTATTTCTTGCCCTGCTGATTGACTGATGACTCAGTCGAAAAGTTTCATGCAAGCTTTCATTTGAATAAAAATGTCTCTATTTCATTGTTAGCCTTGAAAGATGCATTCTTTCATATAGAAGTTCAAGGTAACAAGTCTTCTTTCTGACATCTTAAAAATATTCCATAAAATTCTGCCTTGCTGTATTTCTTTCTTTTTTTTTTTTGCCAGTCCTGGGGCTTGAACTCAGGGCCTGGGCATTATCCCTGCTGAAGGCTAGCACACTATCACTTGAACCACAGCCACATCCGGCCTTTTCTGTTTTATGTGGCCCTGAGGAATTGAACCCAGGGCTTCATGCATGCTAGAAAGCACTCTACCACTGAGCCACATTCCCAGCCCATGTATTTCCATTTAAAGACAATGGTTATTCTTACATCTTCATGTTTGCTTCTTTGCAGCAACAGTTACATTTGCAGTTGCTTTTAAGCATTTTTGTTTTGGTTTGGTTTTATTTTTTTTTGGGGGGGGGTCCAGACGTGGGGCCTGAACTCTGGGCCTGGGCACTGTCCCTCAGCTCTTCAGCTCAAGGCTAGCATTCTACCACTTGAGCCACAGCACCACTTCTGGCTACTTTCTTTTTCTTTTTCTTTTTTTTTGAGTCCAGTCGTGGGGCCTGAACTCTGGGCCTGGGCGCTGTCCTTCAGCTCTTCAGCTCAAGGCTAGTGCTCTACAACTTGAGCTACAGCGCCACTACCGGCTTCTTTTTTCTTTTTGCTTATGTGGTGCTGAGGAATCGAACGCAGGGCCTGATGCATGCAAGGCAAGCACTCTACGACTGAGCCACCTTCCCAGCCCCTCGTTTTATTTTTGAGACAGGGTCTGAGCTCAGAACAGACTTGAGATCCTCCTTCCTCAGCCGCCTAAGTGCTGGAAATGTATCCATGGGGTTATCTTGGTTGTGTGTCACGTGTTCAGGTTGCATTTACAATTTGATTATAATGTACATCCTTGTGAATTTCCTTTGAATTTAAGCTACCTAGTGTTCATTGACAGGTTGATTTCAAGCTTATATCAAACTCATCAATTATTATTTCAATGTATTTTTCACTCCTTAAAACTCACATTTTTGACATTAGCTGCTTGATATGAAATCACTGGTAACTATTAATATCCTCAGAGCTTTATACTTTCATGCTTAAGTTGGCTATTTTCCATTTTTGTATTTTCAAGCTCAAGTATCTTTAAATACCTTTTTAAGGGCTACTCCAAATATACTATTAATTTCACTAAGTCAATCTTTCATTTGAGAGTTTATGCTTTTTTTAATATACAATGGGATTTAAAAAAATATTTTCTGCTTTGTCAATGTTTTCATTGTTTTCCCTTTCAAATCTCAGGGCATATTTGTAGTCATTCACTTAGCATCCTACATGCAAAGCCCAGCAGTCCTTCCCTCTCAGCATCTGCTTCTGTCAATGGGTTTTTCTCTTGGTTGTGTGTCACATGTTCCTGACTCCATTCATGCTTTGCAATTTTGTTGCAATATTCAGCTCTGCCTATGGATTCCTTGAGAGCATGATGTGTTGTTCCCTTCTTAAGATGACTGGATTTCTTTGGGCAAGAAGTAAATTAGCTTGTGGTTCCAGCCCATAACCACATCTTATTTTTAAGCTTGAACTGTGCAGATTTTAAACAGTCTTTATGAAAGGAATAGGTAAATAATTTTGAAACGGGTAGAAAGTTTATATGAAAACAATAGAGGAACATCAATGAAAGGTGTTGGTCAATAAGCAGATATGGCACAGGGAGAGGAAACGTTGCCCTGTCAGAGACTGGGCACCAGGAAGAGGGTCTAATGAGCATCGCTGAAATATCTTCTTTATAACTATAAGACACAGCAGTGAAATATGTTAAAATTATTGTGGAAAGAGGAAAAGAGGGAAAGGAAAGAGTGATGGAGGCGGTGAGGTTTGTTGGAATACATTTCAAACATGTATAGAATTGTGACAATGAAATCCCCTCTGTATAGCTAAGAAAGCTAACAAAAGATAAATAAAGCAAAATGCGCCTAAGGGAGAAATAAAATAAAGCAGACTTTATTCTTGGGATAATCTATCATTTATCCTAGTGGGTAAGCTGTACCTCTTCTGGTGAAAACAAATCTATTTTGATTCATGGAAAATCAAGTATCTTAATTCTAGAAAGTTTAGGGGATGGTGAGCTTGAATGACATAGAAATATTTTATCTGCCCCACTGGATTTCATATTACCCATATGCAAATAATTCTTTAGTAACCAATTCATTGGAATCCTTAAGTAGATTTCTAAAGTGTTTTTTCTGAGTCACTGCTGCTCTCCCACATTCTCCCTGCAAGTTCTTATCCACCCAAACAGCAATGAAATTCACTCCATGTGAATTTCAACGCCCTAATCCTGTTCTTGGTCCCTTCTTTCCATCCCAGAATGTAATTCTAGAAAAGATAACCTTACTTGATTTCATTTTATTCCAGAACTATAATTCTATATTGCGTGGACTAATGCCTGAAAATTACTATTGCAGAATTACTCTCAGAGTTTGCAGTAGAAGAAGCAGTAGTAATCTGACAAGAAATTAAAATTACATTTTGCTAATTTCTATTCACATCTATATTATACCTTTGCTCCAGACTTTAACAAATGAAAATTACTTTTTGTAACTTCTTAAGTTAAAACTATGTTGGTTTTAAGCTTTACAACTCTTCTAATTTGTGAACTTGTAACAACAGATTTTCTTTTAATAGTTTAGCTTAATCTCAAAACTTGGTGAGGTCATATAAATTTGAAGTATGTTCTTTCTCTCTAATTCTTATGTTCGCAAATTACATTGTTGGTTGCCTAATTTTCCATGTATTTGGAGATGCTCTAGTAGCTAATTCTTAATGATTACTTCCTCAATTAATTCCAAGGAAGTCAGAGGAAATAGTTGAGTGATTCAATGTTTTGTAACTACTTTTGTTTTCTTTACAGCCCAAGATGTGGTCTATTTTATTATTTCTTTTTTGGCATTCTACATGTACTTGAAAATGCCTTCTGTAGTGGTTGGATGCTTATTCTAAGAATGTTAAGTATGTCAAGTACCTTAATTGCAAATTTCCCTTTCAAACTCTGTCTTGGCATTTTTTGTTATATTAGTAACTAAAATAGTGTTTTAAAAGCTTTACCCATAATTGGAAGGTTGCTGTTGCTCCTTTCATCTTGTCAATTACTGCTTCAAGTAATTTCACAGTATGTCATTGAATTTGTACAGTTACTATTTTATTATATTCATTTATCTTTTGAAAAAAAAATACTATGTAGCACTATGCTGAGTCGACTAAAAAGCAAAGCTAGCTGTTACATATTCTATAAATTCTGCTTACATACATCATCAGAAGTGGAGGATGTATGTGGTCTCCAGAAGAAGGGAAAGGAGGTTATAAGGAGTGACTATGATAATGCAGTGTTGTGTATTGTATTATAGTTTGGTTGCACTCTCATATTATAATTTTGCAAAACATTGCTCCTGGGAGAACTAGGTAAGTCATAGCGGAGATTTCTATATTATTTATTTCAATTCCTTGTGAAATACAAACATCTGCAAATATCAAGCTTAATTTAAGAGCTCTCCTAAAATTTAAGTAAGTGACATCTATATTTTAAAGTCTATAGTTATATAGCTTAGTTCTATAGAGGATGTGTTTTCATCACTTGATATTAATTGAAAATGCAGAAGCAATACCATAACTGGATACAAGGTAGAGCTTTGAGGCAACCTAATATAAATTTGGCTATTTAAATTAAGTAGAACACAAATTTAGTATATCCCATCCTCTATAAGATCAATGCTTGTAATTTTATTGTTGTTCAGCTGAAGGTTTAATGTGAATGACTTTCTCTTCTTACTTGCTTGTAGGGTAAAAGATTGTTGTTGAGAACTACACAGGATGCCCACAAAACATCAGAGCAGAAGACCTGCAAGGTAATGGTGCTAATTCGGAGAGCGCAGAGACAAACCCCAGCGCTCAGAACCTGCACGGAGGCCCCTTCTCCACCCCTTAGGTGGAGGCCGGAGGCCCATCCTGTGGCACGGACCAGAACAGCATCAACTGAGGCAGAGACAGAGGAGAAACCCCAGCACTCAGAACCTGCAAGGGGACCCTTCCCCCACCCCTCAGCCAGAGGCCCCGAGGCCCATCCTGCAGCACAACCCAAACAGCATCAACCGAGGCAGAGGCAGAGGAGAAACATGCAGAACCATCACTGCCCAGCCCAGCCCACAACCACCTCAAATGAACTCTGATTGCAACAGCAACCAAGGACCTACATCACACAGAAACAACAACTACCTCCAGGGTGAGTACCTTGCAGGGGGCAGTGTATCCCTCAAGGGAGACCAGAGCTGGTGGGAATCCCCAGACCCTGACCCAGACCCTCTACCCCAACACCCGGACCACAGGACCACTAAAACTGGGAACTATTCAAGAGCTCCACCAGCCCGTGGACCACACCCAGCTGGCCAGGCTAGAGCAAGAGCGCCCCTGGAAGGGAGCTTAAACGACCAAGCCAGGAACAGTGCCCCTGGGTAAAGACACCCAACACTGGAAGAAATTTGAACTGTGTACTCCAGGCTGCGTAACCTAGGCGGGATACACAGCAGCACAGGTTCAACCAGCGTGCCCCAGGCCGGGGGCCAGAACCAAGCCTGGGGATCTGGTGCCTGAGCGACACAACCAACTCCTCCCAACTGAAGTCAGAAGGTGAGCATACGCCTCAGCAGAAGGGAGAAAAACAGGGAACTGCACCCCCTGGGAAGCAAGCCTGTGACAGCAAAAGACCTGAGGGCTCAGGACAAGAGAAGCCCTAATCCCACCAAAACCCGACCCATATACTCTAGGCTAGGAATTGGACAACACAGGCTGCCAGCACCTGATAATAGGCAGGAGCTCAGGCTGGTAAGGTGGCTCAGCAGCAGAGTGCTTGTCTTGGGTGCATGAGGCCCTGGATCTGATTCTTCAGCACCACATAGGCAGAAAGGGCCAGACGTGGTACTATAGCTCAAATGGTAGGGTGCCAGCCTTGAGCTGAAGAGCTGAGGGACAGTGCCCAAACCCAGAGTTCAAGCCCACAACTGGCCCACCCCCCCCCCCAAAAAAAAACATCATGAGCCCATAGCAGACTCCAGCATCTGGGAGAGTGCATCCAGCACATCCCATCTCGCCAAGGGCACCTGTAGGAGCAAACAGGAGCATCTAGGCTGCTCAACCCTTGTAAAGGCGGGAAATGCCAATGATCTACAGCACAGAGCGGAGAACCCTATGTGGGTCAGACCAGCAGCTGGAGGTCAGCCCCCAACAGAACCGAGATCAGGTACAGACTCTCTCTACCAGCACAGAAACAGCAACCAAGTAAAGACAGACACCTATTGACCAAAACAAAATTTCAGATTAGTCTACAATAATCCCTGAATCCCCATGAGAAAAATCACAGAGAAAAATTACAAGGTTTATCAACATCCAGGATAGCAAGCTATCCCCAAAAGCCAGCAGCCACCCTGGGGAGAGCCCCAGTGGGAGCAAACAGAGATGGAAGACAAAAGCTACATCCAAGACATGCTGGAGGCAATGATTCAAGAAATAAAGTGAGAAATAGATCAGAAATGGAAAGAACACAGGGTTGAAATATCAAAAGAGATGCAGGATATCAAACAGGAGATGCATGCAAAAATTGAGGCAGCACACACCTCACTAAGAGGTGAGATTAGTACAAAAATAGAGGCAGCACACACCTCATTAAGAGGTGAGAACCAACATCGAATCCATAAATGAGTCCATTTCCTCCATGCAAACCACAATGAAAGCCATAGTTAACAGAGTGAATGAAATGGAATGAAGAGTGTCAGATACAGAAGCCAGAATACACCAACTGGACCAAAAAGTGACAGATAGGGAAAAATCACTTAAATTATGCCAAAGGGAAATCTAAGAGCAAGCGGATAGTGCCAAGAAATTTAATGTTCATGGGCTGGGAAGGTGGCTCAGTGATAGAGCACTTGCCTTGCATGCATGAGGCCCTGGGTTCGATTCCTCAGCGCCACATAAGCAAAAAGAAAAAAGCTGGAAGTGGCGCTGTGGCTCAAGTGGTAGAGTGCTAGCTTTGAGCTGAAGAGCTGAGGGACAGTGCCCAGGCCCAGAGTTCAGGCCCCACAACTGGACCCCCAAAGAAAAGAAAAGAAATTTAACCTTCATATAATTGGAGTGGACTAAGATGAGGAATATCAAAGCAAGGGAATGCAACACCTATTCAACAAGATAATCAGGGAAAATTTTCCCATCTCCAAAAAGAACATCTTACCTATGTAACAAGCACATAGAACACCTAACAAGCAAGATCCCAGGAGAAACACTTCTAGACACATTATAGTAAAAAATGATAGATCTGAATAATAAGGAAACAATCTTGCATGCAGCAAAAATGAAGAAGGAGCTATACTACAATGGGAAAAAATTAGAATCAGTCCAGATCTCTCCACACAAACACTGAATGCAAGAAAGGCCTGGGAAAGTACCAGGCCTGAGAGCCAATAACTGCCAACCCAGACTGATATACCTAGCATTCACATCTGATGGAGAACTGAAAATTTTTAATAGCAAAGAAAAACTAAATGAATATATAAACAGAAAGCCAGCATTACAAAGAATACTAAGAGGGGGGAACACAACCTGAAAAAAGCAACCAGGAACAGGCATTAATTGAAGTCTAACTGAGCAAGCACAGGAGGAAAGGAAAGAAGAAAACCTTAGGAAAACAAGGAATGACAAGGACCACAATGCATCTCTCTCTCTCTCTTAATATTAACGGTCTTAATTCACCAATCAAAAGAAAAAGAACTGCAGATTGGATTAGAAAACATGACACATCTATCTGTTGCCTTCAGAAGACCCACCTCTCAGGCAAACATACAAACAAACTCAGAGTAAAGGGTTGGAAAAGGATCTACCAATCAAATGCTCCCAGTAAGAAAGCAGTTGTTAGCAATCCTGATATCTGACAAAATAAACTTTTCATTAAAATCAATACAAAAAGACAAGGAAGAACACTACATATTAATACAGGGAACATTCCAAGAGGAGGATACTACCATCATCAACATATTCCCAAAACATTGGAGCACCCAAATATGTTAGAGCAAATACTCTCAAACTTACAGAATAAAATAGATCCCAATACGATAATACTAGGGGACTTTAACACCCCACTCTCACCAAAGGACAGGTCTACCAACCAGAGGATCGGCAAAGAAGCTACCGAATTAAGTGAGGCCATACTTCAAGCAGAACTAACTGACATCTACCGAGTATTCCATCCTAAAACAACACAGTACACATTCTTCCCAGCAGCTCATGGAGCCTTCTCCAAAATAGACCATATCATAGTTCATGCAAGGAACTTAAGCAAATACAAAGGGATTGACATAATCCCCTGTATCCTATCTGACCACAGTGGAATCAAGCTAGTTCTCAATAACAAAGAATACCACAGAAATTACTCAAATACATGGATATTGAACAGCACATTTCTAAGCAACCTCTGGGTAACAGAAGAGATTAAAGAAGAAATTAAAAAATTCCTACAACTCCATGAAAATGAAAACCATCACAAAGAAACTTGTGAGACACAGCAAAAGCAGTCCTGAGGGGCAAATTTATTGCCCTCAGTGCCCACATCAAGAAAATAGATACAGACCAAGTAAATAATCTCATGTTGCAATTAAAACATGAAAAAAACATGAAAAACATGAAAAAAATGGACCCTAAAGTTACTAGATGGAGCCAGATAACCAAACTAAGAGCAGAGATTAATGAAATAGAAAATAGGAGAATCATAACCAAAATAACAAAACAAAAAGCTGGTTCTTTGAAAAAATAAATAAAATTGATGGGCCATTGGCAAGATTTATTTAGAAGAAAGGAAACCCATATTAACAAGATTAGGAATGCCACGGGAAAAATCACAACAAGAACCCA
Organism: Dipodomys spectabilis; assembly: GCF_019054845.1. Taxonomy (NCBI): domain Eukaryota; kingdom Metazoa; phylum Chordata; class Mammalia; order Rodentia; family Heteromyidae; genus Dipodomys; species Dipodomys spectabilis. The sequence continues at coordinate 27,012,368 of NW_024870773.1, forward strand.
AGATATCCAAACAATTATAACGGACTACTTTCAAAAGTTATACTCTAAAGAAAGAAAACCTGGCAGAAATGGATACATTTTTAGAGAAACACAAGTTGCCCAAACTGAGCAAAGAAGAAATAAATCAATTAAATAAGCCAATATTAAATCAATTAAATAAGCCAATATCTTACAATGAGATACAGGAAGCAATCAGAAGTCTTCCAAAAAAGAAAAGCCCAGGACCAGATGGATTCACAACAGAATTCTATAAGACCTTAAAAGAAGAACTAATACCCATAATCCTCAAGCTCTTCAGAGAAACAGAGAGGGAGGGAGCTATCCCAAACTCATTCTACGAAGCCAATATCACACTCATCCTCAAATCAGGCAAAGACACAACTGAAAAAGAGAATTACAGGCCAATCTCCTTGATGAACACAGATGCAAAGATCTTTAACAAAATTCTAGCCAACAGAATCCAGAAATACATTTTAAAAAATCATACACTACGACCAGGTAGGCTTCATTCCAGAGATGTAGGGATGGTTTAACATATGTAAGTCAATATATGTAACCAACACATCAACAGAGCCAAGGTCAAGAATCACATGATTATCTCCACAGATGCAGAAAAGGCCTTTGATAAAATTCAACATTCATTCGTGTTAAAAGCTCTGGAGAAAATAGGAATAGAAGGAACATTTCTTAAAACAATAAAAGCCATATACGACAGACCAATAAACAATATTATACTTAATGGGGAAAAGCTACAACCAATTCTCCTAAAATCAGGAACAAGGCAAGGATGCCCACTGTCTCCACTCCTCTTCAATATAGTCCTGGAACCCTTAGCCAGGGCAATAAGGCACAAAAAAGACATTAAAGGGATCCGCATAGGGAAAGAAGAAGTTAAACTATCCCTTTTTACAGATGACATGATACTATATCTTCACGATCCCAAAAACTCCATCCCCAAACTCTTAGAAATCATAAATCACTTTGGCAAAGTAGCAGGATACAAAATCAACCCTCAAAAATCAGTCGCCTTCCTGTACACTGACAGTGTACAAGCAGAGAGGGAAATAAAGGAAACAACCCCATTCACAATAACCTCCCCCAAAATAAAATATTTAGGAATTAACCTAACCAAAGATGTAAAAGAACTATGTAATGAAAACTATAAAAAGTTAAAGAAAGAAATTACAGAAGACACTAGGAAATGGAAAGACCTCCTATGCTCTTGGATAGGCAGACTTAATATAGTGAAAATGGCAATACTGTCAAAATTAATATACAAATTCAATGCAATTCCTATTAAAATCCCAATGACGTACATCTCTGAAATACAAAAAACAGTCCAAAAATTCATATGGAACAACAAAAGACCTAGAATAGCCAAAATAATTGTAGGGAATAAAGACAACATGGGAGGGATAGCCATGCCGAACTTCGAACTCTACTATAGAGCCATAATAACACAGACAGCATGGTACTGGCACAGACCCGAAGACCAATGGAATAGAACAGAAGATCCAGAAATAAATACACATGCCTACAGTCAGCTGATATTTGACAACGGAGCCAAAGACATACAATGGAAGAAACACAGCTTCTTCAACCACTGATGCTGGGAAAACTGGGCAGCCACATGTAGAGGACTAAAAGTGGACCCCAGCCTATCACCATGCACCAACATCAACTCAAAATGGATTAAAGACCTTAAAGTTAAGCCTGAATCTCTGAAACTACTGCCGGACAGAGTAGGAGAGACACTTGAACTTATAGGCACAGGAAGGAACTTTCTGAACAGAGTCCCAGGGTCACAACAAATTGGAGAGAGACTCGGCAAATGGGACTACCTTAAAATAAAAAGCTTCTGCACAGCTAAATCTATCGCAACTAAGCTAGAAAGACAACCAACTAATTGGGAAAAAATATTTACCAGCAATATATCAGACAAGGGGTTAACATCCTGTATATACAGGGAACTCAAGAAACTAATCCCTCCCAAACCTAACAAACCAATTACTAAATGGGCAAGGGAACTAAAGAGAGACTTCTCAGATGAAGAGATAAAAATGGCAAAGAAACACATGAGGAAATGTTCACCATCCCTGGTTGTGAAGGAAATGCAAATAAAGACAATCATGAGATACCAGTCAGAATGTCCCACATCCTCAAGTCAGCCAAGGACAAATGCTGGAGGGGATGCAGAGAAAGAGGAACCCTATTACACTGCTGGTGGGAATGTACACTTATACAACTACTTTGGAAAGCAGTCTGGAGGGTCCTTAGAAAGCTAAATATTGACCTCCCTTATGATCCAGTCATACCACTTGTAGGCATCTATCCTTAACAACAGGAACCAGTATACAAGGACACATGCACCTCCATGTTTATTGCAGCACTGTTCACAATAGCCAGGATATGGAAACAACCCAGATGTCCCACCACAGATGGATGGATCCCAAAATTGTGGTATCTATACACAATGGAAATTATGCAGCCATTAGAAATGACAAAATAATGGCATTTGCAGGGAAATGGATGGAGCTAGAAGAAATCATGTTGAACGAGGTAAGCCAAGAGCAAAGAGACAAATGGTACATGGTCTCCCTGATAAGTGGATGTTAAATCCAAAATGTTAGATGATACGACAAAATTAACAGGACTTAAGAAACAAAGGACTTCCACTCATCTGGTCAAATCACTACTAAAAAACCCCATGCTGCTGATCACATGTATGGTATATATGTGTACACCAGAGGGAAACCAGGAAGACGACACAGAACTAGAGGGAATCAGGGAAAAACATACAACAGCAGGACCCATCAGCTGCACTGGACATTGACAAAAATGAACTAAGCAACTTAATGGCAGCCATGGGAGGGAGGGAACAAATGGGAAAAAGGGAACAGCTGATGTTATGCAAAACAAAAGAAGTGTACATATCACCCAATGTGGAAGAAATAACTGTATGACAAAGCTCATAGAACTCATAAATGTTATAGACCATGATAGACAATTTGCTCCAGGAAAGTTAGAATGTGTTTATAACTTTAACTGAGCATCACTATCCCACAATACTGTGAAATTTGGGGAATTATGTAACCACTTAATCACAATAAAAAATTTGAAAAAAATAACAACAACAACAAAAATAACAAAAACAACCACAAAAGGATTGTTGTTATTGAAAATAATCATCAGAATGAGGCCCATGGCTCACACCTTTATTACTAGCTCTAGCTCAGAAAAGTATGCATGGGTGACTATATTTCATTTGGCCACGAAAAATGATGCTAACCAAAATGAACACCAAGATATGGAAACAAGAGGTATTTGTTGTTGTAGCTTCTAATGTACGGTGTGAAGTTATTTCTTCTTTCATTTTCCACCCCTTTGGCTTATCCCCTGTTGTCCCTGTTTCTGATTTTGATACCCTGTGTATCAAAATCAGAACATTGATCTGATTTGGAAAGGGAAGGGAAATCAGAAAATGGTGAGACAAAGACAAAGGGTGAAACAATGCACTCAGCAGCGATCCTAGGGAGACATTATGTTGGAAATGAACTTTACAACTTTGGGAGGGGGAAGGAAGTTGAGGAGGGAAAGTGGGAGAAAAACAAGGGAGAGGGTAACAATGTTCGACAAGAAATGTACCCCTTACCTTACTTATTACATAACTATAACCCCTCTGGTACATCATTAAACAAAACAAACAAAAACACACTGGGCCTGGAGGTGTGGTTCAAACATTAATGCTCTAGACACACATGCTCAAGAAGTGCTAGCCCCTAAGCTTAAATGCTGTGCAATAACTAAATAAATAACCACCATTTGGGAACACAAGTAAAAACTACAACGCTTTTGTGTCAAATAACTCCTGTTTTGTTTTGATCCAAAAGACCACAGACATATTTCACAATGTTAAGGAACCTATCGGTTACTGACAGGTTAACTGGCATTGACTTCTCAGAACATTCTATCCCGTGGGAAGATGGGATGTCAAACTTTTTCTGAAGGCCAACAGGTACAGAATTGCTTAGAGTTCCAAACATGCAAGACTGGCTAGCCATGCTTTCCCTTTAGGACCAGGAAAACTGTCTCCTGGTTTAGAAGATTGATGGCCAATGGCTGTATAGACAGGAGGTGAAAGCACATCCTCTGTCTACAGCTGAGCGGTTTGCTTGGAGCCCTGGTTGGAGCAGATCTGAGCTGTGTGATTGCAGTGTGGCTCTTCCTCCTCCTTGCTGCTGATGCTGGACAGCACCCATGGGGCAGAGCACCAACCACCACACCTCATCAGGGGCCACGAAACCTGGGAGAAAAGACCTGGAGAGCCCCTACAAGGGAAGTGGGGGTGGGCTGCCTAATTCCAACTTGTGATCCACGCTGTCTTCCAGCTGACATTGGTTAAAATGGAAGCAATCGGTTGTGAGCCTCGATGAGTTCTGCATGGGTTCCATTTTGACACGTCCCCTTGTGAGCAATATGCCTTGATCAGACCGCCCCTCCCTCCCCCTCAGTGCCTCTCCCCTCCCTAAACCAATCTCCACAGGCTTCCACCACCCACCTTCACACGAGTTCATTGAGATGAGATCATCTTCACGTCCTTCAACTCTCTCCACTCTGCCACCTCCAACCCACACCCAGGTATTCTCCAGTTCACCAGGGGTCCCATCCGTTACTGGCAGGCCAGTCTGTGTTTTCCTGGAAAGGAGTTGTTGCAGTGCCGGGCCCAGCAACTGTAGTCTGCATACTATAAATCAGTGTCACTTCCTCCTACTCCAGGATGTTAGTAGTATTGAAACTCTTTTTTATTTTTATTTTTTGACCAAGCCTCAACTATTTTGTGGGAAACTCTGATCTGTTTTGCTTTTTAAAAAAAATACATATTTTGGACTCAAGACCGTTTCATCAAGTCCCAGACTTTCAGAGCTTAAGTAAGGCTCAACTTCACTATTTTACAAATGAAGAAAATAAATTAAAAAAAAAAGACACGAAAGTTGCCATGAACTAGAGTGTTCCTTCCACAAATCCAGCACGTTTTCTTCTTACATAAAACTTAACCATGAATGATCACCATTATAGATTATTGACTTTCCTGTTTGCTTTTGTCTGTGTTTGATTGTGTATGGTGTTCATGAAATAACCTGGTTTTCCTAAAATGTTCTGTGGACCAGGGCAGGCATACAGATGACTGGTGCATGTCCAATGTTAGCAATTATTACAGTTTATCAGAGCAAAACCAACTTAATAATTCCATTCAGATTGAAATGTTCTTCTTTATATCTGCATAATTCTCCAATTTTCCACACAGATCTAATTGCCAGCCCAGATACCCTTTGATCTAATATCAATTTATACTTAGCCTGAGGAAACAAAACATTCAAATTATAAATCACAAGAATGCCACTTTGCCAACTACTTTAGGAATGGCTTTTGTAAATCATGATTAAAAATTCAGAACTCCATTATTATATTCCAATATGATCCTTGAATAATGCAAATGCACATGTCCATCTTATGGAACAAGTGCACTTACGTACAGTCTGCATTACAGCTCCTTATCCTCATAATAGTCACAACAGAAAATTTGAAAAAATTTAAATAAATATGATGGTTTTTCTGAAAAATATGGGAAGATAGAAATTTATTAAAATCTGCTAAACAAATGGAATCAATCAAGACTCACCACGCTAATTTTGTAATTTTGTAAATCTTCCAAATGTCAATACAGAGAGCTTAAATATAATATTAACAAATCACATACAACAATGTGATAATACTTTGATTTCTTAATAAAGGGTGGTTTATTCAAGGTTATGACAGGAACTTTGTATCTTGAATACCTAAAACAAAGACATGAAGTATGCATATACATTGATTAACTCATACCTTAACATAAATTTAAATGCAAATATACACCTGACAGGAAGATGCAAAATCGCCTCCCTAAACTCATATGGGGACACCTTATAACCCTTCAGCAAACATGTTGCATGAGTTGTTTTGTCATCAGTAATTTAGTCAGCATTTTTAATGCAAATAATTTTGAGTACCTATACTATATTATATTATCTTGTCAGAAAATTATCACAGCCTCTTTGGAAGAATACAATATTCAACAAAGCCTGTGTCATTGTTAATGCTCACACTTGTGCATTCAACCCATACTCATGAAGCTCAACACAGAACAAGGTGGTGTTATAGTTAGATCTGCTTGGCATCTAACATCCAATCTACTTTCAAAGAAGCAAAATAAAGAAGGAATTATGGTTATATCTGACCTATGTCTAACTTCCGATCTACCTACTTAGAGATCACATAATCCCCTGACAAATAGGAGACTAACTTAATAGTTTCTTCTTCATATGTAGGGTTTTTTTTTCAATAACTAGGATTACTACAGCCGTGAAAGTAGAGAAAAGGCATAGAATTTGGCTAGGCTACCCAGGTTATGAGGTGACTCAGAGAGAATCCTTGGAGTTGAAAGATATTCTTAATCATTAAAAAGGAATCAAAGAGCAAGTAACTGGAGATGGCAAGAGTTTATGGAGCACAAACTTAAAGAAGAAGTATGAAGAGAAATAAAGAATTCACAAAAGGCATTTCTTATATTCCATAGGAGAAATAGGGAATATGGTACAAAGGATCAACATATAGAAAAACCAAGTCTCTGAATTAGGACTAAGTTCATGGAGATGAACAAAATTTGAAAAGAAAATGATTGTCCATTCCCAAACTGACAAAAGACCTTAAGTCCATGAGTCCCAAATCTTTTGGACCTCCAAATTGGATTTGTTATGTTGTATATATACATATGGCTACAGTGACTTAACAGTATAGTTTGTATGAAAAGAGACAGGGGCCAGTAAACCAATACAGAGATGAGATGGAAACCCAGACACACACGACTGATTGATGCTTACCTAGTTACATCATCACAAAATGAAGAAATGCAGGTCTTTCAAATGGACATTTCAGTATATGAAATAATGCAATGCCAAAAAAACCTGAATGATAAAACACCTCTCCCTTTCCAAAGCATACACCAAAATTATTTTGCAAGGTAGTTCAGAACAAATGGGGAAAAGTAAGCATAAATATCAAGCAAACAAGCATGGCTTCATGAGTACAATCACAGGCTTCATTTTTAATACACGATAGCAGCAGTATTATAACTGAAAGAATTGCTAATAAATTGAAATTACCTTTGGAATATGCACAACTGTACTGGAAAGAGACGAATAATGAATGATGAGCAAAAACAAGACCACACAGAAATCTAGGCTGCAGATAGGCAGGCAATAGCAAATGAAAACTATGATGGAAATTACCAGCTTTTTTATTCATATTGCCCAAATTTCCATGCTGGTACCACTGTTAAATCCCTTTGGCTATTCTCATTTTCAAGGAATAATACACACAAAAAGCCAAATATGTATTTCATTATTCACCTTTTTAGACCAAAAATAATATCATTTTCTTCTTAAAAAATAGTCCCTGATACTAGCCAGAGGCAGTAGTTTTTTTTCTAAGTTCATTTTTCTGTTTTATAACCTAGCTGGGGTTGCTATGGCAACCTATACAGCACCTGATTTAATTGGGTAAAACTTATTTTTTTCTTTTTTTAGCTCATTGTCTTTATCCAGCAAAGATCAACTTATTCCCTTTTCAATATTCCAGGTCTTAAATACAATTAACAACAAGTTCACCTTTGTACTTCATTTACTTTCCATTTCTTGAAAGAAACCTATGCAATATCTCTTCTCCTTCCTTTGATGAATGTCTCCTACCCAAATTTCCTCTCTATTATCATATTTGAACTTGCAGTGACTTTTTAATGCTATTATCTATCAAGTGTTAACTCCCCAAATTCACTATTATTACACTATTCACTGATTTTCTCTTCTCCCCTTTTCTTCTTCTTTTCTTTTGCTTTTTTCTCTTCTCCCCTCCCTTACCCCTCCTCGTTCCTTTCTTATCTTTTTGTTGGCCCTTCCTTCTTTCCTTCCTGCCTTCCTCCCTTCCTTCCTTCATTCTTCCCTCCCTTTGTTCCTCCCTTTGTACTGCTCTCTCTCCCTCCCTCCTTCCCTCTCTCCCTCCCTCCCTTCCTTCCTTCCTTCCTTTCCTCCTTCCCTCCTTCCCTCCCTCCCTCTCTCCCTCCCTCCCTCCGTCCCTCCCTCCCTCCTTCCTTCCTCCCTCCCTCCTTCCTTCCTTCCTTCCTTCCTTCCTTCCTTCCTTCCTTCCTTCCTTCCTTCCTTCCTTCCTTCCTTTCCATCTGGCCCTTCACCTGGCTCTTTCTTTCACAGTATGGAAAGGACTTTTGGAATAGGACTTTTCAAGATTTCACACACAGATGTGCTAAGCACCACCTGTGTGCTGGGTAGGAGCAGCCCTGATACTTGATTCCACGCAGTGAATCAGAGTTTCTAAGTTCAGAACCCTGTCATTTGTTCCTCTGGGCAACCCCTTTCTGACTCAGCCTGTTTTCAGTTTTCGAAGTTGTGATTTTGTTTCCGACAGATTAATGGTGGTCATGCCTCTGCCACCTGGGATGTTCTTGAAACCCTTAATTTTCATTGACTCATTCACAGCACTTTCCTACTTAAATCTCTCCTGTTTGAAAGAAATTAGCAAGAAAAATCTTTGAAAAATGTAGGGCTTTAAAAGCTCTTAAATAACAATTTCAGGAATAGGGAAAAGTTAGCTATTCCTCCTTGTAAATGAATACTTGAGTATATATGTCACTTCTAGTGAAGAAAAGGGCGGAACTGATTACTGGAATCATTTCTTTCAAGCCAATCCAATCATGTTACCCATTTTTTGGTGGTCAAAGTAAGGATGAAGGTTTTTAGTTATTATTGTCATAATTATTTCTCAGTATATTTGTTGGCAATGAAACACATAAAAATGCAAATACTGTACTTGTTTTTTTTCAGTTAATACTTTGTTTTTCCAAATGTATAGAACCCATCTGGTTAAATTTTTCTCACTTAAATTTCAGGATTTAATAAACATATCATAGAAACTAACAGTTAATAAATACAAATATGTTTACTCATGGTACTCAAATATAGCTTGCTTTCTGTGGATGCAGTATACCTTGAAAAAACTACAAAATCTGTTTACATTATTTTCCTAGTTTGAAAAATCTTACATATTGAGTGATACTTAAATAAAACCCATATTCTTACCATTGAAGTTGTAAGACACATAAGCACAACAGAATAATATCTTTACAAATGCATACTAATACATATATGACATGTATCGGACATTAACTTGTCTTTGAGAATTGAGGCTCATATATTTACTATTCCACTTACTTTATTATTATAAAACAAATCCAAACTCAATTTATACTTTAAATTGTTCTCTCCAAATCCCAAAAAGATAATCTGGAACAAAAATACTCACCAAGGAAAGGATATTGCCCAGGAAGTTTTGAAACCTAAGAAGAATATTAGGCAGTGGACAGGGGAATCTTGGTGAATTATTTTCTGGATTAACAAAGAGAAAACGGAACCTAGTCAACTCAGAATAAAACTGGTTAAACAAAAACAAACAATCAAAAGAGAACACATTCACTTAAAGGGAGATTATCAAACGAGAGTCACATACGAATTTTCAACAAGACAAATGGTGCTGGATGAAAATGATCAAAAAGACCGTGAACTCACAGCTGCTTCAAAATACTAATGATAATAATAACAACTTCCAACCTGAAGTAAGCAGAACTTGAAAGCACTTTGAAATGAACAAAACAGACAATTCCTTCCTCACAAACTCACACAAACAAATCTTGAAAGGAAATGCCAAAATTGGGGCCTGTGGACAGGTGGGAATGTGGGAAGGGAAGAAAAGAACTGAAGCAAGTAAATATTGATTGTATGAAATAACATTGACAGTATAAGAAGTAGCAAGTTTTATTGCAGTGTTTAATACAATTATAACACTAAGATGTGTGATCACAGAATCACAGAAAAGATGTTAATGCACAGAAATCTAACAGCCCTTTAATTTCCTAAGGAACATTCAAGATAATATTTAAAGAGAACTTTAATCATTTAAGGATATTTGCCTATTTAAGAAAACATATAAATATTTTTAAAGAATGCATAGCTAATAACATAACTAAGAGAGAAAGAGTAAAACTTTAAATCAGTGTAGAATTTAGGGATTAAAAAGCATAAATAAACAAGTATTCACTGACCAAGTATAAACAATATGCAAGACATGACTTCATGGGATTCAGGGCTAACCTGGTCATAAATTGATTAAACACACCAAATTTTCTTTTAAAAAGTATAACTGTTATAAATTATGTATCACAGTATTGTTTTGCCAATTTGTCTCTGATACGTTTGATCTCATTATTAACCTGTTGAAATTTCCAGTGCTCAAAACCTCTGCACCTCTATGTGATTTGCTATCATAATTACTGTCTTGTTTATTCTTTTTTTTTCCTGCAAGTTTTATAGATCTAGGTCTTCAGAGAATGCTGTCAATTCTCAGGGTAAAATTTTGAACTTTGCTGTTCAAAGAAAAAGACAGCTCCAGAGTTATTTCCATGAGAAAACCATTTGTACATTTGCAATACGAATGAGGTTTGGTGTGTGTGTGTGTGTATGTGTGTGTGTGTGTGTGTGTGTGTGTGTGTGTGTGTGTGTGTGTGTGTTCCAGGGTCAGCGCCCCTTGGAAGGGTTGTCAGAGACAGAGGGTGCACCTTCAGCCTTTTCCCTAGACTGCAGGATTAGAGTGTGGAGTTCAGATCTGCCATGTGGCTCACCAGTCATCCCAGACACCCAAGCAAGGGGCTCCATCTTGCCAGGAGGTTCTGTAAGAACTCTCTATAGTATTGCCCTTTAATGTATCCTTCTCTTTCCAAGTGAGCCATTACTTTAAGAAATGTTAATTGTGATATTTACACAAAGCATTGATCAAATTCACCCCCATCTAGCTTCCTCTTTCCTAACCCTCCTCTGTTTCAGGCTGCTATGTCTCGATCATATACACCATTCATCACCCCTCCTTTACCCTCCTCACAAACTTGTTATCCACAACTCTAAAGCATACTTGTTTCCTTTTTAATCCTTCAGTTCAATTATTTCTCTAATGCCTACCTCTCAAATGTGTGAAAAACAATACTGAAATCTAAAACCAGGCTAACCTAAAATGCATGTTAACGCCAGCAAGTCAGAAGCATCTGCTCTAGTGAGAGCAGCACCTCCTGTCCACTGCGATCTTTCTGTCATACAAAGCCAGCCCGACGTGAGGTCTGCCCAGAGCTGGCCTGTTTACGGTGGACTCACATGCTCTTTCTCTCTCTCCCTCAGAGTGGGGGAAAGCCAGAAGAGCTGGTAGTTTCTCTGCATCTCATTCAATTGTATAAGAAAATTGTAGCCACGGAGCCCATTTACTGCACACAGATGTGGAGATGTTCGAAGGCATAGGTGCTGTTATAGTCCGGCTCTGAAGCAGCCCCTAAAGATGCATGTTTTAGGCTCTGCTCCTCCATGAGGTGTTGCTGAGGGAGGTGAAAGCCATCAGTGCTGCTCACAGGAGGGTTTAGGTCACCGGAAGATTCACCTAGCCCCTTGTAGGAGATTTGAGACCCAGCCTCCCAGTTCCCTGGTTGTGAGGAGAACTTTCTTCCTCTGCCGTACATTCTATCCATAATGAACTGGCCTGCCTTGGTCTTAAAGCAAGGGAGCCAATTGGACATGGACTGAAAACTCCAAATCAGTGAGCGGAAAAAAATCAAATAAAATTTCATCGTTGCAAGTCAACTATCTTAGGTATATTGTTACAGTCATGGAGAGCTGATTACCATGATAAGAAAGCTCTGTGCTATCTAAAACAGATGTAAGTTTTTAGACCAGGAACATGAGACCACAAATCATGTCTATTTTGCTTTTATAATTCTTTAATCAGATTTTACCTTTATCCTTTCTCAAGAAATTCAGTACAACACCTTTGTACAACTACTTAAAGACAATAAACATAGAATTGATCAATAGGAATTCAGTGAAAATAAAACATCATATTGGAAAATAACTATAATCCTTTTGGGAAGCTTATTTAGAAAGAAAAGAAGAAAGGAAAAAGGAGGAAGGAAGAAAAGAAGAGGAAGGAAGGAAAAAAGAAAGAGAAAGAAGGAAAGGAAGGAAGGGAGGGAGGGAGGAAGGAAGGAAGGAAGGAAGGAAAGAAGGAAGGGAAAGAAGGAAAGAAGGAAGGGAAAGAAGAAAGAAAGAAAGAAAGCAAAGGAAAGAAAGGGGGGAAGGAGGGAAAGAAAGTGAAAGAAAGAAAGTGAAAGAAAGTGAAAGAAAGTAAAAGCAAGCAAGGAAAGAAAGAAGGAAGGAAGGAGGAAATGGAGAAGGCACACAATTACTATTTGCCACCACGTCTTCCAGCTGTTTCTGTTGCAGGCAGATCTGTGTCCTAATTGATTGTATATAATCTTCATTTCCTGGGCTCTTTGTTTGATTTTACATTTGCAAGGCAACCTAAATCAATTTTGTTTCATTCTTCTAGCCGATCACATAAAGACCTCCACAGTATATGTAAAACACACAGCTTTGCAGGGACTTCTTGAATTTCAGTGGAAATAAAACCTTCAGAACCTCAGATCCTTTTGGTGACTGTTCAATTTAGTTTTTCCATTATGCAGACATCAAATTTAAATTCTTACTGGCCTCAGCCTTCCAAGACGACAAGCCTCGATCTCTTGTGGGATAAGAATGCATCATTGATTGTCATACAATCATTTCACCTGATCATCTGATGGTATTAAAATTTTGACCTTGAACCTGTTGAATCAAATACAACCATGGAAGCTTAACCCTGAGCTCTCGGGGCTCCAAAGGCAGAGAGCCGAGGCAGTCTGTGGCACAGATTTCCTTCTGTGCCAAACGCTTGCCAATTTTATCTCCCTCCTTAATTACAAGCTCCCAGTCAGGTCGCTGTTTTTCGTAGCACTTCACGATGAGTCTCCAGGTCATGGACCACTGTAGGAAAATAACAAGAGTGTGTCATATAGTCAGTATGCTCAGAGTCATACTAGAAATGTTCTAGCAATCTTATCACCTGCTGGCATTCAGAGAGAGGTGCTTTCCAGACTCTAATGTAAAATAAAATAAAATTCTGATAGCAATGGTTCTGATGGAGGCTGTGCAGCAGGTAATAATTCCCCTTGATTCAAAAAGTGGGCATGGACCATGCAGGTTGAAGAAATCAGGGCTGCGAAGTCTCTTCTGCCCGGGGGGCACATTGCCTTGGTGGTCTCTGTGGAGCACCAATCCCCCTGACAGCTGGCTGGCAAATGGGCAAAGCAGACACAGCCCGGGGTTTTGCAATAACTGGGCCTTTTTGAAGGTCTTTTTTTTTCTTTCCAGCTGAGAGGTGAATTGGTTGTTAAAGAGACAATCTAAAGTATTTTTTTATAAGTGATTTTCTCGATTTCTGTCATTACAGCGATCAAAAAGACCCAGCAGCCCAGGGGCCTGTTGCTCAGCAGTGGAGATGGGAAAACATGTAAGGGGCATTTGAAGTCTTTCAGGCTCTGGCCTCAGGCCCAATCTGACACAAATGCTAACCTAATGGCTCCCAGTGTGGGATGTACAAACGGAGTTAAGTCTGTAAGTAAAATATGAAGCCCCTAAGTATCTGTAGAGGTGAAATGGAGTCCTTGTACTCGCAGCTCACCTTCACGATCCCTACACCCTGAGCCTCTCCACCTAGGCTTACAGAAAGAGCACGCTCATTTCTAACATTGACTTTTTCATGGGACAGTGAAGGAAGCAGGTTACTAAAATGATAGTTGGTAAGATATGCTACTTGCCAGAAAAAGTAATTGTAAGATGATCTAAGAAATACAGTGGAGGATTTCATTAGACCCCATAGACATAAATCACACTCTTAAGCTGATGTGATACTTTCTCACTACTGACTCTCCATCCAAACTCATTCGTTAATGGCCTAGGAAGAAGAAGCTATAGGGCAGCCCCTCTCCAAAGCCTAGACTTTGAGTAACACGCCATGGGGTCCTTGAATTGAACTGATGGCATGGCTGCAGAGCTGAACAGGCTGAGAGCTTATGAAGCACAGAATCCTGTGTGCATGCTGAAACACAGGAGTTACTCAAAGCCATTCAGTTGCCACCACCCTGCAAGTCCTACCTCCAAACGCCAACAACCTATATTTCAGGATTAAACCTCCAACATGTGACATCACAGGATCATTGTAAATGCTGGTCTCCGCTCAAATTTTTCTTTACCTTGTTTGGATTCCATGTGGCCCTTTGCATTTTTTAAAAAATGTTATTTTATTGTAAAGATGCTTTACAGAGGGGTTACAGTTACATGAGTAAGGCAATGAGTACATTTCTTGTGGAACATTTTCTTTTTATTGTCAAGGTGATGTACAGAGGGGTTACAGTTTCATAAATAAGGTAGTAAGTACATTTCTTGTCAAAAGTGTTGCCCCTTCCCTCATTTTTCTCCCACTTTCCCTCCCTCCAATCTCCCACAAGTTGTACAAATCATTTCCAACACATTGTCTTGTGTATGTCACTGTTGCATTGGTTCCTCTCTTGTCCTTTGTCTTACCATTTTGTTGTTCTCCTTCCTTTCCCTAATTCAAATAAACATATATATAATACCAGGGTACCAATATCAAATACAGTGACAACAGGGGATATATCATAGGGGGAAGAACATACAAAAGAACCAAAAAAAATCACATAGCACATTAAAAACAACAACAAAGGAAAACCTCTTATGTACATTTCTTGGAGATCATTTTGCTTAGCATTATCTTATATGGTCCTATGTATATAACTATTTTGCTATTCTGCTCATCTGCAAAGATTATCCTAGACATGTACTAATTATTGCAAATAAGGGAAACCATGGGAACTATGTTTCTTTGGGTCTAGCTTACTTCACTTCATATGATTTTTTTCAAGTTTTTCCATTACCTTACAAATGGGGTGGTGTCATTCTTTCTGATGGAGGCATAGAATTCCATTACACACACACACACACACACACACACACACACACACACACACAAACACCACATTTTCTCTATCCATTCATCTACTGAGGGGCATCTGTGTTGGTTCCATATCTTAGCTATGGTGAATAATGTTGCAATAAACATGGTTGTACTGGTAGCTTTAGTATGGCCTTGTTTGTGATTCTTTGGGTAAATGCCCAGAAATGTGATTGCTGGGTCATAGGGGAGTTCTATGTGGAGTCTTTTGAGGAACCTCCATACTGCTTTCCAGAGTGGTTGAACAAGTTTACCAACAAAAATTTAATGGATCATTTTCAAACCCACCATGAGGGCTGTGGTAAAGAACATATGAAGTCTTTGGAACAATCCTAGGGAATGCAAATCTACAGGATTGAAGCTTCCAGTTCATATACTTCACTCACTTTTGTTTCTTTTGCTATTTTCAAACACATTTTTCATTTGCTTTATTATTATTATTGTTATGATAATGATGATGACGATGATGATGATGCTTAGTCCTTTGTGGCTCATGCTTATGCAACTGGAAGTTTCATGGTTTTCTGTTTGTGTTAAAGTTCATTTCTAATGGCGAATAGCAAAAAGGTTTTGGATCTATAGTTTGGGTTGGGAAATTTTATTTAAATTCTTTGGTTGAAGTTGACATTTTAATATTAGCACTAATATGCATTAGTCATTCAGCTTTTCTATGTATATAATGCTTCTTCTGAAAATATAAATCTGTGAGAATGCCAATATCAACTCTTCCCTTTAATTCTTAATATTTTTTTTCCTTTGGTTCTGAAACCTGATGGTGAGTACCTTTAAAATATTGCATAGAAACTATGGTGTTGACATTTCTTATCTCTTAAACTCAAGCTCTGATATTTGATTTTTTCAAAAACAACTATGTATACATAAATATAAATAAATATATAATTACATGAATTATATAAATAACTTTATAGATGATATAATTATATAAATGTATCTATCATTAAGTAAGTATCTACATAGCTTGTTTTAGGACTTCAGTTTGCTTTGGCTTTGTCCTCGTGTTTTGGCTTGGGGCTGAGCACCAAGCATTTAGCGGGTCTCAGTGAAACTGCAATCAGCCTTTCTCTCAGAGCCACAGGCAGTGGAGGCTTCCCCTGTCACCAGGTGGATGTACCTTGAAGGAAAGCTAGAGACAGCAAATGGGGCATCACGAGACCACCAAAGAGCCTGTAATCCTTGTGGCTTCTGATGTCCTCATCATTTTACAATAAGACAGTGTACCGTCCATCTAGGTGACATTGAGGAATGGAGACACTTGTGTGGGGAAAGGCACGGGATCATTAGTCTTTGACTTCCCAGCTTTACTGAATACCTATCACCCCCGGAGGCAGGGAACTCATGCCTGTTTTCTGTGCAGCAACATTGTTACTGGCTACTCAACCGCCATGACAGCTTTTCTCGCTTCCTGCTGCTCCAATTTTCCAAAGTTTCCAGGTGACATTGAATGTTACCACCTGCTCTTTATTTCTTGACTCAGTTAGTGTCTTGTGCATAACATTGGAAAATGTCTCTAATCTCTCTCTTTTGTGACTTATATTGAGCAAAATTAGAAACCTGATCTCTGTGTGTAATTTAAATTCCAATTAATTATCATGCCCTTCCTTCTTTCATGTCTCCAGATTCTGTTTGCTAATATTGTGCTAAGATATCTGATAAAGGATGTTTTTGAGCCCTTCGATTTTACTTTCTTGTTATCTATTTGTTGTGTTTCGATGTCATAGACTTAATAAATTGGATAGAAAATTGGGCTTAGCCAAAGTTGAATTGTCAGCATGGAATTATGTGAATTGTAGATCTGATACAATGCTAAATATTATTGATGACTCAAAAGATACTATTAAATATTAGGTCTATAAAATATTCTCCACTTCCCCGGTGTGCAAATGATCAGAGACACCTCCATAGCACATTTTTTACACTGTTTTGGGGGTTTATGCAATCATGTTTGTCTTTTTTAAAATGCTTTTTAGCTGTATTTTGTTTGTCTTTTTTTTTTTTGGTACTGGGGAATTGAATCCAGGATGTCACACCTGCTAGGCAAGTGCTTTGTGACTGAGCTATATCCCAGTCTACTTTTTGTCTTTTTTAAAAAATTAATTTACTTTATTGTTATTATAGAATTGATATACAGAGGGATTACAATGACATGCATCGGGTAATTCCTTTCATAGTGTCTTCTGTTCCCTCACTCTCTCCCAGTCCCTCCCTTTTGTCTCTACCCACAGATTGTAGAGTTCACATTCATCAGTATCCAGTGAGTTCCACTGCTGCACTTTTTCACCCTTTTTTCCCTTGAGTTCTTCAATTATTATTTTAAAGTAATGCACAAGAATGTATTACTCATGAATGAAGCTATTTTGGATGAAAAACTTTTGATTTATAATCAGCAATGGCATGACTATTTTTCATTTGTTACCTGACTATGGCAAAGGTCTAAATATATGCAAAAAGTAATTGGAATTAAGCTACAAATGATGGAGAAAGACTTGACTTCAATGCAAATACAACTAGCATTTACATATGGAAGCTGCTTCATTGATAAGAATACGAGACTCTCCAGTAGCATCTAGAGATTTGATGCAACGTAAATAAAATTAAAACTGTTTTGATGGTATCAACTTTCTCTATTCTCATCCGCTATTGCCCCTAATATTTTTCAGTAGTGTTCTCCTTTTCTTCTCTTTCTGAAATTCCAATAATGTTGCATTACTGATTTGAAATCACTCTATTGTACATTGACATTGTAGGATCACTTTATTCTTTTCAGTATTTTTTCCTTTGGATTTTAGTTCAAGAAATTCTACTATACACTCTTTGGTGGAGGGGGACAGGGCCTGGGCTCTGTTCTTGAACATTTTTGCCCAAGGCTAGTGCTCTACCACTTGAGACACAGCTCTACTTGTGGCTTTGAAGGGGTTAACTGGAGATAAGAGTCTCTTGGATTTCCCTGCTCAGCTGGTTTCAAACCTTGATCTTCAGCCTCCTGAGTAGCTAGGATTACAAGCATGAGCCACTGGTGCCCAGATCTACTGAATCATTTTGATGTTCATTCTTTCCTTGGGAGCAGAATCTGTTGATGAGGCAAAGAAACTTCATTTTTGTTGCTGCAATTTTTTAGTTTCTATTTTTCTTGGATTCTTAGTGTTTCCATTTATTAACCTACACAATGTTTTTTGGGTTTATTTTTTGGTATGGTGTCTACTTTTTCTATTAGAGATTTGACATACTAATTATAGTTACTTCAGATTTCCTCTGTGGTAATTACAAAATCCGTGTCACCCCCGAGCTTGTTCTGATAAGTGCTCTGTCTCTCTAGAAGGTGTTCATATCTTGCTTCAACATTTTTTACAAAAGCTGACTGCCTCGTAGTCAGGTAAACAGCATTCTGTGGGATTGTGTGTGCTGCTCTGGCTTGTATTGCGGCCATGGTTAATATGGATGTAGCAATGGGTAGCAGAGCCTTTGTTTTTCAGTTGTCTTTCCTGGGACTCCCGATGGCTTTAGAAACTCATCTTGTTGCTTAAGAGAGAGCATTGCACTTCGCAAGTTTTGTAGCAACTGTTCACCATAGTGCTTGGTCACAGGCACCATGTGGTGGAGGTGCACTGTCCTGCATTCTTCTTAATAAACCAGGCCTCAACTGAACTGCGGCTTCAGGCTGTGACCTTCATAAGTGTTCCTCACCCTAAAAGGCTCCCCTAGCTCTCCTCCTCTCTCTGGCGGCCTCCATCCCAAAGCATGCCTGCAAAAATTTATCCTCTGATGATGGCTTGTTCTTTTTTTGTTCTTTTTTAAGATTTATTTTTTTAATTATCTTTAAGTAGTTGTATAAAGGAGTTGCTTCTGAATAAAGCGGTTCATGAATACGGTGTGTCTGGAGCGGTGTCGCCTCTTTCCACCTTCTCCCCCACCCCTCCCCTCCCCACCCCACCGACACCCTCCTTCGTTTTGTAGCATATACATTGGATTCTTGTCTGTATTCTCCCTCTCTTCTTCTCTCCATTCGTCTGCCCCTTGCCCCTTGACCCCAGTGCCCCAGTTTTCCTGAGGTCTTTTCTTTTTTTTTTTTTTAGCATCCACCTGACAAGCTAAATCTATTTTGTTTCATTCTTCTAGCTGAATGCATAAACCCCCACAGTCTATGTAAAATACACAACCATTTCTGGGCAAATTCTTGAATTTCAAGGTAACTAAAACCCCTCTAGACCTTGGATCCTTCTGGTGACTTTTGTGCATTATGCAAATTTTAATTCTTAGTCTTTCTGCCCATGCCCTCCCGCAGAGTTTGGATGACAGTATGTCTAGTATGTTGGTTGAGTGGGGGTGGGGGTTGAAGGGGTGGGGGGGAGGAGTAGAGGGTGTAGTTGTGGGGGAGTGGGAAGGTCTCACTAAATTTTTGTCCAAGTTTTTGTCCAAGCTGGCCTTGGACCATGATCTTCCCAACCCTAGTAGCTGGTATGACTAATGTGTACCACATGCCAGGCCATTACATACTGTTTGAAAAGCCTCTAGTCCTTCAACTCCAAAGGTCCCCACTGGCCTGTGCATTTGTTTTTACTTAGTGCCTTCTGTTGGTTATGAAAATTGGTATCACTGTCTTCATGAGCTGCTGTCTGCTGTTCTCATACATCTACCACATCATTGTCCCAAGGGACTTTTATTCAACCAAAATTGTATTTAAGTATTTCAGGTTTTGAAGTTACATGTTACAAGTGAAGTTCATATATGGCTCATTCAAGGATGTGCACAAAAGTATTCAGGACTTTCTCAAGTCAAAGTTTAGTCACTTTTTTAGAGCTCTTTAATTTCTTTTATTATGTGTTCATTCTCTATCTTAACTATGGAAAACTCCTTACCTAACTCATTTCTTGTATGAAACATTTTATAAAACAAGCATTGTTATATGTGCATAGCTATTGAGGGATTGTGCTTCTCTCCTAAGAATATTATAGACATTCTAGTTATTACAAATGAGGAAACCATGCAGCCTATGTTGCTTTGAGTCTAGCTTTCTTCTCTAAGTATATTTTTTTCCAAGTCTTTCAATTTCCTTACAAATGGGGCAATGCTATTCTTTCTGATGGAAGTATAGAATTACATTGTGTCTATAAACATTTCCTTGATCCATTCATCCACTGAGGGGCATCTGGGTTGATTCCATATCTTAACTATACTTATCAAAATGAACTGTGATAACTGGAAACAAGAGGGTGTTTTTTAAAAAATTGTACTGTTTGCAATTATTTCTTTTTTCTTTTTTTCCCTTTGATTTTTTTCCCTGATGTCATTGTTCTTGATTTCTGTACCCTTGTCTTGTATATAAGTTTATCTGATTTGAGGAATATGAATCACAGAAATGGTGGGACAAAGGGTAAACCAATTCCACAGTGATACTCACTAGACACTATGTTTGAAATTAACTTTACAGGTTGGGAATCAGGGGTTTGGGAGGGGAGAAATGGGAGAAAATGACAGAGGGGGAAACATAGTTCACAAAAAATTGTACTCAGGGCTGGGAAGGTGGCTCAGCGGTAGAGTGCTTGCCTCATATGCAGGAGGCCCTGAGTTTGTTTCCTTAGCACCACATAAGCAGAAAAAGCCAGAAGTGGCGCTGTGGCTCAAGTGGTAGAGCGTTAGCCTTGAGCTGAAGAGCTGAGGGACAGCGCCCAGGCCCAGAGTTCAGGTACCACAACCGACAAAAAGAAAAAGAAAAAATAGAAATGTAGTTGTTATCTAACTTAGGTAACAGTAACCTCTCTGTATATCACCTTTACAAAACAACTTTAAAACAAGCATTGTATTATCTAGGAAAGGATGAGGTATTCCAATCTCGCATTAACATAGTACATTGTACACTCTTTCATCATAGTATCTCTAATATTTTGAGATTTCTATTTTCATAATGGTCTCATCTTTAAGTCTTGCAGACTAAGCTATTTCTAATTCATAATCATAAGCACTTGGGTTTTCCCTGACCAATAACTGAATAATTTTGAATCAGCAAGGAAAAACATGTATTGTTATTTTAAATGTATTCTGCAGCTTACTCTCTTTAAGATTTTCAGATAAAATTCTGAGTTTTACTACATTAATGATCTTCATTTTTCCTAATATATAAATCTGTTTTTAAGAAACATGTTTATTAACACATAATTATTGAAGGAAATCTATTTGTAAACACAGAAGAGTTGGAAGATATGACATTTTCTTCAAGAAATTTTTCCCTCAGTAGGTGAAAATGAAACATTTTTTTGAAAGGCTGCAGAAAAAAAAATGACAAAAAGGAAAAAAGTATTTTGGTGCATTAGTGATTTGTTGTTGCTAGAAGGTTGCACTTATTGACATTTCCAAAAATAACATTTAATAATTGGGTTATTTTATCAAAAATGTGGTGACAGCAGATGGTAGATTTCATTTCTGTAGGTATTTTCATACCCCAGGCAAGGATAAGAGCTTTGACAAGCAGCCATTCACTCCTTTCCCACCTTACCTTTTGTCCCTTCCATCTCCCCTGTCTTAGAAACCCAGAGATGGCTGAAGTGCAGTAGAACTCTTAAAGATAACCACAAAGAGCTCATTGATCTCCAGCAGAAGCATTCTCCTTCCACGGAAACATCAAAGGCTAGAAATCTGCTTGTTTTAAAAAATTCCATGGTATGCTCTCCAGAACTTTTTCAGGAGATTTAACAAAAACAAAAAACAACAACAACATAAAACAAATTACATTCAGGAAGAGGAAGAGTATACTGCAGAGCTGGGCTTGATGTTTGATTTTATTGGACACTAACTACTTTGGCCAGGTCTGCAAATGTAAGGAGTCTTTCAAATATTGCTGAGTGGTATCAAGTACGAATGTAGAGAATAAATCGGAAGAATGTGCATTAGTTGGCTTCTCTGGTAAAGAGAGAGAATCATCCATAAATGAGAAGGAAGTCGTTCCAGGAATACACATACATCACAGACTGAGGGTCAGCCTAGTGATGTCTCAAAATAGAACGTGACAAAGACATCAACAATCGCCTTTCAAACAATTAATCATGCATTTCATGAAGTGTAAAAATTATTTGTCTAGTCCGCTAAAATGCATCTGCAAAGCCCAGTTATTTAACCCACATTAATAAACTTAAAAAAAAAAGACAGAATGTCTACATTCTTGTGCCTTGAGTGGTACAGCCAACTTTCTTCCTGGTAGTCTTCTGGAGTGGAGCCAGATTCTATCTAATGGCCTTTTATAATGGAGCAGTTGCTGGAGCCCAGTGCGGGCAAGAGACTCAGAGACATTATCTCTGGGAGCACTCGCAGGGCCACCACCAAACATTGCTCTATGCCTTAGTGTTCTAGAATGATTAGCAGAACCACTGATGCAGTGAACCCAAGATGGCAGCATTAAAACCAGACTTCAGTCCACAACTCAGGCTTCTTGTCACAAGTGGTCAAGTATGACCAGTGCAAATGGCCCCAAGCTTTCTAAAAATCCAAAAAGTAGCCAAGCGCCAGTGGCTCAGGCCTATAATCCTAGCTACTCAGGAGGCTGAGATCTGAGGATCGAAGTTCAAAGCCAGCCTGAGCAGATAAAGTCTGAGAAACTCTTATCTCCAATAAACCACCATAAAACCGGAAGTGGCGCTGAAGCTCAAGTGGTAGAGCGCTAGCCTTGAGCTGAAGAACTGAGAGACAGCGCCCAGGCCCAGAGTTCAAGTCCCACAGCAACAACAACAACAAAAATCCAAAAAGTATCATGCAGAATAGAATTTTAATCTTGGTTGAATGAGTCTGGATTTCAAGTAGTATAAAACAGATATAAATGTATTATATTTATTATATAATATATTTATATAATATGGTATACTTTAAATATTAATTACCTCAGTTAATATTTACAAGTAGAAATTAAACACAAATAAAATTCAAAAATAGAATAAATATGAATTAATCATAAATATTATATGCTATATTAATATATAATATAAATACTATAAAATATAATCTTTGTAAAAATACAATATACCATATACCTTATATATATATTTTATGTATAATCACTTTTAATTTGTAGTAGAATTCAAATCTCTGCTAGTGATATGTCAGATACTGTCTATATTCTGTTGTTACCCTAGAGGTACAAGTCTCTTAGCCACTCATGAGCAAGAGCTTATAATTATTGTATAATTCTGAGGGCTGTCCAACAGTGCTTGCAGAAGGCAAATCTTTGCTGCTTATTTAAATTAATGAGCAAAAGGTGGGGTATTAGAGTCATACGCTTTGGGAAGGTCTTACCCCGGAAGAGTAAGCATCCATTAGTGATATTCCAGCTGAGAATGTCCCAGAGAATAAACAATGAAAACATTGGTTAACAGTTGCATGGTTTCAGTCATACAAGAGGGATAGGTCTAGAAATTTATCGAACTGGGTAGTGTCTAGAACAGCAATCTGAGAGTATTAAACTTCAGTTTGGATGGTAGATGTTACACTGTCTCATCATAAAAACAAAAATGAAGAGGAAGGGAGGGAGTGTGGTTAATTTTAACTGGTGTTAAATTTGCTTTTGTTCAGCAAATTAGCATTTCAATATTATTCTCTCAGATCTCTAGTTATACCAGCTCTTGAAATCTGTACCAAGATACAAACATATTTATGTTGTATAGTCCACTGCATACATAATTTAGGCAGAAATTGCTTGAGATTATAGTGAGAATTTACATACTGAATTTGATGCTGAATTAGGTGATCTCTAAGTGTCTTGAGAAGTTTACTATCCACTTGAGAAGTCTTGAGCATTTCACTATTCTTAAAACTAACTTAAGAATAGCTTTTTTTCTATACCTTGAATATATTAAATCTACAGGTTTTCTTCATACTGCACAAAAAACATCCACTGAATTATTTACTCATATTTATCCAAAATTGAAAAAAGTAACAAGATACAGTTGAACCATATGATTCCTGATCTTAGCAGGCATTTGAGGCCAAGATATAAAAGAATAAGAACAGATTATGGAGAGCGTTCACAAAGCAATTGTATCAGACTACAGCTGGCCACTGCACCAGGTGAGAAAGGCAGGAAAGGTTCGCCTGCTACAAAGCTCCTAATCCTTTCGCTGCTGGAGTTGTCTGCACCATTCTCAGCTAATCCCTGCTAACAATTGCTTCCCTGAGCATGAGTGCCCAAGCTGTCCTGGCTTGTCTGTTTTCTCCTTCCTCTCGGGCTGTAGCACAGTAAAGTTCAAGGTCTCCCCTGCACCTTTGCCCTGTGTTCGTGGTGGCCCCTAAATTTTAATCTAATTTTAAATTTAATGTTTGGCATGAGGGAGC
Source organism: Dipodomys spectabilis (assembly GCF_019054845.1). Classification (NCBI taxonomy): domain Eukaryota; kingdom Metazoa; phylum Chordata; class Mammalia; order Rodentia; family Heteromyidae; genus Dipodomys; species Dipodomys spectabilis. The sequence goes on from NW_024870773.1 coordinate 27,036,743, forward strand.
TTTGTTTGCAGGGCCAGAAAATGAATCTACAACCTGAGCCTCGGTCTATTACATTGCTCACTCGCAGGCTTATCTCTGCTGGGTTTTGAACTTCATAGGACACGTAAAGGCACTTAAAGCAAGCAATCACTTTCCAATACCATGCAGACTCCATTCTCAGTGAGGTGCAATTCCCAGGTGCCTCTGAAGGGAGAATTTACAAAGCCAGGATAAACTATATTCACTAATACGTTGAAGTACATTATTATAATTGCTTCCTCCTTCTTAACAACACATTCACTGATTGTTAGATTAATCACTGTAACTACCTCCACACGATCATCTTATTGTACCACTGTGGAAGCCTGAAAAAAAAATGCCTGCCAGAGAGCTGTGTTTGTCCCTGGGGGGGTTGTTTAAATGAGCTAAATCTTAGGGGAGGCAAGGGGCTCAGACTTGGGGTATGTGCTATGTTCAAGGCAGAGATCTCAAAGTCAGGGGATCAATTTGCACAAGGCAATTTGTGAGACCAAATCTGAACAATTAGTAAGGCAAGAAAAGAGAGCCATAGCTCAATGGGAAAGCACCTGCCTAGCAAGTATGAGAGCATGAGTCCAAGCCTACAGGCTAATGGAGAAGACATAGATAAACTAAACAGCGAAGTAAACAGATGTGCTGTGCCTTGCAGTACTAGTTCAGTCTGTGGCCATCCCTCCCTATTGTTTTAAAATTGATGCAAAAATCACTTGAAAATACACTCATCATTGATTTTCTATTCCATCTGCTGTAAAATATGTGTTTATTAAGGAACTGTATGATACTCTTTTCACTAACATAAACTTTAATATTTATAGGAAAAACATTCTCAATATGTCTTGTAAGGATGTTCAAAAACAATTTGTTATAATACTGGAGACTGAAATCAGGGCCTCTGGCCTGCTAAGTGGGCAATCTACCATGAGATCTTTACCCTCTACTGTTCGATTTTAATTTGGTTTTCAGAAAAGATCTTGTACTTTTGCCTTGGTTGGCCTTGGACTGTGACCCTCCTTCCTATGCCTCTGGAGTAGATGAACTTACAGTTGTCAACCACCATATCTGATCTAAATAAGTGTGTTTTCATTCACTGGATTAAATGATATAGCACAACATGTTTATTACTTAAGTTCAGATATTATTTATTAAATATTCAGGAATTTAACTCTTGGAAATTATTCTTATTTCTTCATTCTTACTACCCAAATTTTATGTATTCTATTGTTTGCATTTATGTGAAATTTTTATAAGGTTTTAGCCTGTGAATGTTAGAAAATATGTTTTACTGTTCAAAATTGTATTTGAATGTTATATGAAGAGTAACAATGAAGTATATAGGCCTATAATTTTCTCTTGCTCTGAATTTTCTCTGTACTTCTCAACAAATATTACTTTATTCTTAGCTTTTACATCTTATACTGAAAAATGTTTTAATGCTTCTATTGTGATTACTGATAACAATTCAATATTCTCTGTGTATAGTATCATTCTAAAAGAAAATCTAATAGTATCTATTTACAGCATTACAATGATCTAAATGCTAATTTATCCAGTAAAAAAACTAACAAACACTAGGGAAGAGACTATATCTAAAAGCAACTAAATCTGGTGCTGTAGGTGAATGGCCTAGTTCAGTCTTCTACAATCTCTATTTAATATTTTTCAATTGCTCAAAACTATAAAGTAGATTGGTTTACATTGCTATTTAAAGTGAAATCTCAGATGCATATGTTTTCCAGTGACTTCTCTAATCGTTAATATTACCCAGTTTCTTTGCAGTTTTTCTTATTAAATGAGTGAACTGGTTCCTTGGGGATGGAGGGAGGGTCTCACAGTGTTATTCCTTAATTTCATTCATTGTAGGCATGCTAACTTGCTTCTCTCACCTGTAAACCTGAGAATTATTTCTTTTCCATTCTAGAATGAAATCTACAGGCTCATATCTAATATGGATATTTTTGGATGATTTTATTGCTCCAAGGAATACATCTGTAAGCATTTTTTTCAAATACAGTATGAATTTATTGTCTCTAATCATCCTTAGACAAGATTTAAGAAAAATAAACAGGCAATAGAATTGAATACAGCACAATGGATTAACATTAGGCTTTCTATCTACTGTGAATTTTCTGTTAAAAAAAATCCTTATTCCTAAAAACGTTGACTTAGTCAGCAAGGAAACGATAACCAAACTTGTGTACAATCACTGTCACTCACTTGTTTACATTTTAACAATAAGCATGGTCAGTAAAAAGCATGAGACAGTTTTGGATTGATGCCAGTAACGAATTATCACCTTTTGAGAATCAACATCGATCAAGAACAATTCAGAGCATTAACAAATAACAAAAGAGCATTGTGATCTTTAAAATAATTGCATTCTGTGAGCATTTTTAAGGGGAGGTTTGGAAAGGAAATTAACCTCAGAATAATATGACAGTGTACATAGTGCTTGCTTTGCTTTTGTTTGTAATTTTATGTTCACAATTACATGCCCTGAGAATCAAGAGTTATTGACTTTTTTGCATTCAGAATCGTTGAGGTGTTTGGTTCCAACAAGACCTTCAAATTCTTGTAAGTGTTCTGTTCTTTGCCATTTGAAAAAAAATCCTCCCATCATTATTACCACTCACATACAAGCTTGAAATCAATCATCTTCCATGTACATACATCCAAAATACACACATTGTGGGGTAGTGGGTAAGTGAAATTTTCATCCTTGACATATCTTATGACAAAATAGAACCTTTGTAACTCTGACTTTAATATTACAATAAATATATTTTCTTACTTAAATCCTCTCTGGACAAGAAACTGAAAACAAAGTGCCAAATAAGTATACCTGTTCAGGTGGCCATATTTTAGGATTTTAGCAAAAATTTATTTTAGGTAAGCACTTGAATGTCTTTCCAGCCAATTTTTTGTTTACTTATAGGTGGGTGATATTCTCACATTTCAGGTTCCTGGAGTCTGTAACTGTTATGCAGAAAAAATCCTATATGTCTGCTCTAAGCTTAAGTATTTCTTACATCCTTTATATTCTCAATTATTTGTGCTTGTCTACTAGGTTCTAGCATGTATTTCAAACAGTTCATTTAAAAAGACTACAAAACAAAGCCAACTAACATATCTAAGCCATTGAGGAATCAAAATGGGGAAACTGTTGAATGAGCAGTTTAAAAATGCAAAGGTTTTCCCTAAACACTTGAGTGAAATGAATTCTCTACATCCCATATTTCTGCTCTCATTTTTTGGTATGTGAGTAGAACCTAAGAACACTTCTTTCTCAAAGAAAAGAGGCAAAGGAGCCATAGAGCCTGTGAACTATGATCAACATGACAGCCATACTTCACCTTTCCCCATCCTCAGATTGGAGAGGCATTTCTCGGGGAATAAAATACAAAGCAACATGAGCAGCGGATGCCTTGCGGACCCTTCTTGCACTACTCCTCATTGTACGCTCATGGCATATTGCCATAAGGCAATCTTGTAATTGCTTTTGTACCGGACGTGGGCAAACGTTATGGTCTTGGCGGGTACTATACTTACAGGACGTGTTCATTTATGGGTAGCTATTAGAGCAGGCAGACATAGCAGCGGATGAACGTTCAGAAGCTTTTTCGTAAATATTGTGTGTCTCAGCTCAGCTTTCATAAATATTAACCCACTGTGGCTAACGTAATACCCTGACAAGTAATGGATCACCGCAATGTTACCTTGCTGATTCAGGACAGAAGGAGATTCATGGCAGCTAAGTCAGGTGGAAAAAGAGCAATACTGAAACGGGGAATCATTCCACATGATTCATGGCCCTAAGATGGCATGATTGGTTTCACCAAACACCAAGGGAAAAGTCTCCATTTCTTCACCTCACACCCTACCAAAAACAAGCAAACAAACAAAAACACTTACAGAGGAAAGAAATCTGTGGGTGCATTTAGTTTTTTATGAAGGTGCCTCCCTAGAGCCGGAACTTCTGCTCTTTAAGCTCCACCACTGAGCTATTGTGTAATCCAATTAAGATCTGAATAAGCACGAGGTGTTTTCCCCCTGAATAACCAAACAGATGTTTGCCTGTTTCATGTTAACATAAAGCTATCAGGGATGAAACAGTTACTTAAAGTAAGAAAGAAAGAAAGAAAATTCCTCAAGAAAGCATCTAAGAGTTCTACTTTGTGGCCACCATTCTGTGTGCACATTTTCATGGGAGCATTTAATGGAAACTGCGTATAGAAGGCTTAGTGTCTCATCCAGGAAAGCGTGACAACACTGGCCCTTGGAAGAACTTGCTTTCACAGCTCCTATTGAAACCATACACTGCTTTCCACATGGTGAGATTTTTGCCAAAGTTGTCATTGGTGTGTGACACATACCATAAATTATACATATGGTAATGCTGTAGCCCCGTGGAATTTATAAGATGAATATAGCCAGGTAACCATATAGAACATTATCAAGATCTCAGATGCTCCTTAGATGTCAATGATATAAAAATAAACGCTGATATTTCCTTTGAGACAAGTTCTCCTTATATAACTCAGACTGGTCTCCAACTTTCTATCCTCCTGTCCTTCTTTCCCAGATTCTGGGATTGCAGGATTGCTCTACCATACTACTCTAAGCACCGAATACTCAAATCGGGCCATAGTTCTGCCTCTTGGAACATAATATAACACAACATAAACAGCTACTCCGCATCATGCTGCAGTCACAAGAGTTCTGCCTATTTTGCAGATGATTGCCTTTGCATTTTGTGAATACTCCAGCCTTTGTTTGGAATCATGAGGCAATGAAAAATACTCCTCTACCTGTCCTTGGGGATTTGTTTTAGTTTTGAAACAGGGACTCACTGGGGAGCTGAGTTTGGATTCACAATCCTCCTGACACACAAGTGCTGAGATTACAGGTGTGCCTCACAACACGTCTCTGGATGATCTCTGGATGACTTCTGGATGACCTCTGGCCTATTGCCTGTGTGGTAGAATCTAGCAAGCAACATTGATGAGCCATGGGGTAGCTCAGGGTTAAATCCGGTCATTTTCCCACAGTAAATGGCCCATCGTTTTTGTTGTTGTTTGTTTGTTTTATAAATGAAGCAGCTACATAGATCTACCTAGTTTATGGACAGAAAATGTTCATTCCAGCTCTCCTTGGAAAAGTGCATTGAGATATATGTCCTTGTAGCTGCTTCTGAAAATCACATTCTGCAGTGTCTAGACTGTCACAGATTGTTTAAAAATAATAATAATAAATGAGAAGAGGGATCGAAGATGACTGTACACAGGTGCCCAGCCGTGCCTCTTCTATAGAGAAGAGTCAGGTAACACATGAACCTTATTGTCTCCAGGGCAGTGGCAGAGGGGAGCTTGGAACTCAAGGAGGCAAAGACAAGCAAGCCATGGAGAAGACTGGGCGGAGTGGAATTTGTGACTCTGGCTCACTGCTGGAAGGACACCCCATTGTGCCAACCAGGATGGAAGGAAGCATCCCAGTGAAGCCACCAGAGAGCCCTGCAGGCCACTCCTGGAGCTGCTGGAGTCTATCTGGGCTCTTGGCTTCTGAGAAGCTCCCATTTCCTCCCTTACCCCCACACCCCTGTCTCCAGGCCTCGAGCTGCTGTAGAAGAGCTCTGCTTTGGGATGGGAACAGGATTCAAGTCCATACCACCCCAGAGCCTGGACATGGAGCCTCAAGTTCTCCCCACTTCTAGACCCCCCACAAACATTCCAACACAATCACACCAAAGGCAAAACCCTTACAGAATCACGGAGACTCAGCTATGCAACTATGACCCATTGAGGTCTGCCCCCTGACCTGCCTGGATGGAGGACTCACACCCACAGTGCACAGAACACCTCCATTTTGTCTGCGGCAGGGGCCAGCCCCCCACCTGATATCAGCCCACACAACAAAGCTATTGTGATCAAAATGGAATGGCACCGCAGATTCCCAAGCAAGAGAAAGAGATAATGGGCACCAAAATGCCGGTAAAGGAAGGGAGGAATTTTTATTGTCTTATTGCGAAGTAGAGTAACTAAGCCTACAAGGATGAATGCTTGCATCCTCCAAAACAACAAGAGGAATATTGGAAAGCTCCCAACGAGCAGATTCAAACAGGTTCAAGGATAATTCTTTGGAAGATGGAAATGCTAATGATTCTGATGGAATTAATTCACAGATATAGGTGTGGAGCTGTAACCCTACACCTGACACGCATCATTCTGAAATAGAAATGGAAACTCGAGTTGCCAGTCTTAAATTTTTAAGTCTTTTGTCAAGGTAGAGTAACAGCAAGTGATATGTAGCCCCAGGGTTCTCTTTAACTCTAGGGAGACTATAATTTATCAAAATACATAGAGCCCTAAGATGATTCATCTGCACGGTGCCTCTGAATATTCCCCACTGTCTGAAAATTTTTTTTCTCTTGTTGATAAGTAGAAAGAAGGCCAGCCAGAGTCAATAAATTTTATGGATGCTTCCAAATAGCGAATTTATATCCTGTCACCTGGCCATTAGCACAGTTTTATATTGATATCTGTGGAGCAGTGAGAAATTTCTATTCTCAGCAGCTAGTAGTTAGTATATGAATAACAATTGTAAGCCTGTGGGGTTTTGTGTTTGTGTGTGTATGTGTGTGTGTGTGTTCCTCACTTAAATTGCCAAATCTCATGAATTATTCTCCCAACCCAAATCAGTATGAGAGAGTCATTGCTTAAGTGAGCAAGGAATGTTGAAAACTCAAAAAGCAATGTAACACCTATTCTTTAAAATTCTTGAATCAGTTATTTCCACTTTCTCCCTATCTGCCCATTCTTTTTATACAATAATTCACTTAATTTTAAATTAATTCTAAAAAAAAATAAGCTACAAAAAATAGGGTTGAATTCATGGCTCTGTAGTATTGTGCCAACCTAGCAAGCCTAAAGCCCTGAGTTCAAAATCTGAGCCCCTCCAAAGAACAAAGATTCTGATGACAATCATTTCCCGTAAAGATATGCTATTATATTGTTTTAGGCTAATATTAGAAAAAAACTACTGCTTTGTGGCTGCTTCTACCAGAGGTTCTTATTATGATTTCATTCTAAGGGATAAGCATTATGATGCAAATGATAGAGATAAAAAGAAATCCAATATCTAAGAAGGTGAAGTAAAGTTTATCCACCCACTAGGAACAGTGATTAAATTCAAACCTGGTAAGTTTGTTTGCAATACTCTTGCTTTTTTTTTTTTGCATGCATGAAAATACTCATGGATTATTCCAAACCATTGTTTCCTTTTAGTTTTGAGATATTCTTCCTTTATAATTCTACAATTTCCTTTAATTCATTTCTTAATTCTCAATTCTGTCACTGTATTTGGCATCGTTCTACTCATCTACCAGTCTTCATTTTCTTTTTTTTTAATTTAATTTTATTTTATTTGTGAACATACTGTACAGAGGGGTTACAATTACATGGGCAGGATAATGCGTACATTTCTTACCAAGCATTGCAGCCTCCTCCTTTGTTTACCCTTCACATCCCTTCCCAGCCTCCCCCCTCCCCCCAAATCCCAATCCTTCTCCTTCCCCCCCCCTTACCCCCCCCCCCACCCGCACCGACATTGTAAAGTTAGTTTTGGACATGGCAACTTGTACTTCTCATTGTTGCAACAGGTCCACCTGTATCCTTAAACAACTAGTTTTTCCCCATCTTCTCCACAAGTTATACTGACATCAAATATAGTGAAAGCAGGGGTTATACTGTGGGAGAGGGACATACAAAGCAACAAAGAGATAATCTTATAAATGCGTTAGAAACACATGCATGAAAGAAAAAAAACATTAAAATACATATCTAAGGGTTCATTTTCCTGATATCACATTATCTGACCTTTTCTGCTTGACTCATACATATACTAGATATTGCAAATAAGGGAAACCATGGGACCTATGTTTCTTTGGGCTTGGCTTACTTCACTTAATATAATTTTTTCCAAGTTTTTCCATTTCCTAACAAATGGGGCAATGTCATTCTTTATGATGGAGGCATAGAATTCCATTGTGTATATATACCACATTTTCTTGATCCATTCATCTACTGAGGGGCATCTGGGTTGGTTCCATATCTTAGCTATGGTAAATAATGCTGCAATAAACATAGTTGTGCTGGTAGCTTTAGTGTGGTCTTGTTTGTAAACATTTGGGTAAATGCCCAAAAGTGAGATTGCTGGGTCATAGAAAGATTAACATCATGAAAATGGCAATACTTCCCAAGGCTATCTACAAATTCAACGCAATACCTATCAAAATTCCAACCTCATTCTTCAAGGAAATAGAAGAGGCAATCCAAAAATTCATATGGAACAATAAAAGACCCCGAATAGCAAAAACACTCCTCAACGGAAAGAACACTGCTGGAGGAATATCAATACCAAATTTCAAACTCTACTATAAAGCCATAGTAATCAAAACAGCTTGGTATTGGCATAAGAACAGACCTCAGGACCAATGGAATAGAATTGAAAACCCAGAAATGAACCTACAGACCTATAGCCATCTAATCTTCGATAAGGGAGCTAAAACAATAGAATGGAAGAAAGACAGCCTCTTCAGCAAATGGTGCTGGCAAAATTGGTTAACTACATGTAGAAAACTAAAGCTAGATCCTTATATTTCACCCTGCACCAGAATCAGCTCCAAATGGATCAAAGACCTTGAAGTCAAAGCAGACACTCTGAAAACACTACAGGATGGAATAGGAGAAACCCTAGGTCTCCTTGGCTCAGGCCGAAATTTTCTGAATAGAGACCCAGAAACACAAGAAATCAAAGAAAGGTTGGAGAAATGGGATTGCATAAAGTTGCAGAGCTTCTGCAGGGCAAATGACATAGCTAGCAAGATCAATAGAAAGCCCACGGATTGGGAGAAGATCTTTACTAGCCATACAACTGACAAGGGTCTCATATCTAAAATATACTTGGAACTCAAAAAATTAAACCACCCAACAACAAATCCTCAAAGAAACAACTGCCCAATAAATAAGTGGGCAAAAGACTTAAAGAGAAACTTCTCTGAAGAAGAAAGAAGGATGGCCAATAGACACATGAAGAAATGTTCAACATCCCTAGCCATAAAAGAAATGCAAATCAAAACAACATTGAGATATCACCTCACTCCAGTTAGAATGGCAAAAATCAAGAACTCTAACAACAACAGTCTCCATTTTCTTATCCAACCTAATCAAAATTCTTCTCTGCTCATTTTTGTTTTCTCTGTATGTACAGCATTGCTTCTTCTGTTGCCTGAGGTCTTGATACATTATGTTTTCCTCAGTGGACTGGGATTTGCCTCTGCCCTTAAGGAAACAGAAACAGCGGCCTTCGTCACCTTCCTCTAGTTCAGGCACATGGAGTTCCAGATGACTGAAAAGTGGAGTAAAACTCAGTACCCCTTGAGTCACGTAAGGACTCGTTTCCTAGACATTTCTAGCTTTCAGATTTTAGACTTATGCTCTATGTACTTTCAGAGCTTAGCAGACGTCTCAGAGACAAAACAGGCTACCTGGTTGGCGCACGTCTTCCACTGTGTCTCTTTAGTCAAGTGAGGTCAACAAACACCCCGGTTGTGATTCTCCACCTGGGACAGTCCAAAATCGCTGCAGCTCTTGTTTTTGCTCATCGTCACATCAGTCTGCCCAGTCTTTGAGGTGCCAATTATTTAAGTTGTTTTAAAAAAAGGAAACAAATTATAACCAGTACTGGTGAGGATGTGGCCAAAATGGAATCCCACTGTTGGTGAGATGTGAGCTTATTCTGCCACTCTGAAGAACAGTGTGGACAATCCTCAGAAAACTAAATGTAGAAAACTATTGCCCAGCAATCCCACTCCTGGGCATTTATCCAGTAGAACACAAACAAGGCTACCATGAAATCACCAGCCCAGCCATGTCCATTGAAGCATTGTGTACCATAGCCCAAAATAGTGAATCGGCCCACACACCTCTCATGGCCAAATGGATCTAGAAAATATGGTTTATACACAATCGAGTGTTACTCATCCATTAACAAGCATGACGTTATTATAAGGAAACGGAAAGGGTTGGAAAAAATTATATTAAGTGACATCAGTACCTGGAGAAACAAAGGTTGTATAATTTCCCTCATTTGTGGTAGCTAGAATGTGCCTATAAACCTATAAGCAAACATGTTGGGTAGTATGCAGATAGGCTTAAATGAATTAACTGAAGTAGGGTAACTCTACAGAGAGCTTGAATGGTATAAATTTTTAGAAAGACTGAGTCAAAGACCAACAAAATCAGCACCAGGAAATGTGTACATGGAGGAGAGGGAGGGGACCAAGGGAAGGGGGTAGATGAAGAGAGGAAAGAGCAAGAATACACTCAAGAATTTGCTGTCTACACCACAAAATTAAGAGAAGTAAATGAAGGAGTGGGTGGAAGGGGGCTGAGAATGCTGAAGGGGTGACATGAGCAAGATGCACTGTATTTACAAACTGCTTTATTAGGTGGTACCTCTTTTGTACAACTACTTAAAGATAATTTTCAGAAAATGCCAGGCACCAGTGGCTCACACCTGTAATCCCATCTACTCAGAAGGCCAGTCAGAGCAGGAAAGTCTGTGAGACTCTTATCTCCAACGAACCACCAGAAAACCGGAAGTGGCACTGTGGCTGAAGTGGTAGAGCGCTCACCTTGAGCTGAAGAGTGCAGGAACAGCCCCCAGGCCCAGAGTTCAAATCCCATGACTGACAAAAAAATTAAATTAAATAAATAAAAGAAGAAAAAAAGAATTAAAATGAATCTAGCTTTACAGAATGGAATTGGCTTTATCTGCAATCCTTGAACATTTCAGAATAGTTTGGGCCTGCTATGTGTGCACATCATGGTTACAGCCAGAGAAGAAGCAATCAAGTAGGCATAGCTATGACTCTGTTGGCTCAAGCTAGGCATCTTCCTCAATTGTCTCAGTTTGAGCAGCTGGTAGCTGCCTGTAGGTGACAGTAGGCTGGTTGTTATGACAGCCTGAGACTTGAGGTCCTTAGGAAAAGACAAGATTACAGTGTGTTTTCATATCAAGTTGACTTGCAATTCATTATATATGGAGAAACCATCAAGCTGAACTTTATGTAGAAAGGCAGCTTTGGGTCAAACAATTCATTTCAATAGATCTTTCCTGTTCTTTCAGACAAGGTATATATTTTATCCACTTTTCCTTTGTGAGTAATTCTGTCCTTCTGTCCTCTTCAATCTACTTTGTTGTGGTGGTGGTGGTGGTTGTTATTAGCTCTGCTAGATAGGGACCTGCTACATTAACTTTTATTCTCCTTTTCCATATTATATATTTTTTATATTTTTATATATAGTCTCATGTCCACCTTCTCAAGTACATCTTACACTTATTGGGAGCATACAAATGATAACTGAAGGACAACGAATCTTGTTATTAATGATAATACCATGGTTGTTAGATTGTAGAATGTGATCTGAGTTCTCATAATATTTCCTCACAGCAACCCTAGGAGAAAATAAATATCCTTATGTACACCCCTGCCTGCATTAGTCATTCTATGATGATATAACATGACTAATTGTGTATCATAAACACCCTGAAATACCTTTCAATGCCCACTTAAACTAGAGGAAGCAAGAACCTATTTATCTCCATTTTCTCCAGGTGATTGTTGTTAAAAAAAAAATTGGTAACTGGGTGAGACAATATGTTCTCCCATATGTGGAAGTTAGATCTAAGTGATAAACATACAGGAAACAAACCGGTGGAAGGGGAGGATTCCAATGGTGTAACTCCCTTGAACAACTAACAGTTTAGCAAAACAAATGCCAAGAACCTGAAACATGTTTTATCAGGGATGAAGAACATTGCGGGAGAGGGGACAGATGAGAGAGAGAGGTAGGGTAGGTGAATACAGTTATAATACTCAGTGTGAAAATGGAACCAGGCCACTGGAGTGGGTGACATTCATAGTCTATTCATAGTTAACATGCTGATTTCAAACCTCTTGGTATTACCCCTAAAGATTATAATAAAAATAAATTGATAACCAGTGAGCTAACAAGACCTAAAACTATGGCAAGATAAGCCATATTTGTAGCTGGAATGACAAATTGATATACTAGCACAGACTTGGTCAGAACATTTTATCTGAATCAAAGAGAAACTCAAGCTCCACCTGGGTTTTTGGTTTGCTTGTTTGTTTTGCAAAAGTTGACAAGTTGGTTACCATACTTGATTGGGTAATATGCAAGGAGACATGTAATGCCCAGGCAACTTAGAAAAAGAATAGCAAAGCTGTAGCCTGCGATGGTACTGCCTTCATTGATTTGTGGAGAAAGTTAAATTTATTACAATATACAGAGGACTCCAGCTCATACCGAGTCCATTGTTATTACTACAGTTTACCTGCATGACAGCCTTGAGCAAAATAAATAAAACTAAAGACAGCTCTACATGGCCTTGAAACTACAATCTGCCAGAAGAATAAATGCTAGAAAATGTGCAAGAAGTCAGTTGTTTTCTAGGACAAATTCTACATGATTGGCTAAGAGGAAAAATGGCTGTAAAAAAAATGGGTGTATGGAACACCAATTAGCTTGGTCAATACTGTATGGAAAGTCTGTGTTTTGCTATAAAATTTATCAAAAGTGAGATTAACATGTCATATTATTTCTATGTCCACATTACCTGTGTCTTTGTGACCAGCCCCTGTAAATAAGGACAAAAGGACCAGAAATATTCAACCAAAGTGCACACATCTGAATATCAGTGTAAAGAGTTACTCATTTTGAGCAAAAGTAAGTAAATAAATATTATTTTCAAAATTCTACCAGTTCAGGAAGAAGATGAGTCTTGAAATACATGTTTGGAATTGTTTACAAACTGAAAACATGAAGGCCACACATCTGGGTAACCAATGAAACCGCTGGCAAGTCATTTCTTCAGACTACAGCAACTTGGCGGGGTATGTCCAAAAGGGAAAGGAAAAAGAACAGTTATTAAGGCAAGGAAATGATTCCAGCTTTACCAAAGAAACAATGAGTCTTTATTAACAACTGTGCTAGAAGGCGAACATAACTTTCCTGCATTCCATTTTACATAAAACAGTTACCATTTTTATACACACATAGTGCATAAAAGTAGCTTATGATACACAAAGATGCAAAATTTCCAGTCATTAAGGCATCTGGTAATAGTCTGGGAATATGTATTTTTTTAAATATGGACATCACCATTGAACTAATTTCTGCAAGAAAGTTTCTCTCCAGAGAATGCACCTTATTTTATCTGTATTGACAAGGGCAACAGTAACATCAACAATAAAATATGCACATTCTAAGTGGGCACTACCTAGATAGTGAATTGACAAAATATGACTGAGATTGTACAATGTTTATATAAAAAGAATTCTAAGATAGATGTGTGAAAAGACTGATTCTGCAAAAATTAGGACTGTCAGGCAAATTGCCCAACAAATAAAAAATGTTGGACACGAAAAATGAACTAGCAAATAAATTCCACCAGTGTCTTCATATTGCCATAGACCTATCAATTTACATTCATGGAACAGTATTACACAAAGTAAGAAAGATAGACAGGACCATATATTTGATGTGTAATCTCTGGGAGAAATTCTCATTTCTGCAGGACTCACATCTCTGGATACAGCATTTATCTTCTCATGTTTATTTCGCTATCATAGGAATATATAGGTTATTTTATCCACCTGGAATTTCAAATACGCTACCAATATATTTTGATTTGCAGAAGCTCCTGATGGTTGGCATTTTGATGATCAAATATCATCCATCTTTGCTCAGAAGAACATTGTCCTATGACACGAGCTTTTCTAAGCATATTCTTTTCATGCAGTAGCAGAATAATAATACTGAGTTTGTGCTGATGTCAGGTGCAGTGGTGCCTATAATCTCAGCCCTGGAGATATGGAAGCTTGAAGATCACAAGATCGAGGCCAGTTCTGTCTCAGAAAAAAATTAAAGCCAATATGTTCAGCTAGAAAATTAATTTAAAAATGTTAATTTAGTTGGGTCCAACTCCAAAAAATTTACACATAACCTGTCTCATTCCTCATAATGTATAACATTCTTTTCTTTATTTAACCGAACAACTTAAAACTATGAATACAATCACAACATCAGATCACGCTCTTGGAAACAGTGAGCAGGCACTGACTGAATACATATTTAATTCAATATGTTATCTTTCCCAGTGCTATTTGCAATTTGAGTCTTCCTAGAAAATTAAAACCTTATAAGAATCTCCCGTGGACAGCTAATGAGGACATAGAAGAAAATCAAAGAGGAATCGAATGGTTAAAACTTTTTTTTTCCTGATAACTTCTACCTATTCATCCTATTTCTCCCTGTTGGAGTTTGAGTCTATATGATAACAGACAAGACAAAAAAATCCCTGCTATTTGCTCTGATAAACTGAGCAACTATACAACCCTGTTGCACAGGCAATCTGTTATGGACTCTAAATAACAAATACAAGAGCCAAATTTCTAGAAGAGGTGGAGGATAATTATCAATTCATGCAGCCTAGTTGTGTGGGCCCAATCTATTACTGACTCTCATATCTCTTCCTCACATTTTTTATTTGTGTATAATACATAATAAACAGTAGGGAGAAATATCTGGGTTTTTTTGTGCCATGACTTTTTTTGGCTGTCTCTTGTGTCTATTTCCAAAGAGTTGCCACATCTCAGAAATGCACCTTCTCCTGCTTCTGTGCTGCGCATTTCCAGTGAGTAATTAACTTCCTAAATCCCATTCTTCATTAAATTCTGGAAGCCCAGCCTTGGGAAAGCACAACAGAGTCTCTGGGCTAGGATATGGCTCTATTGTAGGCGCTGTGAATGCAAACCTGCCAGGATAAATTTTGGAAATGAAATATCTAATTTCAGGAGGATAAAAAAAATCAGAAAGAGCAAGTTATTAACCTAGGGCAAGCCTTCCGGCTTAACTCCTAGTGCCACAGGGTGGCAGTTGAACTTGAAAGTAAAAATAAAAATACAAAAAGTCTTGTAAAAGGAATTTAAGGTTTTTGCTCTTTATCTCCCTGGTTGCTGGTGGGAGCTATTCCACCATGGAGGAGGAATTATCTGGTCACCAGAGCATAAATTTAATCTCTTGGCAGGCAAACAGGAGCTAAGGGAATACAATGCCACTTTGCATGAAATTTTCTTCAAATGAGCAATGGACCAAAGTAATTCAAAGAAAATGAATATAAATTCTCTCTCCATTAGCATATGAAGCTGTTTTCCCTCCACCCATACAAATCTGAATCTGTATTGATTTTTCACAATTATCCACATGAGGAGGCATTCAGTTTTCTTGTCATTTGGCTATTTGTCTCAAGGCCTGCTTAGCAGCTTTAGGAGGATTCACTGTATCCCTGCAACCCTACAATCCCAGTATCGCTGCAACCTTGGGGTACCCCAAAACATGTTCCCCAAAGAGGATGGGCAGTGCATTTTGCAACACCTAAAATACAAAAAGACTTACAAGTAATTTCAAAATTCATTGTGTGTGTGTGCATGTGTGTGTGTTAGTCCTGGGCTAGAACTCGGGGTCTGGGTACTGTCCCTGAGATTTAGGGCTCAAGGTTAGTACTCTACCACTTAAGCCAGAGCTCCATTTCTGGCTTTTTGGTGGTTCAATGGAGAGAAGACAATCACAGATTCTCAAGTCTGTGCTGGCTTGTAACCATGATCCTCAGCACTCAGCTGCCTGAGTAGCTAAGATGACAGTCATCTATACTCAGTTTTACAATACATTAAAAAAATGCAAAAATCAATCTCTATAATTATTATAAAATGTATATTATATGATTATGATTACTGAAGAATACTTAAAGTCATTAGTGGTAAAAGTTTCAATTGCAAGAAAAAGATGAAACATTCTAATATCAGCCAGCATGCAGCACTTTTAATTAATGAATGGTCCTTAATAATTGGCACTTAGAATTCATAAGGGTTGATGGCAACGGGTCCTCTCTCATTCTCTTCCAAATGTTGTGTCAGTATGAAAACTGATGCATGGCTTTCAGTCTTGAAAAGCAAGAATTCAAAATCCAACGGCTTTTACTAAAGCAAACTTTAGTATATCCACACTGTATAGTAGCAAGCTATTGCATCAGGACACGAAAGGATATTTACCATAGATTTGGACATGTAGTCTACAGCAACAGAATGAATGGACTTACAGGGGTGATATCATAAAAGAACTCCATTTCCTACTAAATACTTATAGATTATGTGCTCTAAATGAAACGCTTGCTCTCGTTCCCTTGTGCTTGCTAAGCAAGCACTTAGCCATTGTACCATGTCTCCTGCTCTTTTTGCTCCCATTTATTTTTTGGCTCAGGTCTTGCACTTTCACTTAGGGCTGGCCTCAGACCACAGTCCTTCTAACCTCCTTCTGTCCCACAGCTGAGACTACAGGTATGAGCCCCTGAGCCCAGCTCCAAGTGAAAAGTTCTTCATCTAGGTATTAAAAATTACACATCAGACATACACCATCACAGATTCTTCCTGCCAGGTGTCTGCCTAACTCTGCTTTCTCAGCTGAGCTACAAAAATCCACAGTCTGTCGGGATGGCACCTGTGTCCTTTCAGAAGCCTCTACCGGATGTGTGGGCCATCTGCATGTTTAGAGCACATACTGCCTTGATCATGAAGGAAAACAGAGGATCCCTCAAAGGCTGAAGATACAAAGCACCTTTCTCAGAAAGGCGACAGGTGATTTGGTGCTCAGCTCCTGGCCTTCACACATGCACACACACACACATCTATGTGCGTGTCCACACCCACTAACCAGTTATTTAGTTCAGGAAGGTTCTTTTTTAGCTTTGCTTTCAGCATCCCTCTGAGGTGTTCATTCCTGAGGCATAGATGAATGTGCCTTGTGTTGGTTGACCCAGAACCTGTCTTGCATCTAAAATTAGAATCAACATGGGAGGTATCGCTAAAGACAGCTCACAAAATGCATTATATATCATTCTCCCCCAAAGACGAGGTGACCCTGAAAGTTCAGCATGATGTTTATCTAGTTTCCACCCACCATCAGCCCGTCTTACACAGACAGTTCAATGGCCCATGTGGCTGTGGGTGTCTTGTGTTGCTTTGGGACTTTGGTAATGGAGCAGGACTGACAAAGGGACTTTGAGGAGAGGTGACAGTAATTCCTCTGACCTGCTGTGGAGTCCCTCAGGTAAATAGCTCCCTCAAATGACAGCGACCCGTGTACCAGGTTCAAGGACAGCTGTGTCATTGCTAAGGATTGATGTTCACAAATGAATCATTGGTGGAAGCCATACTTCCCACATGGACCTCAAAATCAGTTTCAGATCGCTTACTGAGTCATTCAGGAGATCGTGAGAAACAGCCCCATGTCTGACCCCAGTGGCAGCATTGTGCATTTCTCAATCTGAGTAAACAATGCTCAGCAGCATAGAGCAAACCAGAGCGGACGCACGGAGCTTCCTCTGTAAGCCTTCGTAATACCTCGAGAGTCATGGAGAGCCTGAAGAGGGGGCTCAGAGCCCAGGGATGGTCCCCAGCCTCAGCTCCCCCTCTGTAAGATGACAGCATGGAAGAAGCAATGGCAGGGCCCCCTTGTCCTCACCTTCCTGCCACTGCTACAAGCAGCCCTGTGACACGCACACACGTACAACACACGCAACACAACCACCAGCCCTGGGAGTGAAACCAACAAGCCAATGCCTTGGTCTGTTCAGAACACGCTAGAACATCTTTCCAAAGATTGGTTGTAGTAAATAGTGGATGTTTTCATTATAAAAATTAGTTTTGTTGAAGCTTTAGCTGGAGGTACAGCGATAGTGTGGTGTACCCACAAATACCACAAGGGAATCAAATGAGTATTTTTCCTCTAACATTGCATGCATTAAAATTAAGAAGAGCCAAGCAGAGACACACTCCCTTTCAGCACTTCTACACTTTCCATCCTTAGAGAGCCATAAAATCCTCCCCTGGACGGCTGAAGCAAATGCACTCTGCAGATAGCAAAGTTAGTGTCATGATCCAGAATTGATGGTGTCTGAGCTGGGACTGCATCCTTCCTCTGGTTCTAACTGCAGCCCCTTCACAAGGTGGTAGTGTAGCATTGAACTTAGAGATGACACACTTGAGAATGTCTCTCAGTTAATATCAAAACCACCCAGCTCCCAAGCTGCATTTTGAATCCAGGACCCTAGGGGTGTTCTGCCCCAGCCCACTGCTACTATCCTCAACAGCCAGATGTGTTGAGAAGAACTCAAAGAGATCATAAGGAAATGATGAATCTTAGAAGTGATTCTTTCACATAAGAATTGTTTATCTGTGCAAAATAAAAACCATTCAGCCTGAATTATTTCAGTACAAAAGTACACACCTTCACCTGAGCCATTGTACAAATTAAATGCGTCTACAAGAGAAAAATGACATTTTCAAGTAAGACAAAAACAGAGCCTGTCTAAGTAAATTGATTTATATACCACCAATGTCTATTTGCTACTTATGGGTGCATAAGTAGCAAATAAAAAACAGTTAATAAGGATGTCATCACAAAGCCATTACTGAAGTTGTTGGAACCCCAAGTCTTGCTCACTGATGCCCCAGGTCTTGGTCTACAGCTGGGAATTGTGGGATTGGCAGCATGCACACAGAGAAAGTGATCTCCACAGTAAGCCTGCTGCTGCTGTTCACACTGGCTTGTTTTCTGTCTCTGAGAAGCCCGGATGATAGAGATGGGGAACTGCAAAGGACCCATGGGCGGGCCTATCTGTTTCTGTTATTGTTTTTAAATCACTCTTCTTCAGTGATATTGCTCCTCCTTTTTCCTTCCACAGCTACAAAGCCACCATGGAAGACAATGAATTATAAGTGTGTAATTTCCTCTCAAGTAGAGTAATGTTCTATCTAAATCACCTTGAGCTCTCTTCGGAAGTGACGAATGATACTTTTTTCCTGAGGAGATAAAGGCCGCTCACATAAACGAGGTTAAAAATAAAAAAGCAATCTGCAAATACAAATGATTTACAAAGATATCGGCAATGTACTTTCTTGGCTGTCCCACACTTATTCAATTCTGACACACTTTAAGTTTATGAAATGAGTCAAATGTGATTTTGATACAATCTCAAAACATATATTTCCTTCGATTCTTCTTCATAAATCAACTAATACAGCACCAAGAACTAGGGAAGGCATGACTTCGTTCTTTGTTGCTTTTGCCTTTCAACACATAGAACCCTAAGGTCCTCAGGAGAAAAAATATGAACATAAGAATATTTCCTGAGAGGAATAAAAAGCCGAACTTGGTGGAATCAAAGTAAATGTATCGTAGTTGTAAATAACTTCTCAACTTTGCCACTTTGCTTATCGAATTAGTGTGTATAATTTTGTCAGGATGAATATTTCAATGTCTGTATTGAAGCTTAATACCATGAGCTCCCAGAAGTTTTAGAGTAACTATGAGTTCTAAGAGAAATAGTTCTATTGCCAGGAGACTGAGTCTTAGTGAAATCCGCATCATAGCTTTGTTTATTTAAATGAGAGTAGCTTTGAAATTGACACTGTAAATGGGTAAAGTACACCACCAGACCATAGCAACCTGACTCAAATCTTTATTATTTCTTTTCTCAAATTCTACTCTTTAGTGTTTCCAACACAGGGCTCTCTTGAAAGGTACTGAAAGCTGCTTGATTGTTTGAATTACAATTTATTAGACAACAAAAACGCAGGTGAATGATTACTACTGCTGTTTTGTTCATTCCAAGACCCCAATTACTGAAAGAAGCATGAATGAATAAAATCATAAGTAAACAGATTTTTTTAAATGTAGTATGCATTTCACTGAGCCAGACTGAAATTCAGAAAGTGAGCTGGAGTGGATGTAACTGCTGTCCGCCTCATGGTTATGGAAGAGGAATTGCATGGGACACACCAGGGCTGTATTCTAGAGGGTGTCTCCTGTGCAGACGGAAAACCCCGAAAGCAGCCCCCATTGGCTGGCTCCCACCCAGGAAAAGTAGCCCGAGAGCTGGGAGGGAGGGGAGCAGGTGACTTCCATTCTCACTAATGCATTCTCCAAATCCTTAGGTCTAGCACTCTAAATGCTGGGGTTCTACTTCATGCCGCAGAATACTGTTCTTCCTTCCTGATATAATGACGGTAATTGATGAACCTTATTGTATTTATTTTTCCAACTTTTGCCTGACCTGTCAACACACACACACACACACACACACACACACACACACACACACACACACACACACGAGTCTCTCCTTTGGATAGACTCTTCCATTCTGTTTCCACTCAGTGTCCAGGCTTGAGCAGGTGCAGCCAGGAGTATTCCTGTCAATCAAGGCTCTAGAACAGGGCAGTGGCTGGTGTGATGAAGTGGGGTGGGTCCTGGGAAGAGCCTGGGTTCTGGGCCTGGTCTATTCCCTCTGCATTCTGGGGGACAGATGGGGGAAGGGGAGTTCAGGTGGCAGGTGACTGTGACTCTAGGTCCACCCTTTACTTTGCCCTGAAATTCCTGCTCTCATAGGTCTGTCTCAAGCTTTCCCCTTTTCTGTCTAGACCTCTAGTGCAATGTTTCTTTTGGAGAGTCAAGTGCAATTATCTCCTGCCACCAGACAGAGATCCATGGCTGGAAGGAGTGTGTGTGTGTTTGTGTGTGTGTGTGTGTGTGTGTGTGTGTGTGTGTGTGTGTGTGTGTGTGTGTTGTCTTACTTTGGTCTTGGAATAAAGAGATAGAACTCAGAGGCTGTGCTCAGGCTGGCACAGTTCCTTTGTCTTGGAGACAGGAACCCAAGGAACTAGAGTGAGGCTTGGCTTTCACTGCCCACAGGCCCATGGCCATACATAGGGCCCCCAGTCCGCTCACTTGGTGACAAGTATTCTTAGGAATCCAGTGTGTTTTACCCAGGGCTGGGCTGAACAGCAACCTTGAGGAAGCCACTGTGGCTCTAGGGGAATGTGTAAGGCTACAACCTCTCACCTGTCCAGGGCTGTCTGTGGGGCCTCTTAACCTATCTGCTCTGTCAGAAGGTTTCTCAGGGGGCCTGTGTTTGCCTTCTGTTCTGGGCTGGCGTGAGTGATGGCTGTCAGGACTGACTAATGGCCACAGGGTTTTTTATCTCATGGCAATTTTATCTATGGTATTGAGCGCAGATGTGGGTGAGCCTGACCCGAGGCTCAGTCAACGCTTAGCCCTCATGCTGGTCTTTGGTTCACAGGGTGTTTCTCTTGAGTGTCTCTTGCCAAAAACACAGCAAAATGGGGAAAAAAAAGAACAGAAGGGCGAAGAAATAAAAGAACAGTAAGGAAAGGAAGGGGAAGAAAAAAGAAAGGATGAATGAAAGAGAGGGAAGGAGAGAGGGAGGGCAGGCACGCAGGAAAGAAAGACACAGAAAGAAAGAAAGGAAGAAAAGAAGGACAGAAGGCAGGGAAGACAGGGAGGCTACCACCTGTCTCTGGAATAGAGTACATTCACATGGCTATACTGGCTAACCTTGAAGCAAAGTTTTATCTTGATTGTTGCTCAGAGATTTTATTTATTGTTCAATATTTTTATTAAATTTTTCTAGCCACTCTTTGTCCATTTCACTGCCATCCTCTGCTGGCTTACGTACTTCCCTACCTCTTGTTCTAGGCCCCTGCCCTGGATCTGAACGTGGCTCATGGTCTCCAGGTAAGTGGTACATGACAGCAGTGGACTCACCTCAGTTCCATCCTTCCCCCATTCTAAAGCCGGCAGTGACCGTGGTAGAGACTTTTCTCTATCATATCTCTCTGGTCCTTCTTCTGCCATCATCTCTCCCTGCCCATAGTTGGGAAACTTTTTTTTTTCATCAGATTGGGGAAGTTCAACATAATTTTTCCATCTACACAGCAGTGGACAGCATCACATTTTCAAAGTGATCTGTACCATTGCCTGTAACATATTTACAGGGTTCAGGAAATTGGATGGATGGATCATTATTGTGTCTATCCGTTGTGCAAGTTCTGAAAATAGACTGGACATTTCTAGAATAGCCTGAGTTAGACCCCACAGATCTGAACTGACTTGGTCAAACTTCCTTGATGATTTACCTAAATGACTGCTAAACGTTGTAAGAAATTGTACGTCATCATTATCAGCTTCTCCACGTTTGTGACAAGGATCGTCTGCGCATCTGTCAGAAATGCATGTGTTTATGACAAAGTTCTGGACTAGAGTGTTTGCTATTCAAAGTGTGGCTCATGGGCCACTAACAGCTGGAAGCTCTTTAGAAAAGCAAGAACTCAACCCCCACCTCTGAATAGCTTGCATCTAACCAATGCCTCAGGAGCTCTGGGAAAACACTGAAATTTAAACTCAATGCCTTAGGTTTTGAGAAAGATACACAAGCAACATCTCACTGCGATGTAAACTCATTGTGTTTTTGCATGATGCCTACTTAGTTTCTTCAGGCTATTTTTCCAGGCATACAAGATGTTTGGCTGTACAATCCGTCTTTGGGGGTTAGAAATAATCTCTATCAGGTGTATGGAGGTATAAACATATTTGGGCAATAATCTTTAACTAACCCCTCAGGTAAGCAGTCTTGCCTATGACTAGATGAGGGTGTAAGTTGGGTGAACTGGCCCAGCAGTCTTATTCTTGTAGCTGAGTCACTAATTTGACTTTCCACAGTCCTGTAAGCAATGGTCTCAAGGATGACAAGACTCGTCAGTGGTTTCAGAGAGCTTAGAGTTGTGACTATCAAATCCTTAATCTCATCAGTAACCTGAGGGCCATTTTGCTAAAAGGAAACTCCCCTGAGATTAACCATCTCTGAGGGACAAAAAAATAATCTTAAAATGAGTCATTTTGGTAAAGTCTGGATCCTTCCCTTAGGAGAAATTACTGTCAATTACTTGAGAACAGAATTTCTTCAAGGTTAGCAGGCATTGGTGAATCCTGGCCACCTTGTTAAAGCACAGATTTCCGGGAGCCACAGTAGACTTTCCAATTTAGCTGGCAGAAATTTGTACCTTGTGGGGGGAGGTGCATTCCCACTTATTGTTACATATGAATTATTACCCAGCCTTTACCTAAAGGCACTTACTTGATTATTTCCTACCAGAGTAATTTCACTAGCATGAAGGAAAAGAAAAACTAGTTTGATTTTTTGCTAGGTCTTAGTTTACTGTATGATAATAGCTCCTGGACACATTTTTATAGGCCAGTAGTAAAGTAATGAGTAGCTTAAGACAGTCATGGGTCAAAAAGAATGGCAATTTATGACGATATAAATCAGTCTCCCAGTGGGACACTCTGTGAAGCTAAAATATCACCATGTGAGCATGGACTTACTGCAAAGTTATGGAGGTGGTATCTTATTGCACTACATTTTTTAAGTTCCAATAGGAATTTTACCCTCAGTTTAGACATCCCATTTTTCAAGGGCCTGAAAGCAACAGATGAATGCAGCTAGGAGCTGCCTGTGGACAGGTGTTTGCTGGTTTGTTGTGACTTTCAGGTATGCACATCCTTTCTATAATTAACAGGCCCTGCAGGAGATCTAGACAGCAAACCTTGTTATAAACCTAAGCACCTTGCTTTCTCTTCTGGCACTTTTCTTAGTCATTTCCCACACCTCTCTCTGTGTCACACATAGTCGGGCGGAGCAATGACTCTTGCTTTGTTAGCCTTCCCCACAGCTGAAATATGGAATAGAAATTTGGCTAATCCAGGATGAATGAACGATTAGAATCTTATTGCTTAAATACCTTTATTTTTTTGCCAGGTAAATCTTTCCTTCCTAATATATCATTAGCAAACAACCTTTTATATTCAGGAATATAGTTGTAGAAATAAAGCATTTCCTGGTTCCCGTGGTGAGCCTCTATTTTCAAGAGATGTGAAATAGAACTTTCTGAGAATAGGTAGGTTTTCATTCTATAAATGACTGCCCGGTATGGCGGCCATATGCAGCTTTTGAGAACAGAACAAGGGGTAGCCAGTGGGGTTCATGAAAGAGTTTTACATTTTCATTAACTGTAATTAATGATATTAAATTAACAGGATGTTAGATTTAAACAGCTCCGCTTGGCTGGCGGCTACAGTACTGTCATAGCAATAGGCAGCACAGAGCACTCAGAACTCTGCAGCTGATCTGAAATTCACAGCTGGCCAGGGGATGAGGAGACCTCGGTGACGCTGAAGAAGCCTGAGGAATGGTTGCTGGGAAGCCACTCGGTTCTGTGAGCAGAGTACTCTCTCTCATGGAGAAAAAAAAGAAGTTTCCCTTAGCAAAGTTATGCCTTTTACATTTAGATAACCCTCAGGGTCAAAGGTTTAGGATTTACGCATCCACTCTACAGCAATCATTTCTCTTCCAATGTTAAAGATGTTTTTTTTTCTTCTTATTCTGCACTCAATCTTCTCCTCACTCAACACTTAGTGCTTCAACACAGAGACATACACATCCCTCACAGTGACAGTGAAGCTCAGCTCTTTTGTTTCAGTATCAGTCCCACCCTTCTTCAGTTTTATCTAAAAGACCATAATTGATCTCTTCAACTTACCAATAGCCTTAATACTTCCTCCAATACTTGTTGTTGAACTCAGGGCCTGGGTGCTGTCCCTGAGCTCTTTTGCTCAAGGCTAATGCTCTATTACATTGAGCCAAAGCACCACTTCTAGTTTTCTGGTGCTTAATTGGAGATAGGGGTCTCACAGACTTTATTACTGGGGCTGGCTTTGAACTGTGAATCTCAGATCTCAGCCTCTTGATTAGCTAGGATTACAGGTGAGAGCTACCAGCGCCAGCCTTTTTTTTTTCCCTCTCTTAGTCTAACATAAATTTGAGAATTCCTAAAAGAAAGAAGATGGAGCCTCCACTCTGGTGTAGCTTTTATGCTCTTACACTTAGTGAGCTAAATGCTTCTGAAGAAAATTCTATGTATTTTTCATTCATTCATTCAAAATGTGTTTTTTGTTTGTTTGGTTGGGCATTTGGCTTTTTAATTGAGTGTCTGCTAGAACCAAGTGCTGCATGATGTGAAGGAAAGGAAATGGGCAGTAGAAGAATCAAAGTATTTACCATTCTGGTAGACATGGATATTAAGTAGATAAAAAAATGTATGCACCTCAAATATAACCAAAAAACTTAAAGCACCTTAGGAGATGAGGAATGTCCATGGCATGGGTACCATTTTGTAAACCATGAGAAGGAAAAGCTAAGAGAGGTCTATGGAGATAGCTAAGCACAGCAGTGCTTCAGCAAGTACGATGACTAAAGCTTGGAGTACACATGATACGGTGGAAGAAGAGAAGGGAGTAGAGTGAGATGGTGGTCATTTTAGAAGTAATGAAAGCTAAAATAGCAGGAAAGTTGATGAAGGGATTTCCAGGATTTGGTGGCAATCTAAATTTTGTTCTGAAAGAAATGAGAGCCACTGGATAGTGTGATATGGGAAGTAATTTATATTGTTTCGCTTTGTGCAGAAAATGTTGTGAGAGATGGAGAGATGGCATGGGATGACACGGAGAGAAGGTACTGCAAATGTGGAATCAACCCGTGGCTGCGAAGATTACAACATAAATGCACACAGTTAAAGTTATAACTGACAGAAGTGGCCAATAAAGTAGGCAAGAAATGCGAGACCAAGAAGGGAGCAATAGTAACTCCAGGTTTTTGGCTAAAGTGAAGGGAATAGTTCTATTATGATGATGATCACTTTTGATGTATCACCATATATTTACGGTCTCTACTGAGTGCCCATTCTTCTTCATACCCCTGGTCCACTATCTACGACTATTTTAGATTCTATGACCAAATTTCTTCTAACTCAAATGACAAACTTTGCTACTTCCACATGCTAATAAATAATACAAAAACTGATTTCTAAACTTTAAATGGAAAATCGCCTCTTGTGTAACCAGCACCTTGGTCAATTTTAATAATAAGAATGTTGATTTGGGAATCTTTTTTTTTTGCCAGTCATGGGTCTGAACTCTGGGCCTAGGCACTGTCCCTCAGCTCAAGGCTAGTGTTCTACCACTTGAGCCACAGTGCACTTCTGGCTTTTTCTGCTTGTGTGGTGCCAAGGATTCGAACCCAGGGCCTCATGCATGCAAAGCAAACACTCTACCACTGAGCCAGCTTCTCAGCCCCGGGAATCATTATTTTATATGGCCATTTTATAATAATATTGCTATTAAGCAATGTCACCTTAATATCTACATATCCTGTGTTATTTTAATATATACATTTTCCCCAACTTTTTTTCTTAAGTGTAAATCACTGAGACCATTTTTCTCAGAGATGCATATATAGGAATAAAAATCGAATATAAGATATGTTAATAGATACAGATATATAAATGGCATATTTTAAATTGTGAATTCAAAACTGCATTAGATCAGCATATTTTCCCCCCATCCATGGCAGCATAAAAATGACTTGTAACTAGTATAATATCATTGCTCCTCAAATAAGCATCCACAGCAGCGTTGTATATCAGAGGTCCATCCACTGGTTCGTTTCAGTATCTGCTGTCAGGAGTGCTATTTTGTCCCACTCACAGTTCATCTGCAATTATTGCAAATATTGCCTTGGATGTAACTAGATTTCTGCTTCTATTCTAACAGGAGACCAACAACAAAATATGTCTGATTAAAACTAATGGTGGTACACTGGGTAAGCGAAGGTTACACAGTCACAGTGCTGGTTCAAGCAATGACTGAACTACCCAAACAAAAGTGCTCCCTGCTCTTTTCACTGAAGACAGTTACTGTGTTTTTCATTCTTATGTCACTGTGATGGTCATTTTTAAAGTTCAACCAATTAAATGTGTTGTTGTTTTTTAACATGACAAATACAATTCAAGTTGCATTCTGCATTTCTGACATTTTGAATCACAACACGTCTTACAGAATCTATTAAGCACCATCATCTGCCCTGTTCTCCCTTCACTTGTAAAATATCTATTTTGTAGGTTCATTAAACGAGCTCATAATTATCCCCACACTAACTTTCCCCCAGAATACAAGTTCAAGAGAAGAATGAAGGGAGAAATGATAAAAAGAAACTCTCAAGGGGCAGGGTGTGTGTGTGAGGGGGGTCTCTACTCTCGTTCTAAACTTTGAAAGAGCTGTAACTTTGGAAAACTTAAAGATATCATACTGGTTGTTCTGGGGAGAATATCAACAATTTAGAAATGTTATCGTTATTCAAAGTTGGGTATATTTTTATCTGTGCATCTAGCATAGGAACGCACTGGAGAATAAAGTACTGTTGGATGACAAACCAGAGTTTTACATTATTTATTGACATACAAAGCTGTAACTTCCAAGAGTGGTGGTCAACGCGCTCACTTTAAATTAGTAAACTCTGTCTGGAAGACCAAATTAATATAGGAAAACTCTTAGTTAATGTAGAATAAGAATATTAGGACTTAAATGTTCATAAGGAAGGATGCTGAAAGTTCTGATAATCTGATTGATCAGTCTCAACCATAAAGTCTTCCAAGGCAAACAAATTATGATTGCATCTCCCATCAATACATAGAAATACAATATGCAAAGTCTTTATTGTCTGCAAACACATAGATAAATTTTAAAACATAGATAAATTTTGGAGGCACCTGCCTCCAAAATTCCAGATTCCACCCTTGTTGGCCACTGCCGTTTGTAAAGCAATATTCTCCTTTCCCAAAGCCATGACCACCAGCAGTTCACAGAGATCTGACTTAACAAAGAGAGGAAGACAGAGCAGAGCATTTCCCCAGCACTGAATTGAATTAACTCTGAATTAACTCACTGAACTGACATAAGAATGTGAAGTTGTTGAAAATATATCTGGTATATTCAGCTCATAAATTACCCTCACACTGTATTTACAGGTAAATCTAGTTAATTTTAGAAAGCAATAATTTTATAATAGGACATTAGTTAAGAATCTATAGTACAGAACCAATAATGAACACAAGACTATGGTCTATTTTGTTTTCTTCTGATTCAAGAGTTTGAACAAGGAGGTCCTTTCCCAAAATGCTTTAGTTTTCTTCTTTCTTTATATTCTTATTACATCTGCCATGATAGCACAAGTAACTATAAACTTCAAATAACTTGAAAGCTTACTGTACAAGCTATCACTGAGCTTCATTTGTTATCATCTTTTCAAAATATTAGCAAACAGTGGAGGAAGATCTGGAAAGAGGAAGTGGTCTGGAATCCTCCAAACCTGGATGTTAGACCTTCTGTTCACATTGACTGGTGACTTACCTTTGTGCTAAGTGTTTCCTGATTTAGACACAGGAATCTTATGACATTGAAGCTTAACATTTGCATGACTTTGACAATGCATGACACATAATAGGCCCCAAAATAGTAATGATTTCTTCTCCCCAAGAATGTGACTCATAACAAGAAGAGACCATATGGCTCAAAAGTTTTACAGTAATTACAAATACTCATCAATATGAAAGCTCTATGAAACACTCTATCTCTGTGGATTTAGAAGCACAATGAAAACTACCGAGATATTTTTTAAGATAATGAATTTTAGATGGACTAATATTAAATTTTGTACTTTATCAACAGTATGACTTTTATGACATAGGAGCTAGTAGCATCACAAAATCAGAAATTTTAAGTTTGCCTTATATCTTGGGAGGGGTAAAAAACCAAGAATACAAATATTAGCTCTTTTGCCATCCTTAATTACTAATAATTAGTTATTGGTATGATTTAGACCTAATACCTAGAAGATGGGAGAGGCTTAAATCCTGCCTTCCATTATGAATTTCCAAGCTACATAAAATCTGGGCTGTGTTAAGATAGATGACAATTTTATTACCACTATGGTTTTCCTTTTTAAAAAAAATCAAATTAAAAATCCCAGTTAAATGGGTATTTAATTAAAGCTATAATTCATATGTTTTTTCACGGGTAACTAATGTTGTTTGATTTCCCTATATAATATATTTCCACATATGCCCCAAATTTTATTATTTCCTTATACCCTCTCTCCATTTGCTTTCTCCGTTAGAGCCAAACAATTTTGTGCAGTACTTAAAGTATAAAAATTGCCTTTACTTCATTTCAATAAGTTTCTCTGTAATTTGAGTCTACACAACGTGAGTCATATTTTTACAACCTGCAAAAACTTTAGGACTGCATGTAGATTCAAACAAGTCTAAAGGATCTTAAAACCAACCTATTGAAGACCAATCTATCATACAGAACTGCTAACAAATAAAACATTTCTCCTATGATCCTTGTTCACATATCCCTTTAAATAATTCATTTTTTTTCAATGATCAAACTTGAGGGAAAAAGTGAATGGTATCAATCAGTGAATTATCACGTCATTACTACCAAGGTTTCCCTGATTCATGATCTCAGACCTAATATTACTGAAAATAATTTTCATATTAAGCCCAGTACAACCATCGGCTGGAAATATTTTGCTGCTATATGTAACTCGCCTATCCCATTCCATGACAATTTCAGTAGCCTGTCAGGGGTACCTTACCTCTATCTTCAAACATATAACTATTTACAAAAGAGCTCATTAAAAAAAAATAGCATGACTTAGCTGGTGTTCTGCTTAGAGTGTAAGCCCTCACTACCTCACTGACATTCCTCAGCATCATTTACGAATTGTTCCCTCTCTTAAAACACACACACACACACACACACACACACACACACACACACACACACACAAACCCATGCATGCACATTTACCTAGCATGCACAAAGCCCTTGGTTCAATCCCCAAACACCAACCTCCAAATCTTTCAATCATGGCTGGGCTCTTAAGGCATCATGGTGCCTTTTTACCAGGTTGGCTTAGTCCACTTACAATTTCATAATGGTGTTCTCTCACAGTGTTCCACTTCCGATGGGGCTTTCATCACAACAGGTCTAGAATCTACCCCTTTGCAATGAAGAGGCAGCCATTTCCTTTGGGCCTCTCTGTGATCTGTGAGACAGGAGCACTGGACACACCTTGTGAAGTGACTGACAAGCTCTCTTGGCCTATGGATTTAGTGTCCTACAGATTCAGCACAGCTGGAGCAACTTCTTGTTGAAATAAAAATAACAACTTGTAGGTGGACCACCGGGCCTAGGCTTCACAGATGGAGGTGATCACCCCGCTTGGCAGTCCCTGGCTGGATGCAGTGGTCCTAAGGAGGCCCACTCTCCTCTTGAACACATTGCTCCCTGGAGAGACCCCAGGAATCCACGGAAGGAAACTGGTTGTGCAAATCACGGGAGATTCACAGCTATCCATTGTTAGCGAAGATGTCTTCAAAGGAATAATTTTGATCTTGAATGTCCCCCAGAGGCCCATGCAATAAAGTCTGGGTCCGCAGGGGTATAGTGGGGACTGGTGGGCATCTTGAGTTGGGGTCTGGTGGGAGGGTTTGGATCACAGTGCACTGGCGCATTCCATTGATGGGGACAGGGACCACAGCTCACTCCTGGCTTGCTTGTGAGGTCAGCAGTTCAGCCCCTCCACACTCTGCTGCAGTCCTGTTCCCCAGCCTTGCTGGCCACAGACCCAAAGCAGAGGAGCCAAGCAATTGTAGACTGTAAGCCCAAATAAATGTCTCTTCACTAATTCAGACATTCTGGCTTTGTAGGTTAGTATATAGCAATTTTATTCTTATGTGTATAATTATTATTGTGTATTGTAAAATTATCTTTAAGTAGTCATAAAAAAGAGTTGCCATCTAGCAGAGCTGTTTGTGAACACAATATATGTTGATCAGTGTCACCCCTTTCACTATCTTCACCCGTCCCTCCCCTTCCTGCCCCTTGTCTCACTCTTCTTCATTTTGTAGGATATACAGGGGATTCTTGGCTGCCTTCTCCCCATCTTCTCCTCTTTGTTTGTCCTACCCCTTCCTCCTTGACCCCACCCCACCCCTCTGGAATACCTTCTTCCCAGTGTTTTATTTTGCTGAACTTTGACTTTCTAAGGGATTACACTATTTGAGCTCTCCCTTGAATCTTCTGTTTCAGTTAATACATTTGTATCCACTTGCATAACCCCCAACATTTCACTTATTACAGCCATAGAAATTGTGGCCAACAACTGGCTCCGTCACCACATCTCCCACACTCTCAGCCATTCCCAGTGGTATGGCACCTGCTGCAACCTATGGCAACAACAGTTCTATATCCAAGGTGGAGCGGTCAGAAGGAACACACCAGAGGCTGTCCTTACCAATGCCAAATACAAACCAAGTGCATACATGTGTCTACATCTACCAAAACTTCAACGGAAGTCCTCACCGTGTATTCCATCCTCCACGAGAGCTGCATCTGTTATTGATAATGACTGAGATCCTCATTCATCTCCTAAAATACTCCAGGCAGAATCTAGGCTCCAAGTAGGGCATTCCAGAGAACTTTTCACCCCCATCCCATCCCCAGGATGCTATAACATCTCACTTAAATTAGCTCTAAGAAGAATTTCAGAATGGGTCCTTTTAGCCTGCAGTGGGTATTTTAGAGAATTGGACTCGGTTGTGAGGGTTGACCACTGGCAGTTCTCAGTATTCACCCCACCCTTCTTGGTTCTTGATCTGTACCTGGACATGGTATTAAAGAGTCCATATTGCTCCTTCTGTGAGCTCCAGAGAAGCTGGGCCTAGGTGCAACCAACCCTGTGTGCTGGGTGAGTCCTCACCACGGTGCTGGCCCAAACAATGACAATAAAAGCCATTTTTCCTCCCATCATTCACATCATGTTCCTCCTGCCCTCCTCTGTGCTCCCACAAATCCTGAATACAGAGGCAGAACTCACAACCTCTTATCTGTGGAGGAGCAAAACTGCCAATCGCAGCGTGCAGCTTGAGGTTGAGTCCAGGGTTCTTAATCCTGCCTGTCCAGGGGCCTCTGCAACACTTGTTATTTGGAAGATAATTAGAAAACAGGCCCCCAAAGGTGAGAAGCTTCCCCCATCTTATGTGGTCAGGAGTCTCTAGGACATTGAAACAGCACAGAGGTATAATAGACACTTGAAATCCTTTGTTAAATGATTGAAGAAATGTATAACGAGCCTGTGTTAAAATCTCCTCACATCTAGTCAGTCCTAAAGACCTCCATGACTGGGTGATAAGCTGCTAAACAAACAAACAAACAAAAAAACCTTTAGGCAAGAGGCTCAAAAAACTAAGCTAGAGGTAATTTTTTCCCATTCACCTTAAGAAAATAAATTACTTTCTCTCTATTCATCCCTGCCAGTTCCTCTGAGGGAATATATTGAACGTGTAGGAAAAATTGGAGGAGAAAAAAAGCGGCAATATTTTCTTTTGATGGCTTAAACCGCTTTTGAGGGTTTTGTGTTACCTATAGGTATTCATATTTATTCATCAAGTAATCACGCAGAAGCTTCTGCACAAAGCCACCTGATCTCATGAGCCAGATGTCAGTGTTTGGCGCTTGGGAGAACTGTAAATACTGCCTGATTATTGCTGATTGAGCCTGATCAGATGTCTGCGATGCACAAAACCATGTAAGAGGAGAGCTAACGATCAGAGGATATTTTAAGGTGATTATATCTTGGAATGTAACATTTCATAAGCAGATATGGTGTATCGTATCTAGGCAAAACCAATTTGCACATGCAAATGGCAAATTAAAACCTGAAACGTGAACCAGAAATCAGTAAAGATCCATGGTGTGATGCTACTAAATAGAAATATTTAAGTGGGAGGAAAGGAAAGGCTAAAATAATTTATTCCCGTAGAAACACAGTGAAAACCTCCTAAGTAGGCAGAGAGCGCTATGGGATTTGTGCTCCATAGATGTTAAGATTAACATTCACTGTGGGTCATCACCTGGTGGGAGATTTCCCTGACCTCACTAGGCTGTGTGTGACTCAGGCTTTTGGCCACGTTGCTACTCTTCATTGTATCCTAAACCCACCCCTTTCATTTCTCCCCTATGGTGATCCAAGAAAAGGCTCAGTGGGCACTGTTAGGCTCTTCAGCTGGAAATCCGGATTGCAAGGGTAAAAGTCAAGTTAGGAAGACTTGGGCTTGTGCCCATTGTGTATTGATTGGCAGCAGTCCACAGCACAATGGACTGATTGTAAGTGGTACTTTCTTGTGCACAAGACTGGCAATCAGCCGTCAGGACTGGGGGGGTGGTATAGGTTCCTTTGCTTGTCTCATTTGCAATCATCTTCAGTGCTGCACCTGCTTCTTGTTTCTAGCTGGTGATAAAGCCCTTTGATTCTACTCGGGTTCTCTCATCTTGCAGTGATTTGAATCCATCTTTGAACAGTCTATCGAGGCAGTCTTTTAAGATGGGAAGGCCAATGCATACTCTTAACAAGCGTCCAGTAGGGACCAGTGTGCTGCATTTGCTTATTTAAATTTGGGCCAGGTCACACGCACCCTGGGGTGACCTGAAGTCAAGGAAGGAATAAGTTACATGCACGGAAAGTGCAGAGGAGGGTTTACTGGAGCAGCAAGAAGAAGAAGCCACTCCATGACCTTCTCCACACAAATGGAGGAAGAGGAAGCAATACCAAAGTGACTGTCTTTAACTAAACAACATTTCTTAAAAACTCATGAAACTAGAGCCGGGCACTGGTGGCTCACGCCTGTAATCCTAGCTACTCAGGAGGCTGAGATCTGAGGATCACGGTTCAAAGCCAGCCCAGACAGGAAAGTCAATGAGACTGTTATCTCCAATAAACCACTAGAAAACCAGAAGTGGTTCTGTGGCTCAAGTGGTAGAGCACTAGCCTTGAGCTGAAGAGTGCAAGGACAGTGCCCAAGCCCAGAGTTCAAGCCCCACAACCCACACGTGCACACACACACACACACACACACACACACACATATACACACACCTTCATGAAACCTGGAATACAATCAGTTATCTTGGTTTAAGGAGTATATCCCCGTCAGTTAATTCATTTGTAACCCAATGCATTTCCTTGTAGATTCGTAGGCATATTCTAGCTACCACAAATGAGGGAAACCATGTAAGTTGTTCCTTTGTGTCTGGCTCACTTCACTTCATATGAATTTGTCAAAGCCCAGGAAATGAGTACCAGGAAATGGGTACTCTACAAGAGGGGATGGTAGGGCCAAGGGAAGAAGGGTAAAAAAAATGAAGGGGATGAGAGTTGAATACAGGCACGAATTCATTGTCAATACCACAGAATTGAGAACAGAATTGAGGGAAGGGGTGAGTCAAAGGGGGAGGGGAGACATGGAAGGGATGCTGCAGATTAAGATGCATTGTACACATAAACTACTTTGTTCAAAGGCAAAGAGATTATGCTAAATACATAACCCAAACTTAAGACACATAATGGAAAGGGTGGCTGGGGGGGGTGAGAATGTGGAAAAGGGGTGATCATGATCAGGACGCCCTGGATTCATCAACTGCCTCTGTGAGTGGCAGCAACTTTGTACAACTACTTAAATGTAATAAAGATACTTTTTAAAAAGAAATGCATCCTAGTACACTATGTAAACAACAAATGTGGGCAGGATGGATGGGGGGAAATAGAGGAGAATGATGAAAGGGGCGACATTGGCCAATAAGCCATTGGTCTCATAACTCCACTTATGGAATTGCAATCCCTTGAAGCCTTTAAAGCGATTAAGGTCTGCCACAACTAAATATAGGGAGCCTATGCAGATACAACCTGTTACTTCAAGTGTCCACCACAGAACTGAAATGAATGAGAAGCCTCTCTTCTGATATGCCCACACTATGAATACCCTGAGTATGCACAAGAAGCATGTGCTAGCTCTCCCACCAACACTAGATGAACCTCCCCAAACCACACATATTTCTTACTGAAGTTGAAACAACAATTTGGTTTATGACATCCTCATCTCAAGACCTCGGTAAGTAAGTTACAATATTTATTTTGGTACCCCCATGTAAGAGAATAGACTTTATCTGATCTCAGAAATTCTTCTTTTCCTCTGTTATTAGGCTTTTAGTTTGACTCAGTGTCTGCTTCTTTAACCTCACTAGCATTCATTAACCTGAAAAAGTCTTTAATTATGACTCACTATCATTTGTTCCTCTGTAAAGTGGTTTCCACTGAGAATTTGGGTCCAAGGGGAGGGTTCGCTAAGAATTTTCCTAATTATTAGAGATCAAGCAAAGTTAAATACATTTTGTTTTTCGGTTTGTACATGCTTTCATAAGCTACTAGTAAATAGGTTTGCATACCTAAGGGAAAACCTCACACAGAGACTTGCTTGTACCGAGACAGAGCATACAAAGGCCTACCTGTAATCTCCCCATAATTTTTTATGCATAGTCAGACATTTGTCCTCTGTCATCTCAGTGGACCTCAGATTTAAACTGGAAAAGAAATGTTTAGTTTATTGCCAATGGAATTTAGTTTAATACAAAGCTGGAGTAAGAATCTATTTGTCTTGTGTAAAAGACATATTGTCATAAGAATTATAGTAAACTTAGGTGTCTCCCCAGATCAAAGAGAGAATTCAAGTATGTATTGCAAACCATTGGGAATATATGAAAGCAAGTTAAAATTGAGGGGGAGAAAGTCCAAATTAAGTCTACCATTCGATACAATCCTTACTCCATACAAACATAGAGTATTTTTAAAAAGGAGAGCTGATGCTCAGAATATGTGCATTATATATTTTGAAAGACAGACTCTGAGTTTTCTGGAGTGAGGACCATGCTCTCTCCCTTTTGGTAAAAGATGTGGCCCCTCATGCAATCTGATAAATGTACAAGAGATTCTATGTAGACCTTAATGTCTTCATGGCTGCATGTCACGGTCCAAAGCAAATACAGGGTTGCCTGTTGGAAAATTGGTGGTTTCCTTGAAATACTCTCAAAGTAGTTTTCAGCAGAATTCACACTGATGTTCTTTAATTAAGAAAGAAAGCTATTCTGTGGACATTTTCCACTAGTTCATGATCAGCCAACAGGGACAGCTCCTCTGGTTAGAAAATGCACTCACTACGTTTTTCTTCTAGCTCAGATTCAGGAATTCTGACTCTCTCAGCCAAGGATGCTTCTGAAAGCCTGACATTCAAGACACAGCTGGTCACTGGCAGAACATCCCACTGCCTCTGACCCTCAGAACTGAATTTCAGTACAACGAAGACACGATGCAGGAAGCTACTGATTATATTCCAGCCAGACCTTAGTGAAAAGACCTGAGATCTTTTAGAGTTTGCTTGGAAGCTGTGTCAGTGGCCTGAGGTAAGCCCCTGAATGACAGACAAGAAACCACCAAGGCTTGCAGGTAGCAGCTTCTCTCTGTGTCAAGTGACGGTGTATCAGCACCACTTCGCAGGTGTGACTCCCAGAGTGAGTCCTCGGGATAAAGCAGGTGGCAGCCCTTTGCACTTTAGTGGAAATCCCTCTTCCATTTGACACCCAACAAAATCTGCTGCTCATGGGCCATTATTCTGGAAGTCTTTCCTTCTGAAGGGTCCTTTGGATTTTAAGAGAAACGATGGCTATACAGTCTTGCTTCTTGTTGACATTCCCTCCCTCTCCCCTGCCCCCAAAATAACCCTAGACATAGAGGACAAACTCAAGATTCATTAAATCGATGAACTTGAAAGAGAGTGTATCTTGGACTGCTCGTGAAAGAGCAACTTACACCAGTTATATTTATTTACCTTTATTTACAAAAAATCAGCAATGACATTTTGTGTTAAGATGTTTTTAAATGGAAAAGTCCCACTGCTATTGTCACCATGGTGATGAATAGGTTATAAAAACTGAAGACATCATGAGAACATTTCTACTTCCTGTGAGGATACACAATTATAGGAACTTACCTGCATATTAAAAAGAAGATGAATTCCAGAATGAAAAATCATATTTTTTCTTGTTTTTGTACATTTCTAGTTGTATTTGTTTATTCCAATGAATTAATCAATTAATTAAAAATCTTGGTAATACTGGAGTTTCCACTCAGGCAAGGGCTCTATTGCTTGAGCCATGTCCCTCAAACCCCCAAGCTTTCAGCCAGTTTTTGGACAAAGTCCCCCTTTTTTCCTGGAGTCAGCCTCAGACCACAATACTTCTGTTTATGTCTCCTGTGTTGCTGGAGATTACAGATACATACCTCCATGTGGCTTTAATGATTGTTGCAGAAATTTACTTTTTGTTGGGTTGGCCTTAAACCATGATCCTCCTATTTTCTTACATCAAAAAAACTAAGAACAAGACACTCTGAAATCATTACAGGATGGAATAGGAGAAACCCTAGGTCTCCTTGGTACAGGCCAAAATTTTCTTAATAGAGACCCAGAAACACAACAAATCAAAGAAAGGTTGGACAAATGGGATTGAATGAAATTACAGAGCTTCTGCATGGCAAAGAACATAGCTAGGAAGATCAATAGAAAGCCCACGGATTGGGAGAAGATCTTCACTAGCCATACAATGAACAAGGGTCTCATATCTAAAACATACCTGGAACTCAAAAAATTAAATCCCCCAAAACAAATCTTCAAAGAAACAACTGCCAAAAAAATAAGTGGGCTAAAGACTTAAAGAGAAACTTCTCTGAAGAGGAAAGAAGGATGGCCAATAGACACATGAAGAAATGCTCAACCTTCCTAGCCATAAAAGAAATGCAAATCAAAACAACATTGAGGTACCACCTTACTCTAGTTAGAAGGGCTATTATCAAGAACTCTAATAACAGCAGATGCTGGAGGGGATGTGGACAGAAGGGAACCTTACTGCATTGTTGGTGGGAGTGTAAACTTGTTCAACCACTTTGGAAAGCAGTATGGAAGTTCCTCAAAAGAATCCACATAGATCTCATCTATGACCCAGCAATCCTACTCTGGGACATTTACCCAAATTTTCACAAACAAGACCACACTAAAGCTACCAGTATGATTATATTTACTGCAGCACTATTTACTGTAGCTAAGATATGGAACCAACCCAGATGCCCCTCAGTAGATGAATGGATCAAGAAAATGTGGTATATATACACAATGGAATTCTATGCCTCCATCAGAAAGAATGACATTGCTCCATTTGTTAGGAAATGGAAAGACTTGGAAAAATTATATTAAGTGAAGTAAGCCAGGCCCAAAGAAACATAGGTCCCATGGTTTCCCTTATTTGCAATAACTAGTATATGTCTGAGTCAAACAGAAAAGGCCAGATAAGTTGATGTTAGGGAAATGACCCTAAGATATGTATTGAAATGTTTTTTCTTTCATGAGATTGTTTCTAACACATTTATAAGATGATTTCTTTGTTTCTTTGTATGCCCCTCCCCCACGGTATAACCCCTGCTTTCACTGTATTTGATGTTGGTATAATTTGTGGAGGGGAAGGGAAAAAACAAATCACTTAAATAGAGATACAGGTAGACCCATTGCAACAATGAGATGTACAAGTCATTATGCCGAAAATGAACTTTACAACTTTGGTGGGGGGTGGAGGGGGAAGGAGGTTGGGGGAGGGGGGAGGGGGAGGATGGGAAGGGATGGGAAGGGGAAACAAAGGAGGAGGCTACAATGCTTGATAAGAAATGTACTCATTATCTTGCTCATGTAATTGTAACCCCTCTGTACAGTATTTTCACAATAAAAAACAAAAAATAAAAACTAAGGACAGAACTCAGGCCTTAAGTTTAAGACCAATTCAGCCCCTAAGTTTAAGACCCAGGACCAGCATACACACACACACACACACACACACACACACTCTAAGCATATTTGGGTAGGAATGTGGTTCAGTGGTTCAAGACTAGCCTTGCATGCATGGGTACTGTAGTATACCCAGAACCAAATTAAGATAAAAATAAAGCCCTATTTTAACAGATAAACGACCAGTTACAATAACTTATTCCTATTGTCCGAGCTACATAGAATGTAAAGATTGAGGGGCTGGGAAGGTGGCTCAGTGGTAGAGCGCTTGCCTTGCATGCATGAGGCCCTGGGTTTGATTCCTCAGCACCATATAAGCAAAAAGAAAAATAATAGAATATAAAGATTAGAAAACCAAGCTTGACAAAAGTTAGGAAGACTCCATTTCAGCAAATAAGCCAGTCTTGGTGGCACATGCATGTAATCCCAACAATGCAGGAATTGTAATGGACTGGATGATTATGATCCAATCTGGCTCTGGGAAAAATGCCTGTCTGAAAAACATAATATATAAAAGAGCTACGAGGCATGAATCAACTATTAGTCCCTGACAAGCACAAGGCCCCAAGTTCAAATCCCAAAACTGCCCCCAAAAAGAAAAAAGATAAATTTTAGTTTTTTTTACATTGTCTCCACATATTTTATTTTATTTTATTTTTGTCAGTTGTGGGGCTTGAACTCTGGGCCTGGGCGCTATCCCTCAGCTCTTCAGTTCAAGGCCGGCGCTCTACCACTTGAGCCACAGTGCCACTTCCAGTTTCCTGAGTGGTTTATTGGAGATAAGAGTCTCATGGACTATCCTGCCCGGGCTGGCTTTGAACTTCGATCCTCAGATCTCAGCCTCCTGAGTAGCTAGGATTACAGGCAAGCACCACCAATGCCCGGCCTCTCCAAATATTTTAAAGGTCAAGGTTAAAGATCATTTCTTAAAAAAATATATTTAGCTACCAAACTATAAGCTCAAATCCTATAAGTACTGTAAGTCTGTTATATGTAAAGAAATAACATACAAAAAAAAAAAAAAAAAAAGAAATAACATACAAATTGGGGCAGAGGCACAAACTAGCCTAGTTGCAATACTTAAGTATCTGGTTAATTTCCATACTTTTGTCCTTATACATTGCTTCCCATGTAATATCCCCTCAGGAAAACAAAACAAACAATAAAGCTCCTTTGAGAGAGATGTTTCTCCCTTTATTTGCTTTATTCTGCTTCACAGATGAATCACAAATTTTACGATTTTCAACCATTGCTTTTATTTGCAAGACACTGAGGTAAATTAAAGCATACAATGGTCATAGGAAGGCCAACAATAGGGCACACATCTGAAATCGCATCTACTTTGGAGGCAGAGAAAGGAAAATCCTAGCTCCAGGCTCAACAGGGCAAAAGCTAGGGAGACAGGCATAGTGGGATATGTCTCTGGTCTCAGCTAGTCAGGCGGTAGAGATGGAATTACTGTTTCAGAACAACCAAGGTAAAAGCATGAGACCCTGTTTAGAAGGAGAGACCAAAGGCAAAATTATAGGGGTCATGGGTCATATTATAGAGCACTGGTCTAGCAACCCAGAGGCCCACTTTAATCTCCATGACTATAATAGACAAACATGCAACAAATAGATGAATAAACAAATATATACCACAAGAGCCTGAATCTAGGGCAATTTTGACTTTATCATTCTGCTTTAAGTTAAACTTTTTGAGAGGTATTCACACCTTTTTGTTTCCTTACCCTATGCCAAGAAAATAGTTGGGTGTGCTCATGCTGCCTTTCTCCACTTAGGGGAAGTTTGCTATGCAAAGCTGAAATCCCAAGCTCATCCAAGAGTTTGATCTCAAGATTTGTTCTATGATTGGTTTATGACACAAAACAAAATGAGATTCTGAATCTGGTTTGCTCTCAGACTCAACAAAGAATTCAATGCCTTATGTAGGAGGGAGATAATGTTATTTCGGTTGTGAAAAATGCATTTCAGGGAAGCCTGTATATTTAGATGATCAAACATTACATTGCCATATGAGATCACCAAAGCCATGTCAGCCAGCTCCCAGGTTGAGTTGAGGTGTCTAATTAATAATGGACTTTTATGCAGAATTTCTAGGCCGTAGTCAGAGTGAGGTTCAATTTTGATTGAAAGGAAATAATAGCTTGTGAAAGTTTTGTGAAGCTGTGTTAAATTAGCTGAGTGCAAACCCCAGACGGGTTTTGGAAAGCCATGGGAGGTGAGCCAGACTGCCACCGGGCTGGGTGAAACCATGAAAATCAGGTCCATCTATCTTCATATCTCAGTGGGCCTAAAAGACACACACGAAATTATAATATCTCTCATGAGAGCCTCGGAGACCAGATAGGAGAACGGGTCCTGAACTCCAGCAGCCAGATAACAAACATTAAATGCTTAAACAACCCGACCAGAAAAAGGTGGTGCTCATCTACGGCATCAGGAATGACCTCCAACCTTCGTGGCTTTTCCCATGGCTTATATTCCATAGTTTGCTGAGGTCTTCGAGGAATAGTTGATGTAGCTATGTTCATTCTTTTTAATTCTTCATGGTATTGGGGGTACAAACTCAAAGTTTTATGTTTGTGAGGCTGGTACACTTCTTCTGAGTCCTACACCCAGTCCTTTCTGTTCTGGTTAATTCTGACATAGTGTCTTGCTTTGGGCCCACACTAAGCTGGGCAGCAGTCTTTTGGTTTTATATTCTTGCTATAGTTGGGATGACAGGCATGTGATACTATGGCTAGACTTTTTTATTTATTGAGATGAGATCATATAAACATTTTTCCCGCTAGTCTGTCCTCAAGCCACAAGCTCTCCAATCTTAGCCTTCAGAGATACTAGAATTATAGACATGAACAACCATGCCTGGCCTCTCCATTTATTCTTATTGTTATCTTTTCTTTTCTTTCATTTTTGTCAGTTAGGGGACTTGAACTCAAGGCCTGGGTGCTGTCTTTGAGCTTTTTGCTCAAGGCTAGCACCCTACCACTTTGAGCCAAAGCTCCACTTCAAGTTTTCTGGTGGTTAGTTGGAGATAAAAGTCTCATGGACTTTCTTACCAGGGTTGGCTTTGAACTGCAATCCTCAGATCTCAGCCTCCTGAGCAGCTAGGATGACAGGTGTGAGCCACCGGTACCCAACCACCTCATTCACTCTTTCTTCATTCATTCCTCCAACCATTCAGCAACATGGTTTGAGTTCTTCCAAGAGTCCAATACTCTCACTATAATCATGTTTCTATAGAAAGGTAGTGATGAGATCAGCGAGTGGGTTCAATTAGAGCTTGTCACGTGGAGTCTCAGTACCAAAACAAATGTGCTTTTAAGAAGATTCCGTGAGGACAAATTACTGAAGATGCTGTGGAAAGTGGTACAAACAGAATTATGAGCTGCATCAAAGGATGGTAACTATCTGGAGATGAGCAAAAACAGGTACCTATTATCATACCTGGTCTGGCTGGGAGAGGCAGCTCACTGTGAGCCTGGGGTACCTGAAGGCCACAGGGTAGCACTAGCCAGAAAGGGATACACTCTCACTGGAAGCCTAGAAGGAAAGGATTAGGGCCTTAACTTCCCTGTTCTTCCGCCTTCTGGTCTCCTGAGCTTACCCCACCTCTGATGATTCACTACCCTTTAAAGTCATTCTCTCAAACTTCAGGGCCATAAAATGGCAAAAAATGGATTTGTGTCCAAAGACAGACTAGCCATCAGATCAAAATTATACCAATTAGCATCATTTCTTGCATTGAAATGATTTCAAATAAAGGCCAAAGAGAGATTTCTTCATTAGAAATTGATGGCAACACTGTTTTACTCACACCTGGAAACTAAATTTAACATTCATTACCATCAAATTGTCCCTACAAAACCCAGTAAGGAAGAATGAGGTGTGAAATGCGTGGAGGAAGTGGAAAACAGAGGCCTTGGCACAGGGAATTTTCAAGCTATCAAAGAAGACCATGAAACACCGTAGAAGGGAGAAAGTGAATTCACGAAGAGGTCGCTGGAGAAATCCTCAGGCAAAATGACTCAGAGACAAAAAGTCAAACCAAGAAGACATGAATGGCGGTGTACTTAGGGTTGAGACAGTGTGGCAGGGAGTGGGGGCACCAGAGGAGAAGCAGGGGAAGGGAAAACATTTGCTCAGCCGGGGAACAGAATCATCCACCCACCAGCATCCAGATGGAATAACCAAGAAAACAATGACAGCAGGAAACTTTCCTCCTCACCACATGATCCTCACCTTCTTACGTATGAAATGGCTTTGTGCTTTATGTGCATGGAACATCAGAAACCCTGAATGGCCAAAAGGTTGGGGTACATGGATGCTGAGCAGGAGCCTCTCTCTCCACTCCATAAACTCAGCTGCAGATACTGGGCTCTGTATGCAGCGCCCTCATCTCTCTTAACTTTACTTTCCAGGCCTAGAGCCCTATATGCTCACCTGACCTATCTTGATTTAGTGTCGACCATTTTGCAGAACACTACTTTGCTTTGCATAAATATCACTTTATTTCGATGTCACCATCTTCCAGACCTCTTCTTTTCCTTCACTTGGCTTGACACTTGATCATTGCATTGATTTTTCCCCTGGTCTCATTGCAATGGATCATTGAACTTGATCTTTGTTGGTTATAGTTGCTACCATAGTTGAGTGAGATTAGATTGAAAAGTTGATTGAGAAAGCCAAAAAGAAACTAACCACTGTGTGCTGATGGCTACTAGGGAGGCTGAGATCTGAGGACTGCAGTTAGAAGCCACCCTGGGCAGGAAAATCAATGAGACTGACTCTTATCTCCAATAAACTATTCCGAAAAAGCCAGAAGTAGAACTGTGGCTCAAGTGATAGACAGCTAGCCTTGAGCACAAAGAGGCT
Source organism: Dipodomys spectabilis (assembly GCF_019054845.1). NCBI lineage: Eukaryota > Metazoa > Chordata > Mammalia > Rodentia > Heteromyidae > Dipodomys > Dipodomys spectabilis. The sequence continues at coordinate 27,080,315 of NW_024870773.1, forward strand.
TAGGGATAGCACCCAGGCCATAAGTTCAAGTCCCATGACCTTCAAAAAAAACTATAGGGTTCAATGCAATACATATCTACAATAATGTGTATACTCTCTTCAAGTTTGCAATTGCATCAAAATTTTGTCCTTTGTCCTCAACTGATTAATTGTTCCCTTCTTTTCTCGAGAACCTATTTACAATTACAACAATTTTTAAAGGCAAGAATACCTGGACAAAAGTCAGTTTTTGATCATCTTAATTGAAGCAAGAAAATCTAGGTTATAGGATATAACAACTCACCATTTTCTTTACATGGTAAGGAGCTAAGACAGATTTTAAAGAGAAATAATGGAAAACATAAAATGGTACAAAGATTAATGAAAGGAAAGGGTTTCAAACATTTAAAAGGGTATCTGTTTGCAGAAACATGATACCAAAAAGAACAGATTCAATTTACATATTGAAAAGCCAACACATCAGGTAATTACTGGATTTGGTTTGGGTTATTCTGAAGTTTGAAACTTGATATGTTAGGCAAAAACTAAAGAGAGGAAGACTGAAACTTGGCATAAGAAATATTTGTAGTGATCTGAGTTTTCTGGAAATAGAAAGAATGACCTTCATGGGTGAAAATATTTTCTGTGGGGATAGATTAGGAGCATTCAGAGAGGAAAGTCGTACACTGAAAAGAAAATACATGGAGAGATTCAGATTCCTTTAGTATTTCAAGTTATTGGGTAAGTTTGAAAGTTGATTTTCTTGACATTATTGTTAATTCTCTTGTTGTCCTTATTTTAGCTTGTAGACAACTTTAAAGAAATAAAGTATCTCACATATTATCTTTTTATAATACCATTGAAATGAGGATACACACGGTTACTAAAGTAGTAATTTAAGATCATTTCTCCAGTAAAAGAATGACCTGTACCATTAACTCACTTCTCAAGGAAAAATGTCCAATGCTTCAAGGTTAGTATTACTCTAAGAGCAAAGATTTAATTCTTTATACAAGTAGGATTTTGGTTAAATGAGAAGAATGCCATTTATTACTAGTGGAATGGAACAGGTAGACACTTGATTAAACTGAAACTGTTTCCATATACAATCATATGTATGAAACATTAAAATCCAAATTCTGTCCGTTAGCTCAGGGCTTCTCAAAATTAATTATGTAGGAAAAAATTCCCTGGCTTTTGGCCCCAGTACTTATAACATTATACACCCAGATAAGCAAAATGATGTCTAATAACGTGTGCTCTGAGTAAGAAATCTAAATGAATCGGCACCATGATGTCCCTGGAGAGCAATAACGTAGAAAACAGAACAGAATACAACAATCAAAACAAAAAACAACACAAAGCTAGATCTCTCAGGTTCCATAAGAAAGAGAAGGAAATAAAATGGATCCAAATGGAAACAAGAAGTCAAATTATATCGAATTGTGTATGATATGTGTCTGATTAAGGCGTACTGTATGTATATATGGGCATATCAAAATGGAACTCCTTTGAAGAACTAATTGATGCTAATTAAAACATTGGAGGAAGTGGAGGTGTGGCTTATATATGCTAACCTTGAGAAAAAAGCTCAATGCCCAGGCTGCGAGTTGTAGCCCCAGAACTGGCACACAAAAATTATTTTAAAAGTGGAGAAAAACCATCGGTTATTAAATCAATTGTCATTCCCACAGAATCTATGTCAAATATCTTTTGATGTTAAGGAAAAAATAAGTTCCATGCCTGGCTTATTTTCTAAAAACAGTAATCATTTTCAATTTCATCAAAACAACAACAACAAAACTTTTGGAAAATATCGTCTCTCTGAAGCCTTGTATCATTTCACTTGAAAATGTTTGTGTTGATTTAGATAATTCTAGTGTTGCCTAAAAGAAAATTGGATTTGTGCATGAGATGAAAACGATGACAAGTTATATTGCAAAAGAAATTAACTGAAGAAAATAACAGCAGTATATTGGGAGCTGGCATTATCAACTGGAATTGAAAAACAATCCTTTAAATACTACTAAAGAAGCTACTTCAACTTGATAATACTTCAGATTTCAGTGTTAAGATTCAGAAAGAAACAAAGTAATGAGGACATAACTAAAAGAAGGCGACTGACATTTCCGCACCTGTTCATTTGCGTTACAAATTCAGAATAAAGTATGCTATTTTTAATGAAAAGATTGCCTTGCTTCTCTTTCTTGTATGACTTTAAAAACTTTTATTACTTTAAAAACTGTCTTGGACACCATGATTTATGCATGTATGCATATGTGTGTGTATGTATAGATTTGTGTGTGTATGTGTGTGTGTGTGTGTGTGTGTGTGTGTGTGTGTGTGTGTTTGCTGCTCATAACCTGGTTTTGAAGTTCAGCGATGAGCATTGTGAAGACAAAGAGACAAAAGTACAGTAAAGAACAGGTTTCTTGCCTGCCTTTGCTTTGCCAGTAGCACAGGCTTGTGACTGACTGTTTTTTACATTGATGGAACTTTCTTTTATGGATTTGTCAGTAGCTCCTCAGGAATTAGACCCATGAAGCAGGCAGTACCTCTGCTTGGTTGGTTTCTAATTCATCTCTAGCTCATACCTACAAAGACAGACCCCCAGCCATGGGAAGTTCAGAGAACTTCACTGGCACAAACCTTTTTTTTTTTTTTTTTTTTTTTTTAAATTTAATTTAATTTTATTTGTGAACATACTGTACAGAGGAGTTACAGTTACATGGGCAGGATAATGCGTACATTTCTTACCAAGCATTGCAGCCTCCTCCTTTGTTTATCCTTCACATCCCTTCCCAGCCTCCCCCCTCCCCCCCTAATCCCAATCCTTCTCCTTCGCCTGGCACAAACCTTTTGAGCAAAGGCTATGTTAAAAAATGATTTCATGCTAGCATTACTTCCACGACTCACAGATATTTTCTTAGCAAATCCTTCCTATTTGACTAAAATCCTCGGTAACGTTATAACCTTTTGCTTTAAATTATAGCCCTCTAACCAATCTCACCAGCACCTTCTGATGTTACATATTATTCCTGGTCACATATTATTTTCTTAGCATCACCCCTACCTGTAGTTACTCTGTGTGTGTGTGTGTGTGTGTGTGTGTGTGTGTGTGTGTGAGTGTGTGTCAGTTGTGGAGCCTGTACTCTGGGCCTGGGCACTATCCCTCAGCTCTTCAGCTCAAGGCTAGTGCTCTACCACTTGAGCCATAGCACCACTTTCTGCTTTTTTCTGCTTATGTGGTGCTGGGGAATCGAACCCAGGGCCTCATGCATGTGAGGCAAGCACTCTACCACTGAGCCACCTTCCCAGCCCACTTGTAGTTCCTTTTAACTCAACTTGAGTGTACCTATTCTGTTCTCCAAAGGGATTGACTGGAGGGGAGGAGAATGTATGATTCTTGGAAGACTTGTCAAAGAGCCCTCTAATGTACCACCAAGCTTTGTATATCTCTAAAATCCTAGTTCTGGCCATTAGCCTCGGGCAGTGACAAAAAAGAGAGAGAAAACTGACCCCTGGTCTTTCTGTGTTGGATTCCGACTGCTACCTCTCAAGGGTTTGCCACATCCCTTGGCTTGTGTGTCCACCGCCATCGTGAAAGCCAATATCTGATCATAGAATTCCTGTTGTGTTGTTGATTCTCCTATCTCTTGCGTGCACTTTCAAAGATCCTTGTAATTACACAGGGCCTGCATGGACAATCCTCTCTTCATCTGGAAGTTAAATCTATCTGCAGTCTCAATTTCCCCCATCACAATGTGTCCCAGGGTCCAGAAATGAGGCTGTAGAGACATTAGGCTCACTGTTGCTGTGTCTACAAGAGCCTCCTTTTAAATCACATCCTCTATCACACATCCAGCTTGCTGTAGAAGTTGGACACTCTTAGAAATCACTGTCCCAGAGCAGAGGCTAAGACTAAAACTACTTCATGTCTTGTTAAACACATATGTGCGTGCGCACGCGCACACACACACACACACACACACACATACACACACAAGATTATTACCAGTAAAATACAGCTCTTGCCTAACTCCATGTCTTTCTCTCAAAGGAACTGGTAGGATAATTTCTTAGTCTAGGGCTGATCTTTCCAATGAAATCTCCTTTGGTCTTTGCACAATTTTGTATCATCTCAAGATCTTTCTTCAAAGTTTGTTTTACCAAGATTTATGCTGACACTCACAGTGGGTTAGCTGTAGCATCTGTCTGATTCAGTGCCCGAAGTTTAAAAGTAAACTAAAATGCTCAGCAGCTAATCTGTCCTGCATTGCTAACGCCTCATTTCCTGTGTAAGAAGTGGACAGCACTGGGCTGAAACCTGATGGGACGTATTTTTCTTCCACATTCCTTCCCTAGTGCGATAGCAGCTAACTTTGCAGTGTTCTTTCCACCACTCTGTATTTGAGAGGTCTGCTCATGACCTTGGCTTTGCCATCAGTAACTCCAGTTTCTAGTATTCACATAGCTTTTATTCCGTTTCGTCTTCAGTCATCATCTAACTGAGCAATGTCCATTTGGAAGAGAGTGATTTATAATATTGGTGTGAACCTAAATTGAGATTCATCTCTGTTGAGAAGTTCTGAGTTGCTTGCTCTGGTAGATTTCATAAAGCTCACCAGGGAGGTCATGTTAGCACACCCACCAGCAGGGACAATTTGGATGTTTGTAAGTCACTGACTGTAAATATCCAGTGCCCTTATACCCAACCATCAGCTCAATCAGCCCCTGATGAGCTACGTTTTTGGTTTTTTCTGCAGAAACACAATGGATAACACCAGAGACCCCATATTAAATTCTGCTTAGAGCATTCACATGGTTTTTTGAGTGCTCTTTCTTCCTTTATTTTTGGAATCACTACTGCTGTAGAGAAAATAAAAGATTATTCAATTTAGCATGTACTATACAAAGCAATGGCCAAGAGACTGAGAGAATTTGTCAAAAGTAAGGGAGATATTTGCATATCTTCCTTGCGTTTATCCAACAACTTCAACTATAAATCAGAAGGGAAGAACAAAGAGGGACAAGCACCTTTTCTTCATAGTCAGTAATCTGAAGTAACTGCACTATTTTCTGTTTTATCATTGAAATTGATCAACAGTGTATGGTTTGTTGAGCTGTGAAAGAGATGAAATGTAGAACAAATTCATGATAAAGTAAGTGAGCATTCAGATATCCAGTCTTGGTGAATCACATGAACTTATGATGAGGAACATCCTTGAACATCAAAGTAAACTCTTGAAAGAGTTCAATGAAGCAACATGTAGTAGGTGACAAAATCTGATCTGCTTTGTTAGAAGAAAACTCTGCTCAAGCATTCAGCGTGAAGAATCGCCCATTTAGGAAGGCCACTACGGTGAAAAATCAAGGTTCTACGCAGGAAACTTTATTAGCACCAGTGAGACTCAACTTTCATTGTGCACTAACATGCTCAAGAGTCTACATATGGGATTTCTCATCCTGCAAGTTTCACACATGTGATTGATTTCTGGAGGGTTTGCTCTGATTTGCCTGTATGACTGTTTGTCTACTGCCCATACTCCACATTAGACTTCAGAAGTAATAGACAAGAAAATAATTTTATAATGTTAATATGGCATGCAGAAGTCTGAATTTGTATACACATGAATGTTTATTCCTTTATGTCCAATGTGCTATTGACTGGGTTTTTTTTTCTGTGCCAATTGTGGGGCTTAAACTCAAGGTCTCATGCTCTCCCTTGTTTTTGTCTTTTGTTTTTGTTTTTGCTTTTTTGTGCTCACAACTGCTACTCTACCACTTGAGACACACATCCAGTTCTATCTTTTATTTCTGGTTACTTGGAATTAAGAATCTCTGAAATTTGTCTACCAGAGTTGGCTGGTAGACACATAGAGGAGATCAAACCTTGCTCCTCACATTTCAGCCTCCTGAGTAGCTAGAAGTATAGGTTGAGACATTGGCACCTGGCTTAATAATATTTTATATTTTTATTATGCCTTTTTTTTGCTTCCCCCTTTTTATTCTTATCTTCTTTTGGTTTTACAAAGAGTTTTCCATTGAACAGATCCATGTGTGTATGAGTGTCCTTCTGCATCTCAATCAGCATCGTTCCTTCCATGCACCAGCTCAGCTCTGAGGATTAATTCAGGAAGTTCCTGACTATGACTAAATTCTAAAGTTTCTCCTGCTCATTACTGTAGCAGAGTCAGCGTTTCAGGTCTGACACTGAGGTCTGCGATCCACTCTGAGTTGATGTCAATACAAGGTGAAAAGCAGGGTTTCTTGCGCATGTAACTGATGTCCAGTTTTAGTCTCCACTCACATTGACAAGTGGAATTGTATCAAGATAAAGACTTTCTTTGTGATAAATGATAAATAGTCGCTAAGCTAAAAAAAAGCCTATAAAACGGAACATCTTTGCTAGCTATACATTCAATAAGGGTCAAACAACCAGGATATACAAGGAGTTCAAAACACTAAACCCTCAAAAAAAATCAATAACCCAATTAAACATGAGCAAATGAGCTAAATAGACATTTCCTAGGAAAAGGATGAATGGCCAATAAATGCATTAAGAAATCCTCAATTTTCCTAGCCATAAAGGAACTGCAAACCAGTGTATTATTTTTATTGGCATTTTTTTTTATCAGTGCTGCTATTTACGAAACATACATGGCTGAATTCATCCTACATTCTATTCTGAGGGGAATGAAACATGGAAAACTCTAGGAAGATTTTCAAAAGCAAAATTAAGCTCTATGATATTTTGAACTGTGGTTTAATATGCAAACCTAGAGTACTCTTTCACTGACCTATCAAAAGGCAAGCCAGTTATATTAGTTAGAAGTTTGTTTGTCTAGGAATGACTGAAAATTTCAAATAACAATGCTTTACATGAGATATTAACGTACTTAATAACTTTTACAAAAGTCTCAGATTAACCGGGGTTAGTTTGGCTTTGGGGGTTTCAAAGTCACAGTCTCCATAGAAAGATCGCTGAATTCTGTAGATCCTAGACAAGGCCTTACATCAACTAGGACTGAGAAAGAACTGTTTAATTATGGTAAAGAGACAAAGTGTAAAATAAATAAGCCCTACAAGGAACAAGTTAAAATATGGGTCAAAATGATCATAAAAGCGACTGTTTTACAATTGTAATAGAAAAGGCTTTGTCTTGTCACTGGAGGCACAGAAAACACTGAGACTTGAGAGCAGGAAGAAATTGCTTCTCCATAGTGTAATGCAGGAAGATAGCACCTACCCAGTGTTATTGAATCTCAAGAACATAAAAAAGTTTTTTGTCAAAAGAACAGATTGGGTTTCTACTTGAAAAGGAATTTAAGGGCCTTCTGCTATTTCTATCCAAACAAGACTAAATCATAGAATAAGCTCAAGCATCGTCTGTTACGGGCTTAGAGATACAAATACCTTTATGGGAAGCAAATGTAAGAAGAATGAGCTCTTCCCATGTAAGGCCATGGCAGAGATTCCCTCTGTGCTTGGGATAATTGCTAAAATTGAGGAGAGATCTGCCAAAAGAGAAATAGCCATGAAAAGAACCATTTCCTTGAAAGGGAAGGACACTACACAGCCTTGAAAATGTGTGGCCAGTATGTCAAATGTTAATCTGAAACTTGTACCAAACAAGCAGGGCTGGGGTAGGGTCTTCATTACGGCAGACATGCTGTCAGCCCTTCAGTCTTGGACATTTCTGGAGCCCTAAACTCTAGCTGTACCACAGTGTCAATGCCTACCAGATCTAAAGATCTATAATCTTGAGGTTCAATAGTCCATGGCCAACCAGGTGGTAATCTTGCAGTGACTGGAGCCCATGGCCTATTAAAAGTTGGAAGTCCACACCATGTCTTCAAGTACTGTTGATTCAGAGCAGAGGATTAAAACAAAACCTGCATCCAAGCCCCAGACTGGGTTCAGTTCAGTTCCTAGTGCTAATGTCTTCAACATGGCTGTGGAGAAACCTCTGGGCTAGAGTCCAAGGCAAAGAGGGGTCACCCTGGGTCTTGACCCTTAAATGGCAAGACACTTAAGAGTAGATTATTCCAGCTGACAGACATCTGGTGACCAGCAAGCCCAAACTTGATTTGTGGAACTCAAGGAAACTCCACATAGACACATTCACTTGGAGCCATAGGAGCTAGAGGCATTGGATCTCTGTAAGTGCAAAAAGTCTCTCTGTATCTGTATCTGTCTCTGTCTCTCTCTACATATATTTGTATCTATGACCCTCTAAATGTATTTTCACCATTGTTGACTCTCTTTACATATATGTGTGTGCTTATGGCTTGTGTATAAAATTCCTCAGTACTGTTAGACACAACACTCCAAATTAAATTTGAGCACAAGTTTGTAAGGAATGAAAACTTTAAAAGTAACCTTATCAAAAGAAAAAAATTGAAAGTAGACACAGACCTACAGACAGCATAGAAGCCAGAAGGATCAAAAATTGACTGAGAAAACATGATGAATATTTCAAAGAATCTCAGGAAAATATAAGTAACTCAAAAAGATGAGAAATTACAGAATAGATTTAAAGGTATAAAGAATAAATGGGCCATGTGCGGTGGTCCCTACCTATAATTCCTGCGACTGGAGAGGTAAAGAAAGGGAGGATCATAGTTCACAGTTAAGTCTAGCAAGAAGTTATAAATCTCCCTTCTCAACCAGCAAGTTGGTTATAGTGTTTCATATTTTTAATCCCAGCTGCAGACGAGCTACAGGAAGATTATGGTAAGAAACTGGTCCTGGGAAAAGTGTAAGAGTGCCTCAGAGTGTGTGTGTGTGTGTGTGTGTGTGTGTGTGTGTGTGTGTGTGTGTGTGTCTTTCCTGCCACAGCTGATTGAATAAAGGACCTCTTTCCTGTCAGGCTCTTGGGAAATGTTTGAACTTATAGCACATCAGCAATACATAAAGATCTTTTCTGCACTTTAGTATATGTGTGTATAGCTAGGTATAAATAGTATATTCTATGTATTTGTATGTAGGTATTTTATATTTATATTCCTTTAAATAAGAGTATAATACAGACTTTCACATTTTGTTTTTTTCCAATTTAGCCTATATCCTACCTGGTCACATTTCTGTGTGTGATATACATTTATATTTATGTATATGTGTGTATATATGTACACACATATACATATACATATACACACATATTTGCACATTTACATACATATATGCTTATATATTTATCTACAAACTCTCATATATGCATTCACATTTATACATATTTTTATATGTGTCCTTTTCACTTTTAAAGAAAGCACTGGTATGAACCATAACTTTGAAAATTAATGTTTAACTTATATTCACCAACATTTTACTTATGATAAACAAGAATGACTCAATCGGAGTGCAAATACACCATCAGTGCTAAGCACATGACAAGTTCTCCAACAATTCTGGAGAAAGAAGGAGGGAGAAAGGTACAGGGAGCACAGTACAGATGAGCAAAGGTGGTCCAAGAGTATCAAATGCCCCTTGTAAACAGCACAATGAGATCTCTTTGTGCAACTAAATTGTGCTAATGTTTTTCAAAGTGGAAATAAAAGTAATAAAGAACAGCTACAACACACGCACCGCTCAGCTCATCCTTAATGCTGAAAGATGGAATGTCTCAAATGCAGAATCGATTCAGGATGACCGGCTGAGCACAGAGGCAATGTGGGGGGATGGGCAGCCCAAGGACCTTGACTTTGTTGGAACTATTCTATTTCCAGGTTAGGATAGTGAATATAGGAAACTACACACAAGAAAAAATCTTATTCTGAATTAAACATACATGTCACGGATACATTAATGTCAAATTGGGGAAATCTAAATAAATTTTATTAATTGTACCAATTTCACTTATTACTTATTTTCTCTATCACTATCTTATTCTTCTCTTCTTCCCATTCTCCTCTTCTTCCTTTCTTTTCTCCTTTCCCTTCTTTCCCCTCATAACATTCTTACTATTAATATGTGGAAAAAATAGAACAGAAACCAAGAAAACCTTAGTGATTTAGACAACTTCAAATAAATAAAAATACAAGCCGGTCATATATTTACATATGAACACCCATTTAATTCCGTTATTATTAGTTCAAATAACTTTACTTGTATAATTTTCTAAAGTGTCTTAAGTATATAAAGGAATTTCACACAATAGGCCTTGACGTTTTATTGGCTTAATTTTCAGCCTACTTAAAGCTACCAGCAAATAGCACTTTGATTCCTTATAAAGAACAAATCTGAGTGACTCTGAATAGCCCTGGGAGCTCACTCATCCAAAGCAAAGCTATGGAGCAGGTTGGACGTTCTGCTTCTGTAAATAATCGGTCTTGGTTTCCCAGCTGTTGGCTGATATCTGAGCAACCTCCCTTGGATGCTGTTTTGTTAAAGGAGCTGAATAGTAAAAAGAGATACAGAAAAATGGTTGGAATTGAGAGGAGGCAGAAGAGAGGAAATCACTAGTATTCAAACCTCCAAATGGAACACAGACTTTCCCTGCGGGTAGCAGATAATATGCTTGGAAGTTCGCAGCCAGAGCATCAAAGAGGAAACTTTCCAAGGTATTTGTGGTTTTCAAAATATTCAAGCTCATCCAATTCTCTCCATCCTCAAAACATGGGCAATAGAAAAATTTTGTGTGTGTGTGTGTGTGTGTGTGTGTGTGTGTGTGTGTGTGTGTGTGTGAGACAAATAGTGGCAAAAGCCTCTACTTGAATTTCAGTGAAATGTTGGGCTTTTATCCCTCCCAATAGAACAAGGTGATGGCTAGGTAGAGATGTATGTGCATAGACAGTACAGAACAGCATCTTCTGAAGCTAGAACATTCTCCATCTCCATCTTGATTTCTTTAGGAATTACTGCAAGAACAGAAAATAATTAGGAAACAGAACCCTATTTGAAAAAATTCCAAGAAAAAGAATGAAAAATACTCAACTCACTCTACAGCATTCCTTCATGCCCCCCTGATCTTCTGAGACCTTATTAATAAGTCTGTAACATTAAGAGACTCATTAATTCTTAATATCTGCAAATACAGAGCTGAGCAAACTACAGAGTGGCAAAGGAGTATCTTTACTGTATTCTTAGCAGTAAAAGTATATCACAATCAGTGGTTTAAAAATGACTCTGCTGCTAATTGCAATAATACATGAAATAAAATAGGATTAATTTTTAAAAGCACCAATTTACAAGTATTACCTCAAGATGCTTTTGGTTTATTTGTGGTTGACTTATTGCTGGAGCAGATTGACATCATTCACTTTATATTTATAAAAGGAAAGTAAAAATTATGACAACACAACAAGCACAGTGAATTCAATATCCATTTCTGATTTTTAAAAATTGTAACATTTTTGGAGATGTGAATTAGCTTAATCTCTTAATAAGCATCTTCAGAAAACAGAAAATATGCTTAATTGTGAAATATGGAAATAATTTCCTCTAATAGTAGAAACAGGATAAAGCAAGGTCTTGAAATCACTTCAGTACTTTAAGACAGTTCTGTCAGTGCTGAAACCAGAAAAATAGTGAACAGTGTAATAATTGGAAAGGAAGAGTAGACATGATAATACGAGAGCATGGATAAAACACCTCAAATTGAATTTTGACATACCAGGAACTTACTATACAGATGCAATTACATAAAAATTATTTTGCATGTCCAATAAAAACCAATCAACATGACCTGGGAATATAATATATGTTATATATATATTATCTAATATAATACAATAACATTATATAATATAACTTTATATGTGTTTATATATATATATATATACATATATATATGCATTTGTAGCTGAGCTACATGCTTCAGTGGTAAAGAACTAGCCTTGAAAATGAAAGCTTAGGAAGAGCACCCAGGTCCTGAATTCAAGCCCCAGGACCAGAGAAAGTTCATGCGCGCGCACACACACACACACACACACACACACACACACACACAATCTCTGTAAAAAGTTATTGAAAAAAGTTTAAGGCCTTAAAAACATAATAGGAATTATGTCAGGTACCAGTGGCTCACACTTACGGGATCTGAGGATCCAGATCCTGTGCTAGCCCTAGCAGACAAATCTAAGAGACTCTCATCACCAGTTCACTGGGAGAAAGCTCAAACTGGAGGCACGGCTCAGGTGGTAGAGCACTAGCCCCAAGTAAAATGCTGAGTGAGAGCCTTGAGTTCAAGCTCCAATACTCATATGTAAATATACAATGATGTGCATGTGTGTAGGTATACAGAATTTGTTTTCTAGCTCCCAATTCTAATCAAATGTCTATAAATTCAATATATGTCTTAAAATAATAGCTTTTTCTCATACTGGGCAAAGAGGTGTTTTCAAAACATAAAAAAATGCCAATGGTGGTGAGTAGCAGACAGAGAAAAATATAAATGAAGAAGTGTTGTGTATCATATCAAGATTAATAAGCCCGGAGTATTTATGAATCTGAACTACTGGCACTGAGACGGATAAATTGATAGCTGAGACCAGCTGTAAATTCCAAAAATGTCACCGTCTCATTATCTATGTGTCTCTTGTCAGCTGAGCCTGGCACTGCAGATGAAGAGAACTCTATTGAGAAACGTCTCATGAGTCAAAACTATAAGTGAACAAAACTGAAAAAAATGTCTTCCATCCTCAGGTCCCTAAGATACCCTGAATCAGACCTTCGGCGGGACACACCCACGGGTTCCCTAGGCTGTCTCTAGCTTTCCAAGCCCTTGTGCTTCAGCACCTGGTACCACGATCTCAAGTACTATCTTGATACATGGAACACCCCAATACAAATTTCTAGTCTTAAAGTGCAGATTACTTATCCACGGTTAATGTACATGTCAAGTCAATACATTGATAGCTAGTCATTTTCAATAATGACATCTTCAACCTTTCAGTTTCTCAGGTGAAATATTTGCAGCCCTGGGATTCTACAATTCAGCCTCAACCTTGTGATTTGGAGACATCCCTAGGTTAGGGCTAAGGCTTGAGCTCAGAGATCAAACACAGATCCCTTTCTTCTCCTGCTCTCATGCTCTAGGGTCTTGGCTTGGCGAAATAAAGCCTCAGAGTCAAAAGCCTGTCTTACTAATGTCTTAGCTCAGCTCCTTACAAAAATGAAAATCCTATGCTCAGCTGGATGCCAGTGGCTCACATCTGTAATCCTATCTACTCAGGAGACTGAGATCTGAGGATTGTAGTTCAAAGCCAGCCCAAGCAGGAAAATCCAAGAGACTCGTCTCCAATTCCAGTTAACCACCAAAAACCAAGATGTGGAGCTGTAGCTCAGTGCTAGAGCCCTAACCTTGAGCAAAAGAGCTCAAGGATAGCACTCGGGCCCTGAGTTCAAGCCCCAGGACAGCACACATACACAAAAATCTCATTCTCAAACTATGAGGAGGAGGAAATACAGGAGTCAGGCAAAACAGAATCTCTTTCCCTGATTTTACTAAAAGTTGAGCAGCAGTCTCACCAGGAAAATGCACGTGTTTGTGTGTGCACCTTGTGTGTGCACCTTGTGTATACAAGTGTGTGCATTATCAGACAGTGAGATGAGAAGTCATTGCAGAAAACCTTCCTATCTGGCTTTCGGTGGGTCTTCTGAAAACTGCGAAATGCAAACAGGGAATTTCCTGGCACAGCTCCCATTCCACGACAGGCCGTTCACTGATGTGTTCTGCCATTTATCCACTCTATTCCCTCCTGACTCACACCGAAGATTGGAAAAGCAGTTCCACACCCAGAAGCTTTCTATACTGGATTTCCTAGACATAAAAACACAGAACCCTGAGTGTATTGTCTAAGAACCAGGCCTGAACTATCTGAAAGACTTAGAGGATGTGACAGATTTAATATAGTTACCAATTTAGGAAATGTCACCATAATACAAAAGAAGTCTTAGCAATGGATTAATTTCTTTTTCTGGTACAAAGCAATATAATGAACTTAGGGATGTTTTTACAGTTACAGTGTTAAAGGCTTCTCAGTGGTGGTCAAGACCCATTGTATGATGTTTGATCATTGCTTATGGTTTTTGCCTCTAGGTAGGAGACTTAAGGAAAAGATTGTTGTGTATGTTTGGTCTGTCCTGTCCCAGCCGCCAGCCCGCAGCTTTGCCTCTAGTCAGCCGTGACCCCAGCACATCTAAGTATAAACAAGATGTCTATGAGGAGAAAAGGGAAGGAAAGGACTTTCTGTAAGAATGCAGAACAAAGGGAGAGAATGTAAGAGGCTTTTAAAGGAACGATCTTGAAGCTCTAAAGTTGAATTAATACCATGAATATGTAAACTTGGTTTTTTTAAAGAACAAACCAGAGTTTTAAATTAAAAATGAAGCCAAGGAGAGAAGCATAAATAAAAAGCAAAATACAGCTTTCATGCATAAAGCTAAAAACGCTGCATAAAGGTAGAAACATAACAAATAACAAGACAATGGTATGAAAATAAGGAGCAACATCATATAGCATTTATGATTGTGACAATTCAGAGAACTATATGTTTTAAAGAAAGTAGAAAAAAATAGAAAAATAAGCCAGGCGCCGGTGGCTCATGCCTGTAATCCTAGCTACTTAGGAAGCTGAGATCTGAAGATCACAGTTCAAAGCCAGCCCAGGCAGGAAAGACTGTGAGACTCTTATCTCCAATAAACCACTAGAAAACTGGAAGTGGTGCTGTGGCTCAAGTGGTAGAGCGCTCGCCTTAAGCTGAAGAGCTGAGGGACAGTGCCCAGACCCAGAATTCAAGCCCCATGAGCAACAAAAAAAAAATTACAAAAACAGAAGCATGGTTCAATGAAAAGCACAGTTTGCAGACAGGACAGTAAGGTCTTGATAGCAAGAGAAGGAAGGCAGGCATCCATTCCTAAATATCTGGGCCTCGTTCTTGGATCTCTCACATACACCCTGGAATCTGTGAACCATGACAGACTTACAGACTTGAGATTTTAGAAATAGGACAAAAATAGATACTATCCAAGGTCTGACAACTGTCACAATGTTAGAGTCTCAAGAATTAAAACAAATACATCTCTTACCATGTTACCAGGATAATGAAGAAAAAGGCTCTATAAATATCCCTGCTGGGCTATAAATTTAAATGTCTTCCAGAGAGCCACAGGTTGACTGTCACCCTGGTGGCATTTATGGCAGTGATATAAATTACAAGAGATCTTCAGGTTATTGGGGGGTATGACCTTGAATGGGAGTGTGACCTTGAACGGAATCTCAAAGACAAGCCCATTGTCTTTTTCATGTCCTGGCTCCAAAGTCAAGTGAGAGGCTTAGTTCTACCACCGTCTGCTCCTACCATGAGGTGTCACCTTACCACAGACACCAGAACTGGGACTAAGTGATCATGGTGTAGAATATCCAAACACTGAGATACCATTCTTCCTTATAAATTCCTTATCTATCTTGAGAATTGTATATACTGACAGAAAGCTGGCTACC
Organism: Dipodomys spectabilis; assembly: GCF_019054845.1. Lineage (NCBI taxonomy): Eukaryota > Metazoa > Chordata > Mammalia > Rodentia > Heteromyidae > Dipodomys > Dipodomys spectabilis. Next base: position 27,095,739 of record NW_024870773.1, read on the forward strand.
ACGGTCCATCATGTATTCACATGCATGCTCACACATACGCACGCACACACACAACAAACACAGAGCAAATAAAACAGAGCTGTGAAAGCAGAAGTCATTATCCTCTTTGTCTTACTTTATTAGTTTATGATCAAGTTTGCCATGCACCTGGTCACACTTAATCTGATGACTGAAAACCGACTTTTGGTTCTATGGACCCTGTCAGTTCTTTATTTTTTGAGGGGGGAGCTATTCTATATTATAAACATGTGCTCACATCTTTATCGCCTCTTCAAGATTAGTAGTACCATTCCTTTGTTCTTTTCTTGAATGTTTCATCATCTTTTAGTAGTTGTACAAAAGAGGTGTCATTCCACAAAGCAGCTGATGAATACCAGGCATCCTGATCAATGTCGCCCCTTTCCACATCCTCACCCACCCCTTCCCTCACTTTTCTTAACTATTAGGATATGTACTGACTTTTTTGGCCATCTAATAAAAGAGTTCAGGTATACAATGCATGGTGATCTGTGTCATCCAGTCAATATCTTCACCCTCCTTCGACCCACCTCTTCCCTTACTTTTCTGTTTTGTACACTGAACCCTTATCTTTACTTAGAACCTTTCATGTCTATGATTCATATCTCTAGAATAATTACTATGATTTTTTAAACACCCATGTTCCTCCAAAAGCACATTAGCAGATGTGATGCAGGAGAGATCCCGCAATGCTTTTCCTCTTTCCACTTCTCATGGGGTGATCAGAATCTCCCAGCCCTCCCCCATTCCTGCCACCGCAAACAAATGTTCTCTAACTTGAGCTGCCCTACTGACGTGCAGATGCAGGAGCAGGAGATTGAGGAGAGATCATCTGTGCTACTGAGATGTGTGCGCTAAAGTGATATACAAATTCTGATGGCATGCTGATTTCCAAAACAAGGATTAAAGTCAGTACACTTCTTTGAACTGCCTGGCTGTACACAATTGAAGTGCTTGAGTATTGATTGAACGTCAACACATAGATCTCTTATAAAGCCACACAGAAGGAGGGGTTTAGCCAAGTATGTAGGGAAAGGAGAACAATGCAACCAAATTTCTGAGGACTAGCAACTTTTCCTCTCTGTCTCTCTGTCTCTCTCTCTGTCTCTCTGTCTCTCTGTCTCTCTGTCTCTCTGTCTCTCTGTCTCTCTCTCTCTCTCTCTCTCTCTGTCCCTCTCTCTCCAACTCTCTCCTACCTTCTCTCCTCTTCTCTCCCCCGCTCCTTGGATTCTCCCTCCCACTCTCTCTCCCTCAACTCTCCCTCCTTCCCTCTCTTTTTCGATCTCTTTCTATCTCTTTTTTCAGGCACTAGTGTGGTTTGAGCTCAGCACTTTGGTACTTAGAAATTGCTAGGCATCACTCTACCAGCTACCCATGCCCATTGTCCTTTTTGTTATTTTGTGGATATATATTCTCATTTTTGCATGACTGTCTAGGGTCCTCCCTATGCCTCCCCCATAGCTTTTACAACAGGCTCACACCACCATGCTTGGCTTGTTTGCTGAGATGAAGTCTCATGATTTGGGGGAGGGAAGTTTCTGGGATGAAAGCACAACTTGCTGGAATTATAGCCAGGAGCTACAATGACTGCCCAAGAGAAAAATAATTCTTAAGATTTTGGGCCAAGCTTGAAGAATTCACCATCACGGGAGAACATTGTAGCTACTACAGGAACAAACAATTAATGAATAGACCATTGACATTATTGCTTGAGAGCCAAGGGACTCTTCCATTTTAATATGTGGTTATGAAAATACTTAATCCAGGATTTTTCTTTTGATCTCCAATTAATGACCCCTCAAAGCTGCAAAATATGATTAGTAGTACATACCATCCCTACATGTAGCATACATGAATAATTCATTCTACCCTTCCTGCCTCTCTCCACGTTACAACCCTGTCCCGCTGAGGTAACCACTGGGAAAAGACAGCCCTCTGGGGCCATTAAGGTAGTGAGAGCCTCTTTTCCTCAATTAAATAACAAGACCTCAACTTCAAGAATAATCAACTTCTTTTTTATTAAAATTCACATCAATTAGCTGTAGAAGGATTTTGGCAAATCCATAGATGCACACAATGTACATTGACCAGGCTCAGCCCCCTTCACACGCTCTCCTTCCTCCTCTTCCTCCTGCCCTCACCCTCTCTTCCCTTCTCTCCCTCCTCTCCACTTCCTGTTCTAAAACCAGTGTCAGCAAACCTCACTGTTCCTTCTTCACGCATGACCATCTTCACTCATCTTCTCCCTCTCCATTGCGCTTCCACCATCCTACTAGTTCCCAGTCAGGACTCAGCTTACGTTCCCATCACACACCCGGTTCAAAGGCAAGTCAGCCTGGTTTCACACATGAATACAGAAAGATAATCAGATCAGCCCTCACCTCTCCTCTCCTCTCACCCCCTACCATTCTACAACTTTCAGGGAGTTTGTTTTTTTTCATCTTCATGAGCTGATGGAGTGTTTTGGAATTGTTTGCCCTTCAATCCTTGCAAATGGTCTCTCACAACGACAAACATGCTATCCTTCTCTCTCTTTCTATACATCTATCTATCTATATGATAGTTTTTTCTTCTCTGAGACAAAAAAATACAAATAAGTTGGTCACCAGTGGTTCACACCTATAATCCTAGTTCCACTGGAGGCTGAGATCTGAAGATGGAGGTTTAAAACCATCTCAGGCAAACAAATCCAAGGGACTTTTATCTCCAATTACCCAACAAATATTTGGACATGGAGGTGTGGCTCAAGTGATAGAAAGTCAGCTATGAATGAAAAAGCCAAGCAAGAGAGTGACACCTGGCTTTTAAGTCTTATTAGTGTGCATGCATGCGTGTGCGCGCACACACACACACAGACACAAAATAAAATTAAAAAAAAACAAAAACAAAATAAAGAATATAATCAACTTCAAGGAAGTCTCTCTGCCATAATAAAATGAAATGTATATAAATCTAACATATAACCATAGAAGTCACTATTTTTAGGAAAAAGTTAAAGTGAGAACTATTTGACCAGAAGTTTTGCATTAAGTTAAGCTGCATAAATCAACCCCAATATTGTCACCTGATTATAATTCTCCATCGTGATTATTAAAAGTAAATCTCACTGGTTTAGATCTGTCCTTTGCAGCAGAATGTCACATTTGTTTTTGGTGCAGGCATTCCAAAACTTTCTCAGTACCATCAGTTCTGCCCACCTGCTCCACTAGGAGGATTACACCTGGTTGGAAAGAGGAACCCAGATCATGAGACTACCGTGTGATCTCAGTCTGACAGCTCTGAGATCTTTACTGGGGCACAGGCTACCTCTGTGTGAACGCACAGGACACGAATGTACATGCTAGCCACAGGGTCATCAAGACCGTCTCTGGACAGAGCTGCTGGCCTTCCCTGATGCAGTGCTCATGACCAGTTTGTGATGCTTGAAGACAGCATCACAATTCAGGAAAGCCAAGCTATCTCAGCTAGGCAACCATGTTTGGCTATTCTTAGCTCCTTGTTGATGTGGACAGTAGTGGCTGTGGTGACAACGTGACAAGGGTCCACTGATTCAGTGTGGGCTTTCTGGTTCCTAAGATGCTTTCCACTATGGTAACTCTGAAAGCGAAGTCATGTAAGATTTAGTCGTTGGCAAATACCAGCTTTTGTTAGTTCACTAACTGGATTCAAGTGAAGTTTTAAAGGCACTGAGTTTTAAAACAAGATGTTCTGTTTTGTCACAGGCTAGAATCCCCAAAGTGATGTACATACACATGACATTTGATGTAAGTGACGAGTATTATTTCCATACCCTTTTTCATTCACTCTTAGATAATTGACAAGAAGAAAATACCATGAAAGCCTTGATTGGAAAATACTATAGAACCAGTTAGTATGTAGTCTAGGTGCCTAAATCATGGCAAAAGTTTAAGTAATGACTCTAAGCTCCTGTCTGGTAAACACCACAACTCGCTTGTCAGATACTGGTTAAAAATCAGTGCCCAGGGCATGGGATGGTGAGATTTTACCCTTATGCATTTTTTAAAGAGGAAAATGGTCTGAAATTATTCTATTAAAGCTCACAGCTGCTTTCTGGGTTGGCAATCATAATGTGACCCATCTGTCAGGGCTGGCCTTGGGCCCGATCTCTGCTGAGGACAGGGCAGCTCATTCATTCCTCACCATGGGAAATCAGCATGCTCTGGCCACTTGGGCTCTGAGTCCATGAGAACAGGGGAGCAGGGGAGAGGCAGTCCAGGCTTCATCTACTCCCAACACCTAAGGGTTGGCTCCCTGTGGGGGTGAACTCTGAGCTGAGATCTGGTGAAAATGCAAAACAACAAAAACACCATATAAACAAAAATCATAAGTGCACAGACTTACCCATAGGCTGGGAATGTGGCTCACTCATGGAACAATTTCCGTGATGTCCAAGGTAAGCATCACAAGAAACTCACTGAGTAAATAAGCAAACAGTAAATGCTAGGCTTGGCTGGAAGTCACCTTGGAAGATGCCCAGAGGAACTGATTATTCACATAGGTTAAGTCCGGAGTTTCCTATGGCAATGCAAAGGTCTCTTAGAGATCAGACGGTCCCAGAGACAATGAGGCCCTAAGTTCTTTATTCCATGGCAGAGTTGTTTCATCTAGATGTTTGCTTGTTTCACAAGACCTCATTTCTATGACTTTGAAATGCAATAGTGCATATGATTGCTTCTCAGCCTCTCTCAACAATATTCACCAGTAGCTCAACCTCACTAAATAATTGAAAATGACTTTGCTCACAAGGTAATTATGTGCCTCTTCCTTGTTCTTGGATGAGACTGGCTGAATGTTCACTTGGAACCACTGGTATGGCCATGCAAGCAAAAGCAATCCTTGGTGGATATTTCCTGCCTGCATGCTCACTTGATTTGTTTGAAGCTAAGAAGAGTATCTGCCACACAGAATATTTTACTTCATTCATATGTAAGGGTACGTTCCTGCTACATCATGATCGTCATTCTTACGTTCATGATTATTAATTATGTCACAAATAATTTTATACCTTGCTACCTCTAGTCCGATGTGCTAATAGTCTGATTGCCCGTCTAGACTGTCCACCTTCTCTACTCTTGTAAAACCTTAAATCAGGGGGTACTTCTCTCTTATTTATGGGAAGACATGAAATGTCACACAGCTGGTGGCCACACATGAGGAAGACAACTGGGAAGGAGAGCTCATTAGTAACTGAGCCGAAGCACTAGCTATGTTCAGAGGTCTACAGGACCCTGGAACAACGCTGAGAACCAACCAAAAAAACCAGAAGCTTTATAGTTTCTGCCTAAGAAAGAGCCGGCGATGAGAACCTGGGTGGAGGGGTGAGCCGGGGCTGACCTGCGGGCTTTATACTCTGTCCCTGCCCCACGCTGCAGGCCTGATGGGTACAGTCTGAGCAGAAGCTCCACCGTCCTCTGCCTACACCACCACAGTGCGCATGGGGGATACTCCCAGCTACATTATGTGGAAGATTTGCATCCAGGATCATAGACTTTTTGCTTGATAGTTTAAATACAGGATTTTAGGTGAATGTGTATGTATGCTTTAGTGCATGGCCTGAGTTTCTCAAACCATTATTAGCATGTAGAATTATCTAAATTTCACCTGTACATATTCTAAGCATTGATCACAAAGAAGATACCAAATAGTGAGGACTGAAATTCATCCTCAATTTAACTCCTACATTTTCTTGTCTCTAGTTTGAGGCAAGGAACATCATATAGTATGCATGAAGTGAAAACTCGAATCAAATCAAAATCTTGATTGGCTTAAGAGAATAGCTGTGTTATTGACTTTTAAGATCCCAAATAATCCCCATTCATACTTACAACCATGGCTATTTTTAAGATTCTTTTTTTTTGGGGGGGGGTCTAGTTGTGGGGCCTGAACTCTGGGCCTGGGCGCTGTCCCTCAGCTCTTCAGCTCAAGGCTAGCGCTCTACCACTTGAGCCACAGTGCCACTTCCGGCTTTTTTTTTCTACTTATGTGGTGCTGAGGAATTGAACCCAGGGCCTCAAGCATGCAAGGCAAGCACTCTACCACTGAGCCACCTTCCCAGCCCAATCATGGCTATTTTTATTAAGTAAAAATTTTTACTTGCTTCACGGAATAAGTAATATAGTCTATGTTCTTGGCATGACAAAATTCCTTCTGTCAATCAGACTGTATCTTTTTTATTAAATGAGATTAAATGGGACTGCAAATAGGAGACTACCAAGGGAAAAATAAAACAGATTTCTTTATCATTTGTTCTTTGGGACTAACTTGCCCTGTAAACACCAAACAGTTAAACATCCCAACATAGGAATGTGGGACATGAAAGAAGTGAAGTTCATTACTCATGAGCGCTGAGCAATGTGTCACAGTTGGCATTAGCATATTACCAGCTTGACTACAACTCTATCTGGAAAATGATATCTCTGCTTTACAGAGTTAGGGGCTCCAATCCTGAGAAAATCCAGGGTTTAGTAATGTACTAGGACACCGCAAGGCCTGTGTGCCACCCCTGTGTCACCTCCAAGAGCCTGTAATAGAAAAGAACAGTGGGTAGATGCTCACAGAGGCTGGACCTGCACAGTGATGTCCCTGACTTTTATGCTTCTCCTCCCCACACTCTTCTTATCCTGTGTGGCCACATGGTTTTAGCACTATGGCCCATAGTGCTTAGGATAAACCGCGTGGGACTTAGCATTCAACCTGCCCTTTGTTTCCATGAAATCCAATTATCCTGGTCTAAGAACTGGAGACCTGAACCTCAACAGAAATGTGTGGGTACAAAGGCTATGCCAGCAGGAGGTCTGTATTTGTCACAGCCCTCAACTCCCAGGAGAGCACAAAGAAAAACTCTGCCATTGGTACTGTGTGCATGTGCAAGGTTGAGCTGGATTTACCAGATAAAATCATACAGGACTTTCCCATTCATACATATTTCGAAAAACATTTAAATATATACATGTAAGGGACCACATGAACATTGCTTTAGCAAAGACACACCTATATAAGTTCATGCTTAAAGTTCTTAAAGTATCACTGCTGGGTCAAAGATCATTGGATTATTCTTACCACAGCTCTAAACACATTTTCTGACAGAAGGTGAATTTATCTACATTATCTATTCATGAAGTCAGACTCTTTGACTTCTCAATGATAGTTCATTGTGATGCAAAACAACATAAAATCAATTATGCAAAATAATTCCCTAATTCAATTGTCTCATTACCAAACCACCCTGCTTTAATTTCACTATGCTCTGAAAACAGAATAAATTAGTACACAGCTATTATAATTATACATTTACCTCATCACAAAACCATAAGATATAAAGGAGAAGGAATAAATAACTTCAAGTCACCTATCACATATGTAGTTTGAATGTGAAATGAATTAGTTCCTGAGATGCTGACATCCAAAGCAGGGTCTTTCTTTCTTTCTCTCTCTTTTTTTTTGTCCTGTAAATTGTCTTCTAGCATTGGGTTTGATGTCAGTTTGAATTTAGAACAGGCTCATCTAGAAAATAAAATTACCATTAGTCTCATAAAAACTTGCTCTTTTTAACTAATTGAAAAATTAAAATAAATTGTATCACTCTTCAAGAGATTTTTAGAATTTGTTTTGTTTTATAAAATAAAGACTCACGCAGGCCAAAAATTAGTTCTCTGTTGCATAAAATAATTAATATCCAGGAAAAGGTCAATAAATACACCATACCTAATTTTTTGTTGGGAATTTATCTATGATACAAAAAATAGGGGCTGGGAAGGTGGCTCAGTGGTAAAGCGCTTGCCTTGCATGCATGAGGCCCTGGGTTCGATTCCCTAGCACCACATAAGCAAAAAGGAAAAAAGCTGGAAGTGGTGCTGTGGCTCAAGTGGTAGAGCGCTAGCCTTGAACTGAAGAGCTGAGGGACAGCGCCGAGGCCCAGAGTTCAGGCCCAGGACCGGATCCAAAAAAAACCAACCAAACAAACAAACAAAAAAACAAAAGAAAATTCTTAAAAAAGATGGTTGTTGATTTGTTTTTTCCCCATACATTACATATTCTACAATTACATATGAAATGACAGGCTTCTTGCTATAATTCACGAATGACTTGTTTGGGCAGGAAAGATAAAGAAAAAGAACTTGCCTTGCCTTTTGCTTTCTATCCTCTACAAACTGTCAGATTTTCTACATTCAAACTTGATGCAGAAATAGGTAGACTACCTATGGATGTTAGGGACTTATTTTCCAGTGTTTTGATACAATAGTGATTTTAGTTAGAGACAAATGGCCCGAGACATTTGGATGGATTTGTTTTCCCCCAAGTAAAACGGCTTGGGCAATTTAGTTTGTCTGTTCTAATGTGTAAATGTCATTTATTTGTTACTCTGGGATGACAATTTCTAGTTTGAAAGATGCCCAGTTATGCATCAGCCAAATAGCCGAAGCCACGAGAGCTACAAAATGAGCAGGGGAAGATTTCTGAGCACACAGGCAGGTATCCAGGAGCTGCCTTGTGCTAAGGCTCAGAGAGTAAGGCAAGGTCCTTCCTACAAACCCCATCAGTGCCTCCCGGCTCCTCAGCCCAGCCACAGACTGCATACGAGGCAGCTTCTCCATCACCAAGATTTGAGGCTTCAACACACAGATGCACTACTGAGTTGAGCTGATGGGAGCCTGGCAAGAGAGCTCACATCCTGATCTATTAGCTTGGATTGTGAGAAAGGCATTCCTGTGAGGAATACTAAAGGCAAATCTAAGCCACACACACACACACACACACACACACACACACACACACACACACACACACACACACACACACACACACACACACACACACCCCTTCAAGTTTTCTAGTCAAGACAGTTCTCTCATTTTGATAGAAAATTTTAATGTGTTCTCCACAAGTAGATTGAGGGCTCAAGAGCAGATTCTTAGCAGCGGCCTGTTACCTTTCTTTTGCTATGTGTAAAATCACACCTCCCTGAGGTTTAACATAAACCCCAAACGGTCTTGTTGGGTTTGGGGAGCTTTTAATTCCTAATTTAGAGAGAGAGAGAGAAGGCTGTATTTATAGATGAGCCAGGTGGTGTTTTGTTTTATCATGTCTTCTTCTCTCCCATGGGTAGTAGACATGCTTAGTCTTCATGTAATGAAATCTACTATTTCAAACTTTTAATTTCACATTTTGTAATTCCAATGCTATTGCTTTCCTCATTTAAGTCATAAAACAAAATCAAATTGACTTATATGTGTGATAATGGAGTTGGAATTCAGTTTTGTCTTTAGCCATGAGAATCATGAAATGTCTGAGGCAAGCTAAGACAGTTTTTTTTTTTTTTTGTCAGTTGTGGGCTTGAACTCTGGGCCTGGGCACTGTCCCTCAGCTCTTCAGCTCAAGGCAAGCTTTCTACCACTTGAGCCACAGTGCCACGTCCAGGTTTCTGGAGGATTATTGGAGCTAAGGGTCTCACAGACTTTCCTGCCTGGGCTGGCTTTGAACTGTGATTCTCAGCCTCCCGAGTAGCTAGGATTACAGGCATGAGGCACCGGCACCTAGCTAGAAACAGATTTTTGTCACTCTACTAACACTCAATATTACCTACGACATGTATTTGGATTTTCTGTTCTCTTTCATCAGTAACTTATCGCCGTACATTTTTTAACAATAGTATTAGTTCAATGATAAAAGTGAGAAATATAAAGACAATTCTTACTAATTTAGCAAAACTTCTAATTGTACATAGAAAAACATCAAAAAATCTAATATTAATCAAAATTATTTTTACTTCTATCCATATATGTTGATATAGATGCCTTTTCATGTTTGTATCTATAAAATTTGCTTACATATTTTAAATATATATCTTATAAAGTTTCTAGTTCACATTTACTCTTTTGTCTTATTCTGAGCAGCTATCCATCTTATGTATTTTCTACAATTTATGCAATCACTTGGTTTTTCATGAATTTTTTTAATGTTTTGGTTAGGAAATATAAAATGATTGAGTATCTTTGTATACACTTCTTTGTGCAAATTAGTGTTTATGGAATATGAATTCTTAAATCAGTATGGCCAAACCCCAAAGCATATATATATATATATATATATATATATATATATATATATATGCTTAAACAATATATATATTTTTTTGTTCAAGTAGAGAATTCTTGTTGTCTCCTCAAGGTATTTTGAGAGCCCACCATCACCTGCAAGTAATAATCTACCATGAGCCCCATTTGGTTAGATTATATACACAGAATTATTCCATTTTGTATGCAAAATAATATTTATCGAAATGAACTCCAGGAAATGAAAACAAGAGGCTGTTTTCTATCTTGTTGGTTTTCTTTTCTTTTCTGTTTGTTCTGTTTGTTTATTTATATGCCTTTGGGAGTATAAGGGAAGGCACGGAATTGGAGAGACAAAGCATGATCAAACACAGCAATAGTACTCACTGAACACTATGTTACAAATGAACTACACAACATGTGTGTGGGGATGGGAGGGAAAAACTGGGAGAAAGTGAGGGAAGGGGTGACATTGTGCAAAAAGAAATGTACTCTTTACTTGACTTATGTAACTGTAACCTAATGTACATTAGCTTTACAATACCACATTTTTAAAAGAATTATTTCACTTTGAATCAGGGCTTATTTTTATCCCTGATATTCTTGGTATGTTATAGATATGAGTTTTCTATTGCACAGTTTGCAAATGCATTACTCTACATGGCTACTTTGTCAAATCACTGTTAATATTTCTGTGGTCAGTTTCACTGGAGATAGGAGGTCAGACAGGACTAGTGTCAGCCAGTGAAGAGAGAGACAAAGCAAAGATGACAGCTGTAATGGGTTCAACACAAGGAGAAACAGAATATTTTATCTTTTCTCAATAGTCTCAAAAGTCCCCTCCCCCCGTAAGGAACTGAGTATCACATTTTATTACCTTACAATGAACATTTTAAAAAAGTTGAAAATGGAGATGAAAGCTATTCTAGATAGGGATTCTCTCTCTCTCTCTCTCTCTCTCTCTCTCTCTCTCTCTCTCTCTCTCTCTCTCTCTCTTCCTCTCTCTCTCTCTTTCACTTAGGAAACAAATCTATGCAAAGTCTCTAGATGAGATAGAATTGGAGATGCTTTGAAGACTCAAAGGCCTATAAACACATGCTGGAAAGAGAGTTCAGAGGAAGCATGATGGGAATCTCAACAGTCTGCCGGGAGGTGATCATTTCCTAAAGAGAATGTGGGGGGAAAGGAAGGTCAGGGATGTGATTCTGTGCTTTCTTTCCAAAGGAACTCTGAAGCCAGCAAAGCATGATGTGCAGCCACTAAGCTATGATAATTCCCACACTGGGAAGAAACATTGCCTTTAGATAAGAGCTCAGTTCAGCCATTATTGTAGTAGCCCAGTCAGAAATAGTAGCCATACAAAGAAACAGGTGCATGAGAAACAGCAGGGAGATACCACTAACATGGATGGATCTAGAGAGCGTCGTAGAACTCAGTGTTGCTGGGACTCTTATTTCCTTGATAGGGAAAATTCACACAACTTAGAGAACTCCAAAACAATGGTGGCAGTGTGGATTTCAGACCAAAGGTCCTGAAGATGATAGAGTCAACAGACATGGAGCAATATGGGAAAGTTGAGGATAGAAAAGGAGTTGATTTTACTGGATGTGTCTAGTGTATGACATATGGGCATTTAGAAATATTGAAATGTCACATGGAACCCTAATTAGCATGCACAAATAACACAGGTTAAGCAAACCTCTCACTCCTGGTCCTGGGGCTTGAACCTTGGGCCTGAGCATTGTCCATGAGCTATTAGGCTCAAGGCTAATGCTCTACCACTTGAGCCTCAGAGCCACTTCTGCTTTTCCTGAGTAGTTAATTGGAGACAATGGTCTCAGGGACTTTCCTGCCCAGGCTGGCTTCAAACCACAATTTTCAGATCTCAGCCTTCTGGGTAGCTAGGATTACAGGCATGAGTCACCAATGCCTGCCTAAGCACACCTTTACAATTGTTTTTAAAGATAAAAGTCTACTAGATGCTTCCACAAAGATATTTCTAGGGAAATAGCTAAGAATATATTTTGAGTAGATTTCCTCAATTCTTGATGCTCTCTTTCTCTGATTTGAGCATCAGAAGGGCCAGGGCCTCCTATCTGTGGTCAGTTAAATCTGAGCCATGTTATCAGAGGATGCTTTGCTTATTTTTCAGAAGGAATTGTTTTTCTCCTGGTTGGATCTGGACTTTAATCACACAGGAGACATCAGAGACTGGTCCTTTTTCTAAAGATACTTTGATTATCTTTAGTTGGACAAAGGAGTTGCCATTCACCAAAGCAGTTCATGAATGCGGTGCATCTTGAGCAATGTCACCCCTTTCCACATTCTCACCCATCTCTCCTTATCTACCCCTTCCCTCACTTTTCTTAATTTTGTAGGATATGTATTGAATTTTACGTAATTTTACCCAGTCATTTATGAATAGATACATTGTGATCTAGGTCACCCCTTCAACATCCCCTTCCCTTCAACCCACCCTTTCCCTTAGTTTTCTTAATTTCATGTTATAGAAAATAAATTCTTGACTGCATTCTCCCTTCTACCCCTTTTCTTTGTTCTACTCCTCTTCCCTTAACCCCACCCCCTCTCTCCCAAGTACCCATTTCCTGGTCCTCATTGCAGCACTATTTACCATAGCCAAGATATGGAATCAGCCCAGATGCCCCTCAATGACGAATGGATCAAGAAAATATGGTGTAGACACACATGGAATTCTACTCATTCATTAGAAAGAATGATATTGCACCATTTGTACAGAAATGGAAAAACTTGGGAAAAATATATTAAGTAAAGTACCCAGCATCATTTTTCCTCATTGGTGGTAGCTAGAAAGTGCCTTAAAAATGTACCAGTAAACACACTAAGTGATGTGCAAGTGGTTACAGATGAATTAACTAAATTATAATAGACTATAGAGAGCTAAAATAGTATGTTTTAGAAAGACAAAGTCAAAGCCAGATGGGTCCTTCTTAGTATCTGATGCTGACTTTCTTTAAAATAATCACAATATCATGGCACCATATTTTGAGATGACATTTTCTGGACTTTCTTTAAAAAAGTATCTTCTCTTTTCTTTAAACTCAATGGTCCAAAGGAATGGAGAAAGGGCACATAAGTGTGTGGATATGAATTAGTGGTTTAATTAATGCTCTGTTGTTGGCAAGATTTTTTTAAAAAGAAAAATATTAATCATGGTAAACTAACAGAGTATTAAGTTTTAATATCACTTGTATTTCCAAAGGAAATTCATTATAATGTATTTTTAATTAATATGCCATTGTGAGCAAGTTATTGCCCCCACAGAATAAAGTGCATGCATTAGTTCACTCTTGAAGTTAATTAAATAATTCTAGTATTTCAAGAGTGCTAGGATCTCACTAGATTGTAATAGGCAGACATGGGATGTATTATTTCCTACCAATGGATTTATAAATGTTATTTTCCCAGGTTACTCCTTCTTTAATGTAATCAGCTTTCTTGCTTTATTTAAATTAATTTTGAAATTATACATTGCACAAACTTCAGTTCTAATGTAGAATAAAATGAATAGCAAGAAATTGTAAGTTTGAGATGAAAATGTGTGTGTGCATTTAAAACACAGACATGCATAGGACACTTGAGAGCTCACAGGCTTATTTGTGTGCAGGAGTCCAGTGTGTCTTGTGTAAATCGAGCAGTTTCCAATATTTTAAAACAAATTTGATCTGATAAATCAACTTTAGGATTATTTCCCACATATTGTTTTTAATGGTTAATGTTATATATATGATATAACTACCACATATGCAAAGAAGCATTCATATTTGTCATTCTTATATCTAGAAACCTTTTGTATTCCTTCTCTAGTAGCAACCAACCCAGTTTTCACTTCTGATTCATTATGATATAGGCTCCTCGCAACAGTAATAAAAGGAAAACTACACATCTGATAATTTTCTAGTAGCCATACAGAATAATATAAAATGAAAGAAATGAAATTAATTTTAATAATACAAGATTTTACTTAACATGTCCAAAATAAGTCTAAATAAATAAATAACCATCAATCCAATATTTCGAATTCCTTTTTTCATAGTAGATCTTCTAACTCCAAAGCTTAGTTTTAGAGCATGTGTCAGTTTGACATAGCCACTTCTCAAAAATTCAGCAGCCTCTCTTAAGTCATTAGCTCATTTATTAAATGGGTTGTTCTTTCTTTAAGAGTTTAATTTTTGAGGGATTTTTTTTTGGTTGTGGGCCTGAATTCCAGGTCTGGGCACTGTCCCTCAGCTCTTTAGCTCAAGGCTAGTGCTCTACCACTTGAGCACTTCCAGCTTTTTCTGCTTATGTGGTGCTGACGAATCGAATCCAGGGCCTCATGTGTGTGCAAGGAAAGCACTCTACCACTGAGCCAACTTCCCAGCCCTAGGCATTAATTTTTTGAGCTCTAAGTATATTTTGGAAAACAGGCCCTTGTCTGATATATGGCTAGTAAAAATCTCCCATTCTGTGGGTTTTCTTTTTAGCTTGTTTAACTATTTTCTTTGCCCCACAAAAACTTTTTAAGATTGATGCAATCTCACTTATCAAGACTTTGTTTGATTTGTTGTGCTATTGGATTTTTACTTAGGAAGTTTTGACTTGTGCCCAGGAACCCTAGTTTTTCCCTTCCCTTCCTGTAATAGTTTTATGGGTGCTGGTCTTATATCAAGGTCTTTATTCTATTTTGAATTGATATTGGTGCAACATGATATATAAGGATCTAATTTCAATTTTCTGCATGTGGATATCCACTTTTTCAGCACCATTTGTTGAAGAGGCTCTCTTTCTCTCCATCTATGCTTTCAGCTCCCTTATCTAATATTTCTGTGGGTTCATTTCTGAGTATTCTATTCTGTGCCATTGGTCCTCAGGCCTATTTTTGTGCAACTGCCAAGCCATTTTCATTATGATTGCTTTGTAGTACAGTTGGAACTCAGAAGAAGTAATAAAAATATACAATAGACACATAAAGAAATGTTCAACATCTCTGGCCATAAATAAAATGCAAATCAGAACAGCACTGACATTCCACCTCACCCCAGGTTTGAATGGTCATTATCAAGAAAACAAACAATAACAAATATTGGCAAGGATGCAGCCAAAATGGGATTCTAATATACTGTTTCTGGGAATGTAAGTGTGTTCAATCACTCTGGAAAGCAATATAGATGCTCCTCAAAAAACTAAACTTAGAACTGCCCTATGACCCAGCACTCCCGGGTCATTTATCCAATAGAACACAAACAAGGCTACAGTAAAACTGCCAGCACAACATGCTCCTTGCAGCACTATTCACTATAGCCCAGATGTCCTCAATGGACAAATGTATGACAAATATATATATATACATACATACATATATATATATATATACACACATATATATACATTGTATTTATTGTATACATACATTGTATATATATATATATATATATATATATGTATATACACATATATGGAATTTTCCTCATCCATCAGAAAAAATGATAGTACCATTTGTAAGAAAATGGAAAAACTTGGAAAAAAATTAAGTGAAATAAGCCAGATCCAGATAAACAAAGGCTTTATGGTTTTTCTCATTAGTGGTAGATAGAATGTGCCTATAAATCTACAAGTGAGCATGCTAATGGTACACAAGAAATTCCAGATGAGATAACTAAATGATAATTGCCTTTATGGAGAGCTCAGTCCTTTTATAAAGACTTAATCAAAGCCCAACCCCCCAAAAAGCACAAGGAAATGAGTACTTGCAAGGGGGCATTGTAAAGGGGAGAAGTGTAGACAATGAAGGGAGCAAGCAGAGAAGAAAGCAGTCAAGAATTCATTGTCTGCACCAAAAAGTTAAGAAAAGGGAAGGGATCAGTCAAAGTGGGCTGAGAATGTTGAAGGAATGACACTGATCAAGATGCATTGTATTCATGAACTGCTTTGTTAAATAACACCTCCTTTGTACAACTACTTAAAGAAGATTTAAAAAATATCAACAGCCATATTTGGCCAGTGACTACCATAATAAATCTGGGTAGGTTTAGATGTAAAAAGAATCTATAATAACAATATTCTGGATGAAAAATATTGCAAATTTATCTTTAATTTTATATACTTCATGGACTAGAAACTTTCCCTCTTCCTCCTAAATAACTAACAAAACTTTCACAGCTACCAACCTTCTAGCCTGTACAGTATCTGGATAGCTCCCAAACTTAATCATTCTCCTTCCACCTAGGACTTTTCTCATTACAAAAGAATTGTCCTTCATTTAGAAAGATGGATGTAATTAATTTTTTATGTGCTATGCATGTACCACAAAATTTTCTGGGCATTGGGAAAATTTAGAAGTTAGTGTCTTTTGAGAGGGTGTCTGCATATGAGAATTAACAACGGATGGCAGACTACGGATAAATGCTGCAACTGTGATGCTGATCACTTGAGTTGTCACAACCTAAACTGGAACAGGCAGGAGGAGAAGCCCTAGGGGAGATGACATTGCACGGGGGTCTTGAGGGCCCAATGAAGCACATGTAGGAGAAAACCATGGAACGTTAATCATGGTTAATGTAAAATAATGATTCTTGCAATAACATCCCCCTCGGTGTCTTCTTCCATTTCCTTTTTATCTCATTTAGTTTTTTTTTCACCTTTTATTTATTTATTTTTATTGTGAACATACTGTACAGAGAGGTTACAATTACATGGGCAAGAGTATATGTATGAGTCAAGCAGAAAAGGTCAGATAAGGTGATGTTAGGAAAATGAACCCTAAGATATGTATTTAAATGTTTTTTTTTCTTTCATGCATTTGTTTCTAACGCATTTATAAGATTATTTCTTTGTTGCTTTGTATGTCCCTCCCCCACAGTATAACCCCTGCTTTCACTATATTTGATGTCGGTATAATTTGTGGAGGGGAAGGGGAAAAACAAGTCGTTTAAATCAGGATACAGGTGGACCCGTTGCAGCAATGAGAAGTACAAGTTGTCATGTCGAAAACGAACTTTACAACTTTGGTTGGAGGGGGGGGAAGGTTGGGGGGGGCGGAGGGGGAGGCTGGGAAGGGATGTAAAGGGTAAACAAAGGAGTAGGCTACAAGGCTTGATAGGAAATGTACTCATTTGGGTCTTAAGAAAGTCTCTACTTTCTTTTTTTTTTTTTTTTTTTTGGGTCCGGTCGTGGGGTCTGAGTGCTGTCCCTCAACTCTTCAGCTCAAGGCTAACGCTCTACCACTTGAGGCACAGCGCCACTTCCGGTTTTTTGCTTTTTGTTTATGTGGTGCTGAGGAATCGAACCCAGGGCCTTGAGCATGCAAGGCAAGCGCTCTACCACTGAGCCACCTTCCCAGCCCCAGAAAGTCTCTACTTTCAAATGAAGAACCCAGGTAAGATGAGTGGTATCCCTGGGCACACAGCTGGGAAACTGAGTCAGACAGTGAATTAGCTGGCACACCTCCAGGTCCCAGTCTCCAGACGGCAGTGGAACTGTTGCAATTGCTGCCCTGAACCGGAAGAGGCCTACATACACCACATGAGGACAAACCGTGCTTATTGTCCTCACGTCCATCTCTAAGTGAACCTGAAGCGAGCTGTGTCCTTTAGCAGTTGTTGAGGTAATTAGTGGTTGAGCAATGACCTCTGGGTTGTTCTAGAGGCATTGCCACAAACATGTAGGAAAATGGAGGCTCAGCAGCAGAGAGATTAGTTAACATATTATTATTATTATTATTGAGCAGAGTTGATGTCATAAAGAGAAAGAGAACAGGATCAAATGGGGGAGAGTATGTATAGCCAGACAGGACTTGTAGACCTGCTCTATTGGAATGGCAGTTTGTTCTGGGGGAAATTTAAGATAAGGTCATCTCCTAAGCAGGACAGTAGAGGAGGTCAGAGGTAGGGATGTGATAATACAGAAGTTAAGCTGTTCCTTACTCCAGAGTTGTCTGCTTTCTCTTTGTTTTTTATGTGTGTGTGTGTGATAGCAACAGTTGAAGCTATTAATGACAGAATCAGTCAGACCTAAGAGGAAACTGAGGATAGGAGAGGATCAATCAAGGAGAAAGGCGCTATTGGCTGATAGGAACAAAAACCTAATGACCAATCAGAATGAGTAGCAACCTCTTTTACGTTCCTTTGCCAGCAAAGAAAACATCTGAAAGCAAGGAAATAGGAAAGGAAAACATCTTGCTTAATTTCCCAGGATGGAAAACTTCCTCATTCAAAAGACATCAATAAGGGTTTTCACAGGTTCTAATAGAAGATTATCTGGAGTGAATTTACTTTCCGACACTGCTAGGATGTTTTCATTCAAAGGAAAAATCATCTGCCAATGGTCAGAGGAAAATTAATTTTGACTTTGGACATACAAGAACTCCTTGGTGACCATCATTTCAAAGTGTGGGCTTCTTCAAAGAAGTTACCTCATTTGCTCTCCACACTTGCTCCCCAACTCAATGATTTTTATCCTTCATCAAGTTTCACTTGCTTAGTCAAATATAATGCAAAATTAATAGCTCATAACTTTCTCAAATGCAGCTCATGGAATTTATCAGCTCTTCATTTTCATTCCAGGCTGACCTGGCTTTAGTTGGGCTGATGTAGCTTTTTAAGTTTTAATGGTCTGTGACACCTATGTTTAGTGCACTGACATTAATTGTCATAGCAATTTTGCAGGAATAGATGAAAAGCGTGAGTTTCTGAAACATGGTCAGTATCTTAACAAGTACTGGATAAAGTAAATTGCTCATTTTACATGGTGAAAATTTGCATTAGGAAGTATTTAATTGAAAAGCTCTTTAAACATGACCACATCACTTCAGTTCTTTAAAAATATAACCAAGAGCTGAAAATGTCATTTGGAAGATTGAGCCAGAAAAAGGTCAAGCCTTTTGAATCTATTTTATCATCTCACATATTTTTCAACTCTCAAATGAGAATACATACATTCAAACTCCATTTCCACACATAGGCATGAAATCTAAACACGACTCCTTGTGGGAGGAAATTGAAGAAAATGGAAGGAAGGGGTAACATTGTCCATAAATATTTGTACTCATTACCTGACTGATGGAATGGTAGCCCCTCTGAATAAAAACCTTAAAATTATAATACAGTGGCTGAAGGAACCCATAGAGCTAGCATGCATGAGAACTTCCCATGGCATTCATTGGGCCCTAGGGTACTGAGGAAACTAAAACCCATTCCTTAGAATGGCAAAGGTTGAGAAAAGGCACATAGAAATATTTCATGATCTGAATTCTTGTATAACATGGCTTTGATATGGTTGTACTCTGATTTTAGTAATTCTCGAGTAGTTCTTCCGTATTTTGAGTTTGGGTTATCTGGGGAGTTAGTAAAGGGTGGTATCAAAGAAAACAACAATAAAATGGGGAAACCCATGATGTAGATAGATGTAAAATAACAATCTCAAATCTAAGCAAAAGGTAGAAGGAATGATGCTCTCTTTCTTTACCGAGAAAGGTGATTCCAGAGGATGCCTCTCTGAGGAGATACTAAAGGGACCATCAGCAGGTGGTATTGCTGGCAAGTAGACCTCAGGAAGGAGAGGCCTGAGTGAAGAGTGGCTCCCTGAGACAGTGGTGCCCCTGATGTTGAGATTCTGGGAAACAGATGCCATAGATTCACCATGTCACTCCCCAGACCAGGGGGTGAAAATTAATAGCCAACATCACAGTATTAGGAAGAGTCATCATTAAGAGTTTGTTAGGGCTTGAAGCTCCTCCATTTTAAATGAGAGTAAGGCCTTTGCAATAGGTCTTGTTGGTGGTGGTCCTGGGGCTTGAACTCAGAGCCTGGGCACTGTCCCTGAGCTTTTTCACTCAAGGCTACCACTCTACCACTTGAGCCACAGCAACACTCCCAGTTTTCTGGTCGTTGATTGGAGAGGAGTCTCAAGGACCTTCCTGCCTGGGCTGGCTTTGAACCGGATCCTCAGATCTTAGCCTCTTGATTACAGGCATGAAAACACCGGTGCCCAGTTTGTAATAGATTTTTATCAAAAAAAGATAAAGAAATCCCCAGGTAAAACCTGAAGAGTATTTGCTTTTGTGCTTGGTCATATACATAGCTCTGATTGTGAGGTATCCGTCAAAATTTTAACTCAGCCTCAGGGGCACAAGGTACCCCGTAATTTTGAGAATGACATATGACACAGGTTATTATGACAAATAGGAGCTGAAAAGCAGAGCCCCTGGCTTTATTAAAATTACATACACAGTAAAAAAAAAAAATAATCACACCTCCTGTGCTGTAGGATATCACCTGCATGTTTCTGCAAAAGCAAGAATCTCTTTCCACATCTGTGTAGCTGGGATTCGTGTGCCTGTTAGCATTTACTTGATAACCCAGGAGCTCGTGCTTGTATGTGATTTGACCCACCCACGGATCTCACTCTGAGCAATCATGCCGCCTGTTGACAGGAGCAAGAGAGGAGAATTCACACATTCATCATTCCTGTGCTTCTCTAGATACCTGCGAGATGCCTGGTGATTGCAAGGCTCTTAAACAGTGATGGCAAGAACTGCTGTGGAGACACTCCTAGGGGGACACAGCAACTTGGGTAGCTGTATTGGAAGGAGGTCAGAGCACACTAGAGCTCCAGGGGGAAGAGGAGGTAGGGAGTTGGGGGGAGGGGTGTTACTACCTTGGAGGACTTGTATCAATCACAGTTTAAGCAATGTACTCAGGACCCAGGACGTCTGACACAGTTCTTTTACCTGAAAGTTTGGAGTAGAAATCATCAAATACCACCACAGAAAAATAAACACTTCTTGAAATAATTGAACTAGTGGTGCTCTGGCAGTACAATCAACATATTTTCCTTTCTCAGCTGAGCCAGTTTGCCACACAAAAACAGCAACAATAAAAAAAAAATGCTTCTTTGTGTGCAACAAAATCAAACTTCCAGGAGCTCCGATTTTATCCTTTGCAATATGAGATGTTTTAATGATAATTTAACGGAACAGCAGTGTAGAAGACATTGCAAATTCTAAATGTTCCTAGCAAAGGAACTTGCTTCCACGTTTTGACTTTCATGATACAAATGAATTTAAAGGATAAAGCTACCCAGGCACCAGTGGCTTGGACTTTTAAACCCCATTCCTGGGAAAGCTGAGAATGAGAGAGAGGATCATAGTTCAAGACCAGTCCCGGCAGAAATCAGTCGCCATGTGGACAAACCTAATTGTGAGTCACTGACTCTCCCTGGTTTATATGTGGTCACCCCAGCCAACACTGCTGCCTTGTGTGAGGGCCAGGCTTGTTAACTTTTATGATAGAATTTCCCTAACATTACATTTCAGATAGTTTCTAAGAGCTTCTTTTAAATTCTTCTACTCATTTTTGTGCTCAGTCATCATCATCATCATCATCATCATCATCACCACCACCATGATTGCAGTACTGGAGTTTGCTCACACAGGCTAAGGATTCTACACTTGCACCACAACTTCTCCCTCTACATTCTATCATTTTAACAGGACAGTTCTCATTGCTGGTTTCTTTCTTTCCTCCCTCTTTCGATTGTGTTGTTGTAGACGTGTTTGTCATTCGCTTTTCCATTCCAACGGCAATGCTGAGGTCATTTTTCCCTAAAAGGGTGCTTTCTTGCTCTTGCCTGTTATTCATTTCTGTTCTGGTTATGGAATAAAATAGATGCCTATTCACACAGCATCGAATTCAAATGTCTTCATAAGATACGCTTCAATAACGATTGTTGTATCAGACACTTCCCATATCTCCAACGGCATCTTCTGCTGTCTGTGCTATTTCTGGCTTCGGGTGAAAACTTCCCTTCTAATGGAATAAGCCTTGCCTCTAATCTGAATGGATTCCTGGTGGAATTGCTTCTATCATCTTGTGAAGACTTAGAATGAATTATTGGGGCTCTTCCTGGGAGAATGTATCTTTCCTTTCTTTTCCCTCACAGGTTTCCATGGCCACCGAGAATCCAGGAAGACAGCATTTGACTCATGATTTACCTGAAGGCTCACGGGTGAGATTGTATTTTTCTGGCAGTGTTCAGGTCAAGGTCACTTTCTTCTCAGTTCCCTGGAGGGGAAAAGGGAAGACATAGATTCACCCCTGGCTCTCAAAAGCACATCGTTTGCAGTGACAGTGGAGGAGAGAGCCGTGCTGCATGGAACGGTCAGTCAGGCCTGAGATTGGCATTCAGCTGCCCCAGCCTGCAAGGAGAGCAAGCTGAGAGTCAGGAAGTACCTCATCTGAGAGTGGTCCCATCCCCCTCTAAACTTTAGCTAGTTTAATCAGGATGGACTCTGGGTTTTTGTTTGCTCATTTATTTTTATGTCTTTTTCCTCCTTGTTTATTATCTTTAAGTTGTGGTAGAACTGAGATGTCATTTCACAAAGCAGTATATGAATATGGTGCATCTTGTTCTGTGTCTCCCTTCAACAACCTCATCCCCCTAGACACATCCCTTCTCTTACATTGCTGAACTTTGTGGTATAAACAATGAATTCTTGAGTGCCTTCTTCCCCCTTCCTCCCCTTCATTTTCTACCCCTTTTCCCCTGGCTTTTACCTCCCCAACCCCCACCTCGACTTGCAGATAACATTTCTTTTTTTTTTTTTACTTTTACTTTTATTTTTTTAATTTTTATTTATTTTTTATTGTGAAAATATTGTACAGAGGGGTTGCAATTACATGGACAAGATAATGAGTACATTTCTTATCAAGCATTGTAGCCTTCTCCTTTGTTTCCCCTTCCCATCCCTTCCCATCCTCCCCCCCCACCCCCCCCCACTCAATCCTCCCCGCCCCCCCCCCCACCAAAGTTGTAAAGTTCATTTTTGACATAACAACTTGTACTTCTCATGTTGCAACGGGTCCACCTGTATCCTTATTTAAACGACTTGTTTTTCCCCTTCCCCTCCACAAATTATACCAATGTCAAATACAGTGAAAGCAGGGCAGATACTATTTCTTGTTTCTTCTTTTGTTGGGCTTTTACTTAGTCTTTCTTTTTAAAAAAGTTGTGCTATTGGAGCTTTCCACAGAGTCCATTATAACTCAATTGTATGATTGTTTAAGAAAAATTTAAAATATCTAATTGACGCCTTTAAATGTTCCATGAGCGCTCTGGGATAACTTGATCTACATGTCATGGGAGAGATTTTCTGGAAGCCTGTGAGAGGAAACACAAGAAGATTTCCTATGCCCACAGCCACTCTCACCACACCTGCTCAGTCTATGAAACTTTCACAGTCCTGCTGAGGACTGTCATGTCCAGAAGGTATGTTGTCTGTTTACATTCAAAGTTTTTGGAGAATGACATGTGAAGATGCATTAGATGTATTTGTATATGAACTTCAAAAGGATGCACAAAATTCGACCCAATGTTTATACAGAAATAAATGTGTATTCAGAAAGCTTCATGATAGACACTTTTTATCTTGTGCAAAAGCTTAGTTACAGTTTAAAAGTTTTATCTTGGATGCCATAAGACCGTACTATATTATACTATAATGTTAATTATAGTATATATGAATTCTTATATTTTCAATAGCCTTACTGGTGTGTAGTTGATATACAAAGCCATACTTATTTCATGTATAAAATTTGTTATGTACATGTAATAAACTACCAGCATCATCTAAATTCAAGTTCTCTTCCTTAGTTTGTCATATGTTGCTGAGTATAGAGACTATTCTCTCAAGAAATTAACAAAAGCACAATAGCTCTGATCATATATAATAATATTTATTGAAATTAACTCCAGGAAATGGAAATTAAGGGTTTTTTTCCTTGTTGCTGTTTTCCTTTTTTCTTGTTTGTTCGTTTCTCTGTCTTTGGGAGGGTAAAGGAGTCACAGTTTGGTGGAACAAAGAGTGCACAAATGCAGCAGTGGTACTCACTAGACACTATATTGAAAATGAACTATACAACTTGTTGGTGGGCATGGGAGGGAAAACTGGAAGAAAATGAAGGAAGGGTTACATTGTTCAAAAAGAAATGTACTCTTTATCTGACTTATGTAACTGTAATTCCTCTGTATATCACTTTACAATAACAATAAAGAATCTTTTTAAATCACACAAAAAAGAAATTAAGTTCAAAATAAAGAGAATATTTTTAAATGAGTTTTTTAATCTGCAAGTGTAAGTACCAATGGCATTTAGAGAATAGTATCTTTTCAGTGATTGGCATATATATATATATATATATATATATATATATATGATCTATGTGAATGTATGTTTATATATATATGTTGTATATAAACATGTACTCTACTGAAGGAAAAATACTTTGATTTTATTGAGTTAACTAAAGAGAAAAACTGAGAACCAGAACTAGTTTTCAAATCACTGGGGAAATAAGCATGCCAAGCATAAAAAATCAGGACAAAATAAACAGGTATTTCCAACCAGAAGTATAAATGATTCATTGTGCAGTTAGAGATTTCAAAGTCTATATCTCTCAACCAAAAATATACCACCCAGCTTTAATAAGTAGGAATATCTTGGTCTAGACTACAAAATAAACTTTCCTACAAAATAGCATCTTATTAATGATTCAAAGGCTACTGGAACTTTATTTCCTGTTGTCTGCCTGAGTGCATGAATGTGGAAATATTTTCCCTCACAGAGGAAGAATGTCTCTTAGAATTATTGATATAATGTTGTCTTAGTCTTATATGCACAAAGAACAATTTCAGAAAATGTGTTATGAAGGTTTTGTTTTCTGAAAATTAATAGGGCATTTGGATTAGTTCTATGTAGAGAAAATTTAATTTATTAAAAGATAATTTGAGTGTGCATGTGCACGCACACGCACGTGCTTGCGCACCCAGGTCTGTATATTTTGTAATGAAATACTGGGTTTAGTTAGCTACTTCTGAATCACAATCATCTACAATTCCAAACTCATGTTCCTTCAGAAAGAATCTTGTCACACAAGAACACGCCCTGATTCTGAGAGGCAATTCCCTCCTCCCTCAGTGGGGACCACATAGACTCCCTGCTTGGCTGATTCACACAATCTCCACACAGTATTAAGTCTCATAAAGAATCATGCAAACACTTAACAAATAACACAAGGGTCATGGTGAAGCCATTTGCTCCCACGTAGGCATTTTTTAAACAGAATTTTTAAGGTAGTAATACTGAGAAATAATGAATATTTAGTTTGTGACTGAATACAATTGGAGAGGAAATTAGGGCCTTGAAACACTTGGAAAGTTTTCACCTCACACAAAGTGCCGGTGAATGACTATTAAAATATTAACAATATTAATATTCATGCTAAGTGCATCTTACGCAATGATATTAACCCTTTATCATCACTGATGACATTCTGATCTTTATCATCACTACACATTCTGAAGGCTGCTAATAGGACTTGGAAAATATAGTTTCATCTTCAAATAAGTTAAAGAAATACAGGAGTTTTTGTTTCTTATTTTTGAGCATTGCCATGTGAAGGGCCTTATGACATTAACTTCCATTATGAACTGCTAACAGAGGAACTCTATTCACATTAGAGAATTCTTACTTCCCTTGGAAATAAAATTAAAATATCTTGTATTTCAGAAGTTTCTTCCTACACAATTGGTTAGTATCCAATTAAACTCATCTAACATAATTTCCATAACTGCTTTCCTGGAGATAAATATTTCACATATTGGTAGGCAGACACTATACCACTGAGCCATGCCCCCAGCCCTTTCTTGGGCTGGTTATTTTTGACATAGGGTTTTGCTTTCTGCCCAGGTTCACATCACTCTACAACCATTCCCATTTGTCCTCTGTCTATCTAGCTTCCTGTGAGTAGTGAGTCATAAACTCCAATCAGTATCTAGCTTTCCTGATACTTTAACTGGAAATTAGTGTGAAATAGCATAGAGAGGTTGTTGGTGCTGATATTCTAATTGCGACTTCTCAGGGACTGTGTGAGATCAAGCAAGTCACACTCTACTGGAACCTACAATCATCATCATCTACAAATTGGGAGAGTCAGATTTATCCAAAGGCTTCACAGGGCTAAGCAAAACAGGAGGAAAGAAGCACATGAGAATGTTTGAAGAATTATGAATCTGTGCAAATGCTAATTAAGTAATTATTCAGTCAGTCACATGGAGGTCTGGCTTTCATTTATGTCTTGGAAGGCCAAGGAGAGATGAGCAGGATTAACATATAAAAATGACTGCAGGGCTGGGAAGGTGGCTCAGTGGTAGAGCGCTTGCCTTGCATGCATGAGGCCCTGGGTTCGATTTCTCAGCACCACATAAGCAAAAAGAAAAAAGCCGGAAGTGGCGCTATGGCTCAAGTGGTAGAGCCCTAGCCTTGAGCTGAAGAGCTGAGGGACAGCGCCCAGGCCCAGAGTTCAGGCCTCACGACCGGACCCAAAAAAAAAAAAAAATGACTGCAGAGGGTCAGGAAAATGAGCTTATTGGAAAAATAGATGGACCTTACCAATCTTATGAGGCTGCCAAGCTGACAATGGTGGCTACAAAATTATGACATGGCAAAATAAATACCTCTGAGCTGGTAAACAAATTCAAGGCCCAAGTGGAGGTATAAAGTAATTATTCATTTCACATAGCACTCTTCAGGCATTACCCTGACTGCAATAAGCAGACCTCCAAGAAAAAAAGATCCTCTGATGACAACCAGGAGACAATATCTTAGTTCCAATACTGATGGTGTCATAATGACAATTTGATGTCACTGCTGATTTATGATGTTACAATGGTTATGAGGTCACATTATGTTTCTGATATCAACACACATGTCAAATTTGAAATGGAATGAAAAAGCCGGGCGCCGGTGGCTCACGCCTCTAAACCTAGCTACTCAGGAGGCTGAGATTGAGGATCGCAGTTCAAAGCCAGCTCAGGCAGGAAAGACTATAAGACTCTTATCTCCAATGAAAACCACTAGAAAACCAGAAGTGGCTCTGTGGCTCAAGCGATAGAGTACTCACCTTGAGCTGAAGAACAGGGACAGCACCCAAGCCCAGAGTTCAAGCCCCATGACTGAAAAAAAAAAAGATTAAAAACAGGCATTCATAATCTTTTTATAACATCACAATCACAGTGTGATCTCATAATGCTATCTTGTCATTGTAGATTTGTGATGTCAAAAGTAGTTGATGCTGCCATAATGACAATATTATGTCACAATGGTGATGTCACAAAGGAGGTAACAAGGAGATAAATAAGTAGATTAGGTAGTTTTTGATAAGACTTCCTGGGACTCTATGCAGTGGAAAGGCATTATGTTGATTCTGGTGCAGGGTGATATATAAGGATCTAGCTTTAGTTTTCTGCAAGTGATTAACCAATTTTGCCAGCACAATTTACTGAAGAGGCTGTCTTTCTTCCATTCTATATTTTTAGCTCCCTTATTGAAAATTAGGTGGCTATAGGTCTGTAGGTTCATCTCTGGGTTTTCAATTCTATTCGATTGGTCCTGAGGTCTCTTCTTGTACCAGTACCAAGCTGTTTTGATTACTACAGCTTTGTAGTAGAGTTTGAAATTTGGTATTTATATTCCTCCAGCACTGTTCTTTCTGTTAAGGATCGTTTTTGCTATTCGGGTCTTTTATTGTTCCATATGAATTTTTGGATTGCCTCTTCTATTTCCTTGAAGAATGAGGTTGGAATATTGATAGGTATCACATTGAATTTGTAGATAGCCTTGGGAAGTATTGCCATTTTCACAATGTTGATCCTTCCAATCCAGGAGCATGGGAGGTTTTTCTACTTTCTAAGTTCTGTTTTGATTTCCTTTTTCAGGTTTTTAAAGTTTTCATCATAGAGGTCCTTCACTTCTTTGGTTAAGTTAATTTCTAGGTATTTTAGTTTTTTGTGTGGCTATTACGAATGGAGTTGCTTTCCTGATTTCAACCATGCTTTTCTCATTGTTGGCATACAGAAAAGCCATTGATTTTTGAGGGTTACTTTTTTTTTTTTGAGGCTACTTTGCCAAAGTTTTGAAGCAGCTTGAGTAATTTGGGAGTGTAGTCATGGGATTCTTTAAATACAAGGGGGAAAGAGGGAGAGTTTTACTTCATTTTTCCCTATTTGGATCCCTTTTATGTTTGCATCTTGTCTTGGAAAGACTTGGAAAAAATTATATTAAGTGAAGTAAGTCAGGCCCAAAGAAACATAGGTCCCATGGTTTCCCTTATTTGCAATAACTAGTATATGTCTGGGACAAGCAGAAGTGGTCAGATAAGTTGATGTTAGGCAAAATGAACCCCAAGATAAGGACTCAAATGGTTTTTCTTTCTTGCTATTGTTTCTAACATATTTATAAGATTATTTCTTTATTGCTTTGTATGTCCCTCCCCTACAGTATAATCCCTGTTTTCACTGTATTTGATGTTAGTATAATTTGGGGAGGGGAAGGGAAAAGACAAATTGTTTAAATAGGGATACAAGTGGATCCATTGCAACAATGAGATGTACAAGACGTTATGTCAAAAAATGAACTTTACAACTTTAGTGGGGGAGGGGGGCAGGGGGGATGGGAAGGGATGGGAAGGGGAAACAAAGGAGGAGGCAACAATGCTTGATAAGAAATGTACTAATTACCTTGCTCATGTAATTGTAACCCCTCTGTATGGTATTTTCACAATTTTTTTTAAAGAAAGGCATTATGTTTAAAACCAAGAGCTCTGAAAAATTTGCTAAGGGAAAGAAGACATGAAATCTTGTCAGAACTTAATTCTTATCTGGGAGAAGTGCCGCAGGGATTCATGGAGCCACTGAGGAATAAATAACTAGACTATAAAACCCATGAATCTACAGACTCATTCTTTGTCTCCCATTTACCTCCTTTTCTCTTCTCTTCCTTTGCCTCCCTTCATTTCTTCCTCTCTGAATTTCTTTCTTTTTAAAGTAGGTTGTAGTTCTCCTGTTCTCACCATGTATCCTCACCAACCAGGCAGCAAGTATGAGACCTCACGTATCAGCCAATGAATTAGAACAGGAATTTCTGTCCACCACCATCCCTTATTTACAAATATCCTCTACAACACTAAAAAGACAATAGTCCTGGTTTCATTAAATGTTTACAATCCTCATTTCTCTAGTCATTAAACTCCACAAAGATTACTCACTGGAAGTGTCAAAAGATGACAGATTAATATTTGAACTATGAATTTGTACCAGATTTGTCAGGAGAAAGTTCATGTGCTTCCCAACTTCGGATGAAATTAGCCTTCAAAGTTCTAATTGCTAACAGATGTCCCAGAAAAATGCCATTCTACACTGTCAGAAGTTCCTGTCTGCTATGTTTATAAAAGAATAAAATATTCCAGAAATATGACTAACATAGAATTAGGAAAGCACTTCTTTATAGCAAGTGAATCTTGAATAAGATATTTCATGAAGCCCTCAGTCAATGCAGGAATTATACATTTCATAAATGAGATCTTAGTAAACATGGATGTTCATCAAAGTGTGATTTGCAAGTACGGAAAGTCATTTAAAATTTTGCTCTTGATACTCAGTTTTGAATTTATATCCATACATATCCAGGTTTTACAGAATTTTCACAGATTAAATTAATTCCCCCCAAGGGATTAAGAAGGGGGGAAAATCACATAAGGTCTACCTCACAAGATGCTTTGAAAGTACTTGTAAAGTAGAAAAGTTATAATATATTTGATGTGAAAATGGTTTTGAACAACCCAGAATGAAATGGACTTCTGAGGTCTTTTTAGTCTTAGTATCTGTGAATTCCACTCCCAAAGTCAGCTTCCAAAAGTGCCACCCAAATCCTTTTTCTACTCCCTACTCCCCAGCCCTGAGATAAAGAGAAACATGAGCCCTCTACAGTGAGCTTCACAGTTGAACAATTTTTTATTCAAACCATTTTGTTTATCTGGTTGTAACTGACTATTTCACACATCAATATGTTTCATCAGAAGCCCAGTATCCAACCAGAAAACACAGCAAAAAGTCACAGAAGAAATGTTTTCTGGAATAACATCAAGATGAATATGAGTTTATTCCATTTCTCATTTGCATACTAGTATTCTATATGATTCCATAGTATGTCGACTGAAACACTTAGATCATTAGTGAGTACACATTAGCCTGCACTCATCATATCAGATGAATGAAATCAGCCTCACTGTCTCTTCCAACTTCTTTTCTACCCCTACCACACTGCAGGAAACGGTACCGTCAAGATGAATCTCTATGCCCAGGGGACTTTGAGAAACTAGGAGAGCAAGAAAAGAGAAGAAAATCAGAATCTAGTTCCATTCAAACACCTTTACCTTCTCAAATTTAATTTCTCTGAGAGAACTGTCAGGTGATTTCTTTTCCTCTAAAAACTTGTATTTACTTCTTATTATGAAACAAGATATAAAAGAATGAATAAAGAGTTGTTTCAAAGCAAGAAATGAGAAGGAAAAGAAGGTCTACTTGCCTACTAATATGGAAGAGGTTCTCTAATGAACTACTTGAAACAGTGAACAAGCAAGGGGTTTTGAGGGTTTTCAGAAAGGAGACAAACAGCAGAAGTTCTGGGCATGGAAACCGCCAAGCATCTAGCGCTCAACTTTTCAGCAAAACAGGATGTAGGCTGCACTGGGAGGAACTAAATGGCCTTTTCTATGGTGCCCTGGAGGCCTACACAGGAGATGATTCCTCAGTGCTTTGGCTCTAATGGCACTCAGGGGAGTTTTCAAGCTCCCAAGTATGGAGCCTGGGGAAAAATGTTAACAGACACGGGATTCCACCTAGGTGAGAAAAACAAATTACATAACAAGGTATGGAACTTAAGGATAAAAGTCTGCCACCACGTGAGATGCTGAGATGCTCACTGTGCTTCTACTGCCCATCACCACCCACCACGCTGCTTCCAGACAGGCAGTGCTGGAATTCAAGATGATCTCTAACTGAGTATTTAACTAGAGCATGGATTTTGCTTTGAAACGTCTGTATCTCCATGCTCTTACAGATTCCCCCACTTTTAGACCTTGGTATAAACGACATGTAGTTTCCATAATTATTTTTTCTTTGAAATTGTTCACGCAGAGCTAGAAAGTATACCACTAGTTACTTTCCCTATTAAGGGTCTTCCTTGTATAAATGTATTACAACTTACCTGTTTTCCTCCAGTGTAACCCAGATTGCTGATAAGTCTTCTAATGACAGACAATGCTGCCATGCAGATTTCTGAGTCAGTCTCCTGGGATCTACCTGTGATTTCTATTTTGCAGTGTTAGATTACAGTTGTGTCTACCAAGTGGGGATACAGGCAACCCTCTCTGATTGCATGCAGTGATTTCCAGTACTATACAACCTGGTCATACATGCTTATCCAATGCCCACTTTATTTAAAACTGTTATGTAAAATATGCTAATTTACTTGGTAGTAATTTCTATTTCTCTGATAACTTCTGAAGCTTAATATGATTTTACGTGTCTCCTGACTACTCTTAAGGGTTTTTTTTGCTTATATTTTAGCCCAGTTTATTCATTTTGAAACCTACTGGAAATCAGTAGTTTGCATATATTATAAATAACTTTACTTCCGATGCCATCTGTGAGTCATGGCTTGTAAACTTTATAGCACAGTAGTTGTATATGTGTGCTACAGCTATAAGAATGTGTTGCAAGGTACAAGACTTGAACTGAATTAGAGGAAAGCCACCAGGTGTGTGTGTGTGTGTGTGTGTGTGTGTGTGTGTGTGTGTGTGTGTAAATAACCAACTCAGCAGATCCAGAAAACAGTAGCTTATACCTAGAATCTGTACATTGTACAACTAGTATCAAAAGTATGAAGTGACTCTCTAAGAAAATGGCATTTTAAACATCTGTAATAGCCTGTAATTTATTCATACTATCGGGGATGCTTTGAAGAGGAAGAATGGAAGGAAGGAAGGAAGGAAAGAAGGAAAGAAGGAAGGAAGGAAGGGAGTTGACTTTCTCTCCAACTTTTACAGGGATGTACAGTTCCCTGTTTTCTTTGACTCCAGAGATCTTTACCCTGGGACATATTAAACATTATGCACAGTGATTTACAGTGATATTGCATCATTGTAAATAGTAGCTTCCTAATTGCCACCTCTTCCTGACTTTGTATCTAGGAGACAACTTAACTTATAATAAGCACTTCTTTTACACATATCACATACTAGTTGCTTTGAAAGCATGGGGGTGAATACATTTATTCAGAAAGAACATTTACTCTTTTGGTAGTTATGATTAAAATTAAATTCTAGGGGCTGGGAATATGGCTTAGTGGTAGAGTGCTTGCCTAACATGCATGAAGCCCTGGGTTCCATTCCTTAGTACTACATAAACAGAAAAAGCTAGAAGTGAAGCTGTGGCTCAAGTGGTAGAGTGCTAGCCTTGAAGAAGAAAAAAAAAAGCTCAGAGACAGTGCCCAGGCCCTGAGTTCAAGCCCCAGGACTGGAAAAAAAGTTAGTTTGTCGGATGGTGTGTGGAAGTCAGAGTTTTCTCTACTTCAACCTTGAGACCACTAAAACTTCACAGATGTAGCTAAGTAAAAGCATCACAGGGTTTGTTTTTATACATTGTTGAAAATATACACACTTAAATATAGGATTAATATCTTTATCACTATGTATAAACTCACTGTATTGAGATTATAATTCTAGTAACATGTTACCTCAAGTACACTTTTATCTTGAGATACAATTTTGAAACACAGGAAATTAACTAATTAGTTGCTTAGCCTCATGGCAGTGGCTCACATCTTTTATTCTAGCTCCTCAGGAGGCTGAGATCTAAGGGTCATGATTCAAAGCCAGCCTAGATGGACAAATCTGAGAGGCTCTTATCTCTAATTAACCACCAAGAAGCTAGAAGTGGTTCAAGTACTAGAACACAGCCTCAAGCAAAGAAGCCCTGAGTTCAAGTTCTACCAGTACTACCACACACACAGTTCTACCACACACACACACACACACACACACACACACACACACACACACACACACACACACACAAAATAGCTTCTTCACATGAAAATAAGTGGTTCAGTAAAAAGCAGCACATTTCGATTTGAGGTTTTAAAAAATGTCTTGGTGTGTGTGATGCTGACTTTCTATCTTTCATCTTTTCCCCTTAGACCTCACTGACCATAGAAACAGAGGGGAAATTCTGCTATTAGTATAACAGAGAATCATTGCAAAAATATTTCAAAACATGCATTTGGGGCATTTTGTCTCTTTCAGAGGAATAGTGAAAAATACTTTTATGTATTCTAATATAAACAAATTTTAATCTCAGGGTTTGTTATTTTGAGCATTTAGCATGTTGAATTTACATCTAATTTGTTGATTGAATTTATGCCTATCCATTTGGCAGATTCTGGATCTTCCTTTTATCTCTGTGGACCTGAAATTAATCTGCTCTCTTTATCTGGGCCCTCAGGGCTGGATCAGAGGCTTTAATCCTGGTCCCCGGGAACAGAACCAAATTCATCTCCTCGAAACCTCTACTCTTCTGTGGCTGGGCTTTGAATCTGGGTTTCCATCTGTCAGACATTTCCCTGGTTTGTCTTTATTCTTTTCTGATAGGCTGTTTGAACTAAAGAAACACCCCCCAAAAATGTTGACCCCCAAGCTATGATGATAATACAAAAGCTCAAGATTCTGGTGTCCCCGTTGCCACCTGGATCTAATGAGTGTGAGAAATGGCACAACTCCATAGGGCAAATGAGCTGCACAGGGGAGATAAAGCCTGAGCACTGCTTCCCTTCTCATAGATCTAAAACATGAAAACCTAACAAGAAATGTTTTCTTCCCTCAAGTGTCATGGCCCTCACGTCTAAGTCCTTCATCACCAATTTAGGGAATGTGTCTACCACTTCAGAGAGCACTGGGGTAAGTCCCTGTTACTCTGAATTCTCAGACCATTATTTTATTTCTGAAATTTGTGTTGTGTTTACAGAAGTGCCCACATATAACTTAATATGTAGGATCCTACACATAACTTCACATGTAGGAGTTCACGTGTCACTTTACCCGTAGGAGCTCCCGTTGCTTGGATAGGAACTGCAGGAGGATTTGCTTCTCCTTTTCTTTCTTTTTTTTTTTTTTTTATTGTGAAAATACCGTACAGAGGAGTTACAATTGCATGGGTAAGATAATGAGTACATTTCTTATCAAGCATTGTTGCCTCCTCTTTGTTTCCCCTTCCCATCCCTTCCCATACTCCCCACACCTCCCCCCACCTGATCCTCCCCACCGCACCAAAGTTGTAAAGTTCATTTTTCAACATAATGATGTGTACATCTCCTTGTTGCATTGAGTCCACCTGTATCCCTATTTAAACGATTTGTTTTTTCCCTTCCCCTCCACAAATTATACCAACATCAAATACAGTGAAGTTGATGTTAGGGGAATGAACCCCAAGATAAGTATTCAAATGTTTTTTTTCTCTTTCATGCAACTGTTGCTAAC
The DNA here is from genome assembly GCF_019054845.1 of Dipodomys spectabilis. Taxonomy (NCBI): domain Eukaryota; kingdom Metazoa; phylum Chordata; class Mammalia; order Rodentia; family Heteromyidae; genus Dipodomys; species Dipodomys spectabilis. The sequence goes on from NW_024870773.1 coordinate 27,130,276, forward strand.
ATATTTATAAGATGATTTCTATGTTGCTTTGTACATCCCTCCCCCATGGTATAACCCCTGCTTTCACTGTATTTGCTTCTCCTTTTCTCGGGGCATCTGGATGTCAAAAGGTCCAAAGATAAATTTTCTGAGCTCTGTTTTTAAGATTGCAGATTCCACACAGTTCCAACTAAGTTCTTCACATTATTAAATATTCATTAGAAAACTCAGATGTATAAAGAAGGTCAATAAATAGAGGATTTCCATTAAACTCTGTAAATCCATTGGTCTCTCCTCTCTCTGTCTCACTCACGATCAGGAGAATGGAGTTTGTTGGTCCTCACTTTCTTTTCAATACCTTTAAAATGTTAAGAGTCAATTTGCTCAAGAGCTAAAAGTCATGAAACACATGTGATCAAGTCTCTAGCAACTTCAAGAACATGGAGATTGTCGACATATGAAAAAGCTAGCAGAACACATCCATTTTTCAAACCAAGCAGTACATTGGCTATTTGAAGGAGTAACTGATGGGTGTATCTGTTTTCACTCTGCAGTGAGGACACAGGGTGATGCCTTATTCTGATGGATCAATAGAAACCTCTGCACGTGCATATGCATTACACACACACACACACACACACACACACACACACACACACACAAGAATAGCTTCTTACAGTTTTCTTGCTGGCATATTTCCTCTGCACTGAGATGCTACACTCATGAATCAGTGGGATACAAAGCTATATCTTCCACCATGATATTAGTATGCCTCTTTAGGCATACTAAATCCACCTAGAAAGATGTGATTTCTGCAGAAGCCCAGTCTCAGAAAAACAGTACCTAGAAGCAAGGATTACTACGAGCAGTTTTCAGAACTGAAAGCCTGTCAGTGTAACTGGGGAGGTAACACAAAGTCAAATACAAGGTGAGAAAGCACACCAAATGTTGGTAGCCCTGTGTGTTTCTTCATAGGTAAACAGAAGAGTGGAAGGAAGACAGTTAGAGGAGCTTGATACTAGAGTAAGAGAATGAGGACAATTGGTGGAGAAAAGAGACTTAATTCAATTTAATTCACACTGTTTAGACACAAGCATATGGCAGACATTGAACTAGATATCAGGTCTGCCCAAATGGACTCTATTTTAATCTCTGCAGAAATCTCAATGAAAATGGAGACTTTATCATGCTTAGGACCCCACAGTGCATTTGTTTGGACAGTGATTTAGCACCGGATAACAAGAAGACTGAAATAGGGAGCATGAGCACACGGCGGTCTTGTGATCACAGGTGAGATGACATCAATTGGCCCTGAAAAACATGAAAGTTGAACCATCGAATGACACTCCATTGGCAACAGCCTGGTATATCCTGGAGCAAAGGCCCTATCAATATTCAATGACTACTCAGTCTGTCACACTGACCATATGGCCATTCAACTCAGGCTGAACAGAAGCCAGGCAGGGGGACACACATGTTCCTCGTGTTACATTGTATTCCAGAGCTCAGTGCAAAAGGCACTCTCTCCTCGTGAAACAGGATTGCAAGCCCGGCTGGGATGCCACAAAACCCAGTGTCAACCATCCGGAAGCCTAAAGGAAATATGTCTTCTTCATCCAACTACTGCAAAACCCTTGGACGGCTGGCATCTGGTGAGGTCCTCAGCTGCAGTGGTGGATAAGCAGCTAGCAAAATACAAGCTTCACAACTCGGTGAAACAATGCATTTCACACGTGGCTGAGTATCCTGGAGGGTGAACTGATCTGTGAGACTAAGCAAACTCTTTTCCACATTGCACATGTGATCTCCTTCAACTCTTTCCCTCTCGACGATCTTAGCATGCATTCTTGCTCTCTATTCTCACCACCATTTCCTTTTCAGAAAGGTGGTGGTAGGAGCCTGGAGTAGGAGGAAGTAGGAGGTTGGGTGAAAGGATATAATGCCTCATAAGGCAAGATTAATACGGAGGTGATGGATGAGAGCCATCCAACTGTGGCGCTACACTGTCAAGAACCGCACAAGGGCAAATCAATCAGTGATGGGAGCTGCCAGAGGGAACCAGAACTGAAGACACATCCTAAGTGTAGGCCATTCGGATCCAGTGTTTGTGTTTGTCATCTGTTCCTCTCATAGTGAGAAGACCAGAGCCCATCCAGGACACCCACCCCCCAGCTGTACAAACCACTCCTAAATGACCTTCTTGGCAGGAAGGACATTGGGATAAGATTTCTCTATCTTCTTTTCAAATAACAGCACCTTCCTTGCCTCTACACCTGTTCTCTAGACAAACACTGGCTTGTCTTGCAGCTATAGGAGGAGGATGTGATTCTTTCTGGTAAAGGTGGCAGAAATGACTGCTAGGGTAACCACCCATCATATGTGATTCCTGTGTGGCTAGGAGACTTAATTTCAGTTGTTGTTAAATTCTAATTAATTTAAACATACCAACATACATGCAGCTAGTGGTTGCCACAGAGGACATTTGGAAATCAGAGGAAAGGAAGAAGGAGGAGAAGGAGGAGATAGAGAAGGAGGAGGAGGAAGAAGAAGAAGAAGAAGAAGCACCAAAGGAAAGTCTGAGAACACTGGATGGTAGGAAGAAATCACATGTATGTCACACACACACACACACACACACACACACACACACACACACACACACACACACAAAGAGGCCTTTTCCAAGGGGAAATAGAGAAATAAGGAAGACACTAGAAGGGTGAGAGGCAAGTATGAAGCAAAAATAGCTGAGATTATGGAACATCCCTCCACCCTCTCAAAAGCCATTCCACATGCCCATCATCAACCAGAGCTAGAACATATTGAAAGAAAAATCAGAAATAAACACTTCATAAGTTTTAAATTACATGTTGAATTTTCACACCCCAGAAAACTGGTGTTGTGAAAACCACTGCTAAATCAAAACCAGAATGGGAAAAAGATGAGATGGGTCATTATTGGTGGACACACAGATTCAGAAAAGTCCACCGTGACTCACATACAAAGGCAGAGAGATCCACAACAGAACTGCTGAAAACTGAGAAGGCCATTGGGGTGGGAACACCACACGCATGCTTGGATCTTGGACGAACTGGCCTGAACATGAGTATTACTACCATTCAAGCCTCTCCCAGGAACATCTGGGAACAGAAAGAATTATGTGACTATCATCGATTCCCCCCAAACACCAAGACCTCATCAGAAAATCTCAGGCTGAACCAGGCTGCATGGAGCATTGTCCCTGGTGTTAGCAAATGTGAAGCTGGGATCTCCAAGAACGGGAAACCCCATGAGTGTGTCCTGGCTGCCACAGTGGGTGTGACACAATTCATTGTTAGTGTTAACATAGATTGCTCTGACTGAGGCAGAGGAGACAGGAAGAAATCAAGGAAATCAGTGACCTACATTAAGAAAACTGGCAATAGTCCCCAAACAGTAGCAGATGAGCCAACATTGGCTTGGAATAATGGCAGCTTGCAGGAGCTAAGTGTGGACATGCCTTGGTTCAAGAGATGGAGAGGTCACAATGGGACCATTTGAAACTGGATTGTATCTGACCACCATCTGGCTGACAAGCTACTCCCTTGTGTGCCTACAAAATTGGTGATATGCAACAGTGTCCAAGTGGAGACAAAATGGCAGCCATCTCAACTCCAGTCAACACCAGCTAGTCTGCTGACACACTCCCTGAAGCTTTGAGGGTAGTTGTTCTTGGGAGCAATGTGGGTGTGGCAATGTCAACAGGGAATATGGCCAAGATGTTCACACTTCTGGTGATGCTTCAGCAAAAGCAGCTGTCTACACTTTTCATGGGATGAAACTGAAGAATCTGGTCCAAACTAGTGCTAGTAATGCTGTGGCCTGCACTCTCTCTTAGCTGGCCTTGCTGGAAAGATTGATCACCACTCTAGAAAGCAGCTGGAAGATGGCCCTTCATGCTTGAAGGCTGGCAATGCTGTTGTCATTGACATGATTCCTAGAAAGCCTAGGTCTGATGAAAGCTTCGATCTGCTTCTGGGCTGATTGGTATTCATGATATGAAACCACAACCCTTATTACCAAGGCTGCTGGCGCTGGCAAATCACCAAGTCTGCACAGAAAGCTCCAAAGACTAATGGAATATCATTCCTAAAACCTGCTCGAGTCTCTACACTATTCGTTCAGTGACTAAATTGGCCATTTAAGCTTAGTAATAACAGACCAGTTAATGGTGATGATGCCACATAAAACTTTCAGCTGAAGAAGGAGAATAACGGTTAAGTCGTTTGGTTTCTTTCTTGACTGTGGCTGTGTGAAGTTATTAGAGATTAAAATCAGCACTTTTTAATAGAAACAGTCTGACCAAAAAAAAAAAAAATCTATCACAATTTTGAGATGCATTAAGTCAACGTTAGGTGAGAAAAACAGAACTGTGTGCTGTTCTGAGTGGTGTGGTGCAATCTTCTGTTCACCACCCTGTTCTGAAGGTTGTGGTCTAACTCCGGAGATGCACAGATGAAGTTTATTCAAAAGTAAAATAATAGCTAGATGCCTGTGGCTCATTCCTGTAATCTGAGCTTATCAGGAGGCTGAGATCTGAGGATTGCAATTTGAATCCAGCCTAGGCCAGGAAAGTCTGTGAGACTTTTATCTCCAATTAACCACCAAAAAGCCAGAATTGGAGGTGTGGATTAAGTGGTGAAGCACTATCCTTGAGCAAAAATATCTCAGGGACAGCACCCAGGCCTTGAGTTCGAGCCCAGTATCAACCCAACAGCATCATTATTAATAAGAGAGAAAGCAAGAAAAGTCTTAAAGCTTTGTGTATTTTTCCCTTACTACTTATTTATAACAGAAAGCATAGCAAATACTTCCCAATGACACTACTAAACACATAGTATGTGGAAATAGAAACACACACATGCATATACATATATATACATATATATATATATATATATATATATATACACATATACAGTATCATGCCTGTTACATTATAGGTAAGTATCAGACATAAAATAATCATTCAGTTATTAGCACTATCATACTTTCTAGACTGTAAATGAATTCATCTAGAAAAACAAAAGATCTCTGTGCAACTGAAGCAAAACTACCATTAGATGTCCAGCTAACCCCACTGTAACTAGAAGTTAAGGCTTGTATTCTACAACAGCAAAATTGATCCCTTCTGTGAGTCTAATAATTAAAAAAAAAAAAAACAGTTTCCCTGGACTAGTCATTTATTTCAACCTCAGCTTTGTACCATGGACATAATTTTCCCTGCCCAGCTCAGTTTTTCTGGGCAATCTTCCTGCCACCAAGGCAGCTCCCAGTGAAACCTGGTGAAGCCCTCCTAAATTCATTCCAACTGAATTTCTTCCCATTGTACCACTCACAATGCTTTCAAATTATCTCTTCCCTCCACACTGCTTTTCCCTCAGGACCCAGTACAAAGGAGAGGAAGTGGCAGGCTAGATACAAAGACACTGTGTTTCTAAGTGGTCTCTTCTTACCTGAAACTTGTCTGTAGCAATGCTTGCGGAGAAAAGCCCTTCAAAAAAACAATTCGGCAACTTGAAGAACTATTAAGCTTATGATCTGGCAAGCATCTGCATTTCTGGGAAACAATGGAAGATCCCATTCCTTAATTGTAGAGATCTTGATGCTCTATGATATTCTGTGGTACACTTTACCACATAAACAATTGGGAAAGGCAATGCCCGGTACAATCAGGTCTTTCTATAGTTTTCTGTACTATTCAGATTTTTCTTGTGCATCCCTTTATCCCAATCTACTTAACCAAGATGCACTGTATTCATAAACTGCTTTGTCTCATTGCAGCTTCTTTGTACAACTACTTAAAGATTTAAAAAAGAAAGAAAAAATGAATGACTTCCTTTGACTTTATGATATGCCTACATAGACTATTAAATATGAATGCTTAATTTTAAACTGAAAAATGTCAACCTACGCAACCCAATGAGTACTAGCCTTTCTTTTGATCACCATAATTCAAGTTCTCCCTAGTATTTGAAAATAATGTGTTTTATCATGGAATACTCTCTCTTAATTTATGGGTTGTTTGTATTGTTTTCTTTCCTCTCTTTGGGTAGTGCATAAATAGATCTATTAGTCTAGCTGTTAAGTATTACAGTTTGTAATTAATGAAGTCTGAATGCATGAGATTAATGATTTCTGTATATTTATATAGTCCACAGATCTGAGCTCAAATGGGAAAGGAAAGCAGCCTCTTATCAACACAGAAAATCAGAATTTTCATTTCTTCAGACTGACATGTATAGGGTGCTGTTTTGCTTCTTGTGGATATACCAGTGCAGATCAAGCAAAGTTCAGGGCTTGGGAAGGAACTGGCCTCTCCCAACACAGTAAGCTCCTTAAGAAAACAGATCAGCCCTTTGGGGGAATGTGAAACTTGGAAGTTCAAATTACACTTGAAATAATTCGATGAACTACCCATTCCTAATATTTTGGAATTATGTCATTGAAGAACAGCTAAACTAGGTAGTTGATTGAATGTATTTTCTGTTCATATAAAAATATGGCAGTAAACTGAATCTTACATGCCATTGTTCCTTTTGCTATTTCTTATAAGTTTATATATCCTTGAAATTTAATTTATCTTGTTTGTGATCATTAGGATAAATACCCAAAAGTGGGATTGCTGGGTCATAGGGGAGCTCTATATGGAGTCTTTTGAGGAAATTCCATACTGCTTTCCAAAGTGGTTGAACAAGTTTACACACCCACCAACAATGAAGTAAGGTTCCCTTCTGTCCATATCCCCTCCAGCTTCTGTTGTTATTAGAGTTCTTGATTATAGCCATTCTAACTGGGGTGAGGTGGTATCTCAATGTTTTGATTTACATTTCTTTTATGGCTAGGGAGGTTGAGCATTTCTTCGTGTGTCTATTGGCCATCCTTCTTTCCTCTTCAGAGAAGTTTCTCTTTAAGTCTTTATCCCACTTATTTATTGGGCAGTTGTTTCTTTGAAGATTTGTTGTTGGGGGATTTAATTTTTTGAGTTCCACGTATATTTTAGATATGAGACCCTTGTCTGTTGTAAGGCTAGTGAAGATCTTCTCTCAATCCGTAGGCTTTCTATTAATCTTGCTAGCTATGTCCTTCGCCATGCAGAAGCTCTGCAATTTCATGCAATCCCATTTGTCCAACCTTTCTTTGATTTGTTGTGTTTCTGGGTCTCTATTAAGAAAATTTTGGCCTGTATCAAGGAGACCTGTAATGATTTCAGAGTGTCTGCTTTGACTCCGAATGTGAGAGTTTTGATTGAAAAAGAGCAAAGAGTAGTTCATCGAATTATTTCAAGTGTAACTTGAACTATATCTTACCATAGCTAAGATATGGAACCAACCCAGATGCCCCTCAGTAGATGAATGGACCAAGAAAATATGGTCTATATACACAATGGAATTCTATGCCTCCATCAGAAAGAATGACATTGCCTCATTTGTTAGGAAATGGAAAGACTTGGAAAAAATTATATTAAGTGAAGTAAGCCAGGCCCAAAGAAACATAGGTCCCATGGTTTCTCTTATTTGCAATAGCTAATGTATGTCTGAGTCAAGCAGAAAAAGTCAGATAAGTTGATGTTAGGGGAATGAACCCCAAGATAAGTATTCAAATTTTTTTCTTTCATGAGATTATTTCTAACATATTTATAAGATGACTTCTTTGTTGCTTTGTATGTCCCTCCTCCACGATAAGCCCTGCTGTCACTGTATTTGATGTTGGTATAATTTGTGGAAGGGAAGAAAAAAAACAAATCGTTTAAATAGGGATACAAGTAGACCCATTGCAACAATGAGATATACAAGTTGTTATGTCCAAAATGAACTTTACAACTTTGGTGGGAGGGAGGGGGGTGGGGAGGATTGGGTGGGGGGTGGAGGGGTATGGGAAGGGATGGGAAGGGGAAACAAAGGAGGAGGCAACAATGCTTGATAAGAAATGTACTCATTATCTTGCCTATGTAATTGTAACCCCTCTGTACAGTACTTTTACAATAAAATAAATAGAATAGAATAAAATAAAAAAGTTTAATTTATCTTCTAATGGATTTTTAATAGGATATAGAATGTTAGATTTTACAAATATTTTCCAGTGGAATGTTCTTAGTAATGATAAGGATGAATCACAAGCATATAACAATAAATAACATCACCAGAATTCTTTTGCAAAAGCATGGCAGAGTCAACAGCAGCTCATCTAAAAAGTCACCATCAAATCAAGTCCAAGAAAATTCTGAGTTCATATAACTTACCTTTAAAATCTGCTTTTTCCTCAAAAAAACTGAAACAAGGTTTACTTCTCATTAACTTCCAATCTGACATATATTCAATGCATTTCTTCATGGTGTATATAGGATTTTCTAAACTTATGCAGTGCTGATCCTTCTGCACAATTTCTAAAATGTCAAGGCCTCTCATTTGCAAATAAATCTTTAAGGAAAGGAGAGATGCAAACGAGGAGGAGATCCCTTTTAAATGAGTTAGAACAAGCCCACAGCAAAGCCATGGAAGGGAATATTTTGGATCATGTCAGTATTTGCACAGAGAATGACGTTTGGAAACTATTTGCAAATCTGCCTTACAGGCAGAAGATGACAATAAGCCACCTGAATTCAATAATAGTAAATATGCAACAAGACCGAAATGTAATAAAAAAAAGAAACTAATTTTTCTCTAATGTTAAAATTTCATTTTTATTTCCCCTGAGAAAGACATGGATTGTATTAACTATACTCCCATATGTCAAGGTTGCCTTCCACTGTCAGAAAGGAAAACAGAAAGCAAACCTTCCAGGGCCAGCGCCTTCCCTCACAGTAGCCATGCCTGTTGGTATCTTGGATAAATTAGCTGCCTCCATCAAAACCACCTGAGGAGTCTGACGAAAGCTTCACCACAGTGCCTGTCATTGTGTCCCTGAGAGGACCCATTCTGTGCAAGATATGTGTGCCCATCTTTAAGTAGTTGTCATATTGGAAATGCTAGCTTCAGAAAAGAGACATGTTCAAAATGAAAATTATTCAATGGATTAAGGGTTGCTCCTCAAACCAGAGGTAGCACCAGCTTTTTACCAGCTGGTTCCCTTAATTATCACCTGAGCATTTATCATATATATTATATATTATATTATATATTTATCATGTGTTCCTAAAAATTCTCTCAGGAATTTCCAAGCACATCGAGACTATGTATCACCTTCACTGTTTTTGTATAGGTCAAGGCCATGGCTTATGGTATTTTCACCTTTATCATGCTACAAAACAAATGATATTCATTTAGTAGAGTCGCCCTGCAAAATCAGATCGTGCCCTTGGCTAGAAATGTGTGTGTGTGGTGTGCTTTTGTGATGGGGGGAGGGCAAGGAGCTCCAGCACTCAGTCTCATGATCGGGAAATCACAGCTGACACTCTGAACTGCACCGTGCGGCTAAGCTGGTGTATTTGGTAGGTGAGATGAGTTACTGGCAGGCTCAAGTGACAATATTTTAACTTCTGAGGGATGAATAGGATGCAAACCCATGGTAAGCCAACCAGTATCTGTATTTCCAATTGCTGCCCTTTACATTTTGCCTAGCTTAGATCAGTACTATGTGTGGTTGAAGCTTGAACATTGAAATGACATGTGGCAATCTGGAAATACATACTTTAGGATATCCATAGTGTCTTTCCAAAGTACATCTACAAAATTAAGAAGATTGAGGGAAGGGGTGGGTGAAGGAGGGATGGGAGAGAAGGTTGGAAGGTGTAAGACTGATCAAGATACTGTATTCATAAACTGCTTTGTTAGATGGCAATTCCGTTGTTCAACACCTTCAAGATAGTAAAAAAAAAATGGAACACTTAAAAAGTATATTTGATTAACACAGAACTCAATAGAGCATGACTATGGTATCTTCAAAGATTTTTTATGATATTTACTTACACTTGAAAGAATGTTTACACATAGTTAAAGCAGCTCTGGATTAGCACTTTGACATTATGGTACCAGAAATACATTAGTAACTACTTCATGAAAAAATAACAGCATAAAACAACTCACGCATGCATTCAAATATCCAGATTCTACTTTTTATACATTCAACCTCTCAAACCTTCTCAAATGAATAAGGATATATGTTCTAAAGCTCCTACTGGAGAAACTTTGGTTAGAAACTGGTGGAGAACTCCAATCTGCTCAACATTCTTCTGGTTTACTTGTGAAAATATGACTAATACTTACAAGTGTAATTCATGTTATCAGCAAGCTAAGAATTTAAATCAACTTCCTAGAATATGTGTTTCAATATATTATGTTTCTTTGTTTTAATATAATAATTAACATATAAAAGGATGAGCTTGAAGAGTAGGTAGAAAGGGATAATTAGTGAATTATAACCTTATATTTTATAATAGAATAAAAAGGATTTCTTCCCACATCAACTTGAGCTTATTTTTTGCGGGGGGGTCTGGTCGTGGGGCTTGAACTCTGGGCCTGGGTGCTGTCCCTCAGCTCTTCAGCTCAATAGCTAGCGCTCTACCACTTGAGCCACAGCACCACTTCCGGCTTTTTTCTTTTTGCTTATGTGGTGCTGAGGAATCGAACTCAGGGCCTTATGCATGCAAGGCAAGCGCTCTACCACTGAGCCACATTCCCAGCCCTTGAGCTTATTTTTTAAATAAAACTTTAGAAGACACATACTATTTAGAATAAAAATGTTTTTATCAATTCTGCACCAAATAATTTTTTTAAAAAAATCTAGCTAGTTAGGACATGACTGTTTTGTTTGCTAGTAATTTATTATATTAAAGTCATAGTCTACTTTGAATTCTATCCTTGCTGACTACCATCTCCAGACTCTGAGAGCCTCTTACAGTTCAGTAATAAATTCTGTGCATTACCATCTCTTACAGTACATGATAAATTCTATGCATTATTGTCCCAACTTGAACAAATTATTGTACAAAATAACTTCTTCCTTTTACTTTCATTATATTGCCAAGACTACTATTCACAGATAAGGTTAATTCTTACAGTTTCATCTATTATTCCTATATGAAATAAACACAATTTTACATATATGTGGCTAGGTACTTAAACTATCACTAAGAACACTAGATCCATTCATTCAACAATATATGTTGAGAAATTGTCAAAATTATTTAATTTTCATCATAGCTATCTCGACATGTCAGATTAGTATCACAGTCTAAGAAAATAAAAATCAAACAATCAGCTTGATTTTTAAATGAAATCACTTATCCATAGCTGGTTGGCAGATTTCAGGCTCAACACAATAGTAAGAGGACAGGGTTAAAATTTTAACAGGAGCATTTATTGAAGCAATGGAGAACTGTAATTTGTTCCCAGATCGTGTTTAATTACACATATGTATTTAAATAGTTCAACCCTCAGAAATAGCTCTTTATTTTAGATTTCTAAGGAATTTATTTGATCTATAACTGGCCAGTCGACTGTGTATATACTGTCTTTCCTATGAATAATTTGAAAGAACAATTTAAGCCAACACAGTCAGCCTTGTACCTTTAATCATATCAAAACAGAACATTCTTTTATGTTCTTGGGATTCCAATGTCATTATAGATGACTACAATCTTGAAAAGAACAAATCGATGTAAGAAAATGCAGTACAACAAAGTTATTCTAAGTGATGTCATTAGGTTAGCCCACAAGTAAATCTACATTTTTGGTCAAGTCTACAGTTTGGTCATTCAAGTGGGTCCATTTCTGATGGATAAGGAGGTTTACTTCGTATGTTTGTGTGGAGGTTGGGGAAGCATTCTATCCTGAAGAATTAATTTAAACAATTACTAATATTTCCAGTATACTTCTTTTATTAAGCTTTCATTTTATAAGAAAAATTGTTCTAGAAAATTCTCATACAACATACAATTCCAGGTGGCTGTCTTATAATTAGATGTTATTTTTAAAACTATTTAATTTGAGGGGTGGGAAGCACTGTAATATGTAATAAATTCTCTAGCTGTCTTTTCTTGCTACAGAATGTACGGACCTGGATCACAAGAATTCAATTCTTTTTTAATGTATTAACTGTTTATTCACTCTTCTGTGACATTCGGGAGCCATTTGTCACAGGAAAGTATGATCATAGCAGCAAATTTCTGCAGCTTGCTTTTCCTCAGATGTCTTGTGATTGAGTGAGGGAAACATGTATTAATATTCATGGCATTCCATCATCATAACCAGAATACTACCTGACTTTGTAGACAAGGTGAAGCTTCCCTTCCTGTCCCTTCCTCTCCTGGCCCCATCTGCCTGAGTTTGTCTTTTAGCCTTTGGAGAGCCAGTGGAACATGTGTCCAGAACACGGCGCATACATCTGGACTCAGCCAGGCCAGGGGCTTTCACAAGTTTATATCACCCACATTGTCTGTAATGTTTGCAAATATACACACACCACACCATGACATACTAAAGATGATTCCTTTCTCTGAGAGGAAGTCAAGGAAGTGTTTTCTGCTGTAAATAATGGAACATTTATTTTGAAGTTGGTCTTATATAAATCATTTTGATTTTTTTTTTACTCTTTGATATAAAGAAATTCCACCTGATAGCACCTTTGCTTTATTAAATAGATTTCTAATTCAGGAGATTGATCCCCTAAGAGCAAATGAACTCTAGGTTGAAAAGAAGGGAGTCCTCATGGCATCAGTTCAGATGGTAAAGCAAAATAAACATTATTACCGCAATCATGAATAATTTATCTATTAGAGTAATTTTTGAATTTATTGTTATGTGTGAGAGATGATAGAACCCCCACAGGACTGGCTCATGATAGAGTGAGTTACTTCATCAGCACTAGATATTATATGGTTTTATAAAACTTGAATTCGAGGCTTTTTTCTTTTGATGTGTTTGGATGAAAAATACACTATGGCTATGTTTAACTGATAAAATATGCAGCTGCTGACAGTGTAGAGACAGACTTGCAAAGCAACCATGAGGGTGGGAAAAGAGAGCGGCTGCTCTTCCTTCCACACAAGGCCAATGTCTGGAGGTTTCATTAGCGTGTCTGTCATTTTAGAGCACTAACCGAATTTCACTGATTTAGAGATGACTGCCACCAGGCCAAGTTTTCGGAGTTATGCAAGTGAAATTTAATTAACAACATTATTTTAAATGACTTCGAGAACCTTATTAGCTTCAAAGTTTCCATCCACGTCTGGGGGATTTGTGAATGCCTCGACTAAGATAAGCTCACAAATTTAGACTCGCTAACTGTCCACATTCATTTGAATAATTTCCTCCTCAGTAATATCCAGAACCACTCCCTCACCATACACAAATGACTTAATTAAAATTAATCTATGTTTTTCTTCCGCTAAGCAGCCATAAACAGATATAATTGGAAATAGATATGATGATACAATCAGAGCAATGACTATACCAGAATGCCTCTTAGGTGGAGAAATATCAACTGGCCACAATTTAAGCCTTGCCAAGCCCAGTAAGCAAGAGGTAGAGACTTTGCTTCTGATTTAAATATTCACCTGCTATTGGTATTTGACATCACTGGAAAGTGAGGTTCATATTTGAGATCCCAGAAGAGGCATGGGAGGTATAAATATGATTTTAAAATATTTAAATAGATTTGCTTGATTTAGACTACTAAATTTTAGAATAGTAAAAGAAAAAAATGAAAAAAGAAAAATTATTAAGTTATAAAGTTAGAGTTGTAACCATATCTTAACAACTGATTACAAGTTTTATTTTTCATTACAACTTGTAAAATCTCTTTTAGAAGCCTAAAAATGTGTTGTACTCATAAATTGACATGTTGAATTGAAAACTTTTTGAACAATTACTTAAAGATACTAAAAATAATGCAAGCTTAAAAGATAGTGTGAACTTGCATGATTTAATACTATTATTGTTTGGTAATGGCATATAACTTAACTTTTTCTTTCCTAAAAGGTTTCAACTATTTAATATCTGTGAAGAAATGATCATATAAATAAAGAATCTGTAAATGCATGTATGGTTTGCATGCAAAACAGTCTTCTAACAGAAAGTTTAAGTCATTAGCTTAAAAGTTCATTGTATTTAAAGACATTTCCTTTTTCTCTTCCTAGAGTGGCATTCCAAAAACTAATTTGGGTCTACATAATGTGTCAGAAGAAAAGTAAGTCTAAAACATACATAACAGGTCTAAGGAACTGGAAGAGGAGACCATATAGCATTAACAAATTAAAGAAACACAGGTTCGTGTGATTATAATAATCTAGCATGAACTATTGAAATGAAAAATAATATTCACTGAAGATTAGGAGCTTCAAAGATTTAATGTAAAAAGGACAAATTTTAAGGCTTCATTTGCGTTTTCCATTGGATAAAATTGCAAGTGGTTCTTTATTTTACGCAACAGTACAGTCATTTGGATTGCAAATAAGTAAAACTTATTTCATGACATTTTGAGTTCCCCTTTCTATTCCAATCCATGCACTGATTTTAGCATGTAATATTGGTGTTGTGATGCCTTCTCTTGGAAAGCTACTTCTAATTTTAAAACTCTTTCTTCTGAAATTGTAACCTGTACTTCTCTAAATTAAATGAATATGTATATGAAAATATGTAAATTTATTTCAAAACTCCTTATTGTTTATGGTTATCATTTCAATACATATTCCGTTAATATACTATACATTCTTGGTAGAATGCAAATAATTGGCGGCAACCCAGAGAGAAGCCAAAAGGAATGAATTACATTTTGGGAGAAAAGTATAAATATGAAAGTAAGCAACAGAATGCTGATTGTAAATGCTTCTGGAACTTGTTACAGAATATAACCAAAAGAAAACTGAGTTAAGGTATGAGGAATATATTCCAAATGAAAGAAAGAAAGAAAGAAAGAAAGAAAGAAAGAAAGAAAGAAAGAAAGAAAGAAAGAAAGAAAGAAAGAAAGAAAGAAAGAAAGAAAGAAAGAAAGAAAGAAAGAAAGAAAGAAAGAAAGAACGAAAGAAAGAAAGTAAGTAAGAAAGAAAGAAAGAAAGGAAGGAAGGAAGGAAGGAAGGAAGGAAGGAAGGAAGGAAGGAAGGAAGGAAGGAAGGAAGGAAAAGAAAATTTTTTAAAGAAAGAAAAACAATCTAGATATAGATTTTGTACCTTTGGCAAAAATTGACTCCAAACATTGACTACTGACTTAAATGAGAAATCCAAACTATTAAACTTCTAGATAAAAATGCAGGAAGATTTCTACGTGATCATGGATTTTATATGTTTTTAGATATAATAGCAAAAGCTTAATCTAGAAAAGAAAAACATAAAAATTAGCCTTTGTTAAAATATTTTCTCTGTAAAAGATAATGTTAAGGGAATTGAGGAACAAGGTGAAGATGAGGAGAAAATGTTAGCAAACATATCTGATTTTTAAAAGTACATATGTAGAGATTCAACAATAAGGAAACAAACAATCCAAACTAGAAATGGGCCAAAAGTTGAACAAGATATCCCTCTAAAGGAGATCTACAGATGTCAAAGAAGCCTTTGAAATATCACCTAACGGCATTCACTATCAGCTAAACTCAAAAATAATTCACTATCAGATAAACTCAAATGAGATCGCATTTCCTCCACAGGTTAGAGTATCTGAAGTCTAAGAGAACTAACACAATCAAATACTAATTAGCATCAGGGATTCTCTTCTTTTCCTGCTCATGGATCTGCAAAGAGGCGCAACCATAGAACCAACCTGCCATAAAACTCAACAATTGTTCTTAGTTGGTTTTGAAACAGAAAAAAACCTACATGTGAATTCCTATAGCAGCTTTATTCAAAACTGTCAAAATTTGGAGGCAACCAAGATGTCCTTCAATACGTTGTCCATGGATAAACAAACTGCAGGCCAGGTGGCTGGGATATATTTCTCAGTGAAAACAGAAAAGGAGCTAGTCAACTACAAAAAGACACAAGTCACTCCAAATTCATGTTGCTAAGCGATGGATGTCATTTGGTGAAACCTACATCTGGTCTGACTACAATTATATAAAATCAGTCAAAGGCAAAACTACAGAGGTAAGGAAATGATGCGTGGAGACCCAGCTTTGGAGAGAGAAGGATGGAACGGGAAAGTCCGGGGCATGCTGAGAACAGTGGAACTGCTTCTCGGAGCCACTGTAATGTGTGAATTAAAAAAAAAAATCCGTATGTGATGGCAGAATCTCAGCAATGAAGGAAGAGTACAAGACCAACAGCCTTGTGAATGCAGAACTCCAACACAGGCATGGAGAAACTGTCCACAAACAGTCCAGCAAAGCCAGTGTCTGCAGTCCTGGACCCTAGGACTCTTAAGATGATAAATACGTGTGTTTTAAGTGTGATGGCAAGATAGAGCTAATAAAGTGAATTACAGACACTGCCTGATCAAGATGTTCTTGGATAGAGAACACGTAGCACACCATTGTTCTGTTCCCGTTATTCTCTCTTCCAGTCGCTGCTTCCACCTGCAGAGGAGAAGCACTTGCTTGTCCTCCAATTCTCATCTTCTGTTTCACTCCAGGAAGCAGTTCACTGAGAGATGCTGCCACCCCCGTGTGTCTACCACTGGTGTGGGACTTTGGGAATGTGTCATTTCCTACGCGGTATGGGCTTTCGGGGTAAGTTTGTTTGGCTGACTCAATTTCCATTTTCATCTTGAATCTGAATAAATAATACACACATTGGAAAAACACTTGGCAGACTTCTTGGAAACCAGTCTGGAATCTACATGGGTCCCTTGGCATGCTCAGGGGTGAGGCTGGGGCAGAGCGCCTCCCTCAGCATCACCTACTGCTGTCAGCAGGAGAGAGGGAGGGAGGGGACACCTTGGAATGGAAGCTGCCCTGGTGGTCTGGCATTGCAGCAATCATTCCTGGTGACTTAGGCCACCCCAAGCCCATGTCCAGTTCTATACAAGCCCACATTCCATGTATAAACTCCCTTCTTGGTTGGAATACCTAGACTAGTTTCTGTTTTCTATATTGAATCCCTTCTGATGCTGTCTTGAACCTTTCCAGCCTGCCCTCCTGCTCAATCCGCCTCAGCTAAGTATTTCCATTGAGGATTCATTGCAAGCAGCATGAGGTCTGAATTCCTTGTGCTCTCAAACTGGTCCACGACTAGGTGTCACATCCAAGGGAGAAAATTATATTTGCTCAATTTTTATCACCATTAAATGCAAATGCAAAGAGCTCAGTGAAGATCTAACCAACTGTCATTATTTCTATTAGTGAAAATATAAATGGACGGAAAGATAGATGAATAGGAGACCTAGACAGCTACAGTAACATGCACATATTTCTCTTTGATATATAATTGTAGAATATCATTAGATCTTATCATACGTATGTGACTGGGTAAGATAAAAGCATGAAGCATTCTCTATTAAAATATAAATATAGTGACACCAAAACATTCATATGGTCTTAATTGTGCAAACCAACTTCACAGGGTTCCACTCATTTAATCCTCACAAAGCTTCCATGATCATTTTTCAGTTTCTAAATCCCAAATTAATACATGGGAGAAATCATGGAAAAAGTATATGACTGACTATGAAATATAGTAAAGGAGAAATGTTAATCAGTGTTTATTTGTTCTGAAAATAGCATGCTTTTGGCTTTATTCCAATTTCCAACCTGTTTTCTGGCGTCGCCTCTAGATATTTCCTTATAATGTTTAGTGTGATATGGATAAAAGCAGTGTTTTCAATATGGACATTTGCATGCATACTATATTGACTTTTTTAGTGCCTTAGGAAATACTGTCAAATAGTTTATTCTCTTATAGGCTAAACCATTCTGAAATTGTTCCTATAATTTTTAATGTTAAGGACTACATTAAGTGTTCGGTATAGGTTTTTAATCTCTTTTCTTTCATGAACAAGGATTTTGTTTTCATTTATAACTACTAGTAATCTTCCTTTAGTTTGGCAGCACTGGGTTTAGAAAATCTAATAATTAAATCACCTTAACAAAAATAATACCTGCTTCTAGATCATCCATTCAAAGCAATGTCAAAAACACTTACAGAAATATCTTCATAGAATTAATTGAAGATATAAAAAAAAGTAGACAGCTCTTCCCACCCACTGAAAGAGCCAAACACACCAAACAAAATAAAATCGTTCACTTCTTTGGATCATAGAAAAACATGATGGAATAACATCATGAGGATTGAAACAAATGTACTCAGGAAAATGGGTAGTGAGTACAAACTAGTTGAAAAGAGAAGGAGAGTGGTCAGAATAGAGAGGTCTATATCCATACTGCAGTAGGAAGTCATGATGGATTTATTCAGGGGAAGCAAAGGTCAATTAAGGATGTAGATCTGGGCACATGACGAGAAGCATTTTGATCTATTTTTTTTCTATTTTAACTACAAAAAACAAGCATGAACAGTAAGACATAAGTATTCACTTCCTTTAGTAAGGCAGCAAGGTGAAAATACCAAATTAGCATTATTTGACTACAGGTTGCAAGTACACGGTGAACATTAATCACTTAAGATTGCATGTCAGGTAGGTGATTGGAATGAGATTGGCGATGTGTGTGCTAATCCAGTCCAGTCAATATGGAGATGAGACAATTTACAAAGAAACTTTAGAGAGACATGGAGCAACTCTATTTTGATGCGCATGATTGGAATTTCTGATACTGTATTTTCCACCCTCTGTCCACAGACAATGGGCTTAACTAACTACAGCTTGAAATTGTCATGATGGGTCATTTCACTGAAACTGCTACACTGAGTTCAGTCATTTAGTATCCTCAACATTTAAAAAATACCCAGTGATAATTACATATAGGGGTTTAATGATGAAAAGCAAAACAAAGTTATTTATGTGCTGTATAAGTGAAATAAAAGAAGGATTTCTGATTTGCCCTGACCTTAGGGAACAAAGTGCTGCGATTGTCAGATCACGTTGTAATTGCAAGTCTTGATTGGATTGGGGCAATGTGTCCCGTTGTGCCTGCTTGAATCCCTCCATGGTATCAACTATCTATTTTTCTAGAATTAGTTGTGAGCAAATGCATAGTGTTAGGTTGAACCTCCCCACCCCCAAAGGGCTTTAGTTTAAAATAGCATTTAATCAATTACTAAATGTGCAAATGAGAAAAGTTTGCTTTCCTCCATCACAAAAGAAAACAAGGAGTAAAATTTAGGGGGAAGATAAGGAAAGATTCAAATGCTTAAGCCTAGAAAACTTAAAGGTTAAAATGGAGTGAACTATGTCATGTAGAACATTGATGTTCATGAAAAGTGCACATATTTAAAGAAGAGAACAAATGCACTAGAAAATATGTGGAAATACTACCTGGCTTACTTCCAGAAGAATGTGGACCTTGACTAAGAAAGTGAGAGTAGATAAGAATTCAAAATTAGGGAATAAAAATGCTAGGGAAACAAAGATTACTTTAATGTGTGTGTTTGTGAAGAGGAGACAGAAAAATGTTCCTACTTGGTTCTCAAGTAAGTAAGGCAAAGTAAAATGGGGATGAAGATATGCCAGGAATATTAACTGGAGGGTCACCTTAGCAGGGACGACCCCTCTTAGTCACCCATGCTGTGCTCTTCATCAGTGAGACAGGCTGCCTGTATTCCTTCATTCTCGTGAATCATCTTTCCTAAATGAGAACTTCATAGATTTGTAAACAGTCAAATAACCTAACTCTCTTCTCTATTTTGGTTTATTTTCCAATCACTTTGAAGTGCAATTAAATGATTCACGACTTAAAATTTCCCATCCATACTCTTTAGAATCATTCAATTATCTCAGTATTACTTGCCAATGGTCTGAAGCATTCATTCTCATAACGAGTTTCCTTTTACCACGCCATTTTATGTTTACTAAATGACTTGAAATTCCCTGTTTTAAATTCTGAGAGAAGATTACATAATGCTAGCTTCCTGTTGTAATTATTAAGAACCAGTTTTGCTGACAAAAAAATAAAAATAAAAACACATTAGAAACTTCATTCACCTGGTCCCTTAAACCAAGAATATAAATACTTCTGGGAATAGCTTCATCAAATGGATCCCAGGGCAAGCTAGTTCTTCTCACCCAAACCATGAGGAAAACATCCTTAAGGGATGAAAACTCAGAATGGCCCATTTTTATAATAGCAAGCGATCTTTGCCTTCACCAATAGGTTCAAATAAACACTGTTATGTAACTACCAATTACGGGAGAAAACTATTGTCCTGAATTAATTTTGACACAGACTTCATGTTTCTACATTAAAATACAAAATCTGCTCTCCAGAGTTTTTCTCATGATCGATAACCACTTACAGGGACAATTAAATAACGCACGCTCTAGTGATTTGCCAGAGTAGGAAGAAAATAGCTTATCTGAAGTTCCTCTTCATTGGCCTCTTTTACCCACCAACAGTTTTGTTTCCCTGAACTCACACAGGCACATTTGGCTCACTGTCTATACAACCAAGGCAAGTCCGCCTTGACGTTGAATGAAAGTTCTGAATGGAATTTCAAAGTACCATTCTTTGCACGTGCAGGGAGAGATACCTGGGAGGAAGCTGCTGCCGCTGTCTGACGGGGCTGCTCACCACTGCCTTGCTTAGTGACATTCAGAATCATTCCTCGAGACCTGTGACTGTGAGTCTGGGCAGGACTCATGGCAGAGTTGGAACCCTGAGGAACTGACCCTTGCCAATGAAACCTACCAGAGAGGGTTGTCAAAAATCAACTTGTCGTTTCTTACCCTACCCGGGATGCACCACGATATGACAGTGACTTCATTCAAGGCTTTTTCACTCATGCTGAGAGATGACTTCTAATTACCATTGTTATCTTTTAAAACCCATATGCATCAACGATGGCAAATACGTATACTTTTCATTTTATGCACAATGAATATTGTTGGGAGTGTTTTGAGCAACTACTGTTTGTAGATTCACTTCATCTCCTGCTACTGAAAGCTATAGACAAAGAAAGCTGCTCTCTGAGGACAGACGTAGTCTGTCTACTTCATTGAAGGAGTATTCTCTAGCAGGAGGTTCCCAGTACAGAGGCTGAGGGCTTGCCCACAGAAAGGGCAGAGGAAAATAAATGTCAATGTGTCACTGGTTCTGTTTTTCTATAAAGTAGAACACACTCAGGATTTAATTTTAACAGCAAAAGAAATATGTGAAAACTTCCATCTCCAGTATCAGGGAGGAGGAATTAAACATGCTTGTGCTTCATGAGTAATTGTACTTGAAGCAGTGCTCAGGGCACAGCTGCCATGAGCATCTACTAGAAGAACTAGTTATTTTCTTTTGGAACTTGCTTTTCTTCTTTGGAAGGGCAAGCAATCACTGTAGGAGATACTTTTATTTATCAGAAGACTGACAGTCACTGTATTTATTAGTTTGTTAACCATTGTGTAAAACACCATTAACCATTGTTTAACTTACTTGTTCATCACTGAACATCTTCAAGACGCCCCATCTGTCACTTCTTTCAGGAAAGGATGGGACTCCGAATTAGCACAGCAGAGCTTTGGGATGCTTTTTTTTAGAGCAACTTTTGATTGCAGAATTTGCTGTTAATTCATTGTATCTATGAGCTGGAGCCAACACAAAATCCCATTTTCCTACATGGCCAGTTTGCCAGTCCGAGTTTCTCCTGCCATCTTTGCTTACATATCTATACACCATTCATGTCACCACAGAAAGATAATGCAGAGTTATACAATCTTCCTGCGCACGGCTACCAAAGTGCCCATTTCCACTGGCCGCATACAAATAATGAGACGTTTAATTGAAGGGTTGCGGTGGTCAGTTCCTATCTTGGCTAGCAAGTTCTAACGAGGGGATTCGGGTTCACAGTCTTGTTAACAAAAGTAAAGCTGCCATCTGCACCATATTCTTGCCCATAGTGTTTTGTGATTCTTGTGTTGATGGGTTTTACTGTTTTGGGGTGGTTTTGTTTTTGTGTAGTTGCTATGGTTTGGATGTGGTTGGTTCTGCCAGGGCGTCCTCTTCTGGAAGCTTGGTCCCCAGCGTGGTATGGCAGAAGTGGAGGAACCTTAGTGGCGGGCCTCGTGGAAGGCATTAGGCCATGGGGTCTCCACCTTGAGAAGGGAGTGACGATAGTGGTGGAGCGAGTTCTTCTGACAGAACCTGATGAGAAGAAAGCAAGACTGGACTTGGCATGGTTGTGGGCTTCCTGGCTCATTGTTTGATATACCCACTTGTCAGGTGTATCCAACACAGTATCATCTGTCATACCATGATGCAGGAGATGGGGTCTTTATAGGAGGCTGAAGGGATGAGGATAATGATCTTGGACTTTCTAGCTCCAAAATGGTGAGCTGAATAAACCTCTTTAGAAATAAACCACCTAGCCTCTCGTACTTTCTTATATCTAAAACAACAGAAACTGGAGAAATGGTTGTGAGCTAGTGATTCTGAGTGTGTAACAAGCCCCAAGTGTGCATAATTCACAGGACATATCAAGCCCAAGCATGGCAGAGCTGCCACATGAATTAACTGCCCTGGTGAATTGACCATGCACATTTCTTTCTTACTCCACCGTCAGTCGATATATTCCACTGGGGGTTAGAAATTGGCCGTGCAACTACCGACACGACCCAAAACAATTCTAGTAGTTGTGTGTGTGTGTGTGTGTGTGTGTGTGTGTGTGTGTGTGTGTGTGTGTGTGTGTTGCTTAGCTTTATCTTGTTCCCATCAGGCCAGGATTGAATGTTCTCAGGCACAACCAAGCATGTGTTCTGACAACACAAGGTGACTGCAGCACAGGGGAACACACAGGCCTTGGGTACGAATCCTCTCAGCTGTCTGACTTTGTAATCAGTTGAATGGATTCCTAGCACACACACACACACACACACACCCTGTGAAAATCAATCTCACAACAGAAAGGCTACCAGATGTGAACCCATAGAAGGGAGACCATGAGACCGTGTCCCATGGCATCTGCCACTCATGGTGGCAATGGCTTGGAGCCTCAAGACCAGAGTGACTGCGATGAGCAAAGTTTACTCGCTGGTTCAGAACAAAATTTTCCATTTCTTCTTTTGAAAAAGAAATTACATTTATCTAGGAAGTAGTGGTACAAAGGGATTGTAATTGGAAGTCCAGTTAGAGGCTGATGCTTCTTGATCTACAATGTCTTCCCTTCCATTGTTCTCAGCCATTTTCCCCCATCTCATCCCTACACACAAGAGACATAGCTCCATTTTTACCTAATGTTCCTTGGACATTGCATTGGCTCACCCCTCCCCATCCTCCACCCCTACTTCCTTCCTGTGTTCTATCCCCAGAACATGTTTCAATTTCCTGATACTTATTTTGTTAAATGGTTCATTAGTGATTCAAAGGAGTTATACTATACAGCTCCATTTCTCCTTCAGATGTCTTTTCTGAACTGAGGATGAAGGAGCTAGATTAGCAATGTTTAACTAGGAAAGATACAAGAATGGCCTTTGGCAGCACACTTGACCAAATGTGGCTATTCATCAGGAAACCAGAAGACTTGTAACTGTTTTAAATGTGTGTGCATGCGTGTGTCTGCATGTATGTGTGCATGTATGCATGTGAGCAGTGAGTGCATACACTGGTGTGTGTGTATGCGTGTATAGTTTGTGTGTGTGTGTGTGTGTGTGTGTGTGATTTCAACCTGGCATCAGAATTCTATGGTACAAACAAGCATTGTACTTTTTAAAAGGGAAATATTTATAGAAGAAGGAAAGGAGCTAATTAACATCCTCCAACTTATTATGAATTAGGAATTAAAGACAAAAGATTCAGTGCTCTGAGGAGAAAACAACCCTTATTAGAGTGAAATTGTTTCTTCCTCAACAAATGGGGAAACATAACTGATTTGTAGGTGGTGGTTTTGGGTTGTTTTGGCTGATGCTGGTCTATTTTCTCATTAGATAAAACACAGGCCTACAACACTATAAAAGTGGCATCAATCACTTTTGGCTTCAAGCAACCTAAAATGAAGGAAAAGGGGTTAGAAAAGCCCTTGGGTTTAACTGCCCTTTGCATTAGTGTGGTTCATAAGATTTGAAAGGCAAAAACAACTTTCCTATGTTATGCTACTTTGTAAGTTTCTATCAAGTCAGGATATGCATCATATTCTTCTTTAGCTGTGTTTTGCACTGTTTTCTACTGAAGATAGTCATTAAAACACGTGTTTGACTGCTCTTCTGACATAAAGGGAAGAAGGTCTTTTGTTACAATGTGTTATAAAGTAAGTAGATCTGGAGTCCTTGTAACTTATAAACATTCATAGGCTATAACTTCACAGCTTGCTTGAGTCACATCATGAATTAATAAAGGATCCAGAGTATCGTATAGCAGCAGATAAGAAGAGCTTTCTAATTAGAATAGTATTTATAGAATTCCCTGGTGGGACTAGTGTTGCAGGCAACATAAAACTGAACTCACTGATGCCATTGGTGCTTGTGGCCGAACAGCATAGTACAATATGCTCTAACTTACCAAATAACACCGCTACCACTACTAGGGTACTTCTGCAAGCTGTGCTCCAAAGAAGACTGTCGGAGCCAGGCGCTGATGACTCATGCCTATAATGCTAGCTACCCAGAAGGCTGAGATCTAAGATTGCTGTTTGAAATCAGCCTGGACAGGAAGATCTTCGAGACCCTTATCTCCAATTTACCAGCCCAAAGCCCGAAGTGGAGCTGTGGCTCAAGGCTCAAGGCCATCTTGAGCCACAAAGCTAAGGGACAGCACTCAGACCCCAAGTTCAAGCCTCAGTGTGCACACACACACACACACACACGCATTTTCAGAGCTTCCCCCAAATAAAGTTGGCTTCTCCTTTCCATGCATTCTGCAATGTTCCCTCAGTTCAGCTCTGCTTGGATACGTATCACAGGCAGGGAAAGAGGAGGAAGGTGAGCAAGGACAAAGCAGCAGCCCCATTGACCCGCCATCCACAGGCCCCACCGGTGGTTGTGCCTGGTGCCCAAGCAGCTACACAGGTAGGACAATGGCAGCCGAGGGATGTGAACCCTATCCCTCCCTCAAGGAATTGTACTGTCTGGAAATTCCTAGGCCTTCCATCTCCTGCACAGATCATCTGTGTTGCCACTGGGGCTGCTGTTGTAAACGACAGGGCTATGACTGGCTATGTGAACAGACATTCCCTGCCCACGATGATGTTGTGTGCCTGAGGAGCAATAGTACGGCATCATTTCTCAGCCACCCCAAGCTTCTGACATGGCCCCATGTCATCTAATCTCACCTTGGCTCTCAGTCTCAGGCCCCAAGCAAGGCTTGGATTGGACCTGCTCCTCTGGGGCCTAAGGGATAAGACAACTTTACCAGGCATTTGTTTCTTTCAGGTGTTAGGCTTTGAGATGTCTCCACTCTTTTGATTCAGTCTTCGCTTTTAGAGTTTATAAAGTTCTCATGTGTGTACTCTGCTTACTCTTTCTATCTAGAATATTCAGAATGATTTTCTCATTTTCCTTTCTAGCCAAGATTGTTATATTCCTGTCCACAATACTGTTTGCAAGACAGTCTGTCTATTCTTTCCTCTCTTGTCCTCTCCCTTTTCTCTCCTCTTCTCTCTTTCCTCTTCTCTCCTCCCTTCTTTTTCTGTCTCTGTCTCTGTCTTTCTGTCTCTGTCTCTGTTTGTCCTGTCTCTGTCTCTGTCTCTGTCTCTCTGTCTCTGTCTCTGTCTCTGTCTGTCTCTCTCTCTCTCTATCTATCTATCTATCTCCCCTCCACACATCACTCTTCACTCTACACAGGATATTCCAGGATACTCTTTCCCTTCCTCAAGATTTTTCAAGCACATCAAATACAATTAATCAAGTTTACCATCACCTGCCTGTTCCAGGCCTCCATGTGTGGTTGTCTCATTGTTTGTAATTGTCCTTTTGTGTGGAAAGGGAATGATCGTAATTACGTATAAGTCCCTTGAGAAACACACCACCTTGTGTGTCTTTTCCAAACCTGAGTTACTGGCATGCATTGCTCTGCAGCAGGACCTCTGGAGGCCACGAGGTCCCTATGGGGCTTCGGGGGCCATTACGTAGAGAAGCTGAGTTCGGAGCAAAGACAGCAGGCTCCAGGTGAGGAATCACTCCAGGCTGCTGCCTGTTCTGCACCCCGATTGCTCAGTGATCTTTCACAAGCCACCTGACCACAGGAAAGCCCAGTTCTTCAGTGAAATGTGCAGTATTTGACACTGAGCTTTTGCTGAAGGTGAAGTGAACTAATGCCATGAAATAACCTCGCCACTAGAGGAACTGTCAATTACTAATTACTTGGTAGCCAATCAACTAAGGAACACTTCAAATGTGTCATTACACATCTGTGAGGTAAAGGGCAGGGGTAAGAGGCAAACCAGTCAAGCAGCACAGTACACAAAAATAGATGCTTTAGAATGGACCCTCTCCCTTATGTAATCACTGATATCACTCTTTAAAGGGAGCAAAATTCTATACGCTAAGGTATATGCTTTTGCCGGTCTATATTTTACTGTGACGTTAACATGGCTGGCATTCTATGGAGAAAAGCCTAGTGATCTGAAGGTTAAGGTGATAGCTGAGCAGCAGAGCTACCCTTTGTATCTTAACTGTCCCATGGGTCAAAGGTCTGGTCCTCATCTTGGTAGTACTGAGAATGGGAGAAATGTGAAGAAGTAGAACTTCATAGGACATCTTCAAGTCTTTGGAAATGTGCTATCCAAGGAACTGTGGGACCTGGTCTCTCTTGGGCTACCTCTTTTGTCTTGGCCATGAACTGAAAGGCTTTACTCTACTCTGCACTGCCATAGGGGCTGCCTCCCCACCAAGCCCCAGGGCAGCACTCTGCTCAAGTATGGCCTCCAACCTCCAGAGCTGTGAGCCAAACCATTCCCCTTCATAACATGACCATCGCAGGAGTTTTGTTCCCAGCAGGGAACACTGGTGAACAAGCAGTGAAACAAAGTAGAACGAGGAAAAGAAAAAAAAAAAAGAGGCTGAAAGTTGTAATTGCATTCAAGGTTTGTACATGTGGTAGGACTTTAAAATATAATGCAACTCACAGATACCACCGATACCTCTGCCCACATTCAAGTGTGGAACCCTACAAGTAAATAAGATCTGGAATGCATCCATCAAGAGCACAAAGTTCCTATAATTTACTGCTGGCCAGTTCTTTCGTCCGTATCCATACAGAGCACTCCAATGTATGCATCAACCAAAGGGGACAGTGTTCGGACAGCTAGAATTGGCAAACTTAAATAAAAGTGTTGTCCAAGTTTATGTGTCACACATACACACACTCACACACACACACATTTCACTGAGACGAGACAGGAGAGCGAGACATTAAATGGCTCTGGAGACAAAAGCATTTGTAAGAGTGTCTGAATGGAAGGCACAGATGAAACACACAATGCAGCTTGCTTCTATTTGCAGCTAGGAACAATTCTGTTCACAGTTCCGTCTCTCTGAACATTTGCTGAATTACATAAAGGAGACAGCTGCAGTGCACTGGCCTGCAAGACAATGCATACGGAGGAGGCAGATAGGGATAGCAACAATCGAGGCAATTAGATGGGGGTCAAAGATCTGTGTCCAAAATAGGAGCAACAAGCACTTGCCTAAAAATAGTGGGAACCTCCTATCTGTATCCATGTCTGCTATGTAATTTCTCAAAAACATCCTATAATCAAATCAAAGGAGAATTCGAAATGAAGAAAGGACAGAGCAGTAGTACATCAAAGTATCCAAAAAATAAAGGAAATGGATTCAGGGGAGGAGCTGGGGAAGAATCACATTGCTGCAGTAGAGGTGACAGATTCTTGTCTAATTGGTCCTAAATCACACGGGGTTCACCTCCACCACTTCCTCACCCTGACCCTCGCGGTGATCTATAGACTCATCCCTTGATGCATTTCCTGGCTTGACACATTTCTATGAAAAATTTACAGACCATCCTGTGGCATGAAGCAATCTCTTCAAATGGCCCCATTTTTGGCTGTTTTAAAACCAAACCCATTTGCAAATCCCAACACTTAACTGCCAAAGAGACATCCATGGTTGTGAATGCAAATGGTTCCAGAGAGCTGCTAAAATATTTGGTGTGTGAATCCATGAATGGAAATATGTGTCACGGAAAAAGCATGATTCCCAAGATGAAATCTCACGTGCCTCATCTTGCTCTCCATCCAGTGAAAAACCCAGAAAATGGTTTCATGGATCGATGATACATGCTGAGAAAAGAAGACAAGAGAGAACCCCAGGTAGGAAGACAGATGTGTACCAGTGATGAGGGCTGGTGAGGGTCGGAAGTAGGGATGTGGGTGGATGGCCGAGTCTCAGGGTTGTAGTTGGATTTCTGCTTTCCTCAATGAAATAAGAATCGCAGTGACCAACTTCTGTGATGCCTGGAGAACTATTCAAGAGGATGCATTGCCATTGGCTTGTGTGATGTAAAGATTATTATTATTCTGTAGATTGTTGAGAAAAACCAACATAGAGAAGTTGAGTGGCTGGCCTTAAGTAACACAGCTAGTCAAGAGAGCCTTTGAAGGGAGAAGGAGGTGACAGATAAGGGTAAACACCAGGCAAAGCACCCTGAGACCCCAGTGAGTTCAGTACTCACACAATTAAAGGACTGGCTATCATTAACAGCCAAGTCCAAGCCACTGAGTTCAGTTGTGGACCAACCAGTTGTTGAACTTCTTGCTCTTCATCTAAAACTAAATTCAGCTGTCTTCATTTGAAAACTTCGGAGAAGTTTTAAAGGTAAAACAGAAGTTAACCCAGTTTACACTTTTCAATCTTTCCTATCACCTTTCTCACTTGGTGGCAATGTTTCTTCCTGACATTTAAATCCTGACTGTCTTGCCAATAGTTTCTTTTGATTGTTTGCTGGCCAAAATCCAACCGACTTCTTGCTGAAGTTGAGCCTCTTTCCTTAACATGTGTTTTCAGAAATGGCACTGATTTGTGACTCCTGCCCAAGTGAATAAGTGGGTGCTTTGAACCTTCTCTGTCTCTGTCTGTCTCTCTCTGTCTGTCTCTCTGTCTCTGTCTCTCTGTCTCTGTCTCTGTCTGTCTGTCTGTCTGTCTCTCTCTCTCCATCACATTGCAGCTGGAACTACTTTTAACACTGTGGATGTAGACTTATAACCTCACTTTCAAGGAGTCACAACTCTGCATTCTGGAACTTTGTGCAGACGTTTTGTATGGCCCCATAGCCCTGAGACTCTGTGCCTCTCTTGCTCATATGGAAGCTCTAGCTCAGAGCTGGCTGGCCCACATCCTGGGTGTGTGTTTGAGCTCCAATGGCGAAGTGTGACTGTAATTGTCACCATGTTTGGGTTGGATGCAGTCAGCGATGCTGGCCTCGTTAATACCAGAAAGTACAGAGCCAGGAGCCAAGTTTGTTATTATAATGATAACAGGAATTAAATAAAAAACTGTTCATTAACATTTTGGCAACTCTTAACGTGATGGTGAAAAACAAAATGTGTGAACACTAAAACTGAGCCGAGCAAAAGCAAAAGGAAGATCTTTCCTAACCTCTGTGGCTCTTCTGGAAAGGAGGGAGCCAGCTTACTTCATTGTACATGGAAAAAAATGTGTATATAATGGATGATTAATATATTCCATTATTCATAGGCTGTGCAGCCATTTATCCCTCGACAGGGAAGTTATAAGAAATTTGTTTTTAGTCACCTCAGTTCAACACTAATCCCTGTGTATTAATAAATAATCACTGCATACAAATCACTTGCTAAAGACTGGTTTTGAAGGCAAAGTTTACGTGCAACTGGGCTGAGGATTTGAATACATGTATGCAGTGCTTCATTTCCTCTGCTGCATTACAAATAACACAAACATAGCACCAGGCACTGGTGGCTCATGCCTGTAATCCCAGACACTCAGGCAGCTGAGAGATGGACTTGTAAAGCCAGATCATGAGACTCCATCTCTAATTAACCAGAAAAGAAGTAGTTAAGCTGGAGACAAGACCCAAATGGTAGAGCACCAGCCATGCAAGGAAGCCCAAGGACATTCAAGGCCCTAACCTCGGTAAAAACAATGACAACACATTAACACAGACTCAAACTTAAACACTTAATTCCTGTCAAACAATTTAGTCGCCCAAAGTGAGCAGTAAGAAGGCAGTCAAGTCTGAAACTGAGTTTGAGTTCTGCCATTTTGTCATCCCAAACATCTGATCTTATTTTGCTGTGGCTCTGTTTCCTAGAATGGAACATTGAAAAACAGTTTTTTCTTATACAGAATTACTGTGAGAAATAAATGAGGTAATTGGCATGGCATACTTATTTAGCCTGCTTGTCTGTTTAACACTACTCTTTAGATTGCCATTTTGGTGAAATTTCTGCTTAGTTATTATGCCCAGTAATTCTATCATATTGCTTGTCTTTTCTTTTCTTTTTTTGTCGGTCGTGGGGCTTGAACTCTAGGCCTGAGCTCTGTCCCTCAGCTCTTCAGCTCAAGGCTAGCACTCCTCTACCACTTGAGCCACAGCTCCACTTCCAGTTTTCTAGTGGCTTATTGGAGATAAGAGTCTCATGGACTTTCCTGCAATTGCTTTATTGGAATGTTTGCCTGATGTGAGAAATGGTTCCTTATTAATTATGCACATTGGAAATATCATGAGCTTGGTATCTCATTTTGTGCTTTCATCCTGTCTTTCAATGAAGAGAAATTGTTGAAAATAATCTACCTGAGTTCTACAACTTACAACTTTATGATCCATTTTGTGTCCTATGGAAGAAATTCACAGTTGCTGCTGAACCATCATCCAATATTAACGTCTAAAAAATTTAGAACTGTGGTTTTAATGATTCTCTTTCTGTGCTGGTTGTTCTTCAAAACTGTATCATGAACAATGTCAAATATAAAGCTAAGTTGAAATCATGTTGTAGAAACAGTGTATATCTGTGAACTTTGTGTTAGAGTCCACTTCCACATATTATATGTATGTATATTGGCAGGCACTGACATCTGACACTGCTTTTCTTCCAATCCATCAATCACCCCATTCACTGATATATTTCATCATAAATTGCATAAATTACTAGACTGTCCCTTATGTAACAGGCATGAACTTATTGATGAATGTTCAATACTTATTTGTGTGTTTTAGACATGAACTTCACGAGCAAATGTCACCTATAGTCATTAAATTCTGAAAAACACATACACCTCTGAAACCCACACCTCTATCTAGATATAAAATCTTACCCTGATCTCAGAAAGAATCTCCGCATTCTTTGCCTCACCCCTATATTCCTAGAAAAAAAAAATGCTCTCCTCAAAGGGGCCTCAGACTTTATTTGATCAGATCTCCTGGATACTTTAGACTTTTTTTTCATGAAGATTTTCCTCAAAACCCAAGTCTGATATTATTGGAAATGAGAATTACTGATAAAGAAAAAAATTTTGAGGATTTTTAATGGTCAATGAATATCAATCATTAGCAATGCTGCCTTTCTTGACTCAGAGACAAGAAGGGGAATTTTTCCTCACCTGTATCTCCTTCTACCTCCAGGGGAATATGCTTGTGGACCAGGTGGGACTGGAGACCCAAGGGGCCATGGAAGTTCCTCTCCACAGAAGCACCCAGCATACCTCATGGAGACTGACACACAGAGGGCATTTGCCTTGGCAACAACACTGCCCTGCACTTGGAAAGAAAAACAGAAGGGAAAGATGATGTGCATGACTTATTTTGAAGAGTTCAAATGTGTAAGATAAAACAGCGAAGCTTGAATTACCCATGATAGGCTAGGCTCTCCTAGGAGTTAATTAACCCTGCTCTCTGCTGTGTGGTAGGCTTCCCTGCGTTTTTGCACATCCATGCTCCGTGCATCTTCCAATGGTTGGTTGTCCTGCTGTCTCCGCACCTCCTCTCACAAGCACAAGTTACAAGCATGCACACCTAGGTTCGTCTCAGCCCCCAGTGAGGGAAGTGCGTGCCCTGCCTTCGTTTTGTTCTTCCTGAGAAGAGCTGTAGACCCTCGCCCAGCCCTCACTTGCAAGGGCACACCCCATGGACCCCCAGAACCTCTGCCCTCAAAGCTAGCCTCACCTGCACATACTCCAGACAATTCTGACTGCTGCAACCCTAGGTGGAAATCTCTTCCTGCACTCTTGACAGAGAGGGGATGAACATTCTAGAACTCCCACTGAACTGACACTCTCTTCTTCCCATGATGGTGCCCAGAGTTCTTTAGTCCACTCTTGTACTAGGACCATTGGAATAAGAGTTTGGAGGTCACAGTGACCTCCAGAGGCTGCTAAGTGCTTGCTCAGCTTGATCTGTAGAACAAAGACGAGTTCCTCTCTGACATATTGTGCTCAGCTTGGCAACTTCTCCTAAACCTCTAGGACAAACATCATTCAACAGCAAGGTAAGATTGGAATGATCATTTCATTGTCTTCCTAAGAAAACTAGCATTGCAATAGTGGCTCCATTATCAGCAACTCCTGTGCTCTCCAGTTCACACTAAATCCTAGTGAGGACATACTCATAAATATAAATATATATATATATATATATATATTCATTAAAAGCTAACTTTATCCAGAGTAGGCAATCCAATGCTAACATGTTTAACATCTCAACTACTTGCCATTTGTTTTCCTGCAATCCTGTGGCCCTTCAGTGAATTTTTGCAGGGTCTCCACATGGCATTCTGGGTATTGAAACATGCCTTTCATCTGTACCCTCTTCTTATACATCCTTACCTTTGCCTTTGACTTTCATTGTATAGAATGCCACACTGCTTCTTTTCTCACAACCACAGCACTCATTTTAATTCAGTGGGATTCCCCAAGTTGAAATCCTAAGCTTTTTGTCTAACCCATGTGATGATGGCTGCCTCCCAGCATGCATAAGCAATGGAACAAGAGAGTCACAATCCAAGTGTCTTTCTCCCATGTTGCCACAAGTTCCATTTAACAGAAAGTGACAGGGCAAAGCCCTCAGTAAATGAGTTTCTGAATTGCCACTGGTTTCTAAGAATAAAGGGCATGTTTATTAGTCTCCGGCACTTCCAGAGTAAAAGGAGGAAAATAAATGAGATAAGACCTTAACAAAGAAACAGCCACATGGATGAATTGAATGAGGTTAACGGGACAGAAGGCAGGAAGGAGAACTGTGCAAGGAACACATCCCGGCACAAGTCACACAAGGTCAGTAGAATATTATTATTCATAAGGAGAGATCACTGGGCAGACACACTGCTCCCTGAGCAATCAGAACTTTGCCTCAGTCCCTGGGACTGAGATTTCGATGTTGCCAGTGATCGGGTAGGAGGCTGGGCGTCACTGCTAGCAAAATGAGGAGTTTGGGAAATCATGACAGAGGCCCATGCACACAGTCAAAGGACTCTGCTAATACGAAGGTCACAATTTGCCCTTCACCTCGACCAATGTAAGGTCATTTGAGGGTTTGCTGTGTACAAGGCTGTGAGCTCTAACCGGAAGATGAAAGAAAATTAAAATGTTAATTCTACTCAAACTCAGAGTGTCATAAGGGTGGGGGGGGGGTGAAATAATGAATTGTCATAATGTCCCCTTCCAAATGTGAGGCTCTCAGGGTCTTCTGACATTGGCAGTAATAGTTCCCTTTCTTGTCTGTTCTGGAAATTTCTGTCTATGTCTGCATACCAGGCCGGAGGCTGCCTGGGTTGCTCAGGTTTGGATGCCCATTCACTAGTACAGGAACTCTGGGAGAATTGAGTTCCGATCTTGTACGGATACCACACCTCACAGAATTTTGTAGAGCTCTTTCAACATGTTGGCCATAAGCTTGAGTTGGACATTGCGCTACTGGTTGCTTTATTGGTGACCAGCTTCCCTTTTTCCAGAGTTCTGCCTGATTACCTTCCTAAGCCCATTTTTGTCTGAGGCAGGAAATTCTCAGAGCAGAGAGAGATGTGAAAAACATCAAACCTTTTCTTTGTTTCACCAGAGAACTTCTTATCCACCCTGAGTCCCTGCGTGACATGCCTCACTCCTTCAATCACTGGATCCTAACCCAGTCTTTACAGCAGTAGAATGATGCTTTCAGGGTTGCTTGCGTTGTGTGTCCTATTTTTTTTAACCATTCCAGGGAAATCTTCCTGCCATTTCCTACAAATAAAGAAATAGAAACACGGTGAGGTGCAGAAGTGTGTGTGCTGGTGGCTACAGAAAGACTAAAGCAATGCTCTCTGTGTGAATTTGCTACGGTAATGCAGCAGGAGGAGAACGTGAGCGGCCACCGCATCAGAGCAGCGTGTGATGGAAATGCAGACACGAGAGGGTCGCCCGGACGATGGGAGAAGGACTTGTTTGGGCATCAGAGGTGAGGGGGCAGATGCGGCAACCATCAGAAGTCAGTTATCTCTACAATCCCTTCTCAAAATGGGCAGGAACACAAAGGAAGAGACACACATCTCTTGTGGGATCTGGAGATGCCAGCCTATGTATTGAGTGTCAAGCCACCTGATCGAGAGGACAGGGGTCCCCCTCCTCTGAGCTGGGGATGCGGAGCTCAGCAATGTGCTGCTTCCACACCTCATAGAGACCCGGCAACCACGGCTGACATAGTGACAGAGGAAACTGGCACACAGCTGAGAGGAAGCATACACCGACAGCTCTACTCCGGAGCAAAAACGAACGGAGAAAGATGAACCCACAGAAATGAATGCAGAAAGGTGAACCCACAAAAACCAGACATTTCACAAAGGCTGAGGAAGTCAGCAACTGTTACTGTGGGGTTAAATGTCAAAGGACGTGGAATTATGACCGTCACTTGGCCCCATTTTACGGCTGAGATTACGTGAATTACAGCATGAAGCACAGCAGTGTTTAATGAACTATATGGATGCATATTATTTAGAGAAAACCTAAATACTGTCATCACTCTAGGTGTCATCAACACCATCATCACCAGTGACAGAGAAGTTAGAGAGAGGGTGTTTTGCGCCTTTGAGTCTCCATTCTACCCACACCCTCTGCACAGAAAGCCCAGGGACAAAGGGCTCACATGTTTGCAGAAGGTGGTACTTGGTAGTTTTGCTGTGGATGTGAGCACCACAAATTGATAAACTCCGTGACAGACCAGGAGGATGAGTTCTTGTTGTTGAGGAGCAAGCCCTCTCCCTTGGCCAGACCTCAGAAAAGCCTCCATGTGCTCAGGGAATAATAAGTACACAGTTTCTGTGTCTTGGGCTCAAACGTCATTTCCACACAATGTGTCTGACTCAGAACAATTCAGTCAGAAATGAGCAGATCAACAGAGCACTCCACAAAGAGCAAGCTGGCCTTCCTGATCATCTCCTAATGAGGCAGTGATGCCCCCAGACATAACTCACCAGAAAGAAATCCCTGCAAAGATAATTCACAAGCAAGGCTCTGTGGAAAATGTGTTGTTGTGTTTTCATCTGGGCAGCCATTTTTATTTGTGTGTGTGTGTGTGTGTGTGTGTGTGTGTGTGTGTGTGTGTGTGTGTGTAGTCTTGTTCTGAGGCTTGAACTCAGGGCTTTGTGCTTTTGATTGTCTTTTATGCTCAAGGCTGGTGCTCTAATACTTCAGCCACAGCTTCACTATTGGCACTTTGATAGAGATTCAAGTCTCACGGATTTTCCTGCCTGTGTTGGCTTCAAACCTTCATCCTCAGATCTTAGCCTCCTGAATACAAAGCTTACAGGCATGAGCCACCAACACTCAGATAGATAGATAGATAGATAGATAGATAGATAGATAGATAGATAGATAGATAGATAGATAGATAGATAGATAGATAGATAGATAGATAGATAGATAGATAGATAGATAGATAGATAGATAGATAGATAGATGGATAGATAGATAGATAGATAGATAGATAGAGGATACATATATATGTATTTATTATTTATTAAGTTCTAATTTATTACTAGCCATGATACTAGGTACACATATAATCTAATTGACTATTTTGTGGTTCATGATTAAATGTATTTATAATTCTGAACATTGATATTAATATCCACAGCATGTACACACATGTATATGGATGCACACACACATAACAATCTTTGGTAAGATGAATGGAAAAGTGCTCTACATAAATGATACCAACAAGAAATCTCCACTTGCTATATTCACTGCAGAAACCAAAATCAAGCCTGGATTGAAGAGCAAGGGAAAGCCGCCATGACTCACGAGGGAGTCTGTGGCCAATGCCAAAGAAACAGTATCTGCATCACAGGAGATAAGAGACATGTGACAAGAGATCAAAGCCCACAAACCAACCAAGAAACTCAGTATGGTGTTTGGCCAGGGGAAATAGCCCAGGAGATAAGACACAGAACAAGTAGGACCCTGGACCATTTCATTAGGCCAGAGGTCATACTGACCCAGCTGAAGGCTCTAGACAAAGATGTTGAACACAGTAATGATGGGGACGTTGTGTTGTCAAACATGAAAAATGGGGCCCATCAGCCCAGGGTGGCTAGATAAAGGTTAGGGAAAGAGGAAGTGTTGTGTATGCTTCTATTTCACCAAACATGACTCCATGTCTCTAGTCCTCAATGTGAACAAACTATTCCAAGACCAAAGCTGTCTTTCCCTCTCCTGTGCTCACCTCCACTCTTCCTTCATGACCCACGTGAGACTTGGAGAAAACTGTTTGGAAACTAGAATTGCTTTCAGGACACAAGGTAAGAAGGGACATTAGCTTTCAATGCTTGTTTTCCTCTCCCTATTAGAGTTATAAATGTGTTGGTATCACCATCACTTTTTCATGAACTCTAGAGAAACATGATCACTGTCTTCAGCCCCTGAAGTCCAACTCAAGAGAAGAAATGATAGGAAAGTCAGAGACACAGGACCCAAATAATTTTTGTGAGATCAGTGCGGTGTAATATTAACCGGACAGAAAACTCAGAACGGAAATAGTTTCTCTCTTGGTAATTGATCATGTCTACCTGAAAAGCTCTGAACAGATTTGCAGGATAATGTTAGTTCTGGTTGGAAAGGGGTGTTATTGTCCAAGGTCCTGCCTACCAAGTACGAGAGAAGGATTTAGCAGAAGAGGTAATTAGAGCCTGCCATCTTTATGCTGGGTGAAATACGAACAACTTTTGAGATTTGTGTTACCTGTACCTGACTACTACAAACAAACATTCATATTTGTATCCATTTTACACCACAATTTACCAAAATTAGAGTTATTAACACACACCTAACAAAACATGATGTTGGTAGATGATGACACACAAGCCTACAATGAAGCCACACAGGAGAGCTGCAGGTTAGACCGTGACTTGCTGACCATGTTACTGATCTGCCCTCAGGCTGCCCAGCTGCAGAGACGACCATGATACAGCCATTCCTAACCCTAGAGTTTATTTCCAGACACTAATTCTTATTTTTGCACACTGCAGTCCAGCTGTAGAATAATAAACAAAACAAAAGATAATACACCTCCCTGGATCTGTTAGCTTTATCTCCAATGTACCAAATTTGATTAGCTTAATTGGTTACATTCCCAATTATATATATCAACATCTGTCAACTTCTTTCCACTTCCAATTTGCCTAAATTGTTTAAAAAATATTATGTAAGTATTCATTAGATAATGGGTTGATTCAATTTGGATGAAGTGCTTTTGTTACCTAATAATATGGAAGTAATGAAGCATCAAATCAAACCCAACAAATAAGAGCACTCTCACACCCGAACTGGTGTTCACTGTTATGGAATAAACAACAGCTTGAATTTCTCTCTGACTAAGACCCTGTAGATTTTTTACAAGACTTTGTTTTTGGAAAGGTGGCAGGGGGTGGTGAATATTACTGGAGTTTAACTCAGACATTTCTTCCCGTCAAGAAACTACTACTTAAACAACATCCCTGGCCTTTTTTTTTGCTTCAGTTATATTTTTTCAGATAGAGTTTTATGCTTTCACCCAGGGCCAACCCCAGATAGAAAGCTTCTTGCTAACCTCCTGCCTAGCTGAGACTACAGGCATATGCTAACATGTGTGGCCTCAAAATCTTTGTAACTATCTTTTATTTACAGATTCAACAGGATTTCTACTATAACATCTGTGTTAAAGTCATATATATGTATATAAATATATACATTAGGTCATGTATATGTATATATACATATATGTATGTTCTTGCATTTAAAAAGATGCACTATTACAAATCGATTATTTAAATGACAATGATCATAAAGTCCTAAAGGCTGTGCAGCTCTTGATCTCATCTACAAGGTGGCAAGTCCCTGATGAAGAATGGTTGTTCCTTCAAACCTGTTTCTCTTTTTATTCCCTCTGTTATCGCTTGCACTTTGCTGATTCTCCTCTTGTGTGTTAGGCTGATTCAGACTTTGAGCTTGAATACAACATTATCAAGCTATTGCCATGTATAAATGGAAAAACGAGTCTCTATCACTCTCAAATACAAGATTCCAAAAATTAAGCTTCCTTTTCACTTCTTTCGTCTTTAAGACTTGGCTTTTCTCTTTGTTCAACCATGTCAGCTTTCTTATTAGAGAAGTCTTAAGTCAGAAAATAAATACGAAAAAGGCTGGGACTTATAATCCAGGTCCTGAACAAATAGGTCAAAAAGAGCCCCTTTCCTCCAATCTTGACTGTTAGTTAGAGCTATGTTTTTCTTTGGAATTGGCTCAATTCATATTTAACCTCTGAATAGAGACATTTTCTGAAATGTCATGAAGGACAGATTACAAATGCCTTAATCATATTTGGTTCCACTTGACCACTTGAATTTATCTTCCAGTCTCATTTCTAATGTCACATTTTCATAGGATGTGGTGCCGTGCAAAGAATATTCAAAAAGGAGTCTGAAAACATTATTTCTAAACTTCCATCCATCTACAGGAAGCCTTTAGATCCCAAATATGCAAAGCCAGAAGCAAACCTCCCCATGGCATGTTATATTTAAGCTACTAATAACTGAACAAAAAAAAACATTGAAAGCTATACAAACAAACAAACAAATTAATTAACAATCTAAATTACCTACAAAGGCAAGCCCATCAAAATAAGATTGTCAACAGAAACCATAAAAGCAAGAAGGTCTAAAATAATTTTTTTGCTGAAAGTAAATAATGCCAATTTCAATTACTCTACCCAGCAAAGCTATCATTTATAACAGAGAAACAGCAGCCTTCTAAAAACAATGAAAACCAGTTATTCATGAACACTAAACTATCACTTCAGAAGATACTCAAGCACCTACTATACATGGAAGATTACGTAACATTACTAAACTAGTGTATTGCAAGTGAATATAGTAGATAAACAACAAAGGGTAGGAAAAAATAAAACTCTATTAAAAATAAAATGCCAATGATTACTACACATATATCAAACTTAATTCCTGAATGTTTATGTCTGATTCTCCAATTGAATGACTGATTGACAAGAAGCTTTGAAATATAAGCCTCTAACATATGCTTCTATCAGAAATGGATCTTACTGGCAAAAACAAATAGTAGCTTTAGATGAAAAGTTGGAAAAAGATTTCCCACAAATATGTACCCCAGAGGTAGGCAAGGATAGCTACACTCAGATGTGACAAAGTAGACTTCAAACAAAACCTAGACAATAAGATGAAGAAGGCAATATCACATTAATAAGGAAAAATAAAACAAGAGGCCATAACAATTCTTAGCATTTATGCACCACATTCTCATGCACTCAACTCATAGAACAAACATTAATGGAATTAAGAACAGTGACAGATTAAAATAAAATCAGAAAGGAAAGAAGTCGTTAGTACATTCTCACTAGTAGATAATTCGCTCAGGGAAAAAAAACACACACACAAAGAAACCTCAGAATAATTTAGTATAGGCCCAAAGGAATTTATAGTCATCCACAGACCATTTTATCCAGCAGATCCATAATGCATATTTCCCTAAACAGCCCATGGAGCATTCTTCAAAATAGTTCTATTTTAGGACATGAAGCTAATAAGTCTTAGAAAATACAATTAAAATACTTCGCAGTATTCTATGAGACCCTAATGGAATAAAAGGAGAATAAAAGAATAAAAGAAAAACCACAGAAAATACTCAAATGCACGAAGAATGGACAACCCAATTTTTGAATCTGAAGTTTATCATTGAAGAAATAGAGAGAACCAGCTAAAAGATCCTCAAATCTAATGAAAATGGAAACAAAGCAGTAGCTAAGCTGTGGGAATAGCCCACATGTCTTCCGGCTGGTGAATATATTAAGAAAATGTGGCGCATGTATGCAATGGAAAGTTATTCAGCCATGAAGAAAAAAAAGAGATTACATCATTTCCAGAATAAATTAGATATACCTGTTCAGAAGGAGAAAGATGGGAAGAAGTTGAACTTAAAAAGATAAACCTACACATAAATACATTCAGGATCATTTATATATGTGTATATGATGATTTTATATATATACACATACATACATACATACATACACACACAGTGGACTTCGTCAAAATTAAAGCTCTGTGCTTCAAAACCACGACCAAGAAGATGAAAAGACAACCCACAAATGGGAGACTACCCATTTGCAAATTGCAAATTTGAGAAGAGAATCATATTTAGAATATATAACTGGCTTGTTGTTCAATAATGAAAAGACATGACACTCCATTTTTTTTAAAAGACTAGGGCATCAGATAGACATTTATCTAAAGTAGCAGGCCCATCAACACGATTTCAGCTCCATAAACCATGAACAAAATATACATGAAACCACAATGAGAAATAACTTCATACTACTATGAACATAAAAAAGAGAACTAATGACAAGAATTAACAAGGACATAGATTAAAACCCTCGCCTACTGACATAGGAATTCATGTACAATACTGTGGTCCTTCCTCAAAAAGACAAACAAAGAGGAGGGACCGCTATGGCTCAAAGTGGTAGAGCACTAGCCTTGAGCAAAAAAGTTCAGGGACAGCACCCACCCCCTGAGTTGGAGCCTCATCACCACCACAAAAAAAAGACATGGAAAACAATAAAGACAAACATAGAATTACCATCTGACCTAGCACCCTACTCCTAGATATAAACTCAACCGAAATAAAAACACATAATAATACAGAATCTAGAATATGAACTTTAGTAGCATTTTTTATTATAGCCAAAAGTAGAGAAAACCTGTCCATCAACTGATGGATGAACAAATCAAATAAAAGGATATTCACAAAGTGGACCAACTGTTCAAGAGTAAAAGAGAAAGGAGGCCCAAAACAACTCACCACAGATGACACACATCAAAGGAGGCACTCCCTGGAAGATTCCATTTCTATTAAACACCTCTAGAAACAGAAGTGGTTTAGGGGTTGCTGAAAGCTTGGAAAGATGAAAACATTACAGGTCCAGTGGATACACAGGTATCAAGAGTTTCCTTTAGAGGTGATGGAAACCTTTCAGTATTGGGTGTGCTGATGTATATAGTACTCAGCAAGTACACAGAAAGTCATCAAACTATGCACTTCAAAGGGGCAAATAGATGTGGATTGTTGACATTTTCAAAGTTCCAAATATGCTTTGAAGAGTGCCGGGCATAAATT
This sequence comes from Dipodomys spectabilis, assembly GCF_019054845.1. Lineage (NCBI taxonomy): Eukaryota > Metazoa > Chordata > Mammalia > Rodentia > Heteromyidae > Dipodomys > Dipodomys spectabilis. Next base: position 27,171,829 of record NW_024870773.1, read on the forward strand.
ACATACAATGCACAGAACTGTACAATTGCAAACTGTTCTCACACACACACGTGTACAACATGAGACATCACAATTTTTGGTGATCCTGTTCCTCTAAAAAAAAAAAAAGACCTGACATTCAAGAACCTTAATTCAAGTCATACAATTATTTTCTACTTTCCTTACTCCTACTCCAAGACTTTCTTTTTTTTTTTTTGTCAGTTGTGGGGCTTGAACTCTGGGCCTGAGTGCTGTCTCTCAGCTCTTCAGCTCAAGGCAAGCGCTCTACCACTTGAGCCACAGCTCTACTACTGTTTTTTCTAGTGGTTTATTGGAGATAGGAGTCTCACAGACTTTCCTGCCTGGGCTGGCTTTGAACTGTGATCCTCAGATCTCAGCCTCCTGTGTAGCTAGGATTATAGACATGAGCCACTGGCACCTGGCTCCAAGACTCTTTGTTATCAGAATTCTTCTTTTGGAAGGTTTTCCTTTCAATCTGTTGCTTATATTACCACTACATTGATTTACAAGGTAATTAATTAAGTAAAAACAAAAACAAACAATTTTATGCATGGGTTGGTACACCTTAATAATCATGTTAGCTGCAGAATGGAGTAGAAATAAATGTCTGTTGAACTGACTGTTTACCAGATTCTTTCTTTAAGAATGCAGTGATTTGATTTTATTTTTAAAAGAAGAATGCAGTGATTTATGATGCAGGATATTGAGATGACATTGTTTAACTCAAATGTTACAGATTTAAATTGTTTCATTCCAAGTAGCAATTTCAATATGAATTTCAAGTAACTACTGTTCACAAAAACTCTGTTGACTGAGCTTGCAAATCGTGGCCTGTGTCTGAAATGATGTTCCGGTGATTTCCTTCTCACTGTAATGATCTTGTGGGGGCTGTACACTAAAGTCATCATGCATAATGATAAAGACCTTAGAAGACGGAAGGGAATAAATATGAACCCTCATGTTTTTTAATGTACTCTTTAGTGAGCAAAGAAACTGTTTTGATGAAGAGGATTGAAATTGCTTCAGCCTTGAAGTGTCAAACTGAGAAAGGTTTTCTTTTCTCTGTTTTTTAAAATCGGGAGTTCAATTAATTACTTCATGGATTGCCTTAATTAGATCTCAAATGAGAAATTCTGGTGTGCTTTTTCACAGATACTGCTGTTAACAGTCTTTATGTGGTCTGCTCTAATCTTATAAATGACTGGAGAATGTAATGTTATAATAAATACTTTATCATTCTAGCTGAAATCCAGAAAGAGTTACATGTAGACATAATATGATTAAGCTTATGATTGACTAATTAGTACTCAAGTCTCTTTCTCTAGATGTTATTTGTCCCATTGAAGCAACAATATGGTCAGAGGTGTACAGACAGTTGCAGAAGTTATCTTCAGTTTTATGCACAATAGCATGATGTTTAGATGATGCTATAAAATAAGACCTAAGTGGCATATTATGATTGCTGTTAAAAGTTATCAGCTCATGTTCGTGGTGTTATTTATAAGTATTCGCTCACATGTCTGTTTTGTTATTTGTATTTAGTACTTGTTTAGCATCTAATCTCTCTCTAAGAGGAACCAAATCAGAGAAACACAAATAGATATTTCTGTTACCCAGGAGAAGACTTTTTTCCATGTGAATTCCCTGAAACATTTTGAAGAAAGAAAATACTGGTTCACATTGCAAGGAATGAAGATTCAAAATCTATTATGTTACTGCACAACTGCAACGTCTTTTTTGAAATGTACTTGCTCATAATCTATGTAGTAAGGGATAAGGGGAAATACACACTTAGAGAAAATTTAACCCATATAGTTCACATTGCGCCCAAGAATTATAAACAGTACAACCAGAATGTGACTGATGGATACCAATACCACATCTTTTCAAGACAATGCACATTAGAAGTGAAGCCATCCCTTCCGGGTCTATCTCATCCTCATGGGTTTCTAAGCATCACTCTTCTGAACTTTAGACTTTCCATCCTGATATAATTACCAGATTTCTTTATTTCAAAGGTTTAGGTCTATGATATTTCAAAGGTTGAGGTCTATGATATTTCATATGTCTATATTACATAGCACATTTAAAAAGTCATCTGGACCCTTGATTATAATTGTTCATCAGCAATTTATAAAACCTAGAATGCTTCTGTATTAGTTTCCTAAGGTTAGGCTAACATTGGCACAAATGAGATATTTTAAAATGACAAGAAGTCATTCTCCAATAATTCTCAGGTTCACAAGACCAAAATCATGATGTGAGCATAGCCACAATCCCTGATGAGTTCCAGGGGACAGACAGACAACTCATTCTTGGTCCACAGCGCCTGGACACTGCCTGCCTTGTCCCACTGCCTTCTTCATTTCTTGCTATTTCCCTTTTGTTCTCTTCTAAGGACACTCCTGGCAGCACATACGGTCTACCTTCCTTCACAAACCAGAACAGTGTCTATATATCAGCACCCTCATCTCAACCACAGTGGCAAAGACCAATTATTTTAACATTAGTGTCATTTACTATTCTAGGGATAGGACTTAAGATTTTAGGGTGACCAGTAATCAGACTACCATACCTTCTCTCATTTAAAAAAAAAAAAAGAACGATATGTATTATTGCATTGGATACACTGCTCTATTTTCTAAACTTTTGCTGGTTGTAACATTTTTATGAGTTAAAAATGTTTGGCCAGGAGCCAGTGACTCATGCCTGTAATCCCAGCTACTGAGGAAGTGGAGGCCTGAGGATCATGATTGTAAGCCAGCTTGGGCAGGAAAGTCCGTGAGACTCTTCTCTCCAATAAATCACTCAGAAAAAGCCAGAAGTGGCGCTATGGCTCAAGTGGTAGGGTGCTAGCCTTGAGCATAAAGAGGCTCAGGGACAAAGGGTGAACCTATTCAGCAGTGAAACCCACTAGACACGATGTTGAAAATGAACTATACAACTTAACAGGGCAGGAAGACCAGAAAGGAAAAATTGAGAGAGAATAAAGGAGGGGTTGATACTGTTCAAAAGGAAATGTGTACATTAACTGTGACCCCTCTGTACTTACTTTTACAGTTAATTTTTTAAATGTTTGATCAAATCTGTAATTTTTCTGTCCCATTGCTACTCTAATCTCTACTTGCCCACGTTTCAATTTCTTTGTTCCATTTTCTCTGAACTCTGAAGTTTAGATAGATAAAAGGCTGTAGCTATTTATATTTTTCTAATTTCTTGTTTCCAGAACCTCTTCACAGATGCTAAAGAATCTCCCAGATCCACATCGTCATGTGGTTGTAAGCACTTGTTTTTGTAGAAGGCATCTCACAGAAATGGTCAAGTTTCCTACAACTCAAATGTGTTAAGACAAATAATAAGGCCTTAACTATTTTTGATCAATGAAAAGATTATTAAAAAAAATCTATCACCGATCTGTATGACAAGACCCAATACAATGCAGAAAACTTGGCAACTCCTTCATCATGAGATTTAATTTTCCAAATGTCTCCTAATGATATTTGCTCTGTATTTTGAGGTCATCTGAGGACACTCATCCTACTTAACTTCTTTCCTCTATTCAGTTCATCACATAATTTCTGTCTCATTGCATAAATATTTTCTCAAATGTGCTGCGTTTGGCAAGACAGAAGATGTGTGTGACTCAGCGCGGAGGGCTTGGAACTTAACATTGAATGAAGAATGCTGAGTGCTGAGTCACACTGGAGAGACCTTTCCTCCAGAAGCCAGATGTAACCGAGGTGAAGGAGTGGACCGCCTCCACAGTTACACCAGAAAGCAATCAGAGATAATTGACAATAAATCTGTAAATGCAATACAAAAGGAGTGGGCAGTAAATGCTGGCGGAAATGATTGGAGAAGACTTGAATGAAGAACTTTCCATCTCTTTTCCATCTCTGAAAATGCCTTCTGTGCTTCAAAAGTCTGTATTAACTCCAACACTCCTCTCTGAAACCTTCGCCAGTGTTTTCAATCAGAATTCATTGAGACCGTTGCAGCACTCACTTTGCAAATAATTAAACAAGAAACATATGCTGGTTGGTACACAGTCCAACATGTTATATTCAGTCCTATGTATGTCTGGGTTTGCTTGTTTGTTTTGCTGGGATATTTAGGAGTCTTGAGGGGAGAAAATATATGACATCTTCTATCCAGAAAATAAATGCTGGCACAGTATCATGCTTGGTAAAGAATGTGCTGTTTGTGAACAAATAACTAAGTTATACCACACATATCCACTATTTAACAAAGGATTAAAACTTGTGGAATATCTTTCCCAAACTAGTAACAAACTAGTAACTTGGGGTGGAGTAGGAAATAACTCTTTAGAAAAGAAACAAAGGCCAGGTTTTCTCTATCACTCTCGGTTAGTCACAAAATAAAAAACAACTATAAGAGCATGCAGAGTTCTCTAGCATATTCATTCAAGAAAAGGGAAGAATGAACAACTATTTTAACATAGATGAGGAAGATAGATTCATACATCTAATCCAGCTACTCAGTAGGTGAAAATCTCAGGATCAGGATTTGAAACCAGTATTGGGTAGACAAATCAGATAGAGTCTTTATGTCTAATTAAACCAGCAAAAAGCTGGAACTGGGGGATATGGCTCCTCCTGGAGAGCTGTAGCCATAAGTAGAAAAAGTCAAGCAAGAACAAGAGACCTTGAATTCAAGACCTGGTACCAGCAAATAAACTTCATAAAGCCAAGTGACTTGTCCAACATAGTAGACATTCATTTTGTTAAATAATTTAAAATGTATAATTCCATCAATGTCTTGAGATGGTGCTTTTTGTAAGTTCCAATGCACAAACATACAAACCACGCTGAGAGGATGTTAGATGCTCAAATGTAGAAGGTTGATCAAGAGGAAAGAACATGTCATTCTACTACCAAGTTTATACTCAGATGTTAAAGAACATTTGACCTTAAATTCTTCTCCAGATGACTAATACTTCCATGTTTGAAGACAGATTTCTCCCTTATTCCTCCTTGAATTGCTTTCACTACATTAAATTTTCAAGAGCTGCCTCAAAATTCTGAATTTTATTAGATTTATTGGCAAACTAATACTCACTTCTAAATGCTTTTTTACATATTGACTCAAGCTCCAACCACTTATGTCCAAAATCAGAGGAATTCAGCAAGAGGCAATGTGTGCATGAGGCCTGCTGGCAGGAATTGGTTATTAACTATTCAATTATCTGAGAAAACTCTTCCTTGACTCCAAAACTAAATTTGCTAGAACCTTTGGCAACGTTGAAGGTAGAAAGCAAAAAGTCTCCAATCAAAACTTAGCAATTCTACTTATCTTGATGAGGAAAAATAAGTACATTTCTAATCCATTTTCTAGTGATATAAAGAGACACAGATGTATACCTAAGGGTCCCAACTTTTCTAATACAGTGTTTTAGAGAATGAACACAAAAAATAGTATGTTAGACTTATAGGATATAGTGAAGGTAAAATGTAGGGCCCTATATTTTTGCATTATAAACTAAGAAGGAATGGGTGCACAGGTGGCTCACAACTATAATCTAGCTACTCAGGAGGCTGAGACATGGAGATTGTGGTTCAGGTCCAACCCTGGTAGACAACTCTTTGAAACTATTATCTCCACTTAACTAGCCAAAAGGTGGAAGTGGAGAAATGGTTCAAGGGGTATGGTGCTAACTTTAAGTGAAAAAGCTGAGCAAGAAGTTGAGGCCCTGGCCTCAAGGTTCAAGCCCTACTATCAAAAGAAGAAAAAGAGAAAAAGAGAAAAAGCAGGGCTGGCTGGTGGCCTGGCTCTAGATTCAAGTGATAGAACACTAGCAGTAGCTGAGCTAATAAACTGAGCTAGCAGGAGGCCCTGATTTAAAATGCCAGTACTGCAAATAACTAGAAAAATGAACATAATTTAACTTTTAAAAAGTACATTATAATATGCATTGTATTTACAATATGGATGGATCTTAGGAACATTAAATTTCATAATCTCCAAATTCTGTATAGTTTTATTTATTTAAGGTATGTAGAATAGATGAATTCACAGAGGCTATAAATAATATGGTAATTCCCAAAGAACAGGAAGATAACATTTAATAAGTATGGAGATTCAGCTTTAGATGATCGAAAATGTTCAGGTGATAGATGCTCACGATGCTTGTACAAAATGTTTAATGAATTTAACATGATTGAGTGGCAAAATTAAATAAGGAAGGTGTGCTTTGTCACAATAAAAAAATAAAACGGAAAACAGGTACCATGCTGATCTCTGTGCATGCACCATACCTGCTACCCCAACCCCACCCCAGTCCTAGAACATAGTCCTTCAGTCCCCAGTGTCAGGGTGTGTCAGGGGACATCCCTCACAGCTTAGAGAAAAACACAGCATCCCTGAGATAAGCTTCATAGAGAAGGGTAAGAGTTTTCTGGACGAAAACTCCAATAAGAACTCCCTTCCTGGCACCAAAACCTAAACAAACTTGATTTAAAACAGCATTTATAACAGTAAGATGCTGATTCATAATTTTTGCTTTTGCAGGCTAAGATCTTTGACCCTTATGTTGTTTTTTTGGCTTGGAGCCTAACAGAGACATTTTTTAAAAATACTTCACAAAGTGACTTTGTATGTATTTTTCAGAAGAGGAGATTGTTGAAAGTTTTAAAACCAAAAGTTGAATTTGCTTTGGGCAGAGAAAGCAAAGCTGAGGAAGTAAGGGTTACGTCAGAGTGTGGTCAGGAAGGAAGTGTGGTTGTCACGCAGCATTGATTTTATGATGTACTGGCCATCCAGTGTTCATTAGAAATGGTACTTTATTTCCGGATGTGAGTCATCTAGCATCTATAGCCTCTACTAATATGTCATAGAGACGTACAATAGAGAAGGCCATGAGCTGATGCATATTTGTTATTGGCAGCTTTCGCACTGTGCCACCTCGGTTGAGCCTGATCCCACTTGTGATGCCTTTCTTGTCTAAGGAACTTTCCATGATAGTGCACAGTTCCCTTGGGCTCTCATTAACCCATATTGTGTGACAATTCTTGAGGATCTAACTTAATCCTTCATGGCCTACCTTGCCACTCAAGTTTTTTCTCCCTTTTCAATGAAGAGGCAAAACCTTTGAACTTTGTTTCCTGGATGTATTCCTATGAGACTTTGCCAATACTCCTGAAGTTTTGGGGACTTGGGATCATTTTTAAGAGGACAGAACTCTGGATTCAAGATCATGGATCTATCTTTAACTAAGATGTAGCTGTTGCGAACTATGCTCCAGGGTCTTCCTAGATGTCATGGAATCTACAAGTGGTCTGTGCTCTCAAAATGGAATAGTTAAGATGTGGATGAAAAAAAGTTTGAATATGCATATGTGAGTGAAAAGACCCAGTCAACCATTATTATAGTGTAAATACATCACAGCACACACTGCAGCCTATTACAACTCCTGCAAAAGTGCTATGTGAGCTCACGAAAATGAGTTGGTACCAGTTGGGCATGGCATAGTGCAAAGAGATGTAGATTGAAGATACGCCCTCATAAAGTACATCCAACAGACTGAACTTTGAAAATGAGAAGGAATGTAAAGAAAGAAAGAAAGAAACTCTGACAGAGAGGATGACATGTTCTCAGAAATGGAGCTGGAATTAAGAGGTTTGATCTAGGAGGAAGACTCAGAGTTGGTAGCTTTGTATATAGGCTAAAATTAGTAAGGAGCTAGGAAGGGTAGTGGCAATGTGACAAGATGAGAATAGCTTACAAAAGAACAGCCAGGTAAATGTGGCAAATTTCAACTCATCAGAAAATTCCTGACTGAGATTCACCTATGTGTATGTGAGACACGAAAGGACAGAAGTAGACAGATAGATGATAGATAGATAGATAGATACCTGATAAATAGATGAGGCACACATGAAGGAGAAATGAATTACCAGGGAGCACACATCTCTAGAGGGCAGAAGAAATCAGAAGCAGTAACCATACAGCAACAACAACAATAGAAAACCAGAGAAACATATTCCTAAATTGTGGTCATAATTAATAAACATTATGCAAAATAAGCAGCAAAAACAGGATGCAACAAAAAGACAATCACCTTAGTGTGATAGTTATATACAATGTCTGGTATGGATGGTAGATAATTTATTGGTAAGTATAAAGAAGGTGAGAAGATATCAACTGAACATTTAAACTAGCCTATAGCCACATTCAGAATTCAATCAGTTTAAAAGACCATCTCAACTGGTACCAAACACATCATTTGACAAAGTTCATGTTCTTCATCCAAAAAATAAAACAAACTTGTAACATAGAAATGAAACTTCCTAAGTTGTAAGATGGAACTACAGAATATGTTCATATGTGCATCATTATTAAAGATGAAACTGAAAGGTTTCTAAGTTTGGAAGTAAAGGAAGTGTATCTTCTCTACATTTTTTACATTGTATTAGAAGTTATAGCCAATGCAATAACACAAGAAAAATAAAGCCACACATATAAAATATGTACATACATATGTATATATATATATGTATGTATGTGTACATATACATATATATGTATAAATATATATGTCTATATATATATATATATATATATATATATATATAAAATGGTCTCTATTCAGTCAACTTGATTGTATATGTAGAAAATCTCAAAAGGATTTAGAGGAAAAATTCGCAACTTAGCTGTATACTCAAGAGAGATACAATCTTATGTTTCCACAGAACATAGTTACTTACTCAAAGACTTATAGCAGCTTCATTCATAATTGATGAAAATTTAAAAAAGGCTATATATCTTTCAAATGGAGAATGGGCAAATTGTGATACATCTTCCAATAATGGAAATACACTGTTGATTTGTATAATATGGATGGGCTGTAGCACATCTTTCTAAGTGAAAGGAGCAAAATTTTTGAGAAACTAGGGTATCATGTGATTTCAATTTATGACACTGTACAAAAAGAGCAAAAGGTGCCCCAAGGTGATCAGCAGCTCCTGGAGTTGGAGTGAAAGGCAAAGCTGACCTTTAGAGGATATCAAAGGTGGGAATGAAGTTGTTCTGTTTGAAGGGAAGCAGTGGCTATAGAAATCTATGCTTTTTCTTAAACTAATGGACACTCAAAGAGTGACAGTTTTTAAAATTCAAAGAATGGTACTTGATGTACATATGTAAAATGCAATCAGATAACTCAGTTGGGGTTGGTGAAGAGGGAGAATAATGGAAGGGGTAGCATGGATCAAGATGCGTTGTACTCATCCAGTGAAAACCAAAAGGAAATGTTCATGAACACTGCACATTGGAAATTTGTTTCTCACAAGGAGTTGCGTTAAGTATTCTGAAACTGCTTTACTTGTGGATCAGGTTTGAATAGATCAGTAAATATGAAAAAGATGAAATGGTCCATGGAAGCCACGTTTCTCACAGTTAAAAAGAAATAAAAATTACAAATGAGAGAAAGCTAAAAAAAAAACATAGCACTGGGTTTTGTTGAGAAATCTCAACGTGGTTTTATATTTTAATACATATGCATATGCTAATGAATGTATCAGGAAATACAGTTGTGTGCCTGCATGAGCCACTTATAGACTCAGAGAGGAAATCGAGGCAATGCCACCATGTCTAGGAGTGTTATCATGCACACAAATCTTTGTTTCCAAGTACCATTGCTCAGGAAGAGGAACCAAGTTTCAAAGGAGAGTGTTTGCAACAAGATGAATCTAGAATACCAGGTGTTCTAACAAACAAGGCAGTATGAAAATCTAGAAAGTAAAGACACCTAGGTACAAAAGGAAAACACAACACAAGAAAACAAGAAATAGAAAATTGTCAGTAGAACACCTTAGTCATGTTGCCACAGGTAAGTGCTGGCAGTGAATTCAGCCATTGCTTCAGACTTCAAACTATATCAACTACATTAACTCTTTCAAAGCAATAAAGTCACTATGGTGTTCATGCAAAATAACTCAGAAAAATACTCTGCAACAGTCCTTTAAAAAAGCTATAGAAGGTAAGAGCCAATTCAGAATTCCTTCTGCTTGTGTACAACATTCAGGTTTAAATGTTTGAAAGTCACATGAATTAAATGATTGGCTGACCATGACTGTTTCATATCAACATTTATTTTGGTAGTTGATGCCCTTGCAAATCTGTTCCCTTAGCTTAAATGGCAGAATTATTTAACAGAACCTGTTTCATCACACACAATTGCAGTTTCCTTATATGATCAAGATTATCTTGTGGCTTCCAAGATAAAATTGATGGGCATTTTCAATTCTTACATGACTACTTTCTCATCACTTGGTTTTCAAAGGAAATTACTCTAGAACCTTCTACCAAGAAGAACTTGTAAGGTTAGATCTAACAGACTTTTTAAAAAGTCCTATTTGAAGGTGCATTACACTTGGAATGCTCCTACATGGAAATGCATTTGACTTTAAAGGCGGACCACTGTTCCTTTTGAATGATGCTCTGCAGATCTGGTTTTGTGCTCATCTTGTGAGAGCTGGTGAGGTGAGGGAGAGGATTCATCTCAGGTTATAGGAGCTCACAGAAGGCAAACAATGTAAGAACCCAGATCCAAGGAGGTCCCAGAGCCCAGCGCTGGCATCTCTGGGCCCCTGGACTTTGGCTTTCTACTGTTGTGGGATCTAGTGGTTCCTACCCAGACCCCGCTTTCAGGCAAAGCCTTCTCCACATGGTACACTGTCACCCACCACTGGGGCTTCATGCCAAGGTGACCTCACACAATGCCATTGGTACCTAGGCTTACATACACATTATCAGTGTCCTGCAGTCCTGAGGGACCAACAGGGAAAGGAGTTGGTGAGTGGGTCCACTTGTCTCTCTTTTGTCCTCCAGAGAGATGGCCCGGACTGTGAGATGACCTGTGTGTGGAGCCCAGGCCAGCCAGGCTCCTACATAGCTCAGTTTCGAGCAACTATTGGCTATATTTACCACTCCTTTTGACTTGACAGTATCCCTAAAGATGACCCACCATGCTAACATTCTGCATGTGTATGACATTTGCTTGACAACATAAAAGAAAATGCAGCTCAAGTGGCTGTTGCTGTTGTGGCAGCTTTTGCTGAAAGATTATAGTGCAAGATTTTTGTTGTCATTGGCCATTACTCCATGTTGATGGGAAAATTGCACCAGCATGCTCACACTAAAGAGCAAGGAAAAACTAGCACATATGATTTCACAAATGCTACATCAGAACACAGACAAGGGCCCTGAAAGACCAGAGAGATTGTCGAGTTCTGTCATAAGCAAAATGAGAACACTACAGAGAAAGGAACCATTCAGCTAGCTTTTCCCGCATGTGCCCAAGAAGTTTATAGTTAATGAATATTTCACAATGAACCTCATCACATAAAACTAAACTGACATGCTACCATGAAAATGATTCCTGAAGTCCAAGGCAGTTCCTTCTATGCCTCGGTAATCTACATTTTATCTGGTTTTCCATGCACTGGCAGTATGCTGGGTGTCTATTAAGGACAGAACCAGCCGGCCTTCTCCCTCCTGCTTTGCCTGGATGACTACCTGTGGTCACACACAGCCAAGGCTCTGGCTGCCACCTTGCCCAGTGGGACATCATCCACTCTTAGTCACCAGCATCATACATTGCCAGCTGTTCCCAGCCCAAAGCAGAAAAAGAAAACAAACACATTTTCTTCCACTCATTGAGGCTCCAGGGAGACATTAGGCAAAGGTTAGTCAGCTTCTTTTGGAATCTTTTTTTCCCCTCTCTGTATAGAAAAACTGGCATTTATCTGAAGATTAGAACCACACTGTAGTGATTTCAATATTTCAGATGGGAAGAAGGAAGACTATTTGGATAACAGACAACACAACTCAATTCTAATCCTTAATATTTAACTTGGCCTTCATTCGAAGGAAAGTCATCATTTCCCTAGTTGTTTCTTGCCATTAGGTGGTCTTGTTTTTATGGAGGACTTTAGGAAATAGAAGCCAACAATTTTCCTGTTCCTCTTGCTTGCAACCTGTTTAGAAATGTTGGGGGTGTCTCAGTGTGTCTGTGTTCACCAGACTTTCATTTCTTTGATCAAATGCTCAAGAGAAACAATTTAAATGATGGAGAAGCAGAAGGCTATGGTCTAAATCCATTGTCTTTTGTTCTTCTAACCCCAGGCCCATGAGGAGACAAAGAATGTCATGAAGGCAGGGGCCAGGATTACAAGTGTGCATCACCACACCCAGTTATCAGCCATTAACTTACAGTTTCATACTTATACCATCTTAAGAGTATAATTTAGTGCTTTTAAGTGTATTTTAAATTAGTAGTTTTAAGTAGCACAAAAGAGTTGTCATTTAACCAAGCAATTTATGAATACGATACATCTTGGTTAACACCTCTTTTAGTGTTCTCACCCAGCCTCCTCAACTCTCCCCTTCCTGCACTTTTCTTAATTTTGTAGCATATGAATTCTTGACTGCATTTTCCACCTCTTCTCCTCTTCATTCTTCAACTCCTTGTCCCTTGACCCATCCCTTTCAAGGACCTGCTTCCTGTTTATTTGGTTAACCTTTGACTTGGTCTTTCTAAAGAATTACACTATTTGAGTTCTTCCTTGAATCTACCATATTTCAGTTAATACTATTGTATACACTTGCATACCGCTCAGCATATTTACTTGTAAGTTTACAAGTTAAATGTAGCTTCCACATACAAGGGGAAATATGTATTCTTTATCACTCTGGGTCTCACTTCACTTAACATAATTTTTCCAAGTCTTTCTATTTTCATACAAATCATTCTTTCTAGTGGATAAGTAAAATTCCATTGTGCACATACATCACATTTTCTTGATCCATTTGTCAATTGAGGGGTATCCGGGATGATTTCATACCTTGGCTATATAAGTGAATTGTGCTTCAGTGAACATGGTTGTGCTGGTGGCTTTACTGTATCCTGGTTTGTAATCGTTTGGATAAATCCTCATGAATGGAATCACTGGGTCATAGGGTAATTCTATGTTTAATTTTTTGAGGAGCCCTCATATTGCTTTCCAATGGTTAAACAAGCTTACACTCCCACAGACCATGTATTAGTGTTCTCTCTGGCCAGAATGGCCATTATCCAGAAATGCAGTGTTTTTGTAGCTGAGATGTCAAAGCTGAGAAATATGAGAGATTGTTGAGCTGGGCTAGTTACCTGAGTTTCAATTTGTGATAAAATGGAATGAATATCAAAAAATAAATGGATATAATAGGGGTAAACAAAAGAACCTCTGAATTATGGGAAAATAAAGACACTGGCCTATCAAAGTGGAGACTTCACCTTGAGCAAATACAGTAAATACAAGGGAATACACAGCAAGGCTGTTTGTAGGGAAAGCCTTGGTTTCAAAATATTGTAGAGGCACAATTTAGATTTTTAAACATAGGAGAGATTTGATGTCACCATTAGAGATGGCTTATGGGGTGAGGGGCAATATTCTTGAAAATGAATCAAATGGTTTCCTGAATGGCATGTAACTGAATCATCATCACAAGCTTGGATTAAGGCAGCATCAGAGGAAGGGAACAGCAAGAAATCTTTAATTTTTGACAGAGTGAGGAAAGGAAAGAGATCTGTCATGGGAAACCCCATGTGTTGAGTGAAAGTAATTGGAAAAATGGTAATATCCTTTCCAGAGACAAGGAAATTGCAGAGTGAATCTAATTCGTAGCACACAAGACTGATTCACCTAAAGAGATGTCTGGAGAAGGAACTTTCTATTAACTTTCAATCAGGTACAAATGTGCAGAGGCCACTTTTTTAATATAGAGAAGAAACCTTAGGGAAGAGGCTCTGACTTTCCAAGCAAGTTCCCCATCAAACATTAAGAGCATTTGATTATGACTGGTGTCTAGTAATGCCTTGCTGCTCCTCAGGCCTGGCAAACTTAAACAGAGATGGGATGGAGATGACTTTTGTGCAAAACCCCTGAGCAGGGGTTGTGCTCAGTAGGGTGGGGCCCAAATTCACCTCCAGGCTGCAGAAGCTGGGGAGGGGGTAAATTTAAGCATAGATCTTTTTGCCCCTACATGGGCAAACTGCACCACGTATATCAGAGGAATAAATGCCTTTGATAAATATCTGTGTCACTGCATTGACTTTGTGTGAAATCTCCACTACATGATGAAGTTTCGCTATGTTCCATATTCTATGTTAAATATTCTCTGTGTGTAGCTTTTCTGTATATGAGTGTGCAACCCCACACATGGTTCAGATGTCCAATTATCCACTGGCTTTAAAACTTCAGCAGGAAAATATTCCAGAAACTTCATTGCAGCAGGACATTCATTGCCCAAGAATACCAATACAAATTTTTGCAAACTGAATTTTCCTTATGCTTGTCTGCTCCATAGCTTGCACATAAGAAAGTTCATAAAATATGGTGGTTGGTATCATTTATGATTGAAATTACTCCTCTTGTTGGACTGTCTTCACCCCAATCTACAAAGCAACTTCCTGTATATGTAAACATGCACATCTTTCACCTATGATGCAACTTCCTGTGTATGTAAATAATTGTTTCCCTTGTCTATGATACAACTTCCTGTAAATGTAAATGCCCATTCCACAGCTATGACATAACTTCCTGTAGATGTAAATGCCCACCTCCCTCCACTATGATGCAACTTCCTGTACAGGTTAATACTGGAATCCCAGTGTCTAATAGGCATCGCTGCTGTACCTAGAGTTGATTTTCAGAATACCTGAACCTTCACATGGTACAGGTGTAACTCTTGATAAAACATGTAATACTAAAAATGTGTTTTGTGTTTAATTGCACACTAAAGTAAATGGAGAAGGTGAATCAGGACTAATTAAGCTTTATACATTTCAGGTATTTTTTTTCACATTACCTGTCCTTTTATGTAATTTAGGGTGTGAAATCATGTGATGGTTTAAAACTTACATAGTGGAAATCCAATAAGGGTCTTGAATGAAGAAGAGCTTACTGTTTTTTGAGAGGAAAGCAAGCAAAAAAACCCCAAAAATAGTGCAAAGGTGGAGATTCAGAATCTGAGAAGCATGAGTCTCTGTTTGACTCAACCACTTTGGTCTTGCTCCTGCACTTTTCTACCTTCTTTTTTCTGTCCATATTCTTGCCAGGCTTAGAAGCCGTTCACAAGACTTTGACAATGACCTTGGCCTCATTTGGCAGAACCAAGTTTCTAATAATTGTATGTGTTCTGTTGAAGGCAGGGAACAAAAATACGTACTTGTAATTCTGCTTTGTCTTGATGAACCATCAAATGATCATTTTTGTGAAATAAAGTGTCTGTTGGGAGATATCTTATCTCTAAGAATAATTTGCTCACTTATTTTTCCCAGCTGACATCAAAAGCATCGGCCTGTTGGGTGCCAGTGACTCACACCTATAATCCAAGTTACTCAGGAGACTGAGATCTGAGTATTGCTGTTCAAGCTAGCCTCGTCAGGAAAATCTGTCAAACTTTTTTTTTTGGGTCCAGTTGTGAGGCCTGAACTCTGGGCCTGGGCACTGTCCCTCAGCTCTTCAGCTCAAGGCTAGCCACTACACCACTTCTGGCTTTTTTTTATGTGGTACTGAGGAATTGAACCCAGGGCCTCATGCATGCAAAGTAATCGCTCTACCACTGAGCCACCTTCCCAGCCCATCTGTCAAACTTTTACCTCTAGTTAACCACTTCAAAACCAGAAGCAGAGCTGTGGCTCAAGTACTAAAGCACCAATTTTGAGATAAAAAGCCAGACAAGGGCACAAAGCTCTGAATTTGGGCCTAAGAACTGACACAAAAATAAATGATAGATAGCAGACAGACAGACAGACAGATACCATTGGCCTTATCTTCTTTAAACCACAGCTGACAGGTTTCTCACATGGGACCCTGAAGTGTATACTATATATTTTCTTTCTCTTTAACTTAACAGAACCCATGTTAACACTACAGTCAAAACAGAAGCCAAAACTTCTCTGAAAACATGAAACAAAGGCAAAATATTCTAAGAACCTTTCTGAAATAATGATAAAATTCAGCTCAGACCAGGGCACTGGTAAAAGAGGAAAGTGCTTTCTGTGAGGATTTGCTAAGAAAGTAGAAGGGAAAATGTATTTAAGACTGTTTGAAGAAAGTGGATGGATAAGAGAAAGTAAAGATGAGAGTTTAAAAGAGAAGCCTGCGTACATTTGTGTAAGAAATAAGGGGAGGGATACCTTGTATGATTTAGTAAAGAGCCACTTGGAAGGTAAAGTTTAAGCTTCAATAAAAATGGAAAATGAGGGCAAATGTCTAATAGATTTATATCCAAGGTAATTAAGAGCACAGGTAGGTCATTAAGTTTTGGAAAAAAGTTCTTTTTTCTTTTGAGCCAGGAAAGCTAGATGATTAATGATAATGACATTAGGGAATTTTGAGGTAGAGAAGAACTTTAGAGGTTTTAATGGCAATGGTGCTTTCTCTGATGACAGAAGTAGAGGCAGACAGCAACATGGAAGATAAGAGTGAACCTTTGAAACTAGTAAGAAAGAAATCAAAGAGCCTGGTCAGCCATGGTGGGTGCCTACTACCGAATGGTTTTAAAATGCTCTATCAAGAAGAGAAGATACTCCCTGGACTTTGCTGCAGACACAGTGGTTAGGGGGGAAGAGGTATTCCAGGAGGAAAAGGGACAAAAAAGAGACAAATGATGTCAGGAGACAGATTAGAGAGAGAAAAACAGGCAAGGACTGCAGGGAATGCAGCTTGCCCTCTGCATGGTAGAAGATGCTGAAGAGCAAGGGATAGAAGACAAATTTAACAGGGATGTGAGCGGGGAAGTTGGCTCAGTGGTAGAGTCCTTGCCTTGCACACATGAAGCCCTGGGTTCGATTCCTCAGCACCATATAAGCAGAAAAAGCCAGAAGTGGTGCTGTGGCTGAAGTGGTAGAGCACCAGCCTTGAATTGAAGAGCTGAGGGACAGCACTCAGGCCCAGAGTTCAGGCCCCAGGACCAACAAAAAAAATAATAATAACAAGGATGTAAACAGAATGGTTTGTGAGGAAAAAATCTCACATGGATTCAAATTGCAATGGGGAGCAGGTGTTGCTGGCTCACACCTATAATCCCAGTTACTACGGGCTGAGATCTGAGGATAGCAGTTCAAAGCCAGCCTGGGCAGGAAAATCTGTGAGACTCTTATTTCAGATTAACCACCAAAATGCTGGCTCAAGTGGTAGAGCACCAGTCTGGAGCTCAAAGCCCAGGGAGAGTGCCCAGGTCCTGAATTCAATACCCAGGATCAGCACAATCACATATAATGTGCAATGACAAATGTTGCCTGTATATCTTTATCTAGCTACCCCTGGCTAAACAGTAACTTCTTTAGACAGAAGTTCATATATATCTCACCCACACCGCACCACCCCAATCCCTGCAACACTGTGCCTACGTGAAGTGTTTGACAAACAAACCCTGAAATGTAATTGGACACTTGTTAATGGGCTGACTGCATGTTTGATTTAATGGGCTGTCTTCATGCTCTGCCTCTGGTGTTAGGGAAAGATAGTTCTTACTGCCAATGGCTTCCTAATATATCTCATGTTCTATGCTCTGCCGGTTTAGCTGTTCAATTGAGAAATATCCATTCCTCTTACGTACAAGAATTTAGGTCAGAAACGAGCTGCGTGTTGGAAAGAGAAGATTAAATCAGTCAGTCCTGCTATGGGTGGCTCTAGAGGACAAGGACGTTATGATCAATTAAATTCACTTGAAATCCAAAAAGATCATCTGCAAAAATGCATCCGTATCCCACTAGAGAGACTTCTATGAGCCTTGACAACTATAAGCAAATCATCTTTCAATAAGTCATTTATTAAATGTACCAAAAAGTAGCATGTTTGCCACTGGTGGTGTTACCACTGCTGAAGGTTTGGGATGACTAGCATGCACAAGATCATCTGGAGGAGAGATCAGTCCACCATTCCTTTGCTTTCCTTAACTTGCTTTATGTAAGTGTAAATAATGTTGACAACACATACTCTATCAGAAATATTAAAGGACTTCTATGATAGCATTGTCTTAGCTAATATGAAGCATACTTTTACTATTAAGATAAACTAGAAATCATCACCTTTTTTTCCTATCAGTCATGGGACTTGAACTCAGGGACTGGACACAGTCCCTGAGCAATTTTGCTCAAGGCTAGTACTCGACCACTTTGAGCCACAGCTCCATTTCTGGTTTTCTGATGGTTAATTGGAGAGTTCCCTTGCCCGGGCTGGCTTTGAATTATGATCCTCAGATCTCAGCCTCCTGAGTAGGTATGATTACAGGTGTGAGCCACCAGTGCCCAGCTTTATCCTCCAGTTTTTATAGGTGAGGAAATTCCTGCCAATGAGGGGGAAAATATAACGTAAAATCAAAAAAAATCTAGAAGTCAGCTTCTACCAGACTGCATCTTTCTTCTTTGTGTCACGTTGTAACTAATCTGATGTCTCCATTTCCTCCTTCTATGAATCAGGAATCAAAATCTCTTCCCTTGGGTGCATGTGTTGTCGGCCTGGTCTCTCTCCATCTTCGTGTTTGTTCTCTCTGTGGCTGTGCTGACATTTCTCCCTTCTGATAAGGATAGCAGTCACTTTGGACTGGAGAGTGTCAGATCTGACCTGCCTGCCCCTTCATTAATTAGTTCCAGCTGCAACAACATTGTTCTGAGGCCACATTCTCAGGGGCTGGGACTTAGGGTTCCAACAGACAGATTTGGAGAAAACCTCACACCAAAACTATCACCAAGGTAACAACCACGATCCACCCATAACACCATGGCCATATGAATTACTTATAGCTACAGCTTCTTAATACAGTAGATTTACCTCAGTGACTGTTTCCCCAATACACACAACAGTAAACGCAGTATTATTGTGATGTCATTTCGAGGATCTATATTCGACCTGGTTTCCTTTGTAGTCTTCTAACAAAGGTTTTCTAAAATGCTCTACAATGTTCTAAGACTTGACCTAAACATGGGAGGAATCACTTGGTAATAAAAGAGGAAGTCTTTACTGAGCCACAGCTGATACTTTAGTGGGTGGAGAGAGATGGTAAGCGCACATTCATTAATTGTGGTAAGACTGGCACCAAATTAAAGTAGGTGATGCATTAGTAAGTGATTGTATGGTTAACGTGCACTAATGTTTAGTAATTAATTATGTCTAAGTGGTATCATTATTAGAAAATAAGCATCATTAGAAATTACTATTAGTCAGCAATTAGTAATTGCTCTCTGCCTGGATGAAATTTAACTTGTCTACATAGAAAAAGTAGGAAATCAACCAGGTAAAAAGCACTTTGGCAAAAAGCAGGACACACACACACACACACACACACACACACACACACACACGCACACACACACACACACACACGGGTCAAAAGGAAAGCCAGTATTTCTACAGGGTTATAAGAGGCAAAACACATGGAGGTAAGGCTGGAGAGAAAAAAAAATCTTACCTCCACCCCAGGCCAACATTAATCTATGTATGATAGATGCAGCTGAGAAGTAGTCAACCGTTAACCAACACTTATACACTGGTTAACGAGCAGGACTACAACAGTCTAGGTACAAAGACCACAGAGGGCCCTTTTTATATTTTCAGCTATGGGGCATGAACTCAGGGCCTGGGTGCTGTCCCTCAGCTCTTCAGCTCAAGGTTAGCACTCTACCACTTGAGCCACAGCACCACTTCCAGCATTTTCTGCTTATGTGGTGCTGAGGAATCGAACCCAGGGCCTCAGGCATGCAAGGCAAGCACTCTACCACTGAGCCACCTTCCCAGCCCCCACAGAGAGCCCTTTTGCACTCTGAGCCTAGTGATCATTCTCCAAGCCCCAGGTGGTAGCACAGGAGGAGGAGAGACTGGATTCAGAGTCTCTTTTAAAAAGACAATTGGAATTAGCTAATTGGAATGAGCTTCTGACATAAGAGTAAGGGAAGGATGTGAACTGAAGTCCACGCTCCTGCCTGGGATGGCCAGGAGGCCCTGGCCTGAAGAAAATCAAAGGAGGGGAAGGATCTCTGGTATTCCTCTTTGGCTCTGGTGGATCAGTGCTGAATCCTGGGTACTGAGGCTCTGAAGCTATACCCACCCCCTCCAGCTTTCAGCTTATTATGACCCTCCCATCTTTATTGCTGTCTAAGTTCCCCTCCGCCCAGTGTTACAGTTGGAATGGTGGCCTCTCCCACAGCCTGGCAAGTTGGGAACTTGGTTGATGGGCTTTCTAGAAATGACTCTGTCCTAAGAACCTTGTGCTAACTGGTAAATGAATCCCCAATGGGTTAACAGGTGGAGCCCCAGGACATAATGGACGGTGGGGTCGAGTTGAAGGCAGGAGGTCCCTAAAGTCATGTCCCCCGTGGTCAGATCTTTCCAGGCCTCTTGCTGCATGCCATGCTTTCTCTTGCCTGTCCCCTATAAAGTGAACATCCTCCCTCTGACTGCCAGGACCTTCCCTGTCACCATACAACATTGCTGCAATCACTGGAGACAAGACCTTGGAACTGATCGACATCTCTATCACAGTGATGGAAAGCCAATGCACCACTGACCATCCTGCTTGATGGAAAACATGTATGCAAGTGCTTTGTGTCCACTGAGGCAGTAGTTCTGTTATGGAGACTTCAGAACTTCTCTTCCCACGTGGAACATTTCCACCTCTATTTCACTAGGCGCTGATTGTGTGGCTTTTGGAGCATCATGCCCTCTCACCCTCATTCTCACCCGGGGAGGCAGGCCAGGGACATTAGTGACCTCAGCAAACATGGTGGCAAACCAAGGTTAAGGAGTGAGGCTTAGAGATTTGCCCAATAACAAAAATGAAGCCAGGACAGAGATGCAACACTGCTCCTCAGACTCCAGAATGGAGGCGCTGATAACCACTATGTGGAGTGGACTGTCTCCGGGGTCACTCAGACAATAAGTTTTGCATCATATCACTGCTCAGCTCTGGAGTAAGTGGGAACACGCCAGGAAAATGTGCTTCCACCTGTGTTTCCACACAATCAATGGAATTTTGACCTAGAAGAAGAATTAGAAACAAAAAAACAAACACGAAAGGAGCTGATGCCATTCTTTCCATTCTAGCTCATTCTACTAGCAAATTTCCCTAGGATTTGGAGAAGAACGACTTTCAATAAAGAAGCTATATTTAACCTATGTGGGTGTACTCTGTAGTCAAAATACACTTAAGTCTCCTACTCAGTCATTCTAACATTGCTTTAAAGCAATTAGCTTTGTTATGTCAATTGCAATATAAAATGATTTCCTTCAGAAAGGTTTTAGTTCCTGGGAATTAGCTATGAAGGTAAAGTACCGTGAGATCTTTGGCATGTCTTCTGTCGAGCATGGTTCCATAAAATGTGAAAAACTGCAAGGCTTTTTGATGAGGGAAGTTGGCCAAAGTTAACGTTGACCATTGATGGGAGAGACCAAAGCAACCTGTGTGTGCAAGTCACAAGGAAAAACCACTACTGTTAATTAACTCACACCCCTACCACTGCTCTCTCCTATCAGATGTTTTGCTCTTAAAAGAGCTAAGATTGCAATATCGCCCTCTTTTGTCTGTTTGTCTGTCTTGTATATCCATAATTATTTTCATCCTCTTACATTCTCCATTGCTTCTCAATGGAATCAATTCACTTAGCTTTCTCAAGTAACCACTGTAGGAACAATCAAAAAATGAAGATTTTTAAAATGATGTTCTTTGAGCCTATTTTATATACAGGACATCTATAAGCTCCCTTTGAAGGCTACAGCTTTGTATTACTGCTATAACAAATTTCCATAAACTTAGGGCATTAAAACAACAAAAATATATTACTGAAGAGCATAAGTCCCGAGTCCATTTTACAACTCAAAGTGTATGTATAGCTATGCTCATTCTAGGCTCAATGAGAGACAACTGAGAAGGTATTTCCTTGTCTGTGAGGTATTCTTGGAAGACATTGGCAATGAAATCAGTGGGCTGAAGAAAGAATATCTCCCTCACAAATACGGGCCAGAATAACAAAGCAGTAGAAGAAGGGCAAATCGCAGTCTCTTCTTGAGAAGAGAAGCTCATGGCTTTAGACGTGGGTTTGTTATGGATTCTGCAGGCTCTGGAATGTACCATACTATGGACTTTCCTGTTCCCATAAGCAGAACACCTGAGGCTGGGTAATCAGGGAAGAAAGAGAAGCTGGGACATTCAAGGGACCGTTCTGGGGATGGTCTTCTTGCCACCAGGGGTTTCCAGGCAGATTCCAGAGGCCACACAGGATGTGACACAGTGAGATGGAGCCACGCTGGCTTCCACAGCAGACTGACTCTCAATATAAACCCTGACTCCACTGACCATGAAAGGATTTACCCAGCCATGAGTTCAGAGCCCTTTCTACCTAATCACTTCTGCAAATCCCCATTTCCAAACACCATTCACATATGAATCTGGGGATTAAATGTCCAACTGAAGGAACGTAGGACACGCCGGGGAAGTGTGGCCAGCCTTTCCTTTGTTCACAGCCTCTCTGGATTGGTGTGAATCACACCACTGGTTCTCCTGGCTCTCTAGTTTGCATAGAGTACATGGTGGGGCTTCTGAGCCTTCATAATCAGATGGTGTGTGTGTGTGTGTGTGTGTGTGTGTGTGTGTGTGTGTGTGTGTGTGTGTGTGTGGCCTATTGGTTCTGCTTCTCTGGAGAAAACTGATTAATACACCATGGAAGGTCATGTATTCCCAGGCTGCAGGGGTTTGGAAGTGTACCTCTCTGAGGAGTTATTATTCTGCTTTCTACAGACAGAGGAATAGAAGATCATTTAGAAACCAGAGGACCTGCACTCTGGTCCCCACTGTGCCACATGGGACTCCTAGTGGAATGGGACTCTGATGCTGCTGGATCACCCTTCCCCCCCCCCCCTCAGGTCCTATCACACACCTGAGAGGCTCAAAGCCCAGGGCAGGTTCCTGAGTCAGCCAAAAACCAAAAGCCTGCAAGTAGCAGGGAAGGAGGAGAGAGGAGAGACCATGCAGCCAACTCGGTGAAGCAGATTGATGAGACATGCAGACAAGACATTCTTCTAGAACATACAGTAGTGCAGGAAGATTTTTTTTATTATTTTCCCCAACAACAACAACAACCATATATATATATATATATACATATATATATATATATGTTGTATATATATGCATATATATGTTGAAGAAGAACCATATATATACATATATATATATATGTATATATATATGGTTCTTCCATTTAAATGGAATTTGCAGCTCACAGAATCAGGTTTAATATGTGGTGAGTTTTGGCTTTTACACATGGGAGCAGAGCTAATGAAATCAAGCGATTAACACTCGCATCTAATGGTTTAAACTTGGCAACTCGGCACTGATGGAAGAAATCCTTAGGGCTCCATGAGGCTGGGTGTGATGAATTTTGAATCTCGGGGGATGTAGATTGGCTGAACTTGAAGGGAAGGCAGGCTGCTGGCCTTCGCTGCTTTGTCTCGGAAAGGAGTTAGACTTACTTGGAAGCGGGTTCAGCCGCTGTGTGTGCTGTGTGCTCCACTGGCCTTCAACCAAAAAACAGAACCCACAGGTTCTGTGGGCCATTTGTCAAGTCTCCTTGACATTCTGTCCTTGGACTTCTGCAGACTGAATCCTGACTTCCAACGCCACCCTGAAATATTAGAGCCAGCCATGGCTCTTGAGTGATATTTATGTATTGATGCAATGATTTATTTTTGCTTTAGCTTGGTTTTATTTTTTAATTGTCCTTAAGTAGATGTACAAAGAAGGTGCCATGTAGCAAGCAGTTGATGCATGCAGTGCCCTCTTAACCCACCCCTTCCCTTACTTTTCTTAATTTTGCGGTATACACAATGAATTCTTGACTGCATTCTCCCCCTCCCCTTTATTCCTCTCCTTTTGGTCCCATCTTGTACATTTCTATTACCTGGTATTGATTGTGTTGGGCTTTGACCTAGTCTTGCTAAAAGATTATACTATTAGAACTCTCCATAGAATCTGTTATACTTCAGTTAATTCATTTGTAACCACTTGCACACCATCCAGTGTTGCATAGATTTATAAACCCAAATGAGGGAAACCATACAACCTTTGTTTTTCTGGTTCTGGCTTATTTCACTTAATATAATTTTTCCAAGTCTTTCCATTTCCTTATGAATGGTACTATATCATTCTTTCCAATGGATGAATAAAATTCCAGTGTGTATATAATTATACCACATTTGCTCGATCCATGCCTCCATGGAGGAGCATCTGGGCTGATTCCATATTGTGGCTATGGTGAATAGTGCCGTGATGAACATATGGTAGACCTTGCTCAGATTATAAATAATTCCCCAGTCCTGGGTTTTTATCCAATCAAACACAAACAGTGTTACAGTGAAGCCATCAACACAACCATGTTCATTGGATGATATGTGTGAGCAGAGCTAAGTCACCACATGTGAAGAGCGAGTGCCTGCCCTCCTGTATACAGTCACCCAAGCTTAGCAGCTTTAACAAACAACTTTCTTAATTAAAGAGTATAAGTTAAAGCAGAAATGTTACACAACCTGTTTCTCAAGTGGACAGGTTTCAAAGATGTGTCTTGGAGTTAAAGACAGGCTGTGTTTGTGTCAGAGAGCATGGTGCCTGGCCTTTCACCAGCCAAAGCCAAATGGCATCAGCTGCAACCAATCTATGAACTTGGAAGGGGAGCCTCTCCCTAGGCACCTTCACCTGGAACCTCTCAACCTACAAATTTCTGTTGTTTGTAAACTGAGGAACTTAGGGTATTTTGATACAGAAACCCAAAGACAAAGAAAACAAGACTCAGGATGGAAGCAGCATCTGCACACTGAGGAGCCCTCCCTACCTTCTGACCCTGAGAATCCCCAGGTCTTAACATTTACATCCTGTCAGTCCAAACCTGACATGAATAGAGAATATTTTTCTCCATACCCTGCTCTAAATCAGCTGCTAGAAAATGTGCTTTAAGCTCCCCCTTTTGCTGGGTGCTAGCGGCTCACACCTGTAATCCTAGCTACTCAGGAGAATGAGGTCTGAGGGCTGTGGTTCACCGGCAACCCAGGCAGAAAAGTCCATGAGCCTCCAGCTCCAGCAGTTGTGGGAGGAACAGATGGAGTGAAAAAACTTTCTGAGTCTCTCTCCTGGACACTGAACCACACTCTGAAGGCAGCCTTCAGTCGGAATATCCTAATCTACATACTCACCCAGGTGCCCACAATCCCATGAACCCTGTAGCCCTGGACAAACTTTCATACCAGCTTGTTTCTCCTGCCAGGAGCCAAAATCTATATATGTAAATAGAATAAGCCACAAACAGTTCCCAGGACAAAACTCTACACTAATAGCCTGTCAATGGATCGATTTTCTTTTTTTTTCTTTCTTTTTTTTTGGGGGGGTGTCCGGTCATGGGGCCTGAACTCTGGGCCTGGGCACTGTCTCTCAGCTCTTCAGCTCAAGGCTAGTGCTTTACCACTTGAGCCACAGTGCCACTTCCGGCTTCTTTTTCTTTGCTTATGTGGTGCTGAGGAATTGAACCCGGGCCTCATGTATGCAAGGCAAGCACTCTACCACTGAGCCACCTTCCCAGCCCAGTGGATTTTCTATGTGGAGATTCTGTCACCACCATAATACATATTTATCTGAATGAAGCTGACAACAGTTCAATGGTGCAGTGGCTGCACCAGTACAACAATGAAATCTGAGGATTAAAGTTCTAAGCCAGCCTGGATGATTCTCTTTCCAATTAACTGTCAGAAAGCTAGAAAGTGGAGCTGTGTTAGAGTACTAGCCTTGAGCACAAAAGGTCAGGAACAACACTCAGCCGTGAATTTGCACAAAGAAATATATATATATATATATATATATATATATATATATATATATATAATAAAATTGGTGCATGCATTTTATACTCAAAACATTTGTTCTGCTGTATTTATTCACAACATCCCTAGAAAAAAATAACTTGAGTCTTTTCTGCTGCTACAAGTTTCTACCTGGATGGAGACAGCCGCCATATTGTTCCCTCTCTCTCTCATGGGAAAGATGGCCTCACTAATAAACCTCCTTATAACCTCCTTCTTCTGTATGTGACTTTCCCTACATGGTGCCCTGGAATGGCTGGGATGGATTCTTACATCTTTCTGTTCTCAAAGAATATAAATACTTAAATATTATTTTTTAATGTTAAAATTTAAAGTTCATGAATATATGGTACTATCATGGACCTATATCTGGGCATGCTAGAATATGTAAAATAAGTAGATAAAATTCAAAATTCTCAGATTCTATGATTGCAAAATAATAAAATATAAAATAGCATATACATATAATGATCATAAATAACTATTTTACAAAATGACTAAATGTTAGATATGCATCTTGAAAATAGTATGTCATTATCAACTGTAGAATCTCCTTTAAATTGTATTGTCAATCTGGTCACCATTTGCAACAAACTGAGAACCGTACATTGTTAAACAGTCTATAATTTTTTCAGTTAGGTCAAATTATGTCTTTTTCTTCTTAAAAGGAAATAATTGTTTGGTTCCATGTGATCTAATCGGGAGCATAGGAAGAAATCATGCTCAGCAGTGTCTCATTGTCAGCATAATTAATTTTAGTTGGATTTGTCAAACTTTGTTAAATAAGGAATCAGAATATTTTAATTAAATGATAATATCATTTTATGTTGTACCTTCAGACTTAATAAGTGTGCTAATACAGAACAGAATTATGAAATTGAAACATTAATGCCTTGACTTTCCAAAAAGAAATTATGAAAACACAAAAAATGTAGTCTGGGTTGAAAATGATTGATTATCATCACTTGTATGTTATCTTCAGAGCTCAGTACAAGAAAATTTGCTCCAATAGGCTTCAGGAGTCTGAATGTTTCAAGCTAGGGAAGTCACAAAAATGAACTTCCTAAAGAACCCCTCTGCCTCTTCCACAATTCTCAGCTATATAGAAAGACTGATTGCGGATTCTTAAACAGTCACTAAAGACCCTTCATGGCCATATGTCTCAATCGCTTGCCATAATAGCCATAGGGAACTTTTGTCTCTAAGTATACTCATGCCCTATTTTTAAGCCAGTTCTGACCAGTTCAGGGAAGCTATTGAACCAACCTCAGGCCCACCAACGGTATCAACCTGCCACTCAACCTGGAATTCAAATCAATAAGGATGGCCTCCACTTCCATCTTCGCTCAGGGCTTTCTTAGTTCTCTGCTCCCTGCCAACCTACTTCTGCAATGCGTTGAGTTTCTTCAACAGCAATTCAGCATTCCACAAAGACTTGACATATCTCAGCTCTGAAACTGTTTTAATTGTGTTGAGACGGGAATGAGTAGGGGAAAAATGAGATAAACTGCTGTAATGGTATACAGCATTCTGCAATCATAAAGGATGCCTCCTCCATCCTTTTGTTGATTTCATAAACTTCAAGTAAAAATAATCTCTTCATCCTCGCATTAGTGGCTCATCCTGTAATCCTAGCTACTTAGGAGGCTGAGATGTAAGAATTGTGGTTCAAAGCCAGCCTGGGCAGGAAAATCTGGAAGACTCTTTTGTCCAATAAAATAACAAAAAATGCTGGAAGTGAAGTTGGAGAGCGCTAAACTTGAGCAAAAAAAAAAAAAATCTCAGAGACAGTGATCAGGCCCCGAGGTCAAGCCCTAGGCCCAGCATACACACACACACACACACACACACACACACACACACACACACACACACCTACACTAAAATAATAATAATTTCTTCAAATAAAGTAAGAGAGAATGGCTTCTGCTGCCATTTCCTCTTTGGGGAAAAGGTGAATGCTTCTGAAAGGGAACTGAATTGCATAACCTTTTCAGCTTCCCTCCATTCTTACCCAGCATGATTTAATCTCTCTTTTGGACATCATCTTCTTGCTAAGATAGACATTTCCCTTTGCCTCCAGGTGTTGCTACCATAGGTGGAGGGGTGGTGATGGAGGCCCAGTTTTCAGAGTCTCTGGCCCCCTGGGTGCCTCAGCATCTCCTCTTGAGCTACCCACCTGGCCTTGTAAGTCATCCCTTGCTCATTTGTCCTCAAAATCTGACCTCCATGTGCTCAGTGCCTCTGGTCAGTGAGCATATCATGGGCAGACCTAAGTGTAGAAATTCAGATGCAATCTCTGAGACCTTGTATCTATATCCAGCACCGTAATGATAGAACCAAAGGGGTCAGCGGGAGAATTTTAAATGTCACATGCAGATCATGTTCACTGTGAGGCATCAGGCTGTGGCGGTCTGCACACAGAACAGCTTCCTCCACCCTGTGCAGAATCTAGCCGGCCAGCATGGCAGGAGATGACAGCACATCCAATGCCTACCTCGAATTGCCCTCCAGTCCCACTAGGCCAGGCTCTGAATTTGTTTTCCCTGACAGCTCTCAAGTGTTCAGCTATGCCAACCTCACTTGTCAACATTTTTGAACTACCTGGAACTATAACCCTTTCAGAAAATAAGAGACTCACTGTTCTGCCCTAGGTTAAAAAGAAATCTGCTGTTTATCCTGGTCAAAAGAGCTCTTGCAAACTAAGTAATATTGAATTTTACCCTCCTGCAAGATTCTATAAGTTTAAACGTTTGACAGATGGTGCGTGAAGATTTTACTGTCTCTCTCCCTGCAGAGTTCTTCTAAATAATTTGTGGTTATCTTATGCATCCAGTGTCAGTCTGAGTAATAAAAGGGAATACAAATGATTTTTTCATTATATTAGTAATCTAAATCGTAATTCTGCTTCCCTTCTACTTACAGAAGCAGCATGGTGAAACAAAATCAATGTTCCCCTAGACAGAGTATCATTAGGTCTGGAATTCAAAATGTATTCTCAATTTGGCTGCATTAATAAATTGCTTCACGGTTATAGTTGCCTGATTCATTTAAAGGAATTATTAAGTTGTGTGAACTTACTTTCCATCACTTAACAATGTCATCGATTGCATGTGTGTCTTGGATATTGCGTTATTGATATGATCAATAAGAACCAACAAAAGCACATTTGCAAGGCATGCCTCCTAAGGAGGTGAGTGTGTATTTGCACACATGAGGGTATACATTTCAAAATTCCACCTGAAATCACTACCTCCTGCCACTCAAAAGGGCACAGGCTTTCTATATCGTCTCTCCCAATCCTGGCACAGTTCACAAAGGCCATTCAAAACATTGAGGGACCTTGTAAAGGAAAACAGTTAAGTCAGCCTTCCATATGAACTAAGACAGGAGTTCTAACTAGGAAAAAAGTCTGATTTATGAGTTGTTTGTTTTTGGTTTTATGTTTTTCAGTCACCTCAGAAATGATAAGCTAGAGTCTGACTCCCCATACTGGCTCAATCATTTATCTTCCCACAAGCCAGAGGCATAATCGAATGGAACCTTTTGTCAAAGGCAAGGGTGTGGGGTTCTGTTTCTAACCACTTTCCCTTAGTGTCCTTAGTGGAACACTTGAGCTGTGTCAGTAAACGCCACATTAGCAATATTTCAAAGTTATTTCTTTGTAAGAGCCATGTTTCTCCGTGCTACCTTAAGCCAGCTATCAAAATCCCAATGGAATGCTACTCAGAAATAGCAAGAAACAATCCTTAAATGTGTGTAGAAACACAAAAGATCCTGAACAGCCAACGCACTATTGAGGGAAGAAAAGATGAGCGTACCCCATTTCCTGATTGAAAACTATACTAAAAAGAAAAGTACACTATCCAAAATAGTACGGTATTAGCACAGACAGTGGACCAGAGAATGATGGCCCAGAAATAAATTCAATCTTATATATGGCCAATTAATAAACTACAAAGGGCATCAGAAAAACACCCAGGGGGAAAGGATGGTCTGTTTAATAAATCGTTCTGGAAGAACTGGATTCCCACATACTAATACACTTATCTCACATTATGCACATCAATTAGCTCTAAATAGATAAAATATTTTGTACTTCAACTGAGGCAATGCTGACAGCTGGTCTAGAAACCACACTTCTGAGAATCACCTGCCTAAATTGATTAAATTTACTTCTTGTAGCAGTGATTCATTTGGACTTAGTATCATATGATTAATATTTATTATACACATATTAGACACAGAAGACACTTTTCAAGGCGCATGGGATGCATTAATCTACAACACAAAGAATTTCGTTCTTATGGGCCATGTACTGTGCACTCAAAAAGCTATGTGCCAAGGGGAGACTCTTTCTTCCAGGAGCACTGGACTGAGAGTCAGAAACCAGGATTGCTGCTCAACCTCTCTTGGGCCCACTTTACTCAGATGTATAATGAAAATAGGCCAGCCTCCAACACTCAGTAAGCTTTCTTCCAGTTCCACTTTTCAACTCTGACCCTCACAATTATTTTGCAGCTGTGGTGTAGCAATCTCCAGTG
The DNA here is from genome assembly GCF_019054845.1 of Dipodomys spectabilis. Lineage (NCBI taxonomy): Eukaryota > Metazoa > Chordata > Mammalia > Rodentia > Heteromyidae > Dipodomys > Dipodomys spectabilis. The sequence goes on from NW_024870773.1 coordinate 27,202,274, forward strand.
ATAAAGTGAGTGATCCATCCTACCATTTATGAATCCACAGAAATACACACACACACACACACACACACACACACACACACACACACACACTGGCCTGCATGTGGCTTAGAAGCACCACAGCTCATGATGGCTCACAGCTCTGGGAAATACAGTCACGTGCTTGAGAAGACTTCAGAGCCAATGAAAATGTCACACCTGAAATGAAGGCTTTCCATAGAAGAATGCAAATGTGAACATAAATTCACATCCTGCCAATATTGGGGAGTGAGTTTTGATCATGAGTCAGATTTTTCAAGTCATGATCAGCCATTTGGATCCAAATAAGGGCCACCATATTTTGAGCATGATATAAAAGAAGTGTCTAGTTGTTAACTCTCCCTCTCTCTGCCTGCTGTGTGTGTACCCATTAGTAGCACTACTTTTTTTGACACCAAATGAACAAGCAACAATCCTCATAGCTTCTCACCTGTAGAATACAAGTCTTATGTACCACTCTACCACCCTATCCATAAACACTGTTCAATTTTCACCCTTTTTTTTCCAGTGATTTTTTTTCTGCTTTTCCTTTCTGGTTCCAGGATTCCATGTAAGAACAGACTTCACCTTTCCTTGGCTTGTTGCTTCGGTTCTGTGCTGACTGGAAGGTTTAATCCATCTTTCTATATTCCTTTTGAACATTATGATGTCAAACAACACACATTGTAAATGATCAGGTGACCCTGCACCTCACTGGGGAGACTCTCATGGCTGGACTTGGATGGCGCTTTGGGGGCATTAAGCTATGCAAAGTGTTCCCTGCTGGAAGCCTGCTCCTGAGAAGCTAATTCTGTATCCTCTCATGGCCTAGAAAGTCCCCCCAGGATCCCTCTGCCTTCCCCTTCTTAGTGCTGTTTGCAGCTCTCTCTTGACTCTGCTCCCCTGAGACTGGCTTAGCCGTTTTCTGTTTTATTCACTACTTTTGGTCACTGTAATCAAAACACCCAACAAAACAACTTTAAGAGGGTTTTGTGCCATGGTTGCTTGGCTCCGTGCTTGCACTTAAGCCAATATGGCAGCTTCTAGAGAAGGAAACAGGGATAGCTCCAAGAGGCGTCCTCAGAAAGCTACTCTCTTGGGCAAGAAAGTTAGTGTCCACCACCTTCCAAAATAGCTGTGTTAGCCAGGAACCCACACATTCAGAATACCCCATTCCAACTAAGTTCAATAGGTATGCAGAAGAGGGATTTGTCCATAGCAAAAGGCAAAGGCCCACAGAGAAGAAATGCAAAAATATCCTTACATCAAATGAGTAACTGTTTGAAATAACCCTGTTTGGGATAGTGATTAAATCTGTGTTTGCAACAGCCAGTCCTAGACTAATTTGGAAAGAAAAATAACCTTTAGCTGCCAAAATAATTATTGGACAGTAATGATGTTTTTTGATTGTATTGAATAGTTTCCTCTAGTGTGGCCTTTTACCTATAAAGGTTTTATGACATAACTATAGTATTATACTATTATACGTGTAACTATATGCTCAAGAGGAAATGTACTCATTATCTTACTCATACAACTGCAACCCCTCTGTACAATATCTTTACAATAATATATATATAATAAAAAATAAGTATAACTATAGATTCAAATTGTTAAAATCATAAAAACAGTAAATAAGTATATGGGGTTACCAGGAGTCTTATTCCTTTCTAAATACTCTGTGTGTGTGTGTGTGTGTGTGTGTGTTTGTGTGTGTATGTGTGTGTATGAATCTATCTATCTATCTATGAATCTATTGATTCAGATACAAGACTTTGAAGATAACTCTACAAGTGTCACACTTAGACCTGCTTAGACTCTAAATATTACTGTCACTTTTTTAAACGTATTTTATTTTATTTTTTTGGTGTCAGTGCTGGGGCTTGACCTCAGGGTCTGGGCACTCTCCCTGAACTTTTACACTCAAGGTTAATGCTCTACCGCTTGAGCCACACCTCCACTTCTGGCATTTTGGTGTTTAATTGGAGTGAAAAGTCTCATAGTCTTCCTTGCCCAAGCTGGCTTTGAACTACAAGCTTTATTAATATGTTTATGAATAGTTCATTTTTAATAAACTATAAGATTTATTAATATAGTAATATATTTAACAACTAAAACACTCATAATCAATTAAGAGCTTATAAATGATATTTCTCAAATATTTCTTATTTGTAAAATATGCATTTTAATAATATTACTAAAGCTATCTGTTTCAGGAAACAATGGTTTTTCTCATGATGGGAAATAAGTTATGTATAAGAGATATTAACTTGTTATCATCATTTCAACTCATATGTAGATGTCTTAACTTTAGTTATTAAAAATACCAAAGGAAGGATTCACACAGTGGCAATGAATAAAGTGAACATTTTTACATAACAGGGAAAAATCATATTTGCATTCCAAAATTATAACTCAATGAAAACAAAACCAGACAATCCATCTCATTAAATTAAGGGAGGGAAAGTCCATGGGAGTAAAATTATCTTTCATATATAAGAAAGTTCCCTAAAATAAGGAAACAAAACATGAGGAAAATCATAACATGCCAGAGGATGACAGAAATGTGTATTGGGAAGAAATTAATTTTCTTTCATTTTTCTTAGTAGAAAATAGGAGGCACAGGGATTGGGGGAAGTTTCTCTAATGCTGATGCTACCACAGGCCCTAGAGGATGAGGTCCACAGAACACCAGGACTAAGAGAAGCAGCCACCTCACCCTTCCCCAGAACTACTCATCCAGATACAAGACCTCAGAGATGCCCCCGCCCAAGTACCTCATTGAGTATTGAATATTGAAGAATTCTGCTCTGGAATACAATAGCATCTCATCCAAATTACCAGTCAAGTCACTATCAAAAGATACAGAAATCTAACAGATATGGGTTGTGCAGCCTTAAAACTCCACAGGAGACAGCTATTGCCTTTATAATGGAACTCAAACTTCTTGCTGTGGTCCTGGGGACCCTGAGCTGTCTGGTACCTGGCTCTCCCACCAACCCAGTCCACAGACTCTTCCCTGTGTTCATCATGGCCTGCTTATACTGAGCAACGTGTCTATCTTCCCCAAGCAAACTTCAGACTACAGCTTCTCATTCACCTAGCATCCTTTGAGATTAATGGCATGTGATGGCGGATCCATATTCATTATGTGACAAGCCTACCTGCCCTATTAGCCCCGTCCAGTGTCCCCTAGGTGGTAAGTAGGGGAATTTCAAGTCTGATGAGCCTTTGAGAGAAAATCAGCTTAAGAAACAGATTTCCAGAAAACCTCAAGATAATAGCTCTCAGTGTTTCCGATGGAGGGCAAAGATAACTATTTCAGTACACCCTTGTCTTGCCAGGATGCTGCTATCTCGCATTCCAGTAGTTTAAGAAAGTTCTCTAGGGTCAAGAGTTCAATGAGTATATCAAATTCCTCCTCACCAGATGTGCAGTGTGACTGAGAAATTATAGTAATTCTCCAGTTGGGAAAGCAGAATCTTGAATGTTTGTTCAGATATCCTAAATGTCTGTGTTTGGTTCCGAATATGACAGGAGTGTAAAAGGGTATAATTTAACAACTCACTGCATCATTCATTGCTCTCCAAAATTCCCTTTTCTCTTGAGGTTGGGGGGAGGGGGGGGAGGAAGGGTACTCTAGAAGAAGCTATTCTACAAAGTGACGAGGAAGTCTAGATGGAACTATCTTCCCTCTCCTAAAGAGAGATTCAGATCAACAGAACCAACACCAACGAAACAGAGGCAGTCACTGATTCATCATAAATGCTGTCCTATATGAACATTGGTGACCTGAAATCACTCTTCCATTTGTCTTTCCTTATCCTCCTCTTGCATTTCCTCCCCCCTAAAATCAGATTTCTAGGGAAATGTCACTCATAGTAATGGATAAACACAAGCCATCCTCCTTCCAGTTATGATTTCTATCCAATGACTTCTTACATGCCAAAAGACTGGCCCTGTAACACTGCTTCAAGCAACCTTAAGCAGCTCTTAAAGAGTCACTAGTGCTCACTCCCACTTCACACATTTGATCTCTTGCAGGTATTTTGAAGTTATCTGGCCTGAGTCCTCAGAAGCATCACAGATCTTTAGCTGCATTTCTGGCTCACGTGTAAATTTGACAGGACCAGTATATCTGTGAGGATTTATCAGAACCATGCATTCACACATTAAAGTTCACAACAGAAATCATCCACTGCTCTGAATTGTGAAGACAGTTTAAAATGTACATGGAGGACCATGTACCGGTTCTGGACTGGAGGTGGATGGCGGCTTTTTTATTTTTGAGAAACACTTCAAGGGTTTCCAAACAGGCTCAGCATTCCATGCCAATGAACCTGTCAGGAAGCTGACAGGTGAAACCTGAGTTCCAGCTCTGGGAAGGCAAAGAGAGGAGTTCCATCCTCACTCATCTGCTTCACAATTCCAGTGATACACTTGCATCACACATATATCTAGATTGATTTGGGGGTAAAGGAGGAAAGCAAAGAAGGAAAATATTGAAAACAAAGAAGAAAAAAAGAGTTTATTGTAAAGAATGGCATCCATTTGGTTTTTGTTTTTCAGATATTGACATATTTAAGAGGAGAAACACAAATTGCCAGTCCTTCAGTAAACCGCGGCATGTCCAAAGGAAATAAAGATTTAATAAGTAATTCAGACTCTATTAATTACTGACAGGTGCCATTTTGGACACAATGCATATATGTTTAGATTAAAGTTTTTACAGAAATGTAACTGTGCATTTTTTTAAAGCATAGAAGATGTTAGCAGGATGGCCAAAGAGGAGACGTGGAGACACTCATTCCCCACCCCCAACCCCAGAAAGTTCAACTAGTAATTACGCACAGAAAGAAACACACAAGTGAAAGCCACTCGGTTTGGGGACATGTCTGCTTCCCCTGTGTGGTTCATAGAACTGAGGAGAAGCCAGCCAGAAGGTGAGGGGAAGGGGAAGTAGGCACTGTGCAGCTCACGGGCCCACAGCAGGCCCATCCCTTGCTCAGTACTAAGGAACTACTAAACAGAAAAGGCCTCTCTGTGGGATGCTGCTCTTTAAACCAGCCCTGCTTGCCCACAAAAACATTGGGATCTCAATGTAAGTCAACCTGCATTTTCTTGATGCCTAAAGAAGTTGAACATACTGTCGTGTTACATTGCATTAGCAATCTGGCCTTCATTTGAAAACTGTCCAGCTCATTTGCCCATGTACTGATTGGGTTTTGTGTTCTTTGGGTAGGTATTAAACATACTGAGTTTTTCATATGTTCTAGATAATTATCTCTTATCAGATAAATAGGTGGTAGAGATTTTCTCCCATTCTGTAGGCTCTCTAATCGGTTAATGATTTCTTTCCCTGTACAGAGCTGTGGGGGGGGGTGGTGTTTGTTTGTTTTTGTTAGTCCTGGCACTTGAATTCAGGGCCTGGGCACTATCCCTGAGCTCTTTTGCTCAAGGCTAGCACTCTACCACTTGAGCCACTACACCACTTCCAGTTGTTTCTGTGATTAATTGAAGATAAGAGTCTTACAGACTTCCCTACGTGGGCTGGCTTTGAACTGTGATCCTCAGATCTCAGCCTCCTGAGTAGCTAGGATTACAGGTGTGAGCCACCAGCCCCTGGCTTACAGAGTTGTTTAATGTAACTCCACTTGTCAATTCTTGCTATGATTTCCTGAGTTATTAATTAGAGTCCTACTCAGAGAGATATTACTTCTTCCCATAATTTAAAGTGGTTTTTTTATAGGATTTCCCACCATAGTTTCAAAGTTTCAGATCTTCCATTAAGATCTTTGATCCATTTTGAATTTAGTTTTATACATGATGGGAGATAAGAGTCCAGCTGTAGTGTTCTATATGTTCATATTTAGTTTTCCTGGAATAATTTCTTTAAGATGTCTTTTTTATTTCCCAATGTATGTTTTACATATCATTTAATATAAAAAATTTAAGGCTTTTAACTGTTTTAAATCTCATCTCAAAATTTTTAATTGTTCACTACAAATAATAATAAAGTTATAATAATAAAGTTATATGTGTCTAGAGTTATTTAAATAATGCTCTTTAATTTATTTTTCTTGTTCTTTATTCAGTGGCCAACATATATATTATCATTGTGTGTGGTTAACACATATTATCCTATATTTATGACAGAATTGAGGCTCAACAGGTGAAATGATTTTCCAAAAATCCTGTAGGATAAATTTATATTGTCCCCTGCTCTAATTCATCCTACAAAAATGCTCACACATACAACAGTACCATACTATCACAAATGACTTTAACAAGCATACACCAATGTTTGTTAAATAAACAAACTAGAAAAAAACCAGGTGCTGCTGCCAAGGCCTGTGTTTTTTTTTCTGCACTGTGTTCAGCTCCAGCTTCTTGTGGCTGAAAGACTCGTTGGCAGTCATGTGATCAATTGAGAACATAATTCTAAATAAAGGAAGGCAGCCCCGGAAGGGAATATCCATCACACAACCATCCTAACTTCCAAAATGACAATAAAATGTATGCCCGCTGTGTCCATTTCTCATCATCTGTCAAGGAAATTGGGAGGGATGATCAGATGCTCGGCTTCCCCCTGAGCACTGGGCTTCCATCTGTGATGGGTTATTTGCTGGGGGGCACCTGAGCCAAGAGTCCTCTGCTCAGGATCCTCCCATGAGACACCGCCGCTCAGAACCTCCATCATCTGGATTTATAGAGGATGGAGCAGTTACCTAGGGCTCCTGAAGAGAGGAGACAGACTCCGCAGGAGTCATTAGTAATCATTAAGTCCTTTATTTTCCAGGGCTACCCACTGAACCCAGAGCCTTGCCTATTCTAGACAAATGAGCTCCTGTTTGAGTTACATCCCAAGCTCAATTGCTTTATCTGCAAGCAATAACACTCCCCAGTCGTGAGTAGAGGAACTTAACCACAGTGACAATGGTTCTACCTTTCCTCCCTGCCCACCAACCAAAGACACCTCTGTATCACTGACAGAAGTGGTTGACAATGCTTGTTTGGGTTGAGTTCCAACCCACCAGGCTGCAAATGTAGACATTCTTTCCCTGCTCAGCAGGTTAGAAAATGAACAACCTCATTCCCACAGGCTCCAGAGGGCTCTTCCACTGACAGGTGTCCCAGGCTGCTCAAGAGCCACCATGGAGAAGAGGGAAAACACATCCATAGGATGCTCAGATAAATGAAGCTGGCCACCTCTTGTCTGTTTGGAGAGGATGATGCTACATTGTGCAAAGGAAATATTAGGCACAGTTTGTTCTCTGCCAGCTATAACTAGTGCATTCCAGGCGAGGAAGATGACAAGAAGATTGCCATTAATAGAGATGGTGATTTTCTCTAATGTGCTGAAGGTGTTTGTATCATATAGAAGACTTACTCTCTTTCACTTCCCTCTAAAATACTGTTTTTTAAAGGGAAAAAGGTATAGGCATTATCTTATTTAGGAACAGCCACAATTGCCCTGGTAGCAGAAACCTACTATATATTTAAGGAGATTTCTTCATTCTTGTAAGTGATGTCTGTATTCTGTCACACAAGAGGTGACTGCCGGTGCTCAGGAAGTTAGGAAGGCAGTGGCTGCTTCCAGGGTGAGTGTGGTATTAAGATGCCAGAGATAACAATGTTGCTTTAGAGAATGCAGACACACAGAAGAAACCCGCAGCAAATCTCTATCAGACAAACAAAAGTTAAGACGTTTAAAATCAGGAAAAAGAGCAAACCTGTTTTACGTCTGTACTGTTATATAAATTACAAATCACTTGGAAATTTTTTTAAATGGGACCTATCAGCTCTTGCGTCTCCTGTTAACTTTTCATTTTGTGAAATAATTTAGACGTTTGGTAGAAATGAAGATGCTTAACCTTGAAAGAAAACAACCCATAAATATCTCAGGCCTCTAAATCCTTGTTATAGAGAAAAATGGGTGGAAACACACACAAGAAGAGTTTGTTGGGAGTTAAATTTGGTATTCATGCATAACAAGCATCTGTAAGTTCAGCCATGGCCAGTACACCTAGGAACCTCATTATCTCTCCCTCCAGCTCCCTCCTGGGCATTTTTTACAAAGCTATTTAAGAGGAGCAGCAGCCCTGTAGACACCAGGAGTCCCCCACCTTTGCCGATATAGGAGGGGGTGAAAGGCCACTGGATTGTTCAACCAAGAGATCTTTTCTGACCCATTATGGGCCACAGGATAAGCGAACTCCTTCAACTTGGTAGAGATGCTTCTAGGCCTGTCCAGACTCAAGCACAACTTTGCTCAATTGCAAAATGTGTATTTAAAAAAAAACAACATACATACATACACACTAAAAGGCATACCTACTAAAACTACAAATCTACCTCGCCCTTGTAAGAATTAAAGAGGTTGGTATTTGAAAAGGTTTAAAAGAGTGGTTAATGTTTTCAGAGTCTATGTCTAACTTTTGGGTCAACCATGCATCTTCTCCATCGGCTGCAGCATTTTGCATTGCCCCCAGCAGTGAACCAAGTTTTCAGCATCTCCCTATTGTTGGCGAGTATTGCTGTGTTACACATTTGTTTTCCTGATTGAAGTCACCAATATTTGAAATGGTTTCTCCCTAGAGCTTTGATTTGTACATGTTTACTGACTGAAAGACAGCATCTCTCTGTACATTGTGGGTCATTCACAACTCTTCTTGGGAGAATTTCTGTCAGGTCTGTTGACTGTTTTAATTGGAGTGTGTGTCTATTGGTTGCTTAGTCTTAAGCATCTTTATAAAGCCTATACTTTAAGTCTTTATCCATATGACTTGTCAAGAACTTATCCCATTTTGTACTTTCTTAATAGTGTTCTTTATGGAAAAATATTTTCAATTTTGTTTCATTCAAGTTCATCTGATTTTCTTCCTTTTTGATAGCTGTGCCTTAACAGTATATAAAAGAACCTATTTACAAATATAAAGTAAATAAAACTTTGCTCCTACATTTTTCTCAGGTATTCACGGTTTCATCTCATATATTAAATGGTTATTTATTCTGAGTTAATTATTGAATACGCTAGATGATAGAAGTTAGCATCTTCCTTTAATTCTAGTTAGGGTAAATCTCAGTAGTGCTATCTGTGAGTCTGAGACCCTGAAAGCCTTTAATAAGAATGACTTCTCTTTCCTCAGCAGCATTTAAACATAAAGAAAGTATACATTTGAGTCAATTATATTCACTCCAGAAGTATAGATGTACTCTCAAAGCATAGAGATGGATGCATTTAAATTATGAAGTTAGTTATTTTTCATTTTTGCACATTATAACCGGTATTCAAAATCTGCAAATTGTTGCATTTTTCCTTTACTTTAAATAAACATTCACATTGACTTCATTTTGACTGATAGGGTGAACCCTCAAGTTTTGTCCTAGAATATAGAAAATCTATATCTTCTGCTGATTTTAAAATTAATTTGACCATAAGAAAACTGGAATGTGGTTTGAAATGTGTTTTGTAAAATCTCTCGAGGTACAGAAGCATTGTTTCACCTTACTGCAGACATTCAACTGCCGCTACAAACCTGTCTCATGCAATCACAGAAACACGCTCATGTCCCACCTGCCAGGCATCTATCTGCCTCAATGTCTGACTTTGATGAATTCAGAAAGATGTAGGGTCTTGAATCAGAGTAAACGTCTTTTCCTTGACATGTGAAATGCGGCTTGAGAAGCGTAGAGTTTTGCATGGCACCATCCTGTACCTCCAATCCTCTTGTAATAAAAATAGTTAAATGGGTTCTCAGGTGCCTTGGGTAGGAAAAAGTCATTTCCTATGATTAGGGTTGTTAAACCAAGGAAACTATATGGCACGTGCAATTAAGCTCAAATTTCTGAAATAAGTATGGCCAGTTGCTCATTTGTTCTTTTCTGAAATTTAAACTCCCCTGGCTATCTTAGATTGTCCTGACAATTCTACCTAAACAAAGTTTGTTTGTTACATGCAGGGCATTACATTATAGATAGGGAATTAGGGACCCCAGATTTCTGGAACACAAAAACACACAGATACAAATACACAAATATCAGTCCTAAAGAAGTCACAGAGCTGCTGTCTTTTGTCAAAGACAAACATGAGGTGGTACTAAAGTGTCAGCTGGAAGGAAATGAGGTATATAGATGGTGGCAATGGAGGAATGGCTGAACCCAAGGGAGAAATGGAGGCAGGGGCCAGGAAGTGATGTCCCGGAAGGAAGCAAAGGAAAAGAGGGAGGAGAGAAGGGGAAAGGAGGGGAGGAGAGGGAAGAAAAGAAGGGGAAGGAGGGAAGGAGAAGGAAGGAAGGAAAAGGAAGGGAGAGGGAGGGAGGAGGGAGGAGGGAGGGAGGGAGGCAGGGAAAGAAGGAAGGAAGGAAGGAAGGAAGGAAGGAAGGAAGGAAGGAAGGAAGGAAGGAAGGAAGGAAGGAAGGAAGGAAGGAAGGAAGGAAGGAAGGAAGGACGGAAAACTACAACAAAATTAAACAGCCACAGTAAGTGTCTATATGCAGCAGTACAAATAGGCAATCAGGGATCCCCAACTCTTTCTGATTCCTACAGCCACCTCATAAATTGACAGTAGCATTTTAAGTAGCTACTCAACAAACAAGCAGGCAAACATCAGCAACAAAATCTAGACTGCAGGGTCAGAACTCCTCATCCTGTGCTTTGAGTAAAGGCGATGTCTTGTGGAGCTCTTCCACTGTCCTACCTCTCTCACTGTCTGGTATGATCTACACTCCAACAGCGAGGAGAACCATAAGATCAACTCTGTAATCCATCACACAAAGCCTACTCCTTATTCTTATCCCATCACTGATTTCTACAAGCAAAGTATCATGGGTTTTTATCAAGACTAAATGGGGCACAGAGAGAGAAGTGTGGCACAGGGAATGACTGTGGAGGGCTGTTTTCTAAGTAAACACACAATTACGTATGATGGTCCTAACTAGTTTATACGACTCGTGGTGGAGTTATTAGGAAAAAAATCTTTCTGACACTCCTGTTCTTAGTTTGTGGGTGGCTTCCAGGCAGAATAACAAAAACACCTCATCACGGCCTCATCTGTAGCTCAATCCAAATAGTTTAAGTCTGTCAAATTTATATTCTTATGCTGGCAGCATTTTAGTTTTCTGGGGCCATTGGAAGATGGGAAAGAGATTTGACAATGAATTGTTTCTTTCCCATTCTCCAAAACCTTGAAATAGATGAACAATAGACAGAGCCACACTGCTTCTGATGGCATTAAACATCTTTTGGATGGGAACATGACTCACAAAGTTCATTTTTATTCAATAAGGAGCAACATAATCTCCTAAAGCAATCTGCCTTCACTCCAGTGTCTATGATTTGCTCATTTCATCTGGAAAACCCCAGTCCCATTTGGGGTCAGCAATCATCTGTTGTGTGAGGTCTAGGCATGCTGAAATCGGCTTCACATTTATTCGTTTAGGTAAAATGGTGGGATACCAAGTGACAAATTCTGTCTGAAACAGAATAGAAAATTCACCGAGAGGTTGTGAAATCTTGGCTAAATTTCCATCTTCAGAATAAAACAATTGTGTTTTATTCCTTGACATTTAGCCCTGCAATTAAACAACTATGTGTTATTCAAATGCAAGCATCCAATTTCTAAGATGATTTCTTTTTTCATTTTTCTTTTTTTGGCCAGTCCTGGGGCTTGAACTCTGGGCCTAGGTACTGACTCTGTGCTTCTTTTGCTCAAGGCTAGCACTCTACCACTTGAGCCACAGCTCCATTTCTAGCTTTTTCTGAGTAGTTCATTGGAGATAAGGGTCTCATGGACTTCCCTGCCTTTACTGGCTTCCAACCTCGATCCTTAGATCTCAGCCTTCTGAGTAACTAGGATGACAGGCATGAGCCACTGGTGCCAGCTTTATTCAAATGGGTTTTTTGTAGTTGTTGTTTGTTTTTTAACACTTAAGGTAAGATTAAATCATATATTCCTTTTTCACTTGAGAGACTTCCCTGGGAGAAACTTAATTGCATCATCCAGGGATTTGGAATTATAAATGTCAGGGGAGGTTAGTTAATACAGATGATTAAAACAAAATGCAATCAGAATGCGCAAGCTGCCCTTGAACCCTGACACTAATCTCTCCACCTCCCACAAAGCTGGGATTACAGGTAAGTGCCACCATGCCCAGCTAAGCAGAATTTTGGTATGCTCTAGGAAGCTTGCTTTATTATAGCAGTCTCTTTATTGCAATAGTCTTGAACTCAACCAACAAAAGTTCCTAAGTATGGTGAACCCCTATAAGCCTGGTAACTACAAATAACAAGTATTCTCTACATGATACAAGAGGGTTGAAAATGGAATGAAATCTCCTTGTCTTATCGTCATACATTCTCGAGTCTAATGTACAGTCTCAAGAGGTGAGTTGTATTTTAGGAAAAATGTAATCTCAAATTTAAATTCTTTTAGTACTTAAACTCAATCAAATGACATCTTATGTCCTATGAAAACAAATCTTCACCTGGCCTAAAGCATGTTAACTGTGGATTTGGCATTCTCAGGGTACCCAGAGGAGTGACTAAATCTCCACAAATGGAATGCAGGTGTGAATTTATGAAATGGACTTCCTCCTCCCTCCTTCCCTTTCCTCCCTTTCTCCCTCCCTCCCTCCCCCCCCCCCCAAGCTTCTTACAAATTACAGATAAGGTATCAATTTAGGTGTGTGTTCTAAATTATTTACCTTTAACATAACTTGTACCACAAAGGATCTAAAGTGACTCACCAATACAACCAATTCATGTTCCAGCAAGAAAATGTGGAAGACATCTGCATAGAAGTTCTCCAACAGAACAGAGATAAGATGTATCCACATACTGTCTAACAGTCAAGGCCAAAAGGGAATGGACCAGGTATGTATTTATGTCGTCATTAAATCAGCTAGAGGCTGGCCTGCTTTGTCCACACGAGCTCATTTATAAGGACTGACCTTTGAATTTCATGCAAGTTAAATGCATTTAAATGTTGATATTTTGAATCTTTCCACCTCTTGCAAACATTTTTAAATCACTCTTTAAAAGTTGACTGGTCAACAAGGGCTATATTTCACCATTAGAACTAAGTTAATCTGTCCTTGATATTATAAAATAGAATTCCACTATTACCATGCAGAATAGTAATAGATAAAATCTATAATGAGTATCAAAACAAAAGGCTACGCAAAGCTCTCCTGATTTAAGTCCAAATTGACATTTCATCATTTTAAGTAAAAACAAAGTATTTTAAATAAAAAAGTATTTCAAAATAACAGTTCATTTTATCAAAAAGACATTTTGAATAACATAAGACAAACCTGCTATATTTTCTGCCAGAAGATTTGAAAATAAGCACCAAGGTGTTTCATATACAAGGAGTGTATGTTGCCTTAAAAATTCTTTTTAAAAAAGCCATTTCCTCATTTTTGTCTGTATGTCTGATTTAAACACCTGACTGATCTCCAAAACACCATATGAGGGTAATTTAACATGTTGGAAGTGTGTGTGTGTGTGTGTGTGTGTGTGTGTGTGTGTGTGTGTGTGTGTGCGCGCGTGCATGTATGTGTGTGTGTTGATACATGGTTGAACTCAGGATCCTGGAATTTTTATTGAGCTTTTCCACTTAGGGCTGGTGTTCTACCAGTTGAGACACTTTGAATTGTAGCTTTTCGCTGTTATTTGGAAGTAAGAGTCTCTCCAATTTGTCTGGTCAAGCTGAAACCATTCTTAATTTTATAGAGATCTTTACCTCATTAATATACACTTTGAAAAAACAAAGTAAAACTTTATTTTTGTCCATTGTGGGAATGTAATGCCCTGGTAGAAGACCTTCCTACCATGCACAAGCTCCTGCACGACAAAAGAGTGTGAACGTCAAACTCTTCTTCCTGAAGCTTTGTCACACTTCCCAGAGGCAAAGCTCAGGATCTTATTTCTTTATCCCCCTTAGAGAAAATGGAGTAGCTCATGTTCAAAAATCCTAACTCAAATGGTCATTGTGACTCACTTCAGTGATGTCCACATGAACATTTCCGCAGTCCTTAGGCATGTGTTGGCCCAACCAATAGGAATACACAGCTTATCCAATATGCCTAAGTGTTGTAAAAATGCAGAATGTCAGAGAGTGGCAACTCCAAATCTTCAGTTTTCCTTCCTGCTGTTCCGATGAGTTATGTCTTCCTCCTCCCCACCAGAGAGTGTCTGCACCCTCCCACATATTCTTTGGATCTATAGCTTGCATCAGATCTACTTTTAAAAGTACCGTTAGAGTTTTACTATATCACAACACCTGATAAATTCTACAGGTCTCCCATAAATAATAATAATAATAATGCTCCTAATGATATGTGTACCTTCTCCCCTTGCAGAACAAGTGGATCTCTGCCATGCTTCTTTCATTTTATTTTCAACATGGCGTCCATCTGCTCTGACACTTTATGCTTCTGTTTAGACCAGAAATCCAATATTTTCTTGATGTTTTGCCAATTGTGTTTTTCCAGAATCTTGTTATTTTGAACCCTGAGCACACTCTGTCCCAGCAAGAGAAAGTATGGGCATGAAACAGGTATCTGTGGGATAGGGAAAATTTTCCTCAAGTTGATTTTTTTATAAATAACCTAAAGCTCTGTAACAAAGACACATGCAATTTAAAATTATCTGTCAAGAATATTAAATGATACTGGTGAGTTTGTGACAATAAAAGAGTCATATGAGCATATAGCTTAAGGCAGCTATGTCCAGGGGTGACTGTGAACTTATGCATCACCCTAAGTACAGAGGACAGGGGTCTACCAGAAAACTACTTACTACCATGAAAAACAACTTGAACACCACTTCCACTTTTTCCTCCCCAGGATTTCTCCTTAGACCCAAGATTTTTTTTAACAGGCCAACAAATCCTAGGAATACTGGGAGGAGAGGCAGATGTCCCGTAGGCCTGGTTGGGTCCAGAGAATTTGAGCTTCTGACAGTTCTCCAAATGATGTTTGTACTTCTGGTCCCAGGCAGATTGAATGTGTCCAGTGTGGCGTTTGAGAGAAGCAGAAGGCAATTTTACCAAGGCAACTGTTGCCTACTGTCCTCTGGTTTTCCTCATAATGAGAAAATAAGGGCTTCTGTACTTGCTGACTGCATTTCAGAGAACACCTGGGCCAGATGTTTCCTTAGGAATTCAGAGGCCAGCATTAACTGACCCAAGGTCAGCAAAGTCAGAGGAAAAATCGCATGCTTCTCCAAATCCATCTGCTTCCTACAATCACAGAAACTTATTTTTCTACAGTACACACTCTGTAGAGTAGGACATCCCTTGCATATACTATAAAGACAGATAAATGGACAGGTAGATAGATATTGAAGTTAGGGAAGATACATGACTATAGGTGATGAAATAGAAGGTGATACAGATGCACATACTGATATAGGGATGCACCTCAAGCTAGGTATATGTGTGCACATGTGCTTACCCTTTCTATTTTTCTTCCTTAGTCTCTACTTTCCCTTGCCATTTCTCTGGCTAAATCTCGGGATGATAAGGAGAAAGAATACCAAATAATTCAGCACCTTGGCCAGCACCATTCACTTTCTGCAGTCTAGAAACCTATCAAACCTATCAATCTGAATAATTCCTTATATTTCAACAGCTCCTGCTCAGCTTTCTCAGCCCCTTCTGTGAGGCCAGTCTATACTAAGAACTCTAAGAACTCTAAGAACACAGAATGGTCTGTTCAGAATGAGCCTCACCATGCTGTGGGTTCAATCAGTCCTTAACTTTACCATCCTTCCACAATGGGATCATCCCAATATCCAACTCCACACTGGCTGGACTTTTATAGCTCTCGTTGATATATTCATCAAGTGCATTAGGGATTGTCTGCTACAGTGCTCCTGAATTTATCAAACTTACATTATAGCTTTAATGGAATCTGCATATTGGAACTATCTTCTGAGTACACATTAAGTGATACTCTCTGTGATCGTTCCTTTCCTGTGTTCTATTTTGATACATTATATCCAGAATTGTATTTTGAAAGTTCATATGGTAGCCTTTTCTCCTGCTTCTGAAACCACAAACAGATAGAAAACAATAGATGGTTTTACATTTCTCATGAGCTACAGGGCAGTAACCACTGGACAATAGGTTATAATAACTGGTTATCATTAAATACAATGTCTCAATAAATCAATGCACTTGCTCCATTTTCAGTAATTTTTGGTACATAATCTCAATTGGGTTTGGTGTCTACAGATCTGTGATACTAGAGTAATTTGATCTAATACAAGATTAAAAGAATGGAGGCAATAAATGAACTTTGCCTGTTGATATTCTCTCTTATTTTACACAAATTCATCAGTGGTCAGTGAATGTAAATGAAATGTGTTTTCTGCAGTTGGTTCTTATGTATATGCTGTGCTAAACATAGTCTTTTGTAGTTGCTACCATCCTGTCCTTATCTGGGATATTTATAGATCTGAAGAATTTCCTCCCAAGCCTATTTAAGGACAAAAACAATTCAAGGCCACATCCTCATCTAGGTATTTATGCTTATAGATGTGTTTTCCTACGATGAATTCTTGTTAGCAAAGCTACCAGTTAACATTCCTCAATTTTAAATGGAAGAATCAGGGTGCTGACCAAAGGCAATGCACTTCTCTGGCTTCTGGGACTATAAAATTAGCTAGGTAATGACATATTTTCAGCTGATTAATTTTTTCTCACTGGGACATCTGCTGTCACTTGAAAGCTATCCAGCAGAACGTCTGAGGCAGATGGGAACAGTATGGAGGATGTCAGCTTGGCATGTGCTGTAAGTAATATTTGCTTTTTCTGGATAAGGCTTGCTGCAAAAACAAGGGTTGCTGCTTAGGCTCGATTGTTAGCCTTAAGTGATGGTCAGTAGTGACAGGTAAAAGCAATTTCCACATCCAAGAAGAGGTTCTGGCTCCCAAAATGCCAAGTCTCCCGGCTGCCACTTCCCACTGCTTGTATGTCGCCATGCTGTGTGACTGAAACCTCAGTGAGATCCAGAAGCTGCCAGCTGGACACAATGCAGCACCCTTATTAATCTTGAGAAATGTTCCCACTTTCATCCAATTAGAAAAGTTTTGGAAAAGCCCCATGCCATGTGGCTGTGTTGCAGCCAACCCAGAACGCCAGTTGGAACTCGTCCCTTTGTTAAGTTGCCCAGGCCTGTCCAGATAACTCTAGGTTTCATCAACTGGTCTATCTCCAGATGACCTCCTGTGTGTCCCAACACACGTGGAAATAAAAGTCTGCCCTCCGAAATGTGAATGCTGCCTGCTGCAGTACCTGAGAAATGCTGGAACTCCATAAACATTGCCAGAGTCCCTGGAGTCAAAATATGATGCCTCCTCCCTCTGTGGTTGGTTTTCCTTTGAACTGAGCCATATTCCCCAATTCCTGGCAGCCAGCTTGGGGATAGAAGTTGAGGACTTTTCCAGTGTCATGACCATTAGCTGGGTTCAATGGTGGACAACCAAAGAGGCATGGTTTTACCTTGCACAAAATCTCAAGAACTAACTGTCTGTGGAGCATTGATCTGCATGCACCTTTTATGTCACTGACCAAGGAGAATTCTGCCCTTCAAGTTCCCTGTGGCCTCAGACAAGCAAACAGATCATTCCATGCAGTGGGTCCTGGGGTAGAAATCAGTACCTCTGCTTGTGAAATAAAACAGGAAGACACTCAGGGCAAACCAGCGTTGAGTTGAATGTTAAGATCAAAAGGATTCATTTGGCTGCAAGAGGAAGAGTAACACTGGTCTGGAGAGGAAAAGTCATATGGAAATAAATGGAAATAAATGAATAAATAGACTTGGGGTGGGGAGATAGTTTATCTCATTGGCTCCCAGCTTTATGGCTTCAGACCACTTTTATACTGACAGAAACTATTAGGGATGGTGGCGGGGGGAATTACTTCTGCTTATATGAGTGGTATCTAGGGCTATTTACTGCACTTTCAATCTAAACTGAGATTATTATTTTTAAAATATTCAGGCATCATTTAAAAACACACAGAACATGTTAGCATAAATAACATATTTTGTGAAAAGGGTGCTAAATTCCAAAGTTTAAAAAATAGTATTAAGGGTTGAGTTCTTTATGTTTTTGAAATGTCTAGATGTGGGTTTAATGAAACACCACCAGGTTCTCATGCATGTTTCTATATTCAGGGAGCTGCAATATGCTGTTTTGACTCAAAGATAGGAAAAAGAATTTGACCTTGTACGTACAGGTAGGTGGGAAATAGTATCTATCATTTTTAACTGTAAAATTATTCTTGAATACTACCTAGAAATTTCACAAGTGGAAATTTCTTAGAAGTCTGTTGCAGTAGGAAAGCTGAAACTACATGAATATATTCTTCATCCTCCATTAAATGAAGTCCACTGGTCTGCCCTCACTGTGCAGGGCCTTTTGCATCATACATGATTTTGTTATGTCTCACATAGGTCACCTGGACGATGACTGCCACTGCTATGCAGGTATCCCAATGCTGACGTATTTGTGATACAGTAGCAATGCCACCTCCATGAATATCAAGCTCCTGAGCCTGATGTGTGGTGCCAGGAAGCTCCAAGTTTGCCAGAGTAGAAACACGTTTTTCTAAGGTCTAATGTTTGCTTGAATTGTATCCGTTATTTTTTCTCTTTCAGTCACAAGCCAAACCTGAATACCTATAGCTTTTCTTTCAAGCATAAATGTTCTGTGAAGAACAGGGGGAAGCTCAGCCTTTCCCTTCTCTTCACCGCTGCTTTTGAGCCCAAGCACTCCCCTGCTCGGTGCATCACAGTGGTACTTACTATGCACTTTCCACTGCACATCAAGAATTCTGGAAGAGCACCTACTCCAGCATGAATATGAAAGTCGGCCAGCCATCTCCACTGCTCGCTTAGGACCTCAAGTGACCCTCGCTTCATTTTTCCTTGGCAAGGGTGCGAGGAGCAGAGCATGGCAGTGGGCACCGAGCTCTTCTCTGCATGTAGGCAATAGGGAACAGCAGCTTTAGCTGACACTGTTTATGAACTATAGAGACCAGACGCAGCGGAGGGGTAGAGGGAAAATAATGCAGTGTGAAGGCTTGTGGATGCCCTGGGTGTTGTGTCTTGGAACTTGTATGTACATTATAACTTAAAAGGAAGGAAAAGAAAAAAATAGAACTTGCTGAGCAAGCGTGCACAGGTTTGCCAACCTACTTGGACCCCCACCCTCCACCCCCCAGTCCTCAATACTCTCCTGAATGGCTGGTCCCAGCCCAAACCAAGATGGGCTGACTTCAAGTCCCTTCCAACACAGCTCCCTCTAATACACATCAGACAGGAAGTACAGGGGGAAACAGACACAAACCTTGAGGACTGAAGTGAATTCCTTCAGACACTGCTCATTTGTTACTAGATGAGGCCTTGCTGATAGGCACAGAATTGCCCCCAGACATCTCTCTACTCCACCTCAAGCCTGGGATATTCTTCTGAAATGAAATAATTAGAAACAGCTCTTTCAGGACACAATAGATGAGTCTCCCCATGCACCGTGACACTGCACAATGCATAGTTAAGCCTCAGCAAAAAGAAGCAGCAGGCAGGCTGGGCCCAAGAAGGCTCCAAACTCAAGCTTCCTACATATCCACCCCGCAGGGTGTCACCAGCAACTTCACATCAGCCCGTGGCAAGAACACAGGGCACTGCATCCAGAGAGGCCCACTCAGGTCTTAGCATCCAGGGTTCCAACCAGAGACATGGGGCATTAGTCTCATTAGACTGAGCATTAGGCTCAGTCTCCATGGCCTCCACAAGCCAATTGGTGCCAGGCTCGCCAGCTGTCATGTTGATTGGATGCCTGGCATAGCCAGCTCCCACCCCAAATTCCACCATTACATTGCCCCAGAAATGCCACTCTAAATGCTGAGTGATTTACCTCTACCACACACACAGAGCCAAACTCAAACGTTCCATACCAAATCTGCATTCATCAATCATATGTCCATTGAGAGAAAAAAAAATAGGACCAACGAAATTTTCTGTTTGGCCACTGAGAGAACTTTTGTAACTATTTTCCTTTGCTAGGAGTTTTTCTTTTTCCCTTCAGAGAGAAGCAAAGAATTAGTCCAGCTTTTCCAATAATACCTCACGCAATTATCCTGCACAGAAAAAAAAATTATACCGGTCCCTTTAAACTAATTGGAGTTAATCACAAGTTGTTGGTTTGGGTTTGTTCATCGGGGCTGGGAAGTTCAAGGCATGTCTCTGCTAAAGAATACATTAATGGAAGAAAGGAATCAAAGTCAAAATGAGCATGAAATTAGCACCCCACTGCTTTCTGCCACCAGGGAAGACTGGTGAATTCATTAGGACACCTGTGCAGGATAGAATCAACTCTGACAAAAATACCCTTTCCTCTCCAGATGTCTTTGATGGAATGCTATGAGCAATGTTTCAAAGCAAAATATCTGAGTTCTCATTAGATTACCATCATCATCATCATCATCACCATCATTATATGACCACTTCAATAGTTACAATATTTAAGAAAGGAACCTCAATGACAGACTTGTCTACAAATTTGTTTTTGTTCCCCTTTAAATTGATTTTATTGAAATTCAACGGTAGAGGCCATGGATGGACTCCAACATGAGATTTTGGGGCAGCATTTCCATAGTAATGAAATAACCAGTGCCAACAAGAAATATTCACTTGGAAAAACTCTAGTATTAAATATTCTACTCATTGTATATCTCTATCATCCACAGATTTTTGGGAAATGGCAGATGATACACTCTTGATCTTCCTTAGCGCACACCTTACTCAGGACACATCTCAAGACATTTGTAGCAGGTTTGTAGAAACACATTACAGCAGCAACCCAAATTTTCAGTGTTCAAGGCATCAGAATCTGTCTGCCTCCCAGTGTCTCCCACCCATCTTCACATGTATTCTTTATTGTAGTTTAAAAAAAATTGAGTTACTTCCCAAAACCTTGCTTCTGAGTCTTATGAACAAGTCATCTCAGAGCATGGTTGAGATAATTCATGCTTCCGGAAGAAAGAAAACTGGTAAGCTAAGTGCTCATGACTCACCCTTGTAATCCTAACAACTCAGAGAGCTGAGATCTGGAGAATCAAAATGGAAGCTAGAAGATCACCTCAAGCAGAAACGTTTACTAGACTCCATCTCCAAAAATAATCAGCAAATATACATCGCTGGTAATGCAGCTCAAGAAATACAATGCCAGTCTAGTAAGTGCCAGGCCCTGAGTTCAATCCTTAGTACAGCAAAAGCAAACAAGCCAAAAAAGCAAAAGCAAAAAGAAAAAGGCATACTTGCTAAATACACAAGTACTCAGGGTCAAATGATTTAAGATCTATATCTAATAATCACAGCAACTTAAAATTAAACATTATGACCCAAGACTTAGTTATACTCAAAAAAAAATACAGCTCTTGCAGACTGGCTACTACAGATATTACCATTTGAAATAGCCAGCATCTTTTTCATAAATAAATCAGTTTAAAAGGTGGTGCCAAGTAAACGTTTGCTTCTCTGAAAGGGGTAGGGCATGTGCGATCAGATAAGAAAACGTTTTTATCTAGCTCTCTTCCTCCACAGTTGGGTACCAGCAAACAGGAGGCAAATGGTATTTTAGTGTTGTTCTCTTGTGGGTTTCCTTCCCCTACAGCAGCAATGTGACTCCTAGGAAATCTAGGTCCTATGGGATTCTAACTAGGTCCCAGAGAGAGGGAGAAAGAGGTACACAGGCATTTCTGACTCCTTCCTTCCCTGCTGTCTCTTGCTCATCACACCACAGCCCACACAGGATGCATATTCCCAGTAAGCAAGTTAACTGAATACCAAGTAGACCAAAGGGGAAATAAGGAGCTTGTGCACGTGTCCTTCGGGGTCCAGCCTGCTCCCCAAGTCTCTGGGCCACTCTCTCATTCACCACTGTCTTTCCCAATGCAGAGAAGAACATTTTGCCTGAATTCCTCATTCTCTTGTAAAACTCTGAAAGTTATGGAATTGATTGAATTTTCTTCTGAAGTAAATATCTATCTATCTATCTATCTATCAATATCCCTCAGTCTTTATTTCTTTTTTTTGGGGGGGGGGTCCGGTCATGGGGCCTCAACTCTGGGCCTAGGCGCTGTCCCTCAGCCCTTCAGCTCAAGGCTAGCACTCTACCACTTGAGCCACAGCGCCACTTCCGGTTTTTTTTCTTTTTTGCTTATGTGGTGCTGAGGAATCAAACTCAGGGCCTCATGCATGCAAGGCAAGCACTCTACCACTGAGCCACCTTCCCAGCCCCCTCAGTCTTTATTTCTAATTTCCATATGTATGTTTACATTTTCTAAATGGTTTTGAGCTATTTTTAAAGTATGGAGAATAAAACATATGTAATCAATGCAGACATTGAGAGCCAGAGTAACTTATAATGCTAATGACTATGTCATAAGGGACTGACAGATGTTCTCGTCATGGATTGGATTGACAAAGTGAGTAAACTGTTTTATGGGTTAGAAAAAAAAATCTCACAGGCTCTAGAAGATTTGTTATACAATAGCTAACAGTTTATACTCTGTCTCCATATTAACAAAGGCAAAACTGCTTTGTATCTTTGCAAAACAGAGATCAGAGGTAAGGGTGAAAGCTAGATCGATTTCCTACTTCAGTGTTCCTCCCCTCTACTTCATTACCACACAGATTTGCTCCCTGTGAGAATCCATTTGGAGGTGGCAGGCAGCCTGTTTTGTAGCAAACCCCAGGATCTAGGACACCACACCCAGGGGAACTAAGTCACACGTGTAAATCAGCCTGCCAGGGGCAAAGCCCAGCATTCGTGCCGCCTCTCATGCGAGGGAGCTAAGGAAAATTCAGTGTATTCACCATCTTCCAGCATAAAGCAGTGCTTTTCACGGTAATAACTTTTCCTGATCCTATTTTCTCTCAGGAAAGAGCCAGATGACAGCACGGCACGGCTCACTGATAGGTTTTCTGTGTTCAGTGTATTAGAAATCACCACATAGCCAATGGAATGGCAAAATGGCCCAGAAGATAAACAAGGCCACAAGCCCAGCAATGGGAAGGGAATTATACATTTGGTGCAAGAGAGAACAACACTCTCCTGATGTTTTCTGTGTATGTGTGTGTGCATGTGTGTGTGTGTGTGTGTGTGTGTGTGTGTGTGTGTGTCTGTTCTTGCTTGTCTTTTGTACTCAAGCCTATCACTCTACCACTTGAGCCACACTTCCACTTCCCAGGTTTTTGCTGGTTAATTGGCGGGAATCAGCTTTTTCTGCCTGGACTGGCTTTGAACTGCCATCCTCCTGTGTCAGGCTCTTGCGGGGTGAGGGTGACAGGTGTGAGCCTCTGGCCTCTTGCTTCTCCCCTTGTATCAGCCTTGCATCACTTCTGGGCCACCTGCACCACCGTGGGCGGCGTGTGTGTCTTTTGTTCCAGCTACTGTTGTTCCCATGATGTGTCGTAATTTGCCATCATGGGCACTTCCCATAGAAAGATGAAAGGTGGTTAATAAGGTTCCTCCATCAAAGATTTTATTAAAATGACTTAAAATCAGTAGTAATAAGTTCTGAAAGGTTTTAAGAAAATCTAGATTTCCTCAATATCCCACTATAATTATATGTCTATATGCATACCTGTATATCTGTGCATATATAGAGAGATACATGTAGAGGTATATGATGTATACACACATGCATATAAGTTATATGCATACTTATATAATATTTCCACACAGAAATATCTAAGATTTTTGCATTTGAAAACCTAGTCGTATAAAATTTCAACCCTTATTGAATTTGTTTATATACATACTCATTATTCATCCAATTAATTTACTCAATAAATATTCATTAAGCTCTTTATGCAAGCCATTAGGCTTCTTGATGGTTTTGGTTATAAACCAGCATGGCTCATGCCTGTAATCCTAGCTACTCAGGAGGCTGAGCAAAAGAGCTCAGGGACAGCTCCCAGGCCCTGAGTTCAAGTTCCACAACTGACAAAAAATATTAAAATAACAATAATAATTAAAACTAGTGTTTGTCAAAAAGTATCTACAATCATTGAAAGAGAAAAGACAATTACAGAGCAAGAATAAGCAAATGCCATCTGCCATTGCCAAAATTCCTTTCAAAGGAACAGAATGTTGAGCATTGTCATGGCAGATGTGATATCTAAGCTAAGTCTTAGGGATGAATGTAGTTCCAAAAGCTAAAGGACAAAGTTGGAGAGTTTTGTTAGAGGAAGTGACTTCAGAAAATATAAACAGCAGCCAGTGGATCACTCCTGTAATTTCAGCTACCTGGGGGGCAACAACAGAAGGATCATGAGTTCAGGGCTAGATGAGGAGGTCAGTGAGACCCTGCCACACAACAAAGCACAGACAATAGGTTTGGGGCCTGCTTTGAGAGGCAGGCGGAATGATTGCTCTCCAAGTGAGAGGCCTTCAGCTCAATCCCCAGTTCTATCTTCCAACTAGTCAAAATAAAAAGAAGAGAGAGACAGGAAGAAAGAGAGAGACAGACAGACAGACAAATACACAAAGTGGGAGAAAAGAGGGAAAGAAAGGAAGAATGAAGGGAAGAAGGGAGGGAGAAAAACAGAAAGAAAAAAGAAAGAAGGAAAAAAGGAAAGGAAGGAAGGAAAGAAGAAAGAAAGAAAGAAAGAAGAAAGGAAGGAAGGAAGGAAGGAAGGAAGGAAGGAAGGAAGGAAGGAAGGAAGGAAGGAAAAAAGGAAGGAAGGAGGGAGGGAAGGAGGGAGGGAGGGAAGTAAAAAGGGAGGAAGGAAGTCGGGTGCCGGTGGCTCATGCCTGTAATTCTAGCTACTCAGGAGGTTGAGATCTGAGGATCATGGTTCAAAGCCAGCCCGGGCAGGAAAGTCGGTGAGACTCTTATCTCCAATAAACCACTAGAAAACTGGAAGTGGTGCTGTGGCTCAAGTGGTAGAGCACTCGCCTTAAGCTGAAGAGTGCAGGGACAGTGCCCAAACCCAGAGTTCAAGCCCCACGACCAACCAAAAAAAAAAAAGTGGGGGGAGGTAGGGAAAAAGGGACAGAGGGAGGGAGGGAGGAAGGAGGAAGAGAGGGAGGAAAGAAGAAAAGAGCCAGCTGTCATGGCGCACATATGGAATTCCAGCATGCAGGAGGCTAAGGTAAGAAGATCCTAAGTTTGAGCCCAGCCTGGGTCACATAGTGAGATCCATGACACATGGGAAAAGAAATGCAGGCAAGACATTGTGGTTACACTTGGGAGTTCTAGATCTTGGCCATCGTCTGAGCTACAGTTTACAAGGAACTTGGAGGAGGGTGAGGCTGGAGGGGGCAGCTGAGGGAAGTGGCAGAGGCCTTCTGTGTGTGCCCACAAAGTCCCTGAGTGTGTGCAGCCCTGGGTGGTGTGAGCATCTGTCTGCAGGGTCTTCATCTAGTGATGGCCTATTGTGACCACGAGCTGGCATCTGAGTCCCACTGTCCAGGAAGATGCAGTTGTACAATGTGGAGGGCATGTCACGCACGTGTCCAGTGTGGGCACTCCTGTTCCCAGCGGTGTTTGAGATGAGGCTGTAGTGGATAACATGGAACAGATTTATTTTTTAGACACTAGGCTTGAAAGACATTGAAAATACATTATTCTCTTGTGAGAAAGGTCTGGAAACCTGCACTTCCACAATGGATTGGGAGAGAGAGAGAGAGAGAGAGAGAGAGAGAGAGAGAGAGCGAGAGAGAGAGAGCGCATGCAAGCAGTTTCACATCACACTTCATTTCTGCTTCCACCATGCATGACTGGAGTCACTCTTGCTTTTGTTTTTGGTAAGCAGTTACCAGTCTCTCTCATGCCAACAAATGATTATTTACGCAGCTTCATTTAGGTTGTTTGTTGCTGCTTGCAAACAAACAAAGCTCCCTTCTGCCAATGCCAGTCTATTTACATACATTTCATGTAGTCCCAGATATATAAAGACATTTTAGCCAATCTGGTCTGCTCTTTTTTTTTTTTTTTTGGAAGTCTTTGGGCCAGACCCTGGTTACTAAAACACAGCAAGGAAATACTTTCTAGAGCTGGATGCATTCTTCCCCCCCCCCACCCCGCCCCATCCCATGGTCATAACCCCACAAACGCTCTGATGGGAATATGATGGCTGTGGCCTGTGGCCCTCCTATTGCTGAACTGCTGGGCCTCTTCAGAAGCACAACCCACTGAGCATCATGTGTGCACATCCCGGCTTTCCCATGGGAGGCTGTTCCGGGGGACCTGGAGATTCCAATAGACTTGAAGACATTGGGAATACCCCGTGGGCAAATTACCAAGCCTTTTCCTTCTGAATCTCTAGAATCTTTGTACGCAGTAATGTTTGTTTCTCAGACTGTTGTCACTGTCACCGAATTGTTTTTAAAAAAATAACTGCCACGTCCCTGTCTCTCAGCTTTCAGAGGCCAAAAATTTGAAATCAGCATCACCGGGCTGTAATCCAGGAATTCACAATGCTTCTCTGCTCCAAAACTCTAGGAGATAATCTGTCCCCTGCTGCCTCTGGTTCTGCAAGCTGAGTCTTGGGCCATATCATTCCAATCTTCCAATTCCTGTGCTCTATCCACACCTGCTCCCCCTGGAACACCCCCCTCCCTGCTCTCCGAGAAAAGCCACGCTGGCCTCTGGTTTCTAGTGGCTGATGACATTTCTTCTAGGGCACTGCCTGGGTCTAATCTCTGCCTCCATCTTCTGTCTATAAAGTCTAGCCATTGGCTCTCATAAGGACACTTGTGAGGGCACCTAGAGTTTATCCAGATAATCCTGGATAATCTACCCTCTCCGATCCTTCAGTTAATCACATCTGCAAAGATCCTTTGTTCCCAATAAGAGAAACACCACAGTGAGGATTAAGACCTGATTCCTTTGGAAAGAGATCATCTTTCAATCTAGACGCACCCAGTGTCCAAGTTTTGTTTCAGAGAAACAAAGCTCTACTGGGGTGTACAGACATGGGCTATGCTTGCTAATTAAGTACTTATTAAAATATCTTTATGTGCCAATTTTAGCCTGTCCCTAGAGGATGCATAAAGAACAATTTGTCTCCTTTGCCTTTTTGTTTCTGACATGTTATAAAAATGAAAAACAGGCTGGGTGTCAGTGGCTCATACCTGTAATCCTAGCCACTCAGGAGGCTGAGATCTAAGGATCAGGGTTCAAAGACAGCCCGGGCAGGAAAGTCCGTGAGACTCTTTTCTCCAATAAATCATCAGCAAACCAGAAGTGGTGCTATGGCTCAAGTGGTAGAGCACTCACCTTGAGCTGAAGAGCTGAGGGATAGCTCCTAGGCCCAGAGTTCAAGCCTGACAACCACCACCACGACCAACAACAACAACAACAACAAAACAGATATTAGGAAGAAGTTATCATGAATGGAGTGATAGTTAAGATTCAATTTAGTTTCACTGACTGGGACCTGACTAAAAGTAAATCACACAGGTCAGGCATTTGCTGTCTATTCCCCTTCTATCAGCTCTACCAACAGCTGACATGCTAGAACCTTTGAGCCACAAAAGGGTCCCCAGAACTGTTAACTGTTGTCCATCCTAAATCCTCTATTTCATAAATGAAAAAAAATCATTAACCAACAATAAGCTTCTGGCTAGGATTTAGAATTAGCTTATAGGATTGTTCTTCCTCTCTCTCTGTCTCTGTCTCTCTCTCTCTCTGTCTGTGTGTGTGTGTGTGTCTCTCTCTCTATTTTGGGAATTTGACCCTTTAAACGTGCATATTGCTGTGATCATTTTCTAATCATTACAGAGCCAGAGTGCACCACGCTGAATGATTAACCACCCTCATAGAAAGGTCTACATGTTGTCCTTAAAATTCTCCATTGACCTTTAGATAAGGGATAATAACTATTTACCAGGTCCTCTACAAACACCCAGGACTTAGAACATCCAAGTATAATATAGAGACAAGAAGTTGGAAAAACACTACCAAAAAAAAAAATCATAGTTTTCCCTAGACTACCATTACTTCCTTAATGAGCCTAAATTTTACAATAATAGTAAATTAAATATGAGACATGCCAATTAATTTTAAAAGTGGAAAAAGGATTTACCGTGTTAATTTGGAGGGAGATTTTTATTGCAATAGCCTTTAAAATCATTTTCTTGTGCCCTGGTGCTAATAAAGATGACATTACAACATAGTGAGTTATTTGTGTAGAAAGTTGGACCCAAAGAGTAACCTGTGAAGTTTTCCACAGAAAGTGTAAAACAGAATTAAGTAGATATCAAACACAAAGGTGTGGCAACCTATGGTATCCACTTTGTCTTCTGATGTACTATTTACCTGTGAGCAACCTACCTGGATCAACTCCACAACTGAACCAAAGTGAAAGCATCAGATGGCTTTGGAAAATGAGTGATTAATAATATGCTGGGTTCTTTCCACATAATTGTGAATACACTCCCTGGAACACGGCTTAAACCTGGTTTGTGGCAGAGCATTATGAACACAGGCTTGGCTATATGTTACTTAAAGTTGCGTGGCCAATTTCTACAAACTTTTAGATATGTTTTATGTTTTGAATATACTTCTATTCAATGTCAATCTGTGCTTTTAATCTCAGGCCCCTTGAATAAATTTGTACATTCCCAAGGATGTAGATGCCACAGAGTCTGAAACAGTAGTAAGTGACTTTCACCTAATTTTCTAGCAGTAGAACGTGTCCTAACCACCATATTAAATGGGAAAGGACCCTACCAAGAAGGAAATGGACAAGAAGGTAGAAGAGGAGGGAAAAAGAATGAAAAAAAGAGGAGTAAAAGAAGGAGGAAAAAGATGAGAAAGAGGATGTAGAGGAATAAGGGAAGGAAGAAAAGAAGAGTGAGACAAGGTTCATACTGAGAACCCAATATGTTCCATGTTAGAGACGACATTACCCATTTGTTTGACCTACATAATGACCCACATCATCTAAAACAGGCATGCTCATAATTCCTTTACCTTACTTAATTTTGCTGATTATTTCCCTTAACAGTTGATATAATTTATTGGGGGAGAACCATTTACATTGTGGGTTAAAATGTAAGGCTCAAGGGAATGAACACTGGGGTATCTTATTTTGGTCTGTTCTCCACAATAGCAGTCGGATCCCAGTAATTCTCCTACATGCTGAGACTTCATTTCCTTCATCTCTTGGGTGGAGAACTTGCACTGGGCCATTTTGTCCCTCTCAGCATGTGCAATCATCCCATTCTTCTGTGTAACAACAGACCAGAGTCACGGCTCCTCTTGCTGCAGGCCAATCCTGGAAAAAAGGCAATTGGTGAATAGACTCCAGCCACAGGGGGCTTACACAGCCACTCTGCTTCTGTGACTCTGTAGAGCTCCCAAGTCCGACGTATTTGGAAAGGGTGAACTGTTGGTGTCCTTTGTTAAATTGCGTTGGAGCTCTCCCCAAGACACAACACCCAACACCTTGTGTAATAATTACCCAGCTCTTTAGTCTACTTCTTGCATATTCTCATTGGTGCTTCTTTGGCCATTTTTCCTGAGGAAAATGCACGCTCATGTGCTGTTGTTTTCTGGTTAAAAGCCTTCCAAAAGCCCTTTAGTTGTAATTGTGTTTCCATCTCACTGGCTTTTTAAGCTTTTTGTGTTTCCGTTCTTCATTAGTCATAAGGAGCTGTGAGGTTCACATAGAGTAACACATGTAGTTCTTAGTCCAATCTAGCAGTACTATAAGTGTGCAAAAGAAGTTATCTTTTGTTTATCCTCACGCTTTAGCCCGCAGTGTAAATGGGGACCAATTTCCCCAAATTATGTATGACAGCTATAAGGGAATAACCAGCAAAATTAAATATGATAAAGGGGTTCACAGACTTGCTTTAGATGCTGTGCATCCTATGGTCTCTGTCACAAAACACTTCATCCCAAGCAGCCATAGACAGTGCATAAACAAATGGCTTGGCTATTTCGCCATAAACTCCACAAAGTCAGGTGACCGGCACACTCTGTTCTTTGTCAGATTCCATGGTATATATCCACCATGTGTTCCTCGGTAATCTCTCAGGGAGAGAATCCAGAATGGCCAGCCACTGCCCCTTTTTTTATGGGCATGTGCTCTGTGTGTCTTTCATGGACAAATGTGATATTCTTACATGGATATATAAGCCTGAGAGCAGAATTTCTGAGTGGGTGTACAATTTATAAATGTAGTTGGGCTCAGGAAAGACTGTACCCCTCCAGAATGAATGCCCAGGTGACTCAGAACAAAATCACTGGGGAGTTGCTTTGCCAAACAAAAAGGCCCCACTCATTTTCACCAGCCTAGGAAGCAAGTGTTACCGTGTAGATGGTGACCATGTTACAGCGAGCTGTGGGGGAGGGTGTGGTCCCTGGGATGGCACCATCCCATGGTCCTCCGGGAGCTTTAGGAGAAGAGGGGGGTGGCGACAAGACCTCAGGTTATTGGCAGTAGATACACAAAGTTGGTTGTGAGACCCTGGCTCATCTATTCCTCTAACTTCTCTTTCTTGGCTCCACGTCCGCCACACGCCTCCACATTTCTGCCTGACACCTCCACCAGCCATGGCTCTAGAAGATCTTGGCTTAGAAACTCCAAAACCCTGAGCCAAAACTAAACCTCTGAAATTTCTAATAAGATAGAAGTGCATATTTTTAATGTCTATCAATCTTATTGCTATTGTTCTGCTATAAAATTCTATGATTCAATTAGTTTTACATATTGCAAAGATATTTTTTTCTGGTGCCTCCAGGAATGATTTTTATAAGGAATTGATTTTATCTGTTTCATAATTTCATATTTCCTTTAGTCAAAGGCACACTTTCTCTTATTATTTTTCTTTTAACTTTTAGGTGTCTTATGCCTAACCCAGACAACGGAAACCTTAAAAATGGAATTCTGGGGCTGGTGAGTACTGGTGGCTCACTCCACTAGCAGGAGACTGAGATCTGAGGATTGAAGTTCAAACCAGCCTGAGCAAGGAAGTCCATGAAACTCTTAGGTCCAATTAACCACCGAAAAGTCAAAAATGGAGCTGTGCAAGTGGTAGATCGCTCATCTTAAGGACAACCTTAGGAACAGTGCCCAGGCTCTGAGTTCAAGCCCCAGGACCAGCACACACACACACACACACACACACACACACACACACACACACACACACACACACACACAGAGGTAATGTTGGGACTCACTGTCAAACTAATGTCTCTTAGAAGGTATTTTTCATGTGCAGATTAAAATCAAGAAGTGAGACTAATACTTGAGAACAATTTGAAATTTCATCACATGAAAATAGAATTACTTGTGAAGAGCAGCTAGTGCAAGAAACAAAAACTAGGAATCAAGACAAGATGACTTAAAGAACAGCACAAGTTTCCTCTTGCAGTGTTTTAAGAGAATTAGAAAAGAGCTATTTTAACATTTAGTTACAAGAAATGATGATCAGCAATAGTTATTTTTTGAATAAAAAAACAACAGATAGAATTAGAGCAATGTACATTAAATCACACAATGATGACATTCAGCAGATTCTATTTGGTCTTACTCAGAGCAATCAAAACAGTAAACAGAAAATAAAAAGTGAAGACCTTGCAGAGTTACAGAATCAGATCCAGACAGTGCAGTCCAAGAGCTAGTGGGGGAAGGGCTGTGCCTCTCAGCCTTGGACTGCTGTTGGATGGCTGCTATTTTAGTTTTGGGCCTGAGTAAGCCCGAGCCTTGAGAAAATGTTTACAAAGACATGATACTGCACCTGTAAAACTTACCTTCATTGGGCCACTGACTTTCTGCATGAATGCAGAGTTCATCTTCTGGATTTTAGACCTGAGATCAAGCATTCAGCTCTTTGAAACAAGAAGAAGGTGAATGAAAGTTTGACAACCCTCAGACTCTATTTATTTGTTGAAAGGAGAATGCTACAATCAGAACACACCTGCCCACCAAGTATACTGCTTTCTGTTTGGTCCCTAATGATGCACCACAGGAAAATGGGTTCATCTCCTGGTCTTCCTTTCTCATTTTTAAAGACTGGAGGGCTTTTGATCCAAAATACATTAATATAAGGAAGTTAAGAATGTCCAACATTTTATGTCCACACCTAAACATTCAAATATAACAGCATCTCCTATTTCTAAAAACTTAGAAAAGAAAGTTCTATGACTTCTCTGCACTAACCCAGTCTAGGACTGTACAGAAATCATCCAATATTTTAAATAAACAAAGCTTCTTTTGTGACTAAACTGAATCCTCTGTACTGAATTTCAATTTGACATTGTGTATCAGGCACTGAACAAGTTGCTGTACAGATGTAAAGGTTAGCAGGATGCAATCCTAAATCACAAGGATCTCATGAGAGAGAGGGGGGAGGGAGAGAGAGAGAAGCTATCACTGCTCAAACCCTAATATGAACTTGGTTTCACAGTCACAGAACCACCACCTGGACAGTATTGTTAGCCCCAAAAATAAAGACAGGATCTCTGAGGAACACAGATCTCGAGCGCTTCACCCCCCCAAGGTTTTCCACCGAAATCTTTGTATGATATCACTTTGTGTGCAAAAACCTGAGTTCTTTGCCTAGGCATGAGCTTGCTTTTCTGCTTTCTGCCTTCAGGTTGAAATTCCCCTTTGCCACTTTTACCTGACTGTGAAAGCGCCATGTTTATTCTCCATCATCAGCAAGTTCTGGGCATCTGAATAGCCAAGGCAAGGAGTCTGGCTTTCCTGAGAGCCTTCCCTGTCCCTTCGGATAGAGAAAAGCACCCTGTTTCCTCCCCCTAACCCCGGTTCCTACCATGTATGTACTGGGCAGCCTAGGCTGCTGAGAAGCACCTAGGAAGAAGGGCTGAGAATCACTGAGAAGATAAAGATACCAGATTGATTGCTGGAAGATACATTTTATTCCAAGGACAGTTGCTGCTGCTATCGATGTTTGTGGGTGCAACGCAGGCACTGACAGTGACAAATGGTCCCGTTGTGCGTTCAGGCTGTAAAGTCAACGGGAAAATGCTGACCATTAACCAAAACGCGGACTTCACTGGAATGCTTGATTTTTTTTTCTCTTCGAACCAGGCATTGTCTGACAAACACCACAGTAAGAACTAGCCCTTCTAGGCTTTGCCTAAAATTTTTCTTCTCTACTCTTAAGATTCCTCCAGGATGTAGAACATACTGTCGGAATAAAATTTGATTTCACATCCTTGTGGAAACATTCCTGAGCCTTCTCAGGAATTCTCTCTGCAAAATGGAGAAAGGGGGGTGGGGGGAAGGTAAGCCAGTGCCTGGCTATTCGCATTTGAGACTTTTCTTATTGACTGGGGCATTCTTGACATAGAAGAGCTGGGAAAGCAAATGTGCAGAGAGGGAGGAGCAACTTGGTAGACAGGAAACTGTCAACTAGGCCCTGAGTGAGCCAGAGCACCCGGAATAAAGGCAGATGGGTACCCAATGAATGTCGCCTCACCAGTTCTTACAGCTTAAGGTCTTCTTCAGATTAGGATACATAGCTCCTCTGCATAAACTTGTTAAATACTCTGCAAACTCTCATACTATTTCATCAATTCAATCATAACTGAAGGATTTGCTTACAGTAATGGGGAGACCAAGTGTCATTTCTGGTTGCTAATTTTCTCAAGGTAAAATGTGCAATTAATTCTGGTTCCATGACCAAAGATCTTGTCATTGTCCCTGGATCCACAGCCTGTCAAGCCATTGAAAAATAACAGTCAATGCATGGGTGAATAAAGAAAAAGTAAGCTAGGCACTGGTGGCTCACACCTGTAGTTATGCAGGAGGCTGAGATCTGAGGATCACAGTTCAAAGCCAGCCCTGGCAGAAAACCGGAGGTAGAGCACTTGCCTTGAGCTGAAGAGCTCAGGGACAGTGCCCAGGCCCAGAGTTCAAGCCCCTTATTTGCAATATCTAGTATATGTATGAGTCAAGCGGAAAAGGTCAGATAATGTGATGTTAGGAAAATGAACCCTTATATATGTATTTAAATGTTTTTTCTCTCATGCATTTCTTTCTAACGCATTTATAAGATTATTTCTTTGTTGCTTTGTATGTCCCTCCCCCACAGTATAACCCCGGCTTTCACTATATTTGATGTCAGTATAACTTGTGGAGGAGATTGGGAAAAACAAGTCGTTTAAGGATACAGGTGGACCTGTTGCAACAATGAGAAGTACAAGTTGTCATGTCCAAAACGAGCTTTACAACGTTGGTGCGGGGGGGGGGGGGGGGGGGGGAAGGATTGGGACTGTGGGGGGAGGGGGGAGGCTGGGAAGGGATATGAAGGGTAAACAAAGGAGGAGGCTGCAATGCTTGGTAAGAAATGTACGCATTATCCTGCCCATGTAATTGTAACCCCTCTGTACAGTATGTTCACAAATAAAATAAAAAAGAAAGAAAGAAAAAGAAAGAAAGAAAGAAAGAAAGAAAGAAAGAAAGAAAGAAAGAAAGAAAGAAAGAAAGAAAGAAAGAAAGAAAGAAAGAAATAGAAGCTGATAAGAATAGGTAGAATCATTAATCCATTTTGGTAACTGTGCCATTGTCAATATTGTTGCCTTCTTGGTTGCCAAATATCTCCTTCAGCAAACTATTCAAGAATTTATTTAAAATATATTTTTTGTTCTTCATATCCTTCATACATACGCACACACTTATTGAACAATACAGGCTTAAGTATGTGCTTTCAACTGATTACTTCTATTAACCTTCAGATCAGATGGTATCCTGACCAGCCTCCACACAAATGAGAATTCCCTCTGGTGAACAGGAGCTGATACTTAGCATTTGAATGTTCTTTTGCAATAACCAAAGCTTTGCATTTACAAAGCAGTTGTCTTTTCAAAATGGAAAGCTCTTTGAATACTATGTTTTGGGGTAACTGAAATTCTATTGTTGTTCCCTCCTCCCTGCCCCCACCCCCCAGCCCCAAGAAAAGAGAGTTAAGACCACACACACACACACCAAAAAAAAAAAAATCAAATCAAGGATTTTCACCTCTCCTAACCTTTTCATCTTGGGCCTCAGAAACAATTCCATCAAGTCACTTCTGCACGTCTCCTTGGAGATGAGATTAAGTGTGGAATTATTTTTCCACACACCTGCCTTTTTCTCGGTCTGATTCAAACACCTGCACATGTTTTTTTGGAAAATGAAAAGTAACAGAGAAATAGGCCCATGAGAAGGTGCTAATAAAGGGCTTGCAATTCAGACATGAAAATCCAATAGATTTTCCACTTAAGATTCCTGATTCCCTAAAGGAGACGTAATTCTTCAGCCGAGGTACCCTAATTTCTGAAGAGAATGCCAGAGCTATGAAAGCCCGTGTAGAATCACATCTGGGACGGTTTCTCTTCATTCAATGATGCTGTTTTTCTTCCTTCGCCACTTGGCTCTTCCAATGAGTAAGGGGTAGAGGGGAAAGTGCTCAATGCTGTCCTCCTGCAGAGGCTCTGGAACTGAAATCCACTTTCTCCCTTTGCTCAGGAAAGGATCAGAGGACAACATCCAGCTGACCCCTTGCCTGGGCCTCTCTGCACATCTGAAGCATCTCCACCAGGTTTATTCTGGCTCTGTTTCAACATTTCTTGGCACAGAGCTGAGCACATGTTTCTTTCCCACAGAAATAGACATGTCTAGGATGATAGAGAAGTATCCCTCCTAGTATGCTAAATGAGCTGAAAGAAGATTGGATGCTTATGACAATGAGCAGAAAGAGATGGTGCTTATTACGTGCCCTTGAGAATCAGCAGTAACATGCACTCTAGATACGGGTTTTGTGGTAGACACTGTAATTCAACTTCTTGTTGAAAAGAGGCAGATTTATTCACATTTGTCTGGCTGGAAGGTGATGTTAAAAAAAACAAACAGACCACATGCCCACATCTTCAAGACCTTGGTCTGTAGCTTTTTTTTTTTTTTTTTAACCTATGCTGATATTCTCAGGTTAGTAGATATAACAAATGTCCTTTGGATTTTTGGTAAGGAAAAACACTGGGTTTAAGTCTAGGGATGGTAGAATAGAGTCAAGAGTCCAGGGAGAGTCAGGGGAAGAGATGGCAGGGGAGGGGAGCAAGATTCCTTCTTGAGCTAACTTTCTGGACGTGCTACTTTTTAAATTGTTATCTTTGTATTCCCCGCCCCTCCAAACAATCCATTGCCTTCTTTGTAAGGAAAGGAGCCTGGTGACTATCATGTGCATTGCCCATGTCAGTATGTACAACTAACTCTCCATGTCCCACCGCATGTGAAGAAGAGTGGCACTGAAGATGTTGTTTGAATTATTTTCAGAGTTAGGTAAACACCTGTTTCCTGTGCTGACGCAAAAATTAAATAGATTGTGGCACATGTATTTTCACTGAAAATAAATCAGTGCAAATTAACAGTTTTTTTAAAAAAAATGTATCCCTGCCCTATACAAAAGCAATAACATAATTATCAGTGGTAGACGCTTGATGAGCAACAATTTCCTCGACCTGAAGGTTAAAAAATCCTTAGACTCCAGGCATATAACTCATCACTCTCCCTCCTCCTCTCCCACTGCTCTCCCTCATCCCTTCCCTTCCTTCTTAAAACAGTTTCAACACTTTCCATTGTTCTACCACTTTTGTATTTTTATGCCTGTATACAAAGCTTCCTCCTTACTCACTCTCACCCACCCTTTCTCTTAGCCTTACCTTCTCCCAACAGAGCCTGCTTTACTGTCTGATGATTGATTTATAAACTTCTTAGTGCATATTAATTGTACAGCAGAGTTTCAACATGAGTATTTCACAAGCACATATATATATATATATACATATACCTATTTATATATATTTAATATATATGTATTTTAGACTAACCTTCTCTATTACTGTCTCTCTCTTTCTGTGTCTCATTTATCCCCTTATTATTCAACAATTATTATTAAGACTTTATCCCATCTTCACTACATTTACAATTATGTTGGTATTATTCCACCTCCATCTCTCTTTCCTTCTTCCCCTCCATCTCTAAACATAATTAAAATGATTGACATACACAAATGTGCATTTTCAACTAACTGTAGATGCCATATTGCTTTTTAATTGTACAAAATAGAATTTCATTTTTTGGCAAAAATGTGAATTTGAGACATTTCTTTCAGAAATAAACTTAAACAAAATGAAACCCACATAACTAGGTGCAGAAAAACACCCAAAAATGCCCTTTTAAATAAAGCACCTCCTGAAGTATATCCCCTGAGGGCCTCTAATTCAGGGTCTTAAACAAAGACTTTATCAACATTAACTTCCTTGGCCTTCTATCATCTCTTGCACTATTATTATACCCCCATTTGCAAGATGCAGGAGTTAGAATGAGAAGCATAATAGGGAGTCTCAGCCACAGGTTTCTGTGTTTGGAATATAAAGTCTGTAAGAGTCAGAGGTCTGGGATGTTTTCTTTTTCCTTTCTGACAAGAACAAGTCATGCAAGTGACAGTTTAGGAGCATTTTCATTTGTGACTGTCCTCCCATCTCTTTCCCAGGCTTTTTACATACTATTTACATAAAGGCTCATGAATTATACATCAGTAGAATCTCTGTATCCAGCACGAACTTACATTTCAAATAGTTATGCACACATAAATTCATCATTTGACTTTTTTCTTCATTACTCTTTTGCACTCCTACTAAATATCATTCTTTCTGAGGGCATACAGTCCTAGGAAGCTGGAGGAGAGAATCTAGACTTGCATGTTCATGCTTTATTCTCCCAGCCTAAGATACTAGTCTGACTTATAGATTTATTGACCAAAAGTTCACCTAAAAAGAGCTACAATGTTCGTGCTAATGAAAAATGTGCTGATTCTGATGACCTTGAATTAAACGAAAATAAATTCATGAGTGCTTTTAAACAATATTCTTCTCTTTCTCTTTTGCAGTTTTTTTTTTAAAAACAATGTCTTCTTTCGAAAAAATGTGGGCTTACCAAGGTATGACCTAGTTAGAAAAAAGCCTGGCTCACAAACAAATTATCTCATCTTGAGTTTATCTAAGTGAGCAATGAATTTCTATGACATCAAAAACACCAAGGGCTAATTTCTGTGCTGGGTGCTGGTGATCCTGCCTGTAATCCTAGCTACTCAGAAGGCTGTGATCTGAGGATCGCAATTCAGAGTCAGCCTGGGCAGGAAAGTCTGTGAGACTCTTATCTCCAATTAACCATCAGAAAACTGGAAGTAGCTCTGTAGTTCAAGTGGTAGAGCACTTATCTTGAGCTGAAGAGCTCAGGGATAGTGCTCACGCCCAGAGTTCAAGCCTCACAACTGATTAAAAAAAAACAACAACCAATTTTTGTAGATAAGCATGCACATGTGTGTGCATGCACACATGTATGTACAAACACACACATACACACATACACAGGACCACACAATTAACAGTCAGTTTCCTTGCAATGGTGACAATGCAGCTATTTAATTTTTTTCATTTTATATGCCAAATGAAAAACTAATCTTATATTAAAATTTCAAGCCCAAGAGATATGTACAATGCAAGAGGACCATTTTCCTTAATGAGATTGTCAAAAATAAGAACAGACGTTAGTTATTAGAGTTAAGTTATAAAACAATGGCCTTATTTAACATATATTTTGCTGGCTGAATCCCACTCTCAGCACCAGCTCTGCTCACTGAAACAAAAATAAATGTTGCATTCCCTTCACTCAGCCAGGAAGACCAAAGCTTCACTTTGTGCTTAAAATTAACCACCCACAACAGAACTTCCATCTCTACTTAGACAGCCAGTTTATTCTGAAGAAATCCTTAAAAAAAAATATCAAAACACTTGCCTCGGATCATCATTTCTTATTATTTTAATGCTAAGCTTATCACTCTGTGAGAATGAATAATTATGAAAATTTGGAATGATTGCACAAAAATTGAATAGGACATTAGGTTTAAGAAAAATAATATTACTACCAGCCATCCACAAGCATGATTTTGAGGAAATTGGGACTGAGCCCTTGCAAAGACTGATGGGCCAATCAATGTTGTTGGATGTAAATGTAGCCAGTCCTGCCAGCCAAAGAAATAGTCACAGAATGGAGCTCCTGGGAAAACCAACCCTGAAACTTGTTATGGCATCTGGCAGCTAGCAGGCTGGGTTGGTCGTCAAATGGAATCAATCACATTAGTTTAAATTCTATCCCCAATAACTGAACCATCACCAAACCATCTACAGCCACAATGTGAAATTGTGTTTGCAATCTTTAAGATATGAGTTAACCTTTCATTAGCTACTTTGCTAGTCATTTGGCCATCTTCAGTAGGAGGATTTTCAGAAGTGCAATAATTTTTGTATCCACACAGTTAAGGGACAAAACACAAAATGAAGAACAGATGGATGTCTACAAAGTCACAGAACTGTAATCTTTAAAACAATAAAAAATACAAATGATGTATATTTTCTTACAGTAAAAATAATAATAATAATGCAGATTCAAAGTCATCTCTGTGGCAATGTTGAACTGTTTGCCATCCTATATTTTCTCAAGTGGAAAGACAAAAGTTGGGTGAGAGTCACATACAAGGAACTGTTGATCTGAGAACAATTAACATGTTCGTATGAAATAGAGGTGGAAAACAAATAACACAGAGCTCTTGTCTAGTATAATTATTTGTAGATCAGTAGCATAAAGTGCATTGAAAAGACATAAGCCTTTGCTTTTGTTCAATAAATGTATGTTTTAATTATGGCATTATTGATAAAAGCTAACATAATACCTATAGTATATAAATACTGTCAAAATAAAAGAGGAAAATAAGAACTATAGTATAAACACTGACAAGTGAAATTATTATGATTTTTACTTGTACTTGTTAAAATGAAAAATTAGAAAAAAATCCAGAACTAAACAGTAATTATTATATTAAGCCACTATAGCCATTGAATTAGAATATAATGCAAGGACTTTCTCCCTTATTATTTGCCATAATCTGTCTAAAAACATGTTCAGCATCTAATTAATACTCAATAGATATACAGAAGGTGAGGAAATAACTAGAAAAGGTATTTTCTTACCATGGTCACCCATTCTACCCATTTCTACTAAGTGTTAATGGGGATACTGTTAAGAACTAATTAAAAGGAAGAAAATGGTGGTATCAACCATTAGCAAAAGAGGTCACATACAGAATTATAGACGGCCACCCTTTAGACAACTTGTCAAAATGTACCAAGACCATCTTGTCCATACCCAGCCGACTGTGCTCTGTGGAAGTGAGATTATTTTCATAACATATCCACCCTAAAGCCTTTCATTTAGAATTCTCTTTGTTTGAAAAGTTTAGAAAGAAAAAGTGGAGGAAAACCACAGAGAATGATGAAAGCCTCTGGTAGAAGGTACTGCTCTGGTGATCTTTCATGAATGGAATAATACATGATACACTTCATAGTTGATAACTTTCTTCGTAAATGAGCACTCAGAACTTTTTGCTATCTCCTCTTCTCTTTTGCAACTTTGACTTGTTCAGGGCCCAACAAAAGCTTGATGAGAAGTAACACTGTGTCAAACTCAGAAATATGAACTAGAAGCAAACCAACAGAGGTCCGTGACTTAATTAAATGGTAAAAAAAAAAAAATCTCTGAAATAGTGTACATAGGTAGTGTCTACATTTCTACAACCAAAATGCTATTCTGAAAAATGTAATCTACCACAAGGTATCTCATTTCTCTCTGTCTGTGCTCAGGCTTCTGAAGGGCTTCTGATAATTTCCTTCTCCTGTTTTCCTGTCAGTGTGCTATGGAATCCAGCATAGATGTTCCCTCACTACCAAGCCTCCCCTCATTGTATTAGGTGCACTGGGTCTTTTTTTTGGGGGGGGGGGAGGGGTCCGGTCATGGGGCCTTAACTCTGGGCCTGGGCACTGTCCCTCAGCTCTTCAGCTCAAGGCTAGCACTCTACCACTTGAGCCACAGCGCCACTTCCGGCTTTTTTCTTTTTGCTTATGTGGTGCTGAGGAATCGAATCCAGGGCCTCAGGCACGCAAGGCTTGCTCTACCACTGAGCCACCTTCCCAGCCCCCACTGGGTCTTATTGTGGTCAATAAAAAGTCATGTTACTGAAATGGGATCCATCTCCCCTCAGGAGGACTGATTTCATATTCTACCTATCTATTTCTCCTGAAGATCTTGCAACTTTTATCTTTGTATTCCCATAGACTAATCAATATTTGGAACCTGGAAGCCTTAGAATCTATTAGGAAAAAATGGGTGAACAAATATAGCAAAACTGAGGATAATGTTTTTTAATAGTTTATTTGGGACATAATATACATGCCAGATATATCCACAAATGAGGTTGCTATGACAAAATACCTTTTCTTGTTTTATAGACAATAAAATGAATTTCTCATAATATTGGTACCTGGGAAAAACCTAAGATCAAAAAAGATAGTTCACATCCTTGATAGATGGACGTCTTCCCATGGGAAGGGGCCCAGGAGCACCCTTGAGTCTGTTGCATAAGGGAAATTACTTTATCCATTCAGGAAGGTCCTGCTTCCCAACACCAACACATTGAGGTTAAATTGTGGGTACACATAAGATTTGCAACACACATTTAAATCCATCCATTTAAATTTTGCAATTCACTGTGTTGTCATCGTACTCAGAACATTGTACAATCATAACTGCCATTGATTCTGGAAGCTTCCCACCTTCCCGCAAAGAAGAGGTCGCACACTGACAGTGACAAACGCAGAGAGTGAGCTTCTCAGAGGCTCAAGGCAGCATGTGCAAAGAGGGGGTGCGATGAGATGTGGCAAAACCCATTCTGGGGATGGCAAGTGCCTTGGACCCTGGGTTCGAAGACAGGGAGGGTAACTGGGGAACACTGGAATGGGATGGTAGCTTTCTCATGATCGATTTTTGTATGCTACTATGTTCACAGGTGTGCACTCCTGGAATGCAACAGAAAGTCAGTTTGGTTTGAACTTGGAGAAAAGACTGATGATTAGATCTACTTGTTTTTTAGAGTACTATTCTGGTGGTAGAACTCTAGATGTTTAGTTCTGTTGGGTCAATGTGAGTGGCCACACTTGCTATGATATAACTAAAAGCCATTGTCATCAGGATGGAAGGCAGAAGACAGGTCTGGAGATATTAATCAGGTAGAATTGATTTGCTGTTTCAATGGGTTACACAGACCTATTCAAACTGGGGAAAGTACTAGGGTTATTGCCAGGTTTCTAACTTTGGAAACTATATTTGTCAACGATGCCAATTCATCATGGTAATAGCTACTGGGAAGGGATGCAATCAGGACAAATGGGGGACATGAACAACCTGGTTGAGAATTGACCATTTTAAAAATGTTTAAATTGCTGTTGGGCAGTTGTTCAGGGTTTCAACTTGTCAGTTGATGAGCAAAATCCATCTTGACCAATGTCCCCCCTCCCATCATTCCTCCTTCATTCCCAGCCCCGCCCATCCCTTCATGTTACCTGCTTCTACTCTCTCAAATGCACATGGAATATTATAACTGAATCCACCCGCCCTCCACCTGTCCACTCATCCTCCCCTCTTCCTGGACTTCCCTTCCCCAACAAAACCTGTTTCCACTTCCTGATGTTCATTTTATCAAATTGTGGGCCACTTCCATCTGAAGGATGTTGTAGTAGCACATGGTAGAAGTCTAATGGATATAAGAAAATCAAAATCGGGAGAGAGATCTTGGCAGAGAATTAAATGTGTGAATTAGTGTGCTATATAGTCATTGAACTTATGAATTGGGAAAACACAAAGGTTGTGAAGACAGAAAATAAACCTATGAATAATTCAAATGCTTAAGATAGCCTTGTCACTCATCCGTGTCAGTTCAAAAGCATGTTCTGTATTCCAGGTTATCTCTAAAAAATTGTTTAACACAGTAATAAGTAAGGGAAACAAACTACATATGACACATAAACAGTCATTTGCTTCTCCTTTCTTCTTCTATACTGAGGACCTGGGCACAGCTGGTGGCTCTGGGTTTGCACAGACACAGGGATGAGAGAGCATCAGGTAGAGCCAGCATGGCCTAGCTTGCTACCCAGTGATGATTGATGGAAGGGGGTAAAGTATGCACAATATTCCGTATTGGTGGACAGACCCGTGGATAGAGTCTCCATTTGCATTGCTTTTCCTACTCTGGGAATGAATGTTAGCCAGTGTCTTGGCCACCAATATGATTCTTTCCAAAAAAAACCAAAAAACCTCAAGCCCAGATGTGCATAGGGAGACAGAGAACATCTGTTTTGTCCTGTCCGCTGGTAGAGCTAACCATAACCGAAGTACGGTCATGATTGGACATGGAGTCATAACAGACACTATGACTTGCTTCTACCTATTTTCATTTCTTTGTCCCACTACTTGTGACAGAACGTGGGCTCTCTATGAGTCCTTTACCCAATAAAGCCTTTGGCCAGTAGGAGGCTGTGACCAGTGAAGGAATTTGCCCTCTACAACAGGTCTCCCTGAGCCAAATATGATCCACAGTGCCTTAAATCTGACTTATCTGTCCAGAATCCTTGCAATGTGGAATCATTTAAAACACAAGTTTACAGTGGACCAAGTTGCAAATACCACATGATTAAGTTGACACCATCACTGTGTTTGTGGTAAGACACACAAAAGAATCAATTTCCCAGACAATGAGCAAGAGTGCTAAGAAGAAATTCCCTGCGCTTAGATTGCAATCTCAAACTCTCCTGGTTTTTTTTTTTTTTAATCAAAAAGTTTTTCTTTACAGTTTGACTTTGAAGTCATGAAATAAGTTCTCCTAAAAAATCATTTATTACATGGAACAAGGGAAAAATGAGACAGGCCCCAGCTGCGGAGTTATACAAGGTCAGACATGTGCATTTTATAGCAATATCAGTGTCTATAAGGCACAGCACTGATTAAAGAAAAGTCCACTTATTTGGGAGAAGGCAAATATCTCTCATGATTGACCTACAAAACACATTGTCAGTGATGGCTTATTGAAAGTGAAGTCTTATCCATTTTCTTTTCTTCCGAAAATGTTTATGAATTTGCACTTCATCTAGGTGACACAAGTTGACTGTGGGAAATTGGTTTTTTTTTAATGGCAAAATAAAAGTAATATGTACTTATCCACATTATCTCAGT
The DNA here is from genome assembly GCF_019054845.1 of Dipodomys spectabilis. Classification (NCBI taxonomy): domain Eukaryota; kingdom Metazoa; phylum Chordata; class Mammalia; order Rodentia; family Heteromyidae; genus Dipodomys; species Dipodomys spectabilis. Next base: position 27,246,451 of record NW_024870773.1, read on the forward strand.
TAAATCCCTCTTAGTAGTTTAATGAAACTTTTTGTGTGTGGTATAATACGTATTGGTTTATATAAAAACTAAATCTTGCTTTATCGGTTTAAGAATGCAATATGAATATTTTAACTTCATTCTATATCACTATCAACATTCATAACTATTTAAATACGATTACAGCACCTACATAGTGTTCCAATGCACAAATGATTGGAAGTTTATTTAACTTGACTCAGTATTAGCAACTTCTAAGTGATTAATATTTTCTTGTGTACTACTGGAAATTGAAACCAGAGCCTTATGTGTGCTAAGCTAAGGCTCCAACATTAAACTACATCCTGACCCTAGGTTTTATTTGAGACAATGTCTCTCTTGGCAGTCCAGGCTAGTCTGAAACCCATTATGTAGCCCATGCTGGCCTAAAACTTACAACCATTCTACATCTATTTCCCTAGTGCTGGGATTATAGGCGTGGACCATTCCACCTGGCTTTCTAATGTTAGCTATAACTAGGACATAAGGAGATAGGGATTTTTTATTTTTTGTTGGTCATGGGACTTGAACTCTGGGCTTGGTCGCTGTCCCTATGCTCTTCAGCTCAAGGCAAGCACTCTACCACTTGAGCCACAGTGCCGTTTCTGGTCTTCTAGTGCCTTATTGGAGGTAAGAGTTTCACGACTTTCCTGCCCGGGCTGGCTTTGAACCGTGATCCTCAGATCTCAGCCTCCTGAGTAGCTAGTATTACAGGCGTGAGCCACCGGCGCCCGGTGAGATAGGGATTTTTTAGATGTTTGTAAGTTTTATCAAATTTTCCTCCTTGAAACCTGTAACTTGTACGTTCTTGTTTATCAATAAACTTTTCACATTCCCGAAGCACCATTTAAAAAGTCATTACAAGTAATTTCTGAATTGAAAATATTGGTACAAGCAAATAGGTAAATAAAGATGTACAGATCTTATGGTGTTTTCTGTGGGAATAGAGTTGATTCTTTACAAGAGAATAAAATATTAAACTGAAGAGGAAAGCTATATTAAAAATACAATTTTACACTAAGTTGTCACTTTGTAATTCACTTTTCCATGAGTAGCATCAATTCTCCTTCAGGATTATGTCAAATGTGACCTGTTTTAAACGAATTATAACTGAAAACAAGATTTCTTACAAAATCAAAGTTTCTCAAGTGCAATATTAGAACACCAGTCTGCTTTTAGATATTTACTGGCAAAGGGTATTTCATTTAGAACCCAGGGGTTAATAAACCAGCACAATTAAATAAGATAACCTTGCGACTTTCTGAGAAAATGTGGTGTCCTATTAGTTTTAATAAGAGTGGTTTGTGGTGAAAAGTTCATAAAGTCTGTGAAAGTACAGCAGATAATGAGGAGGCCTTCTACAGGGGGCTCTAGTCCTAATGATCTTGGGAGAGATCTTGCTACATAAATTATTGTACATTAGCCTTTATTACTTACTTATGGCACTCTACCACATTTTCCCCGAGTCACCTTTTAATATAATTTGGTAGATTTGCAAATACATTATTGTTCAAGGTTAAGACAGCATGTGCAAGATACATTCTCTTGCATCACAAGATTCTCCACAGAGAAAGAGTTATGTGGTTAACCATGCCTGCCATACCCTGTGAATTGCACCCCTCGCTTGGAGGTTGGCATATACATACATATATATTTTATTGTAAAGATACTGTACAGAGGGGTTACAGTTACATGAGCAAGGTAATGAGTCCATTTCCTATCAAGCATTGTTACACCCTCCTTTGTTTTTCCCCTATCATCCCTTCCCTCCCCACCTCCCTCCCCAACTCCTCCTTCCCCTGCTCAAAGTTGTAAAGTTTGTTTTCAACATGGTGCCTTGTACATCTCATTGTTACAATGGGTCAACCTGTATCCTTATTTCAGCATTTTGTTGTTGGCTAAGGTATTTGGTTATAGCCTCCAGGAAAGACTGAGATGTAGCTATGGGATCTCTCATTTACTTCACATAAGACATACAAAACGGAATCACACACGCACAGTCTAGAGGGCCATCTCCACCTGCTGCATTGCAGCGATGGGCATATCTAGTACCATCCTCTAACCTGGCTAGGAGACTCCTCAGCCACCCTGGTCATCACCTTCCACCCTGACAACTCTGACACACACACTGTAGGCAGCACTAACAATCACTCCTAACTGCTGCCAGCTATTTGCACTGAGAGATGATTTCAAAGGAAAGGTCAGAGATGGGAAGATCACCATGTTCCATCAGCCAGGACACTTAGGCACGAATCAGCTGGCGGGGTGCTTGACACAGAGTGCACGCTCAAGAAACACATGCTGATCACACGTGTGCAAAATAAGGAACGACTATCGGTGAATTTGAAGCTCTCATCCATTCAGGACAGAAGGCTCCTTCTGAGGTGGCATTCAGACAAAGTTTCATAATGGGAGAGTGAACTTTAACTCTCAGGAAGATCTGTCACTTTAAAGAAGTGTCATACTGGAAGGTTTATCTGGATACCATGAAGTCACCAAAGCCAGAGCTGATCTAGACCACCGGAGCCCCAAAGTTTCCATCAGCAGACATTGATCTTGTCAATCTCTTGCCAAGTTGAACACAAATGACAACAAATATGAAGAAATACCTTCTGAAAACCTGGGTGCCAGGATGACTCCTGTCATTCTAGCCACTTGGGAGACTGAGATGCTGGTGTGTACATATACACATTGTATATGTGTATGCCTGCTGCATGTATATTTGTATGTGTGTTGCACCACATGTGTACCTATGTGTGTTGTGCATGTGTGTGTATGTAGGGAGGTAAGTAGATAGGCAGGAGTGTGCACTGCATGTATTTATGTTTGCATGCTTGTGTGCACATGCACATGTATGACAGCATTTCTACTAAGTGCATATCACATTTGCAGCATTGTGTGGAAAGTTGTGTGCAGGACCATCACTAAGCTGGGGCCCTGTGGACATCATGTTGACTTAGTGGGTGACTGGAGAATAGCAGGTCCTGGATGACAGAAATCAGCCCCAGAGGCTACACTACGCACTTGGGACCCCTGGAATGCCCTGTCAAGGAATTAGAAGAACGTTACGTGAGCTGACTGGGGTGTGATCACCAGCAGAGTTCACATTTGGGGTTGCTTGGCTAAGCATTACTAGAAAAGGATAGGGTTGGAAGGGGGGAGTGGAAATCAGACCAGTTGTAAGCAGAAATAAATGAGTTTAAGAGTCTAGAATTCAGATATTCGAGGGGTTGGAAAATCAGTTTTTGTATTTTGCACAGTAATACAAATGAGATACTTTAAAAGATCTTCAGAAGCAAAGGCCCAGGACAACTTTTAGTTGAATTAAGTGATTGAAACAAGAGATGAAGGTGGGGTCCCAGCTCAATCCTGGTAGCTCTGGGGCAGCTGCCTTCCCCTTCCAAGCTAGAAGAAGAAGGGCAAGGCTCACAGACAGCAACCCTCCCGCTCTTCTCAGTAAATTATGTGCTGACCCCACCCACGGACACTGAACTATTGAAGCTATAACAACTCTTCAAATCCAACTTTCAACAAATGAGAAATTCGCTTCCTCATTGGTGGCGTTCCCAGGAGGGCATCCTGGCTGACCTACTTCTCATGGCTCAGAGGTGAAAATCAACAGGAAAACAAGCCCGCTTTCTCCCAGGTACAGAGCCGGGAGCCTTGGCCAACCAAAGCATAAACCAACCACAAAGACAAAGAAAACAGGTCAACCACTGTTCATCAGAACAATACTCCTGGAATACCTGCCTCTGAGCTTCACAAGATCCTGGACCAGAAGTCCTCCATGTGAGGAGAGTCCTGGTAGGAACTGTGCCATTCCACCCATGTTTAGGGGCCAGCCATGGAACTGCCACCCTAACTCTGCACTACCAACTACCTCACCCAGCAAGGAATCACCTCCATGATGAGGAGAACTCTGCCACCCATCTGGTGGCTTGATCTGAGTGAGACCTTCTTTCGTTTCCCTTACAGAGACCTCAGAGGTGATCTTTGTGGGGAAAGAAGAAAGCCAAAGGACAGAGGATGATACACCAGATTGAATGTTTTTGAGACATTTGACCTCGTCTGTGTGTAGTGACTACATCTTCAGTCTTGCTAGCTGTGAGATTGTGACTCCATTCTAGCTAATGGCATAGGAGAGCCTGTCCAGAACTGACCCAGCAAAATCCTCTCTCCTTCCCCCTCCTCCACTTCTGCACAGACTTTGGAGGCTCTGGGAAAATATTGAGGCTTCACAAGGAAACTTGACTCACGAATTATATTTTCAATGGTTTAACATCTGAGAGGACAATAAGTATTATTGTTATTGTGCATGGTTACTGGGACTATTGGAATGAATACAAAAAGTAGTCATCTAATAGTTAGTGTTCAGAATCCCAAACAAAAAGCAAGTACTTCATATTCTTTGCTGAAATAAATATGTATTTTATTTTAGTGTAACACCAAAATAGATCTTAGTGTGAATTATTTGGAAACAGTACATATCAGTAAGACAATTTGTTTTCCATTTAAATAAAGATCAAGGGATACCTTGGGAGGGATCATAAATAGGAGTTAGAGCAGTGTTGCCTCTCATGTCTAATGGATGGACCAGACAGTAACTAATGGTCTTGCTCTGCTCATTCCCAGATTAGATTATAGAGTGGAAATAAAGAAAAGCCATTTTAATGCCATTCATCCAACAGCCTCGGGCTAATTACAGGTATAAGCAGATATTCCTTGATTTATGACTAGTGTTATGTCCTAAAATACCATCATAAATTTAGGATGTCAAAGTGTGGAAATGCATCTAAACTACCGAAGATCACAGCTGAGAAGTACAGTTTACTAGAGACAATGAATTATCTTCTCTGTGGGCCATGTGGCTGAAGGAAAGTTTTGCTTGACATCTCATGGGAGCCTAAAGGTTATTATCTGAGGAAAAGGACAATGCCTCAAGCCTGCAATCCTAGCTACTCAGGAAGTTGAGGATCTTGGTTCAAAGCCAGCCAGGGAAGGAACTTTCAGAGGATACTTATTTTCAATTAAACACCAAAAAGTCAGAGGTGGAACTATGGCTCAAGCAGTCGAGTGCCAGCCTTGAGCAAAAGCTCAGGAACAGTGCCCAGGCCCTGAGTTCAAGCCCTAGGGCCAGCATATACACACACACCACACACACACAACTTAAAGTATTATATCCTGTTTCTACCAGACACATATCCTTTTCCCACCATCATAACATCAAAGCTCAATCCTGAAACTATCCTGAAGCAGGGACAGTCTGAATCCCTCTTTGGTGTAATAGGTCCCTGGTAAAATCAGATACACCTTCAGAGATGGATGGTAAGTTTCTTCCTTCAGACTTATTGCTTTTCTCCTTTTATGGGTTTTTATTCACTTTCATCTAATAAAAATATATTGGTATTTTTAAATAATGCTTTCATATTACCTTTCTTAGTATTTATTTCTTTTTATGTAAGAAGCGTTTATTCTTTTTTTGTCTATAATTTTATTTTATTTTATTTTTTTATTTATTTTATTTAGTTATTTATTTGTGAACACACTGTACAGAGGGGTTACAATTACGTGGGCAGGATAATGCGTACATTTCTTATCAAGCATTGCAGCCTCCTCCTTTGTTTACCCTTCACATTCCTTCCCAGCCTCTCCCCCCCACTCCCCCGCCCAATCCTCCCCGCCTCCCCCTCCTTTCCCTCCCCCCGCCCCCCCCACACCAACGTTGACAACTTGTGCTTCTCATTGTTGCAACAGGTCCACCTGTATCCTTAAACGACTTGTTTTTCCCCATCTCCTCTACAAGTTATACTGACATCAAATATAGTGAAAGCAGGGGTTATACTGTGGGGGAGGGACATACAAAGGAACAAAGAGATAATCTTATAAATGCATTAGAAACAAATGCATGAAAGAAAAAACATTAAAATACATATCTAAGGGTTCATTTTCCTAACATCACATTATCTGACCTTTTCCGCTTGACTCATACATATAGTAGATATTGCAAATAAGGGAAATCATGGGACCTATGTTTCTTTGGGCCTGGCTTACTTCACTTAATATAATTTTTTCCAAGCCTTTCCATTTCCTAACAAATGGGGCAATGTCATTCTTTCTGATGGAGGCATAGAATTCCATTGTGTATATATACCACATTTTCTTGATCCATTCATCTACTGAGGGGCATCTGGGCTAGTTCCATATCTTAGCTATGGTAAATAATGCTGCAATAAACATAGTTGTGCTGGTAGCTTTAGTGTGGTCTTTTTTGTAAACATTTGGGTAAATGCTCAAAAGTGGGATTGCTGGGTCATAGGGGAGCTCTATGTGAAGTCTTTTGAGGAACCTCCATACTGCTTTCCAAAGTGGTTGAACAAGTTTACACTCCCACCAACAATGCAGTAAGGTTCCCTTCTGTCCACATCCCCTCCAGCATCTGTTATTAGAGTTCTTGATTTTAGACATTCTAACTGGGGTGAAATGGTATCTCAATGTTGCTTTGCTTTGCATTTCTTTTATGGCTAGGGAGGTTGAGCATGTCTTCATGTGTCTATTGGCCATCCTTCTTTCTTCTTCAGAGAAGTTTCTCTTTAAGTCTTTAGCCCACTTATTTATTGGGCAGTTGTTTCTTTGAGGATTTGTTGTTGGGGGATTTAATTTTTTGAGTTCCAAGTATATTTTAGATATGAGACCCTTGTCTGTTGTATGGCTAGTGAAGATCTTCTCCCAATCCGTGGGCTTTCTATTGATCTTGCTAGCTATGTCCTTTGCCATGCAAAAGCTCTGCAACTTCATAGAAGCGTTTATTCTTAAACATTCATGGTAAACAATTCTCCAAGTTCCATATCAAGAGACTTACATTAGAAAGATGAATAAAAAGAAAGGCCATATTTCTATGGAAATACCCAATTCTTCCTATAGAAAGAGAAATTTAGAATAAAGTGATGGTCAAAGATAATATTTTCTGATTAAGACAGTACATAAGTATAATAGATACTATGTAAACTGATAATAAAAGATACTTGTTTAATGGTAAATAAGGCTAAGATGAAACTATAAGCCTCTAATATCATCTAATGATTTCTTAATATTTCATTGTCTGATTTTTCCAGGTAAACAAAATAACTAAAAGGCTGAATTGTGATATAATTGTTCTAGTTCTAACATAATCTATGGTTGGTTAACTGCTACCCTTCAACACCTTGTATACAAGCAATATTCTTATAAAATAACACCTTCTTTCATTTAGAATGAATGTTTACAACATAATAAAATATTAATCATACCATGAATAATTTATGTTATAAAACTCAGGCCTCCAAAGAATTGTTGAAACTCAGGCATATTTGGAAGAAATTCCAATTTTTTTCAGTCCAAGCAATCTACAGGGTTTTTTTTTTTTTTTTTTAACAAGTGCACTTCCCAGAGCAATTTGTACCAACACATGCAATTGAAGTGGATTTCATTTTTAAATTCATATGATACACCTGACCTTATTCCATTTCTGCTTTCTAATCATGACAGAATAACAATATCATTTCCACTCCTTGGAAATACTGTGGTATTCTGAAATACACTTTATACACGATTCACAGAGGATAATTATTCTATCTTTATGAATTTAGAGTTTATCATTGATATGTTAGCACGTAATTCTGTAAGAATAATTCATTCAATACCTCTACAACCAACATTCCTTGGGCAAAACCTCTATCATTTGATTTGATTTCTATTTTTTTTTTGCTATCTTTGAAACTCTTTGTTCCTTTTCGCTTATTCTACCTTTTAAAAATGAACATTTATATAAAGCTCCAAACTTTGAGTATTCAGTCACAAAACTGGTGTGATTTTCTGAGGGCCAGGACTGGCACATTGCCCCTTGCAGTGATCACATACACTAATTGAGGGCAGATCACAGCCTTAATATTAATGGGAATTATTCATATCCATGTGAGTGTAATCTCATCATTTGCAAATCTTTCATTAAGGTCTGGAAATAAAAAGCCTAAAGCCCTACTTCCTATTAATATATTCTTGCACAGTAGACTCTGCCACGTGGAAACATAGTCTTGTGACTGGTTATCAGGTGGTGTTTCTTTTCTTCCATCTATGACCTTCATTTCCCAAGCTGGGCATTTCTACCTTCTAGTGTTATTTCCTCTCAGCAACTTACATCTCATTTTATGATGGAATAAGAGAGATTTGTGTGCACACACTGTAAAAAAATATATCAACTAGGAATACTAAAGTTTTGCCAGCCTGATATATTTCATTAATTTCTTCATTTTAAAACTCTTTGGTATCTAAATCCTTTTGGAGTTCTGCTGAGATGCATTGCAAGCAATCACTTATTTGCAAACAATGACTAAAGGTCATACAAAATATTATATTTTGTCCAAGTGCTGCTTGCTGGTGGCTCATTCCTTTCTGTAGTTCTAACTATTCAGGAGACTGAGACTTGGAGGATAGAGGTTTGAAGCCATCCCAGGCTGCAAAGTCTGTACAATTCTATCTTCATTTAACCAGTGCAATGTCAGGAACATGGTTCAAGTAATAGACTATCAGCAATGAATAAGCAATTCAAGCAAGTGTGAGACCCCTGGGTTCAAACTTTGGGACAAGAAAGAAATGAAATGAAAGAAACCAAGAAAAAGAAAGAGAGAGGGCTGGGAAGGTGGCTAAGTGGTAGAGCGCTTGCCTTGCATGCATGAGGCCCTGGGTTCGATTCCTCAGCACCAAATAAGCAGAAAAAAAAAGCCAGAAGTGGCACTGTGATTCAAGTGGTAACGCACTAACCTTGAGCTGAAGAGCTGAGGGACAGCGCCCAGGCCCAGATTTCAGGCCCACAACCGGACCAAAAAAAAAAAAAAAGGAGAGAGGTAGGAGGGATCTATGAAGGGAGGGGGAGAGAGGAAGAAAAAGAAAGAGAGACAAAAAGAAGAGGAAGAAAAAGAAAGAGGGACAAAAAGAAAAGAAAGAAATATAAAATGAAAAGAAAGAATGAAAGAAAGAGAAAGGGATGAGAGAGAAAGAAAAAGAAAGAAAGGAAGAAAGAGAGAGAGATGGGGAGGGAGGGAGGGAGGGAAGAAGGAATGAAGGAAGGAAGGAAGGAAGGAAGGAAGGAAGGAAGGAAGGAAGGAAGGAAGGAAGGAAGGAAGGAAGGAAGGAAGGAAGGAAAGAAGGAAGGAAGGAAGGAAAGAAATGTCATTACTATATCTTCAACTACAGAAAATTGAAGGGGAGGCAAAACCATAAAGAGAGAGTCTATGGAAACAATAGAAATGTCATAAAGAAGGTGAAGGTTTGGAAATTCTAGGCCCTCCAGCTCATTTCTTCTCTTGCTCCTAAATTTAAGACTATGAAGATTTTCTTCTGTGTGTTATGTTTTGGTCTGGTGATAATTGGTTCAAGTTGTAGGTCTCACATATGCTAGGAAGGTACTCTACCACTTGAGCCTCCATCTCCTTTCTGCTTTAGTTGTTTGTCAAATAGTTGACATTTTTGGACTAGATCCAAACCAGACTATGATCCTCCTTCCCAGGTCTCCTACCTAGCTGAAGCTACAGGCATTTACCAACAAGCCTGGTTTTGTCTTTCAAGATGGGGTTCTCACTGACTTTATTTTGAGGTTGTCTTTGAACCACCCTCCTGCCACTCTCAGACTCCCAAGAAGTTGGGGTGTCAGGCATGCAGTGCTCCGACAAGCTACGTGTGAAAAGGTCTTAGTATCTTCTTATCTAATTAGTGCTCTAAGATCACAGCCTCCCTGAGATTCACATGCTGTGTCATTTTTATTAGGAAAAGGGAATTCCCTCTCGAAACACATCTCTTGATGACACAAAGGGAAGATCTATCAATGTGAACAAAACTTTATAAAGTCAGAGAGCTTTCGGGAAAGGTTGATGAGTCAGATATTGCTTTCATATAGTTGCAGTTACCCATTGTGATAGTTAAGGGGCATCACCTTGGCTGAACTGAGTGAGGGATGCCCAGATAGCTGATTTAACATCACTTCTGGGTTGACTCTGAGAGTATTTCCAGAAGAGACAAGCATTGCATGGGTATACTGAGTAAACCTCTGCCCATGTCCCATTCAGAGAGGGCCTGGGCAGAGCCAAGAGATGGAGAAAGGACAGAATCAATCATTCTCTCTCTCTCTCTCTCTCTCTCTCTCTCTCTCTCTCTCTCTCTCTCTCTCTCTCTCCTCCCTCTCCCTCTCTCTCTCTCTCCCTCCCTCTCCCTCTCTCTCTCTCTCTCTCCCTCTCTCCCTCCCTCTCCCTCTCTCTCTCTCTCTCTCTCTCTCTCTCTCTCTCTCTCTCTCTCTCTCTCTCTCCTGCTTTTGAGCATCTTTCCCTTGTCTCCAACATTGGAGCTTTTGCCTTTCAAGGCTTTGTACCCTAACATCTCTTGCCTCCTGGTTCTCAGGTCAGCTGAGTGACCCTACCAGATTTCCTGACTCTCTGTAGATGGGAAGTCAGGAAAACAGCTAGGCCTGAGAGCCAGTTCCCAAAATGCATCTGCTCATAAGTCTCTATGTAGTCATCAGTCGTGTTTTTCTGGAAAAATCTTAATTCATACAGTTGTTGGCATTCCGGGACTGCTGTTAAGCTGAGTGCATTAAGTGTGGAAAAAGCCTCCATTATAAAAACATGCTATATTTCATCTTAAAGTACTATCTGACTGATAAAAGGAGAGGATTGTCAGTAATGGGTCACTTATGTAAATGACACATAATGGATCATACTATCTAACATGAGCGAATAAAAATAAGTAACACAAAATGTTTTTTTCCATTTTGCAAAAAACAACAAATGAGGCTGTAAGAAGATTACTCCAAAAAAATAAAAAATAAAAATAAAAGCTGCTGAATCTTACACATTTAAGCAGTGCTTTTTGGTAAATATTAGCTTTCTCGAACTTATTTTTTTTCTGACAGCTCCAAACAGCACTGTTTATTGGAATACTAAGCGACTCAAAAGGCAAGAACAGTTTTGTTTCCTGTTTTTCAGTTTGGGCAATGATCGCACTACATTATAATCCCATTTCTATTTCCTCCTTCCTCAGCACAGCTGTTATGGTCGGCCCCCCAGAGGAATGGTAAGGCACACTTCGGAGCATAGATTCAATTTTCAAAAGTTCAACTCCAGCTTCAGCATGCATAAGAGGCCCAACACCAGTATAGGAAATCAGAGCCAGGCTCTAAGAAATATGTTTTAGTCTAAACTAAAACATAGCATGTATTCACTTTGGTGGTGTGGAGTAGGAAAGCAATGATGGTCAGGTACTAATTATGTGACTATTTTAAAGAAAAATGCTTATGCCTAAGTAGGCTGAGGCTCTCGTGGGTCACCTTCACGCATCTTACATGTCTGTATGAGACAGGCACTACCTGTATGAGACAAGCACATGGCAGAGAAACTGGAACTCTATCTGATCAGTGGAATCTTTCAGGAATTCTTGAACTGGTGTCTTATCCCACCCAAGAAAACCAGCTAGCCCCTCAGGGTGCTGAGACTTGTGTGTCAAAGGCCAGCTGTAGAGAACAGGCATTGAAAACAGGGCTGGCTGGAAATGTTCACCCAAGGTAAGTGTACCTACTACATACCAGGGAGTGAGGTAGGCCAACCCCAGGGATATCACAGGTAATTATGGGAAATAAGTAGCTCTAATACCTGGAGGGGTCACCTCCAACTAAGACAATAACAGCTCCCAGTGTTGGCAGTATTTGAGATTCAAATCATGGCCAGTGGTATGTGTTTGTTTTCCTAAAACATACTGTCTCAAAGTATGTGTCTCAAGGGGCCCTCAAATCCAGTATTTTCCTTTCTATGGCCTGCCCTTTAGTTTGGCAAGTTGGTTAAAATGAGGGAAATTTGACGGCACTGATGAATTTCCTTTTAGGACTCCAATCTGTCATCTTTTGCCATAAGAGCATGATGTAAATTTGAAGTATAGATTTATCTACTCCTGTTCACATCCATCTTTATGGATTTTGTTCCAAAAAAAAGAACTGTCTGAGAAATTCTGGGTAATTCTTCCTGCTCAAAAATATTCTCCCAAGCTAAGCACCAATGGTTCACACTTACAATCTTAGCTATTCAGGAGACAGATCTGAGGACCACTGTTCAAAGCCAGCCAGGGCAGGAAAGTCTGTAAGACCCTTATCTCCAATTAACTATCCAAAAAATGTCATAACTGGAGCTGTGCCTCAAGTGGTAAAGTGCTAGCCTTGAGCATAAAAGCTCAAGGAAAGCAACCAGGACCAGCACAAGGAAAAAGTACATATATATATATATATATATATATATATATATTCCCAAAACTTCACTTTTTTATAAATAATAAGACTATAAGGCTGTCTTTTCCACTAGAGGGAACACAGGAACACACTGGATTTGGATATTTTCCACACATGATAGGATTTTAAAAGAGTAAGAGAGCTTATACTCTATGAAATAGCACTATTTGATCATTTGCTCTTGGTGTAGAGGAACCGTATTTCCAGAAGTCAAAACCATTTCTACTCCTTCTCCTGATTGTAATTGATGTTTGTCAGGAAGGAATAAGCTACATAGAAATGGAACCCAGAAAAGAACAGATTTTGAGAAATCAGGATCCCCAAACACTCTCCAGAAGAGCCACAGACTAATACTTATATTCGTGACTCTTCTGTGACTTGCCACAGAGACTTTATCTGCAGCATCCATGGAAACAGAGGCTCAGTCCACACTGACAGTACCATGTTCAACACTCAAGAGTAGTCACCGATTTTTAAATATGCTGTGTCCCTGCATATTTAAGCCTGTAATGAAAAAAATGAAACTAGGGAGAAGAGCAAGAGGACAACTGATAATACCCAGGTGTTGGAAAAAAATGCAAAATTAAAGTGTCTTGTTCTGAAGAATAATTTAATGCATGTACCAGGCCACTTTTCTCTAAGTCCAGACCCATGGATGTATCTGCTACCAAGAGCTTCCTTCTAGACTTCCTCATTCCAAAACTACTTCCTGAAGTCTCACTGTGTGCCAGAAACACAGAGCAATGAGAACAGCAGAGGTGATTGTTGTCGTAGAGCTGGACAGACCAGCCCAGCCTGCTCTGCTTGCAGTTCATCTCCTGACTTATGTTTTTGCCTCCTGCCATCCTTACCACGCAGACTTCACTGAAACAATTATCCTTGTGCTTTCTAAATGACTTCTGAGTCGGAACAACTTTTTTAGGTGATTTCCTGTATCCATTTCAGCCCTTCTGAATTTCAAAGGGTTCCGACAACGAATTTAATTAACACACTCCTGAGTCCCAAATTTCCATAATGGCTAGATATATTATTATTTTGCTAGCCTTTTGAGCATAGTAGAATATAATCTCTGACACCATTTGGTTCTCATTTTGTTACAAGAGAAGGTCTCATTTCAGATCTTTTGAGAGGCTTCTCAATTTTGTTCCATGAGAAATTATTATGAAGCATCTTCTGAAGCCTTCCGATATGAACTTTGGTTTTCAAATTAACAATTTCCCTTAGAACACTGTGGCTTTGTTAAGAGCTCCATTCGCTTCCTTTAAAATAGACCCATCCCTGTCAAAACGCTCTGGTGAGAGGCAAGGAATAGCAGTGAAGTGGGAAAGAATATGTTTAATAGTGACAGTGCCACCGTTCTTCAGTGTTTTTAGCTGAAATAATTAAATTGAGACCGGAGCCTACTCTGATCTAAGTGTATTTTATATAACTCGCTTGCCAAATTATCCCCATCCCCAAAGCCCAATTCCAGAGAAGCAAACGCTTCCTGAGCAACAATTTGGATGAGAGACAAGAGTCTATTCCACAATGCTAATAAACGAGAGATTTATCTCTGCTACATCAAGACAAAAATAGGAGAAAATGAGTCTGAGGAGAGAGACCCAAAGAAGAGGTGTCCTAATGTGACAGAAATAAAATTGGGCCTGAGGTCAAAGCAATCAATATTAATATTAGATCCGCTACTAATAAATGCTTAACCTTGAATGGTTTGCTTTCCCTCTCTGAGCAGAGAAACGCTAACCTGCAAATGCAGGGTTAGTAATACTTGAAATGGTGGAAATGAGAGAAGCAAATCTCATAGAGAAGGCGTGCATGTGGTTACCTTCATTAATTATTCATTTCTTCCGTCCTTCCTCCCTTCCTCCCTCCCCTTCCTAGCTAGGGAAGAGAGCCAAGATTGCTAATAGGTTTTTATAAGCTGGCTCCACCCCAGGACGGCCAGGCCACAAGTGACAAAGAATAGGGCTACAGAAGGAAGCCCTTTCCTTTTGCTACTGCTGATTCCTACCTAGGCCTCCTGAGTGGAACAACACCACAATGGCATCCTATTCATGACTGCTCCACCGCTCTGCGAGAACATCAATGACTTAAAGGAGGACAGACTCCTTTGGGCTGATCCTGGCAAAGGATTTGGTCCATGTTTGCTTATTCACCCTCCAGGAGCCTGGACAGAATCATGGCAGGCATGACAGGGGAAATGATGCCCCAGTGACAGACAGGAAGCAGAGTAAAAAAGGAACTAGGGACCAGCCATAACTTCAAGACATGCCCCACTCCGTCCCATAAGCCAGCTAGGTCCCACCTCCCAAAGTTTACACCCACTCCCCAAAAAGCACCCTCCCCTGGTTCACACACAGTCATGTTTGCTCAGCTTATGAGCTCAGAAGGGATGTGTCATTCTGAAACCATCACAGGTAGCGTCATCATGCTGTAGTAGCTGCAAGATGAGGGAGGCCACAGGTATTCTACTGTTCATTTGTTGTTACTGAGCACCTTAGTGTTACTCTGAAACTCAACTGTTGTTCTATGTAGTGACTGATTTCCTCACTTCTTCCTATCCCAGCTCTTAGAAACAGCCTCTCTGCATGCTTCCATCTCATGAGGGCTTCATTATCTTCCAGGCTGTTCTATTCTGGTTAAATCTACAGGTAAACTCATTCATCACCTGGACTTCGACTTCCTTCTAAGTGCTCATGACTTGCACATGTATTGTCTAGCCTGTCCCTCTTGGGTAAGTGATCTTAGCAAAAGACAGCTCTCTGTATTTCTCATCCAAAGCCACCTCCTCCATACCATACCTCACTCACAGTGTTTCCCATGGGAGTCCAATGTTACAGAGGCAGCTTAGATTTTGCCCAGCTGCTGTGTTTTGGCTGTACCCTTCTCCTCATCCCAACATCCACTCTACCAAAGAGTTCGATCGGCTCCCTTTGCAAAATATATTCCAAACGTCACATCTCCCAGAATCCAACCCACACCACCGACATCTCTGTAAATGCTCTCCTCAGGAGTTCTTCCTCTGCAGACTGCTCTACTTCAAAGCAATGGAAGAGGCAAAGTGGCCTCTTTGCTGGCTGCACAAATAGAACCATCTTGCTCAACTCAGGTAAGGCCGTCACGGGGCTCTCTCTTAAGGCTTAGCACCCAAGCCCAAGAATGCCTTCATGAATCAGATGCCGACCCTCCTCTCCTCATTCACTCCACAACCCTGACTGTTTGGGAAGTCCTTCTGAGTGTCTCCACACTCAAGAACCCTCCACATGGCGGCTCATTCCTCTGTCTGATGCTCTTCGCCATGATAGTGTACATGTTTCTGTGTCATCTAAATCCCACACTGTAAGTGAAATTTATCATGGCAGACACCATCTCTCCTTTCTCTCTGTCTCCTCCCTGGCAAATCGTATGCACAATCAGATATCTAGACCCAGCCCAGATCTGCCATCTCCTACATGTGTAACTGCATTTACATTATATTAACATAATACTACAAGGTAAGGTCTGATAGCATCTCTCCTGAGCTAATATTTCTATAGCATGCACTTATAGTTTTCCATACTGCTTCATTTGTCCTCTATGGCAAACCTCATTTAAGGTTTGCAATCAGGCTTTGGGGATTGATACCATTAATATTCCCATTTTACAGCCAAAGAAAAGAAACTTGGGGGGGGTGGTGTTAAACTACTTTCCCAGGACCATGGAACTCATGAGTGGTAGAGAGAGAATCAATCCTGGGTTGGTTTGTCACGACCGCGTAATATACGGTATTACACAAGTGTACCGGTAATCCCGATGGTGTTCCTGAGAGATTGGACTGTCAACAAAGATAATTAGGCCATAAATATCACAAGGAAACTCTCAGCAAACATGAAATCAATTGAGACCCTGCCCTGTTTTATTAACCTGGAGACAAAATATAACCCACTCAAAAGATGGACATCTACCAGCCTGCCGAGCAAAAGTAAACATGAAGGAGCCAGAATAAGCATTGTTGCAGGCATACAAAACTCAGTTCATGCCCTTGAGTTTCTGGTGGTCCAGTCGCACACATTGAACAGTGCATTCACACACGGGGAAGAGCATAGGTGTCTGGTTCTCCACCATCACTAAAGGGATGTATGACACTTGTTCAAGTTCACATGGGGTCGAGAGATTCTTTGAGCAACTTATGGGGCCCAGACTGTTCAAAAGGTACAGCTGAATAGCATGGCTTAGATGTTCAACACCGAAGAGGTTTGGTGGGGGGATCGAAGCCTTGTTGAAGATTTAGGATTTGAGCTGAATCTTGGAAGAAAGATGAAATTCAGACTGGAGATTGGAAGAGAGTGCAGCAAAAGAAAATACATGCATGGAAAGATGGACCATGAGTGGGTGGAAAGGGGAAAATACTGATTCAAAAAGGTAAAAACCCCAGTGAATCAGTATAAAAAGTGTGTTCCTAAGTGACCCGTTGGTAGCTAACTTGGGAAAGTAGAGCTGTGTACCAGTATTTCCAGTCACTCAAGAAGCTGAGATTTAAAGAAACACACGCAAGGGTATTTGTCAAATCACAACAACAACACAATCACAACAAAATCACAAACAACAGAGTGTTGTCCTGGTACTGTACATTTTCTTCAGTATAGTGAACGAAGGAGAACTGGACACCTTCCATCAGGAAAGAGATGAAGTAAATCTTATAGGGTTAAATGTAGCTCTCGTACACCATAGAAACAGCAGCAAATACATTAAGGATTGCATCTAAATATGTCTACCTTACTATCTGTCTATCTGTCTGTCTACCTACCTATATTATCTGTCTACCTACCTATTTTATCTATCTATCTATCTACCTATCTATCTGCCCACCTACCTGCCTGCCTGCCTGCCAGCCTGCCTGCCTACCTAAATACCAGCTATCTAAAGAATCAAGTCTCAATAACTGCATTCCATTGCTGGTGCTCTACCACTTGAACCACAATGCCAACCTGGCTTTTTGCAGGTTATTATGGAGATAGTGTCTTGCAGACATTTCTGCCCCAATGGGCTTCAAGCCATGGAACTATTAAAATAGGAATCCTCCAGACCTCAGCCTTTTGAGTAGCTCAGATTTCAGATAAGTGCCAATGCTCCAGGCTTCCAACACCTTGCTTACATCTTTAACCTGAGCTCTGTGCTACTCCAGGATCTTGGAAGATTCATTTGTATCTTCTTGTTTTTGTTCCTGTCCTGGGATTTGAACTCAGGGCCTAGGCACTGTCCCTGAGCTTTTGTGCTCCAGGCGAGTGCTCTATCATTTTGAGCCACAGTTCCTTGAAGCTTCTTTTGGGAGCTAATTAGATAAGAAGAGCTTTGTTGACTTTCTTGCTCAGGCTGGCTTCAAACTGCAATCCTCAGACCTCAGCCTCCTCGCTAGCTAGGATTACAGGGGTGAGCCACAGGGTATCTGGCTGGCAGTGAAGTTGTGTAGGAATGTAGATGACAAATAGACTTTCCAATTTGCAAAGAACCAATAGAAGAAGAGCACTGGGGTGAGAGAATCAGGCTGCTCTGAGTGGATCAGATGCTGGGAAGCAGAGCTGAGAAGGAGGCACGTGAGCATGCCCAGCCTGGGCTTTCCCCTGGGATGGGATGAAATGGAACGGAAGGGGTGAGTGGCAGGAACACTGGAGGCTTTCAGGAGATGGATTGGAAGTGGCAGGGGGGGCCAGGTGGTCACCTGGAGCCACTGCCCGCTGCCAGGCAGGGCTGGCTCTGCTTCCTAGCTGCAGGCAGTGGCTGAGCTGGTGTGGAAGACGGCAGGCACGTGACCTATGATGGAGGAGGCCACAGTGGTGGTGAACCCAGAGACCACTGCGCAGGGTGAGCCTGGCTTCCTCGTCTGCAGAAATCGGGGGTGAGGGGGCAATGTCACATCATTAATGGCAGGGTAGTGTGAGCATTAATGAGATGCCGCATGTATGGAACCCACTTCCTGGAGGGCAGTGCACAAGGACGTCCCCTCAAAAGCAGAGACACAAGAGCAAAATACTTGCAGTCCCTGGTTGTGAGTCTATGGATAGGGTTACCATTCTCGCTGGTGACAGTGTATGTTTCTGAAAGGATGGACCTTTTTTTTGTTTGTTTGTTTCTCAGCCAGAAGGAAATGAGGATGGAGATTAGGACAGAAAAGACAAAAGACTGCAATTATTTTTTGAAAAAAATTAGTATGAAATCCTTCTCATAGCATGGAAACCTTTCTGACCCAGCCTCTTTGCAGGCAAAGAGGGAAGGAAGGGGTTGGGACAGGGCGGGGGGGGGGGGGGGGGCAGAGACAACATTTACCAGTGTAGCCATCCACTAGTGCATTTCAGTAATGCAGCCATGTGGGTCCTTAATGCACTTCGCGTATGCAATGACGCAGGGTAGGAATGCAGTACTGCAGCTCCTTAAATGCAGTGGTACCATGCAGCTGTGCAGTAATGCACCTCCGTATTGTAGCAATGAGGGTTCCTCAGTGCAGTGAGACAGTTCCATAGCATGGTAAAGGAGCCTGCAATGTGAAGTAGGGAAAGGGACGCTGCAGCTCACCCCTGCCTCTCCCCACTGCTCTCTGCAAGAACAGTGATGCTCTCTTCCAGGAAGAGCAATCACACACTCTACTCCAGACCTGCCAACCCTACTCATGCTGCTGCTGGAACCTACGCCTCCTGCTCACCCACGGGCACTTTGGTCTTACACACGCCACGGGCTGGAGGTTGAAGTTCAAAGGGGAGGCAGGAGCTGTGGTTGCTTCCCTCTCCCTACCTAGCGCCGACGCCCAGCCTCTTGTCTAAGCTTCCTGAGCCTGACTCACCATGAGAGCCTCTGTAGAGAAGTCTGCCAGCATTGCCAGGAGCATGGTCCTGGCCCATTTCTGAACTGCTGATGCTTGTACCTTCCCTGCGGAGCTCGGACCCACTGGGGAGAAATACAGGGTTGGAGAGCTCACTCTCCCTCAGGGCTTCCCACAATGGATAGTTCTGGGCCAAGCTGCTCTCCACAACAATCACACTATGTTGCTGTCTTCTCTTTCTTCTGTATGGAGTCTTTCCCATTCTAATGAGCTCATAGAAGGAAAGAGGCATGAGCAGGAAGGTTGCAGTGCAGCTGCTGGCTCTCTGCTCATCACCATCCCAATACAGCTGTGCACAGAGGATTTAAAGACATGCCCGGGCACTCTGATGATCTCGGTGGCATGGGGGTCAGTCAAGCTATGTCCACGCACAAACTTCTTCCTAGAGGTGCTTCAGGAGATCAGTCAAGCCTCTGCACACTAATCATGTGCTTCGGCCTGCCTGCTTTGGCAGACTCTATGTTGACCCCGTTGCAACTGGGAAAATGCAGTCAGATGGCTACAGTTCAGGTGGCCTGAAAACTTGGAGTCAAGGTCCCAAACACAAAAACACTTTTTATTTATTTATATTTATCAGTTTGTTTGAGATAGGGTCTCAGAATGGGGCCCAATGTGGCTTTGAACTCACAATCCTCTTGCCTCAGCCTCCTGAAGTGCTGGAATTACAGGTGTGCACTACCATACCTGATAGGCTTTTATTTACTTATTTTATTTCAAGTTCCAGGAGAAAAAAGAAGTTACTGTCTATGAATGCTCAGCATGAATAACCTAAGAGACCAACACTCTCTCTCTCTCTCTCTCTCTCTGATACATGGCTGTCAGAATATGACACAAAATGCCTTTCTCAGCCACACAAGCTCTGGCTTCAGATGATGTGTGGCGGAGAAGCTGAAACTGGTTCAGAGAGTTCAGCCGAGTCAATGGGCTTTTACTCCCAGAATATCTCAGCCCAAACACAGAGCGTGGTGTCTTGAGACAAAGACGCAGACACTGGCTGGTGCCTGCAGCTGCTTTTCCTTGGGCTGGAAAGCAACTTCTCTACCACAGCAGGAAGGAATGCAAGCAGTCAGCTGAGACCATGGCATCTCTTAAAGAATCAACTTAGGACCACTGAGGCTGAGTGCATGGAAAATCAGAAGCACTGTGCCCATATCCTGTAGTACATACTGTCTTAGCATTTAAATATGCTATTGCAGTCTGTTCTGGATGTCTAAGTTTATATTGTTGCATTCATGTTTGATTAGAGATGATGGTATCACAATCCATTTTCTTCCTGACGGATTAGAAATTGATTACCGTGTTTGTACAAGAGCCTAGGCTCTTCATACATGTTTGTGTCTTAGTGCCTGAAGACTTTTTTTTTTTTTTTGTCGGTTATGGGGCCTGAACTGTGGGTCTGGGCACTATCCCTCAGCTCTTCAGCTCAAGGCTAGCATTCTACCACTTGAGCCATAGTGCTACTTCTGGCTTTTTCTGCTTATGTGGTGCTGAGGAATCGAACCCAGGATCTCATGCATGCAAGGCAGGCACTCTACCACTGAGCCACCTTCCCAATCCCATCTTTACTTTCATAAATGCCACAAATGAGGACAACTGTCTGTCACCAGCGAAGTGTGCAGTCTCTGTTAACAGCACTTAGACCCAAAGGTTATAAGTAAACGTCTCTAGTTCAGGTTGAACAGTGTGTGCTATTCGTGTAAAGTATCAGATTTGGAAAATTTCATATGAAAAGAAGAGGTAAAAAAATCTGAATAAAATTCTTGTTAATGATGTATTGAAAGGATCATCTTTTTGTGTATGTTGAGTTAAAAACAAATAGACCATGGAGATGAATTGCAAACATGTCTGTCTTTGTTTCTGGTAGTACTGGGGTATGAAATCAGGGCCTCACTAGGCAGGTGCTTGAAAACCACATACCTCCAACATTTTTTGCTTTGAGTTTGTTTGTTTCTCACAGAGGGCCTTACACTCTTTGACCAAGAAGGCTTCAGAGGCTGATTCTCCCATATCCACTTCCCAAATCAAGCCCAGCTTGTTATTTGAGATATGATCTCCATAAAGTTTTCTGCCCAGGGCTATCCTTGAACCAGGATCTCCACCTCCCAAATGGGTGCGGGACTACAAGGATGAACTACTATATTCAGCCTTTGCAACCTTGTTTTAATGTGGCTATGAGAAAATGTAAGAAAATACATATATGGAGACATTATAGTTCTGGTGGACAGTACCAACTGTGTATCTCCAGGTCCTTAAATAGAAAAATAAAGAAAGTCAAGACTTGAAGCTCCCTCTCTAGCCTATGCCCCACTCTCAGCACAAAAGAAAACGGAAACCATGTCACGATACAAGGGAACATGGAGATGCTAGGAATATAGGATGCTGGAGAGGAAGATGAAAGAGAAATGCACCCAAACCAATGAAATGCAATAGAGAAAAAGAAACCCCATTTAAACCTTCAATATGTCAATAATCTAAATATAATCAATGCAACTGCAGAAATTCTAGGGAAAATATCGATGAATCCCTACATGAGCTGAGAACAGGCCATTGACTTTTTATTACAACACAAAATCCCCCCCCCAGGAGATTGAATATTTTAATATTAAAAACATATAATGACATTTATTTAAAATGAAAGAATATCCACCACCAACAAAAATGATAAGCAAGGTCCAAAGACAAATTACAGATGGGAGAGAAGCATTTGTGGTACTTATGACAGAGGATGCACTACATCCCTAACAGACAAAGTCTTTTTTTTTAAATATAAGAGAATTAAAAACTATACAATCAAGAGAAAAGTAGGAAACATATTGGAATTAAGCTGTATAATAACATCCCTCAGACACCTGCAGATATGTCCAAATGCACTCATAGGAAAAAGGCTGCATTAAAACTACACCGGGATATTTCTCACTGCCATCTGACACTACCCCTTGTTGTGGGAAGTGGAAAACCAAGGCCTGCCAGGGTTTCTGAGTGAGATCAGAGTGCCACCATCTCGACCATAAACATCTTTCCCTTTACTGGGTCCCTTTCTATTTCTGATGCTTGAATTGCCTGAGGGATTGCCAGGGAGAACAGATTCAAGCTTGTTCTTGCCCCTTTGTGTCATATTGCCATGTTGGGGGATAGAGGTGCCTTCTCTTTACCACACAATATCCAGATCCTCTTCTCTCTTCTGATTTAGACCCAGAGTTCAGCATTTCTCCCTTGGAAACATTGCTCTTCCTCAAAATCCATGAGTAGAAGCCAACCATTGGAGCATAAATCATGAGAAGGACAGTGGGCATGGCCTAAACAATGCACAGAGAAGGCTAGGGAAAATATGCTGATGTAAAAGAGACTTGGAAATGTATCTATGAAATGATGAGGGATTCCTAGAATGGAAAAGATATCACTAAAATGGAGAGACAAGAGACAGAAGCTAACCTGCAAAGCACATGAGTGGGCCAGATATTACTAAAGCCAGGTACCATACCTTCCTGATTCCTACATCCCTCAGCCTATAACTCGAATGCATAAGCACTCTGAAACTTAAAACTCAACTCAGAACCCAAATATACTACCTGGTCCTCAAAATATAAACTGCACTGGATATCAAAACAAAAGAAACCAAGAGAATTCTTTAGCCTTTAGGGTTGATGGAACTTTAATATTTAAATTTAACAAACTATCTTCCTCTGAATCTGACTCCCTGAAAGCCTATCTTTAACAGATTGGATCTTTTAACTTAGTAATCTGCAGCATTAATATTTTTCCCTGTCAAAGGGAGAAATCATCTGCTGGAAAAAAAATGTCTTTATATGTTTGAAAAAAAAACCAGCATGTTCTGACAACAACCCCAAAGCAATTAATTTCACATTTAACTTCTGCTCCTTTGATCTATGAAACCATTTCAAGAAAATTCCCCAGCCAGAAGAGCCCTGAATGCTGCGTTCCTCATGTCCACAAGTTGATGCTGCTGCCTGTGAATGGGCTTTTTGTTTTCTCTGTCTCTTGGAATGATCTGGAAGCCAGGAAATTTCTTAAGAGACTATGAACACCACCGCTCTGCCTGTATGGTGTGCTAATTATGCCATCCTAGCCTCAGCTCTTCTGCAGGCTTTCCCCTTCATTTCAGTGAGTGAGTGTCCTCACATGGAGACAAGGACACCGGAGAGGCCAGGATGGGTCTGCTGTCACACCCCAGATTTCAAATTGCCAATTGTCTCTTCCCTGAAAAACTCAAATGACTGTCATTCTGGTTAAAATTAACATGATGGTGGGGTGCTTTATATGGTAACAGTTCACTTTTAGACACATCATTTTATTTCATCTTCCTGTGTGGTGTTTTTACCCGGTTAAACCCATGGCAGGTTTTCTGGTTTCTTCCTGCGTCCTATCTAGTTGGATGCTGCTTAATGTTGAGTTTAACAGGGTGTGTGATTCACTTCACGTGTCAAATGTGGCTGGACCCTGGAGTGACTGGCTGGTTAGTTAGACACTTATCTGGGCATGTCTGAGAGGAGGTTTGGGGATAAGTAGACTGCCTGAACCCACTGAGAGAGCACAGATTGTTCTCCCTGAAGTAGGAGGGCTTCCTCGGATCAGCAGAGGCCCTCCCTCGCTCACCAAGGCTGACCTGTCCCCAGATCAAGGCGGAGCTTCTTTCAAACGATTTCACTTTCATTCTGGAACACTGGCCTTTTCTTTCCTTCAGATTTGAAACAGCACATCTTCCTAGGTCCTCAAGCCTGCTGGCCTTTGAGCTGGAATGTACACAAAGACTCTCGAATCTCAGGCATTCATCTTCAATGTCAACTTGAACAAATATGTATGCTGCCTCCTCAGCCTGTAGATGTGAGTGCTATGAGTGTCTGTTACTACACAAGCCAATTCCTGTGATAAATCTGGAGTGTGTGTGTGTGTGTGCGTGTGTATTCCTTAATTTCCATGTTATAACCCCAGCTCTTAGAAGGCAGAAGCAGAAGAGCTGAAAATTCAAGACCAGCCTGGACTAAAGAGGAAGACTCTGTCTCAAAAACACAAAAAGAAAGAAAAAACCAATCTAGCTTCCTTCATTTTCACCCACTCCACTGTGCTTGATGGATGTACTTAATTGCTATCGATGTGTGAACCTCCTTTCTTCAAGTTCACTTCTAAGACCCAGCAAGGGAGACCCAGCTGAGGGTTTTAACCAGAAGGAGCACAAGGAGTTCTGTAAGGTCAAGGACAGAGGCTTTGGCCAATCTTTAGGAAGAAAGGGAGGCCCCTGCTGGCCATTCATGATTGGTGTAGGTTAATCTCCAATATTCCTTTTAGCTATAAATATGAATGTATGACCAAACAATCCCTCATGCATTAGTATTGAGAAACGTGGAACCATTTTCCTCAATTGGGATGCATTACATAAGTAACAGGTCACTGAAATGGATTCAGGGCTCCTGGGATCTGCTTCACGCTAGCACACAAGCTTTGGCTTGTCCATTGACTTTTAGAAGCCCAGTTGCAGCTGAGCAACTTGTCTAACTATTTCATGATTTCTGCTTTCATGTGGTTTTCTTTTCATTTTTGATCTTGTCATCAACGATCACTTCCTATCCATACAAAAACTGCATGAGGAAAAACAGGAAAAATACATTCCATTTGGCACTTCTGCTAAGTGTAACCCACACAGCTGGTTAGATTATCCAAGATCAAAAATTCATATTTGGTTATATGTTCTGACAGTCCCAGTGTTTTAATAAAAGTCGAAGGACTGCAGACAGGCTGAGAAGCCATACGCCTTAATCACTATGGGGAAGGTCCCTGGAATGAGGTTTCCTGGTTTCAGGTCTGCCAGCTCTGTGGCCTTAAACTCTCTGAGCCTTCAGGTCCCTCCTCTGTGAAGCCAGGATTACAGTGAGACCTTTCAAATCTATTGACTAAGCATTGATCACCTCTCTTCCCCTTCTCCTGAGTGCCTGCCATGAAGGAGCTACTGGAACTGGAATGAAGTTGGGATCATTTTGATTTTCTAAGGAGGGTTGCATGATCAAAGTGAAAGAAGAATGACTCCAAATTTCTCTCATTTATGTGAGGTGATACCATCTCTATGCTGGTCAATACAACCAGATACAAGTGCCAGAAAAAAAAGGCAATTAATATGTGTCTTGACATCTTTAGATGCCAAAGCATCTGAACAAGGGAGTACTTCAGGAGTCTGACAGGCCAGCAGCATTCTTTATCTTCCTTTCTTTCTCTGATTCCATTGGGTTCTAGAGCTTATTCTCTCCCTCTACTTTAATGCTTAGCAGGAAAGTGACTTTGCTTTGCTTTACATTCCATTTCCCCTTTTCTAAGCTCCTTTCTACTTACAGAACCAATGCCCCTGCCCCCTGCCCCCTGCCTTGCTCAAAGGCGCACCCATCCTACTTACAACGTGAGGTGCTGCCTCCTTCTAGAATTGCAGATTAAAGCTGGTGAAGATCTGTCAGCTACGTTTGCTATATAATTTTGTTGTTTGAAAGCACTCCGTTGGAGCCCCGAGAGATAACAATGAGATAATTGATCCATCTTTCCCCTGCATTTTTAAAGACCCAGGGCTGCTCCTTGGTTGACTGGATTTAGAAGTCTTCCCTGTCAGGTAAACATCCCAGCTATCTCTTGGGAATTAAACCACAGAGACTACCATTCCTTGGAGCTTTTAGTACATCAAGTCGCATGCTGAGCTCATGGATTTAGCCTATAGGGGTGATGGCCACATTTAGCTTCCTGGACTCCTGGATGATGAACCTCCCAAGGCCAACACACCAAAAGCCATACTTCTATAAATGATTCATATGCCAATAAAGCCATAAAAATTTCCAAAGATAGTCCAGAGCCACAAATTCATAGTTGATATGACAGAGGCTCAGACTTGTGTGGGAACACAGGCAGCAAAGATGGCCCTGAGAGGAAGTTGAGTGGGCAGAGCCGGAATTGTTTATGTTCAGTGTGTAAACAACTCATGGAAGCTTAGGTGCATGATAAGGTATGGCCTTTACAGTGATTGGTTGGTTCCATTTCCTCCCCTCCCATGCAGTCTTTTGCTTTAAAAAGGACATGCTCCATGTTAATAAATGAGTTCCTGCTTGGTTTGACTCCCCGCTGCATCTGATTGTCTCCGGGGCTAAGGGAGGCTGGGGAAGGGGCGACTGGCCGCACTTACCTTTCCTCAGACCCTGTCCGTCCACGAAGACCTGACAGACTTGCTAGGGAGCTGTTCTACTATGCAAGCCACACCTTCAACCCTTTTCATTTTTCTGGATATTTTTGCTCTGGACAGCCTGGACCATAACCTTCCTATAGGTATATATGCTTCTTGTGATTTTATGACATGGAACCAAGACGAGTTTTATAGGGAAAGAACGTGCCACAGGATTCTTCTGGAAGTGTATCTGCTATGTGCTTCCGTCAAATATTCAGATGAAAAATAAATGGTTTAAACCTTCCAATCCAGCCACCGTTAGCTGTAAGAACATACACGTTAAAATGTCTTGCCCATAGGCCCAGAGCAAGGAAATGAGACACAAGCTGTCAAGAAACCTCCTGGGCCTAGAGCCTAGGGTCCGGCCACACCTGTTCTAAACAGCAGCTCTCCATCTCCTATGCGCATGCCTGGCCCCTGCCTTTCCTGTCAAAGGGCAGGAATGCAGGGGGACTAGGAAAGCAACGTTCAAATGTCTGTGTCCAGGTCTAGCTAGAAAATCTTCTCCCAAAGTTTGTAGAGCCTCCCTTCCAACACAGACCCTCTCTAACCACCACCCCTTCCACATCCATCTCCAGTTCTCTGCCCACAGAATTACTCTGTCTATAAATATTTGATGATGGTTTGCAAGAAATCCTTTATTCAACAGCTCCTTCCAGAATGTGCCTCTGAGCTTAATAATGGTGATGGGGCTAGCTTATGTTGAAATTGAATAATTCGAAGCTTTGTTTTCAATTCAAGGATGCTTGTTTATTTTATTTCTTTAGAATCACAATTTCAGCAAGAAGAGTCTCTTAAAGGCCTTTTCTGCAATTTCTTTCCTGTGCTGTAAAGATTGTGACATCTCAGATTACATATGAAAACCAAATTCAGGTTTAAAATAATTTTGGAGCTGCAACTTTCTTCCTAGAATAATGTTTCATTTCATGGCTTTATATTACCATACATACTATATCCTTTTACAGATACATTGTTACTTATAACATTGCTATCGAATTGGAAACAAGGTAGGGTTTTCTTTTTCTTTTTTTGCTATAAAATGAAGATATAAATTTTCTTTTAAAAATGTGAAATCTGGATTGGGCACTGTGGGACACAATTGTAATCCAAGCTATACAAGAGGTGTGGGAAGAAGGCTTGGCAGTGAGAACAGACCAGAGAAAAGAGCAAGAACGATCTGGAAAAAATAGCTAAAGCAAAAGTAACCACATGTGAAGCTCCAATCACAGTAGGCCACTGGCCTCAGAGATCTTTCCACGGCTGTGAAATGAAACTTTTCCCACGCCATGGTTGCAAATGCTCCTTGCTACTGTATTCAGGATTTCTTTTCTCCTCTTGGTTAATCACTTCTTTTCTTCTCCTTTAGTAGCTCTCTAGTCTGAACTCAAGACTTCCCAATTACTAAGTATTCTTGCCACTTGAGTCATGATTCCAGTCCTTTCTAGCTGTAGTTATTACTGAGATAGAATCACGCTTCTTCCCCAGCCTACTCTGACCATGATCCTTCTACTTAAGCTTCTTGCTATAGCCAGGAGGCAGGCATGTACCAGCAACTGGTTAAGATGGGGTTGTATGAACCTCTTTTCCTGGGCTGGCCTTTAAGAACTATTCTCACAATATGTGCCTTCTAAGCAGGCAGGATTGCAGGTGTAAGCCACTGCACTTGGCTGTATTTGATTTCTTGCTGCATCATTGTCTTAAGATTTCAGTGTATCAGGTCAGGCTATAAGTTACCCTGGTGGGTAATTTCTTTAGTGATGTATTCTATACTTATACAATTTTCAGCTTAAAAAAAAAACCACCATGTAGGTTTCCCTTATTTGTAATATCTAGCATATGTCTGAGTCAAGCAGAAAATGTCAGATAAGGTGATGTTAGGGAAATGAACCCTAAGATACGTATTCAAATGTTTTTTTTTTCTTTCATGCGATTGTTTCTAACACATTTATAAGATTATTTCTTTGTTGCTTTATATGTCCCTCCCCCACAGTATAACCCCTGCTTTCACTGTATTTGATGTTGTTATAATTTGTGGAAGGGAAGGGAAAAACAAATTGTTTAAATAGGGATACAGGTGGACCCATTGCAACAATGAAATGTACAAGTCCTTAGGTCAAAAACGAATTCTACAATTTTGGTGGGGGGGGGGGGGGAAGTGGGGAGGATTGGGCGTGGGGGGGAGGATGGGAAGGGGAAACGAAGGAGGAGGCTGCAATGTTTGATAAGAAATGTACTCATTATCTTGCCCACGTAATTGTAACCCCTCTGTACAGTATTTTTCACAATAAAAAAAAAACCACCATGTAGTGGAGGAAAATAAAATTTTATCTTCCAGGGAGATAAAAGAACTTTCCAGAATGGTAGTGGCATTCAGTCACAGCAATGAAGAGGCATTCATGTCTCAGGCAAGTGCATTGGCCAGAGCTCACCAAATTGCATGCCTGAGATTTGCATGTCTCCTGCAGGGTGAATGTCCTTAATGTATGACCTGGCATGTCCTTACGTACTGAAAACAATTAAAGAGGACAAAGTGACACATTGTACATTTATTGATTTTAAGCCATAGTTTAAGAAATAGATGTGTGCATTTTGCTATCTGCACATATGTCTTCAGAGAAGGAAGTGGTTGGATCTCAGCCTTGTGCTTCTAGAAGCCATGTTCATGAAACTCTGCGGGGGGTGTGGGGGCGGGGGAGGGGCGGGGAGGGGGCCCTGGGCTGCTTTCTCCTTTCAGCCATCCCATGCTGCTATTTTACTCCTCCAAGTTCCCTGTGAACTATGAGCCTGGGCTTTTAGCAATGACGTTTCCATTTCTCCCATCAGCAATTTCTCTCTCTCTTTCTGTCTCTCTTTCTGTCTCTCTCTCTGTCTCTCTGTCTCTGTCTCTCTCTGTCTCTCCTCTCCTCTCTCTCTCCCTCCTCTCTCTCTCCCTCTCTCTCTGTCTCTCTCTGTCTCTCTGTCTCTGTCTCTCTCTGTCTCTCCTCTCCTCTCTCTCTCTCCTTCCTCTCTCTCCCTCCCTCTCTCTCTCTCTCTCTCTCTCTCTCTCTCTCTCCTTCCTCTCTCTCTCCCTCTCCCTCTCCCTCTCCCTCCCTCCCTCTCTCTCTCTCTCTCTCTCTCTCTCTCTCTCTCTCTCTCTCTCTCTCTCTCTCTCTCTCTCTCTCTCCAGGAGAGCACAGATGCCAGAGGAGGCATAAGTACCCCATGTCAGCTCTCAGTAATAAGTGAGCACTGGAAGGAGGAAGTCAGGAAGTTCCAGCCCACAGATATGACAAAGCATGACAATGAGTTCCTGAACTCTGTGCTCTCACAAAGGCCACCACTGCTAGGCAGAATGGGTAAAGCCTTTGTGGTTTTATTTCTTACCTTGGGGGGGGGGGGGAATCAATATTTTCAAAAATATCTGCTTGAGGAATACAAAAGATGCCTTTTGCAAGGTGAGCCCCTTTTCAAGGGAGATCAAAACAGAGCTAAAGTGATGAGTTAGAACCATCTCAGAAGAAAAGAGAGGAGGCAAACTAAAAAA
The DNA here is from genome assembly GCF_019054845.1 of Dipodomys spectabilis. Classification (NCBI taxonomy): domain Eukaryota; kingdom Metazoa; phylum Chordata; class Mammalia; order Rodentia; family Heteromyidae; genus Dipodomys; species Dipodomys spectabilis. Next base: position 27,276,350 of record NW_024870773.1, read on the forward strand.
ATGTGTGGGCTTCTCAAAGTCTCTTTGTATGCATACAATTACAGAGATGGGTGTGCAAGTGAAACCTTAGATTTCTAGCTGGTAGGCTTTGTCATTGATCAGCGCCAATCGTGTTAAGTACAGCTTACAGCAAACCTTTGTTTTTACCTACAAGAATCATGGATTGAGTCTCCTAAATTGGCTCACAGTTTCTCATGCTGTGGCCCACACTGACAGTTACAAACATTTATTATAAACCATTTAAATATTAGGTTGAAAGACACGAGAGGAACTGCTCAAAATGGGAATCTGTGGGCATGGCAGCTATTTACATTTAAACTGATTAACATGAAATTTCCAAATCACCAGTGGTCTTAAGTGTACCATCACTATATGGACTGGTGGTTATGTCACTACAGAACGAAGACATGAAACACTGTAGAACTTATAATCAGAATTTTCTGATTAGAGTAAGAAGACTCCAGACCAAGCCTTTACATGCATACGCTTCCACAGGGAAACACAGCAACGTAATATAAATATCTAATGTAGCATCTAGGATGTAAGCATTGATCAAAGAAAAGTTGAACGTAAAAGAGAAACAGGAAAATGTTAACTCTAAGGAAGACAAGACTATCAACTGAATAAAACTAGCAATAATTGAGCTCTTAGAGCTCATATGGAATGACTTTCAAAAAGTATATTGCAAATATGTGCAAAGAATTAAAGAAGAATACAGAAGAATTGAGTATACAGGACAACCCAGCAGAGTGATTAAAAACTACAAATGGCAATCAAAAGGAAAGTCCAGAAGTACAAAAAAAATGCACAGGCTCAGCTTACTAGCAGAGTAAGATGCTTTGATTTGAAAACAAGTCAAATGAGTCCTAGCCATTATGGGGGCTTTGGATAACTATCTAAAATAAACATAAACTAGATTAAACATCGGTATTAATTGTGTAGACTTCATGACAGTGATTTATGACAAAAGGCTGAGGAGTTAGCTCATTTGATGGAAATAAGAAAAGATGCACACAGAAATAGTCATAGTAGCATCACCTATAATACCAATAGAAACAAGCATGTTCTGTACCAGCATATTTGAACATTTAAAATGTTAGAAAATATTAAAAATGTATTGCTGTGGAAACAGGTCCAAAAATATGAAAAGTGTTGGTGATAGGATATGGAGTTAGGTGGATAAAATAGATAATAAAACAACAGATAGATCATGCTAGTATTTTCTAAATGGATTTGAACCTAAACAACAACAACAAAAAAAACCCTCTTCTAAACATATACATAGAGCAACCAGGAGTTTATACTCTAAAATGTTATCAATTGTCCTTAGTGACAGGATCATAGGTTTCTTTTATTTTCTATTTTGTGTCTCAATTTCAGAATATTAATGAGAAATTATAAAAAATGCAGCCATCACATTCAATGAATTCAATGACTTCATTGAATTCTAACAACTATTGGTATCAGCAAGCTGTTTAAACTTAAACAAACCACCTTGAATCTTTCCTAGACAATCCTTCCTCGATAAGCTTCATCCACATTTAAACTACTTGAGTAGTAAATACCCCAGACAAAGTGGGTGTAATTGGTCAATGTGGGTACATATCTTTTATTGTGGTTTGGCAAATTTACTTAGTACTAACAGTTAAACAATTAACATCATATCTGTAAAGCTGAAATTTGCTTCTCTTCTGTGGAAGCCTTGAGTTTAGTCTGTAGAGTTTACTATGTGATATATATATATACAAATATACAATACAATGTATACATATGTATGTATATATTAATATAATATATGATATAGTATTATAATATTGTATATATCATTATATTACATAATTACAAAATATATAATATATTGATATATTAATGTTAATAACATAATATGTTATTGTTATATTATATAATATATAGTATATAACCTATAATATTATATAACATATAATATGTATATTATATTATATATTGTAACATGTATTTACATTATGTTATAGCATAACATATTATTATATATAGTATCATATAGTATATATATTAACATATGAATATAATATATATACTAATATATATTTATATATATATCACAGAATAAACTCCACAGAATAAACTAAAGGCTTCCACAGAAGAGAATCAAATTATATATATATATGTGTGTGTGTGTGTGTGTGTGTGTGTGTGTGTGTGTGTGTGTGTGTGTTGTGAGTGTGTGTGTGTGTGATGTATTATATATTATATATTGTATATACATATTATACACACACACTGGGACATAATAAATTATATAAGACTCTATATAACACACAAAGGACAAAGGATAGGCATGGGGGTTGACAGCCATGTTGACATGATCATATAAAATAATAAGTTGTGAAATGATCTCCAAGAAAAGGAAACAAGAAACATTTTTTTAGTTGCCATTGCTACTGATTTTGTTTTCTTTCCCTTTTTTCTTGTTTGTTAGTATTTGGGAAGGAAAGGGTGGACACGGATGAACAAATACAGCAGTGGTACTCACTAGATGCAATGTGGAAAATGAACTGTGTGTCTTGTGGGTGGAGACAGGAGGGCAACACTGGGAGCGAGCGAGGGAAGGGGAGACACGCTTCAGAAAGAATTGTGCTCATTACCTGATTTATGTAACTGTAACCCCTCTATATATCAAAGCTACAATAAATATATTTTTAAAGAACTACAACCACTAGGATCAAACAGCCATCAACCCTAATAACTTCACAGAACAGCACAAACACACAGCAACTTATAACACACCATTCAGACAGAAAACCCACGGCTTCTCCTACTAATGTAGAAGCAGCTTTAAGTCGCTGAATGCTGAGTGACAAGAGGAGGATGGCACATCACACAGAGTCTATTGTACCCTGCTGAGTCTGAAATTAAAGCTCAACAAAAGAACTTAACAAGCTCACAAAGACCCCAATCAAAGGAGCCCTTTCTGCGAATTGAAAACAAAAAAATAAATAAACTGCAATAGCTATTTGTTTTAAACCTACATTGAAGAGTCTGTGTGAAGTCTTTCCAGGAGGAAAAACTAATGTACATTTTTTTTTCCTTATGCAGCATTATTGACTGCATTCGTGAAAGTATTCATCATAACTCTTATGGACACATCATTTAATAACATTTGGTATTGCAAATTCTATTTAACCTCCAACTGTTTCACAGAAAATACTTATAAGTTAGGGTAAGTTAAACACCTGGGTGATAGCAGGCTATGTTGGTCACATGGGAATCTAGTTCAACCAGCATCTATGAACAAGTAGAAAGAAATTCACTTATTTTAATGTCCATTCTGATAGGATTTTTTCCCAGGCATTTGCTAAAATATCACTGATAGGATCGCAGGTCTTGGAAGAGCTCTTCCTTCCATTCTCCAAGTGCCAGGCCTTTCCCTGTGTGCCCTGCCAGTTCACGTGGACGCAGCGGTCAGCACGGGCATCATTCACCACTCCACGCATCGGTTCATACCTCATTACTCAAAATCACCTCCGTGGTAAGAAGGACCATTGGTCTTTTCCTGAAGCATCTGACCTTTTCATAAACGTATGTTTATGTTACCCACACACACTAAGAGAAACTGCCTCAGAGAAGCAGTTGCCTCTCCTGTTGAGTTTCTGAATGAGATGAATGAGAGGCTGAATAACCCTGCACAGCCTGGAATCCTCCTATACACTACAAGTTCTGATGTGGTTTCCTTTCCAATGCTACAATGATACACCCAATGAGCATGCATGAGGCTGCTCCCAGTCAGAAGGATTGTGATCTGTTGATTGAGCCCTAGAAACCAAAGGGTAGGATAGTGAAACAGCTTCTGCTTCAGGGCAGGTCCCTGGAGGAGGGGGAAGAAAGGAGAAGGAATTCAGGAAGTGTGGTTGAAGGATTGCATACCCCTCTGGAACTAAGATATGCTAAAATCTATACAAGAAGAGGGGTTGAGGGAGGATGGAAGGGTTGGTTTTGATTGGGGAGCATTGTATACATGCATATGTGAAAATATCGCCATGGGTAATTCCTGCGTGCAATTAGTATATGCTAATAAAGACTGGAAAAATGAAGAATTTTGTCTGATTGAGACAATGTCATTGAGTTGTTCATTCCTTCCAGGTTTATCTAACATAAATAATGGTTTGTGTGTGGTCATTTCCTAGCACTGTTATGACATCAATATCTGGTTTCCAACATCTCTAAAGAGTTGTGGTCTTATATGGAAAGAAAGAAAGAAAAGAAAGAAAGAAAGAAAGAAAGAAAGAAAGAAAGAAAGAAAGAAAGAAAGAAAGAAAGAAAGAAAGAAAGAAAGAAAGGAAGAAAGAAAGAAAGAAAGAAAGAAAGAAAGAAAGAAAGAAATAGAGGTTGGAGGACTGGTTAGTTGATAGAGCGCTAGCTAATGAGTTAAAGTGTTAGATACAGAGTTCAAATCCTAGTCTCAGAACTTGAAGGTAGAAAGGAAGGAAGGAAGGAAGGAAGGAAGGAAGGAAGGAAGGAAGGAAGGAAGGAAGGAAGGAAGGAAGGAAGGAAGGAGGGAGGGAGGGAGGGAGGGAGGGATGAAGGCAGGGAAGGAAAGCAAAGCAAAGAAAAGAAAAGAAAAATAATTAGGAAAGAGCAAATGCCAACACCTTTGCTAGGTAACCTCTGACCTCTGACACCCCCTCCTTTTGGTCTTCCTTGCTTTTCAGGCAGGGTCTTAAGCTTTTGCCCGGGCCTCAGACTACGATCCTCCTGCCTCCACCTCTGAGTACCCAGGATTATAGGCATCTGTTACCAAGCCCACCACAAAACATGTCTATAGTCTCCTATAGCTCAACGAGCTTCCTTAACACAGTTATTGTGGAGTTTCACTGGGTAAAGTCATGTCTCCCTCTCATTGGGGATAGCTACCTAAAAATTAACACTAACAATGTTCCTTTCCCAGCATCATGTGTGCTTGATTTGGAGGTGGGTTTGTGCATTGCATACAGACTTGCATTATGCCTGTACACATCCTGTACATGACCCCTCTGGACCTTCCAGGCCAGCATTGAAGCTTTGGGAGCAGAGGCACACGGCGTACCCATAGCAGCCGCTGGGTGTTGGAGTGGGCCCTCTACTCAGCAGGCCCCTGGGGCTGTGATACACCTGCTCCAAGTTGCACAGATAATGTCAACCTTCCTCCTCCTCCTCCTCAGCCACCTCCAGACATCTCCACCTAGCTGGCCTCTGCTAAGAGCCTCTCTGCATGATCCTCCTCCTCTCTGTGGCTCCTATGCCCAGAGGATTTCTTCACTAGCTATCTGGCTGTGGGTGTCCGTGAGAAGGAGGCTTGTGTGCTTTTTCTGCTTCAGCTTGTGGCTCTGGTGAGAAGCCAGCCCGCCTGTCCATAGCCGCTAGTGCTCTTGGAGCATCCTCTGGCAGAAGGAGGAGGGTTTAGAAGGTAAGGAGATTCCTAAGACCAACAGAGACATCTGTGCATGGCCTTCTCCTTCCACATATCTGGTTTCTGGGGTGGTTTCACAGTGACTTTGAGCCTCCAAGGCCTCCCCATGCCTTCACTGGGGCTCTACCTCCACCTCTCTCCCTGGTTCTCAGTCTCCTGCTGAAAGCACTGAGCACTGAGCCTCCTTGGTGCACCTTCTGCAAAACAATTAGTGATTTCCTCTGTGGATATCTTTAAAGGAGCCTAAGGGTTTCCAACCTTTCTAGAGGCAACACACATGCAATAATTATCTCACACAAGTTACGTGGGCCAAATTCTCTGCCCATCACCCATGGCTCATTTCATTTAAGAGATGAGAATAGAATTATATTGCGATACTTGGAATATATCCATCTCCCTTCAGTCTAGCATGGGAAAAAATACTCAGTATAGTACCTGCTTCTTTGACAAAAGGGAACTTATAAACTAACTTATTTAGTTATTAGAGAAGCTATACTGTTACTGTTGCTGATGAGATTTAGTTACAAAATTACAAGAGACTAACTAATCTCTCCCTTTACAGACAAATGCTCTGCGGCACATGGCTCTTTCTCTCTCAGTTGTCGTGTTAAAAAACAATTCTTATAGGCTGTCCTCAATTTATAAGCTGCCTGTGTTTCCCAAGTTCATTTGTAAGTCAATTGCTATAAACTCTCTATCAGAGAAGCAATTAAGATAAATGTTGATTAGGTCCCTTGGCTATTGGACATGCTATAACCCAGAGTACAAGTCTAGTTAGTACCTCATAATGTTCTGGTCCCACAAAAACAAGATAATTTCACATTCTTGTTCCCTTCAGGAATAGATCCTCTGTTCCCAGAACACCTTTCCCCTTCCAGCTTGGCTCAGGTATGTGTGAGGAGAATTAAGTAACCCTGAACAGTTGTTTGCTGCTGTCCACTTTTATGCAAAGATAAATCTCTTTGCATGTCTACTTTTTAAAAAGTCTCTCTCCATTTCTACTTAATTCCATCACCAGGAAAATTCTGAGTTATATCAAACACCTGTGGCAATCGCTTTCAAGAGTTAATATTCCTTCAAATCATTCCTGACAATGGTAATTGTGTTAATCCCAGAGGGCAGTCTGAGAATATGCATGATAAATAAAATCTCATTGCATCTTTTCTTTTAAATAAGTTTTTTATTGTGAAAATACTGTACAGAGGGGTTACAATCACATGAGCAAGGTAATGAGTACATTTCTTATCAAGCATTGTTGCCTCCTCCTTTGTTTTTCCCCTACCATCCCTTCCCTCCCATCTCCACAACTACAGTCCCACCCACCTCACCCCACCCCTGCCTAAATTGTAAAGTTCATTTTTCAACATAGCAACATAGGGTCTTGTACATCTCATTGTTACAATGGGTCAACCTGTATCCCTATTTAAATAATTTTTTCCTTTCCGCTCCCCAAATTATACCAACATGAATCTTTTAAAGCAGGGAACAAGATACACAGATCTTACCAGTTCATTTGGCTGGAGTCTTGACAATGGTTCTATCTTCCTCATCAGCAGTTCCAGTGAGATTGTGATGAGTTTTTATCTTCTCAGAAAGATCACTTAGCTGGGTGCTGGTTGTTCACACCTGTAATCCTAGCTACTCTGAGGCTGAGATCTGAAGATTGTGGTTTAAAGGCAGCCTGAGCAGAGAAGTCCATGAGAATCTTATCTCCAATTAAAACACCAAAAAAAAGCTGGAAGTGGAGCTACATGGTTCGAGTGGTAGAGCGCTAGCCTTGGACAAAGCAGCTCAGTACACAGGCCTAGAAGCAGCACAAACAAATAAAATCAAAGAGAAAGAGAGAAAGAGAGAGAAGGAAGGAAGGAAGGAAGGAAGGAAGGAAGGAAGGAAGGAAGGAAGGAAGGAAGGAAGGAAGGAAGGAAGGAAGGAGGGAGGGAGGGAGGGAGGGAGGGAGGGAAGGAAGGAAGGAGGGAGGGAGGGAGGGAGGGAGGGAGAGAAGGAAGGAAGGAAGGAAGGAAAAGAAAGGAAGAAAGAAAGAAAGAGAAAGGAAGGAAGGAAAAGAAAGAAAGAGAAGGAAAGAAAGAAGGAAGGAAGGAAGAAAGGAAAGAAGGAAGGGAAGGAGGAAGGAAGGGAGGGAGGGAGGGAGGGAGGGAGGAAGAAAGATCCAGACCCTATGACCCTCTTCATTCATTCTCCCCATCAAATAGGCAGTGTTCTGATTCCCATCACTATCCATTGATTTCAAGGTGCTAGAATAGTCCATCCAAGTGGAATCTCACAATGTATTGTCTTGTGGTTCCACTTTCTATCATTCAATGTCTCGGAGATTTGACGATAGCATTACATGTGTTATTTAATACGCTGTTCATTGCATGTTGAGAATTGCTGAATAACATTCATTCATTCCTTCATTCATTCATCTATTGGAGCACAGGGGATAGAACCAGAGTCCTTGTGCATGCTAGTCAAATGCTCACCACTGGATCTAAAGCTGAATCACATTTTATTGCACAAGTACATCTCTGAATGGTTTGTGCATTCTTCCGTTAGTGGACATTTTCAGTTTGAGGCTACTGTGAATAATGCTGCAATGAATGTTTGTGTAGAAATTTATTTTGTGGACACATATTTTTGTTTACCTTGGCTTAGGTATAGGGCCGCTGAGTTTTAGATTGATATATTGCTCATTTTGTGCTGCTCATTTCCTAAAGTAATTTTTTCCAGATCCATCGATACCAGTAATGACATAGCAGGACCAGAGTTCCAATTGTCCTCCATCTTTTCCCACATTTTTCAATCTTTCTAACTTTTGTCCATCATAATGCGTAAGAGAATAATTGATGATGGTTTGAGTCACATTTCCTGGCAACTATGGAGGATATTTTTCATGTACTCACTGGTCATTTTATTATCTTCTTTGGAAGACATCTGTCAAGCATTCTGCCCATATTTGATGAGGTTGGGTTATTTTGTTGTTGTTGCTGGCTACATTTAGGAGTTTTTAATATATATTTTTGATTCCATTTCTATAACATAAATACATGCTCTGATTCATACCAACCTAGGCCTTCCCTATTAATTTTCCTAGTAGGATCTCTGAAGGGCAGGAAGATTTATTTTGATGACGTAAATTTGACCATTGTTCTTGATGACTTGTGTTTACTGTGTCCTTAGTAATAAGTCATTACCTATCCTGAGGTTACAAAGCCCATATTTCTTCCTTCAATAAGAGTTAGGTTCTAATTCTTATACTTCAGTCTATCATCCAACTTGAATTGTTCTGAGTATTTAGAATTTGAGAACTTTCAGATGTCAGTATTCTGTTGTTTTAATAATATTCATCAACATATATATTCCTTTTCTAATAGACTCAACAGCTTTCTTGACAATTGAAAATTCAGTTTCTCCTGTATCCGAATCCTCCACTGTGTTCCAGGAACCCACTTATCTATCTTGATGCCATTTCCACACCATGCTGATTACTCTCCTTTCAAGGTCAGTTAGGTCACTAATTGCCAGCTTCTTTTTCTCTTTCCAGATTACTTGGCTCCATTTGATTCTTTGCATTTCCATACAAACTTCAGAATCATTGTTAATTGCTTAAGAGGTCTTGCTGTGCCTTTGACTGTGATTGCATTGAAATTGCATTTTAATCGTGAGTCTTAATTCATGAATATGATGTGTCTCTTCATTTATTAGGTCCTCTTTAATTATTCTTAGCAATATTTTAAGGTTTTCAGCATATTAATCCTTGACACATCATAGCTTTATTCCTGATTTTTATGTTTGGAAAGGGGTTCTGCTATGTAACTCAGGCTGCCCTTAAACTCACAATTCTTCAAACTCAGCTTCCCAAGTGTCAGAGTTACAGGTAAACATTGACTTCCCGTGTGAATAAAATAGCCTTTATACTTGTTTTTTTAAGCTACTTATTACTTATAGTAAGAAATATAATTGAATTTGTGTGTTTGATATTGTATTCAATGATCTGGCTAAGCATGTACTACTTCTAAAAGGTCATAATGTAAAGTATGATTAATGGTCCCCAAAGATCTCAGACTCTAATGCTTAGAAATAGTGGATGTTGTCTTGCATAGTGAAGGAAGACTAGAGGATGTTGTAGACATGAGTAATATCCTGAGTTATTCTGTTGGGACCTAAATGTCCTTCCTTGAAAGGAAGAGGGAGAGGAAGACTAATGTGGAAGACCATGTGAAGACAGAAAGAGATATAAAGAAATTGACACTGAACTGATTAAACTGATGAGGCTATAAAGCAAGGAATGCAGGCAGCCACAAGATACTCCTCCCCTAGGACCTCTGTTTACAGACAGGACAACCTTATTATCAACACCTTGATTTAGGCACAGTGACAGGAAGATCAACCTCTGACTTCCAGCTAGGACACACCCACTGCTTAAAGTTTTCAGAACTTCCCCAAAGCCTCTCACCATCTGGGTACCAAGTAATCAAAATAAGAATTTCTGCACATTCAGACCATGGCCAGTGGGTTTCTTCCCTCCTCCTCCCATCCCCTGCCTCTCTGCAGGATGTGAAATGGGTCTTCTAGCGCCTATGAAAAACTTACCACTTCCCAGATTCAATTTTATTTAGGTCTATTTCTGTCCCTAGAACTCCAAACTATTCTATTGTAGCTTTGTGGACTTATTTTTATTAGTGTAGAATCGATTGCCTCTTGTAAAATCCTAAACTTTATCAGAACTAGGAGTTGTTCCAGCTGATTCAGACATAGGCACCCTGTGGCTAACATTTGAAAAAGCTTTGCCTGGCTGATAAATGAGGACAAAAAGAATATCTTGTCCAGTCATTAGATGTTCCAACCACTAGTTTAGTTACTCAGGAGGCTGAAAGCTGAGAATCATGGTTTGAGGCTAGCCCAGTGTAGCTTAGAAAAGTATGAGACTTTATCTCTAATTAACCAGCCAAGATTAAGTTGGAGTGGAGGAATTATTCAGGTGGTAGTGTGGCAGCAATGAGAGAAAAAACATAGCCTTGACTCCAAGCCTTGGTAAGAGTGTGTGCGTGCACACACGCATACACACACACACACACACAGAATACTTCATCCCATTTGGCTGTGGTTCAAACTTTGGCCCCCATTAATATCCATGTATTTGGTCAGAGATTTGTTTTTTGCTTAGGAAATTTCAACAATATGCAGGTACTACTTTCATTGCAAAGTATCACTAAACGTTTATGCTAGGCACTATAGATACCAGCCTTGAAAATAACTGCTTTATCTAAAAAATATGAATCCTTCATTTTCCCCCTTAGAAGTAAAACTGAGAGGTTAGATATCTCCGATTTGCCTTTCCAGCAAGAAGACAGCTTCTTTTTATCCACACCAAGCATACAGTTTATTCCAGATGGCAGTGCCCAGGTGAGGGCAGCAGTACTTGGAATCAATTTTCAAATGAAAACAGAGAGGTGTGGGCTGACAGTTACAAGAGGAGCAGTTAGGGTTCTAGGTGTGTACTTTGCCTCTACAAGATATTTTTGAGTTCCTTATAAGCAGTACCTACCAGGCCCACTTTCCCAAGCTAAAAGAAACGTTGCTCTCTACCCATGAGTGTCTTCATAGTCTGAACTCAGAAGCCATTCTCATGCTTCATAATGTGCAGAGCAACTTTAATGTAATAATTGACCCCATACATCACACCCACTACTATCCACATTAAAGTTCGTGTCTGGGCAGGGAGTCATAACTCACACCACCTAACTCATTCATTCTTCCCTGTGAGAATTTCTAAACAGAGATACTTGGGGTAGAGTCAGGTAACACCCACAAAGAGACGGGGTGGGATGATTTTCCAAGCACCTTGTTGGGGCACCGTGTTTTCAGATCTAATTCTCGCCTTGAGATCTCATATTCCTTTCCTTCATTTTCCTTTCCTTCCCTTTCTTCTCTTCTCCACTCCTTTCCTTTCCTTTTTTTCTTAGCTTCTTCCTTTCTTTACATTTTTGTTTTGAAATGGTGTCTAGACAGACAGTCCAGCCTGACCTTGAATTCACAATCTCCCTGCTGCAGCATCCTAAATGCTGGGATTAGAGGTACACCCTGCCCATCTTGACACAGGATTTTCTTGATGCACCCCTAAGAACTTGCTAATTACTTGTGCCAACTGAAATGTGCTCCAAAATAGTACAAAGGAGAAAATATTTATGGAGAAAACTCAGAACTCAAAAAAGAAAAGAAAATAAGGTACAATTATAAAACACACAAGTATGCACGCATACGTGTGGACATATTAAGTCCAAGGGGGAAAAAATATCCACTGGTTCTGTTTACGTTGCTGCAACTATAGGCAGCATCAACTAGACAGAACAGCAGTGGTGGTTGTACACCAGTTTCAGAGCCTCGAATATGTCAACTCTTTGTGCTTTGAGATTCTATTTTCAGAATTCATTACATTTCAGCTGCAAGAATTGTTTGTGCCAGTTGCAAAAAAACCTGACAGCTTGTCGTGGAATACTAAATAGTAAAGCAAGGAAATGTCAGGAGTTTGATGATGTGTCTTTGTCTACTTGAAAAAAGGGAACTGTGGTGGAGGGAGCAGAATGTGCGTGTGCTGCACAGTGTATGATTGATTAGAGGGGCCAGGCCAACAGAGAAGAGCCACATGACAAGAACTGGGACCCTGGTGGCCAAACATGTTAGGTGCATGGACTTTGCCCTCAGTTCCTCATGTACGATGAAGTGTGCTCATCTGGAAGCCATGCCGATTCTCCAGTCACAGATCCATCCCCTTTGCCTTTCTACTCCAGAAATTCAAGGCAGGGCATGGGACAGAGAAGGGCTGGTGCGGATGGCGGCAAGGTGGAGAAACGCAGCCACAGCTCACCTCATACCACAGACTCCACATGTGCTTGCCCATAGGTCCAGAGCTCAAATAATCAGGGGCATCGTAAGCTAGAGAAAGTTCCTGAACTACAGAAAAAGGAAATGAATAGGCCAGTGAGCAATTCTATACCTAGTACCTAAACTTAGCTATTTTATGACTGACTACTTCACAGGAGGGCTCTCCTTTATGTGTGTGTGTGTGTGTGTGTGTGTGTGTGTGAGAGAGAGAGAGAGAGAGAGACAGAGAGAGAGAGAGAGAGAGGGAGGGAGGGAAGGAGGGAGGGTGAGAGAGAGGAAGAGAGACAGAGACAGAGACAGAGAGACAGAAAGATGGAGACAGGAAGATGGAGACAAAAACTGACAATGAATGGATATGTATATATAGCACATTTTTCATTGTTTTACTAAAGGTAAAAAAGAAAAGAGCCGATGGTCAATTTTCACTCTCCTCTCTTACTGTCACCTACCATCTTCAGCGAGTTTGGCATTTCCATCTACTGAATGTTCACCACAGAGTCATTTCTTCTCTGCTGGCTTCACCGCTGTCCTGATAAAACCCGCGTCATTTCTAAACCACATGGTAGAAACAGCCCTTCTAGCTGATTCTCCTTACCCTGGCCTTTCCCTCCTCTGCTCCATCTTCTGTTTGATTAGGTGGGCATCTAAACAGAATGGCAAATTGCCACACTGCCCCTTGTTCCCAGAATCAATTCCAAACCCTTCTGACATGGCATCTGCCGGCTCTTGTCTGTGTCTTCCTCCTAGGCCTTGTCACCACCAGTTCCCACCAGTTCCTACTTGTTTGCACCGGTTTCTACCATTTCCCCAAGAGCCTCCCCAGGCCTCTGCCTCATCATGCTCTCTGCTCTGTCAAATGCAACCCTCTCAGAGTTCCAATTCCCTCTCCGGGTAGAAGTACTTGAGTCTGAGGGTACAGTGTCTGTCTCACCAGAAGAAAGCGCTGAGTCCAGACCCCAGCACCATCAATAAAAACCACAGGCTCTCCTCCCATGTACACAAGGCACTTTAGTCCATTGTAGTATATTCTAACCATCTATTTTCAATCTGCTTCTTGCATGAGACCGTGTTCCTTTTATGTTGCACTGAAGATGGGTCACTGTAACTCTAAAAGGAGGCACTTTGTATTTTCTGATCAGTTGAATAATTAGTAAGTTATGAGAAGTAGAGAAAGACAAAAAATAATCATGCTTGATATAAAAGGTTTCCATTAATTTTCCCACTTTCAGCATCATACTTTGAATACTCATTGTTACTTCTGCATTTCTCAAAAACACTTTCTAAAAATATCTTTATTACTTATGACCAAGAAAGTTGACAATCTGAAAGTAGCGATTATAGCCAGGTGCTGGTGCCTCATACCTGCAATCCTAGATTCTTGGGGAGCTGAGATCAGAGGTTTTCAGTCAGAAACCAGCCCAGGCAAGAGAGTTCATGAGAATCCATCTCCTAAAGAACCAGCATAAAATTTGAACTGGAGGCATGGCTCAAGTGGTAGAGGACCAGCTGTGAACAAGAAAGCTGAGTGACAGCACCAAATCCTTAGTTCAAGCCTTCCTGCTACCAGCACACAAATACAAAACAAATAGTGAGTATAGTTTCATAAGCCCCTGATCCCATGCCTCCATGTTTTTGTGCCCTGTACCTAAACTGACACAACCCACCTCCACCTGTCCCAGAAAGGTAACAAGAATGTGTGTGTGTGTGTGTGTGTGTGTGTGTGTGTGTGTGTGTGTGTGTGTGTGTGTGTGTGTGTGCGCGCACCATTCCTGGAGTTTGAACTTAGGGCCAGAGCACTAGGCCTGGGGTCCTGGAGCTTTAACTCAGGGACAGCACCCAATGCTTTTATGCGTTTATGCTCAAGGGTAGCACTCTGCCTTGACCCATAGCTCCACTTGTGACTTTTTGTGCTTGGTTGGAGATAAGAATCTCATGGACTTTCCTGCCTGGGCTGGCTTTGAACTGCAATCTTCAGATCTCAGCCTCCTATGTAGCTAGGATCATAGGCGTGAACCACCACGCCCAGCCTATAGCCATTCTTTTTTGCCCCTTATGTTCCTTGTATATCTTCAAAAGATTCTCTCTCTCTTTTCTGTCCCTGGGTTCACATCGGTGGTTCCGTCCTTGGCTGTCCCCTCCTGCTGCCCTGGAGCTGGGTTCATAAGGGGCTCTCCTGGCCCAAGATTCAGACAGTAGCCACACTGGGTTTTGCCAATGCTAACAACCCTAACAATGAGTGGGAGGAGAGCCCTTTGACCTGCTGCCATCTTCTGTGTCGCCAGTCCTCAGGATGGGTCAGCCACTGTTCACTGCAGCAGCAGCACAGAGACCCCAATCCTGTTTCAAGATACTCACAAGAACAAGGGCTGGTCCATTCCAGAGGCTAGAAGAAGACAAAAGGTAGAACACACGCTCCCTGCTCACCATCCATTCACAAAGCCCACCCTGCTAACCACAGCAAAAGCACAGGCTGCCATATCTGTGCAAAAGCACTAAGTGGAAAGGGGGTGGGGGTGTGACTTTGGTGGTAGAGCCAGGACATGAGTTCAAACCCCAGTCCCACCAACAAAGCAATGATGGTGAGAAAGGGTTCCATGAGGGAAACAGGGAGCAGGAGAATAAAGCCATGTAACAGAGAGGTGAATATAATCAAAATATACTATACACTGTGTATGGAAATATGGAGACCCTCCACTTGGACAATTGAGAATTGAGAATTGCGCTCAGGAAAAGACAGAAAGAGAACACGGCCAAAACAACTGTAGAAGGAAAGAAACCATGCCAGGTGGGATCACCTGGCTATGGCCAGACCCAGTTCCATTCCGTTGACCGACACTACAGCACCGAGTAAGCCAGCTCCTCCAAGACCCCGCCTGCCACGGGGTTCTCCTTAGGGGCCTCTTGGTCACAGATACCACCTTCCATGACACGCTCTCCTTCTCCCAACACCTAGAAGCCATTTCTCCACATTTTCTCCCTTGTCATTCTTCTCTCAAGACAAGCCCAGTCTCTCTCGTGAAAAGCTGACCTTCTCTCCGAGCACTGCTGGACGCCCTCTCTCCTCGCAGCTCTGGTTTCCTCCTGTCTGATGGCCAGTCTGAACTCAGGTGCCTGGTTTCTCTTTGACAATACCTCATTCCTAGGCATCGCCTAGAATTCAGTTGTTCTTCCCTCTGGAACGTCGCAAAGCATCAACTCTCTTAGGCGTGGGCCGGCTACATGTGCACAATCACGAGTCCCCACGCCTCCACGTGGACAGGGCTCAGGAAGGGCTGGGCTCTGGTGAACTGAGTTCTGCATTTTTCTTACACATATATATCTGTAAATGACAGGTGTAGTCTTCAATGAAACCTAGAAAGGATCATTCTTAGTTAAGAACTAATGGATGTCTCTGGTCTTCCTAGTTCTAGCACAGCTAAAAAAAATTTTCTATTGCTGCTGAGTAAACAATCTCAGGGGTTGGTCTATTAGCACTTGGACTATGAACTATGTCTCCACATTGTGGAAGTACACAATCTATTTCCTGTTCTATTTGATTATCTGAAATTTATTCTTTTTCTTTTTGTACAGATCCTAGGGCTTGAACTCAAGGCTTGGGCACTAGGCGCTATCCATAAGCACTTTTGTTTAATGTTCAAGGCTAGCATTGTACCACTTGAGCCACAGCGCCACTTCTGACTTTCTGTTTGGTAGTTCATTGGAGATGAGAGTCTCATGGACTTTCTTGCCTGGGCTGGCTTTGGAACCACAATCCCCAGATCTCAGCCTCCCGAGTAGTTAGGATTACAGGCGTGAGCTTCCCAATGCCTGGCTTTGTATTTTATTCTTGCCTTAGGAAGCCATCAAAACTAGATTTGAGATGGTCATATAGTGTTAAAACACCTTTTAGGAAAAAAAATATCAAATGACTGCAGCTTCAACTGTTCGTTATGTGGCATCTGTCCATCTTGGACTGCATAAATGAAAACAATATACACAATGAAGTGAAATCACTACTGGATGATGTACCTCATTCAGTGAATTGTCGCCTTGTCCCTGGGGTCCACCATATGGCTCTGTAATTCCCAAACTGGCTTGGAACCATATATCATCCCTTATGTGTTGACGGGTAGGACTGCTTCTATATATCTCTATCCCCCAGCTCCTAGCAGTGGTATAAATAAATTTCTGATGTCTCACACATCACAGCAACTTAATAACTGTTTGTGGCACAAAACTAAAATGGAAATGTGCCAAGGACGTAAGAGGGCAAAGCAAGGGTACACAGGTTTCAGAGACACATGGCTTCCCTCCGCCTTTGCCACTGTAGGGAAAGCACTTGAAAAGGAAAGAAAGCACCATGGCAGTGTCACAGCTGTGATGAAGACTAAATACAGTGAGATTAGGAGCAAGGTTGAAGTGCTATTATCACTAGCTGGTGAAAGCCTTGCCAGGAATCCACACCACAGCGTTTAAATCCATGACTCCATCCAAGAAAGCAGCAAGAAAGCTCGGAAATGGTCCTTCCTTCGTGAAGCAAAAGAAAGATGGTGGCTCTGCAAACATTTAAGAGTTGAATATTTCCATTTGATCTGCTTCTGGGTATGCATGGTGAGAAAAAACTGCCTTTTCTATCCAAGCATACTGCTTAAAAGTTCCTGCCATAGCCCAGTGGTTTGGCTCTTTCAAGTAAATGAAGAGCTGCTTCAGGATAAGGAAGGATTTTCGAAATGGAAGGTTGTGTCTTCAAATGGTTTCTTCTCAAGATGGAATGAAGACATACCCCAGACCTTTCAAGAAACCATGGGGGGGAGGGTACATTTTGAGATTACTTGTGACCTGTTCTTCTATCTGAAGATTCTTACAAACTAGCCAATGGTGAGCAGATTGTGACCCTGAGCTCGAGAAATCAGAACACGGGGCAGGGCCTACTGGGTTAGAAGCACAAATACTTGAGCAGCAGTGCCTGCCCAGTGTGTTTGCTTGACAGATTTGAGGCTGATGGTGTATGTTTCTACAGAAGTGAATTTCACCTTACTTCCGTATCCATTGTGACCCCTACAGTTCCTAGAGGGCATATTTGTAACAGTATCCAAAAGGATCTAACACAGACTCCACTTGATGTCCACCCATCTACAGGCATAATAGCATTCTTTATAACAGGCAGAGAGGAAGTGACCCAAGTGGGTGTCCAAAGGTTGACAGATGAGAAAAATGAGATGCACACATGCAATGAAACACTATTCAACCTTGCAAAAGAAAGGGAATTCTGACCCACCTACAACATAGACACAACTTGAGGACATGATGTTAACTGATAAAAGCCAGTCACCAAATAACAAATACTGTATGACTTCGTCTATAAGAGGCAAACTAGAATAGGCAAAGTTGCAGAGGTAGAAATAGAAATGGTGGCTCTTAGGGGCTAGGAAGTAAGTAATTTTTCTAAGAGTAGAGAAGATTATTTTGCAAGATAGAGAGAAGACTAGGATGGGTAATGATAATGATAAATTTACCATCATATAAGGTAAATTAATTCAGGGCCACCTAACTGAACCTTGGAAAATATGTGTGTGTGTGTGTGTGTGTGTGTGTGTGTATTAAAAAAGGAGCAAATTTTACATGAGTCTTTTACCACCATTTTAAATACGGATCTTCTTACTACATACCATGCAATCTGCCAGCCTCCACTGGTGCCACATAATTTTTGCTCTGAGCTGAGAAGATGAGGCTATCCTGAATTTTATGAGAACTATTTCTCTTCTTCCCACATAGATTTCCCTCCATTATATAAAACAAACACATCAATTGGGAATGCGTAGCGATTAATGAGACTGGGTACAATACTGATAAACAGCCCATAAGAGCACAACAGGTGTATTATTCTGTAAATAAAAAACTTAAATACATGCTCCTCTCCAGCAGTAATAATGCAAATGTTAAGGGTGTTTACTAACGCAAGCACTCATCCCTCCATTGTCATCTGTGAGGCTTCATTGTAACCGAAGTATTTTCAGTGCACAGTGGATACTCCCTGCATAGATTGCCATTTGCATAGCAAAATGTTATTACTCCGTTTTATAAGTGAGTTTATGATTTTTTATGAGAAGAGAAATTGCTTTAGCCAATATAAATGCCTCCAGGGCAATGTCCTCATCAGAGGAAGGGACTGAAATTTGTATTCGCATTTCTTATCTAATGTTGATTCTTATTTTTGAATTTGAGGAGACTTGAAAATGGGCCTAGGAATATACAGAGACTCTCTGAGCACCTCCAACTAATATATTCTGGAAACTAATCTCATTTTCAGTCTTTCCGCATAAAGCCAGGGCAGAAGCTGCCAGGCTGTACCTCAACAGAAAATTAGAAGCGGACCCAGGGGAGAGCCAAGAAGACATTAAAATCCGTAGTGACTGTATTAAAAGCACTGTTCAAAAGTAATCCCCTCTTAAAGGGCTCGAGTCAATAAAAACAAAACAGTCAGCTTCACCAAATGAGAACTACATATTCCTGACTTCTTGTTTCTTCTAAAGCATGTAGTTTGGGCTTCATCAATGAGGCAAATGCTCCAATAAGTATTGAGGTCTTAGAATATGTAGCTTAAGCATTCCTCCAGGGAATGGGGATTCACAGGTGAGTAAACCAAGACCTGATTGGCTGGAAATCGCCTGCTCATCTGGAACAGGTCATGTGCTCCTTAAACCAGGAGAGATTTATACAGAAGAAAAATATATCACATATATATATCTCAGTAATCTGGGACTCACGCAAGAAGAGGAAGTTCTACCATTAGGATGAATTTCCACTAGGCACTGGTGGATCATGCCTATAATCTCAGCAAGTCAAGGAAGCTGAGATCTCAGGATCAAAGTTCAAAATTAGCCTGGGCAGAAAATCAGCCTGGCCAGACTCCTATTTCCAATTAACCAGCAAAAAGTTGGAAGTGATAGCATGTTTGCCATGAGCAAAATAAAAAGGCAAGTAAGAGTACAAGGCCCCGAGTTCAAGTCCCAGTACTGGCATAAAAAAACTAGAAATTAAATAAATACAGACATGCATGTCTCTGCATATGCTTCAGAACCCATTTTCCTTCCTACATTTTTTTCAAATATGATTAAATAAAAATATATATGTCATGATTTTTTAAATACAATCTTTTTTAATATCTTTTATTGTAAGGGTGACGTACGGAGGAGCTACAGTTACATAAGTAAGGTCATGAGTACATTTCTTGTCAAACATTCTTACCTCATTCCTTGCTTTTCCCACTTTCCCAACTCCTCTCCCTCTCAAGTTGTAAATTTCATTTCCAACACGGTATATTGTGAGTATCGTTGTTGCATTGGTTCACTGTTTGTCCTTTGTCTCACAATTTTGTTATTCCCCTTCCCTTCCCCAAATGAGTTGAACATTATATACAAGACACAGGGCACTGAAATCAAAACAGTGACAACCTTTGGATAAACCAAAGGGGGGAAAAAAGGAAAAAAAGAAATAGCCTCACACAGGCACTGTCCCTGAGCTCTGTTTTGTACAAGGCTAGTGCTCTACCACTTTGAGATAAGGTCATTTCCAGTTTTTAAGTGGCTAATTGGAGATAAAGAGTCTCATGGACCTTCCTGCTCAGGCTGGTTTTTGAACCGCAATCCTCTGATCTCAGCTCCCTGATTAGCTAGGTTTACAGGCGTGAGCCACTGGCGCACAGCTCCTTAATGATTGCTAATGTATCACGACCACCTTGAGGCTGGCTCTCTTGCTTAACAGTTGGCTCTGTACATGCTTTTCTCATGAGTTAGGGGTTAAATTATTACCACAGACAGGAGGAGCACCAGAGAACTGGTAAATGATGTGTAAGGTACTGGGAAGTGGTTGCCCTGGCTTGAGCGCAGTCAGTACAAGGCAGGTACACAGGATGGAATGCCTTCCCCATTTGCAGTGCATTGAGGTGGTTGCCTCTCGCTTCTCCCTGGCTCCCTCACATCCGTTCACAAGGTGGGGCTCTACCTCGTGAGCCATGCCTTGAGCTCTGCTGTACAAGCAGAATATACATGACCAGCATCTCACCCGAGCCAAAGGCACAAAAGAAAGAACAAAAAGCAACTTCTTCTATTAGCCAGGTTATAAAATTGTTCCACAGGCTGAATTCCAGAAAGGCTTAAGATGGTAAGAAATGTTTTAAAATGACTTATTTTTTTAATTGCCACCTTCAGAATCCTATCACTGATGTCTGAATGAATACAGCATTGGTTGACCATCTTCATTCCTCTTCCTATCACCTCACCACGTCATTCACGCTGCTGCAGGGTGGCTGGTGCCATTGGCTCATCATATCAGAGTTTTCAGATCGTTCCCCCAATGTTTCAATTAGGGAGTAGTTCCAAAGGAAGAATGTTCGTGTCGCTCATGCTTGGTAATGCTCTCTCGAGTGGGTTGATGGGATGTATCCTTAGGATAAAGACAGAGGGGTTTTCTGTCATGGTATTTCCACTCATTGCTGATTCACAACTGTGCTGCTGAAACACATTATCACGCATAGAACTAGATTGGGTGTGGATTCTCTGCGTCACCCAGAGAAAACTCCAGGTGTCAGTGAATTATAAATAAGCCAGTAGCAGGCTGGACCCAACCGGCAGCTGTGTTTTCTTGGACGGAAGTTTGGATCCTCTCTAGTCCTAACCGAAAGAGCTCCCGAGTAGGTGAGATATGCTTAGAGCTTGAGAGATAACAAGCCGGTGTGAGTTCTGCCTCCCCATTCCAGGACTGAGGCCCCCTGCAAAGAAAGTCGAAGGAAGTGGAAGTCTAGATCCAAATACAAGAATCTCTATACGGAGTCCTTCTTCAGGTTTGTCTTTTATTTTCTCACTAGTTGGTTGGTGGGATTCCTATGTCTACCTGTTATTACCTCCTCAGTGTCAGGATTTCAGGCCTGCACCAAGACACCTGGCAAGTAATTGAGAATGTTTTTTGTTAGAGTTGGGAAAGTACAGTGGCTCCAACCAGTAATCTCAGCCCCACAGGGGATGTGGATGGAGAATAATATTCCAAAGCCAGACCTGAGCAAAATCAGGAGATCTGATCTGAAAAATAACCTAAAAAATAGAAAGGTGAGTGTCAGAAATCAGTGACTCACATCTGTAATCCTGAGCTACTCATGAGGCTGAGACCTGGAGGATCATTGTTCAAAGCCAGCCTGGGTAGAAAAATCTGTCAGACTTCATCTCCAACTAGTTAGCAAAAAAAAAAAAAAAAAAACTGGACTGGAGGCATAGCTCAAGTAGTAGATTGTCATTAATAATAATAATGATAATAATAATAATGTGAGTTCAAGCCCTAATACTGGATCAGGCCATGGTTTAAGTGGCAGAACACCTATCTAGCATGTATGAAGTCCTAAGTTCAAAACCCTAACACTGCCAAAGATGAATACATCCTTGAATTTTTGGTTTTTTCCTGGGTCAGTTCTCTCTACTTTAATCTTCCCTGATCACACAGTTGTTTTTCTTCGCAGACCACTATCTTTGATCCTCTGTATGTATGTTGGAGCTGGACCTATTTTTCCAGGTATCCATGCATTTCTCTCTTCTCAGTTGTGTATGGGTCGGATTTCAGATCCCTCCAAAAGAGAACACAGCTTGTACACCTGCAGAGAGTGTCTTTACTCTGTGTGATCAGGGGTCAGGATGCACAGATTTGTGATTCCCATGTGCACCTCAGCTTTCCAATTGTTTCCCAAGGCAAATCGCTAAGAACAGGAGGATACTTCCTACCTCCGTTTCCCAGTCGTTTTCAGGGCAACCTGCCAGTGGGAGGTGAAGAGAGAGTGGGCCTGAGCCCCGCCCCCCCATGAGCCTGGTCCCCATTTTACTCCGTTTGCATCCTATATGTTCCTGGCTGCTGCTGCAGCATCTTGGATTTATTTTACCCAGCCGCCAGCTTCCGCCACCCTCCTCATTCCAGCAATTTATAATCTATTATTCATTCTCTCCACTACATGATTCATTCTAGCTCATTGATTACTTGAAAGGAGGGAGACTCACAGTTGCTCTCAGTCTGCCATGTTGAACCCAAAGACTTTCCGTCTTTTTGTCTGTTTTCTTTCTTTCTCTTTCTAATGTTTGTTTTTCCCTCTCAGTTTCATCTGGTTTTGTAATTGCCAAACAGTGAAAGCCACAATATTGTATTTCCATTTCACATAAAAACTCTTTGTAGTATTGATGTTTTATGTGTCTCCAAATAAAAAGGGGATTCAGCCGAAGAAAATATAAACAAAGATCACTGAATGTTAATACAGGCCCAACACATTTGTATGAATAAAACCACTTTGTGGCCAGAAGTAGACCTCTAGTGGAAATCGGTGATAATGAGCAGAGGGACTGGATGAAGGAGAGAGGGAAACTAGGATGTGATTTCTTATCTCACCAAATTCTTTGATATTGTATTTACGGCTGCTATTGTATCATTGGTTGTATTATGACATTATTTATTATTGTATTTGTGGCCATTGTTATTATTTATTGTATTTATTGTATTGCTATTGTATTATTTATTATGCACCACTTTATATTATTTATTATGAATCACATTATTTATATATTTATTATGAACCACATTATTTATATTATTTAGTATGCACCACATTATTTATTATTTATTGTGTTGGTGGCTGCTATTGTAGTAGGACACCCCGCAGTCTCACACACTGCAAGAGGTGACACCGTCCTTGTGTGTTCTGCTCAGTCTCCAGCTCATGGATCACTTTTGGGAGAAGGTCATTGAGTCAAATGACATGATGATCGATTTCATCACCTTGTGGGGCGACACTGCAGGAACGGGGGGATGGCAGACGCACAGCCACAGAGATACTGTGTGCGGAGGAGGTTAGAAAGCCAGGTTTTCACAACTGAGATCTGAGTCCAAGGAGCTGGATGTACTCCACAACTGCACATAGACAGCACCTCCACCGTGATGAGGTTCGCTTCTTAGCATGCATTCGCTGTACAAGGAGGTTTCCAGGTGACAATCTCACACATAAACCAACTCCACTCCATCCGGGGCATTGACTTCCCCTTCTTAATGCCATCCCAGCAGGTTTCATTGCTCTGTTTTTGCACATGCAGATAAACTAAGGTGATCGTATCCGCCTTCCTTCCCCCTTGTTCTCCTCCTTTCCACACCTGCTGATGCCTGCTTCTCTCACAGCGCCTGTTTTATTGTCCTGTGGTCCATTTTTAAGTGTTTATTAAGTGTATCAGAGGGTTGCACTACAGTACTTCAGACATGCATAAGTTGTTTTTCTTAGCACAGTTCTCTCTACTGCTTTCTCTTGTCCTGCCTGCCCCCAGCCCCCTACATGGTATAGTTTTCACCCTTCCCGGCATGGTCTGCCATGGCTTCAAGTTCTGTACAAGTAGAATTACAAAGAGGAAATAAATCTCTCTCTTCCCCTCCCCTCCCCCACCACCCCTCCTTCACTGCCTCATCCACTCTAATCCTTCCTTCTAATTCAGTGTGATGAGCAACTGTTGAGTGAACACCGAATCTCTTTTGATACAGCTTCTAGGAGAAAAGCACATTAACTACAAAGGAAATATTTATGACCACGATCAAGCCTACTTAAGTTACAGTTTTTGATAAAATATAGCCCAAAGTAGCTATAAATATGAAGGAACTGCTAGGAGTAAACAAACCAAATTCCTTGAGTCTAAGTGAACTATGGTTGGTGTTCTATATCACCTGCACCCAGGCAGGGTCCCCAAGCTAGCCTGAGCTGCACACAAGGCCAACCAGATGCCCCCGTGTCCATCATCACTCCTCACCTTCCTAGTCAGTACTTAGTACCCTCCCCCAACCAGCCTTTTAACAAGTACAGCAACCCCCATTTGGTTATTAGTTCACATTTAGTACTGTCTGCATCTCATGAAGGAAAAAAAATCAGAAAAAAATGCAATTGTGAGGACTTTATTTGCTTATTGATTTTTTTTAAGACACTGTCTTGTGTAGCTCTGATTGGCCTCAAACTTGAGGCCAATCTCAGTCTCTTAAAGAGAGTGCTAGGATTACAGGCATGTGCTATCATACCCAGATCAATTTTGAGGTCTTGCACGCTTATTATCTTCTATTATTGCTGCTTATTGCTATGGGATGCCACCGAAACCACACAGGTAACCTTTCACTTATAGTTCTTATTGTGGGTCAATGTCTGCCTCATTATCTTTCAAGGAACTAGGATAAGACCACACCACCCTTTTGGAATAGTCTGGTCCCCAAGCTTAGGGAAGTACGCTTGAGCCTGAAGGGTCCCTTGTTAGGTTAGCACCCGTCGGCCATCTGGCCAACTTCATTGACTGCTGTCAGGTAGACTTCAACTTCAAGTGTAGGATGGAATATCTGGAAGCATCACACAATGAAACCCACTGGACCATCCTGCAGTCACCCACGTAGACAAGACCCATAACTCTACCACAAAAAGAGTAAGAAACAAAACAAAAAACCGATGTTATCACTCGTGGATGGTGGATCACCCAAACATCAGAAAGCACCCTGGGGAGGACCCTTCACACAAGCAGAATGACGTCCCCTTCTTTGCGAAGACAAAAATGGAGCTGTGCAAGATGAAGTCATCCTCAGGCTCAAGATCAAACACCCAGAGCACACACCCTGCCCGGGTCTCTGGAATGAAGACAAAGAACCAAAGGGAACACATTCATCCTAGAACAACAAAAAGAGAGAGGCACCACAGGTGAGGGAATGTGCTGAACTCCTCAGGAAAGAATAAACATGAAAAACAGAGCAGCCGGGCAGGCTTCTGCGAGACAGTTCCTCACTGGAATTTCCCTGCCGGGCTGGGTGGCTGCAAGTGACCAAGGCGGGCAGAATGGATCTCTGAGGTCTGCCTCAGCCCCTGGGGTCTCCACTGTTGGGAGCTGGTACAGGCAGCCATCTGCATGTCATGTGCCCTGCCTTGAGCCCTGGGTCCATCAGAAGGGTGTGGCAGATTCAAGAGCTGGAATTAGAACCGTCACATCCTTAAAGAGAAGCTTCTCTGAAGAAGAAAGAAGGATGGCTAATAGACACATGAAGAAATGTTCAACATCCCTAGCCATAAAAGAAATGCAAATCAAAACAACATTGAGATATCACCTCACTCCAGTTAGAACAGCAAAAATCAAGAACTCTAACAACAACAGATGCTGGAGGGGATGTGGACAGAAAGGAACCTTACTTCATTGTTGGTGGGAATGTAAACTTGTTCAACCACTTTGGAAAGCAGTATGGAGGTTCCTCAAAAGACTTCACATAGAACTCCCCTATGATCCAGCAATCCCACTTTTGGGCATTTACCCTAATGTTTACAAACAAGACCACACTAAAGCTACCAGCACAACTATGTTTATTGCAGCATTATTTACCATAGCTAAGATATGGAACCAACCCAGATGCCCCTCAGTAGATGAATGGATCAAGAAAATGTGGTATATATACACAATGGAATTCTATGCCTCCATCAGAAAGAATGACATTGCCCCATTTGTTAGGAAATGGAAAGGCTTGGAAAAAATTATATTAAGTGAAGTAAGCCAGGCCCAAAGAAACATAGGTCCCATGGTTTCCCTTATTTGCAATATCTAGTATAGGTATGAGCCAAGCGGAAAAAGTCAGAGAATGTGATGTTAGGAAAACGAACCCTCAAATATGTATTTTAATGTTTTTGTTTCTTTCATGCATGTGTTTCTAACGCATTTATAAGATTATTTCTTGGTTGCTTTGTATGTCCCTCCCCCACAGTATAACCCCTGCTTTCACTATATTTGATGTCAGTATAACATGTGGAGGAGATGGGGACAAACAAGTCGTTTAAGGATTCAGGTGGACCTGTTGCAACAATGAGAAGTACAAAATGTCATGTCAAAACCAGCCTTACAATGTCGGAGGGGGGGGGAGGGTCCCAGGACCCAGGAGGGACCCAGGAGGGTCATGGAGAGAAAATCCCTCCACAACACAGACAAAAGCAGCCTATGAGTTTCTGTTCTTCACATCGCCTCTATCCAGAAAACCCATTCTTCTGTGGATTCTGTCCCAGAGGGTCTTTGGTACTGGGAAATGGAAGTGTAGAAGCAGGAGCTAGAAGAGGAATAAGGAAGCAACTGACAGACAAGTGATTTCAGGAAGTCACTGGTACCCACACCAGGCCGAGCAGCTCCACTGGTGCCTGGAGTCTGACTCACCCAGGAGGAGCTGGAGCTGCAGGGGACGTGATCATTGGAGGTGAAGCCAAGGAAAGAGATGGAAATAGAGACACCAGCTGAGCCCAGTGGAATGTCTCACCGCCATTAGAAAGAACAAGACTGTGTCATTTGCAGGAAATGGATGGACCTAGAATAAATCATGTTAAGTGAGGTAAGCCAAGCTCAGGGAGGCAAACAGCACATGTTTCCTCTCCTATGCAGAAGCTAGATCTAAAATACCCTGGGACATGATAAATTATACACAACTCTAGACATTCACAGTGAGAGCAAAGGAGGATGCTCTCAGAAGAGGAACACAAAGGCACAGTGCCTACGTGACTCTGAACATATAGAATAATATTTATTGAAATGAACTCCAGGAAATGGAAATGAGAGGTTTTTATCCTTTGTTGTTGTTTCCATTTTCTTTACTTTTAATCTTTTTGTGTGTTTATCTGTCTTTGGAAGGGTAAGGGGGGCACAGAAACGGAGGGGGCAAAGGGTAAACAAAGGCATCAGTGGCACTCACTAGATACTATGTTGAAAATGAACCACACAACTTGTGGTTGGGGATGGGAGAGAAAAACTGGAGGAGGGGGAGGGAAGGGGTAGAATTGTCTCAGTAGAAATGTAGCTATTACCGGACATAAGTAACGGCAACCCCTCTGTACATCACCTTTATAATAGTAATTTTAAAAAAGAAAGAAGTATCAGCTGAGGCAGAAAGAGAGGAGGACAGGTAGCCTGATTCCTCTGTGCTTCTGTGCCCCCTGTCTCTCCACCATTAGTGTCTCTCATTGTCCAAACACGGGGAGAAGCCATCAGACACATGACCCTCAAGGAAGGGGAAGACAAGAGCTGGGCACAGCAAGGCCAGGAACTGGTCTGAGCTGACGCTCAATCGCTCATGCCTGTCATCCTAGCTAGTCAGGAGGCTGAGATCTGAGGATCACGATTCAAAGTCAGCCCAGGAAGGAAAAGTCTGTGCGAGTCTTATCTCCAATAAACTTCTCAGAAAAAACCAGATGTGGCACTGTGGTTCACATGGTAGAGCGCTAGCCTTGAGCACAAAGAGGCTCAGGGACAGCACCCAGGTCCTGAGTTCAAGCCTTAGGACTGACCCCCCCCCCCAAAAAAAAAGAATTAACTAAGGTTGTCTCTATGGGAGCAGGCTGGAGATGTCTACTTCTTAACTTACCATCTGTTATGATATTTGAGGAGCAAGGACTTGGGGCGTTAACTGGCTGAGTTAATGTAACCTGACTGTAAAGTCCATGATTCTACCCGACACCCACCATCTCCAGGTCAGGACTGACTGGAGAATAACTTCCTGCTACAGAAGCCCTTGACTGGTCGGTCCCCTCTCCTCTCCTCTCTCTGGGTGGTCAGAGCAAGGGCAGTGAGGCCAGGGGGGAGCAGAACCCTCTGTGGCCTCTGGGGGCGGAGGACGGAGCCTCTTGAGAATGAATCACAGGACTGGCAGCCTTTGCCTCCCTCAACATCAGCCCCTGAAGGAGGAGCTACACAAAACCAAACCGCTCCCAGGAAGCAATGCCAGTGTGTCATCTGATTGATGCATTGTACCGTGGACATCTCACCCGTGAATCTTTTCTGTGATGGCTGAAGTTCCCACACCCCTCCTGTGTGGAGTGTGTACAGGATAAAGAACATTGTAGCCAGCCCGTGGGCTGGCTTTCCTAGATCTCTACTGGGTGAGAAAGCGTCCAGCCACACAGAATGGGTGTGCAAAGCAGAAATGCACTCTTCCTTTGCCTCATCAAGCACCTGTTGAAACCTAAAGAAATTCTCATCGTCACAGCCAAACACACTGCCCTCAAAGTATACAAGATTGGCCTTCCCGGGGCTCAGTGTACCCCCATTTTGCTCTATAAAAGGGAAGGAGATGGGTCACATGGGTCTTTCAATCAACTTTTTTTTTATCTTCAACACATTTCTATGGTTTGTGGCAAAGAAACATGGTGACCTCCATCTGGCTGCCTTCTTCCCTTCTGACTTAATGCTGAAGGGAGATGATCTCTTTGTAAGGAGATGCTTTCAAAATGGCATCAGCAACTAGCTGTGCTAAGGCAGGCAGGACAGGTCCCTGGCTGGTCCTGGAGCCCTAAATCCCCCCACAAAGACACACAGGACAGCATGCCAGCCAAGTGTGCAGAAGGGCACACACAGTCCGCGCACATGGGAGATGAGGTTCACAAAGCAACCCCCACGTAGGAGGAACTGCAGCCACGCGATTCCCACGCTCAGAGGGAAGCTGCCTTTTGCTGGATGCTCGGCGGATGCCATCTTGAAATTCCACATCATTTTAAAATAAAAGCCTCTGCGTCTTCCTCCTCGCTGGGGCCCACAAATCACGTGGTTGGTCCTGAATGAATAGAGTCGTGAAGACCTGGGGATCGAACCGAGGGGACCACGCAGCAGAGGCAGAACAAAGAGAGGAGAGCCCAGGGCATGCCCACGGTGGCATAGCAGAATCCAGCATGTGCCCATCAGGAAATGGAAGAAAAGAAGACAAGATATCTGGACCTTCCCAGGAGAGTGACCTGACAGCCCTACCCAGAGACAGCGGCACAGCGGCCCTTACCACACAGAACTGATGCTGTCACGAAAAATGCACTTCACAGCTTTCCTGGACCAGCCTCTTTGTACTCTGACAGGACACCCGCCCTGCACTCCTCCCCTACGCGCGCACATGCACGCACACACACACACACACACACACACGCACACACATATACATGCCATGGTACCAACCAACCACAGCCCAAGACAGGACAAGAATGGGCAGTGAACCAGGGTACACAGCAAAGTCTTCAAGGTAAGCAAGGTTCTAGGGACTTCCACGTGGATGGAAGGAAATAAATGGTTTCCCCTGAATAGAGAGAATCTAAGTCTCCCTCTTTCCCTCCATCCCTCCCTCCCTCTCTCTGTCTCTCTCTGTATCTGTCTGTCTGTCTCTGTGTCTGTATTTCTCTGTGTGACTGTCTCTACATCTGTGTCTCTATGTGTGTGTCTGTCTCTGTATCTGTCTATGTCTGCATCTGTCTCTGTCTCACTGTCTCTGTCTGTCCATCTTTCTGTGTATGTGTGTGTCTTTCTGTGTCTGTCTCTGTATTTATCTTTCTCTGTGTCTGCCTCTCTCTGTGTGTCTGCCTCTGTCTGTCTGTCTGTCTGTCTGTCTGTCTGTCTGTCTGTCTCTCTCTCTCTCTCTCTCTCCCTCGCTCTCCCTGCAGTCCATCAAAGGCAGCACCATGCCTAGTAAGCTGACGGGCACTGATCTGCATGGCTTCCCCGCTCTCTGGCTGCAGGTGAGATTCCCAGCTGGTCGGCACCGAAGCAGCAGAACATCCCTCGGACTCCAGCGGCTTTGTTTGATGTTAGGCTATTGCATTTTTCTAACCTGGCAAAAGGATTTAGGGAGAGAGAAGAGAAGCCAAGTTTAGTTGGGCATTGATGTGGAAATGGATTTTCTCAAAAGCAACTTCTCAATTAGATGTGTGGAGTGAGGGTAGTCTTTGATTTTTCTGGCTGCCTGGCAGGTAGGATTTGGGGTTGCAGTAGGTTAATAACTTAAGTTTCAGGTAGCAGAGTTTTAATAATTTTATTAAACACAAATAAAAACTGTGGTGAATACCTTAATACAGACATATACAAATGAGAGGGAATAAACACAAAATTCCAGTGCACACTTCCATAAGTATATACAATTTACCAACAGTTTAGAACACTGAAAAAAAAAACTCACCATAACTCAGGGCTTTCTTACCAATCTGTTTACATTCAACATTGATCAGAAGCTCTTTCTCCTTCCTGAGGGAGAGGAGGGTTTTGCAAATTGATAGGTTTATCATTAGAGTCCCCAAGCAATGAGCAGAGAGTCTCTCATAAGCAACTGTAGTCTACCAATGGTTCTGAGAAGGGCGACGTAGCTCTTGACACCACACACAGTATTCCTGCCGGGTACTGCCCCATCCAGAGCCACCCACAATGCCTCCCAGGGTACGGAGGCTCCTCAAAGTACCTGTTTCTATCTCGTGTCTTCTCCCTGAAGAACACTGGCTGCATTCTTAGGACCCTTCGTCCTCACCCCAGTACTGTCCTCCTCACACTGGGGCAAAATGTTCAGCAGCTCCAACACGTTTCTCCCCATTGCTATAGATACCATCTGCCAGTCCCCAGGTCTCCTCGACCTTAGGGTGACCTTCCATCCTTGTCAGCCATCTCCACGCCATCTGAACCCATGCCACTCTTTCTGGGCACAGGAGGAAAAGACTCAGCTATATAAACTCTAAGGTGAAAACCATAAAACGAAAATTTTAAGAAAAGCAAGGAGAAACAATATCCTGTTTGACTGCCCGGCATTTAGAACCACCTCTGAATTAAATTTTTAAAAATGGCCCTTCGGTGTTAAGGGACCTTATCAATCACTGCTTTGTGTGGAAGATAACTGTGATTAGCTGAACCTACCAGGCCTCTTCCCAGACCCGTCAGCAACAGTGTCAGCTCTCCCCCTCCACATTCCAGTATCCTGCTTAGCAACAGGCTTGGAGAACAGGCTACGTGATCACCACCTTTCTCTTCCTGTTGCTGTGGTCCCAGACTGGGACTCGAACTCAGTATCTGACACTTCCACTCCTTGGCTACTGCTCTACCACCTGAGCCATGCCTGCAAAGCCAGATCACCACCTTTCTTAGGAGCATACTTCACATCTTATCAATCAGAGCTGGAACTCCTCAAGGGGAGTGTATGTAATATATGTATATTATACATGTACATATATATCAAGTTATACATTACCATTAGAAGCATCAGGAAAGCATGTATAGTTACAGCACAATGATAGCATAAAAGTCATAATGAAAATTTAAAAATATTTGAAACCACGAGCCAAAGTAGGATATCAAAATATTGGGGGAGAGGCCCAGCCTATCCAGTGCCAATAATCCAACCAAAAAGAAATAAAACAAGTATCAAAAGCAAAGAAGGTAGAATGTTTTTAAGATTTATAAATCCAAACAGAAAAACAGAAAGCCAACTATCAGCATTCAGTTGCTTTGTACTTGTACACTGACATATTGAATGAAAACACCCCTCTGTACAACAACGTAAAGATGATTAAAAATAATTAAATTCTAAAAGAATGATCATATTCCAGAGCTTTTACCAAAAAAAATGGGAAAAGGGAACCGTTTCTTACAGTGGAGTTTCATGGAGTTTGTGCAGGCTGTGAATCTTAGCTCCGATAGCTCCTACCTACCTTGAGCAGGGACAGGATTTCCTAACTCAGTCCCCAAGAATAGATTCTATAAAGAACAGGGTAACTGGACAGAGCAGAAGCCTGGCTAATGAAGTTAATTTGCCCGAAATTTCAGAAAGAACTAATAGATTAATACAAAGTTGTTCTTCAGCAAATGTGAGATTCAAAAAACTTTCCCCTGTCCCAGCAGGCAACCCGTTTTCTTCACATGATTAGCTTGCCTCCTACAGCTCTGGCATTAATATCTCCTATTGTGTGTCTTGTGGGCCTCATAAATCCATTAATGGGAAATGGAAACAACATCTGGTAGGAATACCAGACGTGGTCTCTGTTGTTCGTGTGCTTGCATTGATGCATGCCTCTTTGCAATAGGTTTATTGAAGGTTCTTCCATGGAGATCAGACACTATCTTCCCCTTGAATCTTAATTTCACTAGGATCAGAGAGTAGGACAACAGGAAATGGAGACTTGGAACCTTGAGACTGATGTGAGAAATGTGCAAACTGGCCTTCCTGAAAGACTAGAGCCCACTTGACCTGCAGCAGCTCCCCTCACCAAAACCTCATCTCCCAGATCATCCAGGGTGTTCACTGAGGCTAGGGGCAAAGATGCTGCACACCACACAGCTCCAGTTGAACAGCCCAAGCGGGGAAACTACTGGGAAAATCCACAGAGTCCCAGAATAAAACCGAAGTTTCTTCTTTGAAGCCATGACACTTGGGGGATGAATTATTGCACGACAAAATTTACCTGAAATAATCCCGTAGTTCTTGCTTTGTTGTTTGTCTGAGATGGTCACTTAAAAACAAGTGAGCTGGGAATGAGGCTTCATGGTTAGAGTGGGCAAGACCAATCCCTGGCACCACAGAAATGCCAATAGTTATTGATCATATTTCCACTGCTGTATTTCCTCAACCTCTACAGGAGGAACTTCGCCACCCAGCCTGAGGAATAGCTATACCCCAGAGAGGAGGCCCAATGCGGACACTAAATGCAGACATTCCTCTTAAGGCAAGTATGAATCTGACCAGCATGGTGTGCATCTTACCATTCAACTGCACAGCCCCTCTAATTTGGTTATTATGAATAGCCAGACTAGAAAATATACACCCAACATGAATTGTGAAGAACTATACAAGACTACATCAACCAAAATGATTTTAGAGCATATCAAGATGGGAACAAGTTGATCATTTTAATTATTAGTAGGACACATTGTAGTTTCCCAAATAACAAGTCGTGGGACCAGGCAAGGTAGCTTAGATATGTAGTCTCAACTATCTGAGAGGGAGAGGTAGGAGGATCATGGTCTGAAGCCAGCCTGAACACAAGCTCAAGAACTCTATCTACACTCTATCTCAGGTGTTTGAGCTCTTGTCCAGTGGGTATGAGGCTCTACGTTCAAAACCAAACAGAATGAGCTGCTTCAGGTCCATCGACAGCTCAAGGATGCCCTCCTAAGGATCGGTAGACCCCGGGGAAGACCAAGATTGGGCTCTATGCTCCTGTGACCTTTGTTACATTTGGTAGAGAGACACTCCTACTGAATTCTTTCCTTCCTCTGGATTGCCCAATTAAAACAAAGTCAAGAAACAGGTCTCTGGTTACACACAGAATCTCTTTTACCAGTCCAAGAAAAACAGACATCAGAAAAAAAAAAAATAATCTAACAACTGCTGAAAGCCAAGGTGGCTGTTTGGTCTACAAACACCAACCTTGAGGGACCAGAAACACACGTGGATCCCTCAGAGGATTCTTCTGGGAGCCTCGTGCCCTGGAAACCCCACCATTCATCACCCAGAACTGCGCAACCTCACTTCTTTGCTTGGAGAGCCATGTGTAAATAAAACAAAAACCATCCCCGAAGGCAAATCTAATGGCCCATGAAAACAAGACGGCTCGGCGTAAATAAACAGTGGCCAGGGTATTTATAATTGTGTATGCAGTGACACCAATATTTCTGGAACAACCGGGGCTCTCGCAAGATCGTTATGGGGTCGTGTTTAATAGCTCTACATGTTAGCAGAGCCCAGGGTACCCGAAGCCGATTTAAATTGGCTAGGAAACAATATCAATTAGAAACGACTGATGTGTGCATATTATATCACTTTTGCTACTAGTTCAGTAAAAACTATGCCAGGGCTCGGGCACTGGCTAGACATGGATGGGAAAAAAAGTAGGGAATTTATTATAGTGCTCATGGCTGAAGTGAGGGCTGGGACTGGGAAAATGGCAAGACTGGCTCGTGGTACAAACCAGATGCCAACTGCTCTTGAAAAAGTCTGGGAGACCTGCCCTAGATGTCCATCCCACCATTCAATGGCTACCCAACCCTCACCACGTCCCCAAGTGCTCACAGTCCAGTCCTCCTGTGACACACACGCATTTGGTAGATGCCCTCAGCTTCAACAGTCTCACAGGAAGTGTGCTAGATGTGATGGTGGTGGTGATGATGATGGTGATGGTGGTGACAATGATGATGATGATACTCCTGCCCTCTTTCTATTTTCACAACCACCAGCTACCTATCTCTGTCTCTGTCATCATCCATCCTTCCTCTCTAAAGCCACTAAAGAGCAGTCTCCCATTACCCAGAGCTCAAAACTCCACACACACACACACACACACACACACACACACACACACACACACACACACACACACACACACACACACACACACACACACACACCAGGGGGCTTAGAATCCCCTGAACCCCAAGAATTCAAACAAATACAGTTTCAGTTTACAGATAGCACTCCTTACATCAAATGAATAGTGGTGTAAGCACTCTTTCTTTAAACTACGGCATTATGTAAATATATATAAAATGGGTGTATATATTTGCATGCATATACATATTTTATGTGTGTGATATATGAAATATGAGTCTATCAGTGCAATCTAATGATTCCTTTGGAATATGTTAGAATTTGCTTTCAGTACTGGAATTCCCTCTCTTTATTCTTGCTGCTGCTGTTACCTTTATAATTACTATTTCACTCATTCAACACTTAGCGTTTTATTTGCCGAAGCTCTTGATGGGGTCCAAAAATATTTCCCACACACGTTTTCTTTTCCTGTTTGCTCCTCTCGAGATTGTGTGAGAGAGCCAAGATGAGCTGGTGTCTCTCCATTCTACAAGAAAGACACTGGGGATTGTTAGGCGGTGCGATTGGCAGCGGTCATGGGACTGGAACATGGGAATCTGCACGTTTGAGCTCAGTGTCCTGCCTCTTGGCTGAATCACCCTGCGTCAGTGCAAACATGGTGGAAAAAGCTGTATGACCTTATAAGTAGTTGGTATCCATGAGCTCCAACAAGCCAAGAAACCCGGGACCAAAAGCTTTAGTTTGTAAAGCGAAAGCATTGCTCAGTGAAGAGAACACAGGAGAAGGGACCATGGACAACAAAAAAAGCAGGTTCAAGTTTATGGGGGAGAATGGTACCCTGGAGGAAGAATCAACAGTGGGGAATTTCTGGCTTCCAAAATGATTCCATCCTGTTTACCCTCGAACCATAATTTCAAGGATTCAGTTACTAAACACAGAACGAAACATGCATATATACTGAAGAACATGCCAGAAGCTCTGTATCAGAGGGGAACTAGAAATAGTGAAACACACACACACACACACACACACACACACACACACACACACAATATACATATGCCAGAGGAGTGGTAAGCTACACAGTACAAGGATGTTCACACAAAGACAAAACCAAGTAATGGCACGGCTTATCCCATGCTCCCTGTGACTGAGGAATGAGTGCATCCATACTCGCTAGAACCTTTTGTACACTATATATTGAAGCACTCAAGACTGTTCTTGATTATTCTGTGACATAAGTTGACTAGGTTGCAGGGTAATAAAATTTAAAAATCATCAATTCAGTCACAACAGTTATGTATGTATATATATATATACACATATATGTATGTTATCTTAAAACAACAGATACAGCTTTAGCCTAGTGGATTATTCTATCATAACATATTGGTAAACTAGAGCAAATTCTATGCTGGATTCAAGGGACATTCTGTTAAAGTCGTGAGCATGCTTTCTGTCCTCACCTGCAGGACACTGCTGGTAAAATAAGGAATTCTAAATTAAGACCAACAGAAAACTCCTTGTTGTGTGGAAAATTAGTTTTCAAATGATCGTAAAACAGATGGGGGACTTGTCACAAAGCAAGGTATTTGCCATTCAGAGTCCTGGTCTCTGGCAGGTTCAAATTTAAAGGGTGTGATTGGCCTCACAGAAGAACCACGCCCACTAGAGAGCAGGATGCCGTAGCCATGTAGCGGCCGGCCATCTTCCCCGCCCAGCCTGTGACTTCCCTCTGGCCCTAGAGCAGAACAGGACACCAAATGCTTTCTCTTATAGACAATCACAGGCATTAGATCATCTAACTAACAGAATGTTGGCACGTGCTGATCCAGGGTTAGGAGGACAGGGTTTGAGGAGGGGCAGAGGACCAGAAAGCCCTGCATGGCTCTTTTGTGTAATTCTTTATTTAGATGGACGATTGGAGGTAGAATATACTAAATCTGTCTGCATAGGTCATTTGTGTGATGGATTCCTGGGTCATCAATAGAGGACAATTTTTATTCCGTTTTTGAACTGGAGCCATGTGTCTTATTGCATTGGGTGTTTGTGTACTATACAAACTTATTTTTTAATGTCTTCTTTTCTCACAGGAACATGTTTGGTTAGTCAGCCTCCCCATGAGGGTAAAAGCACTTTCTCTAGTCTGACACTTCAAATCATACCATGTGGATATTAGATCTTTGTATAGTATACAGAGAAGATGGACAGTGAGCAGAATTCAAGCAGCAGCAAAGGCAGTGGGAGAAATCTGCTGTGCTCACTGGCGCTGACAACGGTTTGCATTTAGCTTAAATGTCCTCCCTTCAAATTGGCCTCATCAGGAAAGAGAAAAGATCCATTTAGAATTTTAAATCACTTCCTCTTGCCAAGTATAGAAGTTTTGTCCTCAAAGAATTATATGTTTTCCTCGATTACCAAGTACTCTCATATCTGACAGGAAAAAATAATAATCCTGAGCAAAAGTGTAAGAAGAGTTTCATCAAGCACAGTTGACAAAGGAGTTCTTGTCAGTGAACTCTGAGAATTCACCCTTTAGAATGAGTGAAAGAAAGAGAAGTAGCATAGTTTGGTAGTGGTGGTGGTGGCGGGTGGGAAGGAGAAGGAAAGGGAGGGAGAGAAGACTGAATCATGGACAGGCCAAGCATTTTTATCTAGAGCTCAAAAGTGGTCACGCGGTCTTCAGTGGCTCATTTTCTCTCTTATTCTTTTTACGACACTGAGTAACAAAAGACTGCCGATCTGTTACAGGTGTACTATGACACCACAGGGATGGATTGAAGGCTGGATGCTTCCCCTTGAAAAGCGAATATTTTAGGGGGGAAATGTTGATTTTTTTCATTCAATGGATGGAAGTTTCAGTAGAATGACTAAAGCTCTTTCCAATATCCAATTTTGCTGAGAACCACCAAGCGAGCTTTTTTTCCCTCCCTTCCTTGGTGAGAACAGATGTTTTTGCATCACCACAATTAACAACTCAAACTATCTCCATTAATTTCCTGTAACATTTTCAACTTTCTCTGAGGCAACTCTTCTTGGGGCTCTCTGTAAAAAATTTTTTTCATTTAAGAGGCGAGCAATATTAATTTTGTTTATTAACATTTGGAATTTGAAAAATGATACTCATGAGCCCTTTTCCTTTTTAAGAGGGAAATATATTTAATTATGACTAAAGTCTTTGAAAATAATACATTCCACTCTCCCCGGAACTATATATAATTTCTTTGAAGTTTAATGCCTGAAGAAAATAACACAGACCAAAGAGAACCCTACAGTTTAAATTAATGCTCTTCTACTTGGGGCTAACTGCTTTGTGAGAGCCATGTGAATAAAGCAATGTCTTTATTTTTTAATTGCTATATTCCTATTCTCATTGATGATTATGACCTTAGGTTTACATTCCTTGCACATCAAGTAAATTTTTAGACTAATTAATGTAAACTCAACTTGGTTGTTTATTTAGACTCAAAAGCAACAAAGCTAAAATAGTGACTGGACCTTGTGACTAATTCACTAATTGGTTCAGTGGCTTGGGTCAGATTATATAGCCTGATTCAGTACCCTCTGTTCCAACCTGGATACCACGATTCATAAGTGCTTTCTCCAAGTCCATAGGCAAGTAATGGCATGCAATTTGAAAGCATTATGTCTTCCTCTTCCTCCTCCTCCTCCTCCTCTTCCTTTTCTTCTTCTTCCTTTTCTTCCTTTTCCCTTTTCTTATTTCTTAGCTACACAATGGAGTAAGAGCCTTCCAAAAGAAAGAGGGCTTAATTGGCAAATCCAACTCTGAGCCCTTCAGAGGAATACTGCATCTTAATTGAGATTAGTTACTTATAAACATATTCCTAATCTATCATTTCTTTAAGAGCAAGATTATCATAGTCTTTCATGTTTTAGCACCTATTGCAATGTAGGCAAACAACGCCAATTTCTACCACTGACTGAGCAAATGAGGAATTTAACAAATAAGCAAGCAAATGAACCAGTCCCTTACCCTGACATCACTGAATTGTCCCAAACATTCAAAGAAGAAGAAAGAACAGAACATATGGAGTAACAATGATGTGCCTGTTCACACAAATAATTTCACAAGCTCTCAAGTAGAGGTTCCACAATGCCTTTGTATTAGACCCTGCTTTACAGTGCTTACAAAGGCACGAGGAACTGTTCTCTTTCCTCCAGATAGCAAAACCTTTTCTCTCATCCTTAACTTTGGAGGCCATAGAACCAATACATCTTTACCCTGTCTTCGGAAAGTAAACCTCCGTGGAGGAGGATGGGATGGAAGGGAGGCTGTGCTGTTCTGTAGATACTCTTTCACAGATCTTCATCTCACAGGTTGTGGCTAACAAGTAAAACACCAGTGCCCTCACTCAGCAATGAAGTCACCCAGGCCAGAAGTTCAGATGTGTGTCCCAGCTTTAGGAAGGGAAATGTGTGCATCTTGTGTCTAGTCTGTGTCTAGGGGAGGGCTTACATTCCTGAGTGTGGATGTTTAGTCCTCATTAGAGACAGTAGCCCCTCATCTCACGAATGATCCTGAAGGACGCAAGCTTTCTGTGACATTCTCAGGTTCAGAGATCCCAGGCCAATGCTGTTGAAGAAACACCTACCATCTTAGCCTTGCAGAAGAGGGACTACAAGCTCTCCCATTATACAAGTATGGAAGCCCCTCAGAAACACAGGCTGGGCAGTTCCAAAGGCCTGAACAAGTCCACGGAAACCTTAGCACTTACTGATGCTCTCCTAGCATGTCTCATGGTGTCAAATGGTTCTTATATAAAAATTGGCATCAGAAACCTCAACTATACCCAAGGAAACAGCATGGCACCTTGGCTCAATGGCATACCCTATTCCAGATTCCCCAGAGAGGGATGATGGAGTCACAATCTAACGACTTTAATAGAGGCAATAACTTGCATTGTGTCAAACAGCTGTATTAAAAAAAGCCCTAAACTGATAGTGGCATGAAAAGAATCTGTTAGCAACTGCTTGCCAGCCAGGCATCTGAATCTAGTGTGAGAAGATATTGAGTCCAAAAACTGGAAAGGGAAGTAGATTTGCATTATTAAAACTCCAGTGGTGGATTCTAATATCCTCATCAAAACCCTTGAAAATCTTCATTCAACTGGTTCCACCACACTCTCTCACCCAAAGCAAGTTAAAATGAAGTCAGGTGATCTGTGTGGGTTAGTACATAGACCCG
Source organism: Dipodomys spectabilis (assembly GCF_019054845.1). Taxonomy (NCBI): domain Eukaryota; kingdom Metazoa; phylum Chordata; class Mammalia; order Rodentia; family Heteromyidae; genus Dipodomys; species Dipodomys spectabilis. The sequence goes on from NW_024870773.1 coordinate 27,315,958, forward strand.
GATACCCTCAACTCACAAACTGCGTGTGAGCCACTGAACCCATTGGTAGTTTGAAGGGTCAAGGGTCACCAGTTGTATGATGCAAGGGTCAAGATCTGACTCCACCAGGCCAAGTCCATGGCTAAGGAGAAAATACCCAACCTTGACACAACCCTGGGCATCCCAGGCGTCCTTCCAGCTGTGTCCACCAGGGGGCGATCACAACACCCCAGCACATGGGTGGTGCCTGCTCACGGTTTGCAGAACTTCCAAGGGACTAGAATCACAGCCTTGGGCAGAGCTGGGCTGTTCCTTGCGTGTGCCCCGCTGCATTCGCCATTGCAGGCAGATGAGCAGCCGTGTGCAGACAGCAGAGAGGCACCGGGTGTATCCACATGAAGAGCGTTTATTAAGAGTGACATCTACATATATGCATTCGAAATAACACAAAATGGAAATAAATCCACATCCCATACATCTCCTATGTATGCTTTCCTATGCCTAGGTACATTTCTTTCCCACAAAAGATGGTAATCATGTATCTCCTGGTAGCTCGTGCATCTCTTTTCCCTTAGCTATATGCCATACAAATCTGGAAAACTAGGGATTGTTTCTGATACTGGTTAGGTAGTGATGGGTAGAAGAGGGGGTTGGGGGAGAGGCAGGCAAAGGGGTAGGGGATACCCAGCTCTGGGCTCCCCTCTCCTTGGAGAATCTGCTTTGGCATGCTTCCATTGCTCTCTCTGCATCAAACAACCTTCCTGCCTTGTACATTTTTAACGGGTGGTGAAGGATGAACTTGGCTCCAGACAGTATAAAACCTACTTTGAGTTAGGAATATATGGGTTTCCTGGGGTCATAAGACTAAATGGTCACAGCTAGAGTAAGAAGCTATTGGAACGCCAGGATTTGAACATTCCCCCACAATTCCTTAGTATTTTTTTAAAGTGTAAATTCTGAATTCCTCTAAAAGCTGCAGGCTGTAGATCGGCCCCCAAACCTGTTCAAGGAAGCAGACAGAATATTCCCCCCCACACCTCCCTAACCCCCAACCCCCTGCTGGCCTCTTCCTCTCACCAGAACCACGACAAATGCGCAGCTGGGCTTATTTTAATCATCAACCCAGGCACGTTTCCGCAATAATGAATCTTCTGACTAAAGACTACAAAGTTCAAAGACTCATCTTGGCTGTGGTGTGGGAAATAAAATGCTTTGGAATTAAAGTTGAAGGAACTGAAGCAGGTGAATTGTGAAATGGCTTCAACAGCTTCTCTAAGAGACGTTTCCTTCCTCTCAGAGAGACCATCAGAGGAGACTCTCTGTAGTGGAAGCATGACTGGGCCTTTGCACAGGATCCATAATCTTCGGACGTGATTTACAACGAAAGTCGTTGACAACTTTAATAAATAAGACACAAAACATTCACAGCTGATTGTAAGTCACCATTGAAAAGTGCAGTCTTCGAGGGGTAATGTTTGAACGGTGGATGAAGGATTTCACTCCCAGGATGAACTTGTCCTTTAAAATGATCTCCTGTGAACTGGCTGATTTTTAAGTGAAATGTGTGTGGGCATACAATAAGCTTCAGATGTTGAAGTCTCATTCATAATTTCGTGTCAAGTGTACACTGAATTCACCGAAGTAGAGGTACACTGAATCAATAGATAAACTGCTAAGATGAACGTCACCTCTTGTGTTACTTTCTTGTAGCACGTCTGTGACCGGGCTGTTTGTTGTGTTGAGGTGGCAGTGTTCGGTGGCAGTCTGCTGGGATAGCCCTTGATGCTTTCTTCTCTATCCCTTGAACTAGGTCTCTGGATACACATTTTGCTGGTTAATTGGAGATGGATTCTACAGAGAGACCCAGAAGGAAAAGCAGTGTGTGGATGGGGAGCAGGCAAGGAGGTGTGCCCATGGGCGGGTCCACGGGAGGGGGGAGCACGCTGGACCATGCCTCCACACCATGCTCCCCACACTTAGGCTCCATGTCACGTGGCCCCTGTCATAGGGCATGTTCCCCATGCGTGGGCTCCACGCCACGTGCCATGTGCCACGCTCCTCACGGGTGTGCTCCACACCATACACCACGCTCGCCACACATGTGCTGTACACCATGGGCCATGATCCACGCCACACACCAATGCACCGCGCTCCACCTGTGCACTCCACGCCATGGTCCACGCCATGCGCCACACTCCCACGCGTGCACTCCACGCCACCACACTTCCCATGCAGACAGGCGGTCCCCCGCAGACCTCCCATCCGCACGGCAGAGCCCCCACGCGCGCTCACCGAGGATGATGTTTGCTGCGGATCCGGTGTGCGCACACACCCAGGGACGGAGGGCGTGGAGCCCGCGAGCCCCTGCGCATGGCTGGGGGGGGGGGTCACGGCGCTGGAGTGACATTCCTTTGGATCCCCCAAAGCCATCGCCAAGTCCAGCCTCACCTTCTCTGGACCCCAGAAAGTTGTTAGCTTTGCTCCTTTGGATATTCCTAAATGATGCTGATATTTATTCGTGGAGTGATTATTTCTTTGTAAACCTAAGAGGAAATTTCTTAATCTAAAAAAAAATTCATTTTCTAAACCTATGTGTCTATTGGATAGTTGTGTGATTGTTCTGACATCAATAGGAAACAATATATCACTGCAAATAGATCGCAAAGAAGCAAGGTGAATTATGGGTATGAAAAGTCAAACTCCACTTGAAAGTAGAGTTATTAATGAATGTTCACACTTGAAAGTTGACCTGTTAGAGAGAATGCTCCTGGATTCAGTTACGCTACATCTCTTGGTTCTTTTAAAGAACAGGGGTTTGAGCATTCTGCTCACTTTTGCTATTAAATATTAAAATCGTCCAGCAAGTGTGGATCCCACCCAGAGGCCAGAAATCATTGGTAACATCTTCCAAGGGCTGTCTCTGGCTGGCGCCTGGGGATTCAGGAAATATTATACAACTGTCAGTTTGATGTGCCTCAGGAGGCGGCTGATAAAAGAAGCTGCTCTACCAGCATGAAGTCTCCGGACAGTGTGGAAATGTCACCGAGAATACCAGGAACGCGGGGATAATAGAACCAGTGGATGATCGCTGTCAGATTCGAAGCCCACATCCTTATCACTTTCAAAGGACTGTGCTGGGCAGGCTCTCAGCACTCTAATCACTCTAAATAATAGATCTAATCGATGCCTATCTTACTAGGTAAAATTCAAGCTCCTTGGCAGGTTCAAAGTGCTTTCTGTTTGAAACAAAAATCTTATTTTCGAGTTCCTAATTTATTAAGGAAAAGTTTAAAGAGGCTTATCTTGGAAAGTTTTTATTATTGAAGTATAAACCCATCAATACAAACACACCAAAAGACCTGATTGTAAATGGAGGAGCATTTTGGAGGATGGGAGGGAGGGGAAGGAGGTGCAGGGGGGGCCAGGAAGGGCTGGGAGGAGACAAGGGGTGGAAATGAGGGCAATTAGTCTCAAAGTTCACTGTACTCAGGAAATTTCAGAATGAAACCCATTCTCTTGTGCAAAGAAAGAAAACTCCAATGGTAACATCTGAATAACTGATGTGAACGTGAGAACTTTCAAGAACTGAAATGGGACATCGGACTTCATTAAAAATTTGACTTCACTGAATTGCTTGTGAGGTTTGGGCCTGGCCTTGTGGGCTCTAAAACAGGATTATGGATTTTAGGACAGTCCTGTGCAGGTGTAGTCCTTGTAAATAGGAAGCTTCATGCTACGTATATGCAGGGTTCTCCTAATTTTGAAACGATGTTGGGAAAGTGACCATGGTGATGATCTCAGCTTCACGGACTTCACTTAGCATGCAGGAACTCTACTCTCTCCCTCTCTTCCCCAACAGAATGAAACAGATGTACTATTGTACCTAAAGCAGGGCCTGCAGTCTTATAAATTCTGAATAAATGCTTGTTGACTAAAAGCCCAATACTTCATTACTATTTAAAATGGAAGATCCTTTTACTTTAAAGCCAAAGCTTTTTATTTGATTATTTTATTTTATTGTCAGTTGTGGGGCTTAAACTCAGGGTCTGGGATCTGTCCCTGAGCCTCTTTGTGCTCAAGGCTAGAGCTCTACCACTTGAGGCACAGTATCACTTCTGGTTTTCTGGTGGTTTATTGGAGATAAGAGTTTAATGGACTTTCCTGCCCAGGCTGGCTTTGAACTACAATCCTCAGATCTCAGCCTCCTGAGTAGCTAGTATTATAAGCATGAGCCACCAGTGCCCAGCTAAGCCAAAGCTTATTATATCTTCACTTCTCTTCTATATAATATATTGAGCGAATTAAAATCACTGACCACACGGACATTAAAATGATAATAAAGGGATATTAAGAGCTCCGTACCCACAAGTTTTATAAATGAAATATATTTCAATTTCTTGAATGACACAATCCACTAAAATACTCCCAAGGGGAAATGAATAATGTGCATCAGCTTATAGCTATTAGAGAAATTGATTCATAATCAACAATTTCTCAAACAGAAAGTAGCATGTTTAGATGGTTTTCTGGTGAATTCTAACAAATATTTTAGGAAGAAATAACACAAACTGTGTACAGTCTCTACTAAAGAATAGAAGGGCAAAGAAAAGTCTTTAACAAATGGTATTGGGGGGGGGCTGGGAAGTTGGCTCAGTGGTAGAGCACTTGCCTTGCATGCATGAGGCCCTGGGTTCAATTCCTCAGCACACATAAGCAAAAAGAAAAAATGCCGGAAGTGGCGCTGTGGCTCAAGTGGAAGAGCACTAGCCTTGAGCTGAAGCGCTGAGGGATAGCGCCCAGGCCCAGAGTTCAGGCCCCACGACCGGACCCCCCACCCAAAAAAAAGAAAAACAAATGGTATTGGGACAACTGACTATCCACAGGCAAAATAATTTATTTAAACTCCAATCTCATACTACCTACAAAAATTAAAGCAAATATGTTTAACAGTAAGAGCTAAAACTATTTTTAAAAATTAGAAAAAATAAATCTTTGTGATACCACAGGCAAAAGAGACAAACACAAAACAAATAAATTGAATTTCCCCAAAGTTGAATACGTTTTCACTTTCAATGACATCACAGTTGACAAAGTGAAAAGATAGTCCACACAATAGGAGAAAATGTGTGCCAATCATATATCAGATAAAGAAATTGTACTCAGCATATGTATATGCATATATATAATTATATGTATATATCTATCATATATTATGCATATACACACATAGATGCATATATATATATGCAACAGACTCTCACAAAATTACAACTTAAACATAAAAAGATGAATGGCAATTTTAATGTGGGCAAAGGACTTAAGCTGACCTTTCTCCAAAGCAGTTATATATCTATCTATCTATGCTTATGTATCGATCTATCTAGTGCATGTGTGGTGTGTGTATGTGTATACAATTGCATATGAAGAGATGTTCCATGTCATTAGTCATTATGGAAAAGCATATCAAACTCACAAGATGCCAGTTCATGCTCAAAAGGATAGGTATAACCCAAAACACACGCTCAACATCCAGTATGGTGAGAACACAAAGGAATTCGATCCTCACACTTCACTGATGGGGGTGTCCAATAGTGCTGGCATCAGAGCCAGGCAGTAACTGAAGACATTAGCACAGTATTGCCACTGGACCCCGCATCCATTCTGCTGAAGCTACTTGTATGTTTGAAGCACATGGTCTGAACTCTTCTCTTTGAGGATGCTACTAATTCAGCCACTAAAATGTGACAAGCTACTTTTACACACGTGCATAAATCATGCCAGGCAAAGTCCTTCATTCCAGGGTGCAAACTTTCATTGTCAATACAATTATTCATTTAATTGTTAATACATTAGTTATTTCTGTTCGTGTGTGTTTGCTTCTCCTATCTGATATCTTCTTATTTAATCAAGATACATTTGTATCCATAAATCTAAAACTTCACACAGCACTTTTATAGTTTTAATAATCATAGGTTTATGGATGGGTTATCATTTCCTTGATGAGCATAAAGTCTGCTCAAATGAGGCTGAATCCTAGAACAGGAAAGCAGCTGCCATGCGTACATCAAAGCGGCTCTCTGTTCTTTGACCCAAACCACCTGCTGTCCCTCCCTCAGATGTAGCTGGAGAGAGGCGGAGTAGGGCACTGCAAGTCTGTCTGCTCAACGGGCAGGGTTCTGGCAAGCATGCTGCCCAGCTCCTTCTGCCTAGGAGTCCTTCATGGTCTTCATCTCTGACCCAGTCTTCATCTCCTCCTCTTCCACTAATCAAAATCCTACCACAGCCCCCAAAAATGATTTTTTTAAAGAGCTAACAAGTAAAGAACGAGCCTCATTCCACTCATCACAATGGGTTCATATTCTCTTTGTGTTTGCATTAAATGGTTGTTGTAACACGTTGATGGAACACACTTTTCCCAAGGGCAATTCCTGCTGCCGTTTCCTGTGCTTCTGTTTTGGGCTCTGCAGATGGCAGTCCCATCCATCTCTGGCCAGGTCCTGCTCCCTTGGTCATGAGGATCCTTCTCTGGAGGACAGTGATGTCATCTGGTTCAAGGACATGAGAAGGACTCTGCCAAGTGCAGATGGCACCCAAGGGTCCTCACCACCCGTAAGGAAACAGAAGAAAGAAATAACCAGCCAAGGCTGGTGTCCCTTGATATTTTATTACCTCCTGTATTTTCACAATTATCTCTTCTGTAAACGCCCATGAAACTAACTAACTAGGCATGCCTAGTGTGAAATAGAAGCCTGATGATCAAAAGGAGAAGCTGCTTTTGTGTACTCTAGGCCCATGGGTTTGGGGGAGGGACGCCTGCCTCTGGGGCAGAGCTAAGGCAGATGGTACAGTGAATGCTTGCACCCACAGCTTGGAGCTTGGTCCTCTGGGTCCAATGGCCTTTCAAGGACTGAGACTGCTTTCCTCCATTCCTCCCTCCACTACGTTATTCTAAGAAGGTTCAGAGCCTGGGAGGGAAGCAGGAACCTCAGACCTAGGGAGAGCCGGCTAAGAAGTGAAGGTGGCCTAGAGATTCTCAAGTTTGGAGTCAGTGTCCAAGCTGAGGGTAGGCAGGGCACTGTGCCCTTACACTATGATGTCTGGCCTAACACGATCAGCACAGGAAGGGTGTGGAGAGGGAAGAGGGGTGGTCAGGACCATGTGAGCCACAGAACATGGGACAAGGATCCCACCCAGCAAGGGAAAAGGAGAGAGAGGACGTGCTACAGGGAGGAGGAGGAGGAAGATGGGCAACTGTGACTGGAGGGTCTAAAGCCATCCCCAGGGATCTGGTGAGGGACCAGTGCCAGCCTTCCCATTTCCCATTCCCTGGATTGCTTCATGTGTGCTTCAGGGGACATCATTTCCCCTCTATCTGTGTTCTGGAATCACCCACAGCTTGATGAGATGTCTATTCTTACAGGCTTATTGCTATTCTAGTTCTTACCCTCATTCCTTAGCAGTGTCTACAATTACAAAGACTCGGCACCGAAAAGAGCTTCTATTGGGGTAATTAAGGTAAGTTCACATCCACATATAGCTGGCTACCCCTAATTAAAGCCCCGCTAAGGGAAAGAGGAGAGATAGCAAAGAGAAAAGACTTGGCTGACAGACTTCAGTAGACTAAAAACCACTGTAGAATTGTTTTATTGGCTGAGAAATTGATTCTGTATTGGCATAAGTTTGGACAAGGTTAACGAAAGATTTTTTTCAACGCCTTGATTAACTTCAGAGCATCTGCCTTAAGACAAATGGACAATAAAAGCTTTAAAGTTTAAAATATAAATATATTCTGCATGATTGGAAAATGGTTAAATGAGAAGGAAAAAACCATTCTGATATAATTCCTGCTTCATTTGATTCAGGGTGCAATAAAAAACCAACTTTTCTGAGATATTTTATCCTTATTCAGTGAACATCCCCACTCTTCTTTCAAATGCTGGTGTTTACATTGGATTTTTCTAATCCTTTTAAAAGTAAAAGTTTTAAGAAAATCCCTCCAAATATGTAATACTTTATTTGTTAAATTTGGCTATTCATATTCTTAATTTCACTTGTACCACAGTAAAGTCAATTCCAACTTGTTGGAATTGTTTGTGTTGCTAACAATAACTTCCACCTTAAGCATAAAAATGAAATGTCTGCAGGCGTGTTTTAGAATATCACAATGTTCCAGAATGAAAATAACTCTTCAAATATAATGTTTGAGTGTTATGGTCCTAACATTACATTAATTATAGTGGAAGGGAATTGTAGCCCCTTTTGGTGTGTGTTCAACTGGTAAATTGTGTATTGAAATAGATCATTTCAGACTAAAAAGCACAAGAAAAATAGAACACAAATGGTGTCCAGAGAGTTTTATATTGACTCTGTTCCATCCATCTATCCTACATCCATCCATCCATCTATCCATCTATCCATCTATCTTGCATCCATCCATCTATCCATCCATCCATCCGTCTTTCTTGCCTCTATCCACCCATTAACCAATCAACAAAATAACTGTCTCAGAGCAGGTTCTGCATCAGCCACTTGCCCACAGCAAGCAAGGCTCACCAAGACCCCACCTGGTCCTGCCTTTACTCTCACTGCACAAATGGCCTTATTTCCTACCTCACACAAACACCAGCCATCAGGAGACTTCTACTTCCTCATAACAGACCTACTCACTGTGAGGAATGGAAACATGCCCTTCTTTCTTTTCAAGAATTTTATTGACAGTGTATATATTTAAGGTATCAGCACTTATTTTGATTGTCAAAAATCCTTGTGACCAAAGTCAACCCACCTCTCCCGTCATCACCACATAATAGCCAAAACCCACCACTGCACTTAGCCTTCCAAGAGACTCATTCATGGCTTCCTTTTAATTAACTTATTCATTTACTTCTTTGCAATGCTGGGAATTGAACCCAGAGCCTTGCCCTTTCTAGGTAAATGTTCTACCATCTGAGCCACTTGACTGAAAATGGGTGGAGGTATACATTTCATTCTAGGGGAGTGACCTGATTTAATAGGTGATAACAAGAACACTGAATCAACCCAGGAAAATGGGAATTGGCCAAGGAAGATCAATGATGCTCACCAATGAGAAAGTCTTACAAGGAAGCCGTGGGGCTGTGGGAGGGGCTCTCTGCCCTGTAGCCCTGCTGCTGAGACATGTTGCCCTGTCACAGACTCACGCCAGCCAATCAGACCACAGCGGAAACCTCAGAAATGGGAACCAAAATAAACCTTTCTCTCCATATGTGGTTTAGTGGCGAAAGCTAACCAACACATACCGTAAAACCAACTACTCACTACTCAGGCAAAGTTTTCAAGCCAGAAACAAAGTTGACTGGACCAATGTAATGTGTTCTAAGTTATACATTTAACTGAAATGTATTCAGTTTATATACACATATGTATATTTATGTGATATATGCATACAATATGCATATATGTATATGTTTATATATGTATACATATATATAATTTCTTTGGTATTGGTATGGTCTCTTATGCCTGAGTATTTAATAACTATGTACATAAGGGTTGTTGTTTTTCCAAATAGATATTTCTTTCATATTTTTCATCATGGGCAAAAGCAGTGAAAATAGTCTCAATTCATCTCCAGAAACAGCTAATATTTTTAACAGAATGAGGCAAAATGCTAATTAAATAAAGCAAGCTAAAAAAAATCTCACAAGACTTACTTCATAGGATTTTAGTAGTTAGCAGACTTTACAGATATCCACATGGGTGCTTCTAGTGATCAGCTGAGAAAACCAAAACCCAGAGAGGCCAGCACAAAGCCACATGAGACTCTCACCAGCCCTTCCACAACACACACTAAAGCTATTGTTTGAATATGGCTTGTCCAGACCAAAACTCATTTGGAGGGTTGGGTTGTATTAGGCTATGGCTGGGTTCTGAGTGTTCCATCCACTAATGTGAATGGATCCATGTTTTCCTCAAGGGACTAGCTTAGTCTCTGGAGCCTAGATGAGGTTCCTCACTCCCCAGATTCATTACCTGGAGATTGTGCTCTCTGAGAATAAGTTTTGCTTTCTAGGACTTCTCTCTCCTCTTCTCTCACACTCTAGTAGCCAATTAGAATTAGTAGTAATAGTAGCAGCAGTAGTAGTAGTAGATTGTTATTATTATTCAATTATTATATCATTATAATTGTTATTACTACCATGGCGGGCCTGGGTCAAATGTGAACTCAGTCAGTCTTTATGAATATTCCAGCCTTTGGCATTTTGTTATGACAACTCAAAATGGACTGAGTCATTTGATAACTCTTGTGTGAGGGCACTGTGGAGGGTGGTGGAAGGATGGATAAACAATGCACCAAAGAGTGTACCATCTTTATTGAAGGCAGAAGTAGTTCAGGTCTCCCTAATCCTAAAGCAAAAGTCTTCCCTCCTCATGAGGGCAGGTTGTTGAGATGGTCTTTGTAGCTTCTCTTTGTAGCAGGTCATGTTAGCAATAACCAACCCAACCGCACACCGCGACAGTAGAACTCATCACTGAGGGCTGGCCTTGACTTGAGATAAAGAAGATTTAGGCAATCCATTATTTCCCAAGTCACACAAACAACATCCAACCCAGAGGTGGCGTCCCCTCTCCACTTTCTCCTTCATTTCAGGCCACTGGTAAATTATTGATGCTCTGAAGCATGGAAATTCAGTGCATAAATCAAGAACAAGTCAGGTTTTTTCTGTGCTATTGCAGAAATATCAATTTGCCACATCATTTAGCAGCAAAGAAGAAAGCTGCTGATGCAATCTGGGGAAGCATAAGCAATGAGCCCAATACCTTGGGGTAAAATCTTGGCCATTCTGACCAAACTGAATTTCTCCTAGTTCCAACGAGAGATGTTAACTGGTGGAGAGAGTATGACGTCAAAGAAACACCCACACCCCTCTAGTCTCGGTGTTAATTTCAATTATTTAGACTTCTAATTTTCTCCCTATGATGAATTCACCCTCCTAGGCTACACAACTGCTACCATTAGCAACTTTTTATTTGTTTTTTCTTTTATTATTCATTTTAATCATTTATCAATGGCTTCCCATATCAAAACAAAATTCCAGTACTGGCAAGGTAGCTCCGCAGTAGAATATTTGCTTAGCATGCATAAGGCCTTCAGTTTCCTCCCTAGAACTGCAAGAAAACAACAAACTCCTTCTAGAAGACCAAATCCAGATGCCTTATTTATCTTGACAAGTACATATCTAAGTTTTTTTGTCGAGTATATATTCAAGTTCCTCAACTCTGAATAGAAAACTCATAAGCCCACATCCCCATAGGCTATAGCCCTTGTGAGCAATTTGTTATATGGCCAGAATTTCAAGAATTGAAAATCAGGTCTCTTCAGGGACTAAGATATGTGCTAGTTAGCTAAGATAATAAGAATCCTTCCTCCCTGCTCCAAAGCATTGGAGAAAATAATATAAAAGCTCAGTATCATTAGAAGCAAAACAAGCATGGTGGTATATATACACTTGTAATCCCACCTACTTAGAAGGATGAGACAGGAGGACTGGGAGTTCGATGTCAACTCAAGCAAACTTGAAAACCCTAATTCAAAAACAGTGGCTCAAGAGGTAGAACACTTGTCTACCACGTGTGAGGCCCAAAAATCCATTATCAAAGCCTATAATTTTCAACCAACTAGAATTTTTTTTTACCTCTCCAGATTGGGAATGATCTATTTAAAAAAAAAAAACCTAGCATGTCACATGACAGCCCAACCCAATTTGAGAAGAAAGAAGTTAAATGATCTGGAGTTTCCACTGTCAAGTTGGAAGGAAAGGGTAAGATCCGATCACTGTGGCCTCGTTTTCTGCTTGACAAAAAAAAAAAAACCCACAAAGAGTACTTATGAGAATTGTCCTCTGTTATTAAAGTGAGCTGATTGCTTCAGCCCTTCTAAAATGTTTTGTAATTTTAATTTTTCACTAATGACATTTTTAATAGACTCCATGATAAATGGCTGCCAGAGCCTGGCTCTCAGCAGTGTTGATGTGTGGGCCCAAAATGAGAGCGCCCCTAGTGTTTTTACACAGATTGGAGTCATTTATCACCTAATGCTGGGGCCAATGTTCATCTCTGATCTACAAGCATTTTTTTTTCTCCAGCTGTTACCAAAATCTGTCCTTGCCCACCCTGTCATCTCTTCTGAAGATCTGTGTGTGAGGATCTAATTTGCAGGTAGGGGTGTAAGGAATGATATTATGCACTCCTGCACAGAATCCGAGAGGAAAACTCCAATCTGCTCTCACAGGAGACTCCAGAGTGGGAAATAACACCATAGCTTTCGATCCCACAGTAACAACTTACTTATAGGCAGGGTTCTGATTAATTTGGAGATACCCTGCTTCATTTCACCCTACTGTTGTCAACCACCTAGTAATTCGGCTAGCTTTGTCAAATGAGGGCTTTGATGTTCCCATGCATGAAAGGCAACCTGGAACAGATTTTGTTGTTCTGATTTTAACCTATCACTTCCTCTGACAGACTAAGGAAGTTCAAAAAAAGAGGAAAGAGGGAAGTGAGTGGAGAAGCAGGATATTGGACAGCTCTCATACCACATGCGCTGATAAACTATGAGCTGCTAGCTATGCTTACATGAATGGTACGAAAATGTTCGAAGTTGTCTTATTTGTGATTTCATAGTTTCTTTCATTTACTCATTCATTACCCAGTATCTGAGCTAGACACAAGGAATGCATGTATGACTAATTATGATGGAGAATATCTTGTCTATAATTTCCATGAAGTTGTGTTACCTCTTCATTATACATGCATGTATGTGTGGACACACACACACACACAGAGTAGAAGATATAAAGTGTAAGTAACTACCTTCTGAATAGGTCTGGAGTTGCCCAACCAATACAGCAAAAACTGAAAAACTGCAACTGCATCAAATTACAAAGCTTAAAAAGAATGACTAGAATCAAGAGACAACACAGAATGAGAGAACATTTTCACCAGCTATTCAATGGACAAAGAGCTCAGATCCAAAATATACTAAGAGCTCAAAGAACTAAACGGCAAAAAGAACAAACTACCCAATTAATTAATGGCCAAGTGAAATGTATACCGTTCTCAGAAATGCGACTAGGTGTTGGATACAGGAAGAAAGGTTCGACACCCTTAGCCATAAAGGAAATGCAACCCAAAGCTTAACTATTCCATCTCAAGACAGTCAGAACGACACTCAAGAAAACAACCAGCCACCAATACTCCTGAGTATGTGGGAGAAAGAATTCCTGGGAGGCCAAAGTTTCTCACATTCTTGGTGAGAATATGAAGTAGTACAGCTGTGGTGGGGAGGTAAAATTAGCACAACCACTATGGAAATCAGTATAGAGGTCTCTTGAAAAATACAACACTGTCTCAAATAAGATTTTTCAGTCATAAAAAAATGTTTATGGCTGAAAAAGGGAAACAATCCAGAGGTCACTCTGATATTCTGTATTGTTAAGCACACGAGTTAAGCGATATGTAGGGTACAAAAGTGAATGTTGATGAAGAGCTTGAAAACCAAGCTCATAAGATTCCTCAGCGGGGGAGGGAGGCAGGTCAGGTGTCACTCCATAGAGAGGGCTTCCAAAAAGATCCATATGTGGGGCTCCAGTGGGAGTGGAACCAAAGTCACCTGGGGTGCCACAGACCCCTCCTCCCCCTCAGCATTTCCAGGTGAGGTCTGGAGAAACCTTAACAAGTCCCCAGCTGAAGAGACACTTCTGATCCACAGACAGACGTCATAGAACCTGCGCACTAAAGCCAAGGTAGAACACGGGACAGAAACCTTCCTCCCACAGGGAGGATCAAGTAAGCCTTCCTGGTCTCACCAAGAGGAAGTTGTGGGCCTAGAGACCCGTAGGGAAGCCAGGCCTCATGCCAACTGCAGTTAAGTCAGGTTGAACCATGAGGAGACAACAGGAAGGGTGCCGTCAGACCCCACAGCCTGGGCATGTTAATTATCCATTCCAGTTCCCTGAGAGTTCCTGTGCTAGAGGGCAGCAGTGTCCACAGGAGGCCCTGGCCCACTGTCCTCTGGGATCTTGCGCCCTTGAACCATCACAGCTCAGCAGGCCTGCTCTGACCTTAACTCACCATCAGTACCAATGGCTCGGTCACTGGGTGAACAACAGATCCTGTCCCTTGAAAACACAAAGAACCACCAAGTCTCTTTAGCCAAAACAAAGGTGGGACTTTTCACAAGGAATTGGAATAGAGACATACACAGTTTCCATTCCAGCTTTAAAAAAAAAAAACCAAAACAATAAAACATCCACAACAAACAAACATTAGCTTATTCGCTTGGCTTTATCACCATTTACCAATTGTGTAGGCTGGGTTGTAACGTCCCCATGGAAAGAGGTTGAAATCCTAGATTCCAGTGACTCAACATGTGGTCTCATTTAGAAACAGAGTTGTGATAAAAGTCACCGAAAGACAACTTCAGTCGTTATGATAGGCTTCATCCGTCCACACAACCGTGGAGACCCAGATAGAGACACAGGGTGGATGGTGACATGAAGTCTCACACTAGAGGAGGCTGACACGGGTCACGGAGGACTGGAGCAGCATGCATATTCCACCAGGAATGCTCAGTGTTGCTGACTGCCACACAGAGCTAGAAGGGACAAGATAGCAGCCTGCCCCATTCACTCTGTAGGGAGCGAAGCTCCACTGACCTTTATAGCCTCCAGATTCCAGCCTCTACAACAGACAGTCATTCCCAGCAATGATACCTGCTGGGTCAATGCTAGTACACCAGTTCTTGCACATGCCCCAACCCATACCTCCTGCATTACAACTCCACCTGCTGTCTTGTCCTATTGAGCGCCCTTTGCAATCAACCTACCAGGCACTTAGCCTCAAACCACATTTCACAGAAAGGTTTATTTTGTACTTTGAGCAAATGATAGGACAGGACATATTTTCCTTACGGTCCCCTGTTTTTATTTGGGGAGAGGGTGGAGGCATAAAATTAGCTTTGGCCACCCACATCCAAGTGAAAGACCAATCAGTAGCGATGCAACACCTGCCAGTCTCAAGCCTGACATCTGCCAATCATCTAGCCACCTGCCTCTTCCTTCCACCTACCTTGTCTTCTCTTCACAGGAGATATAAGGAAGCAGAAAGCTCATGGATGGCTGATGGGAGTTGTTTGAAGTCATAAGAGCCAGGGTCTTCCCCCATCCTGTTAGTATTTTAAAAAGTCAGAGTTAGTTGGAATCCATGATAATTGGATTTATGACAGGAGAGGAATATTGGGAGGCTCCCTACAGCAGTGTGGTGCTCAGAACCTGCTGTCACCTGCAAAGGTAGCATATCCACCCACACAGCATGGAGAACAGGGAGCAGAGAGACATTTCCCTTAATTATATCCTAATTAAGGACGGAGTAAGGGCATGCATTCTATACGGGTGAGAAAACTCAGAAACCCAATCATTAAATCCCTACCCCACAACTGCTTTTAACTTCAACCCTTTGTCTTTAACCACTTATTTTCTTCTCCCTTTCATGGAAACAGAAAAGGATAAAGGGAGATGAAGGGGAGAGAGAAAAACATCAATGTATATGGAAGCCATCAACACCCACACAACCAGGCCTCTGTACTGCCGCCAGACATTCACAAAACAAATGGGCAGTCTGTGATTTTTTTTTTCTCTATACAGTATTAGTCAATCTCACTGGGATACTAGGCTGTGAAGTTCTGAGACATCTCACACAACTTGAATCCTCATAGTCTTTTTTTTTACATACACAATCTCACAAAAGTGAGGAGAGTGAGCAAATAAGAAACCCCTACTCTTTCATAGAACTATATCTGAGACAAATAATAAGATGATAAATAGCCTACAAAAAGAACTAGCTTGAGAGATTTCTCGTCCACGTTTCCCCATAGGATCTTGGCTAGGACCCTACTGGGGTTGGATTTTCTCAAGAATCAGATTTAAATTATCCAATTGCACAGTGAACTTTTCATGAAAGCTTAGTCCTGGGGGAGAAAAGGACAGGGGTCCTCCAGGAACCAAGTCGACTGAGCCCTCGTGGTTGGGCCAAACCAAAAGCCAGGCACCTGAGGTACAACTTCTCATTCCATCCTTGAGAACAGGGCTTCCAGGAGGCATTTGTTCCATTCTTTTCCAATATTCTGAGAGGCAGTAACTTGCCTGGATCCCGCCACACCTCAACAGATGGCAGAACTACGATTTGCTCCCAGAACTCGCCGATGCTAAAGGGAGGGCTCCCGAAGTCTACAGGCTGCTGGAGTGAGTGTTCCCTACAACAAACCTGAAGAAGGCTTCCATGGAGCAAAAAACCAGCTCCAAGGATCCCAGGCTGTGGAGATGACTCGAATGTGATTGCCTAAAGCAACACAGCTGCAAAGCATATATCCCAAAACCACCATTTGCAGAGACCTTCCTTCCACCTGCAAGCTGTAAAGGCATGTGCGAGAAGCCAAGGCTGCCTTCTGTGTATAAAAGCAGCTCCCAGCAGAGGGGGCTGGGGCTGTTGAGTGAGGAGGAGGTGTGGCCAGGCCAGGCTTGGTTTCTCTGGGCACCATGCAGTTGCTTTGGTTTTTCTTGCTCTGTCTTGCATTGTCTCTTCCCATGAGCGGCCAGCATGTGCCGGAGTCAGTCGATGATTCTGTGAGGCTCCACTGTGGCCCACGCAGTTTTAGGCTCACTATAAACCACAGCCACACATCAGAGAGTCAGATGCTAACAGCTTGGGGTAAGTCCACGGCCACACCTGGCCTTGTCTCTGCTGCCCACGGCCCCTTCCTCCTCTGACACACTCTGGCGCCTGTGAACCAAACAGGCTGTTCAAAGTAGAGACTCTTCTGAAGCTGAGTAGCCTGGGGTTGTTCTCAGTGGGTCTGAGGTGTCTGGGTTCGTGGTCCGCCACCTGGGACCTGCATGGCTGTGCCTTCCACCTTGTAGACAAATACGGGATGGTGTACAGGCTGCAGAATGACTCTGACTGTGGCATCTGGGTGACGGAGGGCCCCGGTGGCTCCGTGGTGCTGGAAGCTGCCTACAGCGGCTGCCTCGTCATTCCGTGGGTGAGTAAGTCTCAGGGGCATGGACGACAGGCTGACTTCTGCCCTCAGCCCGGCTGATTCCACAGCGTGTTCCCGCAGGGCTCCTCCTACACCCTGCTGGTGGAGGTGAAAGAGGCAGCTTTGGATGGGTCCACACTGGCCAGAGAGAGGAAGGTGTTCAGGTGTCCCAGATCCATGGGTGTGTCAGGTAAGGGCTGTCAGCATGGGCTGGAGGGGGGGGGGGGGGCTGTTGTTCCCCTAGGCCTCCCTACCGGCTTCCTGCAGCCACACCTGAAGCTCATGGAGAACGATTTCTGATGCTTTCTGCCCTGAGACCACAACTCTCCTCTTTCCTTTCCTGGACCTCAGCGGGGCTTCTTGGTGATTTCACTGGGGAAGCGGGAGGGGTGTGGAGCCTATCCAACTTCAGAAAAAACCTGCCTGAAGATCAGAGCTCAGCCTCAGATTCAAGCTCAGCACTTGTTCTCAACACTTGGCTGCTCAAAACATAGCCAGGGTGAGTCATACTGAGCAAGTGACCACCAGACCCCATCCCAGACTAAAAACCCAGTCCTGTGTTTATCTGTGTTTTTGTGCCGGTCCTGGGGCCTGAACTCAGGGCCTGACCACTGTCCCTGAGCTCCTTTTGCTGAAGGCTAGTGCTCTACCATTTGAGCCACAGCGACATATCAAGCTTTCTCCAAATAGTTTATTGAAAATAAAAATCTCACGGTGTTTCCTGCCAGGTCTGGTGGCTTGGACCCACGATCCTCAGATCTGAGCCTTGTGAGTAGCTAGCTAGGATTACAGGTGTTAACCACCAGCACCTGGCTGTGTTTTAAAGCGGTCCAAGGCAAGCTGGTGAAGAGCGTCTAAAGAAAAGTGGGTCATTCCTTGAAGAGAAGCAGCCAGCTGCCACTCTTTTTGGATTTCCCCACAGCAGAAAGGACTTTGGCTTGAGAGTCTCTTACAAGGTCATTTAGTGTGAACCTTCTCTTGTAACTTGGTCAGGCCTATCGCTGCGGTTGGTAAGCCCAGGAACTCCAAGCTGAGGTGGAATGACCACAGGCACCCTATTTCCTAGCTTGTTGCTCTTCCCTTCTCATCCCCAGTCCAACAGGCTCTGGAGGCTCATGTGTGCAAGTCGGTGACTGCCTCACACAGGCTGCCTTGTGGGCCCTCGCCCATCTCCAGAGAAAGCTGTGAGGAGCTGGGCTGCTGCTACAGCTCCAGAGAGGAAGGGGGCTCCTGTTACTATGGAAACCAAGGTGTGTGGGGCCCCCTGCCGAGGTGGGGGTGGAGGGGAAGCATCAGCGACCTTCTACGAAACCAGAGGAGGGGGACAGCATTGCTCACAAGGCCTAATACACAGAACATGAGTGAGCAATCTAGCTAGAACCCGGAGCCTCCCTCTAAGGAACAGAGCACTCTATTGCCTTCTGTTGGATGCTTTTTCCTCAGAATTAAACCATGAAACCAACACTCAGACCTTCCTTAAGAAATTAAGTCTAGCAGGGCGCTGGTGGCTCCTGCCTGTCATCCTAGCTACTCAGGAGGCTGAGATCTGAGGATCATGGTTCAAAGCCAGCCCAGGCAGGAAAGTTCCTGAGACTCTTATCTCCAATAAACCACTAGAAAACTGGAAGTGGTGCTGTGGCTAAAGTGGTAGAGTGCTTGCCTTGAGTTGAAAAGCTGAGGGACAGTGCCCAGACCCAGAGTTCAAGCCCCACAACCGACCCCCCAAAAAAAAGGAAAGAAATTAAGTCTAGGTGCCAGGTATTGCTAATGGATGGAAAAGAAGTCATTTCCACTACCACCCCCAAAGAACAACAACTTTGGAGGCTGATAGGTTGAATGTGGTTTTAGAATCCTAATCCTAGATTACTTCTGTCACAGGCTCCAAATCATGCACACCTGCGTGCATGCACACACACACACACACACACACACACACACACACACACACACACACACACACACACACACACACACACACACACACACACACACACACACACACACACACACACACACACACTCTCCCAATCAAAATCTCTCCATGTGCCACACTCCATCTGCATTCTCCCAGAGCAGGAAGAGCAGATGCCACCCCATCCTGCTTTACAAACAGGATGCTGAGCAGGAGTTCAAACAAACCCACAGTGAGACCTGGGCCCAAGCAGGCCAAGTCTTCTTCCTTAAGCTATGGACATCTGGGCCTGCTGCAGGCTCACCCCTGGGAATCGAATCCACCCAGCCGCTAGGACAGGGGGTCACAAGCACAAGCTGCTGAGCTGAGGTGGATCAAGGGCACAAGGCAGACTCGCAGCTTCTCTTGTTCCAGTGACCACACACTGTTCCCAGGAGGGTGGTCTCTCCATCGCCTTGTCCAGGAACGTGGTGTCGCCTCCCCTGCGCTTGGATTCGGTGCACCTGATCCTCAGGAATGAGAGTGGGTGTGGCCCTGTGGTGACCACGCCCAACTTTGTTCTCTTCCGGTTTCCCTTCACTTCCTGCGGGACCATAAGACGGGTGAGGACAGCTCTGGGCATGGGGAAGGAATGGCCTGTAGCTGGTAGGGGAGAGCTGGGATGTCCTGGCCACGAAGGGTGGTCCAGAGTCTTCTCTGCTGGTATCAAGCCAGGAGAACGTGTCCTCAGAGAATTCTGAATCCCCCCTTTGTGTGTAGCTAGGACACAGCTTCTTATAGTGAGCTACTGAGAAGACCCATAAGAGGCCACCACCAGTCACCTGATCAGGGACCCGGCAGAGAGGCAGGGATGCTATTTCTGCCTGCTCACACCATGCAAGCCCCAGAAGGGGACGTGGAGCTTAGCTGAGAAGCCGTGGGACCCGCTGAGGACAAAGGTACCCAGCAGGCAGGAGAGGCAGCCTTCTCTTTATCTGCCCTTGCAGGTCGTTGGAGACCAGGCAGTGTATGAAAATGAGCTTGCAGCCACCAGGGAAGTGAGAGCATGGGGCCACGCATCCATCACCCGAGACAGCGACTTCAGGTAAAGCCTGTGGGCCTTGACCTTGAGAGGCCGGCATGCCTTTCCTAGGGCAAACCTTCTACCTACACCATGCTTACCAACCACAGGAGGTGCTGTCCACCGCCTCTTGCAGATCTGGCCGACCGTTTCCTTACATCCAGGGCCACCAACACCACCCCAGGACCTCTGCTCTCCTGCTGCTTCTGTGTCTCATCTGGACCTTCCCTTCTACCTCCCCCGTCCACTCTGAGGCCAGAAGGACCCCTTTAAGACCTGACCTTGCCAGATCTCACCCTTGGAAGTTTCTGGTCTTTTCCCTAGCTGAAAATCAACATGACCATAACCTTCAGGGCCTTGTATAAAACTAGCCCCACTTCCTTCCCAGACGGGGACTCGAACTCCCACTGCCTTGCTTACTCTTTTGGCCCAGGTTGGGCCTTCATGGGGCTCCCGATGGACCCAGCATTGTATGTGGCCTCTCATTATCCTCTGTCAGGTGCTCCACTCCCTCCTGCACCTCCCTTCAGTAGTTTTCACTCTTGTTCCTATCAAGTTACCTCTAAGCTGTCCTTGAACACTCTCTTTGCAGCAGGAGCTCAGGGGACCATGGTACCATGTTTATTTCTTTCGGGGGGGGGGGGGCAGGGGGGGAGTGGTCTCATCTCCAACCCACTCCTGCCTACATACTGGTCAGCCCAACTAAAATAACAACTCCACAGGGGCAGACGCCACATCTGTCACACACAAGAAACATTCTAGCACTTGATGACAGCCCAGGAGTGAACATGGAAGGAGGTGGGGCCCATCCCTCCCAGCCAACTGGCTGAATGTGGCCTTTATTGTTTTCATCCTGTAGACTCCGAGTCAGCTGTAGCTACTCTGTGAACAGCGACAAACTCCCAGTTCACATCCGGGTGTTCACGGTCTCACCACCGCCTCCTAAGACCCGGCCCGGACCCCTCACAATGGAGCTCAGGATTGCCAAGGGTAAGGAGCCTTGACACTGAAGTGTACAGCTACAAGTCCCAACCCTGGCCCTCTTCTGGGCATGGCCGCCCGCACTTAGTAACTGCACACTTTGTCGAAGTATCTAGGGGTGGAATACATGGTCTTGAGTGATGCGTAGGCTCCTGGTTCTCTCTTGACCCGATTCAATTTTGCTCTGGGGCTTCCTACAGATAAAAGCTATGTCTCGTACTATTCCACGCGTGACTACCCCGTGGTGAAGTCGCTCCGGGATCCCATTTACGTGGAGGTGTCCATCCTTCACAGGACGGACCCCCAGCTGGGGCTGATCCTACAGCAGTGCTGGGCCACGCCCAGCCCCAATCCCCGGCACCGGCGGCAGTGGCCCATCCTGGTGAAAGGGTGAGTGGCTGTCCCGTATGTCCGTGTGGATCTGGAACTGGAGCCCATCCTGATGGCCAGGTCTCTTGACTTAGATGCCCCTATGCTGGAGACAACTATCAGACTCAGCAGATCCCTGTCCAGGGGGCCACGCGCTTCCCCTCCCACCACCGGCGCTTCAGCATCTCCACCTTCAGCTTCATGAACTCTACCCAGGCGGGAAAGGCCCTGGGGGGTCAGGTAGGGCGTTCCCTTCATGACTTCCATTCCTCTGCAGGGATCTGAACTCCCACAACTCCTACTTGCAGTCCTGCCTCCCAGCTGTAGGTACCTTGGTACAGGGTAACCTTGGTACCACTGATGTCTGCCATGGTGGCTCTGCATGGGCGTGTGGAGAGAATATAATTTTCTCAGCTGCTTTCCCAGGGAGAACAAAGCATGCTGGGCAACCAGTGGCCTGGAGTTGTAGAATACAATCCAAGTGCTTTTGGCTTTCAGGTGTACCTGCACTGCAGCACAACCGTCTGCCAGCCTGCAGGGGCCCCATCCTGTGTGGTAACCTGCCCTGTGTCCAGCCGTGAGTACTTCGCTCCCTACATCAACCACAGACCTCAAGGAACCTTGAGTCTCCCTTCTAAGCATTGTCAACCTCTAGCTGAGTGACTCCACCCAAGGTTCACCTTACTACTCCAGCCTCTGTCAGTGTTGACAGTGCATTAGAACACAGACACACAGATCCCCGGATTCTGAGTTTTGTTTTTTAAGACACTAGTTATAAATACTCAAGATCATTCAACATAAAGACCTTTTCCCACACAAATTGACTCCTCTAGAAAACAAACCAGGCTACAGCCTATACCAAGCTTACAGTGACATTTGTATTTAGCTAGTTCCCTGAAGTAAACGTATACAGGGGAATGAGAAGGCAGGAAGGCAGATCTGCAACAGACTTCTAAGTGTATTCTCAAGTTGTGGCTCAGTTTCCAGCGTGTGCATGTGTACACCCAACTAATTCTCACCTGTCTTGTCTCTTCACTGGGATTCATGATGGCCCAGAGTTTTGAGGCCCTTCTAGCGCAAAAACAAAACACTACCGTGAACTGAAATGGTAGTTACCGGGCAAGGCACTAAATGCTTCTCATCTAATTCTGATGTAGTCTATTACCCCACTTCTAAAGGACTAAATCTCAGACTGACTTTTTCAAGATGCTGTAACAGACCAACAGAAGTAGGATGCAAAGCTCTGTCTTCACTTCCTGCTTTTATAGATAGTACTTCCCTGAGATACAGATCCCCTAGGTACTGATCTCTGGGGAAATTGAGGTTAACTGTTAGCTACAACTCCTCAGAACATGCTCAAGTTTATACTCACACACCCAGGTGAGAGTTCTATAAGGTGTACCATGACCTGTACCATGACCTATACCATAACCCTCCCCCCATTCCCACCTGTGTAGAAAAATTTTAACCAATAACTCATTTTTCTCTCCTCAACAGGAAGAGGAAAATCTGGCCTCTATTTTGAGAACAGTACTGCCAGCATTTCTAGCAACGGCCCCATGATTCTACTCCAGTCTGCTGTGGACCCACCAGAAGAGCTGAATAAATACCCCAGTAAGTGGGAAGAGAACTAACAGTCCAAAACAAAGCTGCTTCCCGGTGGGGCATGGTGCTACCTACCTGTAATTTCTGTGCTGGGTGGGGGAGGGGTGAAAGGAGGGGGCAGAGGCGCGAGAAAGGAGGGGGTTCTAGCCTAGCTGGAGCTACGTAGTGAGACCTGATCTCCCAAACCCAAAGGAAACAAGAGTTACTTCCTTGCTCACTCCTGGCTGTCCATGACTGATCAGGGTCTTCAGTTTGAGGGAGACTGTTTTGCACAGATCACTTGGCACATTCCCACATATGATAACCCACTTTCCTGTCTTCTTAGGCACGCCTGCAGATTCCCCAGCTCTGTGGGTGGCAGGAATTTCTGGCTCCCTGATCATCATGGGGGCCTTGTGCGTGTCCTCCCTGGCTCTCAGAAAACAGATAAGCAACTGCAACCAGATGTGTTAAATAAAAACCAGACTGTATTCCTAATGTGTGCTGAGCCTGTCACTCATGAGATAGAGCTAACCTAACAGGAACCTGTCTGTCCTGGGCATCTGGTCTGACCAGCTCAGGCCCGCATTGTGTCCAAGAAAAGAATTTTTTAAAAATAAGACATGGCATCTTCATATTCCAGCTCTACTAGCTAGCTTCTGGTAGAATACAATTCAACTATATAATTATGTAATTTATAATGGGTATTATAATTTATATATATCAGAACTAAATATCTCATGTTTTATAAAGCTAACAAGAGTATAGACCAAAACCCTCCCACATGAGTAACCACAGAGACAGGGCTCGTCGTCTTCAGGTACTAAAGAACATTTAGACTGCTCATCCATAACTTTCACTGGATGTTAGGATCATAGCAGCCTGGTTAAGAACACTTACTGGAAGCGAGGTGTGATGGCACACACCTATAATCCCAGCACGTGGGAGGCTGAGCTAGAAGAGTTCCAGGGAAGTTTGGGCTGCATATTTAGAACCTGTCTCAATAAAACAGCTGGGCATGTAGATCTGTGGCAGAACACCAACCTCAAGTGTCCAAGACCCTGAGTTCAAACCCCAGTTTGGAAAATTAAAGGCACTCTCATTCCTAGTGTCTACTCAGTAAGTCTGGACTAAGGTGGAAGCTTGCATTTCTAACTACCTCCCACAGTGTGTAATCAGTCAAACCTCAGCATCCTAAAAACCAACATCTAGAACACTGACTAAAAGCATCTGACTGGGTTTGATTAGCTGGAGCTGGCTCACTTGAAAGAACCTTAGTTTAGAGACGATGTAGTAGTTCACACCTGTAATCCCAGATATGTGAGAAGAATGGGTAGAAGGATCACGATCTAAAGCTAGCCATGGACAAAAGCATAAAACTATCTGAAAAAGTGTAAAAAGGAAGGAGACATGACTCTACTGGCAGCATTTTCCTCAAAAGCATGAGGCCCTGAGTTAAAATGGCAGTACTGTACAGGTAGGTCAGGGGGTGGGAGGGGAGAAGTTTTAGCTTTGAGCCAGAACTGATAAGCAATCGCCTACAGTTCAGTAGTTAAGACTGGTAGGAAGGATGAAGACAGGATCTATCCCTAACTTGACAAGACGAATATCTGGTTCAAAGAACTTTCTAGAAAGTGATGTTATTGGTCCTAAGCTAGAGTTTTGTCTTCCTCCCACAGTAATGTCTGGAATGGTCTGGACTGACATCTCCTTACCCTAGTTGTCACCCTTCAAGTAGCAGCTTTGTTGTTACCAATCTCACTTCGAACTGGGTCTCAGGGGAGAAAGAATGCAGGATGCTTTTTTATCCTCCTAGAGATTTCTACACGCTACATGCTCTTCACGTGACAGCAAGGGCCCCTGGTGCTTGCTGCAAGTGTTCTTGAACCTCAAGACCAGTTGACAGTTGGCATTCTACCTCCATGTCTGGAATCTGGGACAGATGAAGGATGAATAGCCCACCCAGTGAACGCAGCTCTGGACTTGTGTTCTTCACCCCATATCATACTGGAAAGACATGGAGATGGAATTCTAGTCTATTTCTTGAATGTATTCTTCCATGGTACAACCTGGTGACTAGAGTTAGGAACAATGTTTAGAGGTCTTGAAAAGCACTATGAAAGCACACATTTGATGTACGATCACACAAGAAAAGGATGTAGAGTCATGGAAATGTTAATCGGCTCCATTTAGCTATTATACAAAGCATACATAGTTTAAAACTTGTCAGAATGTTTTTTTCTTCCATGCGATTGTTTCTAACACATTTATAAGATGATTTCTTTGTTGCTTTGTATGTCTCTCCCCCACGGTATAACCCCCGCTTTCACTGTATTTGATGTTATAATTTGTGGAGGGGAAGGGAAAAAACAAATCGTTTAAATAGGGATACAGGTGGACCCATTGCAACAATGAGACATACAAGTTAGTCAAAAACAAACTTTACAGTTTTAGTAGGGGCGGAGGAGGATGGGATGGGAAGGGGAAACAAAGGAGGAGGCTACCATGCTTGATAAGAAATGTACTCATTATCTTGCCCATATAATTGTAACCCCTCTGTACAGTATTTTCACAATAAAAAAAGACATGATCAATGTACATAATCTTGATCAACTGCAAAAACAATTTAAGCCTGTTAAAAAGGTAGCACCTTCTCCCCCTCAGACAGGTAAGAGACCCTAGGCAGAGAAGGTGGCCACCAGGAGAGGGAATTCTCCTTTTTGTACCCAGACTTCATCGTGTCAGACTTTCCTCCTGAAATTCTTGCCATTGTCTGGGATGCACAAGGTAAGAGCTCAGGAAACGTTTGCTGTGGGAGATTGCACCAAACTATGCCACCATCTGACCAGATTCAATGAAACCTAGAAAGTCAAGGCTGAATTCGAACCAAAACATGGTTGTTTCTTCACATAGGAACTTGAGCCCAGTGGTCTCTTTTGAGGCTGACAAATGATCTGCCTCCGACAGCAGCCCCCTTCCTAGCTTTGTGACCTCAGGACAAAAGCACCTGATATGCAAGCATGGAGAAACCTTTTGGCTACAGAAGGTCACGCAACTCTGGATGATACGGAAATCCTCAGACTCCAGGTTTCCTACTGAGAGGCCCACAAACCCCTTGCTCCCTTTGAGAAAATGTACTTACACAGGATAATAGTGTCAGGTGTCGTCAGCTTCAATCTGGGGACAGCTCTGGTGTGGTCTTCTGTTAGTAAAACCGACCCTTGCCTTTGCAAACATGCTGTGACTAGCTGCTTTCACTCAAGACACTAATTTCCAGCTTCACCAACATGATAGCACACGTTGGCTCTTCACTCCTTTTTATGGCTAAACAAGATCCCACTGTTCCCTCTTTGCCTACCCATTTATCAGCTGATGGATATTTGGGTTGTTCCATTCATAGGCTACTGGGAACTGGCTGTGGATATTCAAGCACAAGTCCTTATGTGGATGTATCATTCATATATATAGTTTCTCTTCAATATATGCCTTGGAGTAGAATTTCTGGGTCCTAGGATTGTTCCTTTGGTATCTTCTTTTTTTTTTTTATTTTATTTTTTTTGGTCGGTCATGGGGCTTGAACTCTGGGCCTGGGCGCTGTCCCTCAGCTCTTCAGCTCAAGGCGAGCGCTCTACCACTTGAGCTACAGCGCCACTTCCGGTTTTCTGGTGGTTTATTGGAGATAGGAGTCTCACAGTCTCTCCTGCCCAGGCTGGCTTTGAACAGCGATTCTCAGATCTCAGCCTCCTGAGTAGCTAGGATTACAGGCGTGAGCCACCAGCGCCCGGCTCTTTGGTATCTTCTTTTTGTCTTAAGTTTCCAATCAATCCTAATGAGGTTTTTTTTAAATACAAAAAGGTATCAAGACAATTAAAAGGGTTCTTTATCCTACTGTAAAAGACTGGCCTAGCCAAAGTATAAAAAAATTCAAACTATACAGGAAAGCACAAGTGTGCACAGTGGGCCTTTAGTTTACACAAGTGTGACAGCTCTGTTCAGGTCCCCATTTCTAGTTGCCACTATTAGTTTTCTCTCTGTATCCATGAAGTCTCTCTGATTCCAATGGCCTGTGGCCCTCATAGAAGAAGGCCACGGGAGAGACAACATGAATATGAGCTTCAGGAGACCAAAGCAGGGTCTTTTCCTTTGGCATCTCCTCACAATACTCTACACCGGACAGCCTAGATCCCACGAGGACTTGGATTGGACCAGGTGGGCAGGGGGAGTACCTATGTTTACTTTTCTTGCAGAGTCCTCTAGAGCACACACACAGGTGCTTCTATGTACTTGGTGGGTTCTGCATGTGGCTGCAGCTCTTGACAACGCTCTGGGCACTCTTCCTCAGACCCCACATGTGTATGTACTATGCCCGGTATTTGCTATTATCCAGAAGGCTACAGAGGAGACCAGAAAGTGTTTACTAATAAGTCCATGCCTAATGAGGGTCAAGGATGCGGCCTTCCGTGAAAGGCACACTTAAATTCCATGAGTCAGCCATCTTTGCAATTCCCACAATGAGCACCTGGCTTCGTCTATTGAGGTGACTTTTGTGAGGTGACATTGAGACCGCAGACGCTCTGGGGTGAAGCAGCACTCTTGGTTCCAGGCCAATCAATGCGCTGCTCTGTGTTTCCTGGGAGTAAGCCTTTCCTGATTTCAACAAAGGCCTTCGCCTCGCAAGACTGCCTCCGTTGACGTTCTAGCCTCAACTCCAAGCATCATGTTTGCTTAGTCAAAAAATGTCATTACTTAGAATAGCTTTTTGAAAATTATAGAAGCACTGCTGCCGTGATGGACTGGGGCAAGAGGACAGCAGAATACAGTCATGGAAGAGTAGTCAGGGCACCCGGTCTACATTTTTTAAATATCGAAAGGTATATTACATGCTAACGATGCCCTTGGTAAGTGGCGCTCTGAAACAAGTACAGCAGAAAGGGAACAGTTAATCTGTGGCTTTTAATCAGTGAAATAAATATTGAGAAACGGCAATCATTGCTTCTTAGAGTACCTGGCCCCTCTGCAAGCAATGTCCACAGCTTCTTTTATTGGGTGCTCTTGGTGGCCAGGAGGTGGGTAACGTTATGATCCACAGCTTTTATGGGGGGGAAATGTCTAAATCTCACAATGTGGATTCTGTCTTGACGTACCGAGCTTGTAGAGAAAATGGGTTTGGGGTACATTAGCAAAAGCCATTGTTTTCCACAACAAAAAGACCAGGTTTAAAAGGGCAAATGGCTGATCTATGCCCAAGTTCTAAGTCACCAAACCAAAAACAAGTCATGAAATGAGTTTCTGAGAAATCCAGAAAAAGATGACAGTTAAATTTTCCAAATAGAGCAGTTTCATTTACCAAGATCACAAAGTTCCCTAGTCCTTAATCTCTACACAAAAGCCTGGGATTGCAAGATATGAACTTCTTGTTTCCAGAAGGAAAGTATCTAGTTAAACAACTGATCCCCCATTAGCCACTGTCTTCCCTCTTCCCAGTCCATTTCTACATCTAAATACCACCTCTTCTGCTCAGCTCACCAGGCTACTGATCCTGTTTTAGGGGATGAAGTAGCACTGGATTCAAGAATCAAAAATAAACCTGATTCCTCCAAGGTGAAATGTCACATGTCTGTCACCCAGTTTCTCAGGAGGCTGAGATGGGAGGCTTACAAGTGGGGAGCTCGCAAGTTTGAGACCAACCTGAGCAACATAGCCAGCCCTATCTCAAAAAGAAAGCAAGAAGAGAGAGAAGAGAATGAAAGAACAAAAGAGAGAGAGAGAGAGAGAGAGAGAGAGAGAGAGAGAGAGACGGAGAGAGGGAGGGAGGGAGGAAAGGGAAGGGAAGGGAAGGGAAGGTAATGGGAGAGGAGGGTTGGGGAAGGGAGAAAGGGAGAAAGGCAGCCAAGCAAGCAGAAAGGAAGGAAGGAAGGAAGGAAGGAAAAAGGAAAAAAGAAAGTCAATTAAAATCTTCAGTATATTGTGATTTTGCCCTTTAACCAACGTAATAAACATTTTATGAATAAATAGTCAATAAATAAATGTCACTGTCACCACAATGCCGGCCAGGCTGACCTCTGCAATACTCCTCAGTGAGACTTAGAATCTAAGAAAACATTGAGATCCTGTTTTCTAGGGCACCCTACTTCGGACCTCAGATAGCGTTCTGCTTTTGTTTCTGGAGGTCCTTGCCACATCTGCAAGGGAGGGGGGTTGTGAATAGAGGAGGAAGAGGTTAAGGCAGGAAGCAGAGAACCAGCAGCCAGCAGACTTCTCTCCTTAGCTCACCTCCCTTGGCCTAGCATGCGGACCCTGCTCTTCCTCCAGACCCAGGTTCCCCAGTGAAGTCCAGCACTGCCACACACAACATGAAGGCCTTCAGGCCTAGGTGTGACCAGCGATTCAAAAGTCAAGTCAAAGATTAGAGCTGAAAAAGAATGAAATGTCTTTGAGCAGCGATTGGTACTGGGGATTTAACTACTTCCTGAGTGAGCTTTGATCTCATGGCAATGACAGTCACCACCACCCCCAGTTCAATAGAGCAGTTCTAATGATCTTCTCTTGCTAGGTCATTAAATATGCATTTGCTAAAGTCCTGTCCCTCCACCCGGAGGAGATGTTATCATAATGACTGATTTGCTTCCTTTCATTAGAGCCAGATATTTTTGCACACCTTTTCCCAGGTGTATTGCACCTCCTTCCTCCTCCCCTCCAGGAGAGTGGGGTCTGCTCTTAGAGACAACCAAGCAGGGGTTGAACTGGTTAATCCACTTTCCAGCCTACAGTCCCTGAAAGCAGAAATGGGGTCAACACTTCCAGGCGGAGGTCCAGAGGTTGTAGAAGATAGAACCCAAAGGGCGCAAGTGAGGGAGGAGTAGTGAGAGAAACAGGAACCACTCAAGGAAACTTGGCCAACTCAGCCCCTGCCCCAGGAGACAGGTACTCCATCCATCCCACGCTATTTTTTTCTTTCACATTTCTTTTTTAATTCTCTAGCTTAAGAATCAAAGTGTATTTACTTAAGGAGAACTACATTAGATTTTGTATATGTCTACCTTGTGAACTGATTACCACCATTAAGTTAATTAGCATATCCCACACCTCCTATAGCTATCATTTCTGTTTGAGAGCACTTTTTTTTTTGTGCCAGTACTGGGGTTTGAACTCAGAGCTAGGGTGCTGTCCCTGAGGTTTTTGGCTCGAGGCTGGCACTCTACCACTTGAACCACTGCACCACTTCTAACTTTTCATAGTTAGTTAGAGATAAGAGTCTCATGGACTTACCAGCCTGGACTGGTTTTGAACTGGGATCCTCAAATCTCAGCTTCCTGAATAGCTAGGATGACAGGTGTGAGCTAATGAGAGCACTTTTAGGATTTAGTTTCTCAGTAAATCTTTTTTCAAGTACGGAGTACAGTATGGTGAACTATAGCCGTATTAAACTACCTCAGAGTCCGCTTCTGTCCTTTCAGTCCGCACGTAACAAACCATAACCCTAATTCAGTTGGCAAACTTGCTGGAGCCTCATTCAGTAGAAAAACCTTGTCACAAATCACTGAGCCTCAGCCAATCACAGAGGCCAACCAATTCCATCATGTTCAAATGAGGCCCAGAGCGGGCTGTAACCAATGAAACTGCCTCTAGACCACACTTCTAGTTCCTTCTAGTTCCTTCTAGACCACACTTCTAGTTCCCTGCCTGCGTTGCAGAGTGGAGCTCTCTGGCTCTGTCTGGTTCTGGGAGCTACATCTGGGTTCATCTCTGCCATTTAATTTGCCTACAGTTTCCATGTTAACAGTTCCTGTGTGCCCTATTGGGTTCCCAGAATTTATCCATCTTATAACTGGACGTTTGTGCCCTAGAAACTTGGCACCCAGAGAGGGGGCTTCAGTTCTCCACCTCATCACAGAGAACCTCAGCCATCAGTGACAGGGAACACAGAGAAGGCAGCCTGGGGGCGGGGGGAGGCGGGGGGGCGGGGGAGGTGTGGCCCAGACCCGGTAAGGAACTGACAGGGGGCAGTCACACAGAGCTGGAAGAAGCTGGCATGGACATACATGGCTCAGAGTAAGGCACTGCAGATACAGTTACATACACGTTATCTACCCTTTTTTAATTATTAATAATTTTTAATTAATTAATTTATCTTCCTAGACTAGTTTTACAGATGCCATTACCCTGCCCTAAACCCTCTGGTATGTAGTAGTAGTATTACCAGCTGAAGTCTGGTATTAACCTAATAAGGGCTACTCATTTCCCACTGCAGCCTGGAGAGAAAATGGGGATTTCTCGAATGATGGGCCGCTGCTCTGCACTCCGTTGATTATTTCACTGAATACTATTCAACTCGGCCAAGTTATTTGAACTTGCTTTTGAAGATGCCATGGGGCATGTTGTAAGAGGAGTGGAGGGGTGGGCATGGGTGGTGATTCATTAAGTCTCACGGGGATTGAGATGACCTGCTCACAAAGCATCACTGGAAATGCATCCAGCACAATACCCACTGCCCTATGGAATGACTGCCACAACCCACAGCCACCGCTGACACCTGTCATGTAAAGCACCGGGCCAGTCAGGCCCTGAGCGACAGAGACCTTGAAGAGACCTGCCCTACAAAATTGTATGCATGTTTCTCTTCTTGCAGGTTTCTGAAGGAGCCTGAATATGACTCAACTAGAGCATGTCCCTATCTTTTCCATGTTAAAAAATAATAATTTAAACTCTGTATTTAACTGCACAAGGTATCAGAGGGCAGAGAGCCAATTTCTATACTCATTCCATTGTGGACAACCATGTATCTGAAAAGCAGGAGGAAGTGACCTTATGCTAAGATGAGGCAGTATGTAAAATCTCGGTGTCTTCAGAAATCAAGTCCTTGATTGGCTGATGACACCCACATCTACTGACAGGGGAAGGTTTACACAGATCAGGGGGAGAAAGCATGAAGGTCGCTATCAAAGCTAGTGGAACACCTCTATGCATTTCCCTGAGTAAAAACACCAACCATCCAGCCCACAGAAGCAGGCACTACTCACCATGTGGCACTAGACATGTGGCTGTGGTTGTAGTTTTCATCTGTTATGATTTCTCTACCTGTCAGAAGGCTTTTAGCAAGAGTGTGTGGCATTAAAACTATTACGAGTGAAATACTAACTTCAAAAGATGCAGCTTACAGCTTAAATATCCTTTCCATTCCATTGTAGTTTCTGGGGGAGAATGAGGCTTGTATCATTCATCTGATCTAAGACAGCTGTCCCAGCTAGGCAAAACGGATCCCCCTGGATTGTTGGAGGGAAGGTCAGAAACAGGAAGGTGCTTGTATCCACTTAGAGATGGTTTCATGGGTCAGGTTTTGGTTCAGGACACTATGCTGGAGATAGGACAAAACTTTGAAGGCACATCTATAACAAGAGCCATCTTTAGCTAGGACAGGAAACAAAGACAGAAGACACGGTGTTGGTGGAAGACAGCCAAGGTTGTGGCGTTCAGGTACATAAATGATTCAGACAGTTTATTTTAGGGCTTGAAACCAATATACTGCCAAGGAGGTTGTGCTCAGGGAACATTTTTGTGAATTAAGGATTCGACAGCCAGCTATGGATATATTTGGCCGCAACTCAATAAAAATGATGGAGGAGAAGAAAAGAAGACTGTGATTTTACTCTCCTGTCTCAATAATGACTCATAAGTTTAACCTCTGTGGCTGCTGGGTTAGAAAAGCAGTAAACCAGTCCAGGCTGAACTGGACAATAACAGGAAGTATGCTGGGGGCGAGATGCATTCTGTAAGACATGCACAGGAAACAAAGCTGCAACTTGTTTATATGTGTGAGCATCTCTAAAAGCTCAGAGAGGGGCTTTTAAAATCAGATTATTATTATCTCATTGATTGGGCACATTACAGGGCAGGTGTGACCACGGAGAAATTATAAGGGAGGGGCACAAGAGAATCTTCTAGAGGTCACTAGCCAATGCCATGGCAAAGGCCATAAACCTTCTCCAATGTTCACACACAGTGTGTGATCATTGCGCAGGAAAGCTTGCTGCCAGGTAATCCCTGACCTTGAGTACAATTTACCTAGTACTGGTTTAGACTTCTGAAAAAAAACATACATAATACCACAAAGTGGAAGAAAATGAGGGAGGAGGTGATGCTGTTCCAAAAGGAAATGTACTCATTATCTGACTTATATGACTATAACCCCTATGTACCTCACCTTCACAAGAAAAAATTTTTTAAAGTAAATGATACTATGTGATGTCAAGGCGCTTGGATTACTAATGGTGAAATATGGGTAGGGCCCATCCGTACCTGATGAAGATAAGGTCGGGTGAGCCTTGCTGAAGGTCCTGGCTTTATCTCCCTTAATTCTCACAACAATGCATGAGGTACTTATCCTCATTATAAACAGAGGGGAAAACAGACTTTAAATGTGTGAGAAATTTTACCACATAATGTTTTATTCACCTCCTGTGTTCAAAATACCTAGCCTAGTGCCTGTCAGTAGGACCGCTGGTGATTATCCACTGAATGAATAAAGCCGTGATGCCTATTTATTTATTAGAATAAATAAAGTCATGATTGGAGGCATCATGCCAAGTCTCTCAGGTCTCTTCTCTATCTATTACTAATAGGACTATGAAGTCACTCTGAAGTATGCGATTCCTAACACTGATGATCCTTAGCAACCATCAAGACAAGCTGCTCGTTTTTTTTGGTATTTTTCTGGGTCACCCCAGCTGGTCTCAAACATGGGCTCCTCCTGCCTCAGCTTTCCAAGGGCTGGCTTGTCCATCCTTCAGCATTTGACAGAGCATCAGGAAGGCTATCTGAAAAAACAATCTGCAGCCTATGAAAGGAAGGAACATCTCAGAACTTGAGGCCTTCTCTCATTTTCCAAACCAA
Organism: Dipodomys spectabilis; assembly: GCF_019054845.1. NCBI lineage: Eukaryota > Metazoa > Chordata > Mammalia > Rodentia > Heteromyidae > Dipodomys > Dipodomys spectabilis. Next base: position 27,349,807 of record NW_024870773.1, read on the forward strand.
ATCAACTCCTTAAATATGTCAGACTGAATGTTTGTTTGTTTTTTAATGAGAGGAAATGCACACTAGTGAAGTAGCCAGAAGACCTTAACCTTTGGAACACATCAAATGTCAAAGTTTCCAATAACAGAGAGTCATCACAATGTTTTTATAAAGCATGGATTGGGTGGGGGTTGGGAAGGAGGGGAGGAAGGAGACAGAAACTAGTTCAGAACTGACAGGTGATAAAATTAGAAGCGTATAACTTAGGCAATGCATGCCATCCTAACTACAGCAAAGGTCTTTTCTGTCCTACAATGATTTATAAATTTCCTTCAGTTAAGCAACCCAGTAGTCTCAACTTGGCGTGACATGGTTGTGGGATAATTCTATTGAAAGCTGGACATGGTTTTCCAACACAAACCAGCCGTGGCACCAAACAGGCCTTGTCAGATGCTCTCCTTCGCTGATCTCCAGGGAGGACCCTGTCTGACCCTGGAGCCAATCAATGCAGGCCCTGCCTCTCCCTGGCTCTCTGGATGCTTCCCTCCAGCGGTCAAGGAGGGAGGACCGTGGTACAGCCAGAGCTGAAAGGCCTTCAGCACCACGGAGAGCTCCATCCACCAGCAACCACCCTGCTGTGCAGAGCTGCTAATCCACAGCCTGAACCAGAGTAAATCAACACTAATCTACTAGGTACCACTCAAGACAGCCACAAGACCAATGTCCAGACAAAAGTATGCTTGTAAGATACAGTTTGAGTTGTTTCCTCATTGCAAATGGAAGTAGTGGAAGTCATTCGCACATGCTGTGAACATGTATTGAGCAACTGGAAATATTTATTAAAAAGTAGCAGGCAAGTATGACTAAATAAAATCAGAACAAGACAGCAACTGACCTTCAGGGGATGAACTTTCTAATAGAAAACAAAAGGGATTCATTTTTTAAATGTTTCAGTAAAGATATATTTATAAAATACAGTGTAGAGAGATTTTTTTTCTCAGTGGCAGGTAGGCTAGAAATTTTTATCATAAGCTCCCAAGGGGGAAAAATTAAAATACTACATGAAATGTGAAAATCAACTTCAATTTCAACATTTTTTCCTATTTAAACGATTTGTTTTTTCCCTTTCCCTATACAAATTATACCAACCTCAAATACAGTGAAAGAAGAGGTTATACCATGGGGGAGGGACATACAAAGCTACAAAGAAATCACCTTATAAATATGTTAGAGACAATTGCATGAAAGAAAAAACATTTGAATTTCAACATTTTATTGAAGTCTACCACACATAGACAAAAACATCCGAGTGACCACATTGTTGTATCATGAGCAAATCTTATAGGAATTATTCAAACCAGCAATGTACCACTCCTCTCATTTCAAGCTAGCTTGGGCCAGGAGAGAGAGCTCACACTTGTAATCCTAGATACTCATGAGATAGAATTCAGGAGGATCACACTTCATGAACAGCCCAGGCAAAAAGTTACTGAGACCCCATCTTAATGAAAGAAGCTAGATATGGTGGCATATGCCTGTCATCACAGCCATACGGGAAGCCAAAAGTAGGAGATTTGTAGTCCAGGCTGACCTAGACAAGAAAAAAAGCAAATCACTACTAAAAAAAATAATCAAGAGGGCTAGGGAAATGAATCAAGTGGTTGAACTCCTGCCTAGCAAGTACAAAGCCTTGAATTCAAACCCCAGGGCTAAAATTTAAAAATAAGAAAAGCCAGCACACACCCTTCTCAGCCACCAGGTCCTCCTTTTCTCACAATCTGACTTTATACCAATTGGAACCAAAGAAAAGTCCTGTTTTGTACGTCTGTCTTATTTTACCCAGCAGGGAGATTTGTCCCTATTTTTCTATGTACAGCTGGGCATTTGTTTCCATTGGTGCGCAATTCTCCGTTGAATGAATGAAGTGCGTACATAGAGAATTTACCCTGATCCTCGCCATTACTGCAGCGTGCTCTCGCAGTGCCTGACCATTAAGAATAATGCACCTATGGAAATGATTGCACGCATCTTCTGGTGCAAATGTGCGTACAGAAGTGCATATCTGCTACTGGCATTTTCGGTCCTCACAGAATCGTAAGACCAGCTTTACTAGATATGGCCAAACAGAACATCTAACTTACAAAAAACAATGATGAGTAGGTAAGGAAAACTAGTCAGAGGACCCCAAGTGTCTCCTCTCTTCACCCATCCCTCCATCTTCCTACTTCTTCCTCTCTTCTCCTCCCTCCCTCTTCCCTCTCCCTTCCTTCCCTCCCTTCTTTTCTCTCTGCCTCCTTCCCATCAGATCCTAGAGAGATAAGGCAGGTGATCACACTGTGGATAGAAGGATGCAGAGTTCTCTCGGTGGGGTGGGAGAAGTCACAAAGTTGAAGAGGAAAAACTAGAAGGAGCTCTGGAAGGGGAGGAATCAGTGAGACTCTATGGCTTTTTATCCATTGAGATGGAGAAATAAATACAGGTTTTAATGTGCATTGTCTAAATAAAAGTTCCCTGGCTTTGTCCCCTGGTCACATAGTTTTGGGTTGTTTTTGCTTTTTACTTGACAGTGATAAAGCTTGAGCACAAAAGCTCAGAGAGAGCCCCCAGTTCCTGAGTTCAAGCCCCATGACCAACCAAAAAAAATCACCACCAATTGGCTCTTAAAGTGGTGCCATTTAGTTTCTCATTGTTAAGTGGGCAGAAGAGAATGTCTTCTTGTGTTCTACAAAGCCGGACTTGGGGTATCAGCATGGCTGGGTTCCTTTTGAGGGGGGATGAATACACTTTCAGGCAGAATTAAGTTCCATGCAGCTGTAGAAAAGAAGTTTCTGTGTCCTGGCTGGCCCTGGGGCCCTGTCACCTGCATTCCTTGGCCTGAGGCTCTCTTCTTCCATCTTTACAGACAACAACAGAGGTTCAAGCTCATTTCAGATCTAGCATTCCCTTCTGACTCTCTCGTTTCTGGTTTGGGCCAGATGAAGTTTGTCTGGGTGATTTTTCTTCTGGTTTCAGTTCTGCCCAGCTTCAGAGCAGACATCGCACCCTCGACTCCCTCGTAACTGCCCACCATACACTAGCCTGTGTGGCCCCCTGGAAATCCCCCAGCATCCTCACTTTGATAAAGTATTGCTGCTCACGCTGAGAAAAGAAACGGAGCCTGGTGGCTGGTGGCTCACACCTGTAACCCTAGCTGCTCAGGAGGCTGAGATCTGAGGATCAAGGTTCAAAGCCAGCAGGAAAGTCCATGAGGGTCTTATCTCCAATTAACCACCAGAAAACCAGAAGTGGTACTGTGGCTTAAAGTGGCAGAGTGCTCGCCTTGAGCAAAAGAGGTCAGGGAAAGCACCCAGGCCTAGTGTTCAAGCCCCATGACCGATTTTCAAAAAAGAAGAAGAGGAGAAACTAACCAGCATGAAGAATGAGCTTGGCTGGGTTTTGAACTAAAACATTAAAATTTTAATTTGTCTCAGTGATTCACTGGCATGAAAGCATCTTTGTTTGGATGTCAGTTTGAGAAACATGGAACAGTAGGAAGACACCTAAAATCCTTACTTTGGAGGCTGCTGTTGTGTTTGTGTCTTCTAACAGAAGATAGGCTGGCACCCTAATTCTGAGACCCTCAGAATAAGGCCTTGTTTAGAGATGGAGGTCTTTACAGAAGTAATAAAGTTAGAATGAGATCATTTAGGTGGGACCTAATCTATTATGACTGGTGCTCTTACAGGAAGCACAGATGCAGCTATCGACAACACACACAGGGAGAATGCTGGGTGAAGAGGAAAGCAGAGACCTACCAACCAAAAAACACTCAAAACTTCCAATGACCCACAAGAGGACAGGAGAATGGAGGCTCTCACCTCACAGCTCCAGGAGAGCTGCCCGGAGCTTGCCCTCACCACACAGCCTCAGAAGGAACCAATACTGCTAATTCTTGATGGTGGCCTTTTAGCCTCTAGTACTGTGAGGCAGCAAGTTTCTGTTGAAGTCACCCAGTTAATGAAACTTTGCTATAGAAACAGGATTTAACATGTTTGTGAACCGACAAGCTCATAAAGTTGTTCAAATAATTTCCCAAAATTAATTTTGTAAAAATGATCACCAAAGCCCTAATGGATGGAAAGGAACAATGATGATGCTTTAATATATGTTAAAACATATTTTGAAGTGTTTGGTGATGGGAGGTGGTCCTGAGATGAGGCAGGCAGGCAGAAAGGGCTCCACAAAACAAAAGGAGCTCAAAAAAACAAACATCCCACTGCACCAAAAAAACCCCGTGTTATAGTTGACCTACTTTTTGGACTACTCTAACTATCCCCAAAAGGACTTTCCCATCCTGCATGGCTGTCCATCTTTGGGTTGGTGCATGCACAAATCCAAAAATCACCATCTTGGTTTGGAGGGCAAGTTTATTAGTTTACTCCAATTCTTGCCCCCTCTAGTCTCTGGAAAAGCCTTCCGATTCTTCAGAAAACTCCACATCTCTGTACATTAAATCAACATGCCTAACTTCCTGCAGCCATGAAAGTGCTTAAGACTCAAGGACTTGCAGCATTCAGCTCTCGTTTCCTCCCAGGGCTCCTTTTGCCTTTTCTTTGATAACTTTTGCTCTGCTGAAAATCCCCTATGGGTCCACCCTTGACTTCTGTCTTCAGGGAGGCTGAGAACTTGTCAGCTGTCTCTCATAGGATCTATTCAGATATTTCTTATTGAAAGAAACAGAAAGCTCACTGTCGACTAGCTTGAACAGCAATGGAAATCTTTTATGTACAGGAAAAGTTGGTTGCATGGCTGGCTTTGGATAAGGGGCTGAGCCTGAAGCTCCAAAAGTTGGTGTTGGCTTTAGCATTCTGTTTCCACTGAGCTCTGTTTTCTCCTGTTACTTCTTTGGACTGCTTTCTCTCATGATGCAACCCGATGATGGAAACATCTGGAGCCTCATGCTTATCATCTCCACCCCAGAAGATAAATCACATCACACAATATAACCATCTAACAGAAATCAGAATTTTCCATCTTATGTCAGCTGCCTACCCCAGGAAAACCACAAGGTCAAGGATATTTTTCTCTCATTATTGACCTCTTTGAACTATAAAAAAAATATTCTCATGCAAGGCTAAGAACAAAAGGCTGCTGGAAATAAGAGCACATGGCGATATAAATTCATCAGCAAAGCTATCTTCAGAGGTAATCCTTTCTAGACTAAAACAAATTCAATCACTTCAATAGACAGAGCCTTTCATAATTTTAACTCCTTAACTCATCCATTTGGTATAGAGCTTTGCAAAGATTGTTTCCTTTTAGAAAAGCTAAACTGCCAAACTTATTGCCATCTTGTGCAAAATATTTGTTGTCCTTTAAATGTGTGTACAGTCTCTAATGAGCTCCTTAATATTATTACATTTTTATATCTTTGGGTTTTTCTCATGATCAGTCTTACTGTGGACTTAACAATCATTTGTGAAAAGTTTATCTTTTTCTCAAGGAACCAATTTGGGACTCTGTTCGTTTTTCTCCATCATTGTATTTCCTTTTCCTTACTTTTGAGTTCAATTTCCTTTGATTATTCTTATATAGTGGATTTTCAAATATTTCCTTTTAAATCAATGTAAGCATGTAAGCCATAAATTTGCCTCTATGAGCTTTATTTTAGCTGTACTTCATAAATTTTGATATGTTCGATTTTAACAATTATTATTTTAGAATATTTATTAATTTCCTGTTATGATTAACAATAAGCATGTAGAAATTGCAACATCCTTATAATCATGGTGCTTATTCCCAAATAGCTTTTGGCCTTTTATTTTGCACTAGGATTGAGAACAAGGAACATTATCAAGCCCATCTCCTCACCTTCCTTCTGGTCACAAGGGCCTGATGATTTTTTGTTTCCACAATGGCCGCCTTATTCAGTACTAGAACTAAGATGAAAGCCACAGGAAATGACTGTCTTCTGGTGAACTTTAACCTGGATAGACTCAATTGGCCCAGGAAGTAATACTCCTACTCTTCTTTGGCACTTACTGAGAGGAAAAAGAGGAACTTGAAAAAAAGCATAAACTTCACAGGAATCTGAAAGGAGCCACAATAATAAAGTACTAATAAAAGAGAATAAAGGAGTTATTGGACTTACACATAAAGTGAGGCATTTTAGGTTTTCCTAATCAGGCAGTTACAGTATTTAGAAGATAAAGCAGATTTTACATTAACAAATGCACTGGTTGGAAAACTGCTTTCTCCTTAGTCTTAGAAAAATAGTTTTAAGTTTAAGAGTTATTACTTCCTGGAAAATATCATCTTGCTACTTTGGGAAAGATAATATTTTCTGTTGGTTTGAACCTTACCTTTTTTTGCAATAGGGCTGTTTTCTATTAATTAAAATTAGTTTGGCAGCCTTTATGATGTTCTTGACAGTTCTTTATATTTAAGGGTATGTTATTTTGTACAAATGCCTGTATCTGAATTCTTTCATATAAGATCAGAGATGAGTATCTTTTATTTATTCAACAAATGTGACATACAGGTAACATGTTAAAAGACATATAACATACTTAGTGGAAGCTGTAATCAATTCAGAAATAATCCAAAACAGAAGGGAAGCACTGGATGGATCTTGTTTTGTGATCCAATCTGCTATTCTTCTTTTGGAGAATTGAATCTTTTAGCATTTTCATAAACATTAATCTTCAGAATTCTGCTATTACAAACCAGATTAAGTGATCTGATTTTAGCTAGTTTCAATATATTCATCAATGCAGGTTAAATTTATCAAGAATATATTGTTAATAAGTGCTATATGGCCAGGGTTAGATCTCCAGACATCCAAACTGGTTGGGTGTCTGAACATCTGAACACTAAAGCATCACATACTATTAAAGTCAATAGATTTTAGGGGATTGAAAATCATTAATCTGATGTTTCTTTGAACTTTTTGTGTAAACCACTTATATCAATGTTTTGTGCACTGGATACTCATCTAAAATGCTTAACTACCTGATCTTGTCAGAACTACAAATCAGACTCTCCTGGGGTATGGTTGAGGTATTAGAATTATCTATAAATGCTCACATTTTATCTTCCTGAATGGAGAATAATGACAAAGTGCTAGGCAATCTCTCTCTGCAGGGAGCACTACACCTCCTCCAAAATCACCCGACCCATTGTGGGACAGAGGTAGAAAACACCGTTGGTGTCCTCTGTTCCACACACTGGCCTCAGCTTCCCACACAACATGACTTTATTCAGGGTCCCTTTGCTCTGCTGTCCGAGGCCAACTCATCTCTTTTCCTTGGCACATTGCTTCCCCCACCTCGCCCCCCCCCCCCATTATACCATAAGGCTGAGCAGCTAAAGCTTGAAGCTTCCAGCTCTCAAGGTGTCTTCCAGACTGGGATGTAACTCTGTGTGTATTTGGTATCCAGCATGGAGTCCTTGAAGCCCAGGGGGACTTGCAAAGTCCAGACTGGGCTTTGACCAGGGTTGTGTCAGGAGATGGTAGGAGAGTGAGGGCTCTACCCCTGTCCTTTTCCTTCATCTCATACTCCAGAGACTGTCCACAAGATACCTTGTGAACTACACACATCCCACATAACTCATATCCTCCTTTCCTGGCAGGTGGTGCAATGGTGGCTAGCACATGTGTGCCTCAGTTTACACCACTGCTCCTCCTCCCTGGATCTTCGCTCTGCTGTCCAAGTGGCCCCAACAAAATATAGTCACATTCATCCTTGCCTCTGGCTGGATTCCAGAAAAGCCAGGTGTAGACACCATCAAGCAGGTATTATCTAGAATAGCCAGAAAATAGGTCCTTCCTCATTGTTATGTCAAGTATGAAACAGAAATTGTTTTTATGGGTATGTAAGCCATCATTCTTTCTGGAACTTAGCCTTTATGACATTTTTATATACAGGCAGCCATTCCAGGATTTATTTCCTTTGAACAAAAAGAAGAACATTTCTGCCAGTCCACCTTACTAATTTAAAAAATCAATTTTCTTCTAGATGCATATAGGAATAGAAATCTAGCAATCATCTGGCCTTAAATTTATACTAAACCATACTTACATGTTAATATGACATTGTGTATATGTTAGAAACATTACATCTTAAGATATTTTGCCAAGTTAACCAGCCCTATAAAAGTCCATTATTTTCTCTACAAACAGAAACTACAAGAACAAGTTCTCCATGATTAATGAAGATGGAGTGCCCATATATAAACTTCAAAGAATTCTTAGAAGAAAATAAACATGAAATTTGTGGTGCACAGAGGAGATGGAATGCAGGCAGGAATGGGACGTCTACGGATGAGGGAGGGCATCTCTCCCATAAGCCACTGCGTCATAGAAGTGATTTTGAGAGCAAGGCAGTTACATTCTCCAAATATCTCATCCACCCCAAGGCAGAGCCTCCCCAAAGCCTTCAGTCACCCTGAATCCCAACTCTTACCTCTTTTTAGAGACTGGAGCCCAGGCCCTACTGCACACAGCCTCATGCTGGCAAAACTGCACCATCTTGTTATCTTTCCAGAGAGCCATTTGTGTTTCCCTACTCTCCACCTCTCAGAAGTCATTTGTTCCCTCTGATTTCTGCCCACCCCATACCCACTGGCCCCCACTTCTCACAGCCTGTGGCAGTCACATCTGCCTCAAATAAAAAGCCATTCAAAGAATATGAATCTGTTGCTCATCAGTTTAATTTGCACATCTCTGAACCCTGGGTATAACAGAGTAGAGGGGAAGACATTTCCTCTTTGCAAAGAGTAACCATGGTAGATTCGTTGCTCAGTTACCAGTAAAACATCACCAAGGCATTTGTCCAACGGGCTGCGTGTCTGAAAGCTGTGCCCACGAATGATGCCCAAAGCCATGGAGAAAAAGAGAAAATCCAAGTAATTGCAATTGTGATTAATTTTATAGGTACAACCACACCTTTTTAGCCCCAATTAAAAGACTTGCAAATGACACTTGATGAAAACCAAGGGTTTCTACAGAAACTAGCTAGCTAGTGAAGCAAAACATCAAGACAAGCCCTTTCCTTAATGTCACAACTAAAATGGACACTCGGCTTTTTTTTTTGTTATAAGTAGGCATTTTCAATGGTCCACTTTGAAGACAGCTACTCATTTACTTTCATCACACCCAGAATCACCTAGCCACAGAAGATCAGTGGATACCACCAATACTTCACCCACAACTTGCCTGATGCTCTGCTTTCCTGTTTCCTGCAGGCTAGGTCACAGGGATCTGTTATTTGTCGTACCATTGTGATTGAGATGAGAAAGGCAACAACAAACCTAATTTCTCCGATAAGACCCAGCTCTCCCATTAACCTCAAGTTGACACCACCCCACCCTTGAGCTGCCTAGATACAGCAGAGATCTGCATGGGACTCCTGTACTTCCGTCCTGGGACCCTGGAATGCCATCTTTATGAGGAAATCGTTACTGTGCAGAATGAGGGATTTTCTTCAAAAGTTAGTTCATTTGAAGACTACGGACATTCGAGGATTTCCTCAGCTACCTGTTTTCTCTCCATATTTGGCACATCATGGCCTAACTTCAGACCATGACTGCACACCTTGCCCTAGGAAGGACACGTCCTATTTACGACCCACAATCCCACATGCCACCCAGGCACAGCCGTGAAACGGAGATGGTTTCTCCTGGGCCTCCACCATGGCTCTCCATGGATCTAACACCCGAGTGCTGGGCAGAAATGCCACTAGCAAGTGACGGTGACGGTGGATGGTGATGTCACCTTTTCACAACACAGCAGGCATTCACAAAATAATTCCAGAACCATCCAACTGCTCCCATTTATATAAGCTCCAGAATCATCCAACTGCTCCCATTTACATAAGCTCCCTGCTTGGGCAGAGGTGAGAAATCAAAGTTCCCTTCACTGTGTTCCCAACATGCAAGGTCATCTTTCCAACCACCATGCACAGACACAAACAAGAATGGAGGTGGCATACCCACCCAGAAAACAGGAGCACTAGAAAAACCTAAACATTTCCCCGGGAGAACAAGTAAATGAAAACAAAAAGTTCAATTTTCCTAGATAAGACTCTCACAGTCAAGCATAACATATTTACCTTGTAATGTGCGTTTGTGAGGTTGAAAAGAGATTTGTTTCCTGCCCATGAAAAATACCAAGTGACAATGTTCTAAGGGGCAGCACTCATCCAGCAGCATTGTTTTCACAAACTGCTTCCTTACATGGAAAACTCCTTTGTGTAACTATTTAAAGATAATTAAAAAGAAAAAGAAGGGCTGGGAAGTTGGCTCAGTGGTAGAGTGCTTGCCTCTCATGCACGAGGCCCTGGGTTCAATTCCTCAGCAGAAAAAGCCAGAAGTGGTGCTGTGGCTCAAGTGGTAGAGTGCTCACCTTGAGCTGAAGAACTGAGGGACAGCGCCCAGGCCCAGAGTTCAAGCCCCCATGACTGCCAAAAAAAAAAAAAAAGAAAGAAAGAAAAAAAGAAAAAAGAAAACTATCTACCATCCATCCGCAGGAGCACAATTTAGATACTGGGGTGCACTTGGAAAATTTAACTTCAGGTCATAGATCTCAACTTATTTGACGGAGTAGATTTGGAAGTTGTTTCCAGATGGAAAGGGACAGGCAGCGTAGATTAGGTGAGAAGAGCATGCTGTCTGGACATAAGGACACCGGGATGGAAATACACAGCATCCGTGAGAATATTCTAAGAAAATGATGATACTCTTGATGTTGGGTCATGTGGCTCCAAGTTGTAGCAAATAAAGAGAGCAAAATAAAGAGGGATGAGCTGGATTTGAGAAACACTGAGCCATTTCCTGGGGGCCATTAATAACTCACAAAAGCAAACACAAGCCCTTTGTTCCCTGTGTTGTCCTGCTCTCACTGGTTTTGTTTTAGGGTTCTGGTGGTGCGAACTCAGAACCTGGGACCTACTGTGCAGGCAAAAATCCACTCAGACATGCCTCTCACGCCCCACTCCTCATGCATTTACTTGGTGATTCTGAGGAGTGTCTCTCGCTTTTTGCCTAGGACCACAATCATCCTACGTCATTGCACTTCCCACCAGAGCAAAGATGACACAACATGTATGCATGGTCGCACCCAGCCAGCTTGTCTCTGTTGGGATCTTGCAAACGCTTTTGCTTGGGTTATCCTGTACTTCAACATGGTCTTCCCCATCTTCCCCATCAATTAGACTGCTGAGTAGCTAGGATTATAGGCATGAGTCCCTCCCAGCCTCAGTGGGGATTTGAGTGTTTTAACAGATCCCTGGTTCTTTTATATTGAGACAGGAAATGGGTGTCTATCATGATAGGGGTAAGTTGCATTGAGCAAAGAAGAGCTTTGTAAAGTGAGCTTTATTTAAAAAAAAAAAAATGATGAAGCTGGGTGCTGGTGGCTCATGCCTGAATCCTAGCTACTCAGGAGGCTGAGATCCAAGGATCGCGGTTCAAAGCCAGCCCAGGCAAGAATGTTCATGAGACTCTTATCTCCAATAAACCACCAGAAAACTGGAAGTGACACTGTGGCTCAAGTGGTAGAGCAGTTGCCTTGAGCTGAAGAGCTCAGGGACAGCACCCAGGCCCACAGTTCAAGCCCCACAACTGACAAAAAAAAAAAAAAAAAAGAATAAGGATATTTCCTTTTTCTGTTACTGAATACCTGACTGTCAGTGAATATCAAGGTCAGGGCCAAGCAGATGCTGGGGTCCCCGGTCACCAAGAGAATGCTGCAAACTTTGTCTAACTACAGTGTCGGAAAGCATGCCACTGGGACTGTCCTATGCCCAGCTCAAGTTCAAGCTCATGGTTTACTGAGCCCCAGGTATCAGTGAAATGGAGAAAAGAAAGAAGGTGAGAAAGTTAGTTAAATAGTTTAATCAGAGCAGTTTTACAATTCTAAAATTAACAAGCAGACCAGTAATAAAAGAGCTCCAATGTTTGCAAAATGATTTTGCTTCCATTCTGAATCTGTCTTTTTAAATTGTAAAGATTAACGTTACATTTAAAAGGACTCAAAATGGAGGGGGGAAAAGAGAGAGAGAGAAATGGAGCAATTTCGATAATCATTCATGATTCATGATGCAACTGATGAAATCCCTGAACGACTATTGCTTCAACTTTGATATCAAAGGAAAAAAAAAATACGGGAAAAAAAGAAAGAAAAAAAACCTGGGGAGGAGCTCTCCCCACTGATAGGAGGTGGCCAAAAGAAAGAGGGTCACCCAAGACCACGCTCAGGTGCACAAGGTGTCACGTGATTGGATAATGACATTGGCTCCGAGAATACAAATGAACCCACGGCACGCAATCACTAGAATGATCATGAACATTCTCTTACGTTGCTCAACCTGCTTCTGAAGGTTTCTTGGTTCGGTTAAACTTGCATAATACACATGCAATGAGTTATTTCTTTTGAAAGTGTGCGTGTGGTTGTTTGGTTTCTGTTGTTTTTGATTTTTTTTTGCAGTCGTTTTTTTTTTCTTTTTGTTGTTGTTGTTGTTGCTGTTGTTACTGTTGATTTCATACAAAGATTTCAGGAAGCTGCTTTCAGAGTGTTATCAAAATAAAGAGCAGGAGCAGATGGGGGAGGGCAGATATGAAGTCGCTGAACAGAAGAGCCTCCTTCCATCCCGACACATACCACTGCCTTTTGGAAAAAAAGGTGCAAAAGGCTTTGCTTACCTTTCCCCACCAAAGGAAAAAAAAAATAAGGGGAAAAAAAACCACTCACAAAAACCAATCTAAGTGAAAAAACAAAGGCTGACATAAAGAAAATAAAAGGTGTCTGTTCATGCACATATCTTCTGCATAGCTCAACCCACATATAGTAAGGCACTATTCTCCTTCACAGATGCTGTCTGTCCACGGCCCTCTGATGAGTGCCACAGTGCTCGGGACCCTTACACAGTTCCTTTCCAGATGGTGAAATGAAGAGGCCGGGTGAGTGTGGCTGTCACGCTGGGCTGGAAAGGTCCCTAGGGAAGACCTCAGTCCCAGGAGCCTCCCAGGTCCCTGGAGACTGTCTGGGCGTGGGACGGTCCACCGTGGTTCTCTTCCCAGAGTTCCTATGTAGTCCATGTATGGATTTAGATTCTTCTTCGGTCTTTGTTTCTCAAAGAAAATACACGAGGTGGTGGGAAAAAACAGCCAAGTCCTCAGAGATTGGCTCTGATGCTCCCAGAAAGCACAGACTACTGGCAAATAACAGAATCAGCAAGATGTTTCCAAGGGGGAGGGAGGGAAGGAAGAAGGAGGAAAGAAGGAAGGAAGGAAGAAAGGAAGGAAGGAAGGAAGGAAGGAAGGAAGGAAGGAAGGAAGGGAAAAAGAGTTCTGTTTGGAGTTTCAAAGTGGTCAAGGTAGATTTTTAATTTAGCTGGTCTTCATATTGTTTCCGGAAGCAATCTCCAGCTGGGAAAAACTCCCAACATCTCTCTTGATACATCTTCCAGACGTACGATTCCTGCAAACAGCAAAGGAAAGTTTTTCCATTACCACAAAAATAGGAGGGAAAGAGACTCAACTTTATGGTGATCATATGTAACTGTTAAGGCTAATTCAGCCAATTCCAAGCTGACATCACAGAAATCGTTGACTCCTAGTAACAAACATGTATAAACATTCTACTTGCCCATGATAGAAATAATGTCAAAAATGGGTTTGTTTCATGTGGTTTCCAGGAGTCTCTTCAAATATTATTAATATATCCTTCTTCAACTTCATACTATTAAACATTTGTGGTGAGCAAGGGAACTACTCAATAGCTTGAAAGCCTCAGCCCTGTAATATTTAGTCATGGTGAATAGACCACAATGAGTGGATGCTCATTTGAAATCATCAGCTATCTGATTAAGCAATTGAGGACATTAGAATTAGAAACGAAATGTTCTTGTAATGGGGAAAGGGGGGTGCAAACCTCCAGCCCACCATTTTCAGCTAATGAAAGCTTATTTTGAAATGTGAAATTTGAATTTTACTGATCCAAAGAAGGCAATGCCTTCCACACTCATTCAAGATAACAGGAATTTTGTGCCAAGACATCACAGCTAACATCTTTAAGTGATTCCTCTTGGCTAGTGTGGTTCACGCCATTCCAGTGAGTTTGGAATCTCTTCCTGTCATTCCCCCTGAGGATGATGTATAGAAACAGGATACTTTACCTGACCTGTGTGTTCTGTTTCATCTTTGTTTATGAGATACATCAGAAAAAACCTATGGACATAGAGAAACAGGAATAGACCACATCAAGTATTAGTATTAATAGCCAGAAACTTTTTTTTTAATATATATTGCATTCCATTGTAGGGCCAGAGAAAACACCACAAATACTTACTTTGGAAAAATAATCACAGTGCACCACAAAGAGTTAAGGGTAGCTTAGGACATAGCTGTCTGCTTTGCTCCCCTCCTTTCCTTTTCTTTCTTTCTCCCTTTCTCTCTCTTTTCTATGGGTATTGAGGCTTGAACTTAGGGCCTGGGCACTACTGTCCCTGAGCGTTTACACTGAGCCACAGCTCCATTTTTTTTCTTGCTATTTAATTGGAGTCTGATGAAGCTTTCTGCTTGGGCCAGTGTTGACTCACCATCCTCACATCTCAGTCTTTCCAGTCCTTACAATTACAGGTGTGAGCTGTGGCTTTGTGACATGGCTTTTCTAATGTGATACCCAATTTTACCCTTGAAGCATGCTAGCTGAAGGTAAGCAATGTATACAGTTTTGCCAGGACCAAATCAACACTTTCAAATTGTAAATGATGACTAGCTTCAGAAGATGCTTCAATTTACCAATCAGTTCAATTGACTGTTCCACCAATTTTACGTCCCCCTGCAATGTTATTCAACATTCCTTGTCTATTTGGTGCTAAATGTGGGTCAGAAACTAAGACTAGTATCTTACCAAACTAGAGAGGGGGTTAGCACAGGAAATGGCAAGAGTTCTCTGTTTTTTTTTTTTAAATACAACTTTTAACTAAGTTTCTAACAGTGCCTCAAGAGTTTTCTAAGTCTCAGGTGGAGTGAGAGAGAGAAAAAGGAATAAAGATTCGCGGGTCTCCAAGGATTCCTGATTGAAATAGGAGCATACACCAAGACTCCCCAAAAGGCTCTGTGGAGAAGGTTCTGGGGTCTTCTACTCCACTTCCTCCAAAAGAATTGCTCACTTCCACAGCCAGCCTCATCCAGGTGTGGAGAGGAGCACTCCCCAAAGCCTTTGAGACATGGTGCAGAGCGAGCCTCTGGGAGGAGCGTCTCTGGGAGGAGCCAGCTGGGCAAGGGGCAGGGGTTCTGAGACAGGCACTCACAGGTAATTGGCCAAGTTGTGCTCCTGTAATGTGTGGGTTTCGAAGCCATGTGGCACTGTGTCAAAGTAATCGTTGCCGATGCCGCAGATGAAGCACTTGGTCTGGAAGACAAAGGGAAAACAGCCAAGTGTCCGGGAGGCCAGGGGTCAAAACAGAGGGAGCACAGGGGCGGCCAGCCACCGGCAGCTCTCGGTCCTCTCCGGGCACACGCACACGCGCTTCTCACGCCTCTGAATACACACGTCACAGCCGCCCCGGCTGCACCTCAGCTGCACATGTTGGTTACACCGCCTGGGTGCCACCAGGAGGCCAGACCGGACGTGAGGTGCTAAGCTGCAGTGACTCCTCCTCATTTCTGTGGCCCGTCTCCCTGCGTCCTCACCTGGGCTCCCTACCTCCTCATATAACGTCCCCACAGGACAGAAAACCGGCACCAGGCAGCCCCTTGATCCATCACGATTCAGCGAGGGCGTGTCTGCTCTGTGCCAGGTATGTAATTCCCCACGGGACGTGTCCACGCCCTGCTTCCTGGCTGAGTGTTTCCCCCCTCCCGAGTGTCTCCCACACCTCTCTACAAGGCGACTGCTGTAGAGCACTTGCTCAGTTCTGCCACGGCGGGCCTGGCCTGTTCCTCAACTGAGGGGACGCAGACACTCCACCTCCCACCGGGGTCTGAGAGTCGGAATGACCATGCATCCTCTCAGATGGGGAGCCTGGCACTGCCCAGGGGACGCTCACCTCCATGTCCTCCTTGACCTGCTCCTGCTGGTCTCTCAGCTCTCCAAAAGCATCGATGATTAAACCTGGGGTTAAACAGACACAATAAAAGCTTTGTCCAACAGAGATATGTAGTTCAATTCACAGCTCCTTGGCTATTCCGTGGGAGGAAAGGGAAAACACACGATCATGATGGCAGATGTTCAAAATGTGGTAGAGTGCGAGACCACATCTGATATGCCTATCAGGAAACTCTCTCTCTCCCTCCTGTCCTTCCTTTCCTCCCTCCCTTCCTCTCTCTCTGAGCAGAAGTGCATGCATGCAGTTACTAGGATGAATACTCATTCGAACAGCAAGAGAACCTGGCAGTCAGTTTAGCCTCCATGGGTGATATATCTCTATTTGCCTCTTGCTGAGGAAGAGCCATTGAGTAAAACACCAAGGTTCTCAAGTATTAACTTGAAAATAAAGCTGTGCGCTGGTGGCTCACACTTGTAATCCTGACTACTCAGGAGGCTGAGAGCTGAGGATCGAGGTTCTTAAAGCTAGCCCAGGTAGGAGGCTATAAGATTCTTATCTGCAATTAACCACCAGAAAGCCAGAAGTGCAGCTGCGGCTTGCATGGAAAAGCACTAGCCTTTTACTGGAAAAAGACAAGCAAGAGCACGAGGCCGAGTTCAAGCTCCAGTACTGGCACAAAAAGAGAAAAGAAAAGAGAGAACAAACTAAAAGTTGTACCATATCAATTAAGTCTTCTGCATCAAACCACTTTCCTACAAGGTCCCCATAAACCATATAGTTTTATGCAGTGTGGCAACTCGAAACTACATGGAGCTGTTCGGCTTCTGCCTCCTCTGTCTCCTGGGAGGCGTCCACACACACTTCCTGCCAAGTGCTTTCTGACTTTGCTCTCTTCTGGAACAATTTACTGTTCCACTCCATACACATGAAGACGTATTTTTAAATGTGTCCTGCACCTTGCCAAAACAATAGCACCAGTGTATGCTTCTGGAACTTAAAGTATAATATTGCATTGACAGATAGCTCGTCCAAACCTGGATGGAGGTATTAAACAGAAAAAATCAACAGGGGTGGTGTATCTGCGGTGAAAGAAAGGCCACGCCGGTGAAGTGGGCCTTGCAGTTCCAAGCGAGGACTTGGAATCCAGACCAACCGGACTAGATCAGATTCACATTCCAGACAGCATTGAGCAGTTGTGAACTCTGGCCATGCTACTCAGACACGCTTCCACACTTACTCCCTATGGCTGACTGAAAGGAAGTACTCAACAATGGCTGTGGTGTAACAGTCCAAGATGTGCTAATTATGTGCTAATTATCTAATTACATACCACACACATACACACACACACACACACACACACACACACACACACACACACACACACACACACACACGTCTCCTGTATGTGATAGACCCATAAGGCTAAATGGTTTTCCTCCCCTTAAAAACTCATAAACCCATTAAGTGGTAGGGTTGGAATTCAGGCCAATAAAAGTGTTCCTGGATAAAAACAAGAGACCATTAAAAAAAAGCATCCAGTGCCATCTGTCCCAGGCCCACACGCCATCATTTCCCCCTCTACAGAGAAGGAAGGGCTTTCTGGGATCTTAGCTGGAAACACAGGACACTGGGGTCCCACCCTGGGCACTGGCGCCAACAAGTGGCTGAGCTCTAGAAGCCTGGGGACAGCGCCATGGCTCACCTTGTATGATGGCCAGGAGGATGACGATGACGAAGAAGAAGAAGGTGATGTCGAAGATGATTCTGTAGATCTCATACTCGTCACCTGCAGGGTCCTCAATCTCATCGCCAATGCCCCCTCCAGCACGGACCCCCACGTACATGTGGAACATGTAACACTGGAAAAGAGGGGCACAGCTACTCCTCACAGTCGCCCCCCACCCACCATGCAGGCCATGCTGCCCCCACAGCCCCGACCCATCCCCACGCTGAAAACGCGTGTTGCCTTTCTGTGCAAAACCTTGTCGATATAAAGGATGGTGCAGGCAGTGATGAACTTCCATGGCATAACCCTTTAATGAACAAGTTCGTTACATGAATCCCAGGAAGGGAGAGACAGGAATGTTGGGTGGACGCGGTCATAATACTAGCGAGGATGTGTGTGAAAATGCAGGTAGGGAACGTGAGGGGGAACGGCAGAGACCCTGGACACTGGTCAGGATGCATTTCTACACACATGGACATGTTGCGTTGACATGTTTCCCCCGCCTCTTGGTACAACTGTTTCAAGACTGGGCAAATGGAAGTCCTCGTGCGTGTGATGCAAGTGTGCCACCGCCTTTTAATCAAAGCCCACACTGCGCTGTCTGCTTCGTGCCCTCGGCTGCACTCCAAGAAAACGAAACATACTTCATGAGCGTCCTGGCGGGCAAGCCCCCCGTGATAATGAGGAACGATCACTTCAGAGGGTACACGCGTGTATCTCATTGTACTGTCCAGTTTATTCTGACCAAGGGAAATGGAAACAAAAGCCTGGTGCAATAAAAAGTGGCACC
Organism: Dipodomys spectabilis; assembly: GCF_019054845.1. Classification (NCBI taxonomy): domain Eukaryota; kingdom Metazoa; phylum Chordata; class Mammalia; order Rodentia; family Heteromyidae; genus Dipodomys; species Dipodomys spectabilis. The sequence goes on from NW_024870773.1 coordinate 27,368,339, forward strand.
TGAGAAACCAAATCAGAACAAAAGGAGAGCACAGCTCTCAATAACCTTCGTCCAATCTATCATACACAGAACAGGTGCTAGAACGTTCTACTTTTTACCTCTGTAATAAACACGACAGAGAAGATAAAGGATGAGGAGACAGCAGCTCAGAGCATAAACCTCCCCCGCCCCCCGGGGGTGCAGCGGGCAGCCATGATGGCGGCCATCGCTCCATGCAGAGAAAGGAAGCCCCCCTCCCCACACACACAAAGTGCCTTTGGGGCCAGACTCTCAGCCTTGGCCACGCTGGCCTCTGGGGTTGGGGTGTTCCTTTTGAAGGGAAGGTCATCTTGTGTGTGGTGGATTTTTAGGGTTCTTTGATCTCACTCCATGGATGCTGACGGCACCCATACCAGAGCAACCATTTTTTTTACAAATAATGTCCCCCTGGGAACAGAGTGGTGCTGGTTTGAGCGCAAAGGGTGCAGAAGATCCAGTATTTATTTATTTATTTATTTATTTATTTTGTCGGTCGTGGGGCCTGAACTCTGGGCCTGGGCACTGTCCCTCAGCTCTTCAGCTCAAGGCAAGCGCTCTACCACTTGAGCTACAGCGCCACTTCCAGTTTTCTGGTAGTTTATTGGAGATAGGAGTCTCACAGTCTTTCCTGCCCAGGCTGGCTTTGAACCGTGATCCTCAGATCTCAGCCTCCTGAGTAGCTAGGATTACAGGCGTGAGCCACCAGCGCCCGGCAAGATCCAGTATTTTATTCCTAGTCAAGACAGGCCTCAATTCTCTACTTGAGCTCCCAGAAGTCAGCTCCATTCATCCCCGTGGGGGTCACCCAAGCCCTGCTCTCTAGCCGCATCCTTCACATCAATCATTCCTGGTCCTGGCTCTGCTATAACCTTCTCTAGACTCAATCTTGGCCAAAAAGTAGGACAGAGGAGAGGGGAGAGGGCTAATTTGCTGGGGCATGTGTTTCTTCTCTGGATCACCTCAAAGTCTCCCTGGGCCTCTCCTTTAGCGGCACGCCGGAGGAGACAGGGGACTGTAACCCCAGGGGGTTCACTGAGCTGCCCTGAGGTTCCACTCCTGCAGGGATGAACTTCCTGTACATGTCCAGTCCGACTCCCCAGCTACCCAGTTACCATCCTCCCTCTATCCTTCATCCACTCTGTCCTCCTGTACTCTCCGAGTGGAGAGGAGATAGGTTCAAAGTCTGTCAGGATGGCCCGGGTTAGTGAGATTCTCAGCTCAAAGCACCATCATCCAGGAAGGAATCCATGTGTGCATCACACAGCCTGTAACTCTGCAGCCACAGCGCCACCTGCTGTCAGCCATGAAGTTTCTACTGATGAAATGTTCCCCAGACCTCAAGGCCAAAGAGACAGACAGGGTTGCTAAGGAGACCAGCGCGGCGTCCACTCAACACAGCGTCCACCCAACGCAGCGGGAGTGGGAACATGCACCTCAAGAGAGCCTGCCCACATCACAGGGAGCAGGGACTTCATCCTATGAAGAGGAACGATGATGAGAGGTGGTCACACAAAGATCTCACTCAATCATTCTCTCCATTTCTGTCTCTGGTGGTACTGAGGTTTGAACTCACAATCTCATTTTTCCAGGCAGGTGCTCAACTGCTGAGCTACACACCTCCAGTCTGTTGCTGGTTATTTTACCTGGACCACATCAAGACTGTGATCTGCCTATTTTATGCCTCCTGTGATAGCTTGAATGACAGGTGTGTATGCCCTCTTGCTTGACTTCGTACTTTGAGATGAAGTTGCTGGATGTTTTTGTATGGGCTGTGCTGGAACTGTGATTGTCCCGATCTACAAACACTCATCTGACTAGAATGGCAGATGGCGCTGTGCCCAGATATAGGCTGAGGACCCAACTTGTGTGTGTGCCCAGGTTGGCCGTCTGAGTAGGCAGGATTACACATGTGAGCCACTGATCATACAGCTCAAGGATTCTCCCTAAAGACCTAGACTGGAAAAGTTTACCTGGAATTTCCTGTCATGTGCTCCTTTAAACATTTTTTTTTGTCAGTTGCAGGGCTTGAACTCTGGGCCTGGGCGCTATCCCTGAGCCTTTCTGTGCTCATCTACTATTTGACGGACAGTAGCACCATTTCTGGTATTTGAGTTGTTCATGGGAGATAAGAGTTTATGGGGACTTCTCGGCCCGGGCTGGCTTTGAACTGCAATCCTCAGATCTCAGCCTCCTGTAGCTAGGATTACAGGTGTGAGCCACTGGTGCCCAGCTAACTTGTGAGCTTTGTAAAGCAAATGATGCTCAGAGATTAGTGACAAGTCAAATGAGAGAGGGATGCAGGTGCCTCTTGGTGATGAGATAGTACACTCTGGGGTTTTTATGGATAATGATCTGGCCGTCGGCTTGTCAGGACTCTCCTGGTACCAGTCATCCTTGGGAATGAGTCATGGGCTAGACCGGTCAGTGTCTGAGAACCGAGTTTCCTCCTCTGTGAGGAAAATGTCAAGGAATGTCTTTGTGGTGAGCTCAACCTCACGCCGCTGAAGGCAGGGTGAGGGAAACTTAGCAGAGAGAGCAATGCTACCCCAGAGCTGGGCGTGCATGGTGTCACTCTAAAGGACCCTCAGAAATCTCTCAGGCTTGTGGAAAATCTGGATTCTAGCTTAACTCATTGTTCAGACTTTCAAGAGCCTATTTCCTTACCCTAGAGTGAGACAGATTTCTGTTTTCTTGGTTCACATCCCATCCATACACCAGGCAAACGTACTGTCGTCCTACCGCATTCCTTAATTCAAGTTCAAAATCAAGACTAATCACAGGACAAGAAAAAACTTGTTTTAGGCTCTTAAAAATGGAAGAAAATATACTGGGCCAGAAAAATAATTGAAATAAAAGATAACTGAGATAGAAAAAAGATATTTTAAAAAATGAAAAGCCAAGTCAGGTAACAGTGACTCCTACCTATAATCCTAGCTGCTCAGGAGGCTGGGATTCTTAGGTCTCAGGTCAAAGCCAGCTTGGGTGGGAAAATTTGTGAGATTCTTTTCGCCAAATAACCACCAAACAAAACAAAAATTTAAAAAACACTTCCCTGGTCTACAATCCCACTTCCTATAATCCTATTATAATACCATTTAGATGCCCTTTTTCCCACTAGAAAGTAATTTTCATGTCTCTCCCAGAATAGAAATGGAACTCATTTTATAAACAGTTGGCTCTTTATCTTACTGAACTGATCATTTGTCTTTTAAGACTTCATTTGGTTATTCTTTTTCAAAAAAATAATTGTTATATATTCACGGATCCTATGGTGGGTTTTTTTGCACTTAGGATTTATATCATTCATAGAAAGACTTTCTCTCATTTAAAAATTATCATTACTAAAAGGATTCCAACCTGTTCTGTTATTGAGTGAAATAACAAACTGGAGTCTAGTTTGCTCTTTCTCCCGGGAGCTTGTCCGGGACACCAGTACCTTTTTCTGCAATAAGTCCACTGTATGATTGCAAAAGTTTCTTTTGCTCTATTTCCATGAGCATCTGCACCTGTTTCAAGACTGTACTCTGTCCCATTGACTTGTCATTCTGTAGTACAAAACTGTCCTTTTTATAAGTCTTTACAATATTTGTATTTCTTTTTATCATTCTTTTATAGAGTTATTTACTTTTCTTTATATTTGTGTTGGTTCTAGGAACTGAACTTAGGATCTGGACATAGTCCTTTAGTATTTTTTTTCCACTCAAGGCTAGCACTCTACCACTTGAGCCCCAGCTCTACTTGTGGCATTTTGGTGGCTAGCTGGACTTTCCTGCCTGGGCTGGCTTCAAACCGTGACCCCTACTCTGACCTCAGCTTGCTGGATAGCTAGGAATACAGGCATGAGCCAGCAGTGCCCAACAATATGCTACTTATTTATTTAGAGAAAAATTAATCATAGCATTATACTAGCTTCACAGATTCTCCTCCAAACCCCTAATTATATAGGTTTCTTTTTCTATGACAAGTTCCTTGAAGGATTCAGCCTTTTCCAGCTCGTGGTGCATAATTTTGTCTAACCTTAAGTTTCCAACCTTAAGCTAAAATATCCATTATGAAAGCAAGTAGTAGTTCTATTAATATATTTTTGGATTTTAGTATGGATTTTAGTAACTTTAGTTAAAGTCCTTACAACAAATAAGGACTTGTGATCCTCCTACCTCTATCTACTGAGTGCTGGTACTGAAACTGTGCATCACCACATCCGACTTGCTGATACATTTTAAGAGCTTATTAATGTCCTGTTGTGCACAGGATTTTCTGTTTTGTCTGTGTGGAGAGGAAAGTGCTTTGGTTGAAGACACAGGATAATTATTTCCTTCATGACAGCGGAGGTAATAAACTTACTGTTAGCATATCATCGCATTTCATATCTGGGGTGTCTCCATCTTCACTTTTGTTGTAGAACTTCCGGAAAAAATTGAATGCCACCACAGTGTAGAGGTACACAACAACGGCTAACAAGCCCACGGTCAGAACGAGCTGGAAAGCAATGCAACATGGGACCTGGCTTAGACATACAGGAAGTGGACGGGCATATCTGTCCCCTGGGTGGGAGGGAGCATGCTAATAAGGAGACATCTGACTTATGGCCTGGAAACAAATGGGACCCAAACCTTCATTATTTTTCATCTGTTGGGGTAATTTGGGCCCAGAATGGAGGAATTTATTTATGTATTCTCTTTATTCTATCACGTGGTCAATGCACTCATTTCATGTGAAACTTTACTACTTAACTGGCTAAGAAATGCACAGTAGAGCTTCTAGAGCATAAATAAATTATGATTTCATTTCACCTCCAAACCCAATTGGTAATATCAGTAGGCAGCTTACAACATGTACTTTTCGATCTAGGATTGAAGACTGCATAGAGGACTCTTTCCTTTCCCATGAAGTGAATTTTCTGTAAATAATGTATATTCCTAAGAAAAATCCATCTCATTTTTTGTTAGGCTAATACCAGGGATGGTAAATTCTTTTCATCTTTTCCAAAGTCAGGGAACACAGCTAGTAATAATGTATGATATAAATTATTTTTAAATACTACATCGAAAAGCATTGCTTTGAAACACAAAATGACCAACCATTCCGGTGGAAAAAACACGTTTAAGACCAATGCTATTTCTCAGTGTCCAACTAAGCATCATAGTTGAAAAGGCCTTCTGTAGTTATAAATAATATTTAATTTTAAACTATGCATTTTATAGAAAGATAACTATGATACATCTGACTTGAGTACTGGGTATATTTTTTTCTAAAAGTGACCTTTCTAAAAAAATTATTTTATTGTAAAGGTGACCTTTTTTAACCAAGTTAGTAAAAATAAAAATAAATATATTTCTGGCTCTATCATGGAACATCTCTATGTTCATTAAATCTTCACAGAATCACTTTAAAATTGTCCTGAGACAATTAGCACTCTGCCACTTGAGCCGCAGCACTCCTTCTGGAATTTCAGGTCTCCTAACAGATGACTTAATTCATTCCTGCAGGTGATGTGCAAGGTTTTGCACGTTTTACCTGTGTGAACTATTAAACCCTATATATTGCCACAAATGAAATTTGATGCTTCAACAGGACAAGGAATCATCTTTTCAGAAGCTCAGAAACTGGACACAGTGCCAGATCCTTTGTGTAGAAATACACAATAGATTCAGTAACGCCACTTCTTTATATAAGCACAGAACCTGAGTCTCTGGCATGGGAAAACCTTGGGCGCTATGATGCCACGACCTGCCAGGAAGGCCATCCTCATACTAGGAACCTAAAGTCACTTGGAAGCTACATACTGAAGTCAGAACCCAATGACCCCGAGGAGGTGAGCAACATGGCAGACATAGCGCAGATCTCTAAGCAACAGAGATCTTAACATGTACTAGGCTAGGAGACTCTGGACACGAAGGCTCATGGATGCCAATAAGTGGTGACAAATGTGTTACCACCCTGTGGGCAAATGAATGAATAAGTGTGTGCTCTTACTTGAGTCTGATAACAAAGAAAGCCTGAACTCAGAAACACTGATTTCTTGAGCACATCAACTATCTGGTCCTTGAACCCTTTCCCTCCAACCTGGTATGACTTTGAAATTTTATTCATTTTTTTATTGTTGTTATTGCTCAATTTAAATACATATCCTTTAGTATATTTAAATTTACATATAGTTTACTTCACTATATGTAAATGTACATATATTTTAAATATCACATTGAGTGAAACTGAGGCATCTTATGCTTTATGACTAACACAAGAAGCTCATCAAGATGCCATGATGTTTTTTGGCTCCTCATTGTATGAAATGGAGTAAACCACGGTTCATTAGGAGCTAAATAGTACCTAACTTCCTCAGTGCTTAATAGGTGTGGTTGTAAGTCCTCTAGATCTACCTTCATTTAATTTTCACCAAAATCTAATGGAGTAATTTGTTTGGTGTGTATGTGTGCCGGTACTGGGACTTTAACTCAGGGCTTGGGTGCTGTCCCTTAATGGTTTTTCCTCAGGTCTGGCACTCTACCACTTGAGCCACACCTCCTTTCCAGCTTTCTGCTGCCTAACTAGAGATAAATGCTGCATGTACTTTTCCTACCTGGGCTGACTTCAAACTTCGATCCTCAGATCTCAGCCTCCTGAGTAGCTAGGATTACAAGGATGAGCCCCTGACACTCAGCCTTTGGTTATTTTTATGAGTAAAATAAGAGAACTGAGATCTGGAAATGTTAATATGCCTAACCAAGGTCACTCAACTAACTGGTCAAATCAAGACTAGAAATCTGGTCTCCAGGCTCCAAACAAATCCCTATGGCTTGGAAAAGAAAGGATTCTCCCCTCCAGTTTGCACAAGGAAAGAAAAGGCTCAACCTACCTGCTTGCCATTGTGAGTCACAGAGGAGAGGATGGTTCTCAGGGTCTTGAAGCCCATAGCAATGTCGAGAAGATGAGCAGCAAAAAAAAAGTTGTTGTAGTGTCCAAGAACGGACATAGTCATGTACCAGGCCAGGTAGAGGAAGGACTGTCCGGACAGAATGGGGAGAGGAGGTCAGAAAACACAGCACGGGCTGCTGTCCAGCTACTCACTTGTTTATGTCGCTTTCTTAATCCATGGCTTTAGCTGTGCATGCTCTCTTTGCTATTTTCTTTACTGAGATGGTTGTGCAAAGTTCCGAGTTATTTGTCTTCTCTCGTTTACCCTCCCATGGAGAGAACTTTACTGAATTACTTCCGGGAAGCAGGGTTTCTCAGCCTCAGCACTACTGATATTGTGGATCTGATCATTCTTTCCTGTGGAAGCTGTGCCCTGTGGCTCAGGGGCAGTTAGCAGCACCCCTAGATGCAGACAGCACCCAGCTGAGGCCACCAAAAATGCCTCCAGAGACCGCCAACCGTCTCTCCTGGTCGGGGGGTGGGGGAGGAGGAGGGCAACGCTGACCCCAGTGGAGAACCCTCCTCTGCGGTCCACCAAAGAACCAACCACCTTTCCTTCACTCCGCCCACTCCTCCCCTCCTTTCTTTTTCCTTTGATTGGTGTTCCTGGAGATCGACCAGTTCCAAGGGATGACAGAGGAGTTTTGTTTTCATTCTTGCGACCTAAGTTTAAGTCATAAGCTTGGGCATTTCCTCTTCCTTCACCCTATAGTTCCTGCCTTTGACCTTTTCCAACCTAACTTTGATCTTACTTCCCTTCCGTCTTTGCCAGTATTGGATTACACTTCCATACTACAAGTTATTCTCTTTTGCTGATATGAAATTTAACTGAATATCCTGTATTCCATCAGACAACCCTAAATATGTTTCAGATAGAACCATACTGTTGAGTGAATATAGTATGTGTGGAGAAGGGACTGGCCGAACAGAAGCCATAAAAACACTCCAGGTGGCTCACAGGCTAAAAAGGTCTTTAAAAGACGTTTGGAGCCAGGGGCTGTGGCTCACACTTGTATTCCAGCCTACTCAGGAGGCAGAGATTTGAGGAGCCTGTTGTGAAGCCAGCCTGGGCAGACACATCCATGAGACTCTTATGTTCAATGAATTAAAAAAGCTGCAAGAAGAAGTATGGGCCAAGTGACAGAGTGCCAACTTTGAGTGAAAAAGCCAAGCAAGAATGTAAGGTCCTGACTTCAAGCCCCAGGACTGGCACCAAAAAAAAAAGAAAGAGAGAGAGAAAGGAAAAAGGTAAAGAGAGGAAGAAAGAGAAAAACAAAAGAAATAGACTGAGATAGAAATGGCTTACATTGTCTGTGAAAACAACTCCCAGTTTCCACATCTGATACTTCACATCAATGGAGTTCAGCCTGGAATAACAAAGCGAAAAGAGGGGGCGGGGACGGAGAAGTAAATGCAAATTTTCTGGGAGAATTCCCACCTCTGCATCCCACGTGTTAGGCTAGAAACCTGCTCAGGAGACCAGCTCTGTGCCTGGCTCAATGGAAAAGCAGAGAGTAGCTCTGAGGGCATACGCCGCCAGTCCTCTTTCATTAGAGAATATACCTCCCTACAGAAATATATAGTTTGACATAGCAATCACCACATCCCTGAGATTATAATCGTACAGATGATCTGGAGATGTAGCTCAGTATTGCATAATGTAATATATAATAATATACATTTCATATATAATGTATGTATTATATAAATAATATGCAATATAATATATAATAATATAACAGTAACATACAATGTACTATATATGTATAATAAAATGTATATTATATATTTTTAATCAAATGAATCTCATTTATATGTGTATATATATGTATTACTTATGAATATTGTTGCATGTGAGAGAAAAGAGATGAATCTGATCTCAGAGAAACTCAATTTAACTGGTTGACACCCTTCTAGTTACAGTCTTATACCAGGGAAGTGAACTTTCCAAGTAGCCTAAGCTACACAGAAAGACTCTATCTCAGCAGCAAAGAAAGGGAAAAAAAAATCCCTTAATTCCACAGTTCCCTGTCCGCAGAGGGGCAGGAGGCATCCTGCGTAGTCTGTTGGGTCCTGCAACACTCAGAGGCTTCTCCTCCCCAGCCCCTCATCCACGGCCACCTCCCACACTCACACGGCCGACAGGGAGCTGTCTTTCTTGGGCTTCTTCTTTTCCCTGGCATCGCTGAAGTCCAATGCTGCCTTGTCCATGCCGAGCAGCTCGCTGATCCTGTCCCGGCCGTAGAACTCCCCGTACTTATCCATAACCTGTGGCGGGGGTAAAGGCACTGCACTGGCCTCAGGCCTCAATACCATCCACACACCCACGTGGGGAGCATTCCGCTCTGCAGCTAAGCCAGCACACAGACTGTGACAGAACACACCCAGGGGTGCCCTCCCTCATGCCGGGGTCTTCTGCTCATATCGGGCCTGCCACTGGGTACACATGCTCGGTTAGGTGCACTACTACATTCAAGGGAGACTCCTCTGTGACCCCCATGACCCCTCAAGTCAAAGTTCAATCTCAGAACTCAGCAGGTGCCACGGGCATGGCGGGGTCCCCATCTGCACCCCCTGCCTCCCACCCCTCGGCAGCTGGCCGCAGAAGAAAACTGTATTTTTCAGAGCAAGTCATTAAAGCTATCTGAAGGAAATAAAAATAGCCTTTTGTCAACTTAGATCACTAGATTATTTCAGAACAATTCTCACCAATTTTATTACTTTACAAAAAAAAAAAACGGCCAAAAATGCTCAGCTATGTCAGGATGGATGGATGGAGCCATGTGAGTTTACCGTGGAGCTTCAGAGTATGAATTTCTTATGTGCTGTGCTCAAAATGCTCATTCAACTGTACTGGCACTTTGAAATCACATTGTCAGGAAGATAAAGCATGCCTCAATATCTCATGCTATAACTACAGCTACATCAAATTCAAATCTGAATTGTACTTTAGGAAAAAAAAAAAACGAAAGTCTATCCTTTCCAAGAAGTATTACCTTTCTTTTAACAAATTTATCCCAGTAGTTGTTGGGAAATGACCTAAAAGATACAAAAACATAGAAGTGAAATAGTATTGTCTTTAAAAATGATAAATAATATAGTATTTGAACAACATAATTTAAATGATACATAAACATATATTGTGCCGTCATCCCGCCCAAAAGCACATTAAGTTACCATCTCACTGCAAAAGCTTCCTGCATCACAAGTATATTAAATATTATTTTTAAATTGCTTATTTATATAGAATTATACACATATAAATCACATAAAAAGGTTAGGGCTGATACTTTCATGGAGAATATAACACTTATAAATAATAGTATTTACCATTTGATTATAACATACATCAAGACATAGATTTGTCAATTGTCTTTAAAAGTATCTAGAAATCAGTCCTTGTTTTTTTCTTCAAGTTCTCAAAGAAACTTGAAGCCTACTGCTAATCCCTTACTCTGGCATCTTCAGTAAAACAGTTTACTGAAAGGAACCAACTTGATTTCGTGTTTATATTCACAGGTAGATTAGCATAATGAAAACATTTAGCCTTTAAAATACACATGAATAATGCATATATAAATCAAACCCACAGGAAAAGCTCAGAACCTACCAGAAATGACAGCTTTCAAAATAAGCAGAAATAATCACAACCATAAGAAGATATTTGACCCCTGAGTAGTATAAACTACTGAAAAATATTTTATTACCAATACTTTTTCAAGGTGCCAATTACATGCTGTGATGGATTTATACTTGTCACAGCAGGTAGCTGTTTGATTCTTGACCTCCCAAGGCTAAAGAATCATTGCATAGAAAACCGTTGAGTTCTCCGCATTATATTTTTACCTCATCTCATAGGAACGTTTGCCCAGGTTTGCATAAGGCAGCTGGATGGCTGCATCTGAAAGTTTCTAACTCGGATGCATTTCAAAGTGTGAAATTCAGTATGTCTGCCTTTAATGCTACAACAATTCCTTTAATGAATAAATGAGTATCTGGGTAAGATAGCCGGGCAGTGCCAGCTCTTTGCCTTCTGCTGTTCGCTTCTCTGAGCGCTCCTAATGGATGGTCCCATCAGCACGGTGGAAATGGCCTCCAGGGCCGTTTTGATTAAGGACCTCAGGTGACGGAGGGGGTGGGAGGGGGGGTGCAAAAATGCAGGCATCCATGAGGAGGCAATGGTGCTGAGTCTTTTGATTTTCTTGACTGAATAGATAGCTACTTTTCACTTGTGCTAAACACTAGGCAGAGCTGCAGAAGTCTGGCAAAGTGTGTTTACGAGCACGGATGTGCCTCTGCGACACCGTCACTCACTGTGTGTTGATGACCAGCCTGTCCCACTGGCCCTTGATGTCATCCTCTGAGGGCTGCTCTGTGATGTAGAGCCCGTCAAATTCCAATTTCCGGGCAACTTCCTTCTCTCGCTTGAAAATAACCAATGGGACCTGCAGAGGAAAAAGTAAACATACTACATTTAGTTTGGATTGACTGGTATCTCCTGTTCAGGGTCATTGCTTTTTGGAAAACACACACAGATAGATAGATGATAAATAGATAGATATTTACATTTCTTATTTCCTATGTACTTCCAGAAAGGTAAAAATCAAGTGAAATGAATTGACTATATTCAGGTAGAAAAAACAACAAGAACCATCTAGGCTGGGTGAAAAGAGAAGATATAATATATATAAATATATGAATATGTCTTAAACACAAGGTTCATAGATAATTGTATGAATAACACCACTCTAAATGCTAAAGAGAAAAAGAGAAGTAGGAAAGCATTTGTGTGTGTATGTGTATATATATGGATATATATATATATGAATATATATGGATATAAAAAATCCTATCAATCTTTACTAGCATTCCAAAACATATGCTACTAAAAATGCAGTTTTATTTAAGAAATGTCTTTAATGAAGTCCGTGCCCAGCATGCCCACATGCTATCTGGAGATAAATTTTATTTTTTTTCAGAGATAAATTTTAATTTATCGCCACATCACCAAAGCAGAAAAAAAAAAAAAACAATCTCGGTCAGTTTGCCAAGTTGTCTCTGGAACTTCTTTTTTGAGATTTTACACGGGCACAGACAGAAGAGACACAGCTATTTGGAAGGCACCTAAGAAAATTCACCCATGGAAGACAAGGCTCCCCATGGAGGAAAGTTCCCTGAGAACATATTTTATGATACTCTAGCCTTTGAGCCTGGGCCCTGGTTTTAAAAGTCTTCTGGACCATTCACAATGAGAGACCAAGGAAACTGAAATACAGCCATGGCAGCAGCACGGTGTCTTTCTGGGAAAGATGAACAGGTTTGCAGGAGAATCTGCCCAGCACTTGGAGGAACTTGACCTTGAACTCAATTCACCAAATTCGACTGTCCCCAGGCACAGCGTTAGGGTGAAGTGGCATAAATTGGACAGCATTCCCACCCAGGATGATGGTAGACACTAACCTAATGAGGGGACAAGCAGACAACTCCCTAGTGTTTCTCTAAGTCCTAGCAGACTGTGAGAGGCTGGCTAGGGGAGCTCACTTCTGTGGGGCCAAGTTACTGGTAAAACTGTCGATGCTGTCCCTAGGACCCTCCTGAAGGGATGTCCCAACTTCAGTGACCGAGATGTATGGTTGGGCCTACTATGTCTGCCTATGACCATAATTTCCATCCCACACCTAGCTCCAGTCTGCATCTCTCTCTCTCTCTCTCTCTCTCTCTCTTTCTCTCTCTCGCTCTCTCTCTCTCACATACACAAACACACACACACACACACATACGTGTAAGTTGGTTGGTGCCTGCACCTCTTACCTTCAAGCAGTAGTATCCAATGATGCAGAAGAAGGAGATAACGGTATGGAGGATGGCAAGGATGCGCAGCGTGGGCTCCATGTAACCGCTGCTCTCCTCTAGGACATAGTGGACCGTGATGATGTGGGGTGTGCTGCTGTCCAGGCTGATGGCCACGTGGGTATTTTCACTGGGGCTTCGAGTGGGCAGCTCCTTTCCTTCAACCACAGAAGAAGTGGAGACCTGATTCCAACCATTGAGAACACAGTCAGTTGGCTGCACAGCACGGATATAGCCTTTTGGGCAAGTACTTGGATGGAAAAACTAATGCACAAGGGAAATAGTCCTATCAGTCCAAGGCTGAGAGGATGCATTTTCAGATACCCAAAGCAACGAATATATGTCTGCTTTAAGTGTATGAAGAGGTACAAGGTACTTGGGTTTGAACTCTGCACCTAGGTGCTGTCTCTAGAGCTTTTTCATTCAAGGATGGCATTCTACCAATTGAACCAAACCACTTCTTTTGACTTTTTCTGATTAAGTAGAGATAAGAGTCTCAGACTTTCCTGAACAGGCTGGTTGTGAACTGTGATCCTCATATCTCAGCCTACTGAGTAGCCAGGGTTACAAATGTGAGCCACTGCTACCAGGCTTGTTAATACATGTACTTTTTTAAAAACAATATATATATATATATATATATATATATATATATATTATCTTTAAGTAGTTGCACAAAGGAGGTACCATTCAACAAATCAATTTGCAAGCACAATGCCTCTTGATCGGTGGCATCTCTTTCATCATTCTCCTCCATCCCTTCCAACCCAACCCCTCTCCTCAATTGTTTTAGTTTCACAGTGTATGTCAAGCGTTATGACTGCACCCCCCACCCAGCTTCCTCTCTTCATTGGTCTATTCCCCGCCCCCCCACCCCCCTTGGCCTCTCCTCTATACCCTTCAAGGGCCAGACCCAACCAGAAGTTGTAAGTTTTCTAACACCTGCAGGAAAATCCTAGATGACTTTCTTCACAAGGGCATGATACAAGTTAAGCCACATCTACATAGTAATGGATAAGACAGTCCGCTAAAACAGACAGGGAACATGGTGGTGGCCTCTCTGCCAAAGTGAATGGAGCCGAGGCCCTGGCAATTCACAGTTCAGGAGCAAACTCCTGCCTTCCTGGGTCCCAATCATGTACCCTAGACTCCCACTGCTGCCTTTTGGTCAACACTGCTTTAGAACAGGCTCTGATGTGCTCACTGGCAGAGCGAGGAAGTCTGCACATTTTTCCCATCTCTAGGTGGGACAGGCTGGCCAGGAAGATACTGAGACGTACCTACCTTATAAAACAGCAAGATGAAATTGATCGCAAATGCAACAAACAAGGCCAGCATTCTCATGTTGTAAAAGTTGCGAGCAAAATAGTTCTAAACATAGAAAAAATAATAATAAGGTTATGGGAAAGTCAGAGTCAAGAGACTTGAAACACAGATGATTGAAATGAAGCGTTCATTCAACCCTGTCTTCCAGGCTACTGCATACAGCAAGGGGGAAACGTCTGATACCACGAAGGAGACAACAAATGAAGCAACACACCAAAAATAAAGAAGACATGGCGCCAGGAAATTCTAAGTGCTGTGAAGGAAAATTGCCAGGTGGGGAAATGCAGTGGTAATATGGATGGCTAGGGAGGTGGTCTGAGAGCAGCAGCAGAGGAAATCACGCCCACACTCAAGAATGAGTCAGAGGTAGGGACTGGAGGGCAGACTTGATAGTGAGGGCTTCCTCGTGTGTCTGAAGTATGGGGTTCATGAACCCCAAGAAGAAAAGAGACGGAGAGAATAGGGTCATAGGGATCAGCATGCCAGCCGTCAGGTGTCAAAGATTTCTGATAGAGTTTGTGTCATCTTTTATAGTTCCCCGGTTCATGACCTCTGAACCCATTTATGACTTCTAGGGTCACTCTACTCAGACAAGATGCCTGCCACCACCACTTCCTAGATTTGGATATGGATAAAAGACTCACCCCTTCAGGGGGCATCCCTGCTCATCGATAATATAAAAATACCCACAGAACCTGCCTCTCAGTGTGCTCAGATGAACCAAGTTCATCTAAGCCACATTATTAACCTTCTTATCATACTCATCGGTATATGTGACCCTCCTGCATTATAATTAGTCTCTGCTAGGTGGGTGAGATGGTCTTGGAGGATGTGAAGAAGGCTGGTTGCAAGCCGATTATGATTTCCGCTGTGTGGAGGGTAGATGGTAAGGGACAGGAATGAGCGGCGGGAGACAGAAGAGAAAGGTGGTGTGGGCGGTGACTCGGCTTGAGTGGCAGCTGTAGAAATGGAAAGAGCTGAACAGATCCTGGATATAATTTAGAAGGAAGACTTGAGAGTTATTGCTGGATTATATTTTTGAGAAAGCACTAAGAGCTAATAACATCTGGGCTTAGGAGCCAGGGAAACTACATAAATGACTGGAACAATTTCTTGAGTTGGACATCACAACAAAATCACACTGAAGGCGTTGATGGAAGGAAACAGACCATGGGGAAATCAAGGATTTGCTGTGTTAGTAAGGTGGCAATATAGGTAAAGAACCCAAGCAGATAAAGCGGGGCTTTACCATCCTAAAGTTGTACAAGAGTAATAACACCTCTGAGGACCACCCCCTTCACACATGTAGACCTCATGGGACCGTTTGCTTCGCTTCATTTGGCTTCACTGCCGACACTGGTTAGGTTAGATCAAGGCTGGCCTCAACACTCACACTGGACCAAGCACGTTAGTTCTCCTTAAGGGAGAACTAGGTGACAGAGACTTGAGTTAGGGTTAACCCAGAGGGTTGGTGGTAAAGGTGTGAAGGACAGGGGATGTGTTGGCTGGCTGTAGCTGTGATTGGTCATGTGCATGCAAGTGGTAGGCAGAAACCGTCAACGAACTACAAGCCAAAGCAGGACCATAGAGGAGCTGCTCAGAGACAGGACTGGAGAAGCTGGCTGGGAAAAACCTCAACTCCCTCAATCTCTATTGCTGTAGTGAGGCCTGATCTCCAGGGTCCCGCTGGGATTTCTGT
Organism: Dipodomys spectabilis; assembly: GCF_019054845.1. Lineage (NCBI taxonomy): Eukaryota > Metazoa > Chordata > Mammalia > Rodentia > Heteromyidae > Dipodomys > Dipodomys spectabilis. Next base: position 27,384,147 of record NW_024870773.1, read on the forward strand.
GGAGAAACACAGAACCCATCTCAGCCATCTCGACAGAGCTACACCTGCTGCTATGGCAACCATGATAGTGCACAGAGCCAACCATTACCGAGAGTTCTCATTTAAAACCACCACCACAACAAAAAATGCTGCTGTTCACTTTACTTTGGAACAATTCAGGGGAAAAAAATATAAGATTTGGAGAAAACTTCTGCAGAATGCATTAACTACATCCTAAACTACTTCCTTCTCTGTCTTCTTATTTTTTTCTTTTCCTTTTACTTGTCTCTACCTGAAAGTTACCATCAATAACCATTTTGGCTCCTTGAGTTAATTTTTTTTTTTTTTTTTTTTTACAATTGGGTCATTAAGTCAAAGAGGCTCAAGTCATGTGACATGTGGAGGAGATAAGTTTGACAATGGGAGTGACGAAGGGGCCTGTATTTCTCCCCGAGAAAGAAGTTAGTTATCACTTCCCGAGCCTGAACGGCTATGTTCTCACAGCTAGTCGGTAGCAACACTCGTTTAGAAAGCCTCTTACGAGCAGTTTCTGTTGGTACGCTATGATCTTCTTCCAGAAGGCCGACTCCGGGACCTCTGGCTCTCCATATCTGTGCGTGTGAAGCTGTCTCAGCTTCTGCTTGCCTTTGTCCTCCTTGGCTTTTTCTTCTTTCTCTCCATCTTCCCCTCTGTGGAAATGAAAGGAGGAAGCAGGGCTGTGCAAAATGATCAAAGTGAACAAGTATTTCAGAGGCTGTCATTTGTGAGGACTCATTTCTCTCTCACTGAATAATTTTGGTTAGCAATGGTAGGATTTATCACCATGCCTCATAGATGGGTAATTCTATGGGGTTCAAATCTACAGGACATTACAAGCTTGCGGAACATTTCTACTCAGATGTAAGAAAATTCTCCCTCAATTGTCCCATAAAAGTATTTGATTTAAAATGCCATAACAATGAAGAAATTTGGCTTTTACTAACACATTTAAATTATGACTTTTAATGTTCATTTTATTCCACTGCCTACCTATCAAGATTTAAAATCAAAGGCCTGTGCTCTTGTTTTTCTCATGTACAAAGTGTGTCAAAGTGCTACTACACTGCATATTTACTTAATTGCATTAACTAACACTTATTCATTTTAATATCATTGTTGATTATATTGTTATATTAAGTCCAGGTAATGACAGAACTAGAAGGATTGGAGTTTTATACTAAAGTTCCTTTGGCTCAGAATATCAATGTTTCCTGAAAATGAGATCATATAACCATAATCCACTCCCACAGATAAAACCCCATAATGAAGTATATCTAATATTAGACAAAGAGCTGCCACTGAAGTGCCTGTTGTACTCTGCTCCATTCGTCTATTTTCATGTGGACAGGTCTCCAACTGATCAAACTACATGAGACCTGGGACAAGACATAGTGCTGACCATCAAGAATATACAATGAACACAGGCCCAGGAAAAGTGTCATCCTCTGCCCAGCATAGGGGTTTCCAAGGAAATGAGGATCATAGGGCTGTCAGAGGTTTATAGGATGGGGTGCAAGAATCTGGCTGGTTGGATTTTCAAACAGTGTCTCTGACATAGTCCAGGCTGGCTTTCAGCTCGTGATTTTCCTGCCTCTCTCCCAAAGGCTGGGATCACAGGTATACGTCCACCTTGCCGGGCTGTGAGCCTGTTTTATAACTAATTCCTCAGGTGGTTTTTGGCATACACGGCCTTGGGCTACCCCTGAATGAATGCCATTCTGCAGATATGTGTGTGCGTGTGTGCATGGTGTGTGTGTGTGTATGCACGCGCTCGCGCATTCGCACACCTGTGCTAAGGTTTGAACTCAGGGTCTTGACACTGTCCCTGAAATTCTTTTGTTCAACACTAGCACCCTACTACTTAAGCTACTTCTGGCTTTTTGGTGATTAACTGAAGAGTCTCACAAACTTTCCTGCCCTGGCTGGCTTTAAACCACAATCCTCAGATCTCAGCCTCCTGAGTAGCTAGAATTACAAGTGTGAGCCACCAGTGCCCAGTCGAGACTTGTGGCTTTTAAGTCTCTTACGGACACAAAATGATGGACATCTTCCCTACCCAGGAGGGTACAATAGGTGCTGGACTGGACTGAGGTCCTAGCCTGTGCTGAGATGGCAAATGTGGCCACGGAACTCCTTCTGGGTAAGATTCTCTGTTCCAACTCCAGAAGAGGTGGGGGAGGAGGAGAGAGAGGGATCCTCTCTGAAACACAGGGATGTACACAAAAACGATACATACTCAGCCTTTTCAGGTTCTGATTTAATTTCCTCTTTTTCTTCCTTTTCTTCTTTTGCCTTCTGTTCCTTGAATAGGTTAGTGGGGAAAAAGAAGAGCAGGGTGACACACTGTCTCCAAACATGAGCAAGTGAGCACGCACCAGACCAAAGCCACAAGCATAGCTGTTACTTATGTTGTGAGAACACTAATGCACTGTTCACTCTTGAGGTCCACATGCTGCCCTAATCTACATCAACCCCTGCACAGGCAGGACATACACATGCGTGAAATCCTGGGGTCCCTTCCCACGTCAGTCCTCATTTCAGAGGTGCTTTTCTGTGCTTTACCACCCCACTCAAATCTCATTCATCCTTCAAGGTCCGGGTAACTCCCCTCATCTTTCCTCTTCTTCTGCTAACCATACTATTAACCATGTATTTGCTCTTTTGAAAAAACAAACAACTCTTACTCTCCATTTGACACTATAATAATTTTCTACACATTTTTATGCACGTAAGCCCTATCTGTCTATCTTTCTATATAGGGGTGATTGCTTAATGGACTAGTGTTATTGAAAGGGACTTAAGTTTATACCCTGGTAACTTAAGGTAATCTAATCATTTTCAAAGGGTTTGTCTACCATTAAAAAATTGCTTCTTTTTGCAAATTCAAAGTCTTACTTTTAATCCCACTGCCAACATCCCCAAATCTAATTTAATACTTATTTATTATACCTACCTGAAATTGAGAGAGGGGAGAGAGGAAAGAGAGAAGAGAGAGGGAAGGGGAGAGTGAGGAGAGGGAGGAGAGAGGAAGAGGAGGAGGGGGGAGGAGGAGGGAGGAGAAGGAAAAGGAGGAGGGGAGGAGGAGGAGGAGCAGAGAGAGAAGGAGGAAGAGGAGGAGGAGAGGGAGGAGAAGGAAGAGGGGAGAAGAGGAGGAAGAGGAAGAGAGGAAGGAAGAAGAGGAAGAGAGGGAGGAGGAAGAAGAGGAAGAGAGGAAGGAGGAGGAGGGGGAGGAGGAGGGGGAGGAGAAGGAGAAGAGAAGGAGGAGGAGAGAGAGTGAGAGGAGGAGGAGGAGGAGAGAAGAGGAGGAGGAGTGAGAGGAGGAGAAAGAGAAGGAGCAGGAGGAGGGGGAGAAGGAGGGGGAAGAAGAGAGGAAGGAGAGTGTGTGCTGGTGTGAGAAATTACCTGAAGCTTTTCCTGCATGTCGGGGACGGGGGTGGGATTGGCCATGAGGTCGCCGAGACCCGCGTTGGGGTTGTGGGGGATGAGCTTGTACTGCCCTCCTTCCCGCTTCAGGTCTAAGCCGAAGATGTCGGAGAGGAGATCGCTCTCCTCCGTCAGCTCCTTCAGGTCCATGAGGTCTTCAGAGGGTAGCGCGGTCTCCGGGGGCCGCCTCTCCCCATCCTCCGTGTCCCCCCGCACCTCATCCTGCGTGGGGTCAGGCATGTTGGCCAGGAGCTCTGCCACCTTGATCTTCTTGGCCCCCTCGACCAGGCTGCCCCCCAGCAGCAGGCTGCACACGATGCGGAAGAAGCCCCTGCAGACGCTGGCCACGAAGTGCAGGAGCGTGAGGAAGACACCCCAGTAGGAGGAGAAGAAGGCCGCCAACATGTCCCCCAGTGTCATCTTCTTGGCTTTCTTCACCTGCTTCTTCAGGCTCTTCAGGCTGAGCATGCGCATCAGGGTCAGCACGTTGTACCTGAGCGCCAGCAGGGCGGACCTGAGGGTCAAGAGGGAGAAGAAGCTCATCCTGGGGCCCTCGTCCTCCGGCCTCTCCTTGTCACCCTCCTCTTTACTGGCCGATCGCTCGTTCAAATCCGACTCGGAGATCTGGGCCGCCAGCTGCATCTCGAAGATGGTGTCCTCGCAGAAATTCACGAAGAGCTCCATCTTCTCCTTCTCCCCGCCCTCATTGACCACGTCGAAGATGAACTGCCTCTTGGACTCCTTCACCTGGGGCTTCTCCCACTGGGTGCGGCTGGACTCGCTGATCTCGAAGTATACCCGCTCAATGCGCTTGGCACTGCCCATGATCTCGATGCGGCCCAGGAAGGGCTGGAAGTAGTTGAGCACGCTTTCGGCCAGCTCCAGGAACGTCTGCAGCCTCGAGTCATTGGGCATGTGCTCGGAAAGGTTGGTCAAGAGCACGGCGACGTTGAAGCCAATGTCCTTGGCCGGCTCGTGAAACCGCTTGACAAACTCCTCGTAGTCCAGGGTCTCGTTCTCGTCGGTCTCCGCACACGACAAGAGGAACTCGGTTTCGGACTGCGTGTAGTGCTTGTGGCTCTCCATAGCTTTGTGGAAATCCCTTTTGGAAATGACACCTTTGCCGTCCGGGTCGTACTCTTTAAATGTGTCTGAAGAGGTCAAGTCTTTTAGTTTTAAGAACATGTCAAAAAACTTCAGGATCATCTCCACGTTGTTGGAAGATTCCACGAGCATATCGACCATCTGCTTGCCAATCGTCCCATTGACAACGTTACCTGGTGGGAAAGCAATCATATCGGTTCAAAACAATCATTGCTGACAAACCAGTGATCTGTGGGCACAAGAACAACTGAGATCTTCCATAAAAGCCAAATCAAGATATCTCGTATTGATCTTCTAATGGATGAAGTCTCTCAGGGAAAGACAGATCATTATTCCTAAACTCCATTTTTAAAAAGTGATCACGTGACAGCTGGATGCAGTTGTTCATGCCTGTAACCCCAGGGAGGGAGGCAGAAAATGATAAGACTACAGTTCAAAGCCAACCTAGATGGAAAAGTTTCTCAGCTCCCAGCCAGGTGCCAGGACTCACGCCGAAATACGTAGGAGGTATCACAGTCCGAGGACAGTATGGGCAGAAAAATCCACAAATCCTGTCATCCCTGCTATGGCTGGAATCCTAAAATAAGTGAATTACCATGCAGGCACATGCCCACGCAGGGAGTGACATCCTGCCTCACAAATAGGACACTAGGCTAGAAAAATGGCTCCCTGGGAAAGCACCTGCCCAGCAAGTGTGAGGCTCTGAGCTAAAAACATCAGCAACAAATATGAAAAAGGTGATTACATGAACAATACATATAACCGTATTTACAAAATAATACAAGAGACATGCATAAAACATTTGAAACAAAATCTGTTTTCCTCTCAAATCAAGGAAATGTGTTTTAGATCCAGAATGCAGGACAAACTGTCAAGACTGAAATTGTGGGCCCTATTAATGATGCAAACAAACATTTGCACCATTCTTTAGGGCTGAAAAACCTCTGGCAAAGCTAAAAATCTGGTTTTATGCTCTAATTAGCTACAAGGAAGGTACTCAGCAATCAATTTGAATTTTTTAAAGTATTTTCAGGATCTTTTAAGTAGCTGTACAAAGGAGTTATCATCCAACAAAGCAGCTCATGAACACAGTGCGCCTCCATCAGTGTCACCCTAACTTCATGAACAAGGTGACTCGGGTTCAAAAAGGTCCAATACATGTATCTTTTGTGACGTGATACTGAGGGTGGAGAAGGGGTTAGCTCTAGACTCCAGACCATCTAGATCTTCGGAGAGCAAATTACCAGCTTGCACTGACTTACAATGGAAATCACCTTCTCTCAGGACACAGAGATGTGAAAGCTAAATGGAGCAGGCTACCAAGAGCTTGAGTAAACTGGACAGCTTCTGAAATGACAGAATCACAGACTGCTTCATTCCTGGGACAGAAGATGCTATGGAACCCAAGACAGATCTTAGCAAACTGGGCTGGGCAGGAGGGCTGTAGCCTGAGATGTACTGAATACCACGGATAAACAGGGGAAGAGCTAGACCTCTCTCCCACATTGAGCTCACGTGGCCAAGCAATGGGGATGGGGAGGATTTCTTAGCCTTGGAGCCTTAGTTTCCTCCTATGTAAAACAGAAGTCTGTCTCAGGTGACCAAAGTGGGATTAGGCAACCCATGGCCAGAGGAAAGGGAGAGAAACAAGAGATGACGTAATTGCAAATGTATCTGAGTTGCCCTGGTTGGATTTACGTGGTTTCCCTGCATTTCGTCCACCGTGGCTCTATGGAGGAAAGGAAAAATGGAGAAATGGCTTGTCTAAGCAGGGGTGGGAGCGGGAGCTGTGGGGGTGGAGTGGAGGGAAAAGAGCCAGGCTGAAGCCCCTGCTGCCTTACCTCACCCTCGTCCTCAGTCTAGACCACACGGGGCAACTGTGGTCATCTCAAAGAAACTATTCACACAGTCAGAGTTTACCCAGAGTTTGACCTCCCAACCCATTACCGAGGCACAGACACTAATGCACTGTTCCGAAGACACTGTGTATCCTCTATGGGGAGTGCTCTGACATGAAGGCTGTGGTTGAAGCTGCTTCCAGCATGCAGTTACACGGACTGACATATGTCGCCTTTTCTTTCACAAAAAGCACAGACTTGATAACAAGAAAAATTCCAGCAATAAAACAAAACGAATCAGAGCTACTACCAGTCTCATCTTAGCATCACTGGATTTTGATGTTGTTGTTGTTGTTGTTGGTTAGGCTGCTGGCTGCTGGCCCAGGCAAACACATACTGAGCCCCCAAATAAAGACATAAAGGGGAGCTGAGGGCGTCAGGAAAAGCTACCTTCTAACATGGACAGCAACATGACCACCATGTCCTTCTGGAGATCCATTAATTCCTTCAACAGCTCGATTTGGCTGGAATCCTGAAAAGAGACACAGATGGCATGTGAGGCAGGAGAAGAAATCATACAAAGGAAGAACACCAGGCCTGTTCCCACAGAGGACATACTGCCGGCCATTCCCAGGTACCTTGAAGCATCGTGCAGTTAAATTATTTTAAAAATTGATATGAGATTGGGATCTGAGGATTAAGGTTCAAAGCCAGCCTGGGCAAGCAGGTCCATGAGACTCTTATCTCCAATTAACCACCAGAAAACCAGATGTAGAGCTATGGCTCAAAGTGGTAGAGTGCTCACCTTGAGCAAAAGAGCTCAGGGTCAGCACTCAGGCCCCAAGTACAAGCCTCATGACTGGAAAAAAATAGGTATATCTTGAATTAAATTAAAGGGTATTTACTATTCATTTTCATGACTGTTCATAAATGTTCTGTAAGAATTTCAGCTGTGTCTGCATACTGTGGAGCAAATTGGACTTCCACAATTTATCCTTTTTATTTTTACTTGAAAAGACTTCATTTTTTTTATTCTATGTCTTACATAAAATTTTGTTGTGTATTGTGTAAAAATTAACTTATTTTTTAAAAATCCAAATACATCCAGGACATATACAACATAAATTTGTCATACATAAGCCTACCCTAAAATATGCACACAGAATACCTGTGCATGATGTATCTTATTACCTAATTTCATTAAGCGTTCTCTGTTTAATCTTTCCTAGGATTTTTGTTAAGTTTTGCTTTTGATCTTTTGACTCTGAAAAATAAATGTTTTGTCTAGACCTGTTGTAGATAGAAGTCACTATGTTTTGACCAAGTGGGAAAATATAAACTATACTTAATAACATATCCACATTGCATATTATCTGATTTCATTTAAATTTCCCTTGAAGTTTTCTTTTTAAAAACTGGGATTTTGCTATCTATGAAACCAAATCTCCTCAGTGCTAGTGAAGACTTTTCCCTAATGACTATTATTACCCCAACTACACTTACAAACCATGAACAATTGCTAGCAGATATAACACCAGAATAAAACAGTAACACTGTGTAAGATGGAAATTCTCTTGTGAGCATAGATATCTGTGTCCATTCCTTTTGCTTTGGAGAATGTCATTAGTAAACAGATGGAAGGATATGGAGGGTTTTCTTTTTCTATTTGGTTGACAGCGGATACTGACCATCTCTCACTGCCCCAACCCTTGCCTGGCTCCTCTGAGCGATCCTGCTGACCAGTTCTCAGCCTTGGGGTACAAAAATGGGAATAAGCTCTAATGTGCCAGTTACAGCGGCTCCAGGCTGGATTCCTGGGAGAGTCCATGAAGAGTACCCGCCAATGACCAGGCAAAGCTACCCTAGAACTCAGTGTCCAGACAACACCCAGAGACAGACCCTGGTCCCCATGTCTCCAGGGAAGACAGACTCCTCCCCCTGACAACTGCCAGCTAACAGGCACACAGCTAGCCAGGCCCTCCCTAACACCCCCTGCTCTGCTGTAACTCTTCCCTTCCCGAGTCCCCGCAGCTTCCTCTCCTGCCTGCTTCTTCTTTCTCCCACTCAAACACCAATCCGCCCGGGTGCATGCTGAATCTGTGTCTGTGTACCCAGGACCCTTGCTCTGACCACACTGACTGAATCACATCTGTGTTGCACGCATGAGCATCCGCCATGCTCACCGTTGACAGCACACCTGCACGGAGGAGGATGGTGAGCAGGTGTCCCCTCCCTTCCTCCCAACCACACAAGACCTCAGGGAAGAAGGGACTGGCCCACCCTCATGGGACGGGAAGGGGGAGGCAGGGGTGTGAAACTTTGAGAAACACAAGAACAGGGTTCTGACTCTAAATGCAGCCATCTTTCTTCCACATGACCAACCAGGACAGATCCAGGTCTCTGTGTACATTACTGAGCTGTACTGAACATCTATATCAAGATCTTTTCTCTGGGTGCACTTTATTTCCCACCACTGCCCTCCCCCACCCCCGCTTCACATGGGAGAGAGTCAGGAGAGGGTAAATAAGCTATTTCAATAGGAATCCCTCAATTTATATGAAAACAAAGCAGAAAGACTGCTGCTTTTCTATTTGCTCATCCTAACCACTCTTCATTTTTTCTTCGACTTGCAAGGAGTGAAGTGGAGGCATGCCACCTTTGCTTGCTTGTGGCTACTTCGAAAGAGATTCGTAGCACATGCCAACCTTTTGTCAATCTCCCTTAAAAAGCCCTCTGTAACCTTTGCCAACACTTTTCTAGTAGTTATAAAAGGAGGAAAAACCCCACTGAGCAAATAGCAGGATGCACATTTATGAGGACAGAAATGTACCATGTTGGGCATTTCCCCAGTGTTATTTCTGCATTACACTCACTACATCCTTGGTGCTCACATTTGAACAAGGGTTCTCAGCCATCGACTCTGGCCACTGTTTTACTTAAGATTTTCTGATGTTGGGTAAATGAAGCATGAAGAGAGGATCAGAGACAGATAATGCCCAAGCCCCAGCCAGGCATGCTCGTGTCCTTTGGTGACCGTCAGGTGACAGTGCCCAGCAAGCCCCCTCCTTTACCTGCGACAGCTTCATCTGCATGTGGGCAAAGACGTGGAGGAAGCCCACCACTGCGTCCCACAGCCTGCTGTGTGCCAGGCTCTGCTGGTTGCCCGTGCAAGGCCCCTGCAGCACAAACACAGACAGCAATCATTCCTGGCCATCAGATGCCCATGTCGACTGCAAAAACAGGAGGTTACCTGAATAGTTAGGGACCCACAAATGAAGAGAGAGAGAGAGAGAGAATCTAAGAGAGAAAAATGAAAGATGCCTCTAAGTGATGGCTTCTTCTTTGAAACATTTAGTAAGTCCTCATAAATACTTTTGGCTTTGTAAGAAAAGTAAAATACTAGCTAACAATTTAATTTTTCTTTCTGGCCTCAACCTCTCTAGAAGGAATGGGTAAGAGTGAGGAACTGGTCATCTGTCATGCTTCTCCGTTAAATCAATCAGTCATCACCCCATGGTGTAAAAAGAGCAGGAGGCTCTGCTTCTGACAAAAGGTCTTTCTTATTCCTAAATAGTAACCTGGATAAGACAAGGATGTAGAGAACTAGCCTCTTCAACCCTTTCTTAATTGTACAGCTGCTTCACCATGTGACACCCTTGAGATTTCTTTTTAAGGTGAGTATTTAGTCATTACTGAAATGAACGTTTCAGGAATACTGTGTAGGACTGTGCCTGGTCCGCAGAGGCAGGAAGAGGGGCTGGGATGCACTGAGCAAGGCAAACCATGGGACTCAACCCAACAACCCTGGGACCCCTGAGAAACAGGTTCCAAGGCACCCCTAAGGCATCTGCTCCATGGATGCTTCTAGCTCTAGAGAAATTCAGGAATTTTGCTCATTTTACATCCCAAGAGATACACATTTCTGGCTAAAAAAAAGATTTATGTTTCACTTGCAATACAGAAACTCGTGATATATATATATACATATATATATATATGTATATATATATACATATATATGTATATATACATATTGATATATACATATTGATATATATATATATGCATATATATATATATATATATATATATATCAATAACTATTTCTACAAGATTCCCCAGCTCGCTATTGTCATCGGCCAAGCTGATTTAATCAGGGAAGTGACCACGAATGCTTATATATGGCTATCTTTCTAGATTTCCAAAGGACTAGTAAGGCAATCCAGGAAGATAAGGAACGGGAGTGAAAAGACAGAAACCAACTCACTTGAGTAGTTGTTAGGATGAACATGTATGCCTTTCCCATTTGGAAGAGCTGAAGTAATGACTCTTTTCTAGCTAGCAAACCAACAGTGAGATTCTTTCAAGACACGGAACACAGCCCAGAGGAGAGAACAAGGCTGGGGAGGAGACTGACACCCTTCTCCTCTTTCTCTGTCCCTCCTTCATGCCACTGAATGCTTATCACCTATGCCAGAACCTGGAGATGAAATGCAGCCCTCACTACAGTCCGTTGTGGGGGGGTCAATTTTATCTCAGTATGCAAAGTGGCAGCCATCTCACTCCAAATATACGCACATGTTAAACTAGTCTTTTATTTGTGGACATTGGTGAAAGGGGTCAATGGTTGCTGAGGAAAATACTTTAGGCATATTTAGGCAATTTTCTCTGAATTCAGTGCTAGCCCGCCAATACTTTTTTTCACTTTCCTTTCTTCAAACAGCAGAAATGTTCTAGTGCTTACCTGAATATACTCTGTGAGAGTGTTAAAGACTTGTTTTGCTACTTGAATGGCTTTGGAGAAGTTCCGTTGTCCCTGCTCATCAATGACATCTTTCCCAGAGTAATACCAATAGAAATCACTAATGGATTCCTAGAGAACAGAGGTCAGATCGTTAAAGCATCATGAAGTGATCAGCGGCCTGTCCCAGCATGAAATCCATCATGACAGATAGATAGATAGATAGATAGATAGATAGATAGATAGATAGATAGATAGATAGATAGATAGATATAGATTGATTCCAAATAAAACATACAGCAGCAAGAACAATATCAATGAAATAAACATCATTCTTTAGTGATATCCCTAAACATAAAGCAGAGAAACAACCTCTCCAGATTAAACAAACAAACAACTCGAGTGAAGGCAAGAAGCAGAAAATGTAGCTTTAGAAATCTTCCCTGTGTGTGATGACCTGGAACTTCACCAAACATAAGGATTCATGAAGACAAATGCTATTCATCCACGGAGTGACCTGCTCTGCTGCAGTTTTAAGATCTGATTGTTAAAATCACAAATACATTTCCAGCAACATTGCTTGATACTTTTGCTTCAAACTGATGCCCCCTACCTCCCCCAGCCAGGAAAGTTTAAGTTAAAAAAAAAAGGAGGTGGGGGTAATGTTGTTACATCCTCACAGATTAAGAGAAGGCTGAACGTTATAATTTGTGGTGTTAAAAGTACTGCACAAGGTTACTATGGAAACAGAAATGAGGGAAATACAAGTCACACAGGACTGCCATTGCATAAGAACCTTCAGATCCAGTTTGGCCCACATGTTCAATGGAATTACGATATCAAAGATAATATTTTTAAGGAGTGGGGTGTTAGGGTGATTTTTAACATCAGTGTACAAGTTAGAAGAGTTGAAGGGAATTAAATTTAGCCAAAACTAAGTGTGTGGTAACAGAAAAGCTTTCATTTCTGTAAGAACAGATAGAAAAGTACTTCACAAAATGGACATGAATTTAAAGTATCAGCGAGTTAAAAATCAAGAGGGGGGCATCACTCTTCATAGAAAGAAAACAATGGCAAAGGAAGTGGATCTGAGCAGCTATAGCAGTGAGCTTTGTTATAAAAATTGCAGAAAGATGGCGATCAAAGACACAATATGACCCCAAGTTCCATCTAGTCACAAGCCCAAACACAATGAAACATGAAACAAGCCTGCTTAATCCCCAGCTATGCTGTGTCCAATAACCCCAACCCTCTCCCAGCGCCCAGGTGCAAGGCTATGTACCTGAACCCTTAAGAGATAGTCCACGGTAGAGATAATGATGTTGACCGTCATATTGTTGCCAGTCTGTGTTCTCAGATAATTTTGAAAATCTGCATGAGATCAAGAAAAGCGTTACTGAAGCTCACTGAAGAGTTCAAGAGCAGTTCAGTCATTCTCCTGACTTGGGAAGTGATCCTGGTGGTGGTAGGTAGCATCTCATCTAACAGTGCTAACATGAAATAATCTACACGTTCCCTAAAAATCAAATGACCAGCTCATCCCCTCCCTGAAACACATCTTAGTTGCTTCATAGAATAGCAATGCTCAATTGTGGGTGAAGGTGTTAACAACTGTTTTATTAGGAATGAAATTATTTATTCGGTAATCATGTGTTCCTTAGTACCGTTTAACATGCAGAGAACACAAAAACTCAGACCTGAGTCCTGAACTACAGGCTGGCAAAGACAGATGGGTTCAAGGCCAACAGAAATACATGAGGCTAAGTAACACAACAAAATGTGCTCTCCAGGTAAAGAAAAGCACTATGAAAGTAAACAGCTGTGTTACTCTAAAGCTACCTAACTAATTCACATCGTGTTTATTATCTTCAACTTGCACACATGTGTTCTTTCATTGTGATATTCCATACATGCACAGGATGTACTTGGAACAAATTCATCGTCTTTTATTTCTGTATCCACCGCTCTCTCTACCCTCACAATTGAGAAGAAGCAAGTGGAGACAGCGATGCCAGGACTAGTAGCAGCAAAGCTTTATATAAACCCCGGCACAGAGCCTGTCTCGTCTGGGAGAATGCACAGGCCTGACTCAAGAGATAGAGCATCCTGGTTGGGACCATTGGGCTCCTGCCTCAGCCCTGTCCGTCAGCCGGGGCTCTCACACACCTGAGTTGTGTCCCTCACAGAGCAGCTGCAGGAAGCGGAAGAGATCACAGGTGAACTCGTCATCCTGCAGCACCTTCTCTCCTGTGGGAAGTGCAGAGGGATGAAGGTGGCCACCAGCAGGCAGCCCTCCCGGGGGTCCCCACCCCAGCACCCCATGTGCACACAGCACTGTTCCCAGGCCAGAATAGTCGCACTCTATCTGAAGCTCCAGAGATCATGCACTTGGCAGATAGGCGGACTTTTTCTTTGTAAGCAAAGAACACCAGGATCTTGAAGCTTCACATTTCTCTCTGTTAGGAGTAGCAGCATGGGTTCGGTAACATTTCACACACACAACCTGAAGGTTGAAATGGGGCTTTCTGTTGCCTCCTTGTTTGGGGAAAGACAGTCCATACCGAAATGATCTTTGCATCTCTCGTGTTAAACCATCTTTGATATCAGGGTGGGATCAAGTGCTTTGATTCAAAGTTGGTGTTGTCGTTGCTTGTTTTTTATGTACCCACACACAGTATGGGGAGCTTTTGTTTTCATTGAAAAATAACTAAAGGATATTCATAAAAACTGTTACTTGCTAAAAATGCTTGTGAAGACTTCAGAAGTGTGTGTGTGGGGGTGGGGGGGAATGGACTTTTCCAGAAGAAGGGGCCTGGCAGAAAAAGATTTCATTTTTAAATATCAAACCCATAAGAAAGACTGTAAAAGCTGAGCCTCTTGGGGTCATGTAGAGACCCATCCTGTAGCATGAAAACTAGGAATCTTTATCAAGCAATGTGAAGACCTAGACGGGGGCTTAGTTGATCAGGATTTATTTTGACAAGGATAGACACAGGAAAGAAACAAACAGAAAACAGTACCACACAAATGAAAGCCGATTTTTAAAACAAAGACTTCATGAAAAATAATTTAAGTTATGAGTGTCTACTTGGGAATCTAGACTTGTTTAAAAAGCAAATGAAATTCATGATGTTGTTCAGCCAGTGAATGGATATACTTATGTATTTACAAATTTTTTTTAAAAAAAGGATAATGACTTTTCACCGACTGGAAATAGTTTGGGCTAAGAAAGAAAATGGTGTTTAATTAGAATGTTTAATTAGAATGTGTTTAATTAGAATGGTAAATGACTGTAATGACAGAAAGCCGATGGACTTACCAGTCTGCAGCCTGTGACTTTCAAAGTGAGAGGCTTCGTGTAATGGAAGCAAAATCATTTTGATAACTAAGATAAACATGTTTACAACGTATCTAAAGTCACTGTGCTCCTTTTCCTGGGTTAGACCACAAGATATGGTATCTGGTGACCATGCTGAAAATCAACCACGTCCAAAGTCTGAGGTGGACAATGAGATGCCTGGTATGTCCATTCCTCAGGCAGATGGGGAGCCTGCTACACTGATCCATTCATTGATGATTCTATCATTTTCCTGAGCCATTTAAACTAGAAGGCTCAAGAGTTACATCAAAATATCACATTAATTACATGACTTATTGGTTCTTGGGGAGACTATCAAATCTTTCTATGCAGAAAACAGAATCAATAAACTACATCTAAAAACTATTTTTTAAAACTCTCTATATGATCAATAAAATATCAAGGTCAATATATTCAATGTGAAATAAGCTACTCTGTGGAAAGTACTCAGCACAATTAGCACTGAAGTAAGTGTCATATAATCTCCCTGTATGTCTCAAAATTCTCAGCGTGGTTCATAATGGTTTATTACAGGAGGGACTATTGGTCCTCAGCATGTACCATATTTTCTCGATTGTACATTGAAACACATATAAGCAACTTCACTTCTGTAAGAATGCAGAGGGATGTGGGGGAGAGAAGGAGGGGAGTGCTGGAGCAAGTGTTCATTGATAAACCCAGCGCTATTGCTCAGTGACCGTATTGGTACCAGATTAAAATGCTGCCATTGCCCATGCTGCACGAAGTGGCCCAGGAACATGGATGGAGGATGGCTTTATGTCTGCAGATGGTGCAGGATCAGCAGTCTGCTCTGTGATGGATGCAAAAGAAATCCCACTGGAAGATGGAAACCAAGATCGGTGACATATAAGGAAATGGGCTACGCAGAGCTGAAAGTCCTCTTACATTCTGAGCATATCATTTGCGATAGGTGGAGGAGAGCCGTGTAGACATGCGGAGGGCATGCACGTGTCATCTTTTTTATAAGGGCCTTGATTAAGATGTCTCGTAGTCATAAAGGGAGAGATTTGTTTCACTACTGTTCTGCTCAAGGTGAGTTCTGTTTGTTGCACCTTAGTTTACTCACCTAGAAAAAAGTATGTGTCCACTGTCTCTACATAACTTGTTAATTTTTATAAATTTTATATAGGCTAATACATTAGGAGCAGTGCAATTATACTAGACAAAGGCAGCAAAGCACTGCTGATAAATATTATTTTTATTTGCTTTATATCTTCTAAAGCCTCCTCAATTTTTGTAGTTCCCAAACAGTCTTGGAATAATAGATTTTTACTTGAAAATAATAATAAAATAATAAACATGAAACAGTGAGTCTTACATTAGAGATCTAATAACGTTAACACGCTGGCTCATCTAATTAACATGAAAGTATTCAAGTATTTCCTTAGATGCAATAAAATAATTAAGTGTGTGCATGTCCTTACATGTCTGTATGTGCACATGTCCGTACATGTATGCACATGGGTACACATGTGTATGTGTATGTCTGTGCATGTCTGCATTTCTGTGTATGTCTGTGCAAATGCTATATGTGCATGCAGAGATTACTTACAAGGCCCCTGAACACAGCTTTTATCTCTTTGAGATAATTAATACTAATGAATAATGAATTGCCCATACTTATTTATCTTCATAAACTGAAACAACATAAGTAAAAGTACTACCTACTATGTGCATAAAAAAAAATCAGAGTAGGGTAGACTCCAAATGACTACTGTCTCTATTTTTCTGTGAGGTCTTGTCAGCATTTCCAGCAGACAGGATGGTAAATGGCATGAACAGGAGACTGGGCATACCAAAGCACTCCCCACAGTCTGTTGCCAAAGGTAACCTGCAAGCACCCCACCAGAAATGTCCAGTGCAGAGCAATATTCTGATGGTGGATCTTTAGAAGTCTTTATCTCTACTTTGCACAATAGAAGATCTGAGAAATTAATACTAAAACTATTTTTTAATGATGAGAAACAGACATTTTATGTATCTGTGGGTCGCTTGGATATCACTGTTTAAATAATTAATTATGACTACTTCACACATGTTACAATTCAACTAATAAAGACTAATACTTAAAAAAATGATTTGATTGACATTCAGTGACTCTGTACTATTTTGGATGTATTATCATTTCCTTTGGGGCTAATAATAGTCCTGTACATTTAAGTAAGTATAATTCCATGGTGTGGTTCCATCAACCACTGAGGAATGAAGCATGTCAGGTCATACGGCTTGTCACCAGGACAGATCTGATGCCAGTGAGCTTGGATAAATGGTGACTCAACACCTCCTCTATGCCAGCATCTTGGGAGATGGAGGCGCCAGGTGGCCAGGTGGCCAGTGAGCGGGCAGTTTCAGCAGGATGAGGTTTTACAGTGTGCTTTAGTTCTCTAAACCTTGTAAGAGAGCAACCATTAACAAAGAAAATCTGTCACAATAATCATACATATTATATGTTCTCTAAATTATGAGCTCAGAAAGCCAAGGGAGGCCACCTCCTGGTCTGTACATGGTGAGCTGACCTTGGAGTCTCTATTTTTGCCATGGGGATTAAGAGACTTTCTGTCTCTTTGCCTCCCAGGCTGCTGGGAGAAGCCCATTGGCTCAAAAGAAATTAAAGAGCTTTGAAACTTGCAAAGCCACAAAAAGGCATTAGCGTGAATTCTCCAGGCTGTGAGACCATCGTCTAAATGACCTAAGTTTCTAAAGTACCCCGTCTTTGCGTAGGTCATATGGCCATTTACCAATTCTACTGGGTGCATCTATTTCAATCTGGTCAACAGCCTGACTTCATGCAGGAAAGGTACTAGAACCCTATCTCAGATCAAAGACAACAAGAATATGACCACTGTGTGAAATAAACTATGTAAGACCTGAGCATAGCAGATTTCAAGTGCCTTTGTCTATGTAAACTAACTTAAAGTAGCTGTCGAGGAACCTCACTATGATTTGGGGATGGTTTCCCTTACTGCCAGAGGCTCTGTGACTCACCCTGAGCTGCCCAGGGTCCTCCCTCCCTTCCACTCATCCACAGCCCAGCTGACCTCAACTCAGCCCAACTGGCCTCAGACAGCCACATCCACCTTACACCGTGCTGCCTAGAAGCCATTGTTCAAATGCATCCGGGATGATACTCCTCTATTCAAACAGGGATTCATGGAACTTTTATAGGAATTACTTGTCACCTTTTGTAGGAAGTCTTTTCTGAAGCTGTCCTTACTATCTGTCATTAGAAGAAGCTCCAAACACCCCTCTCACCACCAAGTAAACAATGCTGGTCATTTTCCTCAGAGGACCCTGGCTGGGTTGTTTCACAGTAGCATCATTGAGTAACAAGAACGCCATGTGAACTTGAACATCAGTGCCATCTATCCAAGGCATTCTTCCTGCAAGGGATAGCAGAAGCCGAAGTCCAGACGGATGACTGAACATAATTCACGGCACACTTAAGGGCCACTTACATGAACAGTCCTCAGCAGCCTCCGGGGAAAATAAGTGTGAATTTTCAGGCTGGGCAGAAATGGTTCTCTACGGTCATCCACAAAGTATCTTTCCAACCTCCATCTGACCACTTTATCACACCAACTGTCTGTGGTCACAATTCTCAGCCATATTTTCTACCGTAAATATGGTAGGCAGCTCTACTCCAGTGGAAAGTCTCTTCCCTGCATATCTGCTGGAAAGGCACCTGATTCTAGGCTAGATGTGACCTGCTGAGACCTGTCGCTAGGGCCTTAGCAGGCCCGGCCTTCTGCTGTTTGCCCCTGGAGGATGGCTGTGGAGTGATGTGTACAAGTCTGTGGTGTCATGCTGAGCTCTCAGCCCTACGACACCAACTAGCACACACCAGCCACTCACGCTTAAACACTTCTGAGTTTACAAACCGTGCCAGGATGTTAGGGAAACTGATCTGAGGTCATGAGATCTGGGGTCATGAACCAACATGTTAAGAAGTGGCTATTCCCCCAGGAATGGTGGATGGACAGAGGAGGAATACTAGGGCATACTTAAAGTAGCTCGCTTAAGAGAGAGAGCACAATAAATAATAAAACAATAAAACCTGTAACAAGAAATCACCATGGCCAATACTTAAAGATCGATGTATCATTTGGCTTAATTAATTAAAAACACATCTGCTGCTTCAACTTCTCATAAACTGGATGAGGTCACTGGACGTATATCAGTGAGAAAATCTGTACCATGCATTACCAGTTACCAGCTGGAAATTTGAGAGAAGTTAATTGTCAATTAAGGTTTAGGAAAGATTTTTGTTTTAGATCCAATGCTGTCTATTTATTCAGCTCAACTTCAAAACTTTATCTTGCCTGTAGAGTTGGGGAATTATACACAATAATCACAAATAAAATGAAGTAGCTAGGCACCAGTGGCTCATGCCTATAATCCTAGCTACTCAAGAGGCTGAGATCTGAAGATCACAGTTCAAAGCCTGCCCATGCAGGATAGTCCACAAGATTCTTACCTCTAATTAACTACAAAAAAACACTTGAACTGTAGCTCAAGTGGTACAATTGTAGCCTTGAGCACAAAAAGCTCAAGGACAGTCCTCAGGTCCAGAGTTCAAGCTCTGGTACCACAACAAAAAAAGAGTATCTTCTACTACATCCCCAGAATTTCAAAAAGAGAAGGGAAATTGTACTTTCAAGTTGGCCATGATTTGGTAATGGGGCTAAATGGCTCTGATTAAAAGCAAATATGAAGAATCCAAAAACAGAATAAAAATTTAAGTATCCATATAGGTTTATGAATTCCATTGTGGCATTAAAAAATTTCTATGACTATAACATATGCAGAGAGAACAACAATGTTAGCACATCCTAAATCCTTCAAAGTTTCACTGAAGTCCTTTTTGTTGTTGGCTTCAGTAAGTGGGAAGTTCAGGCTTTGGGTCAAAAAGGAGGCCATCTCAAGGAGTGACAGAAATAGGGCAAACTTACATGATAATAACAGTAGTAGAGGGAAGAATATGAATCATTCCTCTGAAATATTTATGTGTAAGTCTTAAGAAACATATTTCTTAAAACAACACATATATCCCAACTGTATCTCAATACCAGATTAGGAATAGCATTTGTAGTCATAAAAAATTCAAAAGTGAGATGTATCTACGGACATGAATGAAATCATCATTACTTCTGAAATCAAAGATAAACAAAAGTAAAAAATAAGTAAATCTTTTTTATGTTAAAAAAATCCAAAAGTGATTTAGAGCCTTCAACAATAAATACAACACAGCTTGCTGTCCTGAGAAAGTGCAAAATTAGAAGATAAAAGACCAAACACCTGGGCATAGGTGGCTCATATTTATTAACCCTAGCTATTAGGTGGTTGAGATCTGAGGATCACGGTTTAAAGCCAGCCCAAGCACGAAAGTCCATAAGACTTTCTCTCCAATTAACCACCAAAAACCTGGAAATAGAGTTGTGGCTCAAAATGGTAAGAGTACTAGCCTTAAGCAAAAAACTGTTTAGGGACCATGTCCAGGCCCTAAGTTCAAGCCCTTAGCCCTCACAGACAAACAATGCTGCTTACAAAGCTAAATAGGAGCCATATCCCCAGGGAACAGAAAAGGCTGGGGAAAAGGGGCTTTGGTGCATGGAATCTGTCAGCTTAACTCTGGGAAGCACCTGGCTCCTGACCAGTAACTGTATGAGGCAGACAAGCCAGGTGGCCTTTCTGAGCCTCAGTCTCCTCTTCTATAAAATCCAGCTCAGAGCTACCTGAACCCTGCAGAGCTGTAAACATTTAAAAAAAATCCCCTAACGTTTATATGTGATCATGGCCATGTCACTGGGTGTCCTATTATTATCATCAGAAAGAACTTCAGCCTAATAAAGATAGTAAGTGAAGACGGTGAAGGCTTCCATCTAGTGGATTGTTTTGCAGCGCTAAATGTATGCTCTGAGCCTTTAAGAAGTGGCATTATTTCTAAATAACTAAATAACTAGAAATGACGCCCGTAGCAGATTTAGGTTTTCAGCCTTTCCTAGAGCCATTTCTGATGACATGTACCCTCTCCTAAGAGAAGGGATGAGCTATTCTGAAATTTGTATAACCTTAAACAAAAGAATAGTCTCATCACAGGAATTGTCAACAAGAAGCCCAAACAGAGACAGTATAGAGATTCCTAAAGCAAAGTGGCAAATACTATAATGTTAACAGAACTAGTGACCTACCTGCCTTTTTCTCTTCGTAGGAATGTTGACTAAAGTAATTGCCTGTGCTCAAAAGGTGTGATTGAGTCTTGAAAGACTTATTGACAACGAAGTTCTGGGTTCTATTTGAATCTCAATCCCTTTCTTACCGTGGCCCAGAGTGCCTTTCAGAAGTACAAAGGCCATTTTTGTTCTTCTACTAGGAACAGTAAAGACGTATTGCTCTTTTCAGGTACTTTTAAAATTTAGTCTCAAGGATAAAAAAAAAAAAATTAGCTTTTACATGAAAGGATGGCTAATCTTTGACGCTGTCAGGAATTCTGGGGAGGAAGGTTGGAGACCTCCGCTCAGTGGTCAGGGGTCTCCCTGGGCGAACCCCCATGAGCTGCTGATCCCACGGACCATCAATACAACCATAAAGCCATGGTTATGGTCTAGACACATATGCCACAGGCAGACTAGAACACGTGCCCTAAGACCCTTCCATGTGACTGGGCCCACACGGAACATTTTTTTTACATGAAAGAAACAAACCAACAAAAAGAAAACCAAATCCAAAGACAATGTAAATGCAGGTAGCCTCTTTACATCTCGTATACTAATCATGGTACATCTTCATAGAAAGAAGATAAAGAGAAGAAAGAGCTAAGTCAATACATTTTTTAAAAAAGCAATAGGATGCATAATGATACAAATTAAATACATTACTTGTCAACACAGGGGAAAAAATAAGAGGGGAAAATGCACAAAGACTACCACTCTCAAGTCCATACACAAAGCTAACCACAAATAAAAGAGCAAATAAACAAAAGGCAGTCTGGTTTGTGATAATTACCACGCTCATGAGTGATGACTGAAGAAAAAAAAAAGGAAGGTAGTACATTTACAGAGGTCAAAAGACAGGGAAATGGGGGGAAAGAGAAGTTGAGACTTTGGTTCTAACTTGTTCTTCATAAGAGAAATTAGAAAAAAAAAGAAAACAATGAAACAAAATATGTTAATCAGTCCAGCCAATTATTTGGGTGCATGTTGAGAAAGCTGACACACATGAAACTGACCTGACCACGGAGAGCTGGAAGAGATTCACACAGGACAGTCACTGCTGTGGGTCCAGCCCATGCCTGGCTGGAGCCAGGAGGTCACCTACGAGGCTGCTAGCTAAGGCCTTTATGGAAACGGATGGTTCCACAGACTAAGATTGAGTTACAGATGCTGTTCTGAAACCTCAGACCTCTGGGTGATCACTATGGGAAAAATCAGCTCAAGCTCCAATTCTACGTCAAGAACTCAACCATAGGACAGATGATCCTTTGGTGTTCGGGCTGCTACAGCTTGACTATGCCTGGGATTTGGGGACAGGCATGAGCTAGACAAGACATGTGCCAAGACTTCTAAAATTGTTCTGATTGGTTCACTTGGGACGCTTAAGAAGCCCTCAGTTGGTTCACTTAGGGCTGGAATTTTTCTTTTTTTTTTGGGGGGGGGGTCTGGTCGTGGGCCTGAACTCTGGGCCTGGGCACTGTCCCTCAGCTCTTCAGCTCAAGGCTAGCACTCTATCACTTGAGCCACAACACCACTTCCGGCTTTTTTTCCTGCTTATGTGGTGCTGAGGAATCGAACCCAGGGCCTCATGCATGCAAGGCAAGTGCTCTACCACTGAGCCACCTTCCCAGCCCCTGGAATTTTTCTTGAAGGGAACTAACTTGATTAAGTAACCCTGTGATTTATATTTGATGACTGAACATAAAACAAAATAAAATAATGGTACCAGCAGGGGTAAACTCAGTGTAAGCCATAAGCTTTAAAATAGAATGAGAACAGAGTTATTTTTCCTATTTGTGACATCAAAGATACATAAAAAGATTAATTCTAATTTTTTTCCCAAAAAAAAAAAAAGGTTTACAAAGACTAGGAATGTTAGATGGGGGTAAATCTATTTTCTGAAATAAGATAAGTCCAATTAAGGACCTACTGTTCTAAAGCTAATTAGCTGACAAGGTAGATGACAAGTCTGAGCCAGACTAAACAAACAAAACCAGTTCAACACACAGGGCCTCGCCAATCATCAGGCACAGAAGGAAACAAACTGAAAGTATATTTGTTTCTTAATAAATATTCCTAAAATCAAGGAGGCAGTACTGCTGATAATTGCTCTAAACAGATCACATGCTACACTTTGTGTGTGCAGAGGGTCAACAGCATCATCCAGACACAGACTGTTCATTAAACACATCTGGACATGCAAAGATATTGGCTTGGTAAGAGAAGCAGAAGTAGTGAAGGAGACGCCCGGGGTTGGTGCTGGATGGAAAGTCCTGAACACCTTACTACGTGCCCTATGGAGAGAATGGGAGCCAGGCAGGCTGGTAAAGTGGCCAGAGAAAGTCTGACTCATCCGTGTGTTTGGTGATATTGCAAATAATTCTTTAATAAGAGGTCTTTATTAGATCTCTGTTCCTTTATGAATACCAACTAGCAGAAAGAGCTGGGAGGGGAAGGCTGACACAAAAGAGAGCTCTGACTGACCTGGGGCCCAGGTTTGGGAGTGACTCATATGAGTGTTCAACAAGACACACTTGTGTGGGTCACGTGGGCCTCTTATCTGTTTTCAAACAACCCTGGATCTCTCTGTGTGAAAGGACATGGATGGTGGACGTGCTTCAGGGAGGACCAAGGACGGGCCCCAGGACGTAAGGATGAGTACCTGATCCTTCCTCTGTCACCATGCCCAGGCCTTCAGCTTTGTTTTGCCTCTCAAATGCATTTAGGTCAAGGACACTACAAGAAAAAAGAGAAACATGTTTACAGGATTCACAGGAGCTGGTCTTTTTTTTTTTTCATTCAGAAGAGTGAGTGTCTAAATACAGCATGTCTTGAAATGTGACTGGAACTTTTAATATATGCTGAGAACATGAGCCCTCTCCAATGCTCTGGTCCACGCCTTCCTGACATGCCAGCCTTTCCTTAGGTAAAAAGTTCTGTGTGAGATTCCAATACAAAGTTCTGTTTGTAGACGTCAGCTGGGGGTGGGGTTACTAAGGTGGCAAACACGTTTAAACGTAATTATAATCATCACAGTATTCCACGTTTGTATCAGGTATCTGGGCCTAATGAGGTCTGAACAATTCTGGACATTGTAAGACACAGGAAATGATGGTCACTACTTGATGATTGTGTACTGTGCATTTTCCAGCACATCATACATACTTTAAATCTCTGGTGTGGGAGGGGCTAGTTGAGGATACGGTGACTCACTGGTCATGAGGACATCACTAACACTTAAAAAGAGCAAGGCAAGAAGATCACTTCCATGGCATGCCTTTGGAGGGAGAGAAAGAGGGACTGGGATGAACAGTGGCGGACATAACACGGTGACACATGGGCCATCATAGTGCTCCTTGTTCTCACAGTGTCTGGTACTCCTTCCAAAAGGCTTCTCCTTCCCATAATGCTCTGGGTGCCTCTTCAACCAATGGAAAGAGCCAAGGCAACCAGTCAGGACAAAGCCCAGGGGAAAAGAGCAGGGAGTAACCTGTGCTAGAAGACCACCCTTCAATGGACACCAGCGGAATCCTCTCTGGGGCCTCTCTCCTCAGAGACTCTGATTACCTTCCTTACACTGGTTGTCTCTCACTTTCAAATAAACTTGCTCTGTCTGCTTTAAACGTTTTCCTGTCCTTTAGCTCTTTTATGAGAGGAGAAAACACCTTCCCTCACCCACATAGCATCACCCACAATGTTGAGTATCCTGCTTCATGTGAGGACAGAAAGACACGGCACCTGCCCAGAGCAAAGCATGTGTGTGCTCACCTGCAGGACTGCATCAGGCCTGCCAGGCTCTGGAAGAAACCCACGTCCTTCTTCTCCTTCAGGTAGTCGAGCATCTTCTGCAGAACAGAAACAGAAACATGGTTTAACCCACACAAGCCTTGCTGCTTTCTTCATCACTTTTTGCTGTCATAAGCAACCACCCAAACACTCTTTCTATTCTGAAGCAAAGGTAAAGTTACCTACCACGAACAACTACAACCATTGTCACTTGCATCATGAAATGGTGATAGACACATCAAAGTAAGACCCCTGCACACTCCCAAAGGCCGGAGGAGGTAACCTGATGCAAGCAGGAAGACTGTGACCACACCTCCATAAACACCAAAAATGGTGCCAAAATGCCACCCTGGAGGTATGGATCAAGTGTGAGCGAGCAAGCCAAGTGAGAGTGCAAGCCTTGATATTATCTCCAAAAAAGGTCATATTCGACTTATGTTTCCAGATACTTTTACCTCGGTTTACATTTCAACAGATAAGTCTGTCACATAATTATGTTTCCCTCCCATGTTCTCTTAAGAGTATTGTGGCAAATTGAAAGAGAGACAAATTTTAGATAGATATCAAAGAAATGTACCCCCTGGTTGAGGGTTTAGTTTTGTTTTTTTGAATAGTACTTTGCGGCATGCCTGAAGGCTTTTACCTGTTGCACTGTGGAATTGCCGCCGTTTAAGATTGCAATTCCTAGTTTCAGAGTAGCAGCTACCATTGGTCCAGTGTCACCTGAAAAACAGAAAACATAGAATGCCTTAGCATTGTACCTGCTACATTCACCTAGGCTGCTCTACAGACCTATGCCCCAGAAAAAGCAACCACAGTCACAATACACATCTGCCACCAATACTCTTGTGAAACTTGGGGAATAAATTCAATATCCAGGGGATTAAACAGGAGAAAGCAATTGATTGTGAAGTACTTAGGATCAGAATTATGAAGACTCAAAACCAACCATGTGCATTACACTATCAAAATGAATAGAAGCTATCTGAAAGTTTAATAAAATTTCTCTCCATCCTTCAACAGTATTATATTGGAGTTTTATCATTTGTTATTCATCACTTTTAATAGATGGGTCTTGTCAGGCTTTACTGAGATGATAATTTTCCAATTTAAATTATTCAGATAATGGTAAAAAAAAATTGAACCCACACAGTTTTCTGTTGTTTAATACATTGTATTTTATGTTATTCTCCCCTACTTGGAAACAAAAATCATCCTCATAATTTAGGAAATGTTCAGTAGCAGAGTACCAGCATTATTTTCCCATTTTAGTAAAAGTATATTAAAATAGTTTCCCAAAGAAAATAATCACTAATACAAGAAAACTCATCCACAGCTGGCTACCGAGATAGATATTTGTACAGTAGTTGTTTAAAACACTCCCTAAAGATGCCTATACATTAAAATGAAGAGTCAACATACTGTAGTCTAAGGACCAAATACAGTTGGCCTCCAGCTTATACAAATAAAGTTTTATTAGAACAAAGCGATATGGCTAGTATTGTCTCTGCTGCTTTCACGCTCCTGTAGCAGACAGAGCTGATGGGGGGGGGGGGGGGTGTCACACAATCCAAGAAGCTAGAGACAATTACTCTTTGCCTTACAGAAAAAGCTTGCAAACCCCTGATTTATAGCATCTGTTGACTAAGGTGGGTTCAGGGCAGAGCTTTCAAATCTTAAAAGAACATATATGAAGACTAAATAAATAAATAAATGACAAAGTTGGAGACCATGAAGGCCGGTGTTGGCGACACCAGGACTGGGAAAAAAAAAATCAAGGACTAAAAACATCAGCGGAATTAAAACCAGGGAGCCCTTGGCACACAGAGAGGAGAGTGGAAGAACATGCTGGCATCAATCAAGATGCACTGTACTCATGATCTGACTTGTTAAATGCTAAGTCCTCTGCACAACTACTTAAAGATCATAAAAGTACAACTTTTTTTTTTAACAAAGACTATTTCCTCCTGTTCTGAGGGCTTACCTACTCTGAACAACTCATGAATAGTTCAACAAAAGGACGACCAGAAAGTGGAATATTTTTTTTGGGGGGGGGGGCAGGGTGTCAGACGAATAGAGAAAGAAAGGGTGGGTGAGCACAGTCGTTGTATGCAGTGTGCATAGGTGAAAACTGAATCCTGTGCCTGGAAGGGAAGGCGAGGAGGTGGGGAAAACGAGGGAGGAGGACAGTAGGGGTGACCCTGATGAAGCTGCACTGTACTTGTAAACAGATCCGTTGAACGGAAACACCTTGGTACATCTGCAATCATTACACACACACAGAAGCCCGACTCACCTTTGCTGGCACTGATGGTCTGCAGGACCATCTCGGCCGCGCCCCGGTCGTGCAGTCTGGCTTGCTGGTACAGGAGCTTCTGCTTTTCCATTTCCTTTTCCTGAACACAAACCCCAACCATTTATGTGGCGGCTATCAGCCACAGAGAAGCTGTCTATAGACCATATTTTTTAGTCATCTCTCCATGTATGGGCTCTATGACAACATTATGGACCATTTCAACACCAGCAATGTCATCAAACAGATAATCACATGTTTAACTCTCATTTTTTTTTTTGTGGGTTCTTTTTGTTTGCTTTTTTTTTCTCTTTTCCCTTGATATATTCTTTTCACAATATAACTTTTGGATGGATTGTTCTCAATTTTAATTGCTTGGTTAGTCCAAAGCCTGTATCACAGTTTTTGTGCTTCATCATGGAAACTTGTACTTTCCGATTGAAATGTTTTGTGTATAACTTAAGAGTCAGGTTTTTGTTTTATAATCTCCTATGTCATGGCCAGGACTTGATACTGCTCAGCAAATGGCTCGAGTTGCAAGTATATCACTGCATCATAGAAAAAACAAAACAAAAACAAGAACATCAAGTGAGACATCTGGACTTTATACAAAATTGGAGGTTGATATGGAATTTTTTTTAAAAAAAACATAGGCTTCAACTGAGTTGTAAACTGGTAGGACAGGTCTCCCCATCACCCCTCCAAAGAACAAGAGAAGCAATGTGCCTTTATATTTTGTATTCTCTGGTGGTAACAAAAGATACTGCATGGGGCCAGCTAAGAGCAATGGCTGAAGTTGGTTCTTTTCCACTTAAGCTATCACTGCGAACATAAAGAAATTAAAAACCAAATAAATAAATAAAAAGAAAGAAAAGAAAAATATAAAGGCACAGCAAGTTCAGGTCTGGTAGGATCATTCGCTGGAGCAAGCCAGCTCGCTGGGGCACTGAGACGGAACTAAGCAGTACCAGTGGCGGCGTGGAAGTTGCATAGAGCCCCTAGGACAGCGCGGCCATCAGGATGGCGTGGTAGAGAAGCTGAGTCTATGGGACATGAGACGCTCAGTCCGCATCATGTCCGGACACACAACGGCCAGAGACATATGACCTCACAGCAGTACGAGGGTTACAGCAGAGGTAGCCAGCTTTGCTCCATAAACTTTCCATCCAACGTACGGAAAATAGACACTGGGAAGATGGAAGAGGTTTAAAAAATGAAGGCTTGCTAAGTTACGGGATATGAAAAATAAAGGAAACTAAAGAAGGAAAGGAGGGAGGGAAGAAATGGGTTCAAACAAATGAAAAAAAAAAAGAAAGAAAAAGAAAAAGAAACCTTTAAATCAAAAGCAACCAACACAGACAGTTATGCTGTTACCAGAGATTTCTCGCCGAGGCTGGCAAATTTGTTTCTTAAATCTTTGATAATATCGTGCTGTAAAAACAAAATTGATCAGGGTTTTTTTTTTCACACTATAGTTATAGGTCCTGCGGTTAAATTTTATTGTTTTTCTTAAATTAGGTGATAGGTCTAAATGGAAGCAGAGAAAAGAAAAATAAATGGGTAGCTGTGCTTCGTGTGTAGCCATGCTAACTTCTAATAGATTTGCCTTCATGTTTAAACCTCTTCCTGAGAAGTCGAAAACAAAACAGAAACATAACCACACACAGACACACAAAAACCATACGGTCATTACAACACGGTGCCAGGAAAACTGAAAAGAAGACCCTTTCGATGACTCTTTAGCTCTCACTTAAAATCAATGAAGCTATATTTGTTTCTTCCTTTTAGACCCAACCATCTTTTATTTTTCTCCCATTGCCAGAGCTGAAAAAAAAAAAAATGGTGCGCTTACAGCTTGACCAACTCCTTTTGTGAAAGGGATTTTCAGTAAGAAAATGATATAAGGTATCATTAGCTTAGGGAACTGCCCTAGCATCTTACCAACTACAGAGCCTCAGGAGTCAGAAAGAGCTGTTCTACTATTGAACACAGGATGGTCTGCACCAGGAAACCCATGAAAGATGGAAGACAGGAGTCAGTGCCACCCAATCTTAGGGACAAAACCCAACAGTTGCCATTTGTGCTCAACAGCAGGTAGATGGGCTCAGGGATCTGCTAGAACCACTTGGACAACAAGGTTTCTAGTAAGTTCTCTACAGTTGAAACCACACTTGACATGTAAGCTAAGCTGAAGAGGGTCAAGGCGTTGAGGAACTATCCAATTGTCTTCTTTAAAAAGTGAATTTCCTAAGCCGGGTGCTGGTGGCTCATGCCTGTAATCCTGGCTACTGAGGAGGCTGAGATCTGAGGATCACGGTTCAAAGGCAGCCTGGGCAGGAAAGGCTGTGAGACTCTTATCTCCAATAAACCACTCAGAAAACTGGAAGTGGCACTGTGGCTAAAGCACCAGCCTTGAGCTGAAGAGCTGAGGGACAGCGCCCAGGCCCAGAGTTCAAGCCCCACGACCACCACCACCACCAAGAAAAAAAAAAAATTCTAAGATTTATCATGAAAATAAAGAAAGAAATACTGATCTAGAAAGCTAGCAAAGCTATGGGAACCAACGCCTCCCCTGAATTTCCTGGTGAGGCTGAGTTGGTGACTCTTCTTCTGAAGAGCTGTCTCTTCCCCTTGGTTCTCCTGACTGACTCCCTGACCTCTCAGTCAGTCCTGCCTGTGGCTGACCTGTGGCTATGAAAACCAGCTGTTAACCCCAGGACCATCCCACAAGGAGGCCTCGTGCTGATGGGTAAAGACACACCGCAGTGCATGGGTGCTGGACAGGCTGGACCTGAGGTGTTTACAACTTCCCCCAGGGTTGCCTAGCAACCAGAGCATATTACGTTCAGGAGGAGGCATCAGGAAGGAATCCTGATGACCCAGACATGACGGGTCATGGCCATCCTTCACCCCAGGAAGGGGTGGCCCACGATGAATACGGTAGCTCTGGAGTCATTCCACACAGTCAAGCAACGAGGCGTGGGATGGAGCATCAGTGGCCTGCTCAAGCACTGGATTTCTAAGCCTCCCTCCTGCTTGTATCATCTCTCTTGTTCTCCTAACGCTTGCTTTCCTACATTTGTAACACCCTTAAGCTTAATAAACTGTCAGCACGCAAGCTTTCATCCTGCTTTCTCTAAAACCTGGACCGGTACATGCGGTCAGTATCCGAGGTCAATCATTTCACGTATGAACATATGCTTGGCAGCTCCCGGTAGTATTATGCAGCCCACGGAATCCCTTCCCTTTCTCTCCTCTGCAGTTCCTATTTTGAATGCAGATAGCCTCAGCAGTGAGACGTAAAAGATTGAAATTTTCTTGAGAAAAGGCATAATCAGTTTGGTATTTTAAATCCACAGTTCTATACTCAAGGATTCTACTTTGCTTACACAAACCTACTTAAAGTAGAAGCTATGTGCTGATTAGGGTCCATGCATCTTTCTTATTCTCAATTTATTCTACTGGAATTACCATCCCCCCCCCAATGGAATTCTTCAAAATTAAAACACTAGAGGGCTAGATGGAAGTCCAGTTAACTCACTACAAGCCCTGAAGATATCTGGGCTCTAGAATGACTCCTCCAACCATCATGCTACAATGCTTTAAATTAGGAGAGCATCAGTCCAAGTACGTTAGTAGGCATGGTGTAATTTTCATTACATCACACAGGAGATAATATGCTAGCCTTCTAACTTTTTGTTACAAAACACCAACTCTGCCACAGGCAGTTGTAGTATTTAAGACAGAGAAACTGTCCTTAATCCAAAGTACAGGAAGATAGAACTTCAGAGACTTGTTTATCACCAAGGTAGAAGCTTGACATTTGCAGCTTGCTTGATGATTTGAGAAAGATGGACTAGAAGAAAAGCTGAGTTCCATTCTTCTCATTTATCTAAGCTTCACTGTCATCAATGCAGGCTTTAAAAGGAGTAATAGACTGGTATTACAGGACTCTGAAAGTCACAGAAATGGTTTTACTCAATTATCATCATTGAAAGTCATAGCTTCAGGGTTTTTTTTTTGGCAAGAACAATAGGAGAAGCAACCAATTTTCAGAAATCATAGTTTAAATATAGGGTCCATTCTGGTACCGAAAGCTCTAAGAATCTCTGCTAGGAAAAAACTTCATCTGCTCAAAAATGAACTTATTCAACTTGAAGCATTATTATTTTTATTATTCTTTTTCATCTTTGTTTTCGCTCATGAAAAATTCAAAAGCTAAATAAAGCATTTAACTACAAATAGTTGGCTTTTCAGATACTCTTTCAATTAATATTGGCCTTTTAATAAGATTTAACAGTCCTTTTATGACTTTCACAGTGAAGTAGTCATAAATCTAAAGAATAATTACCTAAATATATAACCGAGCTACTCAATGAGTAGCTATAGGGAAAGCCTGTTTATGTTATAGATAAAATGTAGTAGATTATCAAGATAAATCTGAAACTGTAGCATGACTGTATCAATATAACATAAATGTGACATAAGAAAGAAGAGGAGTCGGTTTTAATCCTAACTTCCTCTTTTCCCTGTTCTGAACCTTCTATAATCCTCATGGAAAACTTCTTCATTACAACACATTTCTGAGTTTATCTACTTTCCTCAATGTCTTTGTTGAATACAAAGAGCTTCAGTAGAAACTACAGCAAAATTCATTTGTCACATACTTTGGGTTTTTCCAACTTAACATAATTTGTTACAAGAGTTATGAAAACTATAAATGTTATTAAAGTTATTAAAACTTGTAAATGCCACTATTAGATTATATATGTAAATTATGTCAAACAATCAGATATCTCTCCTGGAAGGTCTCTAAACTTATCAGGAGAGAAATAATTCAGTTGTCTAGTCAAATTTTTCCATGTTTTTGTGGGGTATCCTATGATTAACTCCAGAAAAGAGTATCTTCATAGGTGTTTTCCCTTAGCAAGTTTCCAGAGCAAATATTTAAAATACTAGGAGACAGAAATCATCACCTAGTTCCCTCCTTTAATGAAGTTCCCAAATAACTAATATCACAATGAGAAACAGAGTTTTCTCCAATCTCAACAGCAATGTCATTTACCAAGTCTAGTTTTTGAGCAAAGAGACTGTTTAAAATCAAAACAAAATTTTAAAAAATTAAGAGGGCTAAGGCCAGAGGTTGCACTGGAAAGTCCTCAGCAGACGCTTCATCCACTAACGGCTTTTAGCCTGCTCTGTATGCAGCTCAACGTCAACACAGGAGACAACATTACAGATCAAGAGTCATGTAGACTGCAAGAAGAATACATCAAAGAAAGAGATAAATTGTGTTGGCACTAACGAAGTCACAGGCAGAATTTTCAAGACCTTTGGTCACAAAAGAGTCCAAGATGTTGGGTCTAACAAAGGCCAAAGTCACAAGAAACTAAAACTCAGACCCAGACACATACACACATATACATGAGTTTACCTTGCTGCGCTGGGATCCTGTGACCTTAAAGGAAGGATGAGGACAAGAAGCAAAACAGCAATAAACAATTGCTCTAAAGACAACTGGTAAGACCATACATGCTGGGCATGTCAGGAAAATGGCATTATTTTCTGTTCACTAATCATTCTCATCCACCTGCCTCTTACTATAGAGGTGGACTTGCAACTGGAATGCACGTACATCAGAAAAGATTATGGAATCACAGGACATTAATCGTACGGCATTTCTCTCCGCCAGCAATGGTCATGGGTTATTCTCGAGTCAGTTTGTTTGGGTAGTTTCTGGTACACTGACTTCAATGCTCGCAGACATGCTTATACAAATTGCTCCTGGAAGTGGATCTGACCGCTTTCAGGTCTCCTTGGCTATGCTCTGTGGGCCCACCGTGATTTAAAGACTCATTGCCAGCTAGTGACAGAGTTCCAGATTTCTAGCTCAAAGTCTAGACATGTCAAGTCACAGGAAGAAAATGATCTAATCTCTATTTCCTACCCCTCAATTTCTTTTTGAAAAATCTAAAAAAAAAAAAGAACAACCAATAAATAAGAAGCAATAACTATTCTCATTTTTTAAAAACCTGAAAGTGTATTACACGCAAAGGGGAAGATAATATTAACTTTTCTTTCAGCCAGTCAACATTAAGCAGCATTTCAAATCACATGTTATTTTAAAGCTGAGAATGCTTGAGGACGATGATGATCATCAAACCGAATCTAGTCCTAGGAATACACATATTCCTACCACATGCAAGCAAACAGCCCATGTGCTACCACCTCGTATGTGCATGGAATGAGTGACCTAATTGGGGTGAAGTTAATGTAGCAGAACTTTAAGACTTCAATTCAGGGTGGGGGTGGAGGGAAATGCCCAACCAAAGGTATAATGAAAAACTCAAGATCATGTTACTTTTCAATAAATACTTTCCATATACAGTCGGTTGGAAATTAAGAGCCCGTAACATTGCTGAGAACAATCTGAAGCAGAATGAGGCACGCTCATTCTGAACACGGGGGCTTTCTCGTAAGGGTCAGGGAGTCTACACTTCTTTGTCTTAACTCCAGCAATGTTAGGACTTGGGTTTGTCCATCCAGCTCTGACATCACATGCAGTTCCTTGACACAATCAGCTGCAGTAAGCCATGAAGCAAGAAACATAAAGGTCACTTATAAGCTATGAACTAATGTTTCAAAATAAAGGAAAGCCATTCTAGAAAGATCCATCTTACTTCAAAGCTCTTCACTTCCTCTTCTCCATCATCATCTTCCTCATCATGACAACTCTGACATGGGGAAGGAGGGGATAAAAAAAGAAGAAGACACAAATATGGTCAAGCATAAAGGGGGAAAGAATTATTTAACACACATACAGATGAGTTGAATGAATTTATCATCACAAGTGATTCATATTCATTTTCATAGCACTGTTTAAACATACAGACTAGACAAGGTCCATAGACATTAGCAATCGGTTTATGATAAAAAATAAAGTGATATTCTACATTGTATGCTTTTACAAAATTAAGATATTAAATAGACTCTTTTACATGTAACAGAGCTCGTAGTGAGGTCTGTAACACTCTACAACATTACTTAAGTAATTTATCTCATTCAAAGACAACTGTAAGCCCTAAAGACAAAGTTCTTCTCTCTTTTTAGGCTGCCATTAGAAAATGCTAACAGAGGTGTATACAACAATCATTATTTAACATTAATAACAAAGCAATATCCACTCATTGAAATGACTCTGTAATTCTCAAGTTCAGGTCTATTATATTTCACCCAAAAGTCTACTGATATTATTCTTCATACATAATAAGTAATAATAACTATCCCATTTTTTTCACCCAAAGTGATAAAAGGGTTGGACATGGATTCTTATCTAGTTCCCACAGCTGGAACACAGGCTTGCTAAGGAGGGGGTGGAGAGGGGTGTGCATGTACACAGAAGACCTAGTGCCTGACAACTCCATTATCATTTGCTCAGACTTGGCAAGTTATTTCTTCTCCCTGTGTCTCCCTTCCTTCACATTGAGGATGGAGATGAGAAAACGCATACCTGGGTCCCTAAGAGGATGATATGGGTTAATATGTGTATAATGTTTGCATCTGAAAATCAATATGCTTTCAATAAACCTCAGCAAACACTGCTATTATGGTTGGGAATTTGGAGTCATTGGCCAATATAGTCATTAGTCAATATTGTATGTAAGAGGAAACTTATTGTCCAGATTGTCCCAAACATTCTCAGTTATTTCTTAGGCTTGCTAAATGCTTGGTGTAATTGTGAGGTGCTCAGAGGTGAAGTATGAGTTACACATCAAGAAAACACTGACACCTCAATAAGGCACAATTCTCTGGGTATGGAAATGAAGTGGAAGCAGGGTGAATGGTGTCAAAGGACTGGTCCAACGTCTCGGTGGCAGCTTCTTAAAGGTTTACATATTCTCCATTCATTCATTTGTTCAGTGAGAAGTACACAGCATCACCCCTTCCATTTAGAACAGGAAGCGTATGAGCACAGTCAAAATCTACAAGGAGGAAATTAAAGTGATGGTTTCACTATGGGGTCAGGTGCTAAGTGGGCTGGGACCACAAGAAAACACCAACAGGTCTCCAGCAATCGGGAAGCATCTGACAGAAACAGAAGACTTTGCAGGCATGTTCTTCCTTAGCAAACTTCACCCACACAGTAAGTGTGGGTGAGAATGCCCAACACATGGGGAGTTGTACATACACTTGGCTGTCCAGATCAAGACACTAAGTTTTAGTCAGGAACGAGTAGGATTCTATTCCAGGAAAGAAAAAGTAAATGTTCTCCATACATGATTAAAGGAAAAGGGAGAATAAAAACTAAAACCAGCAATGATGTGCAGAATGCAAGGAAACACAGCATTTTAGCTTTCTAGTATCTACTAGAAATTTTGCAAAAGAAGTCTATTTCTTCCATCTTCTTACTTGCCTTTTCTGACTTTTCCTTAATCTTTTGAAGAAAAGATTGAGGAAACAAAGCCAGAAACTAGTATATGGATTTAAATCTGTGAGCGAGAAATGGATTTAAATCTGACTCACAGAACTAATGTATGAGAGAGAAAGTAGCCAGCCATTTTATCATTCCAACCAATCAGTCAACAAAAAAAAATGGAACATGAGCTGTAACTCACCATGTATCATAAAGATGGGGAAGTTTGTAAGAGGTGGGAGAGAACAAGGAGAAAAGTTTTCCTTGCTAGAAACTTAAGAACAAAATCCCTTTTTGTGCGTGTGTTCAATTGGTGACAGTACCATTCCACACACTTTTGCATGGTTATCTCCCTTAAGCTGTTAAAATCAGTAGGTAATGTAGCTTTAGCCAGTGCAGAATGGATGGTGGGCAGTAAAGAGAAATTCTGAGAAGTCCAGCAAAGGAGGCTTAATGAAGGCAGCCATTGGTGTCAGCAGAAAATTAACTAGATGCAAATTAACTGATCAGAAGTTTTCTGATAGGATGTTCAAAAGAGGAGAGCTACATGCTGGATAGAAAGGTGGTCATAAAAGGCAGAACAACAATAAAACAGAGTAGCAACCCAAAGGCAGAATTAAGTGTTGCTTCCAAACTACAAAGATTTTATGTTTTTTTAAGTTATCACCAAAACAAGAACAAGACATAATATGTACATGATTTATAGCAGTTATAATAATTAACAATAAGTAGTAATACAGAGGACATGTAGCACTATTCATCTGCTCTTTTGTTTCAGAATTAGCCATCAATGAGAAGTGAGTACTAGGTACAGAAAGTATATAGACAAATATGACAACAAAAAAAAGACTGCAGTGGGATCTACTCTGTATGTCACGAATCTATTCAGTACGTCACAAATTATAAACTATCAGAATCTCTCTTGGACACTGCTGGTAGAGAATGTAAATTCAGGGTATAACTTTGGGAAACAATTTGACATTTTTATCAAGTTGGCATATATCCCACTGTTTCTAAATTTTGTATAACAAGAGATATAAACTAAGAAGAGGCAAGCCAATTCCTGTTCACTCGAGGCTGTGGCACAAAAGCCCATCCGAATAAAAGGCAAGTGGATAAGCGGCAAAGTACCTGCTTCAAGAAATATAATAGGACAGTCAAATGAACTCCAACAGCAACAGAGACATGTGGACAAAATCTCAGAAAACAACACTAATGAAACAACTAATCCCAGAGCATTACATTTACCTTACTTTGACAAGTTAAAAAAAACCCGGAAATTTAAAATATGCTTGATAAATGCATGCAGGTAAACAAAATTATAGGAAAAGAATGCCAAGGTCATCTTAAATAGAGGGCTGATGGCTTGTGTGGGAGGTTGAGCTGGTGAAGGGTGGTGAAGGGCTAGACCATCTGTGTGTTAATCCAAGTCTGACCTTTTCATGTGAATAGTGGATTTACAAAAGCTTCTACATTACTACAAATGACTACACAACCACAATTCACAAAGCAGGCCACCAATGGATAAAAAATGATCATCAAATGAACTGAAACTCTGTGATCATAAAGTTAAGAAACAATTTAAATGGAAAGCTGAAACCTAAGATTTAAACCCTTCCTCCAAAGGAGTGGCAATGATAAAAGAAGACAAGAGGAAGACACTCTGGAAGAGACTCCGGACAAATGAATGAGTGGGTGTGAGGGTCGAGAAGCCTGGAAGAGAAACTTTCACTGTTACGTGATGCACCAATATGGAGAAAGGCTACCCCCACCCAACACCTGCAAGGAAGTTGTGTCTCCACTAGCAGCTCTATTCTAGAATAGCTTATCCAAGTAACTGTGGAGCATGGATCTATCTCTGACAACTTTTTAGACAGAATGAAAAGATGTAAGTTTGTAAAATATATATGCATAAAGAGGGCTGGGAAGGTAGCTTAGTGGTGAGTGCTTGCCTAACATTCATGAAGCCTTGGGTTCGATTCCTCAGTACCACATACACAGACAAAGCAGGAAGTGGCATTACAGCTCAAGTGGTAGAGTGCTAGCCTCGAGCAAAAGCAGTTCAGGGACAGTTGCCCAGGCCCTCCCTGAGTTCAAGCCTCAGGATGGGCAGAAAAGAATGTAGATTATGAGTCTGGGAAAAAGTTTACAAATAAACTGTATTTACCATCAACTTAGATAAACTGGGAAATCCCCAAATAGATGGGAACAGATCGCCAACACTGGATGATAAAATTGACCTCAAAGAGCTTTTGGTCTTGGGCAACTGTCTAACTCTAGCTAGACAAATGGTGACATAACTTAATTTTCAAAAATCTGCCTAGGCCGGGTGCCAGTGACTCCTGTCTGTAATCCTAGCTACTCAGGAGGCTGAGATCTGAGGATCACGGTTCAAAGCCAGCCCGGGCAGGAAAGTCCGTGAAACTCATCTCCAATAAACCACCAGAAAACCAGAAGTGGCGCTGTAGCTCAAGTGGTAGAGTGCTCGCCTTGAGCCGAAGAGCTGAGGGACAGCACCCAAACCTAGACCATGACCAACCAAAAAAAAAAAAAAAACTGTCTAAAAACAAGGTATGTGAAATGAAATCAAATAGAAATCCAGAACATGACTAGGAACTCAAGTTGATATACACACTCAAAAATGGGACAGAAATATGAGCTGGCTGTCAAAACTGCAATGAGTTTCTCCACCTGGTAAAGGACCCTTAAACCAGAGGAAGGACATGATGCGTACATTTCATACATATGAGCAGATAATCGGAAAAGTGTGTGTTCAATTAACTATGGGAGGGGATATCTGATCAATTGGGGCACTTGCACAGTATAATAAATGGAATCCCTTGGGTACATTAAATAATAGTAATAGGCTAATTCTGAAGAGGAAAATCATAAGACAAAGAATCAGCACCTTAGTCATCATGACACTCAACATCCACCAAAACGAGATGCGGCTTTAGGACACAAGGCCTTGCTTGGTCAACTGGGAACAACTTCACCAATCAGAAACAGCCTGTTCCCAAGTCGGAAGCTTCTCTGTCTCCACCCCTGTGTTCCTGGGCACTGAGCCACTCTGGTACCTTCCTCAATCACAGTCAGGTAAAAAACTCTTTAGCCTTGCATCCTGAGAGCACATTTGGTTGGAAGAAGTACCCGGTGAAGTTGCGGAACCAAGAAGACTGAGTCTGCACATTCAGACAATGACCTTATAAGTAAGCCAGGCTCAGAAGCCTTGGCAAAAGCTTGGCTCCTCTTCTATATCCAGCCCTTCCTCAGTTCATCTGCTTGCTGAGAAAACGAAGTAAACAAAGAAGGCTCACTCGCGGTTACTCTCTCTGTGTGGCAAAGTCATCCCTCAACAGTCCAGGGCTGCCTCTCAGGCTCTACATTGTTCTTAATACTCTTGTTCTTAATACTCTTGATAGATCGTCTACCATTTCATTTACAGAGTTTTCATCTGATCATCTGTAGAAAATTTAATCTTCCCAATCAGATGTTGAACTCTGAGAAGTCACGTGGTGTGTTTGTCTTTTTCAACACATGATCTTTAGGACCTGGGTAACCAGCCAGTGTTTGCTCAACAAATGGATGTTTGGAAAATTAGTCAGTACCCCATTAACAAAATTGTAAAGTAAGAAATGATGGTTGCTTGTCTAGGAAGTGGGGCAGAAATGTGTTCAACAAGTAGAAAACTGAAAACTCATGGGCCTTGTGTTGCTAAGAATTAATAACCTTCTGTTTTAAGCCCCAAATATGTTATTTCTTATCCTTTGCCAAAAGAAAGCAACCTCTCTTTATTAAACATTAAGATCAGGGAGGATATTTATTTACCTTTGCCATAATATCTGCATAGGCCATATATAAAAAATCTTCCTCCAGTTTGCTATGGAAAACAAGAAAAGAAGGCATCATTATTGAAGTAGAAGTCTAGTCACGTGTGGTTAGACCATCATTGTCTCAAATATTTTTCTTGTTTTCTAACAAGCACCATTAAATGAGCACAAAACTTAGGAAACAGTCCTTCAAACATATTTTACAGTAAGCAATCAAAGCGCTCAGAGTTCCTAAACATCCATCACTCCTTACCTTCTAGAAGAGATCTTCAAGTCTCAGAAAAGAAATGAGCTATTGATTTGCCTACAAAGGTAATAACTTTAATTTTCTTCCAGCTATAAGGTTTGAGACAAGAAACTTTAAATGACATGGGAGCTTTTGATGGCAGAAGTAGCACCTATCACTGAATGGGCAGACTCCTCAAATCATGTTACAGTGAGAAACAAACAAGACAACTATAATCTTGACTCTTACAAGTTAATACAAGATAAAATATGCTTAGCATCTTCTTTGTAAAGATGTATGAAAACGATTAAAATATTAGGGGGAAAAGTTTCCCATGAAAAAGTAACAAAAATGTGTAATGCCATTTTTAGCAGTTTAACATTTTGGCTATAAGAAAGAAATTGCTTATGACAAATACCTGAGCTCTTGACAATGCCAGACAGAGTTGCTCTATGCTTAGGGATGAGATGGTTTCGTTAATTGAGAAATAATAAGAGACAGAGAGGGAAAGAGGGAGAGAGAAACGTGAGCGAGCAGGACAGTGAAAGGATGGACCACATTCACTGAGAGGGAGAAAAGTACTCTGTTATGACATGCAGAGACCACGTGAACTCTTCAGGACTTCTGAGAAGACGCGTGTGGAGATGGTTGACAACTCAATGATCTCCCTGGTTCTGAGAGAGGGTCAAGACCCAAGGAAAGTTAGCTTTCTTTCATAAAAAAAGTGAAGGAGATAAAGGTTCTAGAATATTCCCAATGCCTCGGTGTACAGAGTTTATTTTTGCAGCCTCCCCAGTAGTGAGCAGAGGCAGAGACATTGTGATTACTAGGTCTCAAAGTGCATTTTTAAAGTTTATGTCTATAGAAGTGTTCCCTTTGTGACAAGAAGCAAAGAAAATTGGCAATACCCTTAAAACAGACCTCAGAGTTGAGAGATCGCTTGAGTTGAAAGAACAACTTACCCACACCCCTGAAGGGCTTCCTACGACCCACTCAAATGGAGATACCATTTACCTCAGTCTCTAAGCATTTTGACACCAAATTTGGACTTGCGTTCTTTTATATTATTTATAAGGGATTTTTATGATACAGAGAGAAGGCATTTCATTGGGGAAAAAACACAGAATCAACTACATCGGCCTATCACAAAGAACTCCTATTGTAGGTGGGGGACACCTGACAAGGAACGGATGAGGCTCAGGAGCTCAGCCGGAGGCCCACGTCTGCAAACACCGTGGTCTCTCCTGACAGGAGCAAGGTGAAACAAACACGGGACAGGAAAGGAGTTCTTTATTTGTTCCGCCCAGCTCCTAGGAACCCTCCAACCATACCATTTCTCCGTCAAAGCCGTGCGGCTGAACAGAAGGATGAGCTGATGCAGGGGGTCAACTCTCTTAGTGCCTTCATCTTCCTCTGGAGGCTCAGCTCCAGGTTTCTGGAAAAAAAAGTCCAGTGTATGAATGGTGTCACTTAAAAGAGATGTTCACTCAAATTCAGGGGTAAAGCGCAAAAGAGAACCCATCCTTTTTCAGTTTGCATGATGGGTAGTCTATATGAGTGCTGTAATGGATATGTATATATGTATACATTTGTTTATGTATGTGTAACATACATACATAAGGTACATACAGAAACAATGTTATATAAATTACATTACATAATATATATGGTATTACATTATCAATTAAAAACCATGTAGCTTAAAACTGCTATTTTGTAATCTGACAAAAAATTATTATGGGCAAGGATGACCTTCAGAGATAAAAATTTCCCACTGTAATCTCACGAGCAGGTTATAACTAACTGAAAGCGTATTTGCTATGCAAGCTTCAGTTTTGGAGAATATTAAATTTATTAAAAAATTCAGTTTTATATCATAAGTATGAAATTTGAGTCCACATATATGCAGCTGCTTCCCAGATAAAATATTTTATTTGTCTATACAAAGATAGACAAAGAATATAACATGAGGTAATGCTTGAACTGGTTACTAGTTTTTTTTCTCATA
Organism: Dipodomys spectabilis; assembly: GCF_019054845.1. Lineage (NCBI taxonomy): Eukaryota > Metazoa > Chordata > Mammalia > Rodentia > Heteromyidae > Dipodomys > Dipodomys spectabilis. Next base: position 27,425,415 of record NW_024870773.1, read on the forward strand.
TTTTCACTTATTTTAAAACAATTAAATTGTGTGGTGGGAGAGAAACTTTAACAACGAGGAAAATTATTAAGCATTTTTCTTTTCTGGAGAATTAATTAATCCTGACTTTTAATTTGATTGCAACCCTGCCTACACATGATGCTAGACTCTCAGGTGTGAAGTCTCACAAGGGTGAGATGAGAGAGACTCAAACTAAGGATCATTGAAGTCTCTGACTACATTGAAAAAATTTCGTGGAACTCTATGCTCAAAATTTTTTTTTTTTTTTGGAAGATGGCTTTTGTCTGCAAACCAGCAACTTTCTATGAGTCTTCAATTTCTTCGGCATTTGATTCCTGAGGTTGGTGGAGTTTGCTGGAAGAGTTTAAAAAGAATAATCCAAGCATGTTTAATTAATAATATATTTGTATTTTTTGTCTGAGATCCCTTAGATAAAGGTAGGAAGCTTTTTCTGCAAACGCTGAGAAGTACCAACTGTGTTTAAGAAAAAAAATATGTTTCTTAAGACCAAGATAGTGCATGGATACTCTCTGTTCTTCAATGTTGCGTAAAAACTCTTCCCACTGACCGTGTTTCAGCAAGCCCAAACCCTTTTCCACTTAAAACAGCACTGAAAACGTACAGCTAAATCTTCAATCAGTTTATCTTCAAAGTAATGCTCTTCTGTCTCAATCCAGGACTTTTCATATCCCTGAAGAAAGAGATTGACAGCCCGATGCCTAAAAGAGAAACACAATTTCAAACAAAATTTTTGTTAAACAAAAGGAAGTTGAAAAGGAGTTCAGTAATACTTTATTACTAGATTTTTCTGTATATTAGAAATTAAATAAAATAAAAATAAGCTTCTCATTCTTGATATTTCTCTTCAGAGGTAGCCCTTTGTAATACACACAGCCAGGCTTCTCAAATCACTTATGGACTTGGATTTAAATCCCAACTTGGCCATTTCTGTGCTTTGTAACATTGGTCAAGTAATTCATGTGTACTTTACATGATCAAAATGAAATATAAAGAATGTTGGATAGAATAGTATCTAGAGAAGCTATTTTTACATAGAATGGCTCTTGATAAGCAATGTAATAAATGTTGATAGAAGAACTAGTCTGAATTCAAAGGAACAATAGACACAGGCCTTGAAAGTCTAGAAAAATAGAAGAAAGGAAGCCTTATAATCAAGGATTATCATAAGGATACAGCCGAGGTGACCGATGGAAGCTATTGATGACACCAGAAGCTAAGCTTGGGAATAACCTAAATAGGCTAAGGAGTCCCGCGACAAATTGTGAGACAGGTTTACGAAGGGCCATCTCCTCTAGAAATCACCACAAATTCTAGACCTGAGAATTTCCAGCACAGCTGTAGGCAGCAGACAAGCTAGGCCCTGGTAAAAATGATGATTGCAGTAAGGTTCAGACATGGATGTTTCTGAAATGCATGTAGGTCTGTCTCACCAAAGCATCAGCCTGAAGTGGGATAGCAAACTCAGTGGGTCTTAGAGTAATAAGTAGGCTCTAAATCTCATTTTCTAATAATGTGTTTTACATCATGACTCTCCCTTGTGGCCACCTCTTCTCATGCACTGTCCTTGCAGCATCATGTCCAGTATAATTATTAGAAAATAAGATTTAGAGGGCTGGGAAGGTGGCTCAGTGGTAGAGCGCTTGCCTTGCACGCCTGAGGCCCTGGGTTCGATTCCTCAGCACCACATAAGCAAAAAGAAAAAAGGCGGAAGTGGCACTGTGGCTCAAGTGGTAGAGTGCTAGCCTTGAGCTGAAGAGCTGAGGGATAGTGCCCAGGCCCAGAGTTCAGGCCCCACGACCGGACCCCCCCCCCAAAAAAAGAAAGAAAATAAGATTTAGAGAAGGACTGTACAGGAGAAAAGGCGAATGGGGCTTGATGGTTCATATTCCATTTGACCACATGGTGATACCAGAACTAGATCAGAGAGCATCGAAGCAGCACAGAGTTTGAGGCAGAAGCCAATACATTTGAGACTCCACACACAGAATGTAATGGTAAGGGATTTTCCCATCTTAGTAAAAGTGCAAAGCATGATGTTTTGTCATTTATCTTGGTGGAGCATTTTGTTTTGTATAACATTTGTTCAGTTACTCAAGGCCAATGGGCCATTCTCTGTCCAAGGTGCTGAAAAATAGAAACAAACAAAACTAAGGAAAGGAACAGATAAAGATGGCTATTGCTCATCCTCAGATGAATAAACAATGATATGCATATCCAAACTACGAATATTGCTTCTCCATTCATAAGTGTGTCATCTATACCTGTGAGAGAAGGTGATAGATCTATCAGACTCATTTGCCTTATTTTCCTGTGAGTCAGGATAGCTCCAGTTCTCTTCATATATATATGTATGTATATATATATATATATATATATGTATATATATATATATATATATATATACACAGACACATATATATATGAATGTAGGTATGTATGTATATATAAAATATACATATATACACATATAATACATACATATATATTATATAATACATATATAATATATATTATATATGCACAAAGTCCCATATGTTCTATATAAGTTCATTCACTTTAACCCCTCTAAATTTTCTAAACAATTTTATGAGTCACTTCTTAGAGTCCCAGATGCAAAAAATCCTAACTTGTTAGAATGTAGTTAAGCAAATAACCTGACCAATGTAATATAGCATAGAAACCATGATACATGGGCTGAAGTCAAGGCAGTTTGACTCTAAAGTACTCATTCCTAAACACTATGTGTTCTTGCATCGAGATGTCCTTTGACAATTACACTGCAGACCTCAGACCTCTGGGAAAAGATCAGCAAGGAAAACAAAGTGAAATATCATGAAAAGAATCAATACATCTCTTCCATCTTTGCTTGGACTACTACACTGCATTTGGACATATTCCACTCACTTACTACTGAGAGGAAAATACCCTTAATTTGTTGTGAGCCTTGAAAGCGTTCTTACCTTGGCAGGTTGTACAAGGGAGCCATCCGGAAGCAGGCCACAACTGCCCTTTTCCTCTGCTTAGACAAGAGCTTGTGCCACACGGCTTTTTTAGATCTCTGAGGATGCTCCACCTGGAGTAGAACAGCACAAATAAACACAGATGGTACCCAAGCTACCCTTCAGAACACTGTATCAGATAGCCGCACTGTGGACCTTAAAGTTATTTTGGTCAAATCTATAACCTAAGTTACCCATGGCCAAATGTGAGATTGTTTCAAACATCCCACCATGTCCTTAGTAAAAGTTTCCTATGTTGTAGAGAGTGTGCTTCACAAGCTTTGTCATCTCTAAAATCAGATGTTAAAGCATTCTGTAGAAAGCCACATTTACTCAGACTCTTTGGGTTTTCTTTCTTTTCTCGGGGCTCTAATTCTTAGGCTGGTGCTTTACCATTGAGGCATGCCTCCAACCATTTTAGGGGCTCCGGTTGATTTTTTGAGAGTCTCATTGTTTTGTTTGTTTTTGCTTGGGCCAGCCTGAACCATGATCCTACTATTTACACTTCCTAACACAGATGGATAGATGGGATGACAGGCACACATACCCACACCCAGCTTCTTCTGTTGAGATGGAGACTCATGATTTTTTCCCCAGACCATGTCAAACTGCAATCCTCCTGATCTCTGTCTCCTAGTATTAGCTAGGTTTATAGACATGGGCTACTGGCCTCAGCCTCTTTAAACATTTGCCATCTATATGAGGAGTTAACCACTTCTTACATACCTACATATCCACAGGAACTAATTTCATCATACGTACTACAGTAGCAAGCATGAAGAGTCAATGACAACTCCACTTCTTTGAAGGAGATGACAAGGCTTTTGCACACAATGTATCAGGAGTGAGTACAGGGATTTTATTTTATAAGAAGGCTCAAATGAAGAACTACTGTGTTAGATAAGGACAAATGCTGATTTTTATGTTACAGGACATAACAAAAGCAGGCTATCAATTTTAACAGATGGTGACTGGAGCTTGAAAGAGAAAAGAGATTAATGATAATAAGTATTAGAAAGAAAGAGTCCCAACAGGGGAGTCTAAGTTAATTAGTAATTGCTAGGCAATTGAGCACTGTACTTCCCAGACTGTAATAGCGACGGCCAGTATATTTAGATTTCTGGAAGAAATAAAAATGTTACATTAGCCAAAAAAGTAAAACTGACTTCATTATCCTTTGCACTAAAGCATCAAAATATGAATACAGTAATACCTTAAAAAACACAATGTCTGGACTATATTTGCTTAGAACTTTTAACAGAACTTGTAGAACTAAAGAACATTTATTTCTGTGGCCCTCTATCCTCCAGGGAATCAATAAAACACTTAAATGCCCACATCAATTTACTTCTTTTCTTCCTGCTCTTCCTGCCTCTGATTCTTTCTTTCTTTCTCTTTCTTTCTTTCTTTCTTCCTCTCTCTCTTTCTTTGTCTCTCTCTTTCTTTCTTTCATTTTTTGGTCATGGGGCTTGAACTCTGGGCCTGGGCGCTGTCCCTCAGCTCTTCAGCTCAAAGCAAGCACTCTACCACTTGAGCCACAATGCCACTTCCAGTTTTCTGGTGGTTTATTGGAGATAAGAGTTTCACAGCTTTTCCTGCCTGGGCTGGCTTTGAACCACTATCCTCAGATCTCAGCCTCCTGAGTAGCTAGGATTACAGGCGTGAGCCACCAGTGCCCGGATTGATTCCTCACTTATAAATGAAAAAAATGGTATAGAAATATATATAATTTTGTTTACCAGAGACATGCGAGCAGACAAGATGCATGACACGGTCACAGAGACACGTGGCATGGCGTAATAGCACCTATGTTTGTCTGGGCCTAGGGTCCAGGCTAGGGGCAGGGCCATAGAACACTTCCATTCCCAGGCACTGGACTGACAGGTTCAGCAACCTATCAGCCAAGTGAAGGCAGGAGTGGACATTTAGATAATATGAAGTATGAATCAAAATGCCTAAAATTGCTATGACAACATATTCGGATATGGCCAAAGGAGATTCAAAGTTAAAATTCATTCTTCAAAACACTTAGGTGACAAAATTCCCAAGCTGGCATTGGACATTTCACTATATCATGTTCAGTAAGCAATATATGTGCCAGGTGAGCACCATAAGAGAGCCCTGGCCTGGTAACCCATCACTGGGAGGGGAACACAGACCCCACCCTGCGGTGTCATCCCCGTGGGAAGAAGACAGTGTTTGGGATGCACAGACTCTACCTGACACCCAGAAATATGGCTGCCCATTCAGGATGGCTCAAGTATTACTCAAGAGACCTGGAAACTCTTGAGCAGAGGGGGGAAAGCAATGAAAACATACAATGGCTCATATGATGACACGGTAGACAACTGCAAAGTTATTATGCAAATGTTTTTCTCATGTGGGTTTTTAATATCCACTTATTACCCTTCCCTAAATGGAATTTATTTCTGATCTTGAAGAGAAATCACTCAAACTATCTCTAATGAAAGGGCAGGTGGAACAAGAAACAAAAGAGAAAACCTTTGAAATATGACACCAGGGAAAGAGAGATCCTCATGTATGCTGTTGCAAATGGAAAGAAAACCGACATAAGCATAAAATGCTTGAAATCAGGCATAACATCCAATTATCTTGCCAGGAAGTTTTAGAGTTCTGTAATTTTAATCATCTGTACGCATTCAGAAATATTTTGAAAAAGATAATAAAACAAAGGACTGGAACCCTTGAAATATATTAGCTATGCAACCACTCACAAGTTTTAAGCTTGGAAAATGTGTAAATTAACTACTAGATACCCTTGAATTACATCTTTATAATTAATAAGTTGAATCTATGTGTCTGGGGGCACAATGTTTAAGAATTCACATAGATCTTCTTTTTGGAAATATGGTGTTCAGTAAATGCAAATCTGATTGAATCACCTGTTCAAGATGGAAAAGTACATTTGCGATATCCAGCACTCTCTCCACTGTCCTCTCTGGATCTGAGGCATCCTCGGTCCTGTTTGGCAAGTCTTTGTAGAGAGCCATCTGCCACCTGATTGCAGGATCCTCCAGCTGAAGGACAAGGGGGAGGGCATAAAGCACAAGGCACTGATGCAAAGTCGTACATAATCTGCAAGTACTTATGAAGCCCAACACAGTCTTAAGGTGTCTGCAGATAGAGCTAGGTCAGGTGAGGAAATCCAGGGGTCCAACGGAGAGCACAGTGACCATCGCTGATACTACACCATTGAACACTGGAAACTTCTGAATTCCTGGTGCTCTTACCATCTGTACAGTAAAGGTTATTTTGTGGGGAAGAGTGGCGCTTGCTTAACCGATGTCCACATGTCACAGTGTACACCAAAATGTCATGTGATGTACTCTAAATATCTATGATCGGGGGGGGGGGGGGGGGGAAATAAAACCACTATACAATGAAAATGGCAGGTAAAGAAGACCCTTGTGATCGTGAATCTTATTCATCTATTTTCACAGGGCATTGTCATTTTTATTATTATTATCATTAAGTAGTTGTACAAAGGAGTTGCCATTTAACAAAGTGGCTTATGAATGCAATCTATCTTGATCAATGGTGAGAATGTTGAAACCTTATTCATTGTAATAAGGTCTACCTTACCATGAGCTGTAATCTACTTTGTGGTGCTTTGGCATCATTCTCTCAGCACGTGAAGGGGACTCCATGCCTGTCTGAGAGGTGGAGATGAAGGGAGGATGCAAAGCCCTTCTTTCTTTTCCCCAGTCTCCTAATGCGTTCACTTTCACAGGTGATAATACCAACTCAGGGAATTTAGAACACAGCTCATTCTCACCGCAACAAAGAACTTAATTGTACATCATTCAGGATGCTTTAACTAAAGATCAGTTGTTACCTTTAGAATATTTCTTTTTTACCACTTTGGTTTTGAATTTTTAACACAAAAGAATTTGGAAGCAGGATAATGACTACTTGAAATGTTTTTCAGTGCCTCCATGGAGAAGGAAAATGATCTACAGCATCATTGTAAAGAGAAATGAGGCGATTTGTAGACATTACAAGTGCATTCGGGTAAAATGTGGCTTACCTTGCCTTGTAAGTGAATATTAGTACGGATGATGTCTCGTACTTCATCCTCGGTGTCTTTCTGTCAAGAAATACATGTTAACTAAAAGGAGGCTTAAAACTTGTCAACTGTCCCCAGTCACTAGATACCACTCAAAGGTCCTTTGCGATCGTGTATGCCTGACAAGTATCTTTGCTAAGATGCCAACCATAGACTCGGGGCACTCTCCTTCAGAAAACTTCCCAACATCGCCGTGCCTGCTTTTATCACACAGGAAGCATATCATCACACAGGAGAATTTGTTTCCAACGCATAGCAAGGAGAGGCTTGCTCAAGCAGAAGGTAAATACACCCCTTCCCCGCAAAGTGCCTTTAGCCCTAATCCTCCACCATGTGGGAAAGACGAGGACTATCCACCTGGGAATGAAACAGACCAGAACTCGCACACAGGGCTTTGCCTGGGTGCCAGCTCTTTCCCCACCTCCCCTCCAGACACTCCTGCCTGGAAGGACAGACAGATGGCTGCTGCACTACTGCTCCAAGGTACCCAGGGTAGGGAGCAATGCCCTCTGAGTCTCACACATATATAACTTCGAAAGAAAACAAGCAACCACTGATGTAAGCCTTATGAAAACAAAATGAAAAACAAAATGGCCTCATAGAGCATGGACATTTGCAAATTAAATGTCATCAAAGAACATGAAGCCAAAGGAAGGCAGGACCTGGTGGTGGAAGGTGAATGGTCGCAACCCCCAGGGTGGAAAGAAGACTTACCAGACTAAACCGGTTTTTGGCCAGTGCTATGAGTTCTTGGTCGCCAGGGGCGCAGATATTGAGGCCGACAGGAAGCAACCGCTTCAGAGCAGCCACGATGAGAGATGTCTGCATGGAGTACCGGTCCCCTTTGCGCTTCATTTTCTTCCTCTCCTGATCAGAAACTGCTGCCTGTGGAACAGAAAACAGCTGGGACAGGTGCCCGGATTCTTACACGCAGGACTAGGAACCTTCTCTGACTCAGTTGTTACTTCTGCCTTCTTGTTTTCTCCTGGTTCTTATTTTTCCGAAAGCAAGCTGTCCTGGAACATTTTTTCCCCTCTTTTGATCTCAGTGTCTTTAAGGTTCTACTCTCTAATTCCAAGGTCATTACAACTCATGAGGACAAGTTCCCGGGTAACTGTCAGAGCCAACAGGCACGCTGTGATGTTACAGAAGCAGAAATGAAGAAGGGCGTGGTAATTTCAGATGTTCTATCATCCTATGTTTTGTTGATGTTGGAGACACTGCCCTTCTCGGGACTAAGACCTTCCAAGGGAAGATCTGATGGACAAATAAACCTCCCAGGGCCCCCATTCCTCCATGTCCACCAAGCTCCCATGCTCCAAGCAAGCTCCGCCCGGCCTGACCATTGCAGAGCCATGCAGCAGACAGCTAAAGATGCCCATGAGGCCCAGGGACCAAGAAAAAGTCTGACTACCCAACCCTGCATCTCCTGCTTAGCCTGATCCACCTAGAAACCACAAGAAAGTCTGGTGCTCGCATTGTGATTTCCTGTGTGACGGCGCTATGTGGTGCGCCCCTGCTGGTTGCATCTCACCAGCCCCAACCCTAGCCAGTCCTTGGGAATCTGATAGAAACCCGCAGGGACCATGATCACGCTGATCAGATCCCACTTCCGAACATTCCAAATGTAGAAAATATGGCAGAACATGAGAGAGGAGTGGAACAGATGAGCATGGTACCTTGGACATCTTTGATTTCGTGTCAGTAATAAGGAAAGACATGTTGTTGATTTCATTCTGCACAACGAAGTTCTGTTCTTCTCTTTTGAAATTCTACCAAAAAAAAAAGAAGAAGAAGAAGAAGAAGAAGAAGCAAAGGGAATGTCAGTTAAACCCAAGCAGAGGAGAAGGTCAGGTAATTAGAGGTCACACAGAAGCCAGTAGCTTTTTCTGAGACAAGCACTGACCTGCTATGTAGCACTTAGCAAGAAAGTCAATCATATGCATTGAGTTTCTGGGTATCTAAAACCTACATGTAGATATGTTTACTTCCAATAAGGCAAAGAAAGATTAAGTCACCAGAGCTCAAAATCACCAGGTAAAAATGATCACTCCAGCACCAACGTAGCTGGTGCCCAGAGTCTATCTTCCTAAGATAAGCCCAGGTTTCTCAAGACTAGTGATGCTAGTGTCTATACTGAGAGATATCTTATCTGTGTTATGACATCTCTTTGCCCACTTTGTATTCGAAAACGTATGAAGAATGAACACATGAATTCACGTTCAACTAACTATTCACAGTGAATACAATCCATAATAACAGACCTGTGTTTCAAAAGCCAATGTGAAAAATGTACATCAAACACATAGAATTTTCTTTTCTTGAAAGTATCCTTAGACATTCATCTGAAAACCTACTAATTATAATACTTTCCTATTCCAAACTCTTGCCCTCTATATACATTTCAAGAAGCTTCACTGGTGTTTTAGCTCTTGAGAGAGTTGGGTGGTGTCAATCTCCCAAGGAAAACAAGTCAGTTTTTCATTTTCTTACGTGATTAATTCCTAGGCTTGTCCTATCTGCCCATTAGCCATGATAGGAAGGATAATGCACCAGAGAAAACAAGGATAGAAGAGCCAATCCATCTCTGTTCTATGGAAGGTGAAGATGAATGGATTTCTTCTACAATTAATTTTTCCTCTGAAATATCCTAGATAGTCTAATGCATCCATTTTAAAGAAGATGCATAGGGTGCGAAATCCTTTTCTGGGCAGGATGATGCTTGCCTGTTCTCTCGGCACGTGGGAGGCAGAGGCAGAAGAATCATCACCAGTTCAGGGCCAGTCAGGGATACACTGAGTTCAAGGCCAGCCTGAACTCTACATAGTAAAATGTAGTCAATGGTGTAGCATTTATTTGTCCAGAGAGTGCATCTTTAATAATAGCATCATAAGCATTGTTTGTTGTCTACATCTGAGTCTGCTGAACATAGTATCAGACATAGAGAAAATAGAATGGAATAACTTTTATAACATGTACATTTCTATCTCTACACTGATACTTAGTATCTGTGGAAGATCTAAAATAATTTTCCACAGATAATGAATATTTAAATATGTGTGTATATATACATATATATATATATATATACACATACATACATACATATGTGTATACACACATATTTGGTGCTGGGGACTGAATACATTGAAAAACATTGTCACAGCCAGTTACCATGGGGATGGACACATCAAACAATAGACTGTCCCTCTTCTTACACTTACATGGGACTTGGACCAGTAGATAAAGACTTCGGCCACCATCCGGAACAGTTCCTCCGCTTCTGGGTTAGGTTCCTTCAGCCATTTTGCTCTGGATCACATAAGTAAAGTGATTTCTCAGTTATGCCTTAGACTTTTTTTAATTACCATCACCAAAATCACCAAAGTTAAATGTGTTGATCACAGAGCTCACAATAATTTTAGTGTACATTCAAGACAGTTAAAACACATAAACATCATAACTGTCCAATGTCTTTTATCTGCCAAAGCTAGGATACTTCAGAATATAATTTCCAATCTTAAATTTAAAAGGCCTGATGACAAAAAAAAAAAATGCATCTACCCAATAAACACATCTATGTTCTAACCATGAACAAGCTCCGGTCCAATCAGTGAAGGAAACAATTCAATAAAGTGTGAAGAGCCAAGTGAGGTTGGGGCTGACTGGGTGTGAGTGACTTGGAGGCCGGGTACCTGTTATAGTCCACAAATCGAATCAAGAGAGGGTAGAAGGCGTAGAGATCTCTGGCCAGTGTGGTGAACTCATCGAGAATGAGGAGCTCAGCCTCCGACATGTCCCCTCTGGCCTCGGCTTTCAGATGGTCTTCCTCCGAGACCACCATGGCCGCCTTCTTCTTCAGTTTCTCCATTAATGGCAGGAAGTGTGTTTTCAAGAGCTGAGGTTTCACTTTGTTGATGATAGGCTGGGAGAATACTGTTGGGAGACAGACAATAGAAAGCTGCTCTGATAAATGTCCTAAAATGAGGACAGGTTCTAATGGCAGTCGCTATGTAAATGCTCACACCCCTCTCTCCTTCGGGACAGAACCCATGTCACCATGGTTTTCCTAGCCCAGTACCAAATTCACAGCTCATGGTCAAAAGCAATTATTTAATATGAATTGAATGTGCTTAATTAAAAAAAAATCAATAGCTAGTTTCGAGTAGAAAGAAAACAATTAGTTCAATAATTAGTCTTGCAGAGATCAACTATTTTCAGCTAAAGTCAAGTCCAAAATTGGGCTTGGAGACAGCTGATGCTGTATCACACAAGGCCACCACACCTCCATCCTTACTCTGTTATCTTATTTCATAATAGTTCTGGCCATCAGTTGTGGTTCTAAAGCATTTCCCTTAAAAGTAAAACATGTCTATACTGGAAAAACAAATGAGCCATAACCGCCAACCCACATTTTCACAGCACTGGTGTTATTTCTGTGGAGTTTTCTTTGATAAACTATAAACACATATATTATACCCATATCATGTTGAATTTTTTAAAAATCCTTTCATTTTACCCTATAGGATGTCATAAGCATTCCCCAAGGAATGCTGAAATTTCAGTGTTTAAAAATGGCAGGATAGGGCTGGGAAGTTGGCTCAGTGGTAAGAGTGCTTGCCTCGCATGCATGAGGCCCTGGGTTCAATTCCTCAGCACCACATAAGCAGAAAAAAAGCTGGAAATGGTGCTCAAGTGGTAGAGCGCTAGCCTTGAGCTGAGGGACAGCTCCCAGGCCCAGAGTTCAGACCCCACCACCCGACCCAAAAAAAAAAAAAATGGCAGGATATTCTGGTCTGAAAATGTCTATCGCCTTCTTAACCACATTGCAGTTGCTCGTTTAAAAAAAATCAGTATAAATCTGCAGTGATAGAAGGTAAACTTTACTGTAAAACAGATGACTTCTTGATTATTCCTCATACAAGATGTAAAAACAGTGATTGTTTCAAAAGCTGGCTTTATTTTTATCTTGATCTGCACAATCTTTTGCTTTTTTACTAATTATTACTAACGGAACTTATGCACATCATCCAATCAGGGAAATGTCTACTTGAAAGTAGTAATGAACTACCCAATGTCTGATTACATCCATATTTTTCCCCAAAGAAATAGCATGACAGAAATAATCATTTTTTGAGCACAGAAGAAAATATTAATAAAGATGGGTGGGAAACTTCTAATTTTCTGTCTTCCAAATCATGTGGGGCATAAAACAAATTTATTATTCCATGCTTTCCGATCCTTTCTCTCTCCTTTTTGACAATTATCTTCAAATCATTGCTGAATGTGTCCTTCCTTCATTCTCATCCCCCATCACCCCAGTCTGTTCCTCGCTTCCCAGTTGGTTTTCCAGGCCGTACCTGCCAACCTCTTCATCCAGGCTCCCTCGTCAATGCCCAGGTTGTTGTAGATGATCTTCAGGATGTTGCCGAGGAGCGTGTTCATGTGCTCGGAGTTGAGGGCCGTGCAGCAGGCCTCTGCCCTCTCGGGGTTGTTCTCAGGCCCATGCTCCCACCACCGGGACATGTAGCTGCACAGCATAGGCAGCACCACCTCCATCACATGAGGCATCTGGGTGTAGCGGATGCCGGATTCAGCCAGCTCCACGATCTCCTCCATGAGCTTCTCCAGGGATGGTATGTTTGGACACACGTCTTCCACATTTGCCGGCAAACTAAGAGCTGCAGAAGCATGGATAAAACGGACCCTGTTCATTGGGAAATGAACTGGCACCATGTGGCAGATTGATGTATGCCACAAATACATCACTGGCATGATTAACTTACTGTGACCCCTGACCCTAGCCCTGCATGCAACAGACACGAGCAATGGTCTCATGGTGAGCCTCAGAGCTGGGTGAGCCCTGCTGGCTCTCAACTGACTTCCTTTCCCTCTGCCAGACATTGCAGTCTCTCTTTTCCCCAAGTTCCTATTTTACCCTTGCTCTCATGATGAAGTGCTGGAATTTTCTCCGAATGCACCAGCTTCAGTTTCCTGATTTCAGGCTCCAGATATTCTTAATCAAAAATGGTTTTCTTTTTGCCCCTCATATTGTTTATTCTCAACTGTATTACACATGTTCATCAATCTCTCTCCTACTTCTACAAATTAAAGCTCCCTGGGGAGAAGAATTGCAGCTTCATGCAGATCACAGCTCCTCTACCTACCACAGCACCTCCCAAAATTACTTCTCAGCTGGCAAAAGATAAATGGAGTCGTTAACTTTAATTCATTTACTTTGTTATGCAAACGTGTCATAGAAACATGAGCAGGTAAATTATCTGATTTGTATATTTCCTCATCTGTAAAGAAATACCAATCTGTTCCATTCTTGACTCATGAGAAAAATACTCATGCTTTAGGATCTCGCCTTACTAAGATAATGGTATGTGTTTATTCAGATTAATAATTTAAATTTAACCAGTGTTCATAAACTAATTATAAAAGTGCACTGTGCAAATTACGTTGAAAACTGTGAGTGCCTGTTCAACATTATTTGTCTCTAACTTCATCTACTATATGAAGTCAAAACTGTAAACAGAGCAAATTGAATAATTATGTGAGTCTTTAAAAGATTCCTTCCTACTAATGAAGATAGGATCACAGTTCGAAGGCAGCCTGGCCAGAGCAGTCTGAGATTCTTATCTCCAAATAACCAGCTCAAAGAAAGAAATAAGCCAGAAGTAGAGACGTGGCTGAAGTGGCAGAGTGCCAGCCTTGAGCAAAAACAAGCAAGAGCATATAGCCCTGAGTTCAATGTCATCAGCCAAGAGCTCCTGGTAAAACACCAGATACTCAGAGATGTCCACTGACCGGTACATGTGTGTCTAAGAACAGCCAAAAGTACCAGAGAACTTTAGGGCTATTAGCAAACCACCCAAACACTGTAGACTTTACAAGACTCAGAGAAAACCAAACAGAAGCCAATCCCACAAGAGGGTGTGGGTGGTATGTGCAGGCTCTCAGGGCTGTGCTCTGATTGGTCTGAGATGCCACTTAAGAGAGTGATTTCTGCTTGCTTGTTTATCCAATGCAACATAAATTAGAGTTCATAAATGCCAATCACTGCACTCATCAGTTGTACAAGCCTAGGCTTATCTACCCGGGAGATGATCCACTATTCTTCAGGCACTCTGAAGCCAGAGCACTCTCTATGTCCATAACCTGTGTACTAACAAACGCATGAACACACACACACACAGACACTGAGAGACACACACCAGGGACAGGTACAAAATTAGAATTCTTGCCTGTCTCTGAGATCTTTCTGCAAATTTTTCAATGACAAAATATGCAATCAAACAAAAAGTCCACCTGGAGTGAAATTATCGTGATGACTCAGATATGGTTGGTGAGTCCGGAATCCTGAAGGGGTCACACATCCCTACATGTGCTGAGTAAGAACACCATGACCTCTGCTGACTGACTGAAAAACCAGTGCATCAGAAACCAGAGGGACTAACTTGGTCCATACTGGCTGATCATTTTGTCTACAATATTGTCACTATTGTCACAATAGTGTTGTCTATGGTCCATAAATATAGAACCAGTTAAACAGATTTTTCTTTCACAAGCATTAGGGGAGTAGCACACAGCACTCTAAAATAATAGAAGTCCCAACAAAGACCATGTGCAGAATCACTGTACAGGACAATGCGTGCGGTGTAATACGATGCAATGCAAAACAACACAACGCAATACATGCCATCTTGTCTCAGCTTCATTTCTCACACTGCTTGTGCTCCCACATTACCTGCTCTCTCGCGCGAGGACTTGGTGTTGTAGATAGAGTAGATGTTGTGCTTGTCCAGATGTGTTTCCAGAAATGCAACCGGGAAGGCACCAGCGAAAGCAGCCAGACAGCCTCCCAGCGCCGAGCGCTGCCTGCAAGGCAGGCACACAGTGTTTTATGTCTTCCAAGGGAAGAACTGAAGAAGCTACATTTAGATCGCTGAATTCAAACTCGAATAAAATCAACCCCCCCAAAAAAATCTGGTTTCCCTATGTAAAACGCATGCACTTTCAAAAGCAAAGTTCCCTCCACTTAGTAGAAGCTAAATGGTCCTTTTTTAGAAAAGAAAGAAGCTAGAGACAGTACAGCGTTTACATGGAACAGCTACTCATGTGAACTTAAACTTTTAAATTCTTACCTCTCCACATAAATACTCTTGCTGGTTCCCAAAGCATATAAGCTAGTTAGAATCCTGTAGCAAGACACCTGTACATCTTCCACTAAAGAACAAAAGAGAATCTCACTGGAAAAATGATTATTTGGTCCACCACTTAACAAAGTTCTTATTCAAGGCATGCTAACATTATGTTATTTTGAAAACAGAAAATAAGAACAAACTTCTAGAATAAAACAAAAAGCCCTTTCAGTCAACATTCTTTGATGAAGAGATTCTAAGTGTGTCACTATTACTCAGAGCATTCTAGAAACATTTTCTTTGTAATTTTTTCAAGGTATGAAAATGAATTTTTTCCAGTAATTATACATAAAATAACTGGAGAGAAAGGGCATACAGGTAAATGTTTTACCTTATTCCAAAGGTAAATAAGGGCTACCTCTTTTGGCATATGTAAAGTATGTGTGGACCACGTCTTTTCTTCATAAGTAAGTTATTATAACACGTTTCCTCAAATGCAAATAACTAAGAGGGAGCAGTCTGTTCGTTACTACTCAGATGGCCTGACACTCAAAGCAAGGCAGTGTTTGGTTCTAGAAAATCAAGTCAAACCCAATAAAACACATTGCAAAGTGAGAGTTGTTCTCATACCCACAAGGGCTACCAAGTCCCCCTGAACACATCATGACATAAAGGAAGCGGGCATTCCTGTCCCCAGACCTATCACACATACACCCCAGCCATAAGCGGCCCTCACACTGGCTAAAACTGAGATTTCACAGCAAGCAGCTGCTGCAGCCCCTGAATAGCATAGAGGTTTGAACGCAGTGTCGGGAACCTGCAGAATTAAGTCTGCCAAAGAGGCCCGGTTGGTTCCCACGTCCGTGTCATCAGCACAGCTTGTGTGTTACCTTTCTACTTCACCTTGGGCACTACGTGGACATGTCTACTAACTACAGCCAAAATGTCAGCTGACTAAGTCCCTATAAACACTGACTAAATCTACCCAGCACCAGTGGCTCATGCTGGTAATCCTAATGGCTCAGGAGGCTAAGATCTGAGGGCTGCGGTTCAAAACCAGTCTGGGCAGGAAAGTCCATGAGACTCTTCTCTTCAACTGACCACTAAAAAGCTAAGGGTCTTATAGTGCCAGCCTTGAGAGAAAAAAAAGTGAAGAGCCAGCTCTGAGGCCTGGGTTGCAAGTCCCAGAACTGGAACAAAATAATGACTAAATCCTGTATAGACAAGGTATCAGGGGCCTACCCCAAACTTAATCTGATCCTTTAGACTTGGGTTTTGTCTCATGTCCTTCCTATTACTTCCTGCTTGTAGAAACCATCTTTTCGAGCCAGAACTGACTAGAAAACACTTAACGTGGTAGGCATACTGTATAGTCCCAGCACATTTGAGAATTTACATGGAAAGAGGCAATAGAGAAAGGTGAGAGTTTGGAAGCGGACCTTTAACCACAGAGAAGCAATTGTCCACAACCAGTCCCTCCCTGGTCCCCTCTGGAAGTCCATGCTCTTAAGAAATCTGTCTCTGTAAGAACAGTTTCTGTAATGCACAGGTTTTGAACAAAAAGAAAGGGGAGGGGTTAATATAGCTAGGTGTGTGTGTGTGTGTGCGCTTGTGCATGTATGTGTCATACTTTCCAGTTATATTATTTCAAAAGCAAAACCCTGCAGTCTAGGTGTACATACATATCAGATCTTCTCCAAACTGGTGCTGGCCGATATGCTCAAATAAGGAGGACAGCATAGGCAGGAGCGCCACGGTGGTGTAGTTGATGATCTGCGTGACCCCCTTGGGCTGGTTCCGGGTGTGCGTGAACTGGCCCTGCTTGAGGTTTTCTATGGTTTTCTCCAGATCCTCGGCGGCATTGTCCAGGAAAGCTCGAAGAGCGCTCTTCACACTGTCCAGGCCCGTCTTCATCACAGTCCTGGGGAATCGAGGAGGCGGGGCATGGGCCTTCAACAGCAGCCACAGATGCCCTCCGTGAGCTTAGCTTTCCCTTACCATGCCGTCACTCCACTATTTATTCTAATACATCCACCCAAACACAGCTTTTTCGTGACACTGCAAGCTCCAGGAATGCTGCTCTAGAAACCGTTTGGGAAAACGGCAGCATCTTTGACTTCATCATGAGCCTCAAACTTGACGCTTCCCCAACAGTGGCCCCAAATTTTGAGATACTTATTTTATTACTAGCACAAAGCTGCTTCGGGGCCAGTGCCCTCATCCCAGGCTCCACAAAATGAGAGTATTTTCGGAGTCAATAAGCATGAAAGACACATTTAACACTGGCTGAACCTTGTCACCCAACACTGCAAAGCATTGGTACTGTCAAGCACAGCAATCCAGGGTCTCCTCACAAAGCCAGTGGAGGCTGACCTTTGCACAGAAGTGATGTCCTAGAGCCATTATTTTTTAGTAGAAAACAGAGGTACCCGATGGG
Source organism: Dipodomys spectabilis (assembly GCF_019054845.1). NCBI lineage: Eukaryota > Metazoa > Chordata > Mammalia > Rodentia > Heteromyidae > Dipodomys > Dipodomys spectabilis. The sequence continues at coordinate 27,443,106 of NW_024870773.1, forward strand.
GTCCCCTTTCTTTCCATTATAGAAAAGAACTCTAGGAAAGCCCTAAATACAAGAATGGAAAAAAATCAAAGAATGTTCTCAGCAGGCACTTTAGGGATTTCATTCAGACTTTTCCTGGATAGTATATGAACTAAGTGTATGGCTTAAAGGAACAGTGCAATTGCGCTTATCAACTGATGATACTTTTGGTCAGGAGCCTGGATTTCTGGAAATGTTGACAACAGGAAAGAGTAGATGATACACTGACTTAGGAAACAGCAGTCCGCCTACATAATCAAGCATGCATTATGCATCCCCAAAGTGAAGATAAACCTCTTCCCACATGTCCACAGAGTAAAACTTCACCAACGGTGAGTACAGCTGCCCGGAAGCTCAGAGTCCTTATGGTTATCATTTACTATTTGGTCCTCAGCTGAGGCAATCACAATTTTATCCACAGATATATTCTGAGTTGCTACAGAAATTACTAGAAATTTAAATAACCTATGTATGGTTGCAAAAATAAACTGCCCATGTATTGGTCACTTAGAAAAAAGGTTTTCTGGGCTGGGAAGGTGGCTCAGTGGTAGAGCGCTTGCCTTGCATGCATGAGGCCCTAGGCTCGATGCCCCAGCACCACATAAGCAAAAAGATAAAAAGCCGGAAGTGGCGCTGTGGCTCAAGTGGTAGAGCACTAGCCTTGAGCTGAAGAGCTGAGGGACAGCGCCCAGGCCCAGAGTTCAGGCCCCATGACCAGACCCAAAAAAAAAAAGAAAAAAGAAAAAAGGTTTCCTTTTACTTGTGCTAAAATCTTTGATAACAACCCACAGACTCAACATATTGGGTACTTGAAAGAAATTATCTATCAGTATTATATTAATTGATTTCAATACAAATGTGTCCTTTTACCTGGCATCCAATGTCTGACCCAAAATATGAAGACAGTTGACAATTGATGTGGCATCATTTCCTAAAGGGAAAACAAATGCTGTATAAATTGCCCTGAGGATTTTTTTTCTTTACCATTCTTCTTTCCTATTGATATTTTCGTGGCCTCCCAGAAGAAAAAAAATGTTGGTGGATGGCACAAATCAGTAATAATTTAAAAGGCTTTTTAATCATCATTTTAAGTCATGCAGTTTTTTTTCTTTCTGCTTCAAAGTGGTTATGCAATGTAAGTAGAAAAGCAAATACAACATGTCTTACCAAATAGCTGGCATGCCCAAGAAGCATTCAAAGGCATTGCACAAAGCCAAGATTTAGCCGAATTCTTCCAAATCATTCTCTCCACACTAACACACCTCAAGCCAGTCAGCTCAGATCCCTTATGAGATGTGAAGCTAAATGCCCAAACATTTTAATTCCATTGCAATTACTCCAGGTGGCTCTGCCTTCTTATTTCATTCAATTGCCTCAAGATGAACTCATCTGCCTGAATTCTATCACAGTGAGATAAAGTGATTTCCTCAGTGTTGTTGGTCTTTGACAGAAAGGAAGTGTGGAGCCAGCATGTCAAGGTTAAATCAGAGGTGGAAGAAGTTAAGGCCCAGGGAAGAGGTGTGAAAACTAACTCTGCCCTCAACTACTGTGAGATCCAGTCAAATCCAAGGGTACATTGTATGGTCAGGATGGAGATAGGAGTGGTGGAAGAAAAGCATGGATTTTGCTTTGTGATGGGTATTCAAAGCAAATGAAATAATGAATCCCAAATACTTTTGACCACTACAGTATAATGTTATCAGCTCCTCATTCTGTGATTTCATTACACACTGCACACACTACACACACACACACATACATACACACACACACACACACACACACACACATACATGCACGCACACACACACATACTCATCTCCTGGGCCATTAGGGTAATAAGGCTTATTTCAATGTAAGTTTTTAATATACCATTTGAATATGTTTCAGTGTTTATTCACAAAATGTCTCCTCAGATAGCCAGATGTGATGGTTAAGGCCTGTATTGTAAATTCAAGGCAGCCTGAGCTACATAGTGAGACACTATGTCAGTTAAAAATATAAGATAATAATATATGACTAAGGGCTGGGAGGTGGCTCAGTGGTAGAGCGCTTGCCTTGCATGCCTGAGGTCCTGGGTTCGATTCTTCAGCACCACATAAGCAAAAAGAAAAAAGCCGGAAGTGGCGCTGTGGCTCAAGTGGTAGAGCGCTAGCCTTGAGCTGAAGAGCTGAGGGACAGCACCCAGGCCCAGAGTTCAGGCCCCATGACCGGACCAAAAATAAATAAATAAATAAATAATATATATCACTAAAATACACATCCAATTAATAATCGTCTTAAAACATGGGCATTTGGAGACATAATACAAAGAAGAAAAATATATTTATTATTGAGATGCTAAAGTTTTTCAGAAACTGTCTCATTCATATTCAAATCTCAGAATCTCCAGTGCTAATGAAGGAAAAAATTAGTAGAAAGGCAGAAAGTTCTGCCTGGATAGTGGGACTGTCAGTCCCAAGACTTCTACTCTAGCCCTTGAACATGCCATTCACTTAATTACTGCAACAAAAAAGTATGAAATCCTAGGCACTCTCAATAATAATAGGAGTAATAAAATGCAATAGTCCTCGGGGTACTTGAATTTGATGGGGATATAATAATAAACCATTAAGCCAAAAGTCAGCATATGAGTTAGCATCTTGAAATAAATAAGGAAGTAGGGATTGGATAGACTGTAAGTGCTCATGAATCCCTCCCTCAAGGGTGGTTCTTTTCAATATCGTGTGTTTATAGCAGTGTCTGAATGTGTGAACAGGCACATACATAGCACATAATCCACATAATTGAAATCACACCTCATAACTGACTCTAAAAACAGCAGATCACATTGGATTTCAAATAACATTGTGACAATCCTCTAATACACCTCACTAAATAATTAAAATGTCGATCTTGAAGAACATTTAGTAAAAAATATAAAAGACTGTCTTGTATTTTAATCCTAAACTGGTTTTTTGTTTTGTTTTGAACATATGTATGTAACTCAGGAATTCTCCATGCAATCACAGATTTTACTGTCGGGAACTACTTGTGTCTTGGAATCTGAAATACTGCAGATTCCTAGAATGGTCTCTTTTCTTCTCTGGAAACAGTGACAGCAAACATTCTACTTTTTACTCCCTGTTTTTCTAATATGACTCTTGAAATAATGTCTCATTATGACCTTTGGAAAAAAATGTCTAATTGTATCAGAAGCCCTGGTGATCACACAAAATAAAATTACGCTAGAAGATAAAACGTTCTCTCAAAATACTGAGGGGATAGAGAGAAATTGGCGAGTGTCAATGACTTAATACTTCTGAAGGCTATCATACTGGAAAGAGTAAAAGTATTGGCTCTCTAATTTAGTGAGAAATTTCAGTTAAATGGAGAACCCATTTTGGTTTACTCCATATGCTATTCATGGGTACCAACATCAAGAAATTCCCTCATTAATGCAACATTCAATAGAAAGAAACAAGAAATGTCTATCATGTTCCAAAATTACTTTCTGATACTATTTTTATTATAAATGTCTGATTCCAATTTTTCTCAATTTATCTCTCCTTATGAAATGGGCTCTTTCCTAGGATACACTGGGTAAATCTAGAAAGTCCTTCCTGGTCATTCATATAAGTAACAATGATCAGGAAATAGAAGCAGATTGGGTGAGGCTGAGTTTCCTGGTACTTAAGTGATTCTTCCCTTCATTATAGATCTCCTACCAAACTAAGCACACTCGTAACCTTGCTAGAGATACAAGCATATATTAATTTTCTAATAGTCCTGATAGAGAACAGCAGTCATCATTTAAGTACCTGCAGAGTTTGGGGAAGAGACATCAAGAAGGTATAACCTAATCTACTAATTCAATATGAAGGAGAGGTACCAGATGAAAGAATTCTGTATATGAACTTTAGCATTTAATTTCCAAAACTCTTTCAAATGTGAAGATTCACACACTGGTTTATATTAGGTACATATACTCACTCAGAAGGAAAAAAAGGTAAAGTGTAATGAATCCTACTCCCTTATTTGCAACAACTAGTATATGTCTGAGTCAAGGAGAAAAGGTCAGTTAAGTTGATGTTAGGGAAATGAACCCAAAGATATGTATTCAAATGTTTTTTTCTTTCATGCGATTATTTCTAACACATTTATAAGATTATTTCTTTGTTGCTTTGTATGTCCCTCCCCCATGGTATAACCCCTGCTTTCACTGTATTTGATGTTATAATTTGTGGAGGGGAAGGGAAAAAACAAATTGTTTAAATAGGGATACAGGTGGACCCATTGCAACAATGAGACTTACAAGTCGTTATGTCGAAAACGAACTTTACAACTTTGGTAGGGGGTGGGGGAGAGGAAGGGGAAACAAAGGAGGAGGCTACAATGCTTGATAAGAAATGTACTCATTATCTTGCCCATGTAATTGTAACCCCTCTGTACAGTATTTTCACAATAAAAAAATAAACAAAAATATATAAATAAATCCTACTTCCTCCTTTTAACACACCATAATGCTTATGTTATACAACATACATTCCTGCAGCTAGCATTGAGTGGTATCAGTAATATTGCATTTCAGGGTCACTGTGAGGTCAGGCCAGAAGAAATTCTAGAAACTGTTCACCAAACAGATGCTGGCTTCAATGCTACATCAAAGATTTATACTGAGCACTGGTGGTGCCTGCCTATACTCCCAGCTACTCAAGAGGCTGAGATCTAAGAAACCTGGCTCAGGGGCTGCCGGAACTGCCCAATCCAAGGGATTCTTATCTCCAAATAACCAGCTTCTTCAAGAACAGATAAGGCACTGGTACATTAGGGATCTTTTCAACCTGAGGTCATGAGTTTCAACGCAGAGGAAATATTTTAGAGTCGAGCAAAGATACACACATATGTACAGGGAGGTCCAACTGTTGAGACTCTTTAGTTCAGATGTCAGAAAGACCTTTCCACAACAGATGAGGTTTAGAGACAGAGGCTCGGTTTGGCAGCCCGCTCCGACTAAATCTTCCATGGCTGACCAGCATCATGGCACGGGTGTGAACCCTGTGTTTCAGCCTTGGCTGAAACATAAATTACTTCCATTTCTACTTGGGCTAACTAGAAATTCTGAAGGCCTGCTGAGCACAGCTCCCTTCAGTGGGGCAAGTATTTTGTCTCGGCTTATTGTGCTTCTCCTCTCTGGTCTCCAGTTCCTAGTGATATGTGATGTTAACATGTCTTTCAACAACTATTTTTGTTCACAATCGTCAAGTATTTCTTTGTTAAACATAACAAAATTACGTTTTCTTCTTTCTTTTCACTGTATTCTACATTTTCTTTTCTTTCTTTTCACTGTATTCTTAAGTAGGGTCATCATTTTTAAACTAAGATTGTACAGAAAATATGTTTTGGAATCTGTTTGGGTTCAGTCCGTAGACACAAAAACGACAGACTAGAGGGAGCGGGAAAGGGAAAGGTGCGAGGTTAATGTGCCGCACACAGGCACAAGGTGTGTGCGCTTAGACCTCCCACTCAGGAAATGTATGCTAGAATAATCAACCAATTAAAAAGCAAACACTCGGACTACCTTACTTCTGATTCATTCTGGAATCAATTAAAAAGGCTTCATTGTGCACCTGTTTTATAGCCAAGTCTGTAATTTGGTTTATCCAAGCAAGATCTAAATAAATCTAATAAGCAATAATCCAGTCAGTCAAATTAGGAATCCTTTATGTAAGTTACAAGGTTCCAATTTCAAGAATTTTTCAGAATGTATATGTGTATATATATATATAATTACACATTAGATTTGATACACATAATAGATCTCTCAAACTAGCAATCGTTTTTAACCTACTATAAATATGGGGGGGCCCTTAGGTAATTCAAGTCCCTTGTCTAAATCATCTAAAGAGTTACTTTTCAAAAAGAAGACTTTCCAAGCCAGATGCTGGTAGCTCACACCCATAATCCTAGCTACTCAGGAAGCTGAGATCTGAATACTGTGGTTCAAAGCCCATCTAGGCAAGAAAGGTTGGGAGACTCTTATTTCCAACTCATCAGCAAAATCCTGGAAATGAAGCTGTGGCTCAAGTGGTAGAACACTAGCCTTGAGAACAAAAACTTAGGGACAATGGCTGGCAAATTGTAGCTATAGCCTGGAATGAATGAATGATTAAATGAATGAACAAATCAATAAATGAATAAATACATAAATAAAACTTCCATCTAGGTTTTCAGATTCAAATGATACTACTCTCCCAGGATGGCATATTAACCTAAGATAATGATAATATGTCAAGTTTACGTGCTTAAAACTTAAAAATTCTATTAATTAGGTATATCTGTATTAGAACATATTTGCTAAAGTCTATCATTTTAAAAGCATATGCTAGAGAAAATCTGAAACAATAGGCACTTTAATAATAAATGAAAGCATAAAATTATGTAAAACCACATTAATAGGTGTCTAACAAATTCCTGTTTAGAATAACAGAATTTAAAGGGAGAGGGTAACACTGTTCAAAAAGAAACATACTCAGTACCTGTAACCTGCACATCACCTTTACAATAAAAAAAAGTAAGTAGTTTAAAACACAATAGCTAAACAGAATATTAGGATCACCTAAAGACAAAATGAATGCTGAGGTCTAGTTCTTCTTTCCCAGAAAGAATAACAAATTGTATTACAGATTTGTTACCAGTTACCAAACCCTTAGATGTCTTATTTGTAAGGAAAAGTAGGAGCTGCTGGAGAACAAGTAAAATTAATCAATAACAATGGAAATGCCCATATGGTTCCTCAAATAATTTGGAAAATGGCAGAAGGGTAGCTTTGGGGACGTTGGAAATATTCTGTCTTGATCTAAGTAATGCTTAAATGACTGAGTATGTATGTAAATTTACCAAACTGTTCTTAAGATTTGTGTAATTTATGTGAAATATGTCAAAAAATTTGAAAAGAGAAATTATGGCTATAGATATAACATAGAAAAATAATGGTATGCAAAAGTTAGGCTGCTAGAAATGATGCAACAGAAAATGTTATTAACCTCATGAATAAATATGAAATGTTGCAGGTGAGAAATAAGTCTCAGTTAGAGCAATATAAAATTAGCTTTGAAGACAAATGAAGAGTGTGTGAATCCATTGACATTCGGAGAGTATGTAAAAATGTTGTCAATTCCTATGGGCATTGTTCTCTGTTGAGAAGAAAGGAACAAAAGTCATCTAAATGAAAATTAGTCTGAAGATGAATGCCTCACTGTATTTAAATAACTAAAAATTAGTAATACAAAAAATATGAAATATGAGTTTTAGTTACTAAATTTAAGGGAAAATCAAATATTGCAATTAATAGAAGCCAAAGACTATAGCACTAACTAGTTATTCCTAAAAAATTATAGTGCAAAGACCTTAAAAGTGTTTGTGCATGTGCCCATGTATGTGTGTGGTTGTGTGTATCTATAATGCTCAATTTACTCATTATGTCTTTTGCAGAAAATGACAATGTTTTTAATGTTTAGTTTTTGGAATAATATAATTGAACTTACATGTTTTCTTCTTTGTGTTTATGTGGTACTGAGGAATCGAACCCAGGGCCTCATGCATGCTAGGCAAGCACTCTTCCCAGCCCCTTCCCAGCCCCACTTTCTTTGTTTTATTACTAATTTTTTTCCAACACTATCTAAAAACCTATTGAGCGGATATCTCCAATTTGCCATGACAGCTTATGAAATCAAATGCAAGAAAATGACAGTCATGAACTCTGCCAGCTGCTCTAGATTCCTCCTGCGCCCCCAGCTGGGAAAGTGAGTGGCTAGCCGGCTTGGCTGCCCCAGAAGCAGGTGCCCAGGAGCATGGCCTCCAGCCCTGTGGATTCTCACACACAAACAGAAACTGACTGTGGGTGAGTAGTGCGAGAAAAGTCACTTGGGCCAAGTGAAGGTCCTTGGCTCCATTGCCCAGCTACAAAGCTTCGAAGTTTGGAATACAGTAGACATGCACCTCTTGTACTCAAAAGCATTTAAAAATAAACAAGTGACCTTTAAAGTTTTGGTTTATTACAGCTCATTTCTTAATCAAATAAAAATCCAAGAGCCTGGTTTTGTTTTACTCTTGAAATGAAATACGGCAGAACTTCTCACTTCTGTTCATTTGTTTTTAATAATACACCCTTTGATTTTCAATGATGTGATGGACTGGTACCAAAAAAGACACAGCCCAGCATTTACTGAAGGTAATGCAACTTACTACTCAATATCAACTTCGAGGAACATGTCTTGGCCTCTGACAATCATGCATGCAGCCATGCAAACATGCGTCCATGCAACATCGCAGGCAACACGGTGCAGAAATGGCAAAGAAAACCAAGTGAAGGCCATGCCAGTAGTTTTGTTTCAAGGGTCTCCTTACCAAATAGTGAAATCCTATGCCTGACAAGTACTCCAAGTTTGCAGAATAGGCTGAAGACAAAAGAAAAACAAAAGAGAGGGGAAGGGGGAAGGGAAGGTAGAAAAGACAAGGAGAAATTACAAAAGAAAAATTAACAAAAAGAAGAAGAAAAAAAAGAAAAACAGCTGATATATGAGCCAGAATAAAGCAACATGATGTCACGCAGAAAGAATCAATTCTCTGAGCAGAATGTGGATAAAGATATTAACAAAAAGAGTCTTTGAGTGCATATCTTTAACAAACATGGTTAAAAAAGCACATATTATAAGAAACCAAAAAAAAAATTGAAAGCAAAGCTAATTAATATAAAAGCAGTCTCTATGAACCCATGGGAACAGAACTACTGAAATACCACAAGGGAAAAACTTAATCTTAGGAACCATTGGATGTCTAAATTTTTTAAATTTTATCAGCATTATTTAACAATGTAGTGCTTTGACTATAAAACCTTACTCTGTAGGTTTTAGTATGCTTTTTATTATAGGATCTCCTTTTTCTGCCCAAGCTTGGCAGCATTTCTTTTATGCATAGAGCAAAACCCAGTGAATTCAGAATCTGTAAAGTAACAGGAGTTTGAATAACTGGCAATTATTCAGGAAATCACACCTGTGACACCTGTAGCAGAATGAGTTAGAGCTATTTCTCACATTCTCTAGAGCAAGTTCCTGCATAGGCTCATGTGGCAATTAGCAAGCTGAAATTCCATCACTGCCCTGAAAGCTGCTACCTCCCCTGATAAGACCCCTGGGCCTTGGAGAGCCCCAGCTTTCCCCCTTCCAAGCTAGGTAGGTAAATCCTGCTCAGGACTCCATTGCTAGTCTACCACCTTCCCGCTCCATGGGGCCTGGCCCAGGATATGCTGAGGCCACAGTGCTCAAGAGGAAAATAGACCCCTTTCCACATCATTCAGATCCACCCCGGAGCGCCCCGAGTTCCACCTCACCTCAAGTTGCTTCTACATCTACCCCCCGCTCTTGGAGAGCCACGGCTGGTCCTAGCAAGCACAGCCTACAACTCTGACCTTCTGTCTGTGAAGCTGTGCCCACACTGGACCTGATCTTCCTCAGAATGAGGGGAGCTAGCACATTACTGCTCCCACTCTCTTTGAAAGCTCTCCCTCCAGGCACTAGGTTTGCACCAATACCCATAGAATCTGAGTTGGGGACACAGCAGCCATTCTCTAACATAAAGGCTACAGAAAAGGGACAGAGGGTCACACCTGATGACCTCTCTTCCAGTAAGTTCTGGCCATCGGAGCTCACTTCAGTATCAAGGAGGATTAATGTGTTGGTGAAAGTTAATAACACAGAGCATTTTGTAACTTTTCTCCACAAAACGTTCATCCACAAATGCCTGGGTGAATCGAGCTATGGAAAAATCTGTTAGTGGAGTAGAATAGTTCAAAGTTCACAACCTGTGAAAATTGCTATTACATGGACGATTAGAAATTAGACCCCTTAAGCTATAATTTGGGGCATTAATGTATGTGTGTGTGTGTGCACATGTGTGCATGCACGCTCACACACTGCGAGTGCTGATAATGGGGCTTGAACTAGACACTATCCCTTAGGCTTTTTGCTGTAGACTAGCATTCTAACATTCAATGTTAGAACAGCTCCCTTTCCAGCTTTTTTACTGGTAACTTGGAGATAAGAGTCTCATGGACTTTCCTGACTCTGATCTGTGATCTTGAATCATGTCCCTTAGATCTCAGCCTTTTGAGAAGCTAGGATTGCAGGTACAGCCACCAGTGCCAGGCACCAATCTAAGGCATCTGTTAAGTCATACATCATTTCATCATAACATTTCTACTCTGGTACATACTTTGCTCATATTCACCCATCTATTACTCTCTCACTCTAACCACTCTTGCTGTGGCTTACTAACTGAGGACAAATGAGGTCAGACTTTAGCTGAGTGATGAAGTGCTTTTCTGACATCATTAAAAAAATCATTAAAGAAAAGATAAGACACTAACTGGAGGGCCTCTGCTTCAGAGCCCTGATGTATTAGGGCTCATGGATGAATGCTGTGAATGCAACTCAACAAGCAAGGAGAACGGAACCCTTGGGCTGACTGTGATCTAAAGCTAGTGTTCAGGACAAAAACCACCTAAGAACTGGATCTCATTCAACCAGACACAATTTAATGGCTAGGGTTCTGTCAGCAAAAACTCCACTTCTTTGCCATCTCTGCTGCCCCTTAACCATATGTAGGAGAAATACAGAGAGAGGGAGGTTAGGCCTTTCCAAAAGACACGTGATTTTCCTTTCTCCTCCTGGACTATCCATTTGGCGGAGAGGGGGCATCATTTCTGTACAGACTATACTGTTTGTTATCCATTTTAGCCAGTCTCCAACTGCCGGCATACTATCTCTAGCCAAATGACGTACCTACACATCAAAAAATTTCCAACCGAATTGAGCCACCTCTTCTGGAAACTAGTTCTCCTCCTGAAGTCTGTTTTGTTCTTGAGTGACACCAACAATGTTTCAATGACTTAGAGTTAAAACTTCAGTGCCCTGTGGAGACTCGCATCTACTTCCTCTGTGATTCGCTAAAAGCCATCCTAACTTCCTCTGCTTTCCACAACCAGCTCCCCCCATTACCTCCACCCCGGACCCTAGGCCTCCTGTCCATCCCCATCCGACTTCTGTATCTCCATCTCAACTTCCTGAGTCGTCAGTGCTGCGTGCGTTCTGGAAACTACTATCTACCACAGCTCACACAATCTACCCACTCCCTAAATTACCTGTATATTTTCCCTGTGTTTTCCGTCTATCGCTTCTCTTGACGCTATGCTTTCATCTTGAGGTTATGTTCACCTCGAAACTTTCCCCTTCCTCCAGCTCTTTAAATCAGTCTGTAAGGGCGCTACTACACATGACAATCAGCCCGCTCCGAGGCCTGCCATGAGTCCTGTGAACTGCCAGGCACGTCTCTGCCACTCTCCCAAGGTTTTCCATACATAGACACTGACTAGATCTTATCCTTCATGGTCCCAACGTGACACACAGCATATGCCCTTCGAAGAGCTGCTGGTGCCAGGAAGTACCAAGAATGTCACGAAATCTCACGTGAAAAACTACTGCTACTTGTGACTTACATACAACTGAAAATAATCCTTTAGTGACTATTACATGTTTAAATGCTTATTCTTAGTAGCAGGGCCAGCTTTCTAATGTATTTTATCTCACTTTTTTCTATGATTTGTGTGTGTGTGTGTGTGTGTGTGTGTGTGTGAAGAGGGTAATAGTCCTACTGCTTGTTGTCATACAAATCTGTAGAAAATTCTATTTTATTTTTCATTTTAAAAACATACAAATCACAGTAAGACAAACCTATGAATATGGAGGAAATACCTGTTAAAATTAAATTTAAAGCTTGGCATGGTGGTGTACCCCTGATCTCGGCTATATGAGGAGGCGGAGGCAGGAGGGTCGTAGTTCTGCGGCCAGCCAGGGCAAACATGCAAGGCACTATTAACAAATAACTAAAAACTGACATTTAAAAATGAAGCACTAAGTACAAAAAATTGTTTTTTATGAAAAAAAAAACCAGATAAAGAGTTGGAAATCAGCTAATCTTTCTTAAAAATTGTTGTATGGTTCTTTGAATTTTTCCAGCCTTACTGAGATACAGTTAAGAAATAAAATTGTGTATTTTATGAGTCCAACTTGCTGCTTTGATATATATTTTTTTTGTATGTTCCTTTGTGGTTAATACTTCTGAGAGTCAGTGATACTGATGAGAGAAAATAGTAAAGGAGAAAAGAAGGGGAAAGGCTTGGGGACCATTTACTTATATTTTCCCGTTTTCTGTCTATAGCTTCTGTTGATCTGTGTAATCAAGGGGCACCTACGTGAACTACAGGTCACTGGGCTGGGAAGAGTGGGAGCCCCCGGGGTCCTGGGTCTCCCTGCATCTCGTGGGAACTTGGTGTCTCTGTGTTCTTAATTACTTGAGTGCGTGGCCCACAAAGTGGACCAGGGCAGAGTGGGAAATGCTGGGGGCTGTCACTCTCCTTCCACGGCAGGCGAAAGGGAGCCAGGACAGCAGGGTAGGAAGGGTTGGCACTGCCTGGCCTCCCGTCTGGTCACAGATGGAGGCCACACCCAGGCCCTGCACAGATCCTTCCCGCTGGTCCATGACTACACACTGAGGACAGAAGACACCCTGAAGGCTGTGGCCATGCTCCATCCCCTGACTGGCCGCTGGTGATGAGTACACCGCGCCCGCCTCCTCCACCATTACTCAGTGTGGGCGTCTTTGCTCTCCACCTTCTGGCGACAGCCTCGATCAGCAGCCTCGCCCTCTGCCCCTGGGTGGCAAAGTCAAGGGCGGGGAAAGCCTGTGGCCCTGCTGGTCTTCTGCTCTGTGTACTTCAATGGCTTTTACAGAAATTTTGTACAGACATGTTCTAAAAATACAGTATGGATTCTGAGCCATGTAATAATACAGGCAGACTCGATTCCTTAGTGAATCTCAAGTGTACTAGGTCTAGCAGACTCACAGGAGAACTACATACACACAAACAACAACAACAACACAAAATCTATGAGAAATACTTGTGCAGAGACACAAAGAAGCCAGACTAGATAGCAGGAGGGGAAACATTTCGCATGCACATTTTTATGTGTATTCCATTAATTTCCAAGACTGGCCTTAAGTTTTCTGAATAAGCTTGTATAAGTGAGAAGTTTGCCTTCCTGAACTAGAAGGGCTGGAAAAACACTGGGAATGCAGACTGTCAAAGAAGCTCATCAGGCAAGTATCATGTTTCACAGACTTGTAGAAGTTCTGGATGTCCTAGCTATTGCTGTGGCTGCTGTCATGGCTGCTGTACCCCTTGTGGATACATGTTCTGAGTTATTTTATTCCTTGTGTCCACTATTACCCTGATCAGCAAAGAGAGCAGAAACTGGGCGTCTACAACAGCTCTCCTAACCCTGTCATTGGTCCAGTGCTGAATTCTAGGTGGCGGAGCCCAGGGGAAGGGGACAGGGTTGAACGCCAGGATTTAAGGCTCCTTACCTAGTCACCATCTCTTTCTCCTTGTTGGAGGCGTGTCCTCCAGAGCAGAGAGGCCTGCTTGCTGCAGACAGAAAGTACAGGCGATGGTTTTTGAAGTACTGATCAATTAAGGGAAGAACAACCTGAAAGAAAGGAGAAGAAATCAGATGATGGATTTGACTCATGGAGGATAAGAGAAAGCAGAGGCTCGGGGTATGCAGAGCTCAGTCCTGGATGCCTGCCATTTCAGAGGTGCCCCCCCATCCTGTACCCATCCTGAAGGGCTGCATGAGTGTGCATGCATGCATACACACACACACACACACACACACATAGAGCTAGTGCCACTTGCTGGCATGTGACTGTAGGAAAGAGAAGACGTCCAACAGTTTGGAATTATTCTATTTCTCTCAGTGTAAAGAAAGACAAGAAAAATTATTTACAGTGAGGGGTCTAACTCTGAAAATTTAATAGAAGACAAAAAATTAATCCAAAGCAGGCTACCTTACATATGTAACTGTAACCCCTCGGTACATCAACTTGACAATAAAATTAAAATGGAATGATTGGGCACTGGTGGCTCACTCCTGTAATGCTAGCTACTAAGGTTGAAAGCCAGCCTGGGAAGACAAATCCTTAAGACTCTTATCTCCAGTTAATCAGCAAAAAAAAAAAAAGGCAGAAGTGAAGGTATGGCTCAATGGCTGGTGCCAGTCTTGAGCACAAAAGCCAAGCCACAGCATCAGACCCTGAGTTCAAAGCCTAGTAACTGGCACAAATTTTTTTTTCAATTCATGAATTATGGTATTTGTATCAAATGATCTTCCCAACCATCCAAAGCAAGTATGCAGAAGGAAGACTGAGAGTGGTAATGAGATGATCAGGTTAACTGCGAAGTGTGGGCAGAGCTCTTAGCCGAGGGCACTGTGTCTCCATGGCAAACCTAGGTTACAGCTTACAGTGCCACAAAGCAGATTGATTAATTCTGATTAATTGATTTAATTAACTAATTCTTTGCAACCCTTCATCATCTTCCCCTCTTGACTGAAAGGAAACGATGTGTGTGCCCACTCCAGCACACACCCTTGCTAAGTCCTTATCAATGCACATGGGTAATAAGTATGGGAGACGCCTGTGTCTAAGCAACATCCTCTGAGCCAATTCTCTCATCTGTAAGATGGATATGACAGCGGTCATACACCATTCATAAATTACCAACAAATGAGCTAACGTTTGCCTTCCGTTCCAAAAGGTTCACATAAAATATTAAATCATAACAATCTCCAGATGCTCAAAAGGAGAAAACTTTCTTCTGAGTCACACAAGAAAGCCAAAGAATTAGAACTCTTGACTTCAACTTCTTCTGGCTCAAAGTCATTGGAAGGCTTTGATAGAGAGGGCTGAGGGAGAGACGCATGCACAGCTAGGCTGGCAGCAAAGCGGCACACAGTCAGGATGGCTATTGTTACTACTATTATTATTATTATTGTCAGAGAACATTTACTCATAGTTGAAATGCACATGGATAGACAGGTACCGATGATGCCATGAACACTGTAAACACACAGGGAAGCATGAACAAGACTGGGGGGAGAGGGACTCTTTGGGGGTACAAAATACTGTACTTTGGCGAAGAACTTGATTTCCTGTTCATAAGGAAAATGTTCTCCTTTGCTTCTGCTGCCACCATCTGTGGACAGAGAAAGTTTTTAGGTACATGTTGAACTTTGAAGATGACAAGGTACTTACCCACCAAGCTTTGACTACATTGCTAACTACTACCCCACCAAACTGTATAGATACAATATATACACCCCAAGATAGGCAGGCTCCCTTCTGCCAGGTGCGGTTGGTCTGTGTTGGAGGATTCATGGGAGGACTGCAGTCTGAGGCTCCCCCAGAACAACAACAAAGTATCTTAGGACTATCTGAAAAAATAATTAAAGCAAAAGAAAGTGTGTAGGGGCTGGGTCAGGTAAGGGAGCACCTGCATAGCCAGCACAAGGCCTTAGCTCAAACCCTGGTACTGCCAAGAAAAGAAAAACAGAGAAAGGGCACAATTCCCTCAGACTTAAGGAGGAGTACATTCTGTATATGGTGTAAAGTCAAAGACAAAGGTGAAGGTGCAGCAGTTCTATCGTAGTAACAACCAAAGAGGCAAAGGAAGAGAGATGAAGATTTCATCCCAGCTCTCTACCTGCTCTTCCAACACGTTTCTTAAAAGAGAATTCCTTCTGTCTCAGCCATCTGCAAAAGGTACATGCCACAGGAGACACTGTAGGAAGTGTTCTTTCATTCCACTCAATCTCTGTGACCTACTCTCCCTCCCCCCCCCTCCCCTCTCTCCCCTCCCGCAGTATCCTGTCTCTATGATCCTCTCCCTGTGGAAAGAAAAGAATGTTCCAAATGGGAGGACTCGCCTTGGTGCAGGATACTTGCACTCCCTGTACAGAAGCACTGGAGGTGTGCTTATTTGGAAATAGGAAGAAAGTGTGAAAAAGTAGCTCAACCCACTCCTACCCTCTGTATGTAGCTTAAAAAATATATTTTTATTCCCTCTCCCTCATTATTTACTGTTCTACCTTCTCTCTTTCCGTGCCAAAAGAAGACTGGGCCTTGGGCTTGAACCTGATGCCACCTTCCCACACCAGATCCTTTTAAGTGGCGATTGGAAATGATGCAAGATGCTTCAAACGTTTACACCCACTTCATTCTCATTCTTAGGGTGAGTTTCATTCATTCATTCATTCAGACTAATGTGGTGATGTGTTAGAATGAACCAGGAATCCTATCTTTAAAACCTACAGTTGCACAGGTTGTAAAGAGATGATGTGTCATAAATTAGTTTACACGAAAGAAGATGACTGAGAGCAGAGAGAATATCTGAGCTGTAGCTAAAGAGGCAGGTTGAAAGAGAACTTTGTCCTTCATCCCATTCAGGATTCAACAGCCATGAACAAGAAGAAAATACCAGAACTCAAATTTCTATAAACTTTCCTCCAACACTGATCCAGAAACCAAATACAAACCCTAAGGAAAAGAGCAGCGGCTCATATCTGCTGTCCCAGCTATTCAAGAGGGAAGGCTGAAGGACCACTGATGCAGGCTGACCCCAGAAGAGATGTTAGCAGGACCCCATCTCAGCAAACAAGCAAGAGCGTGGGGATGAACGCTTAGCTATTAGGGAGGCCTACTTAGGAGGCTCTCCATCTGGGGGCGGGGGGCTTTAAGTGGTGCAGCACTTGCCTAGCAAGCATGAGACCCTGGGTTCGAATTCTAGTACTACCAATAGGGGCAGGAGGGAAGAAACAAACCACTGGGAGTGAAAAGGGAATCCACCAAAAGGTACAGACCGACGGCATACACCCTCTTACCACCCAGCACTGGACGGTGATCTGACAGAGGGAAAGTAATGAACGAGAATTTCAACTCCGCAACCTGACTGAGGTGGATCTGAAAAGGAGAGGCTGCCTTGATGCCTTCCTCCTAATCTCTAAAGTCTCATGCTGACGTGGCACCCGGCAGGTGGAAGAGGCCCCTCACTGTTCCCCAATAACAGAGTCCCCTGTACTGCAAAGCCCTGCTCTGTCCCTTGGCAAGCTAACCTTTGTCCCCTACAGCACTTAGGACTTCCTAGGATTCATATCGTTTGAGAGTGTCGTTTTCCTAAAGTACACCAACTGCTTTCACAGGAGATTGTACTCTACCTTAAAATTTGCCCCACACGTATTTTTCTAATCACAAAAAGCCAAACCCATCGGCATCCCATGGCAAAAGGAATTGCGTATAGTGGACATTTTTAAAGTTCCCACATTTCCCCATCACCAGCAGCTGCTTTGTCTACTGGCTGTTGGACCGAGCTTGGTAGTGCACTAGAGATCTGGGATGGGGAACCACCCTGAGCTTAGTGCTGTTCTACAATAATAACAGTAACTAATCAAAAACACGGATAAGTGAATTCACAAGGGGCCCAGGTGCCTACCAAACTCCAGGATATACTGATGAGCTTCATCCACATAGCGAATGAGCTGCTGGAGGAAACTGTAAGCAAAGCGCTTCTCGATGGAAGGCGTGTCCAGTTCCAGGTCTTTGAATCCTCTAGAATGGCACACCGGAAACAAGCAAACAGGTAAGCATTGTCTCTTAGAAGGGCAAATGTTGCTTAAAAAGTAACAACCAAATCCTAGCTACTCAGGAGGCTGAGATCTGAGGATCACGGTTCAAAGCCAGCCCAGGCAGGAAAGTGTGTGAGACTCTTATCTCCAATAAACCAACAGAAAACTGGAAGTGGCGCTGTGGTTCAAGTGGTAGAGCGCTCGCCTTGAGCTGAACAGCGCAGTGACAGCGCCCAGGCCCGGAGTTCAAGCCCCACCACCAACAAAAATAAATAAATAACAACCAAGCAGGGAGCTGGGGGCTCACACCTGTAATTCTAGCTACTTAGGAGGGTGAGATTTGAAGATTGAGGTTCAAAGCCAGCCCAGGCAGGAAAGTCCATGAGACTTTTATCTCTAACTACGAAAAAAGCAAGAAGTGGCACTGTGGCCCAAGTAGTAGAGCTCTGTCCTTGAGCAAAATAACTCATAGTGCCCAGGCTCTAAGTTCAAGCCCAAGGACAGGTACCAAACAAAACCAAACAACAACAAAAAGCCATGAATATAATTTTGGGGCAAATTTTGAAGATTATCTAATATTCTTTTACCACTTTAAGGTGAGAGAGGTTTTTTTTGGGGGGGGGGTGTCAGTTATGGGGCTTGAACTCTGGACCTGTGCACTATCCCTTAGCTCTTCAGCTCAAGGCGATCACTTACCACTTGATGCATAGCACCACTTCCAGTTTTCTGGAGGTTTATTGGAGATAAGAGTCTCACACACTTTCCTGCCTGGGCTGGCTTTGAACCATGATCCTCAGAAATTAGCCTCCTGAGTAGCTAGGATTATAGGCATGAGCTACCAACGCCCAGTAAGAGAGAGAGAGAGAGAGAGAGAGAGAGAGAGAGAGAGAGAGAGAGAGAGAGAGAGAAAGAGAGAGAGAGAGAGAGAGATTGATTTTAATTTAAATGGAGTCTTCTGAACCAGACCTAACACTGTGGCGAATAACTCGATTACTGTGGGGTGGAGAGCCTGCTAGCCATTCTGCCCACACCGTGGATGATCACGGAAGTTCCCAGAAGGAACTCACGTAAGTAGGAACGGCCAATGGCCTGAATATCTCTGGTGTATTTTGAACACAGTACCCGAAGTTTTGAACAGATCACTGAATTCATGTTTGTGCTGAACTCCAGTGGGGGAGTTCGTTATGCATTCTTTCCCGAGGAAGGCATAGAGTGGGGTTCTGTTACCTGGACACGGCATAGCCATTGATCTGCAGGAACTTGAGGATGTCCTGTGCCTTCTCCCTATCCTTGGCTTTCTCCTTGGCGGTCAGCGTGTCATAGGGCACAAGCAGGGGATGGTTTCCGCCTCCTGAGCAAGGCAAGAGAGGGACATGCGACCTCAAATGACCCATAGCACGCCTCTGCACTAGTTTCTGGGATTCTGGAGAGATACTCATGCCCCTTTACCCCCCCACAGTGCCTGGGACACCCCAAATAACTCAGGAAATCGATGCAAGATGGTGCCCGTGCCTTTCTGAGGGCATTTGCACCATAAGTGTGCACTGACAGGTGACACTGAGCAGCAGGAGGGAGTTCTGCTCAGATCTCTCCTGGATGCGGACAGAGGAAAGCCACACTCAGCTCTACGCAGCAGACCCAGTACAATGAGAGGGCAAATTTCATTTTCTGCCCCACACAGAGAAAAACTATGTTAAATAAGAATGTTTGACTGCATATCTTAAGTCTGTAAGTACTTTTAGAGTGACATTATTAATAAATACACACAACCCTATGTAAATATGCAACTTAAGAGTCTGAGCATTCACTTGGACACCAGTTACACTAGTTACTCAGGAGGCTGAGCTCTGAGGATCGTGGTTCAAAGCCAGCCAGGGCAGAAAAGTCTATGAGACTCTTATCTTCAATTTACTACCAAGAAAGTTGTGAGCTGAGCTATGGCTCAAGTGGTAGTGCACTAATCTTGAGATAAAAAGCTCAGGAATTGCAGCCAGACAGTGAGTTCGAAAGAATGACATTGCCCCATTTGTTAGGAAATAGAAAGACTTTGAAAAAATTATATTAAGTGAAGTAAGCCAGGCCCAAAGAAACATAGGTCCCATGGTTTCCCTTATTTGCAATATCTAGTATATGTCTGAGTCAAGCAGAAAAGGTCAGATAAGGTGATGTTAGGGAAATGAACCCTAAGATATGTATTCAAATGTTTTTTTCTTTCATGCAATTGTTTCTAGCACATTTATAAGATTATTTCTTTGTTGCTTTGTATGTCCCTCCCCCATGGTATAACCCCTGCTTTCACTGTATTTGATGTCAGTATAATTTGTGGAGGGGAAGGGGAAAAACAAATCGTTTAAATAGGGATACAGGTGGACCCATTGCAACAATGAGATGTATAAGTCGTTATGGGAGGGGGTGGGGAGGATTGGGTAGGGGGCTGGGGGGAGGATGGGAAGGGATGGGAAGGGGAAACAAAGGAGGAGGCTACAATGCTTGATAAGAAATGTACTCATTATCTTGCCCATGTAATTGTAACTCCTCTGTACAGTATTTTCACAATAAAAAAAAAAAGAATTCGTATTTCTAGTATTTTTCATCTGTAAGAAGTAACGAAAGCATTCCATTCCTTTGGATTTAAAAACTTCTAGAGTGTTTAATTACTAAAGAAAAATGTCTAGAGGTATAAAACATTAATTTTTTAAAATGGTAAGTTATAAAAAATATGAAGTTCATTTTTACTCTTTCAAGGGTCCAGATCTTGCATAAAGACTGTGGTTGAAGTAGCAGTACACAGTCCATGAAAATGCAAACATCATAAAACTTATGGTGTAATGAATATTGGGCAGCACATTCAATTCCTTGAAGTAAAGCAGCTAAAGAAATTTGAGAAAGAAACAGAACATGACTGTTGTTGTTTGAATTATGGAAACAATATACATAGCACCTAAGTTTCTACAGCAGCTTAGCAGGGATTGCGAAAAAAACTTTAAATACTGAGGTTGCCTTAGCTATAAAATAAGCCAGGAGCCTTGCAAAAGAAGGCTGCTGCTTTCCTGTGGCTGGATACATTGTGAGAAAAAAGAATTCATTGTGCATCGAATGTAATGACTACCATTTAACCAGTAAACCCCAATTTCAAACTGCATTACTACATTCAGTTCTAGATCATGTTCATTTGACAACTAACATGCAATCCACAATGATTCTGGGGTCAAATATCAATGAGTGAGTGAGAGACAGACAGACAGACAGACAAACAGACAGACAGAAAGGGCAGGCAGAATAAAGTCTATTAATTTAAAACTCTCAAGAACATAAAGAACACAAAAATCTCTGACTCAGAAATTCTTCTCACCTCAAGAGTGCTGTTGAACTACACAGGACAGGTGTACACTTGAGATCGGCCCGCAGATCAGAACATAGATCAGAAAAAGAAGACAAACGAACTCTGGCTCTTGACATTTTTTTTCCATTCATTTTGGACCACTGAACCACTCATAATAGTTTGGGGACTTTCACTCCTTCCTTCCTTCCTTCCTTTTCTTCCTTCTTTCACTTTCTCTTTCCTTCCTTCTTTCATTCTTCCCTCTTTCCTCTCCTTTCCTTCCTTTATCCTCCTCTTCCTCTTTCTTCTTCATCTATCTCTCTATCTATCTCTATCTCTATCTATCTTTATCTATCTATATCTCTATCAATCTATCTATCTATCTATCTATCTACCTACCTATCTATCTCCTTTTAGGGAGGGTAGAGATTGAGCCTAGAGCCTTGCACCTGCCAGTCAAAAGCTCTAGCGCCGAGTTACATCCCTACCTCTTGCTTCTTAATGCATATTTCCAGTATGGTATTTGATTTCCTCCAAACCCTTCTGAGTTTCCTCAAGCACAAACCAGAACACTGAAGACTCAATGGCAAAATGTGAGTTTTTCTTAAGTTTTTCTAAAGCAGATTCATTTCTTCAAATAGATATAGGAATGATAAAAGAGATCAGCATAGTTGGGAAAGAAATTGCGCTGGCTGCATTTTTCAGTGTTTCTGACTCTCTCTCGACTCTCTCTCTCTCTCTTCTCCCCCCCCCCCCACAAAATTTAGACATATACCCAGTGCCAAACAAATAGCAAATACAAGTATATAAAAGACAGAACAAAGGGGATTTGTTAAACAGACTGGACAAAGGAAGAAACTGAGATGGAAAATAGAAAGGCATGAAGTAAAAGATATTTAAGTTGGGGCTAAGAACCGAGAGACACTTCTACATAGTGCAATTATAGACAGTGACAAAATGGTTACAGAAAGCCTCCAAACTTCTAAGACATGGGAAGACACACACTAGTAATCAGGAAATTATAGAAGTTTCCACCTGAAATCTTGCACTGTTGAAACATTCTAATAAGCTCTTGTGCTAAAAGAAATAATTATGACATCTGCACCACACACGACTGGAGTTAAGCTATGCGTTTTTTAACGGAGGTTTCTAGAAAATTTTACCTTTGGATTCCAACTCCATTTTCTTTTTCTTTGCCCATATATTATGGTAGTTTTCAGCCATCATTTCTGCCATAGCCTGAAATGTACCAAATATTGAAGATCTAACTTACATTTCAATGAAGAAGAGTATATCTGCTTTCTAAAAATTAATATCAAAATAAGCCTTACACAAATAAGGTCACAGTAATAGCACCAAAATACATTAAAGAACATCAAACACAATTCTCCTTTGGGATGAACATCTTTACTGAACACAATAATGAAGCTTCAAAACAGTGGTGGGCTTCAGCATAAAATATATTACAATTTATAAGTTTCTTATGTTGATTGCAAAAGCTTTAACTGATGGCCTAGACCTTATTAAACAATGAATGCAAAGAACACCAGTAGGGTCAAAAGATTTCACTTCTAGATCATTCTCTGCCCAACCCAGGTAATAAGCTTTGGACTTGCCACATGATGCAATCTGAAGCTTGTGGGTTTTGGTAATCACTTCTATCATTCTGTTCAGTTTGTATTTAAGTTCACTACATACTTCTAATACATTCCTACAGAAGAAAAAGCTAAGGGGAGATCCACAAAATTTAACCAGAAATAAAAGTTACATTTCTCCCCTTACTCCTCCTGAGCTAACAATGTAATTGTACCAGACTGACGCATTCCCTTACATTCTACAGAAACAAGCTTTATCGTTCGTTCAAGTCAGCTGTTTCACAGTAAGTTCCTTAGTGACAGATAAGGCTGTGGATGACACAGGGAAATGCCACCCATTTCTCCAGGTGAACAATCTAATTACATGTTCTTCGGTGAATAGCTCATGGTCACCTTAGGTGGCATGTTACTACTCCTTATTATTCTCTTCTCACACGTAGATCATCACAGTGGATATCAGTTTTTGAAGGAAAATGTGTTACAGGAAGAAAGCATCCTTGAAAAGCTTATACAGCCAGTTACCTGTTATCTGGGGAGATGTGTTTCAGGATGCTCAGTTGAGAGCTGAAAACTCAGGTAGTACTAAATCCTCTATATGACATATATATAGTGTTTTTGCATCGTACCAGACTGCATCTGCCCTTCTGTGTTTTATGCACTGTCAGCTTCTTTGCATCTATCTTCTCCTGCACTTTGGGGTTATTATGAAGGTAAACTGAGGTTCACTTAACACAAGCACTATAAGCCATGGAAAAGGATCTACTAACTGCCAAGTGGTTAAAAGGAGGCTAGCGCATACAGTATGGAAACGGTAGACAAAGGAATGATTCCCAGCCAGGGCCAAGAAGAACAGAGCAGAGCAGAACAGGATGGCAGGAAGCTCTGTCTGCCACTCATAGTGGGATGTGACTTCAAACCTCAGAACTGATCACTCCCAGAACTGCCCGTTTAATCTCATAGAATGCAGTGTGGGTGGGAATAACTGAAATCCCAGAGGTGGATCTGTAGCCAAGTGAGACTAACTGTCGCAATTTTTAAGATACTAAAAGTGACCCAACATAGCTCTCAACTAGACAGAGGTCCGTTTGAGGATGGCTGTAGTCAAAGACTTCAAGTGGCAGAGATGATGGGATACCTTCTAGAACTCAAACTTGGTGATCACTTCGAAATCTGAGCAATACTTACATGCAGATCTCTGGAGAGTGTGACGTTGCTCATGTCAATGGCCCGGGGGCTGTAACCATGGGCAGTGTCCACAGAAACCTACATCATTCATGTAAACAAACAAACATTTAAACCCCTGTGGAGAAGCATCACTCTAGAAATACACTGTAGACAAACTTCCACACACGTATTCACAGAGAAAAGCAGCGAGTTATCTACATTAAATGATCCTACAGACACATCCAGAAAATCACATTCTATTTGGGTGTCTAACAATTATTTATGCTTAAATAACTCACTTGAGTATCTTAGGGGTTGGAAAATACCACAGCCTAACGGTCAGAGTTCACCAGATTGTACGGTGAATTCCGAATTCTGAAATGTTCCCTTATATAAAGGTCATTATATTCTTGAGTTTCTTATAAATCCTACTTAGCTGTAATGAATTACTCTGCTTCAACCAAGCAATAAGGAGTCAAAAAGGTCAGAATTTACCAGTGTCCTTGTGGGTTAGACCCTAGGACAAAACAGATCAACTTTGAATTAGGAAAGGAGAACGCATGATATTCTGTAGGTTTTTCCCTTCCTTCCTTCCGTCCTTCCTTCCTTTCCTTCTTTCCCTTTTATTTTTTGCACTGGACCTGCGGACTGAACTCAGGGCCCCACATTCTAGGAAAGCTTTTTCCCTCACAGCTGGTATGCTACCACACCTCCAGTCTGCATTTTTGCTGGCAAATTTGGAGATAGAAGTCCCTTGGACTTCTCTGCCCAGCCTGGCTTCAAATTTCCCATTAAATTACCTCCTCCCCAGCTTCCAGCCCCTAAGATTGAGTCCCAGGTCAAGTCTCGACTTCGCCTCTCCCACCCTGAACTTGAAGCCACCAGGCTTGAGAGTCAGGATGCTGGTTGCTGGCTTGAACATGGTTCCCGTCCCTAAATCCTTGTGCTACCTGCTGGTCATCCATCTCCCTTGGTGCCAAACAGGTATTCAAGGTGTGCAGACAGCCTGGTCTACAGACGTGGGGCCCACTGTCTCATCACCCCGTTCCTTTGGAAGCAGGCCTCACTGGTGGCAGGAAGCCAGCAGAAAGTTCTACAGGCAACGCACTACAGCGATGAGAGCAGTGTATCCATCAAGCTCCAGGACAGGGAGCCCTATCTATACCAGCCAGGAAAAGCAAGACTCAACGCCTCAACACACACTCACCTCACCATCAAACACAGCTGAGGTATTCTAGTCTTCTCCTCTGCCTTGTAAGTTTTGTTAGGCTTGAGACGTTTCCGTTTCCCTTTGGAAACACTCAACCATTTCATAAATTATTGTCAACGTGATGGTGATGGTTAATTTCAAGAAAGTCTGTCACTATGTCTCGGCTAGTTTCAAATTCTGGGGGAGGCCCACATGAGCCTCCTGCCTCGGGCACCGGAGTGGCTGGGACTACAGGAAGTCTCACCATGAGCACTCCAAATGCCGTTGAAAGTGGCGGGGGCAGCCCCTTCCCTGCGTGGGTCTCACCTGGCTCGTCTGGGAGATGCGGCGAGTCCGGCTGTACAGCGCCATGCTGTCCCCCTCCCGGGTCCTCGCCACCCGCCAGCCCCATGCCAGCATGGTTTTCAGAGACTCTTTGATTGGCCAGCGATAAATTTCTTTTTCCTAGAGGGGGAAACAAAAACAAAAGAATGATCAGGGATATGATAGCTGCTGTGAAAATTCCAAATAGCTCTTGTGTTCGTCTGAAATAAACTGCCTTCATAAAAAAAAAAAAAAAGCTGGCATTAGTGTCAGCTACTTAAAAATGAAAAGCTGAAGTATAAATGGCAAAGAGAAAAGAGCGTGTGTGATGTGGCTGCCCAGAGGGGGTTCCGGCCCGTGCCCACAGTGGGACATCAAAACCCTCTAGGACCCCCCATCCTGGGACCTTTTACAGAAACCAGAAGGGAGAGAGCACCCTGGGGGACAAGATCCCATGGTGCTGCTCTGGGGGAAGGCAGGGCGCCCTGCACACACAGCTCACTCTTCGTACAAAGCTCCATGCTAGAATCCTTTCCCTCCATGCAGAAGTATTCATATTCCCTCACAGAACCAAAACCACAGACACGAGGCATGTCCTATGTACCCCTCTCCAGAGACTCTCAGCTGGGATGAAAATATTGTCTAAGGTCCTTCAAAATAGGAGGCAGGAATGAAATGGAAAAAAAGAAAGGAAAAAAGAAAGGAACAGATGAAGCGCTGGCATAAAGTGAGAACAGAGCAGGAAAACAGGTAGTAAAACACAGAGTGGGCAGAGCGGCTCATTTCTATGATCCCAGTGATTTGTGAGGACTGAAGTTAGAGACCAGCCCTGGACACAGGTGAGAGGGAAACTATATCAAAGAACAAGCCTAGCATGGTGGCTCACATCAATAATCCCAGTTGCCTGTAAGATAGACATAGAAGATCACAGACTAAGGCCAACCCGAGGTAAGTAGCAAGACCTTATCTGAAAAGTAACTAAGGCAAAAGGGAATGGGGATATGACTCGAGTGGTAGAGTACTTGCCTAGCAAGCATGAGGCCCTGAGTTCAATCCCTAGAACCACGGGGGGGGGGGGGGGGGGGAGTATGGGGGAGAAAGAGGAGAGGAAAGAGGGAAGAAAGGGAAGAGGGAAGAAGGGAAGGAGGGAGGAGCAAAGAGAAGAAGAAAAGGGGAAAAGAAAATAAAAGAAATTGGAAAGTTAAAACATACATATAAAATAAAAGATATTTTAGTAAGTAAATATACAATGAAAAATCATTTCCAAACAATGAAAACTTTATGAACTTAGAAAAGGTCCTTACCTTTTCCGATAATAGTTTATAAGGCTTCATTAATGGCTGAACCTTTGAAGAGTCTGAATATATTTCTCCATAAATCCATCCATTTGCCAACTAAAAAGAAATACAAAGATTAGAACCTGTTTCACAAGTATCCATTTTAGAGAGTTTAGCTAGCATATGTTTAGCTAGTTTAGCTAGCATATGTCTTAAATATGTTTAATAAAATAAACCTAAAGTGAACCAAGAGAAGGATTAGAGTTTACTTTTTTTTATTTTGTGCCAGTCCTGGGGGGCCTGAACTCAGGGCCTGGGTGCTGTCTCTGAGTAATTTTGTTCTACCACTTGAGCCACAGCTCCACTTCCAACTTTTTGGTGATTAATTGAAGAGTCTCATAGACTTTCCTGCCCTGGCTGGCTTCGAACCATGGTCCTGAAATCTCCACCTCCTAGGTGGCTAGGACTACAGGTGTGAGCCACCAGCGCCGGGCTTGAGTTTACACACCACCACACACAGCTCCATCTTCATCAATGTTATGTTCAGTAGTAATCTGGAGTGAGTCTCCTCATCCAGATTGGACACTCTGCGTCCCCAGTGCAAAAATCCCACAAAGGACAGGCGTCCAGCCCCGCCCCAGTGTGGCTTGTCTTGATGTGTCTGGGGACCCCACCTAGGTCTACTCAACACTAATTGAAAACAAGAATATTGGAGTATGCAACTCAGGAGCTTCCCGAACAGTGCTACATCTGCCATGCCAACACACCTGGTCCCCCATCACTGCACCCGTCTGGACACATTGCCATTTCCCTGGAGCATTCTGTGCCAAGGGATCTGGATAAGGGGACTGCTACAGCTCGGAGCTACCTTACTGCACTACACCTAGTCACCACCAACTCCGGCCATTAAAAATTTAGTGGTGTCAATATACAAAAGAGCCCCTTATGCCCAGGGGCCTGTGGCTCCTGCCTATAGTCCCAGCTACTCGGAAGGCCAAGATCAAAGGATTGCAGGGCCAAGCCAACCCAGCAAGAAAGTCCTTGAGATTCCAACCAAAATTAGTGAGCAAAATGCCAGGCTGGAGGTGTGGCTCATGTGGGACTCATAGGGGAGGAGAGGGGGAGGAGAGAAGGGAAAAGGAAAGAGAACAGAGGAAGAGGAAGAGGGAGACAGAGAGAGGAGCCCCCTAGTTAGGAGATGTTGATAGAAGAGCCATGATTTTTACCTTTAACTCCATAAGCAATGTGTTTAGAAAACGCATCCGTGCTATTTTTAATTGCTTTTGAAATCTTAAAGTCATGCTTAATATCAAGACAAATGTTCTTATTCACATACACTTCTTTTTGCTATGGCTGAGCTAGCTAAATATTCTATTAGCATGTTGTAATGGAATCTGCTCTCCTAGCTTAAAGCTTTCCCTTGAACTCAGAAATCTGTCACTAGCAGACACGTGTAAGCAGTGACTGATTGGTAGTAAGGACAGCCCTGAACAGGCTGTATCTCGCACTTTTACCTTGTTCATGGACCATTTGTCATGAGAACAGACACATGTAAGCAATGACAGATTACTAGTAAGGACAGCCTGAACAGTACGTAGTTCATACTTTTACCTTGTCCATGGACCATTTGTCATGAGAATGCTCTGCATATTTGTTAATGAAGTATTCCAACTTCTCAGGAATTGTAATACTATGAGAAAAAGAAAGGAAAAGCTTGATCTTCACAGAATTTACAGGAAATCAAAGTCACAATTTACTCACAAGTAATGAATGCTTAGAGCCACTGAGTGCCTAACTGCTAAAAATAGCTTTGACAAAGTATTACTTCTGGTTTCAGAAAAGAAAAAATTGAAAGTCAAGCAGATAAAGTTTCATCTGCTCTGAAATTGATAACTCTCTTATTAGGTCTTAATGTAACAAATGGAATATAATAAAATATGCATAGTGTATTCAAAGATGAAGACAATAGATTATCTATTTTTTAAAAACCTTAAATCAAGACATAATTAGACTCAATGAGCTTAAAGACACGTTTCTCTCCCATACTTTCTAGGAAGATACTCTCTGTTTGTGACTCATGGTTTCTGTTGCAACAATAAACAGACAAAAGATCATGGACACTGGACCTGCTGGACTTTTTAATTAATTTCCAGTGCTGTGTTAATAGTACCAAATATCAATGGTCTAGAGATAAGAGGAAAAATGTTACTGATATTGACTGCAGGCAACAGTCATTTCCTAAGTCATGCCTCGTAGTTTCCACAATGTTACTCCTTTCCTGTTTAAATTACTATTTACTCCCCTGTGTAGATACCCAGCACATTTGAGGCATGACACATCTGGTAGCAAATGTAAGACTTGTGAATATCAAACCTACTCATGAATAGAAAATTAGATAGACACTGAATTCCATTCATTAGTAAAGGTAACTCACTAAAGCAATTAACTTTGAGATTCAAATTCTAAATGAAGCCTGGTGTCCTATGATGGTTTTCTTTGGCAGAATTATCAGTTGGTCACTGACACACAGATATTTAAGAAGCAATACACTCTTATAGGAATGATCACTATCACCGTATAAATCTATACCTGTTAACTACTTCCCAAAGAGGCAAGCCATGCCTAGTTAAATCCATACACATGCCCAATTCTTGATCATTAGTTGGATTTAAATAGTCAACACCAACCCCATGTCACTGTTCCTGTCATCTGAAAATCCTATGGGTGAGAATGTTGAAAGGGTTGACAACGATCAAGATGCATTTTCAAATGGCAAATCCTTTGTACCACTCCTTAAAGATGGCAATAAAACAGAAATAGAAAGCCATGGGTTTACACTGCATGTGAGCAAACCACACACTTACCCTGGTAGGAGTTTAAACCTGTGATGTTTTGGTCACTTGCTTTGGAAGACACACAGGGTTAATCACATAAGCCAAATACTGGGGGTGTGGGAGGGGGAAATTTTGACTTTTTTCTCCTAAGATTGCTGTCAAATATCAAAGGTGTCATTTTAAGGCATTATCAGATTAATGGCTGGGCATGTGGGTTGGATCCTGATGTGATCAGAAGGTTAAAGTAGGGTAAACCAGCTTGGGGCTACCCTAGAGGCTCAAAGTTGAACCTAAGTAAATCCAATAGCAGTGGATAATAACCACCACTTGCTAACTGGAGTTACCAAGTCACCAAGGAATTGGCATGATCACGTAGCATGGGAAATCAGTAACAGCATGAAATGCCATGACACTTCAGACACACGGAGTGCCAATGCATCCTATCTGTAGGAGAAGGCACCCAACTAAGCAGACATGAGACGTCTCATAAAGTTAACTGATGTCTGGTCTCCAGTTGTCAGAGTATATTTTGCATGCTTCCTCCCCCCCAAAAAAATCCATGTCTTGTCTCTCCGGTCTCATGATGAGCTTTCTGAGGCAAAGCGTCCACCACACACACTGGGCCTGGCTGAGATGGACGAAGCCAGTCCCTGTCACCCAGAATCAGCCTCGCGGTTCACGCTGGGATTGCCTATGTTAAAGAGCACTACACAGTGGTCACCTATGGATACTGACAAACACACCACAGGCAAACTTCCAACTCAAAGCACGGCTAACAGCTGCCTCCTTGGTTCCCAATATGATGAGCTATTGCCACATAGTTATAGAGTATCATCATCAAGTGAAAACTATCCTCAAAAGCAACCCTCATCTGCTCCTGATATTAGAGTTACTCTCATTGGATAAATTAAAGGGATTCCTAATTAAAAGGATACCAATTCAAAGGGGGCAGGTATCAGAGAAAGTTCACATCAGTACCTTATTCAATTTCAGACTTCACACATCATTTACAATAAAAATCTGCTGCAATAGAAAGAGTCCATACTTTGAGGTATCAACAGGTTGGGGGTTAAAGTTCCCTTCAGAATCCATGGACGACTGTTTTTCCATCAGATTCACATAGTTTGACTCCATGTAGTCGGGAGGCAAAGCCCCTGCAACGGCACTCAGGCAAGGCAGCGCCAGTTTGAAAAGTTCTTGTTCATATTTCTGGGAAGAAAAAGAGACAAGTCAAACCAAAGTCATGACATGACCTTGTAACAAAGGCTGGCATCATCATGGCCAGTACAATGCTGAAGGAGAAAAGGTGAATGGACCGGGGACTATCCTTTCTCCCGCAAACCGAACACAGCAAAGATGGGGCTTACTGGAGGGCAGCTAGAGGGTGATAAAATCCTCACTTCTCAAAAGTCTATCCTCCTATATTTAACCTCAAAGATATTCTAAGTTTCGGGCTGGGATGTAGCTCAGTGGCAAAACGCTTGCCTAGCAAGTGCAACATCCTGGGTTCGATCCCCAGTACCAAAAAAGAAAAGACAAAAAAATACAGTTAAAAAAAAAAGATATTCTAAGTTTGTATAAAACAACCTGTAATACTAGCTGCTTGGGAGGCAGAAGCAGGCGGATTGGGGTGTGAGGCTAGCCCAAGGGAAAGTTCCAGGCTTTCATGACTAAACTAAAATGGACTGGAGTTGGGGCTCAAGTGACAGAGCATTTGCTTAGCAAACTTAAGGCATTGAGTTCAAATCCCAGCACCACCTCCATTTTTCCCCTCAAAAAATACCTTTACAACGTGGGCATTTCAGTCAATGCTGATTATCTCCCACATAACTATAGATTATTGTAATGACTACACAGGAAAAATACAGAGTATAACACCCCAGAGAGTGAGAAACATTTAACTGTGTTGCATTATAACCTTATGAAAGTGAAATTCCTACACTGAAATGCTATTCTAGTATCCTTGTATGCTAGCTACGGATCTATAGCCAGTATGAAATTTGCTGGGAAGAGGTATTTGTATATCAATGACACATTTAGTTGACCTTGAAGGTCTTTAAAAAAGCAGTATGAATATTTAAACCATCTCACTTAAAATGTTCTATTTTTAAGTTAATGTCATAAATGTACTGAAAAATGCCTCCACATTATTTTTAAATGATTCTCAAGCTTACCAAACTAAGAAAAAATACCATGCTGTAACTATTCAATGTAAGCACAGAGTTTTCTCCCCAAGCAAACCTGTGAGTGCATCGCTCCACAGGTCCTAACAGTACCTGCCAAAACCCAAATCGATTTTGCTCAACTCAAGTGTGTGCTTACCAAATATGTTGGTCTCACTCCCTTCTCAGTCATCTGAAAATACACGAAGTATTCACCAGAGACCTGGCCGCTGTAAGCCAACACTACACCATGCCACCCTGAACAGAGGTACTTGAATCTCTCTGGCACAAAAGCAGGTGTCAGCAGGCCATGGCAACATTCCAATTCCCTAAGATTGGACAGCCTTTTGTTTTTTTTTTGATCGGTTGTGGGGCTTGTACTCTGGGTCTGGGTGCTGTCCCTGTGCTCTTCAGCTCAAGGCAAGCGTTCTAGCACTTGAGCCACAGCGCCACTTCTGGTTTTCTGGTGGTTCATTGGAGATAAGTCTCACAGACTTTCCTGCCCAGACTGGCTTTGACTTGTGATCCTCGGATCTCAGCCTCCTGAGTAGCTAGGATTACAGGTATGAGCCACTGGCACCCAGCTATAGCCTTCTATTTGATACAAGTTCTTCGGGCTTTGTAAGATTTGACAGGTAACTGGGGACGGTTTGAGTCCCAAATGCATCCAGATGCACTCACCACTCAACAGCCATAGATGAAACTCCCTGAAATGTTTTGCTACCTCAAATTCAGAAACAACATTATGATCACAAGCCCGCCACAGTGTATTCAGGAAGCTGAGAAAAAGGAAAACGGAAACTACCTGAAATCTTGATTGCTACAGAGATTATTCCACGCCAAGGACGTTCTTATCAAGAGCCTGCCACTTTTTATCATTTTTATCAAAATACATAAATCCACAAAACATTCCATTACCTTTTGAGACAAGGCATCAAAGATGCCCCAGAACAGCTTTCGTGATAAATGCAGTTCTTCTTCTGAGGTAGTACCGAAATTGCCCCAGCCACCGGGCAGGCAGTAGTATTTCCAGCATCTCTCATAGTGGTTTGTCAACAGCTGTGCCAGAGAGCAACCGCAAAATTACAGTGAGCTAAGGCACCTCTGCCATCTCCCATCCTTCCTCATCAGTCATGTTAAGGTGACCTAATCAGGTCAGCGAGAATTGTCCAGGAGTACTTCTGCAAAATAGGACTGCTTACATACTCTCTGTCCCCTTAAAATATAACGCTGCTCACCATACACGTGCCAAACTTCAGCTTCACTAATGACTCTGCCTTGAACGGAGGCTCTCTACTCTCAAGCATACCAGCTCTCTCTCCAGGAATTCAAGCATGAAAGAAATGATGGCAGGGCGACTCAAGAGGAAAGCAAAGGAACGCTGTATCTGTGATTACTTTTGCTCTCTCTCTCTCTCTCTCTCTCTCTCTTTTTCTCACTTTCTGTCTTTCTTTCTTTCTCTTTCTGTCTATCCTTAACTACCCTTAACTTTGAGGAGTAAACTCCCAAAGTTAATTGAATTGAATTTACTGTTTAAATTAATATACATTACTGGGGTGGCAAGAGATGCCATTTATTACCTTCCTAACTTTCCGACTATATGAAAAACAAAAATAAAAATCTTCAATTATTTGATAGCTTTTTGGCAAATCTATTCTATAAGGCTCAATTATATTTGAATTTTTTCTACACCCAAGGAGGAAAATACATTTACAAAGATTGTCATGATTTAAGAAACTATGGAAATAGCTCTTCTTGTTTCATTTCCCTTCTAGTTACAAAACACTGCATATGTGGGCTGGCAGTGGGGGTCCAAGTGGTAGAGTGCCAGCCCTGAGCAAGAGAGCTGAGCAAGAATCGGAGGCCCTGAGTTCAAGACCTGGTAATGCCACAAAAATAAGAAAAAAAGTATTCTATATGTACTGTGTATATACATACTATGTATGAACATACTGTACATACATATATTTACAGTATATATACTGTTAAACATATAAACACACATGTGTATTTTAATATATTTATATGTATATATATTTTATGTATCATATATATTTGTACATGTGTTATATATAAATATATACAATTATATATGTACAAATATACATAAATAAATACATAGGTATATATTATATACACAGTTTAGGAATAACAAGTGATATAATATTGAGATTTTAATTTGCTTAGAGTAACACAGATATACCTATGATATAAAAGGGTTTGCATGGGTTCCTTCATTTGTGGTAGCTAGAATGTGCTTATAAATCTGCAAATAAACACAAATGGATGGCAAAAAATACACTGAAACATGATAAATTATACAGGTCTCTAGGCATTCACACAGTGAGTTCAAAGGAGGAAACTCTCAGGAGAGGCACAATACCTATATGCATCTGATCACATATAATATTTGTCAAAAAGAACTCCAGGAAATGGAAACAAGCGGGTTTTGTTGTTGCTGCTGTTGCTTTTTCTGTTTTCCTTTTGTCTTGTTTGTTCATTTATGTGTCTTTGGGAGGGTGAGGGGGTACAGGAATTGTGGGACAAAGGATGAACAAATGCAGCAGTGGTACTCACTGGACACTATGGTGAAAATGAACTGTACAAATTGTGAATGCGGATGGGAAGAAAAAACAAGGGGAGCGCAAAGGAAGGGGTGACATTGTCCAAAAAGAAATGTGTTCTTTATGTGACCTATGTTATTGTCACATCTCTGTATGTCACCTTCATGATAACAATAAGAACGCATGAAAAGGGGTTTCAAAACATGTTACTCCAATTTTTTTCAAGTAATTTTAACTCATTTGTTCATGACAAAACCTCCCCCCATTCATAATAAAGGAACTAGAAAAATGAGATTTTTGTAAGGTTGCAATTTACTGTATTTAATGCTTTCACTCATCTAGATTGATTAAACCAAAATCAGTATCCTTAAAGAAATGTTATCTTGCCAATTCTCAAAAAATACTTTGTATAAGAATTTTTAAAGAAGAGTATGCCTATATCCCAGCCCTTTTCTTCTACAGGGCTGTCACTGAGTCGAGAGTGGAAGGAGACACTTACTAGAGGCCACTTCAGGTGGTCATCTGAAAAAGCACATGTTTACCATAACCTGGATGCACAGACTATATCATCCTGAGTCTAGTTCGAACAGGAAACATTTGGAAGTCAGTTGGAAAGAATGAGACTTGGTAATGAATGAACTGGATAGTAAAGCTAGATGGGGAAAAAATGTCATATTTCTATCTAGGAAGCTACAACTGTATATACCGAGAAGTTATCTTTGAGCACTACGACATGCTACTTGAGAACTGCCAAGTGGCTAACAACGTCTACAACATTGGTTCGTAAAGACTACTAATCATATTTTAGGCCAGGCCTGTGACTGGATTTTTCAGTCTAAGAATGTCTTGGTTTAATCACTTCTTTGTGGTTCATGCTTGTCTTTTTATTTTCACAGCAATCGATGACTTTGTTTCAGGTTGATAGTCCCATTTCTACAAACTTACACGGTCACTTCAATAATTGGAAGAAACTTCCCAGTAGCCAACAGCATTCACACTAAGTCTAAGAGATATCGTGTAAGAACAAGAAACAAAGAGGAAAGAGTGTTCAGAAAGCTACAAACTGTTCTTCTCCATACCTTCAGAGGCATCTTTGCATGTTCATTTAATAATGGGACATCAAACACGAGTCTTCTGAGCAAGTGTTGCATCATAGAAGGTCTCAACTGGCTATTAGGAGGAAAAAACAATTGTAAGGATGAAATATGTCTAAAATAAGCAGATAACTGTTAGACTATGTAAGCCACCAGCCTGCCCTTTTGCCTCTCTTCACACCATACCCATTACGTGTTTCTAGTCAAAGATTCAGCAATAGTTAAGACAACGACATAAAGTCATTTCAGTGAACACAGAATGAACCAAGAAGATTATAATAAAACCCCAAATTTCCCATTCCCTAGTGATGTCCTAACTGGAGTTAACTTCGAAGCACAAACCTTCCCTGACACATTCTGGTATTGCTGATACACTCAAAGCTACTCCCCTGTTAGTTAGTTGTAGGTAAACAAGAGCAGGTACAGTATAGTATGGACGGCCTGTAATATCTGATGAAGATAGGTAAGGGAGGATGGGATTGGCTTAAGTATTTATGATCTGACACTTTTACTTCAATATTCATGTTTGGCAGCCGTACCGTGAAGCCCCTTAGTACCGTTCATATATGCTCATCTACAGAACCTGCATGTAGAACGTGGGAAACGGTGGCCATGTTTCAGCAGCAGCAGCCTCAGGATCACCTTGTCTGTCTCTTTTGTTTGTTTCGTTGTTCGTTCCACTGCTATGGGGGGAGCCCAGCACCTCACATGTGTTAGGGGAGCAGTCTACCACAGACATCTCCATTTCGGCCAAGTCTCTTGGCTTCCTTGAGAAACCACACCGAGTGACCGACAGGTACCACCTAGGTGTGTGCCAGCACATTCTCTGACCCTCATCCATGAACAAAAGCCCAGAGAACACGGTGTGAAGCACACAGCGGGGCAGGGGCTGTGGGGGGTAGACTGAGGGCACCACTTGGGTGTGAAGTAAGGCAGGAAACTGGCTTTGCTTCCACATGAGGGAAAGAAAGCTAAGTCTGCATGAATGCCACCATGCCAGTAAACACCAGGAGTTCCACCTCACTGGATACTAGATACTGAGAACTCTGACGGGCCTTCACACAATCTCAGGTCACGGAGGCTTTAGAAAGACTCTCCTGAACCTTCTCCCACAGCTCCACCTGGCTGTTTCTCCCATCCACTCCATCATGAGTGAAACCTTCCTTCACTGTGGACCGTGGGCTGTGGGGTTCACCTCTTGGGGTTCCCATCCAATCAGAAAGGGTCACCCCCTGGTGAAGGACCTGGGAAACTGTCATTCCCACCACTGAGATTTGAGCAGACGTAGGGAGGGCGGGCCAGGCCTTCCCATAGGAAGAGGCCTGCCCAGCTGGAGGGTCCGCCCTCAGCAGGACCACACAGCGGGGGCTCTCATAGGAAGGACGCTGTAGCCTTTCTAGGGTTAGTAAGAACCTATTTTCCTCTCTTCTTCTGGAAGAGGAGTGGAAGCTATCCAACACAGGCAAAAAAGGAGAGAGGATTCATCTTATCCCCATTATGGCCAAGGAATCTTGACCAGTCCCTACCTCCCCCAACACCCAAGACAATATTCTAGACCTGGTCAGCACTGGTGTTTACCAATCAGATACCCATGGGGAACCTTGAAGGGATATTCAGATGTCCTCTGACATCAACAGGAGTTAGCATGCTCCAAGTAGCTGCAAGAATCTCAACATGTAGAACTACTCATAATGAAATAACATTGTGTGGGGGTGGGGGGCTAGTTACCAAAATCATCTCAACACTCCTAAAATGTCACATCGTCTTTCTTAAAGAAGGCTGCTCAAGAGCCGGTCGCCCTACTCACCCACAAATGGAGAGCAGGCACACTTCTATGGAGTCCCGCTGGGCTTTGGTGAGGGAGCAGCCCTTGGACAGTCTATACACAGTGTGAAGAAGCGAGTCGATGAGGGAGGCGTGGTGCTCCGTGCCCGCGAACAGAGGAGCACATCTGGTTAACAAAGGTAGGACAGCTGTGCAAAGGTACCTATTGAGGGCCAAGGCCATGTCTGTAGCACTCAGAGCGGCCTGCAAAGGAATCAAAATCAGCACAGACTTGTTTGTGTTTGGCGGGAGACAGCTTGCCAAGGGCTCAACACACGGACGGGTCGTTTCCCTCTCTAGCGAATGACAACACCAGGGGACAAGAGATGCCCTCCTCAGATATGTCTTTCAAGTGTAGTTTGAATGGCCTTTGCCACTAAAATCAATCAACTATCAATTGCTTGCAAGTAGCGTCAAACACATGAATTGATAGCTGTCTTGGTCAAACAGCGCAAATGGTCCAGATCCTATCATAAACAATTATCCGCATAGGATCCACGTAACAGGAAGACACACACAGTGTCCAGGATGGGAGCATTTGCACTGTTACTGGAGGAGAGAGGAAAGACCTGACTCTCACTCCCATCACAGGTTCACAAATGCCTTCCGAACTGGATGTCTTCATTTCACTCCTATTTTGGCTCCTGCTCATCGGTGTCAAGCAAGCTTCGAGTCAGTTATATTAGTGTGGGCTTGCCATTTCCTGTGAAAGTAACACAATACAATATCCGGCTCATTTTCCTAACTCCTCAGTCATGGATATCATGAGAGGGCTATGGTCAACTCAAGATTGGATTTCCCCTGGGCTCAAAAGGGGGCATTTAACTGATGAAACAAATAAGTACTACTGCTCCAAGAGCATTTGGAACCTTGGCTATGTTTACATGGTAAGGGCACATCCAGAACGTAGGACACCCAGTACACAGGACAGATCCCGGACAAGCTGTACTTTAGCAGGCCAAGGACGACACCAATACATAATTATTAGTTGTCTGAGCGACAGTATCAATTAAATTGTCTTAAAACTCTGATTGATCCCATGGATCAATGACTTTTTTGACTGAATACTCAGCACCAAAAAGACTAACAGGAGCCACAGTGAGCCCCAGATCAGGACCACCTCATGGAAACTCCTAGCACAACCCTGAGGTGTTCATTTCTTTCACTCCTTGGAGATACTGGTCTGTTTCCCGTTTACCCACCCCTGGCTTCAACTTAAGCTGAGGATGCAGTAAATATTTGTGAATGAAGGCCCGCAGGTGCGGGATGACAAAGTGGGAGGCAGAGGCCACTCCTTGTCCAAACCATACCGTGTCTAGAGAGGCGGCGGCCCGGAGATCTGGCAGAAAGCCAACCTC
Source organism: Dipodomys spectabilis (assembly GCF_019054845.1). NCBI lineage: Eukaryota > Metazoa > Chordata > Mammalia > Rodentia > Heteromyidae > Dipodomys > Dipodomys spectabilis. The sequence goes on from NW_024870773.1 coordinate 27,481,386, forward strand.
AAGGAGGTGGAGGAGGAAGTCTTGCACCTCAATCCCATAGACCCTGTCAAGGAACAAAACCATGGCTGCCTTGTGATCTGGGCAAAACCCCGCGGACATGTCAGGTTCCACCACATTCCCATCTAAAAGAGAGAAGGTGACATGTTGGTGTCAATGGCCTGGCCGGGCCATCTGCGGCTTGATAACACACGGCTTCCTCCCAGCTGCCTCAAAGACATGGCTTCTTCCGCTAGTGCCCTCAAGCAAGAGGGCATGTTTGCTGAGGGAATATGGCAGTGTCATTTACATCCAAGGTCATCGAAATGTCCTTTGGCCATCTCTTCCCTGACTGCGTGCTTGATCATGACATAGCATTTAGGCATCCTTCTGAGAAGGAAACATAGAAGCTTCGCATACACCTCAGAACACATGGAGTAAACATTAATAACGCTCCTTCACGCCCCCTCTCTAATGGCAATGTTGACATCTTGACACTGCCATCACTTAGAATAGTTACAAGCTTATAAATCAACATGGGTAAGACTAGTATGGCATTCACACTCAATATGTGCAAGTAATCGTAACAGCATTTTAAACATCTCTGAGTTAGAACATTTTCTGCATCACCACTCAATTCTTAATGACTACACAGATCAGTGAATCCTTCATAAACTCCCCCATGGGTTCCCAGTTTGGGGGTCACTGGGAAATGATGAGATGATGTGTCAGTTTAAAATACTGAGGACTGTCAGATGCCAGTGGCTCATGCCGGTAATCTCAGCTACTCAGGAGGCTGAGATCTGAGGATCTTAGTTCAAAGCCAGCCTAGCCAAGAAAATCTGTGAGACTCTGATTTCCAAAAAAAAATAGCAAAAATCTGGATGTGGGGGTGTGGCATAAGTGGTAGAGCAAAGTCAAAAGATACCCATGATATCCAGAGGCCCTGAGTTCAAGCCCCAGTAGCAGCACACGTAAAAAAAAAACACCAAAGGCCTTATTTGTTTCCTATTTCAACCATACAGTAATTATGCCAAACCAGTGCTAAGAAAACATAGTAAGATTCTTTCTCTAAATGATGATAGGGGATTTTTTAAGTATTTAAGTACAGAGGCAATCTGAGGAAAGGAGGACTGAGGAAAGCTAACACTTGGCCACAATCATCTCAAGGGAAGAAAGTAATAGCTTTTTTTCCTTTGTATTCACTAAAGGTGCTACGCTATGAATGTTACATATGGCTGTGCACTGCCACACACATGATCTGTGCTGCTGAACACATCACTGCACACTCACATACATGATCATGCTCTCACACATGTGATCACATTTATACACTGATCCCACTGCTGTACACATGATCACACTATGTAACCCATGATTACACTGTGTTACACACATGCTCACACTGTGTTACACATGTGCTCACACTGTTACACACATGCTCACATGCCATTTCTACAATGCAAGTAGGTGGTGCTCATGTGGCTGAGGATGAGAACTGACCTTGAAAGAAGCTAAGCAACTGTCCCATGGCTGTATACTAAGCAATTGGCAAAGCTGGATTTAAAGCAACTAAAACTGGGATTAAAATCCAACTGAACCCATTAAATGCACTAAACACCCTTGTCAAACGTCAAAAAAAATCCAACTGTAGCTGATGTAACCTTTTGTTTACAACTGCATGTCCTAATTTTCAAATAAAATCAATACAAAATTCCACTGGGCTTCCCCTTAAAAGAAATCGCATTACAGGATACTTAAATTTATAAGGTCCTATTATTTGAACATGCACCTGTACCTAGAGGTAAAGATGAGCCACTAAATCAATGACCCAGATGGGAGCATTACTTCCAGTGCTCATAGATGTCTTCCTGGGGCTGAATCCCCGCCAGTTTGGAATGGTGGCTGTTTGATTTGGACCCCCTCCTATGTACACTGGAGACCATGGCACTGAGGACCGCCTCCTTCCAATCTCAAGGAGCCTCTGTGCTGTACCAAGCGAGGCCAGTGAGCTGACCCCACGGCTACTGGGAGCATGCAGACTCTTCATTCGCCCCAACTGACAGCCCTGAGCAGTGAGCCAAGCTGCTGCCGGGCTACAATGAGCTTACTGCTCACATCTGCTAACCCTCCCTTTTCATTAGTATTCCAGGACCCTAATTCTTGCAGAAATATAATAAAATATTTGGGGAAGACTTTCCACATGACCAAGAGGAGAAGAATCTTAGAGGCGGTCTTCCTATACTCAATGTAGAGTGTGCAAGAGCTAACAGCACGGTCACCTAGCAATGCTTCCAGGGCCAATTGGCTGAATGTAGAAATCAAGGGCATCCGTTGCTGCTTGAATGTTACAGGTGAATGTCTAGTAAGCCACAGTAAACTGAAACATAGGTTTCTCCCTGTATGTGCCACATAATGTCTAGTGAGTCACAGTAAACCGAAACACAGGTCTCTGCCTGTATGTATCACATAAGAAAGCAATAAAAGAAATGTTGTAGCCACTGACCCATGATTGCTCATTTTAAAAATTAACTTGTACTGTGATTAGGGTGGCTTGAAAATGAGACAACCCTTCAGGTCTGGGTGCAAATCACATGCTGTATGTGTATGGAGCACCGTACATCATCAGAGCACAACTAAATAGAAGAAAGGAAAGAAAGTGAGCTGAAAATTCACATATATGTACATATATCATATATAATATATGTATATATATATACATATGTACTATATAATACTGTTATATATAGCATATATAGTATATATATGTATATTTGTATATATGTGTGTATGTGTATATATATATATATATATGTATGTGTGTATATATATATATATATATACATAAGTCCTAATACTAAGACTTGAACTTAGGGCCAGGGCACTCTTCCCTAGCTTTCTGCTCAAGGCTGGCATGCTACCATTGGATCCACAACTCCACTTCTGGCTTTTTCACTGGTTAACTGACTTTTCTTCCCAAGCTTGCTTTGAATCACAATCTTCAGATCTCAGCCTCCTAAGTAGCTAGGATTACAGGTGTGAGTCATCCATACCCAGCTTCCTGGTACTATTCTTAAGTTTGTCCTCACAGTGTCCGTTTTGGGGTGCTCAAGTAGAGGAACAAAAGCTCTTTTCCATTCGGGAGCGAACGTGAGTTAGAAGGAAAGTGCAAAGGAGTCAGGCGAGCATGACCCAGGTAGGTCAGACCAAGTCATGGAGCAGTTCTCAAGTTCCAGTGCTCCCTAAAATGATCATACATTAACTTCATTTATGGTTGAATTATGGTGCCAGTTTTTGTCCCCTTGTAGGTTTGGTGATAAGGTGAGCACACAGGAGGCTCACTTCCTCCACAATATGTGGCTACAAGCAGGAGGGCTACCTGTGGGTGCATGGTGATTGTTCAGTCTTGAGCTATTCACAGCTCACATTTTCTGTGCAAATGAAGTATAAAAAGTATAGAGAGCATGTGCTTTCTACATAATACAGTTCTGTTCTAAAATGAGAACCCTAGGTAATATTTGGTTTATACAGAAATACCCAGTGAAGCACTGAAAACTAAGCAACACAGAGACTGAAAAGAAGCAAAAGCCTATTTTGTGGACCTATTCATCTTTTAGTTGTCACTAATGAATCACTTAACCTTTTAAACATGTTCTTCGTCTTGAGAAGTGCTTTTCTTTTAGTGCACAGAGAATATCTAATTCCCAAAGTCAATAGTTAATGACTCTTTTAAAAGAAAAATGTTAAAAAAAAAAAAGGGGGGGGGCTGGGAAGGTGGCTCAGTGGTAGAGCGCTTGCCTTGCATGCATGAGGCCCTGGGTTCGATTCCTCAGCACCACATAAGCAAAAAGAAAAAAGCCGGAAGTGGCACTGTGGCTCAAGTGGTAGAGCACTAGCCTTGAGCTGAAGAGCTGAGGGACAGCGCCCAGGCTCAGAGTTCAAGCCCCACGACCGGATCCAAAAAAATAAATAAATAAAAAGTTAAAAAAAAAACTATGAAAGAAAAACTGAAAACTATGACACAGTTTGAAGTACTGGAGTGAGTTCTAGAAAGACTAACAAGGGGGAATCCCAGGACTGGAACAGAGACAGGAGATGAGAGAGACAGAGGCTGTTTACACTTGGGTAAAGGAATGAAAATCCCATCGAAAAGACAATTGTTTGAAGACAATGAGACAGAAAGCAGGTAATGCTGCAATAAAACACTTCCTGATTTTTTTTCAATTATTTAAAGGAAGCTAAATGGTGGGGGCAAGCTGTGAGGGTCAGGAGAAGAGATTTCGAAGTATCCTGAATCTTACTGAAAACACGGGCGAGAGAGCCGGCCTTACCTTTGGCGATGGTTGGCATCTGAAAAGCGATGCTAATCACACCCACCAGGTCTCCCAGTGGAATGAGAGATCTCAAAATAGACCTGATTCTGATGGCCTCTCCCTTTCCAGCATGAATCAACTACACGGGAAGAAAGGGTGATGATTAGAATACGTTTGTGGAACCAGGATTAGAAACTTGCCTAGAAAAACCTGAATTGGGGGGATTTCATGTCCAAAACAACTTTCTGCATGGTATAAATACAAATTGGACCACTTTCTCAGACTCTTGTCTCAGATGTGGAAATAAGACAATCACTTGCCCATAGATTTCAACATACAACAAATGATAGGCTATGATCAGCTGATTCACCTCCAAGAGCCATTGTTTTGTTTTGTTTTTAATGGTCTTTGGGATCTTTAAACTGAGGGTATGGTAAGCCTGTGAATGTTTATACCCTCCCCTCCAAATACTGAGAACAAGAGCAAGATCACTAAAGAACAGCTATTCTCTTCAGTAACTAAAAGTACACTAGAGTTTATGATTTAGCCTGCTTCTTGCCTGGTGATAAAGCAGTGCATGTTTCTTCAAGTTCTACCCACTGCCACTGAAGCTGGGCGGACAATGGAGGGAAAGGGTAAACGTGAATCTCCACGGTTCCTTTAGCCTGCCACTGACTGACTGATGGAGCTCTTCTTATGGGCCAAGGTTCAAGGAAAGACAGCAGCAAGCCCCAAATTCTACTAGTCTCCCAGAGCCAGTTCAGGTATCTGTTCTTGCACCATTGAGAAAGAAACTCCAGTATGATTTCTGGCCCCTAGAGGACCTCCACTCACAGGGGCAAACATGGACTGATTCCAGAAATACCAGGCTCAGGTCTTCATGAGCACTCTAGTGTTTCCCCAACCTTAATCTAGATGTGCTAACAGAACAAAAAGCTTTCTACCATTCCTTCCTTAGTTTCCCTGATCTCTTCACCAAGATTGGAGGGAAGCATATATTTTCTCTCTGATTCCCTCCAGGGCACAAGTCTCCCACACTCTTGTTCTGTTTACTAGAAATCAGTTCCTGCAACACCAAGAAATATGTTTTCACACACACACACACAAACGTTAAGTTTTTAGACATGTTAACATCTATCTTGTGATTTCTCTCTGCACATAGCAGAAGAATACAGTAAGTCAACTTTAACCCTTGGGTAAGAAAGATAAATTTAATCGGTAAGAAAGATAAATTTTAATCTCTGAGTGTAAAAGAGAGGCAAAAACTAAAACCCTACCAAACCCAACCAAAAATAAACTCAGATACCAGCGGTAGAGAAAGGAGTATGTGTGCGGAAATAAATTGGTCTGGGTTTTTGCTTATCCCTGTTTGAAAGTTCATTTGCAATTCTTAACCCTTCAACCCCACCACTGGTCAACGTGCATCAAACTCTATCCTTTCTCCACCACAGGTCATGAAAATTGTTGTGTACCAGCTGGTTAGTATGTCTTAAACACGTGCATTGGAATTAAATAGAATCACTGGGAATAGAACAACAAAGAGGGTAACGAAGTATTCTCTTAATGACTCATACTGAAATCTCATCACTAACTTTAACAACCAACCAGACATCACCAACTGAACAAACTCGTGTTCCACAGAGGCAGAAGCTCTTATTTTTAATGGAGCATGAACGTGGCTCTGTCTTATCAGAGACAGACAGGCCTGCTCCACGGGCCTCAGGGCACTCACGTGCATCTCAGGGGCGCAGCGACCTAAGAGGTCGATCAGGGCCGCATAGAACGTCATGATTGCATTCCCCATGTGGATGGTGTCATCTTCCTCCTCTTCTATGTCTCTTTTTTTGTGGATTTTTTTTCCAAAAGAAACAGAAAGCAAATGGGTCAGCTGACATTACATGCTCATTAAGCAACTCTCAGAAGACCAGGCACCAGCTGGTGTGGCCTCAGCCTGGTTACTCTGAGCTCTCTGCATGTTTTCAACTAAGAGAAGCGAAGGGCACCCTGATTCTTCTCTGGCCATCTGATAACAAATAGAAGCTGTGATTCTCACTCTGGGGCAACCTCAGAGTGGAAACCTGGACGCATGTCAGTCTCTAAATGGGAGCATAAAGGTCTGTGGGATTCTGTATAGGCTACTGTGTTTGCTCCAAAATTCTCTCCCCCCCAATGGTGATCAATTTCAGTCTTTACCAGTGGTACTAGCAGTGCCGTGCTGGGCAGGTGCATGGGCCATGAGGAGCGCATTTACCTCTGCAGAGAAAAGCCGTGAAGGCACAGGTGCCCTGCACACCTGGGTTCACTTGGACCCATGCTGTGACACCTTTTAACAACTCGACTGTGGAGAATGGGGGAGAGTAGCTGCTGTCCCAGAGTCCCCAGCACCGTAATCCAGAGCTCTACTCCTCAGGGGGAAAGCTGCTGCTCTGGATTTCACTACTGAACCCATCTGGTACATTCCCTGTCCTCTTAAGATCATCTATCTGTCTATCTACATATATTATATGTGTATATACACACACATATATGAATATATTTAGTATATGTATATATACACTTATATTATATGTACATTTATGTACAGTATATTAGTATAGTTATGTGTATGTGTGTGTATATATATATATATATACACACAATATATATATATATATACACACACACATACCTATCAACATTTTAAGAACTACCTTCCCATTGGGCCCAAGTCCAAAGGCTCACCTTCCATGATGGGTAACACCCTGCTTTGCCTAGCTCCCCCTAGGAGCATCCACAAGATGCACCTCCTCCTTTAACCTAGAATTCTCTCTACTAAATCCACACCACACCCTCCAGCTTGCTGTCTGTTCATTCAACTACCCATCCTTCCACATCTAAGACACAACGCTCTGGCCAAGGATTGAGACCTTTGGTGTCAGACGCCATATTGCAGCGAAGACAATTTCAGATCTACTTTATGAGCGTCAGCCATCCTGCATGAGGGACAAGTGAGGGCAGGAACTCTGGACCTACAGTGTCCGGCTGGAGCCACCTGTAGGCGAGGGGCCATCGCGGGAAGGGTCCTCAGCTATTTTTATGGCTTCTTCCATGGCAGCAAGGAGTCCGTTCCCACCTTCCCCTCTCAACGCAGGCCCAAAGCACTCGGGCCTCCGGATGAGCAATCTCACCACGACATTTGCGTTTTCTTCCACACTCTCCCCTGCAGTCAAAAGAGGAACATAGGCAAATATGATCATGCCAGGTTTCTGAGCACATGAAGGCTGTAATGATAATCTCATTTGGTGAAACAAGTAAAACTCAAGAACCTATTCTTGAGGGTTGGGAAGGTGGCTCCGTGGTAGAGTGCTTGCCTCGCATGCATGAGGCCCTGGGTTCGATTTCTCAGCACCACATAAGCAGAAAAAGCCAGAAGTGGTGCTGTGGCTCAAGTAGTAGAGCACTAGCCTTGAGCTGAGAGCTGAGGGACAGTGCCAAGGCCTAAAGTTTAAGCCCCACACTGACAAAAAAAAGAAAAAAAGAACCTATTTGTGAAACAAAAATTCAACCCAAATTTTACTAGTTTTATACTAGCCTAGTATATTTCTTTCGTTTCATATCTTCAAAGTGAAGAAAAATATTATGAATTCCCATTAATTTAGGATGGGAAAAGACATCATAATCGAAATCACAATAATCCAGTTACAAAAAAAAACCTGGGGATTTTAAGGTAAATAATGAAAATACTACCCATGTAAATATTTATAATAAACTAGGGCTATAAACAAAGCCTGATTACAAAATATACAGTTCTTTAACTGGTATTTGGTCCCTTGGCGAGGAACGCTGACTGGACCTTATTTGAGTGCGTCTTTATCAATGAACAGGCAAAAGCTTCACACGAGCAAGTCCTACCATTGCAGAAGACAGCAAATCGGAGGAAATCAAGGTATCGCTCTCCCTCTACAGGATTCCAGCCAATGTCCGGGTAACCCTTTGACACCAGCATCTGGCAGCTCTGCAGCCCACAGCCGGCCAGGTAACGCACGACCTACACACAGAAGAGTAGGCCAAGAGGTGCCCTTCAGATACTGCAGGGGAGGACAGAAACAGCACTTGGATGGGGCATGCCTGGTATATTACAGTTACAGGAGGCCCATGTGCCAGGGGCAGAGAGAGAAGAATGAAGAGTGGAAGGGCACAAACTCAAAGCAAGAGGAGAGATGAGAGGGCATGGGAACTATTGGAATGCATTTACTTGGAGTGACAGAAAATCTTCCTTCAGATGTGATCCTTTTAAGAGAATGGCTCTATTAGCAAAGTCAAAAACAGGTGCTGGGGGTTTAGCTCAGTGGAAGAGCGCCTGCCTGAAGAATGCAAGGCTCACAAACAAGAGGCTCCTTATATACAGAGGGCAATGGCTTCATACATCAGATCACTAACACCTTGCCGTTGAAGAGATAAGCTGGGTTCCTAGGTATGCAGAGGCTGAGGTCTGAGGATCACAGTCCAAAGTCAGCCCAGACAGGAAAAGTTTGTGAGACAGTTACCTCCAATTAACCACAAAAAGCTAGAAGTGGAGCTAGTGAATAAGTAGTAGAGCAACAGACTTAAGTAAAAAAATTAAGGAAAAACACCTAAGCCCCAATACCAGCACAAAATTAAATATATATATATGGAACATTAAAGCAAAAATCATATATATACATATACATATATATGGGACAGTAAAACAACTCTTAAAGAAGTGGGGGGCTGGGAAGGTGGCTCAGTGGTAGAGCGCATGCCTTGCATGCCTGAGGCCCTGGGTTCGATTCCTCAGCACCACATAAGCAAAAAGAACAAAGCTGGAAAAAAAAAGCCAGAAGTGGCGCTGTGGCTCAAGTGGTAGAGCGCTAGCCTTGAGCTGAAGAGCTGAGGGACAGCACCCAGGCCCAGAGTTCAGGCCCCACGACCGGACCCAAAAAAAAAAAAGTGGAAATGGTACAGTTAAAGCAAAATTGACAAATGTCACAAAGACAAAAACATCTAAGACCACGGATCCAGTGAGTTGATTCCAACTATACACAATCCAGTTATTTTAAAAATCTGTGACGAACCAGTGTACCTAGGATTCAAAAGACATATGTGATGGTGGAACCAGGAAGGAAACCTGAGGGATTAGGACAGATTGGGAGAAAGGGATGGAAGAGATGAGGTGGATCGAGATGCATTGTGCTCACAAACTGACATGTTGAAGTGAAACCCCTTTGTACCACTACTTAAAGGTACTTTGTTTTGAAAAAGAAAATGCTTGTAATCAGAGGAGGTACCTTCTTCACATTGAACTATAATATGCAGAGAATTACAGACAGCATAATACATACTACATAATTACAGGAATGTATTTTATTTTAATAGATCTACAGCAAAACTGCAGAAATTAAAATAACTGAGAGAGCAGTACATGAAGTATACACAGTCACAGAGCCAGAAGGCCCACCTTACCTTCTCTAGATCCGGCTCACGCAAGGCTAGGGCAAGTTCGTTATTATCCATCACCGATGCTGCAGCCACGTCGAGTGGGGTGGAGCCTCTCATGGCGGGGGAGGCTAATTCAAGCAAAGGCAAAGACACACCCAGGTTGTGCTGTAACTGTAAGTCCCCCACAAAAACACACCACCATTTGCATTTTATGTTCCAAATGACATACATACAGCCCTGGACTAAATCCATTTCACTTTGTCTAAAGATACTTTTGACAAATAAAAAGTGTATATCAGGAAGTGGTGCTGTGGCTCAAGTGGTAAAGCGCTAGCCTTGAGCTGAAGAGCTGAGGGACAGTGCCCAGGCTGAGTTCAGGCCCCATGACCAACAACAACAACAAAAAAGTGTATACCATTATTGTGTGCATTTTAAAATATGTAGATGATGTGGAATAATGCAATTGGTTTAATTATCAACACTTTAGATAATCACTTTAGATATGTAATTGTTCCTTAAAACCTATTCTCTTAGTGATTTTTAAAAAAATACATTGCTATTTCTGGGCACTGGTAGCTCACCCCTGTTATCTGAGCTACTGAAGAGGCTGAAATGTAAGGATTTTGATGGGGATTATATTGAATCTCTAGCTTGCTTTTGGCAGTATGGCCATTTTCATGATACTAAATTTGCCAATCCTTGAGAATGGGAGCCTTTCTACTTTCTGGTGTCTTCTTTAATTTCTTTCCTCAAGGTTTTATGGCTTTTATTATAGAGGTGGTTTGCCTACTTAGTTATGTGTATTCCTGGGTTTCTGGAGGCTATAGTGAATGAAATCGGTCTTCTAATTTCTTTCTCAGCCTGTTCACTGTTGATTTACAGCTACTGGTTTTTATACATTGAGTTTTGTATCCTGCTATACTGCCCAACATGTTCATCAGATCCAGGAGTTTGGGAGTATAATCTTTGAGGTCTTTTAAGTATAGTATCATCTCATCTGCAAATCAGGATTTTACTTCTTTCTTCCCTATTTGGGCCCCTCTTCTTCCTTCTCTTACATGATTGCTTCGGAACCATGTAGTCATAATTACTGTCTAGGAATGTCAGTTCCATACTGAGTGGACAGGGCAGACACCCTTGCCTTGTGCCTCACTGTCAAGGAAAATCAGTTCTCCTGTCTACTATGGTGTTGGCTGTGGGTATGTTATAGATGGCCTTTGCTTGTTGAGGTGCATTCCTTCCATTCCTACTGTGTTCACTTAACATGAGGCTCAACTTTACATGTAATATGCACATTACTTTTTTTTTTTTTTGGTTCAGTCGTGGGGTCTGAACTCTGGGCCTGGGCGCTGTCCCTCAGCTCTTCAGCTCAAGGCTAGCGCTCTACCACTTGAGCCACAGTGCCACTTTCGGCTTTTTTCTTTTTGCTTATGTGGTGCTGAGGAATCGAACCCAGGGCCTCGAGCATGCAAGGCAAGTGCTCTACCACTGAGCCACCTTCCCAGCCCCATGCACATTACTTTTTACCTTAAAAAGATTAAGTTCAAGCCATCCACTTACTTACCAAGACCAACACTGCTGTTTTCCAGTAAGTAACTGAGATGATCAAACATAGCTTTTTGATTCTGTCTACTTATACGACAGAAGTAACAGAGAAAACGGCAACAATTGGCCACCATCTTGGGAAAGGTGATCTCCTAAATGAAGAGCACTTGATTAGCTGTTGAAACAAATCATCTTCCTGACACTGAATAGGGGAGGTCAAGTCTCAGTGACATTGTCAGCCCAGAGTCAGCAAATCTAGGTGCCATATGGACTCACCTAGACCTTGAGCCACTGGAAATCCAGCCAGAGCCCCCACTCAGAAACCCCACTACCACCAAGAAGCTGGGATTGAGAGGTAAACAACAGCCAGAAACTCCAAGGTACAATGAGCCTGGCTTAGGAATCAGGTAGCCTCAGCTACAGATTACAACTATTAGCTGTGCTTTCCTGGGAAATTACACAGTGTCTTTGACTCAGGTCTGGAGAACTGAGATCATATGAATAATACCACGTAAATTAAGAAAGGGAGAGGAGGGGCCAAGACAACTTCAGGAAAGCACAGTTCAATACTTGGTGTTGTTACCTAAATGGTTTGCAAGCTCCTTGATTTGTATAGGTCTTTCTTCCTGAGCCCCTGACAGGAAGGCCTGCCTGCAAAGCCATCCCACTTCAACCACATACCTCTCCCTAAACAGAGTGCATTGTGAATTTTTAAAACAAAACTATGCATATGCTATATGCATTGTTTTATATTAACTTTTTTAATTCACGTGTTTCATTTATGTACAATATACAGTTAAACTTAGAGACAGAACACTCAAAGAGAATATAGATTTATTTCCATATTGTGAAAATATTAAAATTTTAAATCCAGAAGTACATTTTGTATCTCAGACATTATATAGAATTACACTAATTTATCTGAATTACTTACTATGTTGTACCACCTGTTTGAATTTCACTGCAGATTTTGTCAGTTGTAGGGCTTGAACTCAGGTCCTGGGCACTGTCCCTGAGCTCTTTCACTCAAGGCTAGCACTCTACCACTTTAAGCCATAGTTCCACTAACACCTATTTGATTTTCAAGGATTTTTTTAAAATTGCAATTACATAAAAGTTCTTTTGAAGCCAGGCAACCAGTGGTTCAATGCCTGTAATCCTAGCTACTTAGGAGGCTGAGATCTGAGGATTGCAGTTTGAAGCCAACACAGGAGAGCAAGTCTGTGAGGCTTATTTCTAATTAATTATGCAAAAAGCTGTAAGTGGAGCTGTGGCTCAAATGGAAAGCACTAACCTTAAGCAAAAAAGCTCAAGGACAGTACCCAGACTCTGAATTCAAGCCAAGAAAGAAAGAAAGAAAGAAAGAAAGAAAGAAAGAAAGAAAGGAAGGAAGGAAGGAAGGAAGGAAGGAAGGAAGGAAGGAAGGAAGGAAGGAAGGAAGGAAGGAAGGAAGGAAGAAAGGAAAGGAGAGAGAGAGAGAGAGAGAGAGAGAGAGGGAGGGAGGGAAAGGAAGGAAGGAAGGAAGGAAGGGAGAGAGAGAAAGAAAGAAAGAAAAGAAAGAAGGAAGGGAGAAAGAGAAAGAGAAAGAAAGAAAAAAAGGAAAGAAAGAAGGAAGGAAGGAAGAGAAAGAAAGGAAGGAAGGAAGGAAGGAAGGAAGGAAGGAAGGAAGGAAGGAAGGAAGGAAGGAAGGAAGGAAGGAAAGAAAGAGAAAGAGAGAGAGAGGGAGGGAGGGAGGGAGGGAGGGAAGGAGGGAGGGAGGAAGGAAGGAAGGAAGGAAGGAAGGAAGGAAGGAAGGAAGGAAGGAAGGAAGGAAGGAAGGAAGGAAGGAAGGAAGGAAGATGGGTTGGTTGGTTCTCTTTAGGGCCTTACAGTAGAACATTCCAGAATATCACTGCTGAGTCCTGATTTGGTTCAGGAATTTGGGGAATGTGTTCTCTGAGGCATGTCTGAATCAAGGGGATGGCTAGGGTGTATTTGTATCATGAACTCATGGTAAGATCTGACTGGTAATAGAGAACTTCTTCAATAGCTTCTAAATTAGAATAATTTAGGAGACAACAAACCATACAGAGTAAGATAGAAACCTGTAGCAACAGCCAAGAAAAAAATCCAACTCTCAACCTCAAAGGCACGCCACCTTTGTTTGTGTAAATGGTGTCCTTTAAAAAATACATTCCTCCAAAGAGCATTTAGGAAATTCTCATTCTCATAAATGCTCTGCAATCCAGAACCCCCCAAATACCACCCCGAGGGTCAAAGGCTTCCCCTTACCTTGGACTCTCCCCCGCCCAGGACGTTCACCATGACCTCCATCACCGTCTCGTGCATACCCAGGGCCCTCATGAGGTTAGGGTGTTGGTAAAACACTTTGTTATTCATGATATCTCTGGAAGGGACAGGGGATGAACAGAGTTCAGAGCCAAGTTTAGGCCAACAGTTCCCTGAAATTCTGACAAGTGTTGTGGAAGTAATTCATGAGCATGGAAAAGTAAGAGCATTTGATAGCTGACCCAGAAACGTGAATGAATATTCCTGAGATTTCCTTAGAAGTATTCATAGTCTACCAAAAATGATATACAAGTTGTCTTTTCTTTTGAATGATGAGAAATGTGTTATGGAGATAAGACTTAAGTTTTAATAAATGACTTTTTGGATACTTACTCATTTTGTGGATATTCAATCATATATCCAACTTTTCTTTTGCACAGAAATGATATAATATGCATATATTCTTACATAATTATTTCATGTATTATCTCTTTTTCATCCACATGCAATTTTAAGCCAACATACAAAAGTTGCATAAATAATTACATAAATAAACACTATTTTCAGCAATGTTATCATTGTGGTAAAATGTTTGAAAAAATTATTCTTTTCCAAGAGAAGTTCAGGTACAAGAAACCCAACTCGGGGCTGGGAAGGTGGCTCAGTGGTAGAGCGCTTGCCTTGCATGCATGAGGCCCTGGGTTCGATTCCTCAGCACCACATAAGCAAAAAGAAAAAGGCCGGAAGTGGCGCTGTGGCTCAAGTCGTAGAGTGCTAGCCTTGAGCTGAAGAGCTGAGGGACAGCGCCCAGGCACAGAGTTCAGGCCCCACAACCGGACCAAAAAAAAAAAAAGAAAAAACAAGAAACCCAACTCATTAAATGGACATTCAACTTAAATATCATCAGATGATAGTCAACATAATTCATACTGTCATTTCTGTATCAAATATTATTAAATATTATTGCAATAGTATTAATATTAATATTGCCGGCAGTTGTAGGAATCTTAATGTTCGGTGGTAATTACCATATATTGTAAGTAAAAAATCTGGTGATTGTTTTAAACATAAATCAAATCAGTGTAAGAATCATTCCTTATTAGACCCATGGCAAAAAAATGAACACATAGCCTGCAAGAAAATGGAAACCTCCAATCTGTTTCCCTAATTGAATCACTAATTTATTCAGTTAAGCATCTGATATATTTTAGTTATTCAGTTTCATATGCATAGATTTATCATTCTATCATCCAGTTGGGAGGTTATTTGCTAAGCTGTTGTATAAAACATTTCTTTTTGTGTGTGTGTAAAACATTTCTAATAGCATAAAAGCTGCCTTTTATTTTTATTATCATTGTGTGTTTATCACTAATGAACCACTGACTTATTAATGTACATATTACTGTTGGTTTATTTCAGAAGATGTAATCTATTCTGATTTTTTTCTTAATCAACTTCTTATGAAATGATTCCTTAGGTTAGATTTAAATATTAGCACTCAGATATAATCCAGGCTCATACAATTATAAACAAAGACCAACTATTTGCTGTTGTTGTTAGATTTTTTTTTGATCATAAGCTTTTCTATTTTCCTTTGTCTGAGTAGTACCCTTACTTTACTGTGATCCATTATTATAAATTTGGAATATAACTCTTCCAGTCCATTTTTACAAGTTTAAAAACCTAACAGGCCTGTGAATAATATATGGTATTGCCTCTGAGTTCCAAAGGGACATACATGGAATTACACAATCTGTATTGTCCCCGGATTCTTTTTGTGACTCAGAAGAATTGTGTAGTTTTATTCAGAGGACCAACTGTAGGTTCTTTGATCCATGTGGTAATTTCTGTTTCTTTTAATTCACACAATGGCAGCCTCCACAGTATCATCTGTGTCCCTCATATTTATAAAATTGAATCAAGCTGTTTGCCAAGTATTGGCCTTTCATCAGTTTTTAATAATCTACAGTCCTGATTTCTACATCTTTTTATGTCTTCCTAGGAACATCATCCCTATTCATCTGTACAGATTTTATTTTGTTAATTCTTTTGGTTCTTTCTTAATTTAACATTCCCAACACTGGAAAGTCTTTCAATGATGATGGTAAGTAACCACTGTCTGTTTTGCCCTCCTTCCTGAACATGAGATGTAGACTAATTCCACATCTGTATAAAACATCAGCTTAAACTCAAAACACACACACACACACACACACACACACACACACAGATTTCAATGTATGTGATCGTGTGTTTCTGAGGGGTTGAACAATACTCAGCTTGTTTCTGTGCTGTGTGTGCCACATTAGTCTCTCACTATGAAATCTGTCAGCAACTCCAAGTTAGCTTAAAAACATAATCTCTAGGAAAGCATTAACTTCATTGAAAAATCAAAAAACTGTACACACTTTATCTTTACTAATACTCCTATGGCACTTAGGCTGAGATAAAAGTAAGAAAGGAGACATGTACAAGACAAAGACTTATATAAAAGTCGTTTACCCCAATCCACGAATCATCAGCTTCTCCTCCTCTCTGCCCATCCTCACGCTTAACAGGGAACGAATCTGCCCGAGAGAGGCCAGCAGGTTGATGGTGTCCTCCACAGACACCCCGTTGATGGTATAGGTCTTAGGCAGGGCCCGGACTAGGCCTCCAATGCCATCATACTGCCGGTGCAGCAGCACGAACATGGCCCTCACCAACTCCGGGTCCTCGATGACAGACTCCTGAGCCCACCGAACCATGGTCTCTGAAATCAGCTGCTGGAGGCTGGCTGCAGAAACACGAGGGGGATTTCTGAATTTCCCTTCCATCGTCCCAGAGCCCTAAACCGGTGCCTCTATTTGGACAAGAACTGAAAAGGCTAGGATATTCTACAGGGGGAACTTTTAAGTATTCTTTGAAGAAAATATAGTGCGTTATCTCAGTAAGAACCAGTTATGGATAAAAATAAACAAGGAGAAACACATAAAAATCTTTTGTTTAAAAACCGCCCATAACTAGTGGGGCAATGGCTCACACCTGTATTCCTAGCTACTCAGGAGGCTGAGCTCTGAAGATCATGGTTCAAATTCATCCTGGGCATGAAAAGTTCAGGAGACTCTTACCTCTAATCAATCAGCAAAATGTCTGAAGTAGAGCTGTGACTCAAGTGGTTGAATGCCAGCCTTGAGCACAAAAAGCTCAGGAACAACACCCAGGTGCTCAGTTTAAACCCTAGGACTGGCACACACATGCATATATATGCACGCACACACACACACACACACACACACACACACACACACACACACACACACACACACACACACACACACACACAATTAAAAATGAATTAGCCATTTCAAACCTATAACAACGTTTTCAGAATTTCTGTTCCCAGGTGATAATAAATTAAGATTATAACAATTCACATGAGGTGTTCTAACTTTCACTTTTTATATGTTCGGTTCTATTATTTTCCTCCAGGAAGGACTGACATCAATATCCTTAAAGACGTGGGCTATGGACACATCAAAGTGCTTATGAGTCTTTACAGTTATCGTCTTAATTAAATCATTTCCAGTCGTGACCACACAATTATGATCTTACCTACATTTGGATCCTGAACTAACTCTTAAAATGTCTTCTAAAGCCTTGCAAGTTGGGCTTGTATTAAAATAAACTATGAGTTAGACATACGTGATTAATTGTGGTGGAACATGTAATAAATACAATTCACTTAGAAGTAACAGAAACTTCTGGCCTCTTAAAATAAAAAGCAGGGTTATTGTAAGTAAGTGGGGCTGGTATATGTACAGTTCATGTGCATGTACAGTGAGGCCTTAATTCCTAATTTAATACATAGTGTGGTTTTCAAAAGTGTCTTACACTTGGGAATTCACCCAGCAAAAGCAAAGACCATCGATTTTATCCAAATGTGAGATGCAAAGCAGCAGTAATTTCTATTTAGCTAAAAAACCCTCTGCCTTTATAACAGGCTTTCATAAATCTTACAGGGATCAAGGTGGCTTATAAGGAACTTTGGGTTCTGATTTGTTTTTTGTCGGTTATGGGACTTGAATTCTGGGCCTAGGCACTGTCCTTCAGCTCTTCGGCTCAAGGCGAGGACTCTACCACTTGAAACATAGAGCCACTTCTGGTTTCTGGTGGTTTATTGGAGATAAGGGTCTCACAGACTTTCCTGCCCAGGCTGGGCTTTGAACTGCAATCCTCAGATCTCAGCCTCCTGAGCAGCTAGGATGACAGGCATGAGCCACCAGCATCGGCTTGGGTTCTGAATTTTGAAGATGAGTTTTTTGCCTGTGGAGTGGCCCTGAGGACTGCACACAGAAGCCACTGGGCGAGTACAGACATCATGGTATGCAACAAAGAAAGATTACATTGTGTGTCACCAGTCTAAAAAAAAACTAAAAAATCCTAGTGAATTTTTTTTATAGTTTAAAAAATGCTTTTAATAAACAAGTACTGCTTCTTAAAAAAAAATCTTACAAATGAGGTCATAAAAAATCTGGGTCTCTCAGGCCTGCCTGTTACCCCTTTACGATGAGTGCGTTGTGCCCTGAGACACGGGCTAAGTGCGGGCCCACGACATTCACATTTGGTTTTCAGGACTAGCCACCATTGTTCTTAAGTAAATAGATGTGGATGAACCACAAATGCATACTGTTAGGAAATATATATAGTTATAAACATTATCTATTTAACTTAATGTACTAATTAAATATAGTCACAGACATTATCTATTTAACTTAATGTACTAATAAATAATCTGGAATCAAGTGCACACATGGTATTTATATATAAAGGCCAAATTACTTCCTTTATATTCTCTCTCTCTCTCTGCCTGCTGCTGCTGCTGTTATTGTCAGTACTAGGGCTTGAACTCAGAGCCTAATACACGTGCTTGGCTTCTTTGCTCAAGGCTGGTACTCTAACACTTGAATCTACACCTCTATTTCCAGATTTTTGATGGCTAGTTGGAGATAAGAGTCTCACAGAGTTTCTTGCCTAGTCTGGCTTTTAACCACAATCCTTGGTTATCAGCCTTCTGAGAAGCTAGGATTACAGGCGTGAGCCACTGCAGCCTAGCTGTATAATTTCTCTTGATAGTCTTTGTTTCTTTGTCTGAATTGTTGGTTCTCCAGGGAACTCCTTCCCCTTTATCCGATGCTACCTCTCAGCCTAATTCCTCTACACTACTTCTGGAAGCTACAGACACCCGTGAGGAACCATAGGCCCAGAAGCTGGGACCACCGTGGCTTCTCTGCTCATCTGGCATGATACCCGTTCCCAGGATGGGTGCCCATCCAAAGCCTGCTCACTGTGCCCATGCTGTCACATGCTTACAGGACTTTGTGGCGTCACTGGCCACTGGCTTTTCTGCTTGCTTCTTCTTCAGGTATGTCACCTTTTCTACCAGGGACAACAGACGTCCCCTGATGGTTAAGTCACTGTTTCCATCCAAAGAGCCATCTTCATCCAGCTCAATTCCTAACACGGAGACAGTACAGAACACAGTGAAGGAATACATTTGAAACAACAACAAAAAGTAATAATTCTCAGTCTCTGCAACTCCATTCATGTCTTCCTATCATGTGATGGCTAATAAAACATTTGCCCCCATGTGGATTCCCTTGTGAGCCTCTGTCCCTCTGTCCCTGGGTCTCGGGGCTACTGACAATCAGGATGGAGACAAGACTAAATCAAAGACACCCTGAGAAGCTATGACCAATTCTGCTCTTGGTGGAGCCTTTCCAAAGTGCTTCCTTAGGATGCAAGGTACCCAGAGCTACAGTCCCACCCTGCCTCAAAGCAAATCAGGATGTCAGTGTTCCTCTCTTCCCTCCAAAATTGTCAATAATACCTTGATAACTTGTAAGACAGAGAGAATTGGTACGATTAGGTACCCTAAACAGGGACTGGTTAATATCTGTAGCAATGAAAGTCTATTGCAGTGTCATTTATTGATCATGAATATATAGTATAATATCTGTGCTTTCATTTAGTGCCTCTTCATTCATAAAATGAATTCATGTGCAAGGCAGCGCTTTTATTCTTTTACAGAATGAGGTAAAAAATAATCTTAGTGGAGCTCTGTCTACTCAAAGGATAATTTATGCACCTTTTCCTCACTAAACCGCACACCTCCTCATCATTTTGTAAGGGAATAGAGAATCACACAACCAGAACCTCTGACCAACTCCACGTGAGAGGCTCTGCGAGTAGAGGGAGAGGGGTTTTTCCTCACTAGATTTGAAAGGCTAACACACAGCTATGTAGGGTTTCCTCAGGCATGCTCACTCAGAAGACTCATTATTTCTTAGGCCAGTCCTTAGAGGTGGTCTTTGAACTGGCTTAAATACGACTGTTTGCGATCAGCAAACAGACTCGTTGGAGTACAGCTCACAGAAGAAAACTGCCAACGGTCAACATGCATGGTTGAAAATGTTTGGGCACATGTGTTTACCTATGAAACCAGCATCACTACCGTGAAGGGACAATATAAACTGTCACCTCTAACGTTCCCCTGCATTCCTCTCTTTGGTGTTGTTTGTTGGTTGGCTGTTGTTGCTGTAAGAACATTTAACATAAAGCCTACCCTCTTAGAAAATTCCAGTACACAACACACAACTATCAGCAACACACAGGGCTTCTCAGGGCTTCTCATCTGTGCGAGGGAAACTATGGTTAATGACCAATCGATGGAACCCACAGCCTCTGCCCAGAGCGCCTGGCCGTTCCCAGCCACTGCTGAGGGTTTAGCTCATCTTCGCTCAGTCTTCCTGCCCCTCTGGCTCAACCCTCCCGATCTACTGCAGACACAGTTAACCACTGCATCCTGATAACATTACATGAACATCTAACAGAGCTGCCCACACGCATACCCCATTGTGTACGGGTATATGTGAGAGGGACACGTTCAGCCCGAGGGGTGGGTTGCCATGACCTTACCACAATGTGTCATCAAATCCTCATGGAAATCCAGGAGTTGGTCACGGATTTCTTCAGGACATGGACATTCACTTTTGTCATCTTTGAAGTTGAGGAGCATGTTGATCTGGAAGAGGAAAGGCCGGAGAGAGGAAAGATGAAGGAAGAAAGAGAAGAGAATTCGGGATGGGCAGCACAAAGGTGAAAGCAAAGATGTTCATAACTAATTTGGGGATGTTCCCAATAACTGCCTGAAGAAGAGACCTCCTTTAGCTTTCTTGCATAGCAGGTCTGAAGACTTGCTAATGTCTTCATCTCTCTTCCTTCTGGAAAGGTATTTTCATGGTGTATGGAACTCGGGGCTGACAGAAGATGCTGTGCCATGAGTCATAAATACAAGAATGACGTGAATCTAACGTTTCTAGGTATATGTTATACCCTGTTTATGTCTTTCCCTCAGATGGAGATGTTTTCTTACCTCTGCTCTCTCCTTTCCACTGTTAAGCATGCTTATTGAGCATTTTGTTTCAGACATGGCATTTTCTCACTTCTGGAGTTTCCATCGGGTTGTTCTCTATATCTTACATTTCTTTGCTAAGATTTCCTATTTCCGTTTTTTTTTCCCCTTTTTGGAAATAATTTTGTAAGGGTGGCTTTCGATGCTTTGTAGTGAGTTTAACCCTTCTGCCCTCTCAACCTTAGTAATTATTGTCTCTTCCCATTCAGGCTTTTCCTGTTTCTTGGTTTTTTTGTCTTAAATGAAAATTTTAATATCTTATGACATGAAATGAAGAGTCATAAACAGGCTGATCCCTCTTTCGAAGTAAGATGGCCGCCATCTGGTACTTCTTTGAGGTGCCAAATAGAAAGCAGCTAGCATGGAGCCTTAGGATGCCAGGCAGTGCCCTGTTCCACCCACCTGTGGTTGACTGCCTTCCTATCTGTCAGGCCTTTCTCTGACCATGATACATTTAACCAAGAATATGCTTGAGGAGAAACTAGAAGTATTACCCAAAAAAATGTGGGCAACGTTAAATGGAACAGGAAATTCAAAAAGGGTATATAACATGTATAATTTTGCAACAAATTCCAAATGTGCAGAAATCAAAAGCAGAAAGGCTGGGGCATCCGTGCCACTCTGGTACCTGTTCTTGGGGGGGTGAGCGGAATTCCTTGGTTTTCCTGGCCGTGAGTGCCGCTGACATGTTTAAGGCCTGCATCACTTCGTTGTAGCGGAAACGCTGATTGTCCTGGAGCTTGGCCACAAAGTCATCTGAGAAGGCCACGATCGCTTCGATCCGGTGCCGGACCTGGCAGTCACAGAGGTACTGAAGCAAGAGGCACATCTAAAAAGGCAATCAAGGAAACATAAGAGTTCAGCATCTGCTCTTGCAAACACGAACACACAGCAAAGCATGATCTGTGTTACACAGGCGGCGCTGCAGAAGGAATGAGGTGAGAACTCAGGGGCAAACCGCAGGCTCGGGGTCACAGCGCAGAGGGCTGTCCTTGAGTTCCGGTGCCAGTTCCAGACTCCAGAACACTCACGCATGTTGGGTAAGGGATGAATGTGTCCTCATCCAATGCTCAGCTGGGCTATTTTTTTTTATGGGTAGAAACATGTCTGTGAACGAATGCCAGGAAAACATAATGACACCTGTGACAATAAATACAAGGGAGTATAATGACACCTGTGACAATACAAGGAGGGGGTATAAAAGAGAATCTTACCACCCTGTGTAATACAACCATTCCTGTCAGCGTCTCTGGAGGAAGTTCACATTCATTCTCTGAAGCTGACCTGGCCATCCACCCCTTCCTTCACCCCTGTCCCCAACCCAGCGGAGTGGCACCAGTCCCTCAGGGCAGGACAGCACTGCAGCTGCTGAGTCAGACCCTGGACCCCTGCCCACCCTGTCCCCTTCCCTCTCTAGGCCCAGAGTCACCTGTGAGTCCCACAATCTCTGTTTCCTTGCAGCTGCCATGGTGGCCTCTCTGGCCAGGGAACCCAGGCTGGGCTGTTGGCCTTGTGGGTGAAGGCCACCTTGCCTGACTCCATCTTGTTTGCCCTTCTGAAATCCAGTTCTTCCATCTGACCTGGTTTCCCCTTCCCTTCTTAACAGTCTCCACATGCTCTTTCTTCTACGTGTCCATTCTTGTACTTCTGAGTACCAAAGGCCGTGAAAAGGAATGCACAGAACCTGTGTGTTTCCCTGGAGTGTGCATGCGTGTGCAAGATGGGCTCACACCTCTGACACGAGAGAATAAGAAAACCCAATCGAGAAGCAAACTCAGACTGGGTCTAAGGAACAACGAGGCGTGAAGAGGAGACCGTGCACATAGCCTCCAAGCACGGGGCCGGGCAACGCCTCCCATTCCTTAGGAACAGGCAGTATCAGGTAGTAAATGTGGCTGGTAAGAAAGCATGCATGTCCTGAGAGAAGGCAGGATGGAAAGGGGTTCTAGTGCCTGAGATTGAGTATCCCTACATCACATAGATGAAATATATTTAGGGACGCAAGAGATACAAGGAAAGTGCTAATGAGTAGGAGAAAAAAAACAGGAGACAATGTAACCTCATTAAGTCTGGGAAATTGCCTGGCACTGGTGGCTTGTGCCTATAATCCTGGCTTCTCAGGAAGCTGAGAACTGAGGATCATGGCTGGAGACCAGCCCATGCAGGACAGTCCATGAGAGTCTTATCTCTAATTAACTACCAAAAGAAAAGCTGTAAGTAGAGCTTTGGATCAAGTGGTAGAGCACTAACCTTGAGCAAAAGAAGCACAAGGACAGCACCCAGGCCCAGAGGTCAAGCCCCAGGACTGGCAAAAAAAATGGAAAAGAGAAAGAAAAGAGAGGGGGGGGAGGGAGAGAGGGAGAAAGGGAGAGGGAGAGAGGGAGAGAGAGAGGGAGAGCAAGAGGGGGGGAGAGAGAGAGGAAGAGAGGGAGAGAAAGAGAGAGAGGGAGAGAGAGAGAGAAAGAGAGAGGAGGGAGAAAGGAAAGGAGGGAGGGAGGGACAGGTACATTTTCACACCTCAGCAGTGATCAAGTCTGAAATGCTCGCCAGATTACCTGCAGTTTCACCGGCTCAGGCAGCTTCATCTGCAGGAGGCCCTCCTTGGGCCGCATGCCCACCTTGGCCTCGTCTTCACCCGCCCCTTCCAGCCTGGAGTCCTCGGCACTGAGCTCCTTCTCCTGCCGGTCCCCATCCTCCTCCAGAGTGGCGGCTTCCTTGAACACCCGGGGCTCGATCAGCTGCAGGATGTGCTTCAGGTCCTCGTTGTGGAAGAGTCCCATGATGAGCAGGGTGTAGAAGAGCTTGATGAGGGGCACAAAGAGGAATTCTGTGGTCCCCCCAACGGGGTCGCGCGCGTGGAGGCTGCCCTCCTCCACCGCCTCCGTCAGCATCTGGATGGTCTTGGCCTTCAGGATGTCCAGCGGGAACTCGGGGCTGTACTGGTAGCACTCACTGCTGACGCCGACGAAGCTGGGCGAGGAGAACCGCATGCGGGGCCGGAGTGAGGTGCTCAGGCCGATGCCGGGGAGCCCGTGCCTCTTGTTCTCATCCGGGAAGAGCGTGATGGTCTTTGTCTCCTCCGTCATGGGGACGATGAACTCATTGTTCATCATAAGCCTGGCGGTGGCGTAGGAGCTGAGGTGGATGTCGATCAGCAGGTCGTAGTAGCCCGTGCGTAGCAGGCCAGGCATGTACTTGTTCTCGATGGCATAGAGCAGCTGAGGCTCGTCCACGTGGCTGCACAGCGCGTGGGCCACCCGGTGGTTTCCGAGGGCGCACACGGCCGAGTAGAGCCGCAGTGTGTGGTAGTGAAATCGCAGCAACTCCTCCTGCTCCGTCAACTCTAAGATGTCCACAGATCTGTGCGAGAGCAGGAGGGGAGAGGCAGCCAGGTCAGAAACAGACCACAGAGAAAAAACTGTTAGCAGGGAAGAAAGCTGTGCACAGCACAAAGTTCCAGAAAGTTCTGACACGATTCATGGCTGAAAATGACCTCTGGGGGAAAAAAATCACTTTTGATTCAGTAGACACTATGTTGAAAATGGACTATCCAACTTGTGGGTGGGGATGGGAGGGAGGAATGGTGAGTGAGCAAGGGATGGGTGACACTGCCCACAAAGAAATGCATTTGTAACCTGAGTTACAAAACGGTAACCCTCAACAATAAAAATATGCTAAAAAAAATCAATTCTGAGTGTTTTACAAATTGTCGTCCACCTACAATTTGACACTGAAATTTTCTAACCACAAGTTAAAAAAAAAAGTCTGATGCAAAATTCTGATAAAACTTAATCTCGGGCTGGGAAGGTGGCTCAGTGGTAGAGCGCTTGCCTTGAATGCCAGAGGCCCTGGGTTCGATTCCTCAGCACCACATAAGCAAAAAAAGAAAAAAGCCGGAAGTGGCACTGTGGCTCAAGTGGTAGAGCGCTAGCCTTGAGCTGAAGAGCTGAAGGACAGTGCCCAGGCCGAGTTCAGGCCCCACGACCGGACCCCCCCCAAAAAAAAAAAAACTTAATCTCAATCTCACACAAGTATGAACCACACAAATTCAAACAAAATCATCTAGAGGCCATACTATGAAAGACCTATCTCATTACTTCATATAAAGTAGGTAGACATGCAAAGCATGAAGCAGCTAGCTGGAGAACTTTCTAATTTAATATTTGCATAGTTTTAGTCAAAATGTCATTTACAAAGTCAGCTACTGTTGGCTCATATCTGTAATGCTAGCTAATCAGGAGGCTGAGTTCAGGAGCATTAATGCTCAAAGATAGCACAGGAAGAAAAGCCTGAGAGACTCCATCACCAATGAACCAACAAAAATGTCAGGCTGGGGGCATAGCTCAAGTGGTAGAGCAAGGGCAAGGTCCTGAGTTTAAAACCCTAGTATTAGGAAGAAGAAAGAGGAGGAGAAGGAGAAGGAGGAGGAGGAGGAAGAGGAGGAAGGAAAAGGAGGAAGAGGAGGAGGAACAGGAGGAGGAGGAGGAGGAACAGGAACAGGAGGAGGAGGAGGAACAGGAACAGGAGGAGGAGGAGGAGGAGGAGGAGGAGGAGGAGGAGGTGGTGGTGGTGTACATACTACTCAATTTACCTGTTTGAAACACTGAATTCAAAGTTTTCATGCATTAATGGAGATGTGTACACCTTAACCATAAACTACATATAGGACGTTTCCATCATCCCTAGCAGAAACCCATTTAGCAGTCAATCCTCAGTTCCTCCTCCAGACCTAAGTAGCTATCCATCTACCATCTCTCTTTAGAGATCCACAAGAAAGAAAAGAAAAACAAGGGAAAAAAAGACAGAGTTCTGATACAAATGAAACTTCCAGGTCCTCTGTAACCAGCTTCTTGGGCTCACTGTGCTTTCAAGCTTCTTCCACTTTGCTCTCTGATTCAGTATTTCATTCATCTGTACTGTCACACCATCTATGCTGCATTTGATTTATCCACTGCTCCCCGACTGGGGGCCACGTGTGGACCGTGGTCATCCTCGCACGAGCGTGTGTGCACGCGGGGCTCACCTGTTCTCCTCAGGGATGTGGAGGGACATGAACTGCAGTGGGTCCAAACACTGCACCAGCCAGCCCTGACGCTCACTGATGCGAGACACATCCACCTTCAAAAACTGGTTGGGCATCCGGCTCCACAGGACATGCGACAGGAACTGCACGTGCAGGCGTGGGGGGCACTGGGGCACGGGGTTTTTGTGCTCGCTCTTGAACAAGCCCGCCGACAGAGGCATCACATTCTAGACCAGGAGGAAAACGGGGGAAAAAAGAATGAATTTACCACATCCCTTGAGGTTCCTAAAGCCATGATGCAATTCTTCACAGGAAAGAGCCAGTGGAGGTAAGAGACTGAGACTCCCTAAGGGGCGTGAGAGAAACTGAAGAGCTCCTGAAAGGAGAGAGGAGGAGGGGAGAGGGGGAGAAGAGGAGGGAGGGAGGCAGAATATAATGCAAAACCCTCTGAAAATGCAGGGCAGGCAAAGAGGTCTCAGAATGTGCCCTTTCTAGGATGTTTTCTGCAAATGCAACTGCCCACAGCCTCGCGGCCCTCCAACCTCCTTGCCAGGCAGGGCCCCTGAGGAATCAGGCAAGGCTGTTGGACAGAATTTAGTACCCAACCCCTGCCACACCCACCCCACGCTCCTGGGTGGGTCAGCTCTTCCCATCCTTAACCATTCCCTCTAATCAGCAATTGCACCAACTCAACACATAAACCCACTCATCAAAGAAAGTCCAATCGGTTTGGCATTGACCAACGCAGTTTTTGTTCTTCACTTCCAATAGGCGATTTCAGCCAGCCTGTGTCCTCTGGGCCCAAAGAAAGAGAGGCCTCCGCTGTGCTGACACATATTAGCTCACAGTTGAGGTGGGAACCCCACCCCCTCCCAGAGGAAGGGATCTGCCCCACAGGTCTGCGTACCCTCCCACCTCTTTTCCTCTGGTGAGCACTCTCCTGCTCTCTCCAGGCTGCCTGTCCTCAAGCTATTGCTGTTCCCTTTGTGAATGGGAGGCAGTGGAGCCAGACGCTGCTCAAGGCACTAGAGTGCACACAGAATCCCTGTCCTCCCTCCCCCTTTCATTGTTCTTGTTGCAGATATAAAGCAATACTAATAAGTAAGTTAAATAGTATACCAGAAACAGCTGTGAACAGCATGCAGCTATGATAAGCATCGTTGAGAAGGTGACATTTAAAGAAAGACAAACAGAGAAGGACCACATGGATGGCAGGGAGGAGGAAACATGACCTGCAGAAGGTCATGGCCAGTGTGGCTTCAGTACAGCCAGATGGGAAACCAACAGGAGAGGACATCAGGGAGGGGAGAGGACGTCAGGCCTCGTGGTGGCCCATGGACCACCAAAAGCATCTGATCTCCATCCTCATCAGGGAAGCAGGGCTTCTTCTGGCCCTCTCTGTGGTAGAATGATCTGGCCTGAGCCACTGTAAAATAGTGAGGATTATAGTCCAATAGCCAGATGGACAAGGCAGAGTTACATGAGAGTGTGTAGATTCATCCAGAAGGAAAATGAAATGGTAGGGTTGAGCATGAGGACCAGCCAAGGGAAAGGCTACAGGAGTCATAAGCATTAGACCTGCCTTGGAGAGACCTTGATATAGAACATGAAGGAGGGAAGTCGAGGATGGCACCAAGATTTAGAGCTTCAGAAAACAGATCAGGGATTAAGGGAAGTTGGCAAAGGAGCCCTTTGAAAGAGGGAGTGTGGAGAAACAGCTGTTCAATCGGGACATAGCACTTTCCACAGCAAATGGAAAGGCCAAGAGGTAGCTGAACTATCACTACTTCATATATATGAACACATATGTATATATTCATACTCATATTCATATATGTGAATAGATACACAGCATATAAATGACATGTGCATTGCTATATAATATATATGTATACATAAATACTATTATATACTATATATTTAGATGATGATGATGATATGTGTGTGTAAGAGAGAGAGAGAGATCTAAGCTTCCCTCCTCCTTTTTCTCATGCTGTCTTGAACTCACTGCCATATGACTTCTCCCATATTCTAGAACCATCCACAAGACCCTCCACAGGTACCCTCCATCACTGACCCTTCTGTGGCAGGAGCTATCTTCAACTGTCGGCCCCTTCAATCCTGAAGCCTTCCCTCCCTTGGCTCCACAAGGCTTCTCCCCCTCTCAGCCCTCCTCCCCCATTCCTGGAGCTGTGCCCCCCCTCGGCCCCTCTCTGCCTCTTCTTCCTGAGACCACACAGCAGGGTTCTCCCATCCACCCTACCTCCCTCTCACCCACTGCCTCCAACATTCCCTTCACTCCTCTCAACCAGGAGTCACAGCTGACTTCTGGATGACTGACCTCACCATTCCCACCACAGTTCTCTTTCCTTCCACACAGGTGGATTGTGCATCTAGATCTTATCTATGTAATGTGAAAATCTACTGAGCAGGCACCATGTGTAAAGGGTGAATCAATATTTTCAGGAATTTTTTAAAAATTTATACATGGCTCTCTCTGGCCATATCCTGGAAGGCATCTCTTGGTGCACACTTATCAAATTACTTAACTTCTATATTCTTACTCCCTCTACCAAGAGTGCTTCCCCCTAGCAAACATGGATCCCAATGTAACAGCAATCAACCTAAATATACCTCTTCTTTCTGATCTCCTGGCTCTTCCCTACCTTCTTTGCTGTTCTTTCGTTTATGTTTCCAGAGATCTCCAGACATGCTGCTGTTTAAGTTACAACGTTTTAAATCTTTATGTGTGTTCACTAACTCACGTTTGAGTTCAGAGGTCACTGTACTTGTAGGGAATTTGTCATTTTTTTTTGTTCTGTATAGCCCTACTACTCATGAATAATATACTGAAAATCAAAGATAAACTCATTCAGTTACTAGAAAGAGATTCTCTAACACAGCTACAGTCCCTTGAAGAATGATGTGTTTGATCTATGTTACTGTATCATACAATATAATAAGATACTAAATCCTTTTCAGGAGTACATGCTAGGCCTTTACAGAAAAGAACACGATGCAACACTAGGATTGAGCCATCCTTACCTTGATTCTTCCCAACTCAAACTGGAAAACATTGGGGCTTGTAGCTTGTGCAAACACAGCGGGGAATAATTTTGTGCTTGGCTCCACCTTAGACAAACAAATGCATTTGCCAATGTTAGTCAAGAGGGGAGACAGAACAACCAAGAAACATTTTATACAAGGAAACATTTTTTCCTTCCTCTCATAGCAATATTGATTTTCCCAGAATTAGTTGGAGAACATTGTGATTGTGCAAACATCTTTGCAGGCACATAGTACTCTGAAAGGTCATAGCAATGCAGAGGGTTGACAGACATCTAAGTATATATCATTATCTCCTTTTCTGCTTCCCTATTTTCTTTCTAATTTTTGACCTTCCACTATGTCTTCCCCTTTCCCTCCCTAGAAGCACGAGGCCATCCCTGACCGCTGCCACGTACCTGGTAGTAAGTGCTCAGCTCCTTGCCATTGGCAATGAACGTGAGCAGCCCGCTGGCTGCGTCCACTACACAGCCGATCTCCAAGCCGTTGTTGTTACGGCCTTGCCCGGGGCTCATGCTCTCGCCTGCACACACCATGTAGCAGTTGCTGCGTTTGATGCTGGTTTGCCACGTTTAAAAGAAGAATACATAGAAAGTAAACTCACATTTTCATCTTGGCATGACCAGTGGGTATGAGGGAAAGCATGTGTATCTTGCAGAACTAAACCTAAAATATGCTGTGCAAGCAACAAGCTCATGCGGCAATGGGAAGGTGCACAATGGGCCCGGTTCTGTGATTCTGAGCGAAACTCCATCAACTGCGGTGGCCGTTCCAGATCAAGTCTGATGCGGCTCTAGATTCCACATTGTTCTAAGGGACACAGGCCAGTGGGCTGGAACCCAAGAAGAACTGACCTGCACCTTCTCTCTAAAAATATTCAAACCAAACTGGACCTTTGTCTGAGGTTCAAAAGAGTTTTAACTATTTCATAAGCATCCAAATTTGAGTGTGCATCTCTTTCATTTTTTTAACCACTTGCTCTAAGAAATATTCATTTCCTTATGCACATTCTTCATGGGCTGTCAATGATTCAAATAGATTTAAAATTTGGCTAAAATGATGCCCTTTTATGGCTGGCGATCTGTTATGAGAAACAGGGTTAACTTGAAGATGTACAAAATTGGTGACACTAGCAAACATTCACCCGTTTTTTTTCAGGTTTACCAAAACCTTTGTTCAAGATGGAAGTGAAGTGACATACTTTGAGCCCAACCTGCCTCGTCCTCCACTGCCAACAACTAACACCACTGGCAAAGAAAGGCCAACAGCAGGCAAGCAGGAGGAAAGAAACATAAAGGCCAAGGTCAAGTCCAAGTCAAGGTCATCAAATGCAGGCTGTTTCTTTGCGCGAGCTCTGTACAGTCCACTGGTCCTTCCTGCTCTAAATCCCCTACACAAAAGCACCTGTCCACTACTCCATCACTACCATGAGGTTGTGTTTTTTTTCTCCTTATACTGTTGCCATCTCTGAAAATTGAATGCACTCCCAAGAACTGTCCCAGACCGCGCTGCCTGGACCCTGCTACAAATATGAAAGCCAAGTGTCCATCACTGGAGATGGCACCGAGGCTTCCATCTCAAGCGCGCGGTCCATTGTGTTGCCTGGGTTACAACTGGAGGGCGGTCAGCGAGGTTCCCTGTCACCCACAAGGATGGTAGAGAAGAAAAGCAACGTTATGGAAGACTGATTTCTGAGGCCTGCCACAGCAGATCAGAGAGGAGGCATGGCACACAAGATAGAAGCAAACGGTCAGATCTTCTCTTGTCTCATTCTGCAAGGAAGATAGCCGTCTTCACTTTGGCCAGGGTTTGGTTTCAGTTTGGTTTGTTGTACAGATGGAAAAAGGATGGCACAGAAAGTGTAAGTGACTTACCCAAAGCCACACAGCGAGTCAATGGCAAAGCTGAGGAAAGAACCCACTACTCCTCAGTCCAAGTTCAAAGGTGTGCACCTTGTCTCAACTACCAGCCCACGCTCTTTCTTCACAGTTCTCACCCCCCCACCCACCACATCCAGGTCCCGGAGTTCTCATCTCCACCCAACTTTGATCCCTACAGCCAAGGCTAGACAGACTTTGATAACCCATGTCTCTAGTCATGACACCTAAGCAATACTGAACTTTGCCCACAGAGGGGCAGTGGTGGTAAGATAACAGTTCTTGCTTCCCATATTCTTACATTCCTTGCTGGTTTGTAGGACTAACAAAAATGACAGTGATATCAATAGTTCCATTAGATTATTTCTATACATATCTTGGGCACAGAATCCAAAAAGAAAAGTACCTAAGTTTAACCAGTATTATCTTGCTTTGTTTTGTTTTTCCAGAGGTCATTCATTCAGGATAAACACTGAAGAGAACAAACCTTTCATGGACTTTTCCCTTTTCATCTCCCAGTGTGACGGTCACTGTCCGGACTCTATCCAAATCAAAGCCAGGGTCGTGCTGGTGGAAGTCAGACGTGATCCAGCCCACCCAGACATTTGCGGGCTCCTGCCCAGGGAAGATCCTCACCGAGTAATAATACTGTTGAGATAACAGGGAAAACAAATACATCACCACCGAGTAATAGTACTGTTGAGATAACAGCGAAAACAAATACATCACCAAGTAATAATACTGTTGAGATAACAGTGAAAACAAATACATGAAATTGTGTCATCGACAGGGAAGTGGGTAGAAGTGGCGATCATCCTGTCCAGTGAGATAAGCCAGACTCAGAAAGCTAAATACCTCGTGTTCTCACTCACTGGTCCATACAGACCTAAAATAATGATGATTATGATGATGGTGGCGGTGGTTGAGGCAGTGGTGATGATGACAATGGGACATAAATGTACAAGGGGAGCTGCCTAGGAGGGGAGAGAACGAGGGGTGGGAGAGAAAGAAGAGGACACTGATTGGGAAAAGAGTCCGATGAATTGCTGTGTGTATTCATGTGTGTATACATAAACATACATATCAACACAGCATAATGGAACCCTCTCAACACTAAACACTGTGAAAAAAGCAATGAGGAAGGGAAGGAACGTTCACGTTCAGGGGGTGTGAATTTGCTCAAAATGCCCTGTGTGTAAATGTGGAAAGGCCACAATGAAACCCCTGGTCTATACATTCATTTAGAAATAAAGAAAGATTTCAGCTCTAGTACGTGAGCTTCAAACATGGGAATTACATACTTTTTTTTCATTTGGCATGTCAGGATTTGAACATTTTAATGTTAGTAGACAAGAGCTGACTTCTTAGCGAGCATGATAAATGATCTGCTTTGTTGAGACAACTGCATAAAATGAAAGAAATGAAATGGACTTAGAAAAGACAAGGACAAATTATAAAACTGTATTGCGGAATAATATTAGGGGTGTCATTAAGGATATTTTCCCCAAGTTAGCTCTCTTATGACACAGCAGACATCGTGGCACAAATATTTCTGGGTTTTATATCCTAAAGGTATATCTAAAAGTACAAACAAATAATTATTTTAAGAATGATGCCCGGCTGCATAGTGGCACATGTTTATAATCCCGGTGCTAGGGATGCTGGATCAGGAGGAGCTAGTGCACAGCCACCGTGGGCTAGACTGAGACCCTGTCTCCATAACAAGTATGTTCCTAAAGGCAACAGATCAGATTATGGTGTCTGAGGTGGAGCACAGAGTGAGTGACAGGAGCTGGAGAGCACAGGGATTGGTTGACAGGAGGTGATGGGTGGGAGGTGCTGGCTCATACCGTGGAAGTGTTCATGAGGTATTCATAGTCATCCCGGTCGTCGGCCAGGACGTCTTCAGTGAGCCTGGCAGAATGGCTGGTGCTGTAATCTGGCTTTGTTCTTCTAAGTAAAAATCTGCAATATATTAGAGGACAAAGAATCAAGAATGGTTTCTTTTGAATGTTCTGCTTACTTTGACTAGGATCATGTCATCAGTTTCATGGTTCTCAGCCTGGTCCACACTGCCACCCCTTCCCCAGGGAGCAGTGGGACCCTGCAGTCAGACTCGGCTGTCAGAGCTGGGGCTGGAGCTCTGCCTGGTGTCCAGCGGCGGGAGGCAATGGAGGCTGCCCAGTGGCGCTCGGTGCCCCCACAGCTCCCACCACAAGGACTGACTGTCCATCATGCAGAGTGTGGGAGGCCCTGACTTACTACAAGATAACAGCCGGCCTTGCTGAACCTGAACATACAATGTGGTGAGCACACTCTCTAAGCTTTAACCAATAAGGTCCACCTGGACATCTTAAGAAGTAACTTGAAGCACATTACATGAGGGCTAACAAATTAGGAGGCCAACAGGCTGTTTTATCTTCCCCTATAAGAAAAAAATTGGGGCCAAAGAATTTTAAATTAATACAGCAAGAAAGGAAAAGAAAAAAAGGGAAGAGAGAGGTGGGCAGGAATACTACTTGGGAACCTTGTCTCCTCTACTGTAACTCTGCACACACAATTACCACATATTAAGAATCACTGTCATAACTGCTAATGACCTTTGTTTCAGGCGGGAGGGCTTTTCCTGAGCGTAGTCTTTATGGTTATTAAACTCAGACTTTGTGGCTTCTTTGTCTTTATCAATGCGGTCAGGCACGAGATGGCCGTGAGCCGTCTTCATGAGAACCTCAAAGTCAGAATCCGTGTCGTAGTCTTCCAGATCATTCTTAGGCACAAAGAGGCCAGCGCCCGAGAGCCCCCCAGGCACCGTCTTGGAGAAAACCTCAGCACACTCAATGGGCATGCTCAGGCGGTAAAACATGATGTCTGAGGTGCTGTTCTGAGAGCCAAAGGACTTCTGGGTAACCTTCAGGCACGGGGAGCTGTCCGTGGTGCCGTCTATCCTGGTCACCTGGCAAAGGAAGAGGAGGCGTTAGTTCACATTAGTTCATCACCATGCCTCACTGCCTGATCTTCAAGAGGACTAGTGTGTCTCCTGACTCCCAAACACGGCATCACTTTGTCAGAGACAAGGAAGCACAGAGGCCTCTGTTAGGGATGTGCAGTCCGCCCTAACCAGCCACAGTTTCTGCTCCTTCTGCAGATTTAATGCATTGCTTAAGAAAATGTTTGTAAAATAGCGCATCTGTGCTGAATACGGTCAAGACACTTTTCCATGTTCTCATTCCTTAAATGATAGACAGAATTGGCATTCTGTTAGGGAATGACTGAGGAATGTAGAAACTTAAACTTGATGGAAGGACGTGCAGAAGTTTGGGGCAAGTACAACGCCATTTTATGTGAAGGACTGGAGTACAGGTTTTGGCATGCCCAAGAGTCTTGGAACTAATTTTCTATGGACCCTAAGAAACAACTGTATTCACAGTTCTTATCCTAACTCTAAAGACAGCTTGGGGGAATTTGTGCTATCATGGACACAATGGAGCCAGCCTGGCCTGGCCTCCATATCAAAAGCATCAAGCTGGGTAACCTGATTTGCCAACATGATTGTGTTGAGAGATGCCGAGGACTTCGGCAACACACACCTCAGCATGCAGAGACAATGAGACCATGAGGCTCTGACCTGACGCCTTAATCCACTGATGGATTCAGAAGTGGAACAGACTATTGGGTGGCTTTGGAACTGTGGAAGGCATGGGCAAACGGAAGGAAGTAGAACCCGGGGCTGTGACTTAGGAGGCTTTATCTTGGCTGTGATTCCTCTTTACTTCCTGGCTCCCATGAGGACAGCTTTCTTCCACCAAGTCTTTTGGCTGCCATGATGCTCTGCCTCACCACAACAAAAATCCATAGCAATGGAGCCAACCCATCATGGATCGAAGCCTCTGGAACCATTAGCCCAAATAACATTTCTCCCTTAAACTGCTTTGTTTTGTTTCAGGTATTGGGCACAAAAAGAAAATTGTCCATCCATCTAAAAAGGTTCTGGTAGAGCACCTATCCCAATTCTGCTACACATGAATGCATCACGGCCTCCATGTTGAGTGGCAATAACTGACCCCCCAAAGACCTCTCATAGATAAAGGAATCTGTTGTTGTTTTTTTTGCTCTTGGGGGTCTGATTTTTTAAAGGAAAGGCAAACCTCAATGTGCTCATGGTTGGATGGAACCTGTAGAAACTGAGGCAGTCTCTTGCTCAGCCACATGGTGATGTCCCTGTTTGTGTTAACGGCGAATGGCTCATAGCCCTCCTGCAAGCCACAGATGGTGAAGTATTTCAAGGTGCTGACGTCCTTTCCGAAGTTCATCCTGCCCACCTGTCCCACTCCGAGGCTACACACAGGAATGAATCCTGGGAAGAAAAAAAGAAAAGTCACAATCTTCAGGATAGTCATTCCAAGAGCCTGTTGGCACAGAACCCTGAGCGGATAGTTCCAGGACTCTGATCTATGATACAGCCACCATCCTAGGAAGATGATAATAACAGAAGGAAGAGACGTTGAGCGTTTCACATCAGGGAGAGAAAACAAGATTTGATATTGACCTCATGATTTACTAGTGTGGCCTTACATAAGACCCTTCTGTCAGCTAGAGGGGTGGCTGCCTTTTGTGTTGCTCTTCAAGCTGCTAAAAAAAGCTTGATTTGTGGGGACACCAGCGAGTCTACACTGTCAGCTCCTTCTTAGGTAACTCCAAGAAAGAAGACTATGGGCAAGCATTTAAAACCATTTCACATGCAAATAGCTGTTTTTGATCTTTGAGAAGCACTTTGATTGTTTTACTTCTGAATACTCATTCAGAAGTATATGCTTATATGTACATGTTATCTACATGGGAAGTTTAATACACACACATGTACACACATTGCAGCAAGGACCATGGGAAAAACAGACAAAATAGTTCATAATATAACAGAGGACCAAGTCAGCACATCCTTCTGCTCCTGAGGCAGGAGAGGACCAACACTAATGCTCCTCATTGTTTCTTTGAGTTCTTTAGAATCAACAGTCACCAGGGGGTGAGAGGTAATTTGTCATGACAAGGGTGAGAAGGTGTTTTTCTGGAGTAAAGAGAGCATTTGTGTACTCTTCATGTTGTTCTACAATGTTTCACACACATGTGAAACAATAAGAACAATAAATGGGTGGTCCACAGACTCCAGAGGATCTAATTGGATTCTCTAATGTGTAGATCAACTATGTAGTGGCTGCTAAGAATCAGCCGATGGCAGAACTAAGATACTCAGTTCTACTGTTATCCTTCAAACTTCTGCCCTTGTTAACATTTTGGCCAGTAAATGACTTATGCCACGCCACACAAAGCAGAAGACAATACAGATGACACCTGCTTATCCCAGTGTTTCCAGAAGTATGGCCGTGACTTGTGGTGGCCCAGGAGGAGGGAGGCGTGCTCCACCTGGGTTCCAGGAAGTGGGGACAGAAAGATTCCAGTTACAAGGAAAGGAGCTGAAGCTGTGTGTGTGCAGCTGTGCCAGGAAAGTTGCTCTTAGTAAGTACCCACTCCCCGCAAGGAAAGAGACTGTGTAAGTACAATCGATCTGAGACAGCTTGGAATGCATCAGTATCGAGTGGTAAATCTCCAGTCATCTTGCATAATCGAAGGGACAGGGTTAGAGCCACTCCTCAGAGAAGGGCTGTGAGAATGGTGAAGAGGCAGACGCTGATCAAGAGTATCTGTATTCACACACTGCTCTGTTCAGTGGTATCTCCTTTGTATGTCTACATCGAGATGATTTAAAGAAAAAACAGCTTCTCAGATGGTGAGCACCCACTAATTTCTAGTCACTCTATCTGCAGAGGGTTCCAGTAGCTCATACTCATCCATGAATGCTTCTGTACATTTCAAATACTTTTGGGGGGATAATGAAGGTTAAGTGACTAGAGAAATGCACAAAGATATCTTCTTCCAGACTGGTTACCTGTACTGGTTACCCACGTACAGGTGGGATTTTTTTCCTTAATAATATGCCTCCTTATAAGATGAAATGAGTCTCATGGACTTTCCTGCCCAAGCTGGCTTTGAACGGTGATTCTCAGATCTCAGCCTCTGAGTAGCTAGGATTACAGGCGTGAATCACGGACACCCAGCAGGGAGGGAGGGGTTGATAGAAAAAAATGTTTTTGTTTTAATTGAAGTTTCACAGTGGTAGGACTTTCAACATTTTTTGTTGTTGTTCCTTCCATTTAACAAGTTGCTTTTGGTGAATGTGTAATTTGAAAACAAGGGATAGCTTTCATTAAAAAAACATCTTATAAAATTAAGAAGAGTGACAGAGGGGCAGGTGGGAGAGGCTGGTGAGCGGGGTGGGTCAGAACATGGAAAAAGGCTACCTTGCCCCAGATGCACGCATTCATAAACTGCTTTGTGAAATGGCAACTCTTTTGTACAACTGAAAGTTATAATAAAAATTATTTCATTCAAAAAAAAAGAAATGCAAGAGGGTAAAAGCAAAAAAAAAATTATTTCATTCAATATGAAAGGACATAGCTACATCCTTCGCCTGAATAGATGTCTAAGACACAGAGGGATGCGAAACATCTCACACAGCACCTTCAACCCTAAGTGTCAACGTGTGCTAAGTCCAGAACCAAACATCCATCCCGCTTCTTACATTCGACTGATACAATTAGGACAGTTTGTTGTGCATGCCGTAAACTTTTAACCTTTGTTCTTCTGGTGGTACTGGAGTTAAGTGGTCCTCCCACTTGCTAGGCAAGTGTTCTGCCACTTGAGCCCATGTCCCTGAGCTCTTTGTGCTTCATTTTTCAGGTAGAATCTTGTGTTTTTGACTGGGCCGGACAAGTGATACTAACCAGACTAAGTTACTCATAAATCTCTGCTTTCAAAGTAGCTGAGGTTACAGGCATAACCCCCCACGCCCAGCACAACCACTCATTTATTTGATTAAGTATCTATTGAGCAGCTGCCATGTAGTAAAAAGTGGTTAATAAAAGGTGACGGACATATACCCTGGCTCAAAGGTGCTCAGAGCCTAAAAAAGGGAGGGAAGACA
Source organism: Dipodomys spectabilis (assembly GCF_019054845.1). NCBI lineage: Eukaryota > Metazoa > Chordata > Mammalia > Rodentia > Heteromyidae > Dipodomys > Dipodomys spectabilis. The sequence continues at coordinate 27,519,382 of NW_024870773.1, forward strand.
AGAAGAAATTTGAGAGAAAAAACAAAGCCCCTCCCCCACCTCCTCACCCCCAGCCATTGCACAGGAAAATGCAAGCAACAGAGCAAGGGTGGAAAGGCGGTCAGTCTCCAAAGAATTACCATCCAAGAAGAGGGTAATCTGGGCCTGGTGCTCCACCTGCAACCCCGCACACCAAAGGCTGAGAAAGGAGGATTGGGAATTCAAGGCCAGCTTGGCCTATATAACAAGACCTTGTCTCAGAAAACAAGCCAAGAAATAAAACAAAACAAAAAGAAAAGTAGAGGTGCAGCACGCTATACAGAAGAGAGTTCAGTGTCCACCAGGTTCGGATCAAATCTTAGCCTTAATAGCTATTTGATCTTTTCAGGGTACTTATACTCTTTAAGCTTTAATTCCTTTAAAACACCCATTGGTGTTTTAATCCCAAAATACCTAAGCCATGGGATTTTTAAGGTGAAATCCCATACAAAGTATTCTGCTTTAGCACGAAGGTTCAGAACACTTAATTTAAAAATTGGAAAAAAAAAAAAGTAAAAGGAGAAAGTAAGCTATGGATAAATAAGAGAATGGTGGTAAGCCATGATATGTATACACGCTAAATACATGTAGGCAAGTAAACTCATCCTTAAGATGCCCAGAGTAAAGCTGAAAAGAGCAACAAAACTCATACAAAAGAATTCACAAATGCAATCATTCTAGGTGAAGGATACAAAGGTGTTACTGTCCTCCGCTTACATTTTTTGGAAGAACTTTGATTTCTCAAAATACGAGGTGTAGTAGAAGACTTTAAAATCCTGTTAAAAGCACTTTTAGGCCTTTGGACAATACTTTCAAGTTTCAAGAGGGCTTAATTCACAATATCATGCCAATTCTTTAGAAAAGAGAGAAAGAGAAAAACACAAGAAAAGCCAAGGGTTTTTCCCCTCTAGGGAGTAAGAGTTTATATCTATAGCTATATCTATCTAAATATCTCCATCTATTCATCTATAGAGATATAACTTTAACAATTTTCATTACACAAATATAGATTATTTTCCTCAGCTTACTCGATGCACACTAGTAGATGACACATTCTGTTGCTTCATTATTCGGGCACCCAACCTCTAGTTATAGTGCTAGGTCAACCTTAGGCATTACGTAAACAAATGAATGTAGCCATGTCCTAATAAAACTTTATTTATAAATGCACATAGTGGGCTGGCTGGGACCTGGGGACCTCAGTATATAAAATGCTGTGCTAGGTTTACTGTTCTTCAATTCTCTTGGGAATACGAGATGCCTCCTGATACTGCGTGGAGAAATATTAAGTATTTGCCTCAGTTAATATCTAATAAATACACACCAGGTACAAGGCAGTGTTTGACACAGTAAGTATGGATAGGAACCTCTGATAACTGGGAGTTTAGCTTTAATTATAAAACACATATAGTAAGTAATTTAGGAGACCATTATATCAACATAGGTGATGAAATGAAATATCAGGAAATAATAAATACTATTAAGCTCAACCAGCACAAGTTCATAAATAACATCAGAATAGGATAACCTATTTATGTCTAACCTATAGGTTCGATATTTTTTCACAAGTAGGACCTAAGCAGCCCACACATAGTTCAACACAATAAAAACAGATGTCCACATGTCCGTGCAGCCCATGTAAAATACAGGCCCTTACCTTTCTGACCTTTGCACTATCTTCCACCCCAGTTACCTTAATTGACACTCTACAAATAGCAAAGCCTGCCGATCGCTAAGCAAAACTCTCTTTCCTGGCAGTGGAGCTTTAATCCGTGCACAGGAGCTCAATTGGTTACTTGGGCATAAGCCAGACCTACCATATTTGGGGGAAAAAGTTGTTAAAACATTAGCTAGAACCTATGGTGACGCTGCTGCTTCTCCACCCCAAGGCAGATGGCTTGGGCACTTTCTAACTCTCTCTAGTGCTAAGCCTCCGTGTGTCTCAGCAGGGGGCGGTGTTGGGAGCACACAGGTTCTGCCAGGCTGGGGACATGCCCACCGGCTTGGAAGGGAATACGCACAGGAAATCTAGGGATGAGAGGAAAGTAAAGCAGCTCACAGGCAGACTAGATTCACTTTCCTAAAGACATATAATTTGAGATTTTTTTTCCCATTTCTGAAATGCAAAGAAGAATTCACATCTAAAAACCTAAATGAAATAGCCCCAAACAGAGTTTTCAATAGTCCACATCATATTTAATATACATGCAAACCTTTTTAGTACACGAAAAAGAAAGGGTAACACTTCAACACACACAAGCCGATGAGTTCCGCTTTTTCTTCCCAGATGAGAAAAGAAGACATGAAATCATTTTGTGTAGAGTCTTACATCTGATCAAATAGATGCCACCATTGAAATAAAAAATGCTGTGGGCTGAAAGCCAACACAAGCTGACAATACATGCTCGTTTGGATTTCTGGGATCTTCCAACTGAAGACACCATCATCTCCAAATACTACTTTTATTTTCCGGAAATGAGAACAAAGAGGCTGTTTCCCAAGGCTACACAGGAAAATGGACAGAACCAGGTGCCGTGGATTCCCCTACTACAAAATGATGGTAGCCCCAAACTACTTCCCAGTGGAATACCACTGTTCAGGTGGTTTTTGTTAAATCCTCATAAAAGCCATTTCTGTCGGGCACTGGCAGCTCACGCCTATAATCCTAGCTACTCAGGAAGCTGAGATCTGAGGATCATGGTTCAAAGCCAGCCTACGCAAGAAAGTCTGTGAGATTCTTATCTCCAATAAACCACTCAGAAAATCGGAAATGGCACTGTAGCTCAAGTGGTAGAGCACCAGCCTTGAGCTGAAGAGCTAAAGGACAGCACCCACGACTGACAAAATAATAATAATTTTTTAAAAAGCCATTTCTACCTCATTAACATCCTAGCAAAGAAGTCCACGCAGCATGGCAAAGGTGATTTCCAAGGTCTCTCAGAGGTCCTGCGCACAGACAACTGCTCTGCTTCACCCTCACACAGAGACAGCCACCTTGGACAGACAGTCAGACCTCTGCAGTGGGTACTGACAGCCAGAAATACCAGCACATGTGGCCCACTCACCATCACCCACGTCGAAGTCCTTGAACGCCAACTCAGAGCCCGAGTCGTCCAGCAGGATCTCCCCGTTGAGTGTGAACACCATGGTGTGCTCGTTCATGTCCACCATGCAGCCCACCACATCCCCAGCCTGCCACGCGCGGCCGTAGTGCTCATTGCCCTGGTGCCACCGCTGGGCCTGCAAAGGACAGAAAGGCCTGGGCCACTGCCAGCCGGGGACACCGCACCCGCCTACTGCCCGGACAGCGTGCACAGGCAGAGGCCCCTCAGCCTTACAGCAGAAGCTGAGCGGAAACGTGAGCGCAGGTTTGTGAATGTGAGTCTAGTGTGGTTAAGTATCCGAGCAACCCCTCAGACTTTCGGTTCAAAGAAAAACGATCCGCCTTTACACTCTACTTAGGTCATTTGCTTCTACGAAGGCTTCCCCCGGGATTACAGTCTGTTTTGCTCAACTCCCACAAAAATAAAATAAAGATTTAAGAGCTGAGAATACGTGATTGAAAATAACACACTCTAGTTTTCATCTATTTCAAAATAAATCCAGTTCCTTTGGGGAAAAAAAAAAAAAAACAAAAGGTTTCTTAAAGCTCTTTGGTTCCATTTTAAAACCACAAAAGCTTCAACCCCAACCTAAAAATATTCTTAAGCAGTCTGCTAAGATCTAGCTAGCCAAAACCGGTCTCTTCTGGCAGCAGCCCTCCTCTACACACATGAGGGAAATCTCAGTTCTGAAGTACCTTGGAAACACAGCTGTGATAAATGTGAACTGGGGTCCTCAAGTCTGCTTCACTAATTGGCACAGACGACATGAGACCCTGTTCTGTCAGATTAATCTTTCCAAGATCTGTCCTCACTGGGACCATGGACCAGTGGAACCACCAGGTAAAACAATGTTCTTCTTCTTCCACCCCACTCCCACATCTGTCTATCTGTTGGTCTCCCACAACCATCTGTCTCCCACATCTGTCTGTATGTCTTCCACATCTGCCTATCTGTCAGTGTCCCACATCTTTCTTCCACATCTCTGTCTCCCACATCTGTCGGTCTCCACCCAATGGCTCCACCCTTGTCTGTGGTCTGCAAAGCTAACAAGCCCTGTGCTCCCAGGGGCCTCTCCCTCCTGCTGAAGATCTTAGCAGCTTCCATCAGTGAGAAATACAGTTCAAAGTCAGGGGCACCTAACCCTCTGGGTTTCAGAACTCAAGTCTGCTCCTGGGCCTGCTCTGGGGTGGGCAGGGGTGACACTACCTTCTGATCTGTGCAGCTCTCCGTGTGTCTCATGAAGACATTCACATTATCTAGAACCTCTCAGACAATGCAATCAAAACAGAATTACACATTTTCCCTCAGAAATAAGAAACGGGATTCCCAGCCCGCGCAGCTCGGGGCCACGGCCTGCGCCTGGGCAGGAAACAAGCGCTTTGCACACGGCCAGGCCTCCGCCAGGTCCTCCGGCTAGGGCCTCCTGGGCCGCCCCCTCCCCTGCATGGTGGTAGGGCTGGGGACGGGGCTGGAGGGGTTGGGGGTTCCGAGGTGTCCCCCTCCTTCCCGGGTCCCCCTCCCGCCACGGTACCCTGCGCCGCCCCGCGCCCCACCCCATCTTGCCTGCGCATGTGCACTAGCTCACCTTGAAGCGTTCGAAGGCCAGCGCATGTCCCTGGCCGCCCTGGCCGCCCAGCCCTCCCAGCCCCGCCCCCAGCCCCGCCCCCCGCCTCGGAGCATGTGCTCTGGCTCACCTTGAAGCCTTGGAAGGCCAGGCCTCGCCCATCCCAGGCCGCCCCGCCCTACACAGGCCCCGCCCCACACAGGCACCGCCCAGGGCTCCGCCCCCCGCCCCAGGCTCCACCCATGCGCGCTGGCTCACCTTGAAGCCGTCGAAGGCGAAGGCGCGCTCGTCAGAGCCGAGCTCCAGGTCGGGCTGGCAGCCTGGCCGGCTCCAGCCCACGCGCATGTCCCCGGCCGACACCGCCTCGAACTCAAAGTACCAGCGCCCGGCGCGCACAGCATACGTCTTCTCCGCGCGGAAGATGCGGAACCGCTCGCCGGGGCCACTGCCCGCCTCGTTGCGGGCTGCTGCAGGCGGGAGGAGGGGGGGGGTCACCATCCAGACCCGAACCCCACCCCGCACCCCGAAATCCGCACCAGGCACCCCACTGTGCTGCCCTCTGACCCCGCCTGAGCCAAGCCCTGGGGGGCCAGAGGCCAGGAGACCCCAGGGCTGGCCTGAGAACGGGGGGGGGGGGGGGGGGCGGGGAGAGGGAGGAGATCACAGAGGGAGGACGAGGGGAGGGGGTCTGGAAGGAAGCCACAGAGCGTCCCACACTTCCTTTCCCACGCAGCCGCAGGGCAGGAAACACAGTGGCCCGAGTCCACGCTGGGGCCCAAGGCACAGCAGAAGTGTGTGTGTGTGTGTGTGTGTGTGTGTGTGTGTGTGTGTGTGCGCACGCGCACACACACACATTGGTTGGCCTGGGTTGGTTGGCCTGTGTCTGTGTGTGGTGTGTGTCTGTCGGTATGTGTATTGTGTGTGTTGGGTCTGTCAGTCAGTATGTGTGTAAGGGGGGGGGGGTGTTGCGTCTGTAGTGTATGTGTTGTGCTGTATCTGTCAGTGAGTGGGTAAGTGTTGGGCTGGGCCTGCAGTGTGTGTTGGGTCTGTATAGCGTGTGTGTGTGTGTGTGTGTGTGTTGTATTCGCAGTGTGGTGTGTGTTGGGTTTGCAGTGTGTTGTGTGTTGGGTCTGCCTATGTATGTGTGGGGTTGGGTCTGCCTGTGTGTGTTGTGTCTGTCCGTGTGTGTGTTGGGTCTGAGTGTCAATGTGTGTGTGTATGTGTATGTTGTGTTGGGTCTGCCTCTGTGTTGTGTCTGTGTCTGTCAGTGTGTGTTTTGTGTCTGTGTGCTGTGTCTGTGTGTCAATATGTGTGTGTATATGTGTGTGCTGCATTGGGTCTTCCTTTGTGTGTTGTGTCTGTGTGTCAGTGTGTGTGTGTTAGGTTGGGTCTGCAGTGTATGTGTGTGTGTTGGGTTGGGTCTGCCTATGCATGTGTTGTGTCTATATTTCTATCAGTGTGTGTATGTGTTGTGTTGGGTCTGCCTCTATGTGTGTGTGTTGGATTGGGTCTATGTTTCTGTCAGTGTGTGTGTGTGTGTGTGTCTATGTGTGTTGGATTGGGTCTGTGTGTCTATCAGTGCATGTGTATCTGTCAGTACATGCATGTGTGTGTTGGTTTAGGTCTGTGTGTCTGCCTGTGTGTGTATGTGTATGTGTGTGTGTTTGTTATGTGGTATCTGCTGTGTGTGTGCAAAGGTTGGATTGGGTCAGTGTGTCTGTCAGTGTTGTGTGGTGTCCGTAGTGGGGTGTGTGTGTATATGAGCAGAAGCTCTCATCAGGGTCTGTGCCCAGCCCTCAGTGCCCACAGTTAGGTCAGGCGGGGTCAAAGTCTGAAGCCTGGATCACCACACTGACCACCCCAGCTTGACACCACTAGAGGGCAGTCAAGACTTAGTTATGTATGAAAATCTTACGCTAAGCAAGGAATGCAAACTAGCCCCTAGAACGTTCCCTGTACATAGAAGACAACATAAAAGTGTGTGTGTATATACTTTTACATGGATTTCAGTTTCAGCTTCCATGTGTTATTTCTAACAAAGCAATGCAAACTGTGACGAAACCTGGTAAGTGAAGAATAAGCTCCGTTTTCCAAAGCTTCAATAGATGGTTGGGAACTACACCCAAAGATAGCACAACTCAGACACCGAGCTCACATTTGATGTGGAATATGTTAGCATCTTCCTAAAGACTAGAAAATAAATGATAGCTCCAATTCATCGCAGAGGACAACTTTCAATTTCATCCACCTTTTATGCTTTTGCTTTCAGATGCCGGCAGCTACAGAACAGCCAGTTGTAAATGAGTACCTTAAATCTTATCTCTGTCTATGACTACAAGACTTACTTTGCTTTATACCATAAAATCTGTCATATAATTTGTTTATGGTTTCCATTCCCACCATCCTTGTTCAGAAAACAAAAATTAAAAATCCCAGTGTTTGCAAAACTTCCCAATGGTCTGTCCATCTCCCCAAGCCCTCGTCCTCCAATTTGTTCCTTCCTGTTCCGGTTGCCATAGCTATATTGTCGTGGTAAGCTGCGATCACACATCAAGCTCTTGCTTTAAAACTTCTGGAGCTGGTACTTCCTCCATTTTGTGGCCCAGAATGACCCAGAGCTCAGCTGGGTTTTGACTCTGACTGATTGACATTCTGATCCCTTCTCCACCTAATCAGAAGACATTTCCTCTGGTTCCTGATGTCACTTGTCAGATACAACTCTACTTTCCATGATGTGCAATTGAATTCCTAGTATGACACAGGGCGATGCTGGGTTTGGGGCCCTGGCTGTGGACGGAACATGCCGCATGCCCCTCCCTGCCCATCTGACTGCATCACTGCAGCAAGACGAAACTCATCAGCCAGCTGCTCCCTGCCCTAGCCCTACGTGCTTCAAGTGCAGCAGGCTGGATCAGCGGTAGGTAACTCACAGGCCATCTCTGTGGCAAGTTCTCACACATCACCAGGCTGCAGAAACCCTCTCTCCCAGGGCTCTTGGACATGATGACTGGACTCTGTGACCCTGTCAGCAAGCTAGTCTACCTCCACATACACCCTTCAATGCCCAGCATGAGTCACAGTAGAGTTCAAGGTCTATGTATAAAAATCAAATGGAAACAGGAATTTCAAATAGGTTAGCAAAATGGCACCCAACTAAGAACCTTCTCCTCCTTGAAACTCATCTAGTTCGCAAGAAAGAAGGTAACCATGAGGGAGCAACACACTGCCCACAGGGCTGCCAGGAAGATGTAAGAACAGCTAAAAACAGAATAAACTACCCTATGTCCTCAGAATAGCACCATACTCATCTAGCATCATTTGCGGAGTAACTGTCCCTGAAAGGCAATTGGTCAAAGGTAATTGAAAACAGATTAAATCTTTAAGCAATTATATCTTTAAAATGTAAATATCAATGATTGTTTGAGCATATAACACACATTTTCATGTGGGGAGAAATGTATTCTCCACTTCATTAACTCAGACTTTCAAGGTTATCATTAAAGCCATCATCAATTGTTTCTGTGTATATACATCTGCTCATATAAAAAGGACACATAACCATCTCCACTGGGGATGTGGAAATAGAATTCCTCAGTACTATGTGCCAAGGCTGTGGTGACAACACAGCTCACTGGACATGATGCTTCCGAAAGGAAAAACAACACACTGCTACTCAGAATCATGGGAGTTTACTTATCCCAGCCCCTGAGATATGATGGGATAAAGTAAATACGTGAAACCTTAACCAAAACTTCACAGTGAAGATCTACTGCCTCTTCAAAAAGAGTTATGAAATTGATCCCTAGGAAGATTGACAAAGACAAAAGAGAAAACACAAAATGATCAACATCAGGAATGAAAGATAGGGAGTCACTCCAGACATAAAAAGCAGAAGAGAAGGGAGATGAGAAAATGCCACATTTTTGATATTTTAAATACCTCTCCTAAAGAAGACATTGCCAGACTCAATGGATTAAAATGATAAACCCTAGCCAGGAGCCTGTGGCTTACGCCTGTAATCCTAGCTACTCAGGAGACTGAGAGCTGAGGATCGCAGTTCAAAGCTGGCCCGGGCAAGAAAGTCTATGAGACTCTTATCTTCAATTAACCACCAGAAAACCGGATGTGGTGCTGTGGCTCGTGATAGAGTGCTGGCCTTGAGCTGAAGAGCTGAGGGACAGTGCTCAGGTCCAGAGTTCAAGCCCCATGACTAACAATAACAACAAAAAATAGATAAACACTTCAAATATTTAAAGAAAGCAAATAACACAAATATATTGAAAACTAGAGGAAGAAGGAATCCTTGCTTAACTTAATGTTAAGAAGGCAACTTTACCCTAATATTAAATCTGATTGAGATATTGCAAAAAAAAATGCAAATAAAATTAATTAATTAAAAGAACAAAATACACAGGGACATACCATGTTCATGAACTGGAAGACTAAATACTATTCAAGTATCAATTCTCCCCAAATTAACAGTCTATAAATTTAAGCATAATTCCATAAAAACAAACTGACAAGCATAATCTAAAATATATGTAGATGCAGGAGAGAGAGAGTTGGATGACTTTATCTAGTATGAAAATTCACTTTGAGGTGATACAGTTTGATCAACTCTTAAAGACAGCCATGATATAGGTAAATGGAACACAGTACACTGTTTCAAAATGGAAGTCACTTATCTATTTTGATCAAAATACCAAGATAAAGATGGGAACTGGCAGCTCATAACTGTCATCCTAGATATGCAAGAGGCTGAAATCTGAAGATTAAGATACAAAGCCAGCTTGGCCTGATCAATCTGAGAGACTCTTGTCTCCAATTAACTAGCAGTGAACCAGAAGTGGAGATATGGCTCAAGTCTTAGCCTTGAGCAGAAAAGCTAAGTGACCGTGTGAGGCTAAGAGTTCAAGCACAGGGGGAAAAAAAGACAAAGTAAGTTAATTTGAAAAGAATAATTGCTCCGATAATGGGTGTTGAACAAGTGGACATCCATCTGTATTTAAAAGAAATAAAAATAGAACCTTGGCCTTCATTTCACATCCTGAACAAAAATTCATTCAAACTGGACTACCAACCTCAATAAAAACCAAAATAACAGAGCTGTGAAATTCTTCCTGCTTACAACAAGGAAACTCTAGGCAACGCAGAACACATTGGCAGTGGCTGTGTGGGTGGCCGTGTGGGTGGTCACGTTGGACATGTGGGTGGAAGTTCCTTTCATGCATAAAACTGTCAGAATCCCTCAAACTGAACATTTAACCTGCGGGCCTTGCTGTCTGTTAATTATACTTCCATTACAAAATATAATCATAAAGGACTAGTTCATTGTCAGCATGTATTCTGCCCCCCAAGAACTTTCTGGATGAATTTTCTGGTTCCTTCCATCCCTACAGCTCTTTGCGAAAGCTTTGGAAGCCACCAGGACCCCTGTACCCACTCCATCTTCTATTCTTTAGCCTTAAAGAACCACCCCAAGGCCTGACCGCCCAGGGGCCAGGCCAGGGCATACCGTGGTCCTGATCCGGGGCCTCCAGGCTGTAGCCGTAGCCCAGCAACGTGCGTACCGCCTCCCGGAGGCTGTCCTTGTTGGATTTTTTGGTCCGGTCATCCAGGAGGGCATAGGGCACCAGGCGGGGATTCCTCCTGTTCTTTACATCCTGCGGGGAGGAAATAAAGGCAGATCATCACCAAAGATATGCCAGAAGCTTTGAGACGTGAGGTGGTGATGGAAACATCAAAATGCAAAGTCTCCCAGGGCAGAAGCAGCCCCAGCCTTGGTTTCCTTCATCTTCTCAACTTCCAGAAGTTACCAAACACCATAGCTATTACAGTTGTAAGCAAATGGAAAAGAGCATGGACTTGACGTGGTCTCTCTCCAAAAGGAAGGGAAACAATGAAGGGCAGTAACAGAAGCAGGCTTGCTGCCTGACAACAGCTTCCCACTGGCCACCAGCACAGGCAATGGGTCAGCTGAGAACATTTAGCATCATGGTGTGCTCCCTGACAAGCTTTGCTACAAGGGGCCAATTAAGGACTGGGCCCTCTTCTGAGTCACAGGGTACACACACACATCCATGTGCACACATGCACACGTGCACACGCACATAGAGGTTCAGGGAATTCTGAGACCATTTAAACACCAAACAAAAATGTCATCTGGGGGAAAAATAAACAAGCCTAGTTAAGTCACTTTTATTCTCCTATATGGCAGAAGCTACTGGATTAGAAGAGTTTGTGATATACGCTTTTTTTTTTTTCCAACTAGCTTTTTAATTCTAGACAGTGTCTTCTACCAGCGAGGAGCAGTGGTCCAGTTTTGGCCTGAAAATATTCAAGCAAAGCTTTCACATCATGAGCTGCCAGGGGTTGCACTCAGGACATGAGGACCTTTGGCCCTAGCATCAGGCAGCTTTGTGCCAGCCCTGGGTCTGTGGTCTGTGGAGCTGTGACCTGTGGGTGGGGCAGTGTTGGGCAAACTGATCTCACTAGAGCTGTGTGCACACCAGGGGTAAAGTAGGAAGAAGAGTCGTTTATCTGCATGAGTCGAGAAAGGCCAGCTGGGGAATTTGAGCCTCTAATGGCCATAGCAAACTAATCCATCAGGCACCAGTGACGGTGGACACCCCTCTCTCTGCAGATGTAATAGTATCTGGAATTTGTACATCTACTGTTATTATTTCATTTTAGTATTTCAAAGCCCCATCCGAAAATACCATCTCTGAAGGAGAAACACCATGCTGTCTTAGAACAGCAGTGTCCTAAGAGCTCAGATAGTGTAACTCCTTGAGTCTAGCCCTAAGAATATGAGGTTTGATCCAGTCGTGATATATTAATCTCTCCTGTTGCAAATAAGAATAATTCACATGGGAGGTGAAACTCAGACCTCATGCTGAGACCTCTCTCCCCCCTCCCTCTGATACCTGCTGAATGCCGTATGTCCAGCCCTGCCGGATTCGATCCCGGGCCCACACGTTGTGAGCATTTTCTGCCAACTTGTCCACCATCGCTTCCTGAGAGGGGGTGAGCTTTATGAAGCTCAAGTCCATGGGTGCGGGCTTGTAACCACTCGTCAGCTGGTAACTGTGAGGCAAAAACAAACACGTTTACAAATAGTTCTTTCCTGAAGACCCCAGGACAACTTTGTCCTAGTCCACATCCTACCAACAATGCCAGAGCCACAGTCGGGGCTGGGGATAAAGGATCAGTGAGCAAGCCTGGCCCACATATCAACAGTCCCAGAGCCTCAGCAGGACTGGATAAGGGATTGGTCAGTAAGCCTGGGATGTTTTCCCTATGGTTGATGATATGGATGAACCGCATGAACTCTGTTTCCATCCATGTGTCAATAAAACAGAGGTAAGACATTTTTCTTTCCTCTCAAAGATGCAAAAGACCTAACACCAAATGTGTTTCTTTTATTGTGATCTTTAAGTAGTTACACAAAGTTGCACAAAAAGTAGTTGTAACAAAGCAGTTTACAAATACAGCGTCACCCTTCCCTCCCTTCTGTTAATTTTGTGGTATCAACAATGAATTATTGACTGCATTTCACCCCTTCCACCACTTCAATCCCCCTTCCCCATCTTGGATATACCCATTGCCTGGTATTGATTGTGTTGGGCTTTGACCTGATCTTTCTAAAAAGTTATTCTGTTTGAGTTCTCCATAGAGTCTATGATCCTTCAGTTAATTCATCCGTAACCACTTGCACACCACCCAGTGTGTTTACTTATAGATTTTTAGGCACATTCTAGCTACCACAAATGAGGGAAAACATGCAATCTGTATTTCTCTGGGTCTGGCTTACTTCTAATAATTTTTTCCATGTCTTTCCATTTCTTTTTGAATGATACCATATCATTCTTTCTAATGGATGTATAAAACTCCACTGTGTATGTATACCACATTTTCTTGATCCATTCAGTTTTCTCTTCAGATCATACAAACTTTTTTGCCTTTTTACTGAATGTGTTTCTAATAAGCGAGAGTTTGGCAAAGTCTCAGATCAAAGTATCTATTTTTGGTTTATCAACCAAAACACTTAATTAACTCTTCTTCCTAAAAAGTTCCTATTTTTTCCTCGTTATAATGTTACAGTCACATAGTATTTGTTTCATAAATTGGAGAGTTCGTCCTATTGCACAGAGAAATTCTGACTTCTTTGTAACTCATCACCCTTCTGCCATCCCTAGTGACTTCCTCAGAGCTTCCAAATCAGGAAGGGATTAGAAGAAAAAAAAAATCTCAGCTTCCTAATCATCTCATGTATGATTCCATCATATTCCCTGGGAGTTCAAGGAACTCTTACCAGAGCCCGCTTCCATGTACTGAGGGGAACAGGAAGCTCCTAAAACAGTTACAAGTTTTAATCTTTCCAGAGAAGTATAAAATCATTAAATATTCAATACCAATGTATATAATCAACGATGCTTCCTCAAAACATGCATGCATGTACACACGTGTGCGTGCGTGTGCACAGACACACACACACACACACACACACACACACACACACACACACACACACACAGAGGAGTCGCCTCTTTCTGCTTCCGATACCGGCACAGCGCTTAGGTAACAACTGTGCTACGTCACTGCTGTGCAGGGTCATTTCTGCCCACCACACTGTGATCTGTTTCCAGTCCAGTTACCAAACTTTCATCACACCACACCACAAACAGCTGCCAGTAGGTATGGAGCCTTTGGCTGAATACTGTGTGAAGGAATGAACTTTGTTCACTAAATAAATGCAAATAGCCATGATTTTTATCACAAAGCTTAAGAAAAGCAAATTCACCAGGTAGCAATGCTAGCTTAAAAAATGATCAGCACATGGGAGAAAATGCTGTTTCAAGCCAAGTCGAATCATTTTCCCCTGGACCACCGCTGTCACACGGAGGCATGAAAACACTCTTGCTCACCAGGGAGTCACCACTAGCCATGGATCCCCAGGGCCACCATGACAGCCAGGCAACAATGATCCCAGGAAATCCTCTTCACAGTGAAATAAGGGTGCCTCTACGTAATTACTCCTATTTCACTGCAAAATAGCTCACATTTGGTGAACAATTTTTCTATAGGAAAATTTACAGAAATACTTGTTTTGTATATATGACAATTCAAGGCAACTCATCATGGCTGGTTGCTAGATGATATCATTTGATTTGTGCTAAATTTATACACAGACCCTGCATATTAGTAATTAATAATTCCTTTTTTTGTCTATCATGGGCTTTCAACTCAGGGCTTGGGTGTTGTCCCTGAGCTCTTTTGTTCAGGTTTAGGGTTTTGCCACTTTTGAGCCACAGCACCACTTTTAGTTTTCTGGTGGTTAACTGGAGATAAAAGTTTCATGGGCTTTCCTGCCTGGGTTGGCTTCAGGTCTCAGTCTCCTGAGTGGCTGAGCCACCAACACCCAGATTTCATTCCTTTTTCCTTCCTTCTCGTTTCTTCCTTCTTCCTTCCTAGACCGGCCTTCCTTCCTTTCCCTTCCTTCCTTCCCTCCCTCCCTCCTTCCCTCCCTCCCTCCCTTCCTTCTTTCCTTCCTTCCTTCCTTCTCTTTCCTTGCCCTTCCTTCAGACTTGTGGTTCAAGTGGTAGAGTACTAGCCTTGAGCACTAGCTTGAGCACAAAAGCTCAGGAGTAGCACTCAAACCCTGAGTTCAAGCCCCAGGAACCACACACATGCATGCACACACACCAAAATTTTGGGGTGTTAAATGGCAACTCCTTTGTATAGCTAGTTAAAGGTAATTTTTAATGCATTAAAAACAAATCCTGGCATTCTTCCAATTCCATCTGTGTCAAATTACCAAAGCTATCAACATCAAAAATAAAAGAGCATGGATGGCACTTTGCCTAGCTGATGGGTTTTCATGTCAAATAGTGATTCACATTGATGCTTCATGCCCATCTGACCTGTGTTCTTCCTGTACAGGCATATCCTAAATGGGCCTTGGGAAAAAAGAACGTATATAACCTCATTCAAGGGCCAATTTAAATGATGCCACAAACACAAAGTGGCAGGATACAAGGGATGCTAAGAAGCTGGCGCTCCCTGGTTTTCTGGCTGGCCCCACCTTCCCACATGGCTTGCTGAGCAGGAATCAGGTTCAGTGGTGCCTGGGAATCCTTGAAAGGCACACGGGAGAGACTTGGGAAGCTAATGTGCACTTCGAGGAGATGTGAGCTGTGAATTTCAACACCAGACCAGCCCTTCCAGTGCCTTAGAACCAACACGGTTACCACAGAAGATGGGAAAAGCCCGCCTTGCCAGAAGCATGTTTTGTGGAAATGACTATGGGGATGGCATTTTCACACAGAGACGTGAGAGAGAGCATCCTAAAGCTACCCTCCAGAAAGCAAACATGGCAGAAGACTTGACTTTGTAATGGAAATTAAAACAAGAAAGGACCAGGGATATTTTTCCTCCATGATTTTGCTTGTTTTGATCTGCTTCAAAATCACCAACTAATATGAGCTGTGCACCCTGTGCCCCAGCTCTTTGCTTCAGTCTCCTCGACCCAAGACCCTTCTCTACCAGGAACAGCCATTTCCAGGAAGATTTCCCTCATAAAGCTGTCCTTGGTTTGGGATGTTTCAAAGGTAATACCTTTGAGATTTCAGGGCAGAGACAGAAGCAGCCTTTTGTAAAGAGTCTCACACTAGGACAAATTTTGCCTCTGAACAACCAAGAGAGGACCCTGTGGCCCTGGGATGGAAATGAAGGATAAAGAAGCGAGGGTTTCTCGTCCTGGATAAGCTGATGGCTTCAGAGTCTAGGGGCATCAAGAGGGAGGGAAGGCCGGACTTCCCACCCCTGCCCAGGTGGGACCAGATGGACCCCTGCAGAGCCAAGGGCAACTCCTGCCCTGCCTCCTAAATCCTACTCCAGAAAATTCCAGTCCCTTCAGTCCACTCCAAGCCCTGTGCAGGGCACTGCAGAAGAAGAGGTGGTAATGGTCCAAGTATAGGTGGGCAGGAAGCAATCCTCCCTTCTTCCACCCATGCACTGCTACCACCACACTGCCAGTTCCCAGAGGGAACACTGTTACACTCCTACTGGTCCCCAAAGACAAATGGGTAAAGCCAAGATGGTGGCAGTGATCTCCCCAAGAGGAAAGAGCCCCCTATGTGGACCTTGACCACAACCGAGCAGAGAAAGCACAAGACCACAAGAGGCCAGAAGAGGTGGACACAGACGCATCTGTCCATGGTGGCCAACTCAAAGGAGCCTTCCCCCACCCACTGGCCCACAGGTTCACCCACTGGCCCACAGAATATGATTGAATTGTCACCTTAAAGAACATTTTTCACAATAAACAACTCTACATTTTGGCACGCCAAACTGAATGATCTTTCTAATTATAAAAAATTATTGATGGGAACAAAGAATATAATTGATCTTGCAACTTGTTTCTTACCAATAAATATGTTTATATGTGGAGAAATGAGGTAATTGGAGAGAGAAAAGCTAAGTACATCTGATTCTGAGGTATTTCTAATATAATCTAACTTTTTAATTATAAAACAATCATTTGTGTCACTTTTAGTGCTGGTATACTAAAATAATTATAATGGTAATCAAGTAAACAATTTTACACATATAATTATAATCACAGAAAACAAAATTTTAAAGTTCAATTGAGAAATATACCTTGATTATCAAGTATAAGATCCAGGATTTCTCAGCATATTATTAGCATGACATGCATGTGGGAAATATACTGGAATTATTCCCTGTTACTGATCTTTTTGTGTGGTTTTAAAATAGCTTCTGATGGTGGATGGATGTCTAATCACTGTGGGTCTGCTTCCACTGGATGCATTAAGAACTGATGAAAAAGTATAATTTCAAAACTGAAATATGTGAAATGTACCATTCAAAAAAATCACATGATTTGGAACCTTTTAAACCTTCAGACAAAAACTTCTTAGAACCCCAAATGTGCAAAAGTAATAACATAGCCTTCATAAATTCTTTCAGGGATCACCTGAGAGAAGTCTAAAACCTGAGAGACTCTGAGCTTTCTGGGCAAGAACACATTTTTCTACTTGGACTTTATGATTAATATCCCAGCCTAGGAGGAGGCCATGTGGTACCCAGACCTGCTACCTACAATCCGTGAGCTCAGAAAAACAGATTAGGTACTCCAGGGGAAATTCTGAGCAAGAGCAATAAGGCAAGAGAAAAACATAAAGGGATTCAAATAGGGAAAGAAGAAGTAACACTATCCCTCTTTGCAAATGACATGATCCTGTATTTTAAAAACCCTATAGATTCCTCCCCAAAGTTACTTGAGCTGATCTGAAACTTTGGCAAAGTAGCAGTGAATAAAATTAACCCACAAAAATCTGGCTTTTTTGTATGCCAACAATAAAAGATCAAGGATGATATCAGGAAATCAACTCCATTTGTAACAGCCAAAATAAACAGGCAACTTTAAAAAAACAACAACAACAACTAGAACTAACCAAAGATATAAAGGACCTCTATTATGGAAACTTTAAAAATCTGAAAAAAAATACAGCAGATTTAAGGAAATGGAAAAACTTTCCACGTTCCTAGATTGGAAGGATTAACATTGTGAAAATGGCAATACTGCCCAAAGCAATTCAATGCAATACCCACCAAAATCCCAACAACATTCTTCAATGATATAAAGAAAGTAATCCAAAAATTCATATAGAATTATAAAAGATCCTGAATAGCAAAAAGAGCAGGAAGAACAGTGTTGGAGACATTTCAATACCAAACTTCAAACTCTATTACAAAGCCATAGTAATAAAAACAGTTTGGTATTGGCACAAGAGTAGGCCTGAGGACGAATGGAACAGAATAGAAGATCCAGAAATGAACCCATAGACCTACAGCCAATGTTTATAAGGAAGCCAAAAGCACAGGTTGTAAGAAAGACAGCCTCTTCAACAAATGGTGCTGGCAGAATTGGCTGTCCACGTGCAGAAAACTGAAGGTAGATCCTTATATTTCACCCTGCACTGGAAGCAACTTTAAATAGACCAAAGGCCTCAATGTAAGGCTAGCTACCCTGAGAATATTACAAGAATGGGAGGGAAAACACTAGGGCTCTTAGGCATGGGTTGAAACTTTGTAAGTAAAGATCCAGAATCACAACAAATCAAAGAAAGACTGGATAATGGGACTGCATCAGATTAAAGAGTTTCTGCATGGCAAAGGCCATAGCTAGCAAGATAAGTAGAAAGAGCACAGAATGGAGACTATTTTTACTAGATAAGCATCAGACAAGGGCCTCATATCTAAAATATACTTAGATCTCAAAAAAATAAAACTCCCCCAAAACAAATCCTCAAAGAAACAACTACCCAATTAACAAATAGGCTAAAGGCTTAAAGAGAGACTTCTCAGAAGAAGTAAGAACAACCAATAGACACATAAAGAAATGTCCAATATCTTTGGCCATAAGAGAAACATAAATCAAAACAATGTTGAGGCCACCTCACTCCAGTTAGAAAGGCTATTATCAAGAAAACTAACAGTAAGAGATGTTGGCAGGATATGGCCAAAAGGGATTGCTACCACAATGTTGGAAGGAATATAAACTTGTTTGACCACTCTGGAAAGCAATATGGAGGTTCCTCAAAAGACTATACATAAAGCTTCCCTATCCACTCCTGGGCATTTACTCAATTGACCACAAACAAGGTCATGTGAAAGCTACCAGCACAACCATGTTCATTGCAGTGTTGTTTACCATAGCCAAGATATACAGTCCACACAGATCCCCCTCAGTGGATGATGATGTGGTATACACAATGGAATTCTACTCATCCATCAGAAAGAATGATATTGTATAAAAGGAAATAGAAAGACTTGGAAAAAATTATATTAAGCCAAGTAAGCCAGACCCAAAGAAACATAGGTTGCATAGTTTCCCTCATTTGTGGTAGCTGGAATGTGCCTATAGATCTACAAGTAAAAACACTGGATAGTAAAAGATTTTTTAAAAAATACTTAGACATAATAAACTATACTTATCTCTAGACATTGACACAGTTTGAGACAAAAGGAGGATATTCTTAGGAGTGGATCACAAAGGCTCAATAACTATGTCCATATGAGCATATAAAATGATGTTTCTTGAAATAAACTTCAAGAAAAAGAAATGAGGTTTTTTGTTATTTTGTTTCTTGGGTTTGTTTTTGTTTTTCTCCTTTGTCACTGATTTTTCTGTACCTTTGTTTTAAATGTAAGTTTATCTTAGGGGAAAGGGGTAAGGGGGGAACACAGAAATAGTGGGACAAAGAGTGAACAATTGTAGCTGTGATACTAAACACTATGTTGAAAATGAACTATACAATTTGTAGGGGGGAGGGGTTGGGAGGGAGAAACTGGGAGAAAACCAGGGAAGGGGGTAACACTGTTCAAAAAGAAATATACTCATTACCTGACTTGTGTCACTGTAACCCCTCTGTATATCAGCTTTACAATAATGGTTTTTTAAACAAAAGATAATCCAGGGGAAATAAAAGAGGAAAAAAATAACAGCATGACAGAATCACCATTATTTAACTCTTAGTCATTAAATACTGAGATGTCTTTAAGAAGCAAGGGTCACTAAGGCCTGGTCTCAGGGGAGAAGGGCATGGTTTTAAGAAGTTAAACAATGTCTTAGCCATAGGTGGTGGCACCGCAGGTGACCCAGCCCGACAGAACTCAACCACCTTGCTTGTTCTCATCCTCTCATAAGGATGATCACACTGACTTCAGGTTGATTCCTCAAGAGCATTTTTTTAAACAAAAGCTAATGAAGGTATGTACAATGCTGTCAGGAAATGGCACATTATATATAATCATGTAGAAATGTGGACATATGTTCACATACCCCTATATATATACACACTTGGAAAAACAGCACACTTCAATCACACACTCCCAAATTTATGCTGCACTTTTCTTCCTTCTATAACATGGTAAATCTAATCTCTCCACCACAGACCTGAAGTATTCCATAGTGTGACTGAGCTTGGGTGTATTTGGGGACCCACTTTATACAGCTTAAGTGTACAAGACACGTGTGTGTCTACCAAGTGCAACCTGGGAAGTGTGACATGGACGTGTCCATTCCCGGTGCTGGCGCTCCCTCACTCACTTCTTGGGAAGCTTCATCTTCTTCACCTTTTCTTCCGCGTGTTCATCTGCTATCCCCACATGACACCCCAGAGCCAGCAAGGTCCTGGAACACAAAGGCCTAGGTGAGCTACAGGAAGGCCATCCCGGGTCCAACACCAACCCCCGTAGCAAATGCGACAGCGGGACACACGTTTCCTGTTTTTAAGCAACAGGAAAACACATTTGTTTCTAAATTATGTACTCCAAAGAGCTAAGACTAGAAATGGAAATGACACAGAAATCTCCTGAATAGATATGTCTCTCTGGATCCTGTTCTCTCTGGCTGTCTCCTCTCACGAAAGTGAACAGCATTAGGGATTCTCCTACCCCCCTGGTAGCTAGGGCTCTGTGTCTATGCCAAGTCAAGCACAAGAGTTTCAGCGATGATTTACCTCAGCTCAACACAAGAGGTATTCTGGGAGAATTTTCTCATCTATTTTTTTGACTCGTAACTTCGCAGGATTGAAACAAATGAAGTGAACAAGCAAAAGGAAATAAAGTCAACAAGCATGTACATTCCCTCTGCGGGGCATGGGGTTTTAAAGGTGTTGTGACACCTGTCATGCAGGCCCTAGGACAGCTCCCCTGTGTACGATCTCCAAGCCACCGAGCAGAACAAACCCTGAGACTCAGAGAGGTTGAGCACCACAGGAAGAGCCTGCTAGTAAGGGCCATCACTGAAGACCGACCATCTCCAGAGGCACACAGTTGCTGCAGCTACCGGTCAATAAATGAATGAGCACTGGAAATCAAACAAGCAAGCACTATGCTTCCTTTGCACGAGTGGAACTGCACAAAGTGTAAGTCATGGAGAGGTAAGCTCAAATATCATTGAACTGGCAAAGAAGCAGGTGCAATCTGTTCATGATAAAATCATCATGTACACCATTGTCACTGTAAGAAACAGCACAGCAATGTGAAGGGTTAGCTCAGGAAAGAGGGCCGTTTGCATTGACAATGGGGAGCCACACCCCACCCACACCAAGGCATCTGATGATTAATGACCACAGCCAGCAGCAGGGGTTGGGAAGGAGACTCGTATATGCACGCACTTGGCAGAGGTTCAGCATAACAAAATATAAGCAGGGAGAGCTCTGCCCACCAGAACGTACCGTGCCATGGCTGGCCTAGCTGTCAATTTCCAGAATGATAAGGAACGGACGGCAGACTTAACTGAATTATGTTGCAAACGTTGGGGAATAATGAGCTATCATGAGTTACAGGACTGGATGTAGCAAGCTCACTTGGTGTCACGGCCACAGAGGGAAACAGGAGATATTTACTACAAAACAGGGTGGATCAGGCTGTGCATCTTGCATTCAAACAGGAGATATTTACTACAAAACAGGGTGGATCAGGCTGTGCATCTTGCATTCTTATATCCAGAAGGATGTGTCATGTTTTCAACCTAGTTGGTTCTTGATTTTCTTGATGTATATAAATTCCTTCTTCCTCAGAGTTACTGGGACAACCTAAACTCATGCTCTGTGCTTTATTTGACTATTTCCATGATAATGAATCTGCATCTTTTATAGTAGATGCTTGAGTCCAAATCCTAGAATCTAAACATTATTTAAGGTTTATGTTCTAGCTCCTTGGAGCAATAGCTTCACTGGAAATTAGCCCTGGCTCTTAAAAAAAACAAGCAATATGAGAGCAGACAAGGGTAGGGAGGACTCTTGGAACCAAGTCAAGGGACAGAAAGAAGGCAAAGAAAAAGATTGCGCAATTATTTTCTGAATCTTTTATCTAGATAAATTTGAAAATACATTGCTTAATTTGTCCTACCCCAGATCCATTCTTCCAACTGAAAATGTGGTAAATTAAAGAGATTGATCAGCAAAAAGTCACTAAAAAGAAAAATTGCCTTTATAAGATGACACAAAATAGCCTAGAGTAGCTGTTCTCAAAGTATGCTACAAAGAGAAATGGTCCCAGAGGCTCTTCCTGAAAAAAGATTTCTGTGGCTAAATCAATTTAAAAACATCATAAGATGACTCTGTCCCATTTTAGAGACCAACAGGACACTTGTCAATAAAAATCTCTCTAATTATTTTAATACCACATCCTCTATATATTTTGGGTCCAAAGTGATCTTCAGTGAAGAAAACTATTTTTGCTTCATTTCCAGTCTCTCTTTTGTGATTCTCTGATAAAAATACATTAAAATTATTAGAGAAAAATCTAATTCTCCAAAGTGAAAACCTATAAAATATATGATATTCACCTACATTTTTAACAGACATAAACTTTTCTCCCTGAAGTTGATATCAGAGTTTCTAAATATTCCCTCTTAACATCTCACACTTGTTTTGTGACAAGCCAAGACCAGTATGTGGATGGCCTAGGTCCCTCACTCTACTATGAGTCATACTATGTCAGTTCACAAACTCAAAATTCTGTAACGCACCATTTGGGAAATACTGATGCAGAGCAACAAAACATAAAATAATGAGACCAGCTGGGCACTGGTAGCTCATGCCATAATCCTAACCACCAAAAAGCCAGATGGTAGAGAGCTAGCCTCGAGTGCTAGCCTTGAGCAAAGCTCAGGAACAGCGCGTAGACCCTGAATTCAAGCCCTAAGACTGGCACACACATACACACATATACACACACACAAATTAGATCATAGTCTAATTCTCACCAATAATGGTGAGAATCATTCTGATTCACTTGGGCCCTCTGGAAAGTTCCTGCTGGAACTCAAATAACTTTGTGACGAATTAAAGTAAAACACTCCAACATTTGACTTCCTTTAGGTGAGAGAGATCAGAAAATACAAAAAGTTATCACACTCACTTCAGGGTCTCAAGGGACATCTGCAAATTGTAATTGCGTTCCTGTTCGGGCAGCTTGCAGAACTCCACCAGGCACGGGTGCTGTCTCTTATTATCATCTCTGACCTGAAACAGCACAGGAAATTGGCATATCATGGTCTCCAAAATCAAACACGTGCAGTGATGACTTCACTGTATGCCCAGAAGTAGAAAGCAAGAAGGAGCACTTAGATCACCATGCCCCCTCCCCATCCCCAGAGAAGCTTCTGGCATCTCCAGGGATCCGCTCCCATCAAAGGTTACAGCCAGAGGTAAAGGGCAGCATCCTCTGTGTTCTGCTCTCTTCTCTGGAACGGCTCCTTCCTCAGCCCCCGTGTGCCTCTGCCCTGCTTGCTCATGCCCACATGCCAGCTGGCTTGCCTCTTTCCAGTGTTTGCTGAGATCTTCTTATTCAAATTGGAATTCTGCCAACTATGGCAGTCTGCCCATCCATCCTACATTAAAATAAAATCTGTCCATCCTCACCACCTGTCACAAAGTGGATGCCCACTTACTGGGAAACAGTCTACCCTCCCTGCACCAGAAGGTAAGACAGAGGAGCAAGGACTTGGGCCTCTTTTACTCCTTCCTGTGGCCCTAACAGTGAGGACACACCCGACATGTGGCAGACACTCAACAAACATTTCATACATCAAGTAAATATTTTATAAGCTGAGATGCATTCTGTGTCAGAATGTGCGATAAAGACCTCGTTTTCATCTGTAGTCATCCGTCTGCCTTGGGCCCACTAATCAGAGGTATTAATAAGCAGGATAGCTACAAACCCTGCACGGTCTTTCTGGGAAGTTGCCTTCTGTTCTCAACTTACTCCTCTACTCTAATCAAATGAGTCCGCATGATAAAGGCATTGTTGAAGAAATCCTGAGACATGTCTACGGTCAGTTACGCCTCTGTACCCACAAAGGAGTCAGTGAGTAAAAAAACCCAAGCTTGCAACGACCTTCAAGAAAATGTCCTGATGGGTGGCAATCACCTATGAATCTCCTCCTGCACAAGCGAAGCCATCTCTACATGACTTGCAAGACCTGATCGGGTGTCAAAGCTACCACAAATAAAAGGGGATCTGTATATATCCAGTAGAGAGAACATTTTTCTCTGAATCCATGGATGTAGAACCCAAAATTAACAAGAGTCTACTAGTTTCACCATCACACCAAATTCTAGATTTTTAGGAAAGAATGAAGGAGAAAGATGTTCCCCACCCTTGCCTTCATAATGAGTCTTGTTAAAATCTTGGTAGAGATGAAGATTATGGGCGCAACCCTGCTGTGGTGGCATCCAGAGGACAGCTAAAAGCCCACTGGGGCAGAGTGATGACACCACGGACATTTACCAGCTTCTGTCAGTGCCACAGGAGAGGCATGCAAGCATGAATGAGAACTTCTTTTTAAATCTACATAAGGTGACAAGTTAGAAAGGACATCTTTTCTAGGCACCAGTGGCTCACGCCTGTAATCCTAGCTACTCAGGAGGCTGAGATCTGAGAATCACAGTTCTAAGTCAGCCTGGACAACAAAGTCCATGAAACTTCTTTCTCCAATCAACCACCAAAAACCAGGAGTGGAGCTGTGACCCAAGTAGTAGAGTGCTAGCCTTGAGCAAAAAAGTTCAGGGACAGTGCCCAGGCCCTGAGTTCAAACCTTAGAAACAGCAACAAAGAACAACAACATTAATAATAATGATAAAGTGTCTTTATTCTTTCCTTTTTTGTAATCATTATGAAGGAATCAGACATTATCACATCATCATTATTATAATATGTCTTTATTCTTTCCTTTCTTGTGACCATTATGAAGGAATCAGACTTATAAATTAAACTGAGTTACAATTATTTTTTGTCAGTCATGGGATTTGAACTCTGGGCCTGGGCACTGTTGTTACAAAATTTAATTCTATATCCCTAATCCTGAATTCTAAACATGAAAGGGCAAAGGAATGCATCTGAGTCCTGAGGCTCTGACCCCCTATTTCTGTACTCCGCTATTCCCTACGCCAGAGATAAGCCCATACTGTCACGTTCCTTCCTCTCTTCTGGAGCATGAACACAGGAAGGCCGGTAGCCACGCCCCTCAGTCCCCACTGTCAGAGACAGGACTGGGAAATGCCCCCTCTCACACTGGCTCCCCGCCTCTCCCTGCCCTCCTCCTGCCCAGCCTCTTGCTCTTACACCTAAGAGCAAAGCTCCCCCATGCACCCACCCTCCAGAACCTTCTTCAGCTCCCTACGGAATCACACACAGCATGTCCACAGTCCTCTGTGACCACCTCCTGCCCACGCAACCAGACTTCCACCTCTACTTCCCTCACCCAGGCCTCCTGTTCTCTATCCAGGCAATGCTGTGCTACCAAAAATGTCCTGGTCATTCCTTCCACCTCTGCTTTTATACCTTCTGGGTCCTCCACTTAGGGGGCACTGCTCCTCCATGGTTAGTCAACTTGTAACTTCGTTGTGTGAACACCCCTGTGTTCACACAGGCACACACAGGCACACACAACCATAAATGATTACCAAGCCTGCACATGCACACACAGGCCCATGTACATACACACATGCACACATGTATGCACACGTACTGCAAAGCAGTTTTGAGTACTCTAGGATATTAGAACTAGCACTGGAAACAAGTGCTCTTGACTCAGAGCAAAATGTGGTGATCTATGTGTGCAGATGGGAACACACTCATTCCTATACTCAGTCTAAAAGAAGGGGGCATTGCAGGTCTAGGAGCATTTAGAATAATAACACTGTAAAATCAAAAGTATTACCAAGCTCCTGCTAAAACAAAAAAACAGGTTTCTTATGCACTGGGATGGCACGGGAAATTGTTTGTTTTGTCTGTTTGCTACATCTAAGGCGTAGAGACAAATTATAAGTGATAAGCATTTGGAAAGACATGCCGTCATTTTCCCCAGCCTATCCTCCACTGGTGAACTAACGTGCATCCTGCCCTGGCTCCTGCTGCGGGGCACAACCAGGCCGAGAGGCATGTGCCAAGGAGAGGACCTACCTTCCCACTCTGCTTTCCACTTGCAGTGTGACTGCGTTTGTAAAACCCAGTCTCTGTGAACTCTGCTTTTAAAACACAACTTTCAGCCCAAAGATGGGCCACTTTCCCATTGTCCAGGAGACTTAGCCGCCTGCAGGGAGCCTGCAGGTAATATCAACCTCCACCCCCCCTCCATGCAAAAAACCTAATATGCACCAAAAGAAATCAATCTGATTGA
This sequence comes from Dipodomys spectabilis, assembly GCF_019054845.1. NCBI lineage: Eukaryota > Metazoa > Chordata > Mammalia > Rodentia > Heteromyidae > Dipodomys > Dipodomys spectabilis. The sequence goes on from NW_024870773.1 coordinate 27,545,288, forward strand.
TTCCTATCACCCCATTGCAAGATGGAGTTGGGGGGGAAGATGTATTATTAACAGGAACTGAAAATAAATTCTAAAATCATGTACCGGACCATACTGCCAGCCAAGTTCAATTTTATTCATAACCCAGAGCTCATGGATATTCTCCGCCAGCTTTTCTCTGATCCTTTCAAGGTGAGGAGGTAAAACGATCTAAAATTTAAAAGAAGAAAAACCACACGTCAGGAACAAATGTAGTAAGACACAGAAAGAACTCTTCCTTGCCACAAACTGGTCTAAAGTATCCTGCCTCATAAGCTGTTGACATAGTAAGATAACTAAGTTCTAAAGATGTTATCTCTGTGATATTCTTTGTGGGGTGGGCAGTATTGGGGCTTGAACTCAGGGCCTTGTGCTCTCTTAGCTTGCTTAGACATGGCTGTCACTCTATCACTTGAGCCACATCTCCGGCCCAACTTTTTGCTGGTCAATTGGAGATGAAGTATTGTGAACTTTTCTGCCTGGCCTGGCTTCAAATCACCATCCTCTAGGCCTTGGCCTTCTGAGTAGCTAGGATCACACATGTACACCACCAACACCTGACTTACCTCATAGTATTAATTCTCTACTTTTCTTTATGCGTGACAATTTAAGTTTCCAAGGAAATCAGCGAACAAAAAAGTGTCGGGCTGGCGAGGCACCCGAAAGATGACTAGGACATAAGAGACGTCTACGGAAGGCAGCAGAATGTGAAAAGTGAACCTGTGCGTGCTCTTCCACCAGCCGGTCAGCCAGCCAGCAGCAGGGATCAAGGTGAAGTCAGTGCCAGGTTCAAATTCCCTGGCTTGTAGATCCTGCAGCAGTCTGGCTGTGGTTTGTGTTTCCCCTGAACTCTTCTGGGTTCCCAAAGACATACCTCAAAGGAAAAGACCTCTCCCCGTTCCCACAGGAGAAAGTTCAATGACCCTCTTTGTAAAGAACACAGAATGGCTTCACAAGGAAGGGTGGGGACGGTGCCATCGGGGAACCTCCTGCCTGTCTATGCAAGTAGACAGGAAAACACCACAATGGCTCCCATGTCTGGGAAGTGTGTGTGTGTGAACGGCTGTGTCTCTCAGCGAAGCACGCATGCTCTCGGCATTCCCGCAGTCAGATGGCTGGCCTTCCCCAGTGTCCAGAGTAGGCATTTGATCTGGGGCACGCTGGCCCTGGGACCCAGTCTCTAGCCAAGACCAAGTCAGTGCAGCGTCCTCAACACAACAGCTCCATCTATATGGGAGACAGCATGAAAACCCCAGGCCTACGGTGCATAAAAATGCACACTTTAAATTACATCAGTGTGTTGTTATCGCAACAACACTATTATACCTTAAAGTCCCTTGGAAAATTGTGCAACTAAACTCTATTTGTTGCTGTTAATACTCACTTAAAAAAAGTCGGACTAAATATTAACTTTTTAAATAAAACTTTAAAGACATCCCAGAATAGTGTTTGCAAAACTTCATCTTGATTAAGAGTTGGAGCAACTCTTAAGAGGAAATATTCAGGTGCCAGTGGTTCACACCTGTCATCCTAGCTACTCAGGACAATGAGATCTGAGGATCACAGTTCAAAGCCAGCCCAGGCAGGAAAGTCTGTGAGACTCTGATCTCCAATAAACTACTCAGAAAAGGATGGAAGTGGCACTGTGGCTGGAGCCCTAGCCTTGAGCAAAAGAAATTCAGGAACAGCACCCATGCCTTGAGTTCAAGCCCCAGGACTGGCCAAAAAAAAAAAAAAAGAGAGAGAGAGAGAGAGACAGAAGAAGGAAGGAAGGAAGGAAGGAAAGAGGGAAGGAGGAAAGGAGGGAGGAAGGGAGGGAGGATCAAGGAACATCATCACCTGTCAGTTGCTTAAATCTGACACGTGAGTGACATTCCTGAGGCCCCGCCCCCGGCCTGCAGTCCCTTGGAAGCCACTGAAGTCAGGAGAGCTACAGTGCAAGCCAGGGCTGTGGCAGCTGCTCCAGTACCTGACTGGTGTCCACAGGAACAGGGGTGAAGGCGGCCTGGGTGAGGGAGACGGTGGGGCCCAGCAGGTCTCGCGTGTACGTCCTTTCTTGCTTGTATTCTCGGCTGTGCTCCACTTTCAATTTTTCTTTTGGAAGAACAGCTTCATAACAAGGCGCGTACCCGGGTGGAGGGAGGAATTTAAATTCTCCATGTCGCCCTCCTAGCAGAAAACGCACCCTGAAAAGGAAAACAACGCATTTCAGGGCCAAGTGCGTCTTTGGGGCAGGCCAAAGTTTCCTAGCTAACAAAACAGAAAATCATCGATACAAAAAAACGTGCTTTATCAGAAGCCAGGTTGTTTCCCTCAGTATAATAACATCACCAGCTTAGAATCACATAAAAGGTAAAACAGGAGGGTGTTAAACTGATCAGAAGAGAAAAGACATGAACCAGGCCAGTGAAGACCAAGCTAGAGCTAGGAGAAGCCCCTTAAAGCCCACACGCCATATCCATGTAAGCGAGCTCACAGAACTGCTCGCTCAACATCCCCAGACAAAGGAAGATATGACCTCAGCACCTGTATGCTTCAAAACCACAGGGCAGGTCTAGGTATAAAGAAGAAAAAAACACCTATTTTCCAGTGTCCAAGTTCACGTGTCCTGAAAGCGGGCTCGTGCTGAGGAACTCAAGCAGCCTTCTTTATTTTTGCTCATTTTCAACTACGATCAACTTCCAGAAATACCTGGAACATCACCCTCCTTTCAGCACCAATAATGTCGTCTGATTGCCACTGAATAAGACATACTTTTGAAACAGTTAAGTGATCGTGATTTCTTGGAGGCAACTGGCTCACTAGAAAACAAATTCAATTCTTTTTCCTTTTCCTTATTAATCCCTTTCCTAATTTGAAAGCTTCTAAATTGAAAGCTACAGACCTCCTCCCCCCCCCACCCCCCAAAAAAAATAAGAATAGAAAGGAAAGGTTGGAATAAATGAAAGTGGAAGGGAATAAAATTTTAAAAAGCAAAGAACAAAGAACAAAAAGGAGAAATAAAAATTACTCAGAAACCTATAGAAAGAAGCACAATTTGCATAAATACTAGAAAAGGTAATTTCTATATGATATTTCATGATCACTCAGCACTTACTTTTGTAATGAGGGATCATGCCAGGAGGAGATGTGACTTTTTTTTTTTTTTTTTTTGCCAGTCCTGGGGCTTGAACGCAGGCCTGGGCGCTTCCCTGAGCTCCTCATATCAAGGCTACCACTCTACCACTTGAGCCACAGCGCCAATTCCGGCCTTTTCTGCTTATGTGGTATTGAGGAACCAAACCCAGGGCTTCAGGCATGCAAGGCAAGTGCTCTAACATTAAGCCACACTCCCAGCCATTGTGACTTTTTTTTGTTTTGGTCGGTCATGGGGCTTGAACTCTTGGCCTGGGTGCTGTCCCTGCGCTCTTCAGCTCAAGGCAAGCACTCTACCACTTGAGCCACAGCGCCACTTCCTGTTTTCTGGTGGTTAATTGGAGATAAGAGTCTCACAGACTTTCTTGCCTGGGCTGGCTTTGAACCACGATCCTCAGATCTCTTGTGACTATTTTTAACAAGCAAAATAAGGACACAGTCAGCAGGACTGAGGGAGTCACATTCAGGCAGACACAAAAACACAACAGAGGGCAGGGTGTTTCCATACTGTGACAGACCATCACACATTCAATCATTTTCACTACCCCTGCCCCTGAGGGAAGAAGGAAGGCCAGAGGGGAGGCATGGGAAGAGAGAAAGCCACAGAGACCCAGCAGGTCAGTTGGGTGCAGGCAGGGAAATTCAAGGTGAGCCATAGGTAAACCTCGTCCCCAGAAAGCACATCCATTTCTGCCCAGTGAGGTCATGAGGGCTGGAATGGGACAAAAGGAACCAACCAAAACCCACAGGAGCAAACAGGTGGTTTCTTCACAGTACTGTCCATGCCCCCTTATGGAACTTAAGACATGGTCCTGGACTATTTCAGGATACACACTCCCAGCTAGACCCTGGGATGGATAGGCAGGCCAGGCACGGGTCCCCTCGGGAGAGGACCTTCCAAGTGAACCTTCCCTCTTCTTCCTGAGAAGAAGCAACACGGCCCCTGGGCAGATGCCACCTCCCAGGAGGGAGGAACAGAGGCGAAAGAAGCAATGTGAAGCCAGGCATGGTCCTCTGTGCAAATACGAGTAGAACCAGACCCTGGACCAGGGGCACACTCACTTGATGCCTGCAGAGAAGCTGACCACGGGAAAGAAGAGGCCGTCAATGTTGAAATTCTCAAACATCCCTTGAACGGGTTGTCCATTGATGCGGAAGGAGATGCTGGGGGCGCTCAGATCCAAACAGCAGCTGATGACATCGTCAGTCCTCAGCAGGTGCTGGTTGGGGGAGCTGACCGTCCGGGCCACGCAACCTATCACCAGGGAGACACAGGGAGCTCACATTGCAGCCACGGCAAGAGTTGACAGCACCAAGCTGACAGCCCCGACGGACCAGAGCACACAGCCGACCCAGTCAACCAAGTCTGGAATGAATGGAAACTAATGTTACTTGTGAGCTAAACTCATGATCAAAATAACGATGATGATGATGATGATGATGATGATGATGATGATGATGATGATGATGATGATGATGATGATGATGATAAGTGGCTTTGATTTGGGGAACTGTGCTGCTTCTTTGGAAATAGACCTTCTACTAGGTAGACATTTCTGTGTGTAAGCAGACGATGTCTGATCATAGAAATTATCCTGCCCATTATTATGAGGTTGTGAGCGGACAATTTCCAGGATGAGATCTGACTTCCAATAGCTACCTTGCCAACGTGCACAACCACTGGCCAGTAGTTATCTTCTTTGAACCTTGATCTTTTTATGTTGATGGTTATGATAGTGTTTGCTATACTGGGTATTACTTCAGAGTGCTCTATTTGTTAAGTAAGCATTCTACCACTTGAGCCACATCTCTAGCTCTTTGTGGTTTTGGCATTTATGCTCACAATTGCTGAAACAGCAACCCTCCTATTTATGCTTCCTGTGTAGTAGGATTATAGACATAGACCACCATGCCTAGGTTTTTACTGGTTGAGATGGGGTCTCATGTACTTTTATCCAGGATTCCCTTGAACCATAATCTGCCAATCAGGAACAACTGAGTAGCTGGGAGTACAGGGATGAACTTGAACTTCCATGCCTTGATTTCTAATAACTAGAGCACCAAATACTTTCTAGAATTAGTACCATGATTGAATCATGGTTTACAAGTAACACAGTCTTTGGCACAGTGAGCACTTCATGCCAGATCCTCTCTCCAATACTAAGTCCTCCCTGCTCTGTGCATTCAACATAAAAGTGAAGATAATGAGAGCAAAATCCTATGTCATTTGTTCTCACAGTGTACTGTTTGTTCTGAGACAATCATATGCCAATTTGCTTTTGTTTCATAATTGAATTTATTTTATGTGAGATCACAGTTGGCCTTGTAATAGAGCAGGATAGGACGAGACGCATGAAAATGATATTTGATTAGTGTCATTTCGTGCCCTGGCCAGCCAAGGATCTGAACCCATTCCTGACTCTATCAGAAGTCATTTGCCAATGAATGCCAACACCAGGGGCATCGGCTTCTCACAGCCTGGGAAGAAGGGAAGGGCAGGTGTCCCCCTCAAATACACATGTAGACAAGCCCAGACATACCCCTCAATTCAAACCAAGACAAAAACAGATCTCACAGTGTATACTTTGTACCTCCACAGCACCTCTTTTTACACCTAGCATGCCAAGGGTTCTATAGGCAACTTATTTGAAACACTAGTGATAAAAGCTATCTACTTGGGGGGACAAAAAAGGACATGTTTTAATTTTACTGATGTTCAAACTTGCAAGTAATACAGTGCTTTAAAAATATAGAGGTAGCTTGAGCTTGAAAAAAAGAGGTAGTAGCCAGGTGCTGGTGGCTCACGCCTGTAATCCTAGCTACTCAGAAGGCTGACATCTGAGGACCACGGTTCAAAGCCAGCCCGGGCAGGAAAGTCCATGAGACTCATATCTCCAATAAACCAATAGAAAACCAGAAGTGGCACTGTGGCTCAAGTGGTAGAGCGCTCACTTTGAGCTGAAGAGCTGAGGAACAGTGCCCAGGCCCAGACTTCAGACCCCATTACTGACAAAAAAAAAAAAAGAAGAGGTAGCTTAAAAAAAAAAACAACAACCATGTAGCGTATAGAAGGTCTCTTTGTTTGTTCCAAGATGAATATGAAAATGTTATTATTTTAGCTACTATATGGAAAATAAGGGTTTACTGTCCCCAACACTTTGGTCAGGGATATGATTAATGCCAATCCTAACTACTGCTAACACTGTCCATAAAACGCTGCTTTGCAATGCCTAGAACAAACAGGAAGGACGGAGAAGGCCACTGGTGAGGTCACACACGGAGGTCATGGATGGACAGCGCTCCCAGTGTTGAAGCCAATGACAGCATCAGGACAGTGCATTTATGTAAAGCCATAGTGTGACCTCTCAGGGGTCATTTCGTGTTGTATCTGCTGGACAGGGACAGAAAGATGTGTAGATCTTGGACAAGACATCATCTGTCCGTCTTTCCTGTGCCCCTAGGATGTCCTTCCCCTTGCTTCTTCCACATTTAAAATCTCTAAAAGCATAGAGACTTTGCAAACATTTGTTCCCTTTTAAACATCAGGGAGGCCCAAATCACAAGTGTACACAGAGTTTAAATGAGAGAGAATAGATGAAGATTTATTTTGACAGCTATGATAGTATTTGCTATACTGGGTATGACTTCAGAGTTCTCTGTTTGTTAAGCAAGCATTCTGCCACTTGAGCCACATCTCTAGCTCTTTGTGTTTGGGGCATTCATGCTCACAATTGCTGGAACAGCAATCCTCCTATTTATGCTTCCCGTGTAGTAGGATTACAGGCATAGACCACCATGCTTAGGTTTTTACTGTTGGAGATGGGGTCTCAAGTACTTTGCTTAGGATTCTGAGCCAGGCCCTGATTCTAAGAACTATGTCCACTCTCTCCAGTGTCTAAATGGTCACGGATAAAACATCTGCTGTCTCCTAGAAATCGCTTACACTAGGAACTCTAAACCCTGTATCAACCATTAAGAAGAAACGAAATGGGGAGGCCAGGCCTGGTGGTTCAGGCATGTAGTTCTGGCCATCTGGGAGGCAGAGGTCATGAGATCATGGTTCAAGAACAGCCTGGGTATCAAAGTTCACAAGACACCATCTCAACCCATGGCTGGAGAATGAGCCTGTGTAATGCCAGCTACTGGGGAAGCACAGTGGCTGGGCACAGTGGCACATGCCCGTCATCCTTGGTGACAAGCAGCAGCTGGGACCAGCCCCCACAGGGGGGTGGGGGTGGGGGAAGAAGGGCTGCCTAAAAGAATCACCAAGGCAAAAAAGGGCTGGACGCATGGCTCAAGTAGAGGATTCCTGCCTAGTAAGTCGTGGCCTTAAGCTCAAGAGGAGAGAAGGGAGGGAGAGAAACCTACTATGTCTTCCAGTACCAAGATAGGCAGGGCCATCCCAAGACTAAATTCGAAATGCAGCTCTATGCACTATCATAATAGCTAAACAGCTCCAACCAACGCAAGAGCCAAGCTTCTCAGTCGTCCAAACTGTAACTCTATGAATCAGAGCAAAGAGTCCTATTTGTACTACCTCACGGTATTCATGTTTCATACACCTTCGACCACAGAGCCCGAGAGGCAGAAGCTGGTGGCATGAATTATACATTTCCTTATTTTTCTAAGCAAAGTGCTATTTCATTATGAGTAGACTCTACCTGGAGCTTTGTAAGTTGCTGGTTCTAGCCTTTCCCTTCTCTTGCAGAAGGCTGGAGTAGCTGACTTCTCCCTGTTACTGTCCAGGGTTTGTGTTTGTACTTTGCTTGCAGTAGAAGCTAGATCTTTGCACATGCCAATTAGAGCAAGTTGGACATACACACCCATACACACACACACACACACACTTTTTTGGCAAGCTCACCCATGCATTGGAATGTCACTTCTTACATACATTGCTCGGGAAAGCAATCTACCCCCTTGGAGACGTGCAATGGTGCGGACACCTCTTCCTTCTGCCCTACTGAAATGCTGCTTTTGATTTCTGGATAACAAACAATCCCCAAAGAAGCCATGCCAACAACTTTCAGAGACGCCCCACCATGTCCCTCCCGAAACACGAGAGCAACAGAGACCGCGCCTACCTGCCCAGAGCTGAAGGCCGTCGAACCCGTAGGAGAAGAGGTCGTCGCCCACTCCGTTGCCGCCCCATTCCTCGCCCCCTCCGGGGTAGGGGGAGTAGCCCTCGGTGGAAGCCCAGCCCACCCGCAGGTGGGTGGCCTCGGCCGTCACAAAGGGTTCCGTGTGGTCCACCATGAGCTCATAGTACCATTTCTTATACTGAGCGGATCCTTCGCTGACGCCCAGGAAGATATTGGGCCTCATGCTTTCAAGGAGACAGGAAGAGCATGTGAGGAAAGGCCAAACCAGAACACCTACCACTGAACGTGAGTCCCAAACCCACATTCCTTTATTTTTTTTTATTTTTTTTTGCCAGTCCTGGGGCTTGAACTCAGGGCCTGGGCACTGTCCCTGAGTCTCTCTATGCTCAAGGCTAGCCCTTGAGCCACAGCACCACTTCTGGCCTTTTCTGTGTATGTGGTACCAGGGAATCGAACCCAGGGCTTCATGCATGCTAGGCAAGCACTCTACCACTAAGCCACATTCCCAGCCCAAACCCACATTGCTTTAAGTGCTATAGAACCATTGTGACAATCACTCAGGTGGGACACAGTGCAGCCTGTGTCCCCTATCAACTTCAACAATGGCTCCTTGCTTTGGGGTGAACTTGGAAATGCCATGCAAGAATCTAATGTGATTTTTTTTTTCTTAGCCACTCTTCAATTAATGATACTTTCTGTCTTTAATCAAATGAAAGCACAAAATGAAACACTTTTTTTTTGGGGGGGGTGCCAGTCATGGAGCTTGAACTAAGGACCTGGGCACTGTCCCTGACCTTCTTTTCTAGAGCTATAACACTTTGAGCCACAGCTCCACTTCCGGTGTTTTGGTGGTTAGTTGGAGATAAGAGTCTCACAGACTTTCCTGCCTGGGCTGACTTCAAACTGTGATCCTCAGATCTCAGCCTCCTGAGTAGCTGGGATTACAGGCATGAGCTACCAACACCCAGTTTATCAGAGAGCTTTGTGTCACATGGGGCGTGAGCTGAAGTAGGCCATATTGCCTGTGGTAGAACCCACGCAGATAGTGAGGGATGTTACTGTCTATATTTTGTGGGGAGCAGAAGAATTTTTAGCAAGTTGCATTTCATTCATCTTCAGGAGGCATTGATACCCTGTGGGAATCCCAGGCTTAAAGGAGAAGGCAGGGGATATCACTCATTAACTGCAGGTGTGCTACCGAGCCAGGAACAAAGTGGAAAGTCAGTCACATTTAAAAACATACTGTGGACAGATACACCTAACTGCTCATTTTTGTTTAAGACAGGTGTGAAACCCCTGGCATCCTAGCTCTCCTCAATGAATGTTAAATGCCCGAAAAGTAGTAAAATGACTGGAGGTATCATTCTATGAGCTATTTGTGTAACCTATTATATTTTGGACACTTAAGTGTGTGTGTGTGTGTGTGTGTGTGTACACGCGCGCACGCACACGGGCGTGCGTACATGCATGCGTGCGTGTGCCAGTCCTGGGGCTTGGACTCAGGGCCTGAGCACTGCCCCTGAGCTTCTTTAGCTCAAGGCTAAAGCATTCTACCACTTGAGTCACAGCTCCACTTCTGGCTTTTTCTGTAATTGGAGATAAGAGTCTCATGGACTTCCCTGCCTGGGCTGGCTTCAAACCACAATCCTCAGATCTCAGCCTCCAGAGTAGCTAGGATTATAGGTGTGAGGCACCAGCACCTGGCTTAGAAACTGAATTTGTAAACCATATGTAGTGCTGATCTTGAAAGATGCTGAAGGACATCATCTTCAGCTATTTCTAAGAAGGCAAAAAACCTAATTACCTACAGCTAGGAATGTCAGTCTGTTAGTATAGAAGCTGCAGCTTCTCCATTCACACAGGAACCAAAGTTCTCACACCCATTTGTGATAAAGCCATAGCTTGCTTGGTTCATCTACTGTTATTATGAACCTATCAGCTTAATTCTTTAAAAAAGTACATCTATTATTTCCTGGGGAAATAGAATTCTATAAAACCACCGACCAGCTGCTCTCCTAGCCGCAGAGCTAAACCAAAAGCACATTAGCTGTTCCCTAGCTCTGGCCCGGCACAGATGTGGCTACCTGCTGACATGATTCACCAGACGGGTCTGCAACAACAGGTCTCTTCCTGGCAGGAGATTGTCACAGATGAGGTGCTGGTTCGATCGCACAGCGACCCCATGGCACACGCAAAGCGAGCACAGGACATCCAGGACCTGGAATGAGAAGCCACCTTTCAGATCCTGGCACCCACAGGCCTTCCCACAGAGCCAATGCATCCCCTCCGGCCAGTGAACAGGAGTCCCTGCTATCCTTCACCCAGATCAGCACCGAGAGCAGACCTGCCCCACAAGCGGGCTGCGGACCCCACACAGGACTTTTCCACCATAGCGAAGATGAGACACACCCGTGAAAAACTCAACGCGTCTTTGATAAGTTTTCTTCTTTTAAAGACAGATTTTTGGTGGAGATTTAACTGCTACATAGAAACATTAACAAACTGTAAGCACAGGTACAGTGGTGTGTGTGTGTGTGTGTGTGTGTGTTGAGCATTAATTGATACCAATCTTTTCTTCTAGCTCTTTCAAGTATACAGCGCGTGGCTGTTACACTTTAAATGACTCCAGGATGCGCTCGTGGAAATAAAATGGTCTACTCACTTTGTGGTTTCTTCCGTGCTTATCTAAAAGTGAGATGATGGATTTGATGTGTCCTTCTTTAATTATATTTAGTGCTTCAGGGCTTTCCACGAGCACACAATGTAGCACTTCGAGAATGCCTGCGGGTAAAACAAAGAGAAGGAGAGAGATGGCTGACCGGTCTTCCTTCTTCACTCAGCAAACTGTGTGCACTCTGTCCAACATATCTGATTATCTTGTACTCAACGTCTGTTGCAGGACACTCTGATGAGGAGTCATGGGGTAGGGGTGGGGGGTGAGGAGGCTTGCCAGACATGATGTCCAAACATGATGAAGTCCCAGAGGAGGTAGGCAAAGGGAAATACCAAGATACCCTTTGGCTGAGGAGGCGGTAACTCAGCCTGGCTAGAAGCAGCATCTAGACATGGCTTTGAGAAGGGCATTCACTTCCATGCTTTCTGGGAGTCCAGGAGGGAGGCGTGAGTGCAGTCTTGTGAGGTGCACTCTCCCAGTGTGCCAGGGCACGGGAGCTGAGGGCCGCTTATGAAGCTTCTTGGCATAAAATATTTTTAAAAAACCGTAATAATGCATCTCGATCCAGGGAAATCATTCTCTTCTGCCTCAGATGTACAGTCACTGTAGAAAATGGACCTTTTATTTGCCAAACACAAGACATGTATAAAATGCAAAATAAAATGCAGCCATCACAAAAAGATATAATAATATACCTTTCCTTGTCTTGGCATTTAAAATGAGGAGAGAAAATACATCTCATTAGCACATTGTTTCACGTGAATGTAAAAGGCCAAGGGAATGTGCCTGCCCTTTCTGCACAGCAAGCCTCCTCCCTGCCAGCTCTATGCACCATCAGCCCCGTTAGCCACAAGTCCTAACATGGGGATAGACGTGGTCTCTCTCTGCAATCAAACCAAACTGGGGAGACCCTTCTAGAGTCCCGGCATGCAGAGCTTGTTTTCCTGGATGGGACAGAGTTCATTTCATGAAGAGACAATTCGGACGTCATTCTTCATCGCTGTCACCAATTACACCAGACCCAAGTCCCAGTCCGCTACCCATGTGACGCCTGTGAATTTAATTTCTCCACTTACGACATTAGCTGTTGAAATGGGAACACACATTCAGTTTCAAAAGTAACCCCCCAAAATCTTGAAATTCAGTTTGGTATTGTTCAAATCCAGCAGCTTGTTTTCAACAAGCCCATGACAAATAAAACTCAATGAGAGCCAACAATAACAATATAAAAAGGCAACAAGTAAGTTACAGAACTTCTATCAAGGTGAAATAAAATAATCTCACTCACTGTGAGCTAACATAAAGAGAAAATGCAATCAGGGAAAGGGGTGGGTCTACACTTCACGTCTATCAAGGTAAGATAAAGTTCTCTCGTTGTGAACTAACAAAAAGAATAAATGGAATCGGGGAAAGCGGTGGGTGGGTCAGGTGGTGTTTTCTTGAGTTTGATTAGAAATCTATGAATGGAGTTACTACTGCCTTCCCAAAGGAGGTCCTTAGGGGGCGCCTTTGTCCCTTGCATCCAGCATGGATGAGGTTTCTAGAAGAAAGAGAATCCTCACCACACACCAGACCTATTGTGGCCCTCACCTTGCACTTTACACCACATGGAAGGGTGAGCACTGAATTGCTGTTGGCCACAACCCACTTGGCTTATGTTATTTTATTACAACATCTCAAACAGACCCAGATATTCACCTTCTACAGAAAAAGTTAACCAGGCCCTGCTATGGATTTACCATTAAGAATAGAAGAAGACCAACAAATAAAAGGCCAAGAGCAACGGACTGTCCTGACAAAACAAACAAATAAAAACACCCTTGAAGATCCAGAGCAAGTACAAAACCAAATACAAGAGAAAAGATGCAGGACTAGATTCTGGAAATGGACGGCATATATCACAAAATGTGCAGTGGGCATATGAGAAGGATTTCCTGTTTTTCTCATATTTAGCATAGTCTGACAGAAGGCTTCCAGAATTTAGGGCTTCCTATTAAAGTTTTTTAAATTAATTCTTCCTGGTCAGATCCAACAAAAGATCACTTACTTCATTTTTTTAAAAAACTGTTTTTACTTTTCTCTCGGAGCCTGACAATATGCCAGAGAAATTTTATTTTTGACCGTCACATTCAGTTGCAAATTTGCTGTTTGAGGTTAAGAAAAAATAATCCTATGGAAAATACTGAAAGACTCATTGTTTAATTTTCAAAATAAAGAATAGCTGTATTAAATTGTGTGTGCACTTAAATTATACTGTGATTTGCCTTGAACTCGAGTAAGAAATGGGAAATTAAATGATACTTACTAGGGATTATAATGCAATACTTGAACTAAAGGTGATTTGACTACCAGTAATAAATATATTGAGTAAACCCAGAACTGACAAAAGCAAATACAGTTTTCTGAGACTCAGAAAAAATGAAAGTATAAAAGCTGGGAAGATTTTTATAAGAGTATTACTGAAATGGAAGAATTAAAAATATTCTAATAATTGTCAAAAAAGACACAAAAACTAGTAAAACAATTACTTCCACAAGTCATCATAAATAATTTTAGGGAAAATTTTAATATCATGGAGTTATATTATAGTGTAAATTATAGGAGCAGATACAAAATTGGATATAGATTATGACTACAGTCATGTAAGCTATGCTATTTCTTAAGTATATGTCTCATAAAAGCCTTGAAGCTGATATATAAAAATCACAGTTATTGCTGAATAAAGTATACTTCTTGTTGACTATTTCACAAAATCTACTAAATGAGCATGTATAACTTTCAGAATAAACATATCTAATATCCAAAGGTACTCAATTCAGACAGGCTTGTCAAGAAGCCTGCTTTCCTGACAGCAGATGAGCATATATAACATACATATATATGCCTGGCTTTTCTCTACAGAGTACATAATTCTCACTAGCCTTGATCCAAGCCACAGGAAGGCAAGGGGGGAAGGCTCCATTCACTGTGGGCCCCTCAGAAAAGCAACACTGGGACCAGTCAGAGAAACCCCATAGCGAGAGGCTCCCAGGCAGGATCACCGCACGCGGCCTCTGGAATTAAGTCATTGCAGCCACAGGTTCGGCCACCCTGTGGCACACTTGGGAGCCTAAATTCTTTGCAGTTTCTGGGGCTGGGCCTTCTAAGCACCCCTAGAGCTCCCTGAAGGATGCACAAGTAAGAAAATGGGCTGAGAACACATGTGAGCAAAGCGCCATGCTGAGTGCCAAAGCTAGGAGGGAGAAGCTGGGAAATGACTAAGAAAGCGGGGACCGCAGGCCAGAGGTCTCCAGAACAATGAGAGGAGAATATTCCTGAACACAGCCAGCCTAGTTCCTGAACACTGCCTAGTCAGCCTGGGTGTGGACATGAGAAGAGGCTGCTTCTTCCTTTGTTCTCTCATGCAGGGTGGTCCCGCACGCAGATGGGAGCCAGAGGCTCTCAACAAGTCGTCTAACCACACTGGGCTCCACCGTCCACCTCTGTAATGCAGTCTCTGTGGGCCTGGAGGTCGCTGGGCAGAGAACATGGCAGGCAGGGCACGAAGGAGGGGGTCAGGATCACAGTCATACTGTGCCAGCACCTGCTGGGACATTATGGTTGCAAAAATAATAACGATAATAATACCAGCAACAAAGGGATGTGAAGGTGGGGTGGAGGGAAAAGCATCCCACCAGGAAGAGCATCCCAGCAGCCAGAGGTTCTGCGATGAGCAATGGACAGGGAGGCAGGCCCGTGGGAAGCTAGGGATATTCAAGATAAGTCAGCACAACAAAATGCAATACACGTGCCAGGCGCTGGTAGCTCATGCCTCTCATCCTAGCTACTCAGGAGGTTGAGATCTGAGGATCACAGTTCACAGCCAGCCCAGGCAAGAAAGTCTGTGAGACTCTTATCTCCAACAAACCACTCAAAAAACTGGAAGTGGCGCTGTGGCTCAAGTGGTAGAGCACTAGCCTTGAGCTGAAAGAGCTCAGGGTCAGCGCCCAGGCCCAGAGTCCAAGCCCCACGACTGACCAAAAAAAATTCAGTATGTTCATTAACGTAGAAGACCTTGGGGAGAGAAGCACAAAGCAAGAAGGGCAGGGAGGTAGAACTGCAAGGGACCGGACACCAGAGACCACAGGAGAGCAGAGTCTCAAACATGGTGGCAGCCTGGCCACATAGACAGAGGGTTTGGTCAGTGTGAAAGAATGCCGTGAAACACCCCAGGAGGAAAGGGGCGCCTCCTCCTGGGTACCAGCATTATTAGAGGGGGAAAAAGTCATACAAAGGAATCAAGCCACGGTTTGAGTTAGCACAGGACACTGCCAGGCTAGTTCCAACGTTCAAAGGTCCAGGTCAAAGGGGGTCTGGGGACGTTCTCTCTTCTGTTTCACTAAACTAGCAGTGGTGAAGGGATTAGAGGAAGAATCCCAGCGGTGTGTAAAACGTGGCCTCGTGAATAGATCTGATGCAGACATCGCTACCCAAGCCCGCACACTGCCTGTGCTATTCTACTACATACATGAAATTGCCTGTGCACAGACAGGCAGGAAGGACCCCAGGTGGGCACAGTGGTCAGTTGGGCACCGGGACCAACCAGCAGAAACTTCTACTTGGAGCCAATGAGATAGAGGCCTACTCTTCTTTTCCTTCAAAACAAGCTGTGCCCACCCAGGTGAAATCACAGGCGGTGAAGAATGAAGCAGGTCTGCCGGGCTGCTGTCTAAAGTACCACCAAGCAAGAAGATGTGCTTGTTTGTTTAAAATGGGCATCAATTTGAAGTCAGGGAATGAGTTTGGTTTCCATTCAAGATCAGCTGCCATGTGAACTTGGTTGCCTTTCTGTTTTTGTTTTTGTTTTTTTTGGTCCAGTTGTGGGGCCTGAACTCTGGGCCTGGGCGATGTCCCTCAGCTCTTCAGCTCAAGGCTAGCGCTCTACCACTTGAGCCACAGCGCCACTTCTGGCTTTTTTCTTTTTGCTTATGAGGTGCTGAGGAATCGAACCCAGGGCCTCAGGCATGCAAGACAAGCGCTCTACCACTCATCCACCTTCCCAGCCCCTTGGTTGTCTTTCTGTAAACAGGGGCTCACCCTTCCACCCACAAAATCCAAGTTATTCTACATACAGTTTGTACATCTCACTCAAATGCAGATAGAAAAAATATATAACATTAATATTTGATTACATAAAGACTTAAAATAGCAATCATAAGAAGTGTAGTGCCAAGCCAAATTGGAAACATAATTGCACATGCTTGGAATTTTTTATACTGGTTTTTAAGCTAAGGAAGAAAATAAACTCATTAAATCTTGAGTCACATAAAGCCGCAAAGAGAAAAAAGTGACAGGGGTTAAAATTAAAATAGAACACAGTCTGGTAAAATCAAGGAAGGGAGAGAAATATTAACAAAAAATGCAAGTTTGTGGGGAGTGGTGACTCACTCCTATAATCCCAACCACTCCAGGTCATGAGATCCAGAGGATCATGATTCAAGGCCAGTACAGGCAGTAAGGTTCAATATCCACCATCTCCAAAATAACCAGCAAAAAGCAAGAGCAAGGGTGTGGCTCAAGAAGTAGAGCACCAGCCAAGCCAAGCAAGCTCAGAATCCCGAGTTCAAACCCCAGTGCCACAAAAAACAAAGGAATATGTATTACATTCTTACTTCATATACAGAATAATAGAAAAATCATGGATATATATATGTATATATACATGCAAGATAAGAAAAAAGATACTTTAGTGGAAAATGAGTATGAGTCAAAAGCCTCCTAGGTAAATTGGAAACAGAACTCATTCCGCGAGGGATGCAATTATAATGCTCAGTGTCAATTTAGTCAGGTTTCAGATGATTTGTGCTTAGTGTTGGAAGTCCTCGCTTTAAATGGAAGATCAAATAAACTAAAAGAGGCACTAGTGCTCATGCCTGTAATCCTCGCTACTCAGGAGGCTGAGATCTTTGAGTTGTGGTTCAAAGACAGGCTGGGTAGGAAAGTCTATGAGAATCTTATCTCCAATGAACAACCAAAAAGCTGGAAGAAGTAGAGCTGTGGCTCAAGTAGGAGAGCACTAGCCTTGAGTGACAGAGTTAAGGGACCATAATGCCTAAGACTGAATTCAAGCCCCAGTACCATCACAAGTCCCAGGAACATCACACAAAAAAATAAAAGACAGTTCATCATATAAGTGACAAGTGAAATTCCACGCTGCACTGATAATTGTTTGTATAAACGGTGACACCTCAACAGCTCACAGAACTCAGAGTACTCAGAATCAGAAGCATCAGTGCTGTGAGATTTCCGGCATTGCGATGAACCTCATGGTTTGGGGTTTTCATGATTCACTCACATGCTGCAAGTGTTTTAGACTTTGAAAAACATTTTAAAAAGAAAACAGATGGAAAAAAATGCATGACTATTCACGAACGTGAAATCTTATTCCGTAACGAAGTCCATCACCGCAGCCAAAGGGGCTCTGATGCCCTGGCCTGTTCTAGCGCGAGGCATTCATACCCAGCCATCAGACTGTGACCTCTGCCAGCCCAGGCCTGGCTGCGTCTACTTCCCTTTATACCCAGTGCCCGCAGCCAAAGAGGAGAAACAGACTGAAGGAACGATCACAGGAAATGAATTAAAAACCCTCTTCAGCCCCATGAAGCCGAGACTTTTCTTCTCAACCTGAAAAGGGTGGGAATTTCTTTCATCTCCAGAACTATTTTCTAGAAAAGTCATTTGCTCTCCTGCTAATCCCAGAGCTTGGAGAGAAGCGCTGTCATAAGGATCAAGATCTCAGATAACTCGGGCGCTTCCAGTGCCTGTTCTTTCTATTAAAGAAAAAACGTTCCATTTCATTTAGAGTTTTCTTGGAGGGATTTTTTCCTCCCCATGTTTCCTTACTGCTGGTAAAATACAACAAAACATAGGGATCCCTCAAAGTCCAGGCTGTCACTTGTTCTCTTTTATTTTTTGCCCAGCTATAACATAATGCTTGGTGGAGAACAGAAACCAGTGTATGGGCTCCTCAATCAGTAGCTTCTAAGTAATAATACTTTATTTCAGATATTTCAAAAGGATTTTTTTAACTGCAGTTTCCCAACCTTCAGTAGATAATCCATTAGCTTACAAGATAACTTCTGAATGTGTGTGTGTGTGCGCGCGCATGCGCGCGCGCTGGTACTGGGGCTTGAACTAAGGGCCTCACGCTCTCCCTTGGCTTTTTCACTCAAGGCTGGTGCTCGACTGGATTCTTGGTGGTTAATTGGAGATCAGAGTCTCACAGACTTTCTGCCCGGGCTGGCTTGGAACCTTGATCTTCAGATCCCAGCCTCCTGTGTAGCTAGGATGACAGGCATCAGCCTCTAGCTTTGACTAATTTACGTGACTTGATAACCCAGGATCATTATGCAAAAACCATTCATCCTTGGAATATGTTGTAGAAGATTACAGTAGAGACTCCCAGGGCCTGATAGCTACTGTACTCAGCAGCTGTCACAGATGATTTCCTTCACACAGTTTCCATTGTCATTTAGTTTCTCCTCCAGCGCAGGTGTACGATGACCTGGGAATAGCATGATAGCCTTTTTAGGAAAATCCAAAACTTTGATTCTAGAACTAACCTGAGCTTCTCCAAGGCTCTCCCTGGTGAACGGCTTCTTTCTCCCTGCCATAAGTGATATGTGAACACTCAGTCCCTGCAATCTGTTACACATGATGTCTCTCTCAGGCCTAGCAGATGTCAGAGAACAGCGCAATGAAGCTTCCTCTTTCTAACCATCAGCTCACACGTAGCTGGTGACTGAGAAGGAGAAGGAGGAGGAGGAGGAGGGCATCCCAGAACACAAGATTCTGAAACAGACCACTGCTGGCCAGACTATTACTAGGACAGATTATTAACTGTGCTTGTCTTTGAAAAAAGAATGGCAAGTTGAAAACTGTTTGAGAGATAGTAGTGAGAACTCTGGGAGTATTAAAAGATGTGATCATTTCCTGTGCTAGGAGTCATACTGCACGCAAACGTTAGCATCTGCACCTCCCCAAAGATTCCTCCCACCTCACCCCAGGGCGGGTCTCTGCACCAGGATGGCTAGTAAGAGAGGGGATCTCACCCAGGCCCAGGAAGCGGAGGAAAGAAGCACAGCAGGTCCCAGACGAAGACGGCTAGTCAGGCAAAATGCTGGGGGAGCAGACAAAATGCAGCTCATCCAGAGTCCCTGCTCTCCGCCAGATCCCTTGTTTTGCCTTTGCAATTCACTCTGGCTTAGAGACACATTTATGCTCTTAGCCTGAGACGATAAAGAAATCATCTCCCTGCACCCACCCACAAAAAGTGGAGAGTGGTTGCTTTTCACACAGTGATCAGATACTGGAATACACACAGCTTTATACACTTGGGACACAGGTCATCTCTCAAAGTCACAGAAACACATGCATGTACACACACATGTACCCACACATGGGCATGCTGAATCATACCATCATAGGTAGCAGACACAGGAGGGCCTCTGAGCAATTCCTCCTCCTTCCTGTTCAAGCCATGCAACCTCACCTTCTACCAGATCCTGTACTTCTTTGCTACGAGATTTTTCCTGACCTCCGTGGCAATAGAGGGACTCAGTCAGCACCCCTAGTCTCAGCACCACCCAGTGCCTAGCACCCAGCTCCCGTGCTCCTTGGGCAAGCTGGTACAGCTACGTGATCTCTGAGAGTGAGTGCTCTCATCACAAAACGAATGAATATTTGAGATGAAGGACATATTAACTCATGTGGACAAGCTATTCTAACTTGTGTAGGTATGTCAGGATATTTGATACCCCATAAATGTCTCTCCTCCCCAGTTCTTAATTTGTGATGCAAAGCTTTAAAAGTCCCTTCGGTGTCTGTCTCATGGGAGTCCCTGTAGATCTCACCGTCACTTTCCCTGTAAATGATTGCTTAACATCATCATGTTTCTCCTATTTCCTAACACTGTGGCCGCTGATCGTTTCTCACCAGTGGTGTTTAGGTGTGAATTTATGGAGCCTTTTAAGAGCACATGAAGGTAGTCAAGGAAATGAAAGCTCAGAAGGCTATGACAACTCAGCTCAGAAGTTCTACTGTGCCCTTAAAAAAGAACCAGAAAACTGAATCCCAAACCACCTAACTACATATACTTTAATCCCATTAATAGTCACACCCTCAGTGAGCACCTTTAAAGAAGCCATGCACTGCTGGCTCCCGGCTGTAACCCCAGAGCCATGGCAAGCTCCGATTGGGAAGATCGCAGTTCAAGGCCAGCGTGGACAGAAAGGGGTCCAAGGTCTCTCCAGATCCCTTCTCAGTAGAAAGCTGGGTGCAGGACCTGCCACCCTAACTACAATGAGAAGCCTACAACAGGCAGCTCAGAACTCAGGCACACACTGGGACAGGAAGCAAGACTCTGTCTCCAAAATAACTAGCATAAGCCATGGCTGGCGTCATGGGTCAGTGGAAGGAGTGCCTGCTTGAGATGCTGAGTTCAAACCTCAGTATGAGATACACACACACACACACACACACACACACACACACACACACACACACACACACACACACACACGAGGAACCTGTAAAGAGACAGCATAGTGTGATGGTTTATTTAGATGTTTTAGATGCCGGCCCCAATGCTGGCTCTGTCCTGGTTCTGAGTCTCTCTTCCACCTGCAAACTGTGTACAACACTGGCATCCTCCCTTCAGGGCTGCTGTGAGAATTAAATGATTAATATTCATACAGCGCACTGTAAGGTCTGCTCCTGGATGGCAAGCAGACTCCACCCTCCTTCCAGCAAAGTCTCTGCCCAGTACCTGTACCTGCGTTACCTAGGCAATTGGCACACCTGGAGGAGGTCACATCTGGACTGGATGTGGCCACACCTTTCCCCCTCCATTCCACCCCACCCCGGCCCCTACCCTAGATAAGGCCTAGCCCAGGGCCAGATGCCCTCTTTCTCAGGCCTTTTCCCAGCCACATGGAGGGCCAACATGGCCTGGTGCTAGCCAGAATAAACCTACCCCTTACTTGAATACCATGTGCATGGTGTGGTTCTTACTCGGCTACCTCTTTTTTTAAAAACCTAACATGCACCAAACAGCACCTGACCCTCACGGCAGACTTGGGACCTCTGCCCTCGGTGCCTGCAGCAAGGCCCCTGCACGGCTGTCTGGCCATCAATGTTAGACTACCCAGACTGGCTTCAGTCCAGTCTCTCCACAACCCTGGGATCTCAGACTCCTAATTAGCTAAGATTACAGACATGAGCCACTAGCGCCTGCACTTTGTATAGCATGCTCATAGTGGCAGACGAAGAATCAAGATGAAAATTAGGGAAAGGAAGGAAGCTGAAAAAACATGGTATCAGTGATCAGCAGACTTGACCCCATGTGACCCTAATCCTCTGGGTCTCTTCCATCTCTCCTCACTTAGCTATTCACAGGTTTTCACACGGAACTCCATGGAGGGCCTGGTGAGTGGGCTTCTCCCTCTTCACCCCACTTCCAACCCCCTGCTCAGTAAGATCAACAGCTGGGAGCATCTGGAAAGCCTGTCAATCACTGAGAAGTCCCGCCCCTGACACATATCTAGAAAGCCTATCACTGAGAACTCCTGCCCCCCACATCTGGAAAGTCTGTCAATCACTTAGAAGTCCCACCCCCCTCCCCCCACATAAATCTGGAAAGCCTATCATTGAGAACTCTTGCCCCCCACATCTGAAAAGCCTGTCAATCACTGCGAAGTCCCGTTCCCCACTGTAGAGAGCTGCGAGAGGCCGCACCTGGAAGATGACACCGGCTTCTGCCCTCCGCCTTCCCGATGGCAAGTGCTCTCTGTGGTAAACAACTCCTTATATGGCTAAGGCAAAGAATCTGGCTTGCTTCCGCGCACCTGAACCTATTGGTGGATCTTACGTGGCGTATCAGGGTTGGCTACCCAGCGGGTACTTAAGGCTGTGGGGAATTTTCCCCGGGGTTGGGGTCAGAAGATTACTCAAAGGTCCTGAATAAACTGCAGAGAGAAGAGCTCGGTGTCGCGTCTTCCTTGCTGGTCAAGGCGGTCGCGACAGGTGGTGGCCCGTACTCAGCCATAACCCCAACAAGGACTCAGAACTCTCTGCGGTCAGGGTGGTGCACCGGTAAGTCCCCAGGTAAAGGGGGAATCCGCGACAAGAGCGGGGGTAAGTTCCCAGGTAAAGGGGGAATCCGTGACAAGAGCGGGGGTAAGTTCCCAGTTCCCAGATAAAAGGGGGAAGCCGCGACAAGAGCGGGGGGGGGGGGGGGGGGGGGGGGGGGGGGGGGATTTTTGCTCTTCTCTGTAGAAAGAGTGAGAAAGGAGGAAAAAAAGAGGAAAGAGCGAGAACCCGGGGCTAGTCAATAGAGTAGCCAAAAGTGAAAGTAAAAGATTGTTTACCAGGTTAAGATTTTTAAAACATGGGCGCTTCTTCTTCGCACCCAATTTTTTTGGCTCTCAATGAGCTACTGCACTCTAAGAAGTTAAAAATAAAAAAGAGTACTTTAGAGAGATTTTTGGATGAATGTGACATCGTTGCCCCGTGGTTCGCTGTCTCCGGAAGCCTCATGGTGACCTCTTGGGAGAAACTAGGGAGGGACCTAGATTTTGCCTCTGAACAAGGAACGCTTAAGAGCGGAGTGAGACCAATATGGAAACTGATAAGAGGCTGTCTTGAGGACCAGCGCTGCAGTGAGGCAGTAGAGAATGGTCAGGCCGCCCTAGAAATGCTGCAGGAAGAAAGATCAGAAAGGGCAGACAGCGAAAAGGGGAAGAGTGGGAGGGGGTTATACCCCGATCTTGCCGAACTAGAGACCTCTGAGTCTACAGACTCAGAGGAACTACAATCACTCATAGAACAAATAGAAAAAACAAAGATAAGAAAGAGGAGGAAAGGGAAGGAGAGAGAGGACCCAGATAAAGACGAATGCACGGCTTCCATGTGCCGTGCCGCACCCTCGGCCCCTCCGCTCTATGCGGAGGACCCCGGAAGTGGCAGCTCCGGCTGTTCTTTCAGCCCAGACGTGTGGAAAGCGGTCAGAACCGAGTTACATCTAGCCTGTCCAATATTTCAGGATCCACAGGGGCAGCGGTATCATGAACCCTTAGATTTTAAGGTGATAAAATCTTTAGCTGAGTCTGTGCGGACATACGGAATCACGGCCTCCTTTACTGTGGCCCAGGTGGAGGCCCTAACCAGACACTGCATGACACCCGGTGATTGGAGTGGGCTCGCACGAGCTTGTTTGAGCCCCGGTCAGTATTTAGATTGGAAGGCCTTTTTGATTGAATTTGCTAGTGAAGAGGCTTCGGCCAATCAGGCTGCGGGAAACCCAGCTTGGGACAGAGATATGCTGCTTGGAAGGGGCTGGGAAGTTGGCTCAGTGGTAGAGTGCTCGCCTCAAGTGCATGAGGCCCTGGGTTTGATTCCTCAGCACCACATAAGCAAAAGAAAAAAGCCAGAAGTGACGCTGTGGCTCAAGTGGTAGAGCGCTGTCCTTGAGCTGAAGAGCTGAGGGACAGCGCCCAGGCCCAGAGTTCAGGCCCAGGAAAAAACCTACTCAAAAAACACTGCAAATTTGTTTAAACAGTTGTCTAGTTATCTTTTAGGTAATTGAACTAGGGAGTTCGACAGCCTGATGGAACAGCTCAGGGTTGCCATCGTCATGGTGAACTCAACCCGAGTGGATGCCGGATTGGCGGAGGGGTTATCTTCATGGATCTCCGCTGCTATGAATCATCTTAAGGAGTGGGCGGGTTTGGGAGCCCTGACAGGCCTCCTGGTATTAGCCTCCTTGGTATGTCTGTGGTGCATTTGCCAAATTAGAGGTTCTCAGCATCGCAGTGCAGCCATGATTATCCAAGCCTTTACAGCCATTGGAGCAGGTCAGTCCCCCCAAGCGTGGCTTGCCACCCTAAAACAATGAACACAGATTGCAAAGCCAAAGTACTGCAGTCGAGAGGCATGAGTTTTGCCCTCGAGGAGAGTATGTTTGATTGCATACGGGTTCGATTCGCCTTTTCCCGTCCTTGTGAAAAACAAATCAATGGACAGGCTGAGTCATCCCTAGAGAAGGCGCCCTCTGGGAGAAGGCTTGTATGCAGTCCTTGCATTGCACAACAGGGATCAGACCTCTGTTCTCATCTGTGTTCTTTAAACAAAAAAGGGGGAACTGTAGAGAGATGCAAGAGGCCACACCTGGAAGATGACACCAGCTTCCGCCCTCCGCCTTCCCGATGGCAAGTGCTCTCTGTGGTAAACAACTCCTTATATGGCTAAGGCAAAGAATCTGGCTTGCTTCCGCGCACCTGAACCTATTGGTGGATCCTACATGGCGTATCAGGGTTGGCTACCCAGCGGGTACTTAAGGCTGTGGGGAATTCTCCCCGGGGTTAGGGTCAGAAGATTACTCAAAGGTCCTGAATAAACTGCAGAGAGAAGAGCTCGGTGTCGCGTCTTCCTTGCTGGTCGAGGTGGGCGTGACACCCCACATCTGGAAAACCTGTCAATCACTGAGAAGTTCCACCCCCCACATACATCTGGAAAGCCTATCACTGAGAACTCCCGCCCCCCACATCTGAAAAGCCTGTCAATCACTAAAAAGTCCGCCCCCACCAAAATAAAACTAGCATGACAGAAAGGCACACAACGGGCAGATTGCTTCTATTTTCCTATTATACCGACGGTTGGTTATCATTTAAGAAATCCCTTTTGAAATAACATATTGTACTGTATTATTTGTGAAACCAACCCTCAGCCCTACCCCCACCCAATTATCCAAATAACCTTTGAACACCAAGAAAAAAACTGAGGACTGCAATTTCCTTTTTGTTTACAGAGTACATCAGGAGTCTGATTTGAGAATAGAAGGAGAATTCAGTATTTCACAATTAAATTAAGTTGAATTAATTAACATGTAAATGGACAAGGTATTGTTAGATTGCTGCTCAAAAATAACTCATGGCAAGAGTAATGATTGAGTCAATAAGCAGACAATCTCCAAATAATTAAAAGGAAAACACTACTATTGCACTAAAAATCAGAATTTGTTTTCATAACTTAAAGAGCAAGAGATAGAGGAAAACAGGAATAACATCTCACTCACCCAAGGGGAAAACCAGAGCACCTACCTGAGGAAGCTTCTAGTCTTTCCAGTCTGCTGATGAGCCAGTCCAGGGAACCAGAAAACTGAGCACAGTTCTTGCGATTTCCTCTAATGAGGGCAGCTGCAAAAGAAGATGACACATTTTGGTGATTTTTTTTTTCTCTAGTTCAAAAATCAAGGTAAGCTAATAGGAGCGCTAAAATACTGGCTCAAAAACAAAATGTTTTCGTGAATCCAAATCCGATGCAAATGGAGAGAAGACGTGCACATGCGTGCACAAAACCATGAAAGTGACCTGCTATGTACTAATGAGGGCTGAAAACCCCCACCGCTTGTGAGAAAAAAACCATCAGACAGTAACATGTCACCGTGGGAGGTGACAATAAAGGGGGGTTGGGGGAGATGCAAAAGCCAGTGGCAAGGGAAGTTCTTTGCTTAGGTTCTAAGACACACAGATTTCAATTGGCCATGAGACTAAATTATTTCCTCTCTCTAGAATCCATTTTTCATACCTCTATACTGAAGAACTTAAGAACACATTGGTTTTCTTGAAAATTCATTTAGCTAGAACTAGTACTTATAGCTCTAACAGGAGAAATAGCTGAATGTTATGTAGAGGGAAGCATATAAGTGTTAATGGCTAAAAAAGGAGATATACACAGACATACACACATATATATGTATATGTATGTGTCTATAAAATCTTTCTAGTGGGAGAATCACAATACATAGTAAACACTCAGATGACTTAAAGAAATTCATTCTAATAACTTTGAGCTCACATTTTCTATGATTTTTTGACCAATAAAAAAAAATCTTCTTTATAGGAAATTCTTCTTCAACCTACTTTATAGACCCCCATTTTAAAACTTTCACTTTTCAATTGAAAACTTCAGTTGGGCCAGACATCAGTGGTTCATGCCTGTCATCCTAGCTATTCAGGAGGCTGAGATCCGAGGCTAGCAGTTCAAAGCCAGCCCAGGCAGGGAGGTGTGGGAGACTCTTATTTCTAATTATAACAACAGAAAACCGGAGTGGAGCTGTGGCTCAAAGTGTTAGAGTGTTACCTTTGAGTGAAAAAGCTTAAGGACAGTGCCCAGGCCCTGAGTTCAAGCCCCATGACTAACAACAACAACAATTCAGCTGGTTCATTTCTTTTGAAGCATGTCTGGAAATTTCTTAATGTAACTTCTACTCCAATACCATAAAATCATTCAAAGGCAGTGTGAATGCGCTCAGTGTCGGTGAGATTTTTTTGAATAATGTGATATTTAAAGGGAGACCGAGTTCTCCCAAGTGAGACATCACTGTTTACAATCCGGGAATGCCAGGAAGCAGACTGACGAACTCAGTCTCAGGCGACTCTTAGGAAACCTGTGGCTCCAGGGATTCCCAACCTCGGAGGTCCCCGTCCCTCCTTTGCCAAGTGAGCAAACATGGGCCTGACAGCCACAGTGGGGTGGCTCCAGCTGAGGACACTCGCGCAGGGAGAGTAGCACAACACCTTTCCAGAACTTGCAGGAAAACAGGGCAGGAAAGGCTTTCCCATACACACAAATGCCAGAGCAAGGCCTGACACAAGGGGCAGAAGACTCAGCACCTCCTTCTTTGCCTCTTGATTACCTTCCTGGCGTCTTCGGGGGTTGAGGAAATCTGCCTCCCTGAGACTCTGGGAATCATCGGGATGTGCAAATTTTGTCACTGTGACAAAATCCCTGAGTAAATAACTTAGAAGAGGAAAGCTTGACTTTGGCTCATGTTTTCTGAGCTTTGCATCCGCGGTTGGCTGGCGCCATTGATTTGAAGCCTGTGAGGCAGAAACATCGTGGTGGAAGGGCGTGGTGGAAGAGAGCTGCTCACCTCATGGTAGCTAGGAAGCTATGGTATGGGGGTGGGTACCATCCCAGGGATACTCACAGTAACCCCGCTCTTCTAGCTAGACCTTACCTAGTACTTTCCCCCGCCTCCTAGCAATGCCAGCAAATGCAGAAGGCATTCGTTATGTGAGAATCCTCAGGATCCACTCCCTTCCCAAATACCACACACCTCTGAATACTGCTCAAGTCAGCTGACACTGGTCAGGTCTGCCAGACCTAAAAAATAGTGGCCTCTCACGCTCGTTTCCTATTCTGAAGCTGCAGAAAATGAGTGATTCGTAGAGGTTTAGCCCAAGAGCCACTTCTCAGACATCTTTAGAAAATTACTCCGGTTTACAAGTGTCTCGCAGATGAATAGCAGGAGCATCAGACATGATGTATGAAGAATGGGACAGCAATGCTTCTGAAATTAGGAGTCGTGCTGACAACGTATGGAGGGCCTCGAGATGGCAGCTCATAAATCTACTGCTGTTATTCTCCACTTAACGCACGTATCAAGTGATACCACGTCAGGTGCCAAATAGTTACAGATTACCAGTTCTCCCTGCACCTTTTTCTCTCCATTCAATAATAGGCATTCCCAAGGAAAAAAGAAAAGAATAGGGGGCATATTTCACGTGCAACCTCGGGAGAGAGTAGCTCTACCTGTGTGGAAGAACAAGAGAGGAGGCTTTGGAGCTGATGTTTGAACCAAGTTTTTGGTAGTGGAGGAAATGCCAGTTGGCATCACAAGGAAAGCTAAGGTAAATATACATTTTAGAACTCCAGTTACACCTGCAGAGCTAGGACCTGGCCTCCAAACCGAAGTATAAACACAGGTGTATGTGGCTCTGTGATGACACCAAATTCAATGCAAACTGCCTGCAACAAACAGATAGTTCTGACTTCTTTTATGCATCAGCAAAAAGGGGCTTTATTCGCTTTTTTTTATGCTTAAAAACCAATGATCATTATAAGAACAATACAAAAACAAGGAGAAATCAAAGAATCTTGTTTTAAAAGATAAAGTTTCTCCTAATTCTATCTATCTATCTGTCCCATTTAAACTGCCTTGTATTCAGAGGAGAACATCTTCATGTGTGCATACAATTATCAAAAAATTCTATTTTGCTTCACTTAACTAAAGTTTAATGTGAGGCTTTTTCCTCTCATCACCATTTCTCTAAGCATCAGTCCATGTTAAGTACATTTTTATAAGCACGTTATAAAAGGAATAAATCCCAACAGATTAAGAACAAACAATTAAAAGGGTACATAATAAATGAAAAGGTTCAAATCCTTTTCCCAAGAAATAGTCATATAACATTTTTTGTTCACTCTTTCAGAAATGGCCAATATATAGACAAGAACATAGCTAACCCTGCACATTTTTAATTTTATGTGATCAGAATCTACCTCTCCCCTCCCTCCCCCACACACATACTTAATACCACAGTGAAATACTAAGGAGCTACAGTGTGGTTGGCTTGTTTCTAATGACTTCCCCAGTACATAATGCATTAATGCATTATCTTAATTTTCAGTGCCCACTCCATGTTTGATACTATTTGAGTCTCCTGTAGCTGATACAACCAATCTCCTGTTGACAGGGAGATTGATTGAGGGTCTTTGTAAACAATTTTACAGTGGAGATTCTTTCTATCTTGGCACCAGTGGTTTTCAAGACCACCTTTCTTAAAGTAGAAGTTCAGAAAATGCAAGGTTATGCACATTTAAAGTTTTATATATCGCACAGAGCAGAAGTTGATCTGGCTCTGTAAATTTCATTGATTTGACCTCCAGTCCGGAACACACAATCTGACATCTTCCTCAGTGATGATTATTACCAAAGCTTTTATCCATGCATGACAGCATTTATACAAACCCTCCACACCCTGGTGAAAGTGGGGGCTGGGGGCAGAGATAAACGGGTACAGTGGAGAGAGAAAACCTGCTCAGAATGGAGTACACTCTTCTGGAATGGTCACTATGAACCCCCCTTGTATTGTTAACGTATGCTAATTCAAAAATAAATTTTTTTTAAAAAGGAGAGAGACCTATGGAGGAGGAGTAATAGACCTGCTGGTTTTTAATAAAGGAAACTGACAGCCAAGTCCACCATGCCGCAGAAAGTCAATGGGAATTGCTGTGATTGTTTATTGAATAATTAAAGCCAATGTTCACCGAGTGCACCCCCCGAGGGCACTAGGTAACACATACAAGTACCTGGATTTGAATTCAGCTCAGCCAAACTGCGGGGTCCGTGGTGAACACAGACAGCTGCTGTAGGGCAGAGCTGTTCTTCCTCTGCAGCCTCCCCTGCCCCCCCCCCACCCACTCTCCACATGAGCTCCAGCGGAGTCTAAGGCCCCCCGTCCTCAATTTCAGCATGGGCCCTGCCAGTCAAAACCAGGGATGGCTGCAGGATGTGAGACACACAGCTGAGCCCTGGGGGAGAGCAAGGGATCCCGGAAGTCAACAAGGGACACATGGGAGCTGGTTCTGGAGAACCGGCCGCAGGGGGGTAGGGGGGAGCCATAGTGTCCCACTCTGGTAGAAAGCCGGCCGAGTGAGCCCTAATACATGCTCTGATGTCTAAGGCCCTGTGACTCAGGGCTTTCTGTAATTCCAGCTGAATAGATCCCAACTTCTCATCCTGTCTAGGTATGCTCTAATCAGGGCAAACTGTACAACTAATTATGATGAGGGGCATACGCACAGCCAGGGCCCTGGCACCTTCCACAAATTGACATAAGCCACTTTCCTCCCCAAGTAACTCTGTGGAGTTGCTCAGCAGTGTGCACCCTCCTAGGATAGAACGCACACCCATGCAGCTAGAGCATGCTCGTTGTATCCGATTATCTACAGCCGCGTTCTGCCTGCACCCGGACACGGAGTTCATCGAGGAATTCGGGCTGTGTCGTGTGAGGTGAATGGTCACACTACTGTTACACACCAGCATGTTGTGCATCTGTGAACTATTCACGCCTTCAGCCCCATTGCATCTTTGTCCTGATGATTGTTGGGGTAAGACCATGATTCCAGATTCCCGTAGAGTCGCAAATCCTCGGTGATGTTCAGAGAAACGCCAGCACACTCGACCCCAGCGCAGAGTCCCAGGGCCCCTCATCACGAATCACACGATTCACCTCAGAAAACCACAGGAACACGAACCGGCGCAGGAGGCCATGTGCGGGCCTGTGCTGGCTCTCGGTAGCTCAATGAAGTCCAACTTCCCTTGGAAGCATTTTGACTACCCTTCCATATCTTACAAATCTTTATCAACTGATTTTGTTGAACTGAAACCTCTTGGCATAACTACTTTAAAACACAATAAAATATTTATCCACTTTTTATGCTTTTTTAAAATTCTTATTCCACCAGAACTCGATCGCTAATACATACTTACTGGGGAGCCACTCTATGCCAGAGCAAAAGTTAAAAGAAACTAGAAGACCGCTGTTGTTCTCTTTAAAAGTAGGCCCACATATAACCAGGAAGGGGACACGTGCTGTAATATAGGCCAAGGCTAAGTGCCAAGGGGAAAGTAGCTAGCTTACCATTGAGTCAATAGGGTAAGAGCTTGACAAGGGACAAACTACCTCCACAGCAAGCCAAATCCATGAGGCCTAACTGGGCACAGGAAATATAAAATGACCAAAAAAGAAGACGAAGACCTGTATTGGCACAGAGCCCACAGGATGTGACATACACCACCACAAGTGTGGCTTCGTGTAGCTCCAGCAAACAATTACACCCTGGATCATCTTCCTTCCTTCCTTCACCCAACGCTGCCTTTCCTACCTAGAGCCCGATCTGGGAGCTGAGCCTCCTGGGCTTTGGTCCCACAAAAAACATCCAAAACCCTGATGAGGAAAAGCCTGCCTTGGGTGAGAGCTGAGCGGTGGCACTTACCCAGCAGCTCGTAGAGAGAGTTGAGAATGGACTTCCAGGACTGGGCCGCTTCTCTCCCAGCCACGTCAGCAAAGTGCGCGGCGCTGCTGTAGACGTGCAGCCGGTCGATGCACTCCAACACCAGGCTGATCACCCCCTGTGTGGGAGAAAAACACCTAGGAAACCAGTTCTGCTCCCCCTCCCCCTTCCTTCCCCCCCAAAAATAAGACAAGACAGGCCAGCTCACAGAATGTCTGCTTGTCATTGGCTAAACTGAAGATGGTTTATTTAAAGAGCAGGAAGAAAGGCATTTGCATGTGAAAGGAAATGTTCTTCAAATAATCCAAGGGGACATCAAATTCTAAGAGCCAAGCTCAAAGAAGAACAATACTGTGGCAGAGTGGACCACTGGCCTACATGAACAGGGCACAGAGCCGGTTCTATGGTTATATGAGAGTATAAAAGCAGGCCATTTTTCTTAGACCAGTATTATTACATTCACTACATTAAAGACACAATACATTAAGTAAGAGAAAGGGAATAAAAAGTCATTTATAAAGCAAGTAAAAAACTCATAAGAAAGTTCTCCAGGAAGCAGCCTATATTTGAAATGGTGTGTCTTATTACTTCTGCCAATCAAGGTTTGCAGAAGGACACAAAGCTCACGGAAGGAAAAGGCACCAACAGCTGACTTGGTTTATTTGAATATTCATTGCATAACGGAGAATCTAAGAGGAACTTTGGAATGATTCTAGGTCCCATCTGAATGAGAAAAGAAAAGAGGAAGAGGAAAAGGAGAAGGAGGAAAGGAGAAAAAATAGGAGGAGAGGGAAAGGGAGAGAGAGGAGGAGGAAAGGGAAGTGGAAAAGGAGGAGGAGGAGGAAAGAAGAAGAGGAGAAGAGGGTGGAGGAGGAGAAGGAGGAGGAGGAGAGGGAATGGACAATGAGGAGGATGACCATCTGAGGCTGGTCTGGGAACAAGTACAACTTTCTACCTGAAAAATAAAATAATGCAAAAGAGGATGGACACGGCTCAAGTGGAAAAGCACATGTGTAAGGTCCTGTACACAAACCCAGTACTGCCAAGAGAGAGACAGAGAGGAGGAAGAAAGGAGGGGGAGGAGGAGATGAAGAAGAAGGAAGAGAAGGAAGAGGAGGAAGAAAGGGAGGGAGGAAAGAAAAGAGGGAAGAAGGGAAAGGAAGAAAGAGGAAGATAGATCTAAAAGAACAAGGCAGAGGGGCACCAGCACTTGCTGGCTGGCTGCAGGAACTGCGCATGGAGCTTGCTGCCCTGTGGACCCTGGGCTGCCCAGTGAGCACCCACTGACCCCTGGAATGGTCCAGGGTCCATACCAGCACTGGGATGTGAACTGCGTCACTCATGCTGTATGTAAAGCACAGCACATGAGTTCTTCGCAGCAGTGGAACTTGAGACAGAATAAAACTGGACCTAGAGGGGACAGGGGGAGGGGGTGCTGTGTCCAGGACGGGAGTCCCCGGGCCTCAACTCCCCGGATGGGGGCCTCAGGGGGTAGCATCCTCCCCAGTGCAGAGCCTCTGGGGCCGGAGGCGTCTCCAGGGAGCCCCGAGCACAGCTGAAGCTTTTCTAACATCTGCAGCTACTCAGGGCTCTGGATTTATGTGAGCCTTCCGAAGCCAGCTGCAGTGCCCGCCAGCGGACAGAGGGGGCGCTGAGGCCCGGGCAGATCCCCACAGAGATGAGGGGAAGAAGGACCTGCTCCTCTGAGCCACGATTCAGGGACGTGGGTTTTCTCTTACTAGCATACAGTCACGGTGAAATGAGCGCTCATGCCATGGGCACTGCCATACGTGAGTGATGTGTGCACTCTTGGCTCACACACACCTCTCCTTCTCCCTTTCCAAGCAGTCCCTACATTAATCCTGCATGCATCAATCACATGCATCCATAAAATAATGATGTGCTTCATTAGATCTGCTACCCCTTTCTCCTCTCACCTTCCTTCCTCCCTCTTGCTGCCCCCCCCCCCACACACACAAAGCCTTGCCAAAAGAAAAGTCATTCGGCCAGGTGCCGGTGGCTCATGCCTGTCATCCTAGCTACTCAGGAGGCTGAGATCTGAGGATCACGGTTCAAAGCCAGCCCGGGCAGGAAAGTCCATGAGACTGTTATCTCTAATAAACCACTAGAAAACCAGAAGTGGTGCTGTGGCTCAAGCGGTAGGGCTCTTGCCTTGAGCTGAAGAGCACAGGGAAAATGCCCAGGCCCAGAGTTCAAGCCCCACGACTGACAAAAAAAATAATAATAATAAGTCATTTGGTTTTCTCTCCAGTCATTCTCCTCTCCCACCCACCCAGACACACACCTTAGAAAGATCTGGATTCTACATATGAGAGAGAATTGTGATGTGGGTCTTTCCCAGTCTAATTATTTCCCTTAACTTGCTTTCTAGTTCCACCCATTTTCCTGCAAGGTATTTCATTCACTTGTGATGTATTCCTCTTTAAGGCTGCATAATAACCCATCAGCTGTATGTGTCGTACATATACACATAGTTACATGTACATGAGTATTTAAAGCTGTGGAATGGATGGGAAGAATGTGGAGGAGAAATGCCCAGGGTGGGCAGCTGCACCTCCTCCTGAAAGAGGTTCTGCCGGTTCTTTAGGGCTCGCAGTCGGTTCTGCTTGTCCTCGTGCTCCAGGTGCTCATCCGGGGGGTGGAAGTAGCCGATGAGGTCCTGCAGACTCAGGCTTACTGACTCGATGGGCAAGTCTACGCTGGGTGCCTTGGTTTTCTTGCTCAGAGCATCGAGGCCCCTGGAATGGACAGCCCACACTTCTGTCAGCGGCCCACATCTCAGCTTCCTTGGTTTAGGTTGGGTTTGGAAATAAAACCACATACAAGTGCACCAGATACAAGCAGGTGGAAAGGGGAGGGGTGCTCTGTCCAAGAGGGCAGGCCAGGCCTCAGCTCCTCTGTGGGGCCCTCCCGGGGCCTGAGGTATCTCCAAGGAGCCCCCAAGAACTGCTGAAGCTGTTCTAAAGGTGTGCACCAACCACCATGCCAGGCTCTAATGCTGTAGATGTACAGAAAAACGTACACCTATCACATCCGCAATTATGAAGAGACAGACGGTATCCATCACAGATCAGAAAGTTAATTAGCATAATGTTCCCAGAAAATACTTTGGCCACAAGTTTAACTGAGCTTGAGGATTATGCAATTATTTCAATTATATGATAATTACTTACTATAAGAGTCACTTATTTTTTAACATATTTTGAATCTCATCACGTATCTCCAATACCCTCACTACAGAAGGTCTAGCACAAACAGATCAACTACAAATGACATACACAGTTTATAAGACATTTCTAATATAAAAGTTCATTCTTTTGAAAGAAAAAGAAAGGCATAAAACTGGGTACTGGTCACTCATGCCTGTAATCCTGGGAACTCAGGAAACTGAGACCTAGAGGATCCTGATTTGAAGCAAGCCTAGGCAGAAATGTCTGTCAGACTCCATCTCTACCCAATCAGCAAAATGCTGGACTGGAAGCATGGCTCAAGTGGTAGAGCACCAGCTATGAGTAAGCAAACCAATTAAACATGAGAGGCCCTGAGTATGAGCTCAGTTATTTAAATTTTAAAACATTTTCTAAGTAGCACTTTTGATTGTAGTCTGCTGACCCACCATTATATATGTAGGATCATTGTATATGTTAGGAACTGTTTACTTGTAAATCTAGGAAGAATGTTTAAAAATCGAACAACCATGGCAACAAAAATTACCTTATAAACCTATTGAAGAGGAAGACGGTGCTGCGGATGACCCGAGCCGTGCGAGATTCTTCGTGCTGAGATCTGGATAAATTTAAGCCATCATCCATGTGCCCTTCATGGTGCATAATAGCCTGGAAGAAAGGGGAATCAGAGACACTGTCTAACTCCTCCCCAAACCACACTTACCACCAGACGTTCTCAAAGAGTTGAGATTGCTATTGTGCTCAGATTCAATGACAGGTGATTGTTCCAAAGGATGGAAAGGCAAAGGCATTACGTTGGGTAAAACCAACAGCAGAACCTTTTGATACCACCCTCACCCACAGTTTATGATAGCAACAAACAGCACAAAGAAATGGCACAAGGTTCATAATGTTACACTGTAACCCTCCTAGTACAAAGGAATAGAGTGGGCCAAGGGATCACTAAGTTGTACATACCACTTCTTTTTCTTTTATTTGTTTTTTTGGGTCCAGTCGTGGGGCCTGAACTCTGGGCCTGGGCACTGTCCCTCAGCTCTTCAGCTCAAGGCTAGCGCTCTACCATTTGAGCCACAGCGCCACTTCTGGCTTTTTTCTTTTTGCTTATGTGGTGCTGAGGAATCAAACCCAGGGCCTCAGGCATGCAAAGCAAGAGCTCTACCACTGAGCCACCTTCCCAGCCCCTTATACATACCACTTCTAAGAAATCTAAAATATTGTTTTTTGGTTGGGTATAGGACTTGAACTCAGGGCCTGACCACTGTCCCTGAGCTCTTTGTGCTCAATGCTAGAGTTCTGCCACTTTGAATCATGGCTCCACTTCCAATTTTCTAGTGGCTAATTGGAGATAAGAGTCTCACAGACTTTCCTGCCTGGACTGGCTTTGATCTGTGATCCTCAGATCTCAGCCTTCTGAGTAGCTAGGATTATAGCCATCAGTGCCCAGCGCATCTAAATATTAAGTATATATGCTTACTATCAGTTTTTCTGCTAGACTTTCCATTTCTGAACTTTCTATGCATTTGTAGCATTAGAGTAGGGAAGGGCTGAACATGTGCGAACTCGGCATCCAGACCATGAAAGAGATGATCTGATTAGAGCTGTTAAAGCCTAGTCCTGACCTGCCTTCCCAGTACCCACAACCCAGACTTTCAACATAGGGACCAGCTATGTGCCACATGCAAGAAGTGCACAGTAAGCGCTTGGTACCTGGCTTCCTTCATGCGACACTGGGAGCGAGGTAACACAGCGCACCTAATCAAGTGTAAAGACTGAAATCATGTGCTATCTAGAAAGCAAGCAAGAAGGAACCCTAAACCTATAATCAGCAAGCCACGGATACACACGTGTGCTCAAAGATTATATCCTGCCTGCCTTTGTCAATAAAGAAGCGACCGCAATGAAGGAACATATTACTCATTGAAAATGGGACGCCAAATAAAGTGGGAAGCAGAATTAATGAAGATAAAAAAGACAAACTCATGAACTAGCAACAAAATCCTAGGAAGGATGGATGAACCCCAAGTTTGATTCTACAAAAAGACAACTAGATAAGCCTCTTCACAAACCAGGCTAAAAATAAAATAGGAAGCAGGAAGCACAGTGGAAAGGGATTAATTACTGACAGAATGCTGTGTACAACTCTGTGGCAAAAAAAAAAAAAAAAAAAAAACACATACAGCAAACAAGCCTGGGAAATCCAGAAGAAGAGGATGGATTCATAGACAGACAAGAATAATCAGTGTAGCTGGATGCCACAGCACACGCCTATAGTCCTGGCTTCTCAGGAGGCTAAGGCTGAGGTCACAGGGGCCTAGGAACCTGAGAACAACCTGAACAGCAATAGAGAGAAAGACACCGTTTCAAACAAGAAACTATTACTAATTACTAATTACCAATTACGATTACTAATATTAACTAGAAAAGTGTCTTCAGAAAATATTGAAAAGATCATTTTTAAAGATTCAATATCTAAAAAAACCACAGGACAAGATGATTCTACAGGTGAACTCTGATAAGCCTCCAGGAATAGCTATTCTTGATGGTAGCCTAGGTTAGACCAGGGTTTAGCAAGTGATGGGTTATTGTCTGCTTTCTTGAAGCCTATTAGCAAGGAACAGTTGTTTTTGTTTTGTTGTTCTTTTGTCAGTCATGGGCCTTCAACTCTGGGCCTGGGCGCTATCCCTCAGCTCTTCAGCTCAAGGCTGGCGCTCTACCATTTGATCCATAGTACCACTTCTGGTTTTCTGGTGGTTTATTGAAGATAAGAGTCTCACTGACTTTCCAGCCCAGGCTAGCTTTGAACTGTGATCCTCAGATCTCAGCCTCCTGAGTATCTAGGATTCTATAATCCTAGATACTGAGCCACCAATGCCAGGCAAGGAACAGTTTTAATATCTTTAAATGCCAAAAGAGCATGGTTTTTTGTGACATACGAAAATTATATGAAATTCAAACTTAACTCCTCATAAAGTTGATTTCCTTTACGCAGATACATAGCTGCATAAAATATTAATAAATGAAGTCTAATAGGACTTTGTAAAAATAACACACTCTATTCAAGTCAGGCCTTATCCATGCATGTAAGATTCTTCAATCACTTTATGTCTGATAACATTTTTTCTGGTGGCAGGTTAAAAGAGACTAAAACATGGTTTTCTTTCTCCCTTCATTAATAAAATCTAGAAATCACTGGATCATTTTGAAAAAGCTAAGAAAAGTGGGAGTCATAGGAGACTTATATAAAAGCCATTTCAATTGTCGCTAAGATGCAGGAGTTTACAACTTTTATCAGAAAGGAGTAAAATCTTGCCACGAGAGGAAAAAGGGCACCTGAAATGTACAGGGAAGCTGGGTGACATTTTCTAAGAAGGATATAGAAGAAAAGGAGAACTTCTTGTGGTGGCACTGTGTGGTTTCATTTAGGTGATATCCAGGTATTGGGCAGCATGAATGTTTGGTTACAAAAAGTAAAAGAAAAAACTCACTGTAGAGAGGGAATGAGATGCTGTGGGAAGGAATGCAGAGCAACTTTCTGGAGAAATGGAAACATTCCCTCTGTTGGTAAATGCATGCATCACACCATGAAACCACTGGGATCAAACCCAGAACCGGCACCATCACCATCACCTCCACCATCTACACCTCCACCAACACCATCTCTACCACCAAAACCACCTCTATCACCTTCACCAACACCACTTCTACCACCAAACCAACTCCACCAACACTACCTCTACCAATACTACCTCCACCAACACTACCTCCACCACCATCACCACCTCCAACACCAACACCACCTCCACTACCATCACCATCTCCACCACTAACACCACCTCCACCACCATTACCACCACCTCTACCACAACTATCTCCACCACCATCACCACCTCCAACACCAACACCACCTCCACCACCAACACTACCTCCACCACCATCACCACCTCCAACACCAACACCACCTCCACCACCAACACCACCTCCACTACCATCACCATCTCCACCACCATCACTACCTCCACCACCATCACCACCTCCACCACCATCACTACCACCTCCACCACCTCCACCACCAACACTATCTCCACCAATACCACCTCTACCACCATCACCACCTCTACCACCAATACCACCTCTACCTCCAACACCATCACCGCCACCATCAACACCACCTTCAACACCAATACCACCATCACCACCATCACTACCTCCTCCACCATCACTACCAACAACAACACCTCTCCACCAATACCACCTCCTCCACCAACACCACCTCCAATACCAACACCACCTCCAACACCATCACCAACACCAACACCATCACCACCTCCAACACCATAAACAATAAAAACACCATCACTACCTCCTCCACCAATACCACCTCCTCCACCAACACCACCTCCAATACCAACACCACCTCCAACACCATCACCAACACCAACACCATCACCACCTCCAACACCATCACTACCTCCAACACCATCAACAACAAAAACACCATCACCACCTCCTCCACCAATACCACCTCCTCCACCAACACCACCTCCACCACCACCACCACCACCGCCACCACCTCCACCTCCAATACCACCACCACCACCACCACCTCCACCACCTCCACCACCATCATCACTTCCTCCACCAACACCACCACCATCACCAATACTACCTCCACCACCACCACCACCACCACCACTATCACCACCACCAACAACCACCTCTATCACCAATACCACCTCTACCTCTACCACCACCTCCTCCACCATCACCTCCTCCACCACCACCTCTACCACCACCACCATCACCTCAACCATCACTACTTCCTCCACCAACACCACCTCCTCTACCACCACCACCTCCCCTGCCACCACCTCCATCACTTCCTCCACCAACACCGCCTCCTCCACCAACACCACTTCTACCACCATTACCAACACTCCCTCCTCCACCATCACCACCACCTCCACCATCAACACCTCCACATCAATACCTCCTCCATCAACACCACCACCTCCACCACCACCTCTACTACCACCACGTCCATCACCATCATCATTTCCTCCACCAACACCACCTCCTCCACCATCACCACCTCCACCACCATCACCACCTCCACTATCAACACCTCCTCCACCAACACCACCACCTACACCACCACCTCCACTGCCACCACCTCCATCACCATCATCACTTCCTCCACCAACACCACCTCCTCCACTATCACCACCTCCACCACTATCACTACCTCCACCACCATCACCACCTTCATCATCACCACGTCCTCCACCAACACCACCTCCTCCACCACCACCTCTACTACCACCACATCCATTACCATCATCACTTCCTCCACCAAACACCACCTCCTCCACCATCACCACCTCCACCACCATCACCACCATCAACACCTCCTTCATCAACACCACCACCTCCACTGCCGCCACCTCCATCACCATCATCACTTCCTCCACCAACACCACCTCCTCCACCAACACCACCTCCACCACCATCACCAACACTACCGGCTCCACCATCACCACCTCCACCACCATCACTACCTCCGCCACCATCACCACCTTCATCATCACCACGTCCTCCAACAACACCACCTCCTCCACCACCACCACCTCCACCACCAACACAACCTCCTACACCAACACCACCTCCACCATTAATACCACGTCTACCACCACTACCAACGAACTCTACAGCTAAGAGTTTGCATTTCAATGTGTATACACTTCTAGTCACTGAGAACAAGTAGCCATGTCCCCTGGGACACGGCCAAGGAAGCGAGTGTGACCATGGCAATGACAGCATTCACATATGGAAGGGAATGGTGGAAACCCAGGATCCACAGGACCGTGTACTTGTGATTCTGTGGACTTGGTTTGTATTTGAACTCTCCACATGTTTTATCACAGCCAGGTTCAACTTCAGGAGAGGAAAAACGCTTTGTATACAGAGAATCTATACGACCACTTCATAGATTAGTGAGCCCAGGTCAAGGAAGTTGAAGGCAGGTGGCCATCTCATTCTAATGAGAAGGGCCTCACAAGAGAACTGGACCTGTACTCACATGCCTGAGATGGAAACAGAAGGCTGCACTCCAGCCCAACTCTATCTGCACCGGTTTCCACCTTCCTACAACCAGCACCAGTTACTCTAAATCCATCCCAGTGGCCCGAATGAGCTATATGGCAAAACAGAAGTTTATTGAAAATAAAACCTTCTGCCTCATGAAAGCCTTCCTTACCCAGGTCTCACCTTTCCCAAAAGGTCTCATTGTTTAGTTCTGTGCACTGTGCAGCATGTCATGCATAAAAATATGACCCATCTACCGCCATTCACGCCCTCAGGAAACTCACAGACCAGACCAGAAGAGACAGAAAGACCTGTAGCTAGTGAAAAGAATAGCACAGGAGCATCTATACAACGCCATAAGCTAGATGTGGATATGTTATAGGATCATAGAAAGAGGGCAGTAGATTCACTGATATTGGAATGACTTCTAAATTGATCTTTTGCATTTAACTCCTGAATGATGGGTAGAAATGAGGTGGAAAGAAAGGTTTCAAAGGACACTCCAAATGGTAAAACAATTCTATGCAAAGCACAGGCATGGCCCAGCACCAGTGGCTCACACCTGTCATCTTAGCTATTCAGGAGGCTGAGCTCTGAGGTTAGCAGTTTGATGCCAGCCCTAGGCAGGAAAGGCCATGAGACTCTTATTTCCAACTCATCATCAGAAAACCACAAGTGGTACTGTACTGTGGCTCCAACCGGTAGAGGACTAGCCTTGAACAAAAAGAACTCAGGGACAGCACCCAGGCCCTGAGTTCTAGGCCCATGAATGACCAATTGCTTTTGAAAGCACAGGTAGGTAAAAGCCATGGTGTTCTGAGGAACTGCACACTTGTTTAAAGTGACACACTGGGAACACTGAGCATGGACATCTAGCCTAGCAACCCGTACGAATAGGAGAATGGAGGAAGGACAGGAAGGGCTGCACATGATGACCAACAAGTGTGATCTCTGTCCTGTGAATAAGATGAAACCGGTGAAGGACCTAGCAGCAGCCAGGACAGAGGACAAAAGAAGGAATTAGGCCCACTAAACTAGGGCCCAAAAAGGAAGGTCTTCTTCCATTAATATTTACATCCATGAATCCATTCATCCGCTCCATCCGTGGTGTAATAATATCAAGACAATGGTTTGAATTATAAAACTACAAGGTCTATTACAGTGGAATTTTTCCTCCAAGGGATTTTAAAAGGGTTGAAGCTTTAAGGTAACAGAAGAGCTCACTTCTTCCAGTGTTGCCTCCCAGTGGGACAAACGGGGCAGATGGGGCTGGAGGCACTGGCGTGCAACATGGCTTACAGCAGCATTGGATACAATACTAAAATACACCCATGGAGGGAAGTGACCTTGAACATTGCGAAAATGACCTTGAGCAGGAGGCTGAGCTGGCAGGGTTTGCTAAGTCTCTGGGTGGTGGGTGTGTAGGAGCTAATCCCTCCAATGGCCTCCACCCGTGAGTGATTCTACAGGCTCACCTTGCGCTGGACGGATCCCATTCTTGCGGATTTCACATCCACAGACTGGTAGGTGAGCCACAGGCCTGTGTCGACGTGCTGAATGTAGCAGACAGAGTCCCCGTATTTTATTTCTGACGTTCCCATGCCATCGACTTCTTTTCTTATTCCAACATCTAATTTTTCCTAAGTAGAAAAAGAGATCAGCAAAGATTCAAATTAAAAAACAAACAAACGAACAAAAAACCAAAAAACTAGCTTATATCAACAGGAGATGGCCCTGCTGTAAACAGATTCCTTATTAAGATTCAGCCCTCAGAAATCCACTGAAATCCTAATGGTCATATATTCTACTGTTCTAATTCAATCTCCATTGAAAACCAAACCAGGAAACTTACCAAGACAAATAACATATTCTTGAATTATTTACATGAGTAGAATATATTTTGGCCATCACATAAAAGTCTTACTTGACTTAACAGCAAACATGAAGTGAAGAGACTTAAAATTAAGTCATTTAAGCTCAATATTATTTTATCTTCTCATTATTAATAGTGAACAAGATAGATGAGTGTTCAAATATTTTTTCTTTCATGCAATTGTTTCTAACACATTTATAAGATTATTTCTTTGTTTTCTTTGTTGCTTTATATGTCCCTCCCCCACAGTATAACCCCTGCTTTCAAAGTATTTGATGTTGGTATAATTTGTGGAGGGGAAGGGGAAAAACAAATGGTTTAAATAGGGATACAGGTGGACCCATTGCAACAATGAGATGTACAAGTCGTTATGTCAAAAAATGAACTTTACAACTTTGTCCTGGAGAAGGTACGGGGTGGGGAAATGGGAAGGGATAGGAAGGGGAAACAAAGGAGGAGGCAACAATGCTTGATAAGAAATGTACTTATTATCTTGCCCATGTAATTGTAACTCCTCTGTACGGTATTTTCACAATTAAAAAATGTTAAAAAAAAAAAAAAAAGATAGATGAGTGTTCAAAAACATTCATTTTACAGGACAATCTTTGTTACTTATTGCCTCGAAGACATTAACCAGTGAATTAGAAATGCAA
This sequence comes from Dipodomys spectabilis, assembly GCF_019054845.1. Lineage (NCBI taxonomy): Eukaryota > Metazoa > Chordata > Mammalia > Rodentia > Heteromyidae > Dipodomys > Dipodomys spectabilis. Next base: position 27,587,932 of record NW_024870773.1, read on the forward strand.
AGCCCCAGTTTTCTCATGGATAAATAAAATTAGCAACAGTACCTCAATGAACAATCAAAAACATGAGATGATGCTTGTAATGAGAAAAATCTGACCTAAATGACATCTAAAGTGTTTAGCATGGAGCCTGGAATTAAATCTGCACACAAATAAACTCTGATAGTTTTGACCATGATGATGATATTGCTAATGGTTATTTCTTTTTAATTCAATTTCTGCTACTGCAGTTTCCAACTCGAATGGTGGACGTTTTCCTTCTGAAAGGGAGTAAAATTCCCCTTGGAAATAACAGCCTAGAAACCACAGTACAGAAACCTTGTGTACCTCGTTGCTGTGGCTTCCTTATTCTCTTCTTCCTTGATTAGCTTTCCTTCTTCAAACTACCCTATTTTTCTCCTATGTCTTTGATATTTGCTGTCTGAACTTAACTGCAGCTACACAATTTTTTTTTTCTTGGTTGGTCGTGGGGCTTGAATTCTGGGCTTGGGCGCTGTCCCTGTGCTCTTCAGCTCAAGGCAAGTGCTTTACCACTTGAGCTACAGCGCCACTTCCGGTTTTCTAGTGGTTTATTGGAGATAAGAGTCTCTCAGACTTTCCTGCCTGGGCTGGCTTTGAACCTCAATCCTCAGATTTCAGCCTCCTGAGTAGCTAGGATTACAGGCGTGAGCCACTGGTGCCCGGCTTACACAAATATTTTTAAATTGAAGTGAAATGTACGTGCTATATAAGAAAATGATTAAGGGGGGGGGGGGAACCTACAAAATTTCAGATTTTTCATGTCCTTTTCAGTTTGTACTTGTAACTAATGATTCTAAAGTGATTAGAAAACTTCTTAAAATCAAAATGAGTTAAAATTCTCAAAACAGAAAGGTTAAGGTCCTCTAGGAAAATATACGATCATCAATTAAGTTGAATTAACTATTATGCAAATAACTTGGAGCCTCATTCTAAGAGTCTGCAATAAAACAGATAATAAACCATTTCAATTTCATGGTATCAAATGAGGTAAACTACTAATCTACTTATACTAAGTCTGTCAATAGGAGAATTGCATTCTAGGGGAAAATATAGCCATAGAATTATCTCTTAAAAAGAAAACAATGAGCCTATATAAAACATTTTTTTCTTTTATCCAAAAAAGAATTAGTTTGTAGTCTAATTATCTAGGAGCTACAGATTATGTTTTGAGAAGGCACACGCTCATTAATTGTAAAGTTATGCCTTGTTCGCTTTTGGTGGAAATGGTTGACATCACTCTGGTGATGAGGAAATTTTAATTATGAAGTCTCCCAATGACTGTGTCCTAAGAGTTACTCTGACCCTGTGTTAGTTAATAACTGCCAAGGTACCATTAGGAAAGGAAGAGTGATTATTTGCTGGATAAAAACTTCCAGGCCAGTCATGTTCTTTCTCCCCTTCATTTCCTATCACTCATGCATAAAAGAAACACAGATGATGCCCAAGTCATGAGTTCAAGCCCCAGTACTGGCACAAAAGAAAACAACCAAGTAACTATATAAACAACATAAAAATTAAAAGTGGGAAAGCCCTAGATAATATTCAAAAGGTAACTATGTCCACATACAAACGAGTCTCAGAAATACAAATCAAAGTCAAACTCTTTATGGTTTTGCCTTTCTAAAAGAGAAGCTAGCCACTATTCCACATCATTCCCATCATAAGACTAAATTTCAGCATTTTCACAAAGCTAAAGCAATAAAGATACAGTTATCATAAAGCAATTTGCTGGAGCTAAGCAGGTAGATCCACCTATAACAGTGGTTTAGATTAAGCCCTTAACAAAAAAGGTACATCATTGCAAGGTATTGGGTGCTGGTGGCTGGCTGGAAGGATGGATGGATGGATGGATGGATGGATGGATGGATGGATGGATGGATGGATGGATGGATGGATGGATGGATGGATGGATGGATGGATGGACAGACAAAAGGATGGGTGGATGGGTAGATGGATGGATAGATGGATAGATAGACAGACAAAAGGATGGGTGGATGGATGGATGGATGGGTTGTAAGACTGAAGAACTAATAAGCCCAGTGAAATATCTGGGCAGGTCCTGGTGGTTTATGGAATTGATTTTCCTAGAGAAGAATGGATGGAAGAGTAGGATTCAGAGACCTCAAGAAATACAACGGGAACTCCAAAAGAATAGATTCTACCTTACCTTAGAAGACCGGAAGGTAAATGCTGTTGATTTCACATCAGCTTTTTCTTTGTCCATGAGCAGCAGGTTTTTGTCCTCCAGGAGACTTAAGTACCTGCCGGTGGTGACGTGACGAAGCCGGAAGGGCTGGCCCCATCGGATGTGGCTCCCGCTCCACCTGGCGGAGGACAGTTGTAGCTTCACTTTTTTGCACTGACTAAGAGATGCATGTCCAACAACATGGAACCTTTAAGCTCAATGTTTGTCTAAGGGTTTCATAGGGAGGCACATTTCACCAGCTGCACATCCACATGAAGTAAACAAGTTCATTTAAACCAGTGTTACTAATCTAGAACTTGTTCACTGTTATTATTGTTTGTTTTGTGCCAGTCTTGGGGCTTGAACTCAGGGCCTTGATGCTGTCCTAGAACATTTTTGCTCAAGGTTAGTGCTCTATCATTTGAGCCACTGCTCCACTTCTGGTTTTTTTGGTAATTGGAGAGAGTTAGGATGAAGGGTGTGAGCTACTAACACCTGGCTAACCTGGAACTTAAAAAAAAGAAAGAAAGAAAAAAAGACAGACTGAAAGAAAATAGAGCCAGGCACTGGTGGCTCACGCCTGTCAGCTACTCAGGAGGCTGAGATCTGAGGATCACAGTTCAAAGCCAGCCCAGGCAGAAAAGTTCATGAGACTCTTATCTCCAATAAACCACCAGAAAACTGGGAGTGGCACTGTGACTCAAGTGGTAGAGTACTAGTCTTGAGCTGAAGAGCCTAGGGACAGCTCCTAGACCCAGAGTTCAAGCCTCATGACAAACATACAGAAGGAAGGATGGAAGAAAGGAAGGAAGGAAGGAAGGAAAGGAGGGAGGGAGGGAAGGAGGGAGGGAAGGAGGGAGGAAGGAAGGGAGGAAGGGAGGAAGGGAGGAAGGAAGGAAGGAAGGAAGAAGGGAGGAAGGAAGGAAGGAAGAAGGGAGGAAGGAAGGAAATGTAAAAATTTAGATAAAACATTGTGTTGCTAAGGATAGTATATAAGCAAGACAAAAAGAAGAGCCTGTCCATCTGTTAGGAGAGAGTTAAAAGAAATAAGAAGAAGGTATGCTTTACATTCTGAGAGTTCAAGTATTTGTAAGTCAATGGACAGGGGCATGTTTTTATTATCAGTTGGATACCCTGAAAAGAATGGTGCAAACGTTTTATTTTAAATAGTCAGCCCTTTACTGTAGGAGAAGTTAACCTCCACAGATCTAATTAAACTGGTACTGACATTTTTCTATGTCAACCTTCCCACATTCAAGGATGTAAAAGTTTTTTCCAGAATTACTCTATGGAATGCTCTCACCCAAAGGAAATGAAGATCACAAAATCATTCTACTCACCATTAGATAGGTGATAATCACACACACACACACACACACACACACACACACACACACACACACACACACACACACACACACACACACACACACACACACACACACACACACACACAATGTAAAGGTAGCTACTCTAGCTAAGACGGTTCCTCACCTTAACCAAGGAGTCCATAACCCTATCAAAGTAACTTCCTCACAGTATAATACCACATTGAAAACTCATGTTTACACAAAGATCAAACTGCCCAGTTATTTAAAAAAATCTGGCTGATATTTTCATTCCATTTATAATGATGCCTTTCAAAAATCATTTTATTGCTGAGCAGTGGTAGCTCCCACCTGAAATCCTAGCTACTCAGGAGGTTAAGATCTGAGGATGGCAGTTCAAAGCCAGCCTGGCCAAAAATGTCTGTGAGACTCTTATCTCCAATTAATCAGCAAAAAGCTAGAAGTAGAGCTGTGGCTCAAATGGTAAAGTACTAGCCTTGAGCAAAAGAAGCTCAGGGACAGAGCCCCAGGCCCTAGGTTCAAGCACTAGGACTGGCACGCATACCAAAATAATCATTTTATTTATTTAAAAGCAATTATTGAGAAGAACTAAAGGGCCACTCTTTACACACCCTTTGAATTCCCCAGAAATAGTATGCATAAATGTATGTGTATATAAATTCTTGTTGCTATAATGAACATATAGTAACTTTTATTACAATTCATACTTCTTGCTCTGTTATCAAGCTATTTGTAAGTAGAGAGCATTTTTTAATCTCTGGAGTTCACATCTCCTCTGCTTCACATGTGCCTTTAAGGAGGTTAAATTCAGAGCATTTCCAACTAGACATGAGCAACGGGCTGGCAGACAACTAGCCCTGCCTCCAAACCATGCCTCTCTCTTCCTAGCATGCTGTCCGTGGAGACACAGAGTCCAGACAAGATGCTGTTACAAAGCATTTCATTACAAAGGAAATTAAATTCTCAGGTCTACCACCTGGTTCTAAAGTGGATATGCAAATCAAGATAAGCGAAGTAACCAATGAGGGAGGGGAGAGAGGAGAGGGAAAACCTCCATCACTCTGTGTTTCTGTGCTCCTGCGCTGGACCTGTTAACAGGACTGAGTAATGGGGATACCGAGGCCCAGGACACGGGGTGCTCTGCTCCATGGGAGTCCCCGGCTCCCATGTAAGTTCTACTTACGCAACTCTTAGCGTCTCTAGTCTCCAAAGGGAGCGTGCATGAACAGATACAGCTCCACCTTCATAATGGACAGTTCTGTTGAAACAAAAAGATGTCCAAGTTTTGAGCTTAACAGGTTTCACTTGTTTGAAACGGAGAGACACACAGCCAGCTCCCTGTTCAATGTGGGCTTTTAAAAATATTTTTTATTGTTATTAAGGTGTGGTACAGAGGGCTACCATTTCTTCAGTCTGTCAAGGAGTACACTTCTTTTTTTTTTCTTTTCTTTTTTTTTTTTTTTTTGGACAATGTCACTCCTTCCTTTACTTCCTTCCATTTCCCCTTCCCATTCCTGCCTACAAGTTACACAGGCCATTTTCTATATAGTTTATACTGCGTTTGTTCATCCTTCCTCCCTCTCTTTCTGCCCCCCCCCTTCACTCTCCCAGAATAAAAGAACAAACCAGCCGGATGCCAGTGGCTCACGCCTGTAATCTTAGCTACTCAGGAGGCTGAGATCTGAGGATCATAGTTCAAAGCCAGCCCTGGCAGGAAAGTCTCTGAGACTCTTATCTCCAATAAACCACTCAGAAAACCAGCAAGTGGTGCTGTGGCTCAAGAGGTAGAGCGCTTGCCTTGAGCTGAATTGCTGAGGGACAGTGCCCAGGCCCAGAGATCATGCCCCATGGCCAACAAAGGAAAAAAAGAAAAAAAGCAAAAACAAATACCACCACCAACAACAACAACCAAAAGAGAAAAAAACAAAATCACATTGACTTTTTGGCAGAGTACCAAAATAGTGTTACAAATATTGGGGAAAAGAAGATAACTGGACATTGTTATTATTTTAAACAAAACTTCAAAAAATTCCAATTCACAAATCAGAAAAAGTCAAAATGACTACAATTCCATTGAATGGAAGTTAAATACATACAAATATATTATATTATATATATATATATATATATATATATATATATATATATGTACACCTGTGTGAGCTCATTCTGTAAGACTGGAGAAATGTCAGCCTTCGGGCTATAAAGTCATGTCTGTATCACATGTTATGCTTTAATATGAAATATCACATTAAGGAACTCACACTTGAAACTCATCACATAAAATTCCCTGAAGAGGTTGTCTAAGGTTATTTTTCTATAATACAAATTGGTCTTGCTATATCATGAATTTGACTTCTCGTAGCTTTTATCATATTGTCCAACGAGATAAAAGGAGTTAACTATTTTAGAAATGGGGGCTATGAAATATAGTCTGGGTCTTATCTTGGCTGTGGAGCCACCTGTTTTCTCAGTAAAAAGCAGGCATTCTGACAGCTAGGAGAGTTCATCTTTAAAAATCTGAGGCCCAGAAAAGACTACATTAGCATACTAATAAAAGCACAAATCCTTACAAGCTCCTCAGGGCTGACAGCACCATAAAATTTTATAGGATACACAATTCCAATTAGAGGCCTCTGAGTATAGAATCATCTCATAAAACACATTAGCAATTTAACAAAATGGACACTGTGAAGAGACCCCTGCACACACAGACCAGGCCACATGGGCCATGCCAGGAGAAATCTTCTCCAGATGATGTCATAGTGATGAGGTCACTATCTGAGGGGAGGGCAAGGAATCAAGAAGTGGAAGCCGCCTGCTATCCTAGCTACTCAGGAGGCTGAGATCTGGAGGTTTGTGGCTTGAGGTCAGCCTGGGCAATAAAATAACACTAGAGATCCTTCATTTTTTTTCAACTTAATTTTCAGTGAATTCTCGTGCACTGCAGAAATCCCATCTCCTTTGAAAAATCATCAGGAGTTGTGTTTTTTTTAATAAGATAATTTATTAAATATCTAACTAATAGGAATCACTATTTTTTATTTCAAAGCCAAAATGTACTGCAGCCAAATGCTACTCTTGAGTAGATGAAGAACATAATTGATATCACCCATCACACATCCATCAGGCTAAAGGAAAAACAATCTATGATCATGCCAAATATAAAACTTCTCAGCCAAGTACAAACAGAGAGGAGCTTCCTCAACTTGATAAAGAATATCAATAAAAAAAAAAAAACCCATAGCTAATGTACTCATGATTTCCTACCAACACCATTGATATTAGGAAAAGACAAGAGCCGTCCCCCAAACCATAATCAAGAATGGATTCAAAGTTGAATCTAATGCAAGAAGGAAATTCCAATTATACATATTAGGATAAAAGAACCAAAAATGCCTTTATAAATAAGAGTGTCACTCCTCATCCCCTTAAAATCAACCATAATGGTTACAAACTCCTAAAACTCATCATCCATTTTCTGATACCGCTCATATGAAAAGTCAAGTGCTTCCAGATTTCCAGTGATAAATAACAAGTCATTAGGATTAATCATCTATCTAAGCACCAAACATCAAAATACCTTGCATAAATCTAACAAAAAGTATGTATAAATTCTACATGATGAACAATATAAAACAGGAGTGAAAAGAAATCAAAGAAGAGGTAAATAAATGGAGACGTGTCCCACATGTACAGAAGACATGCCTCAATATGCTAACAAACTTGGTTTAAACTTTTAAAGCGAATCCAATCAAAGTCCTGCAATTATTTTGTGGACTCCAACGGGGTGAACACTGCTTATTATGGATCTAAACTAATGAAGGCAGTGTGTGACAGGCAAGAGAACAGATAAATAGATCAATGCAAGAAAACAGATCGCCCAGGAACAGAGCCACATGAAGAACATCAGTTGCTCTTTGAAGACTAGCAAAGGCGACTTCAAACCTGGATATTCAAAGATAAAGAACCCAGACAGACCTTATCCTCTTCACCACAAAGAGGAGGAAGAATGTCTTCCTTGATCATTGTAGAACACATAAGAATTGCTCTAGAATCTTCTTGAGGTAGAGGCCGAGGGGAATATCGCATCTGTAAAAGGGCTTTGACATTCATGTGGGAGCATAAACGGTGTCTCTGTCTCCGCCAGACTGAGCAACTGTGAATGCATTATTACAGCCAGCCCATTTCATGACTTAGCAATTATTTACAATCACAGCTCCTTAAATCACCATCATACCGAAAGGGCCATGGAGGTAAAAGCACTGCCATACATACCTATAGCCGGCTCATACCTTGGTTTTTGCCTGCTAAGTCACATTCTAGAAGTAAATGTAGCTTTTATTCCCAGGTAGTGTCAGGAAGGATGACTTAATTACCCTCTACTTGAGACTAACGAGACAGGGCAGATCTATGCCGAGAGCAACACCTGGGGAGGTGAAGGAGACAAGTTCATTCTGTCTCTGTCTTTTTCTGTCTGTCTCTCATTCATTCTCGCTCTCTCTCATCACGTCTTTGCTTTATTTTTCTCCATTGCTCTTATCTAATAATTTTACCTCTGGGTCCACGGGATTTTGGGTATTACTAAACATGCACATGCATTTGTGCTTTTATTGTCACACATTCCACTGAGAACGCAATCTTCCAATAACTTGCACAGCTTTTAAATGAATCAAGCTGGACATAACCTATGTAGTCAAGATATTTTTAACATAAAAATACAGCCTTATAAACAATGACTGTCTAATATTGATCACCAGATCACAGATCCCAAGTAATATTTCCCTAGTCTTCCCCCTTTCAACGTTTATCAGGTTGCTTGGGCTAGCTCAGTATAGAGTCTTATCTAGCAGGTGTGAGGCCATGGGTTCAATCTACAGTATCACAGAAATTAAGTAGACTGAAATGCTTTAACTTAACCGTATCATATACTTGATTCAGATAGCGCATGTTTAATCTATAAATAAGGATATATATGCACATAAATACCCTTATTAACATTTTATTAAATCCTTATAAAATTATAGATGGAAATAGTGAAATCTGTTGAGAGATAAAAATCTTAAACAGAAAATATTCCCTACAAACAGTACATCATGCATGAGTGGGAAAAAAAAGCCTTTATAACCAAAAGCCTCTGGCATGCAATTTTGTTTTGCTTGTGTTTGTAATAAGATCTCACAGTGCAGTCCAGGCTGCCTTCAAATTCATCATCATCCTGCGTTGGCCTCCTGCGTAGTGTATTACACGCACGCACCACTAGGCCCAGCTGAGAATCCAGTTTTTAAAATACCATGTCGCATCTGATAAATTCCAAACTGACTTTCTCTGCTGCTAAACAGGTTGTAGAACCCAAAAGTTTCTAACTTAAACCTTCTCCTCGAAAAATCTCAGTAAGCTTAAAATAATAATGATGTTATACTTCACATCAGCATTCAGCCAAAGTCATCTCACAGATGGGACAGGGAGTGTGGGGACAAAATCTATCTCTTCTCCAATCACTTCTCCTTAAGTGCTTTCCAAGAGTCTGTCTAACATTCTTCGCAGGGAGGAAGAGGAGGCAGCCACCTAGGCATAAACACCCCACCGTGACAAGGAAGTTAGAGATAGACCTATTAGTATCTAAAACTACCAAGCTCTTTTCTGAGGAGCAGTTTCCATAACAACAATTATAGTTACGCATATTGAACACCTGTCAGTAGACTTGCTCCGGCGGGGACAGTGGGTAACCACACAGAGGAAGCAGAGCACCGACGAGCAAAAGATGCCCACGCTTCTCCCAAGGAAGTGTCACCACTGGCCACTGACTTAATCATTTCCACTACTTCAGATAATAGAGTTGATCTGATTCTGATTGTTCTGTGTTAATCATAATTAATGGGTACCTCCAGAATTTCAGCAGAGTTTGAGGCAAAAGAAACATGGACAGCCGGGCGCTGGTGGCTCACGCCTGTAATCCTAGCTACTCAGGAGGCTGAGATCTGAGGATCGCGGTTCAAAGCCAGCCCGGGCAGGAGAGACCGTGAGACTCCTATCTCCAATAAACCACCAGAAAACCGGAAGTGGCGCTGTAGCTCAAGTGGTAGAGCGCTCGCCTTGAGCTGAAGAGCTGAGGGACAGCGCCCAGGCCCAGAGTTCAAGCCCCACGGCCGACAAAAAAAAAAAAAAAAAAAAGAAACATGGACATATTTTCCTGGAACCGCTACAGCTTTTAAATCAATGTTCAAATATTCAAATATATGTATATATATGCATATATATGTATATATATATATATATCTCAAGATATCTTTACTTCCTTTCATAATGACTCCTGATAGGTTAGAGGTCATCTTTACAGATTCTCACAAACAGGCTGATCTCAATGGAAGACACCCTGCCCATAGGCCTAGTGGTCTTTGGCTTTTGAAGTTCCTTAAGGAACAGGCAACAGTTTAGAGGGAAGAAAGAGCAAAAGGTTTCAAAGTCTATATGAGCCAGGCTCAGTGGCTCTTGCCAGCAATCCTAGCCACTCAAGAGGCTGAGATGTAAGGGTCAGGTTCAAAACCAGCCAGGTCAGGCACATCTGTGAGACTCTTATCTCCAATCTCCAAAATAACCTGGAGGTAGACTGTGGCTCGGGTAGCTGAGCACTACTAGCCTTGAACAAAGAAGCTCAGAGACAGACAACAGCCACAGCCCGAGTTCAAGCCCCAGGATTGACACACACAAAAAAAAAAGTCTAGGTCATGATATTAACAAGACCAGAAATAATCAAGTACTCCATGCACTAAAAATATAAAGAATTTTCCTATCTGGCCAATAGATACATGAAGAAATGCTCAACCTCTCTAGCCATAAAAGAAATGCAAATCAAAACAACATTGAGAAACTACCTCACCCCAGTTAGAATGGCTATAATCAAGAACTCTAATAACCACAGATGCTGGAGGGAATGTGGACAGAAGGGAACCTTACTACATTGTTGGTAGGAGTGTAAACTTGTTCAACCACTTTGTAAAGCAGTATGGAGGTTCCTCAAAAGACTCCACATAGAACTCCCCTATCACCCAGCAATCCCACTTTTGGGCATTTACCCAAATGATCACAAACAAGACCACACTAAAGCTACCAGCACAACTATATTTCTTGCAGCATTATTTACCATAGCTAAGATATGGAACCAACCCAGATGCCCCTCAGTAGATGAATGGACCAAGAAAATATGGTATATATACACAATGGAATTCTATGCCTCCATCAGGAAGAATGACATTACCCCATTTGTTAGGAAATATTAAGACTTGGAAAAAATTATATTAAGTGAAGTAAGCCAGGCCCAAAGAAACATAGGTCCCATGGTTTCCCTTATTTGCAATAACTAGTATATGTCTCAGTCAAGCAGAAAAGGTCAGATAAGTTGATGTTAGGGAAATGAACCCCAAGATAAGTATTCAAATGTTTTTTTCTTTCATGCGATTGTTTCAAACATATTTATAAGATGATTTCTTTGTTGCTTTGTATGTCCCTCCCCCAAAGTATAACCCCTGCTTTCACTGTATTTGATGTCAGTATAATTTGTGGAGGGGAAGGGAAAAAACAAATCATTTAAATAGGGATACAGGTGGACCCATTGCAACAAAGAGATGTACAAATCGTTATGCTGAAAAACAAACTTTACAACTTTGGTTGGGGGGAACACAGGGAGAGGGGGAAGGATTGGGTGGGGAGGTGGGGGGAATGGGAAAGGATGAGAAGGGGAAACAAAGGAGGAGGCAACAATGCTTGATAAGAAATGTACTCATTATCTTGCCAATGTAATTGTAACACCTCTGTATAGTATTTTCACAATAAAAAAAAAAAGAATTATCCTATCGTTTTGTGCAAATGATCACTGAATCCCAATATGTAATCAAGACAAATAGAATTCTTCTTTGCAAAGAAAGTGTCCTTCTGGCAGCTCCAGGCTGCCTATTCCTGACTCGTTTCCTCCCTTCAGCCACAATCTGCTGTCCACTTTCATCTCATTTCATCACACGGATGTGCTATAAAAAAGGAACACAGACGGAAACTCTTGCTACCACCAGTATCTTGAGACAGTCCCAGGAGGTTCGGCTGGACACAGGCCGGGACTGGATCGAGAAAGAAATGGTGAGGGTTACAGCCTGACACGTCCCAGGGTGGACGGCCAGACGGGGTGCAGTCTGCAAACATCTGTGTGAAATCCCCCCTCGCTTTCTCCGCAGCAGTGGCCAGCTTGGCTCCAGGCTCTCTCAGACCTCCTCGGGCCTCTCTTCCAGCAAAGCCCAAGCCCTTCGCTGTCCACACACGAGCCCTGCAGCCCGCAGACCCTCCTATCCTCCCTGGCTCCATGAGGCCTGTTCGGTCTCAGTAATGATGTTGATGGTGACAGCCACCATCGTACCCTGTGCGCCACTCCTGTCGCCTGGATTAAATACAAGCTGCTCATTTCATCAGCATTCTGCACAACACCCCCACAGACTAGAAGGTGACAATTGAGCTGTACTTCACAGAGGGTGACAAGAACAGTGGAAAGTAATGACGTCCCCTGAGGAGCTACAAAGCTAATCCGTCTAGCCTAGGGTTCGGCCTTCCCAACCACCGATCGCTAGCGGCCTTGAGGGAAGACCCAGAAGCGCTCCGGGGAGGCCTGGATGAAGGAATTCAGGGGCCCTGGAGTGGAAGATGCTGTTCTAGGCCTGTACAAGCTCTGTGCTGGGGCACTGGGAAAACCCACGCTCCCTGCCCTGGGCTCCCATGGCTCACCACACAGGCTCTCCACCCTCCTGCGTCCACCTGACCATCCTGCCCCCACCTGACTGTCCTAGCCACGAGGACCCCTCCCCATCCCATCTGGTCCTTGAATGCTTATGTCAGGTGAACTACTAGGCTATCCCTCTCCTAACACATGTTCTATCATCATCATTATCATTATTATTGTTGTTGTTGTTTGCCAGTACTGGAGCTTGAACTCAGGGCCATGTGCTCTCTCACTTGGCTTTTTCTTGCAAGACTGGCATTCTACCACTTGAGCCACACCTCCACTTCCAGCTCTGTGCTGGCTACTTGGAGATAAGTGTCTCTTGGATTTATCTGCCTAGGTTGGCTTCGAACCTTGATCCCCAAATCTCAGCCCCCTGAGTAGCCAGGATTACAGGTGTACCCATTAGGAAAAATCCTAATGGGTTTTTCTTGACTCAAGACTCTTTGATTTTAAGCCTGTGTCCTGTCACAGCTGCAGGGATCCCACTCAGCTGTGGCAATGGTGCTGACCAAGGAAGCTGATTGATTCTCTCTCGCCTGGAAGCTGCGCTTCTCTCCCTCCCTCCCTCCTTCCCTCCATCCCTCCTTCCCTCCATCCCTCCTTCCCTCCATCCCTCCTTCCCTCCATCCCTCCCTCCCTCCCTCCATCCATCCATCCCTCCATCCTTCCATACCTCCCTCCATCCCTCCATCCATCCCTCCCTCTATCCCTCCATCCTCCATGCCTCCATCCCTCCATCTTCCAGGTGGGAACTGCAACTCCCAGAATGCACTGCTCTGCTGTGCATCAGCTCCTACATTTAGCCTCTGTTTGGAATTCATTCCCCAACAGGCTGCTCTTGACAGCCCCTTTCTCTTTGAACCATCAATCCCTTCCCCCCAGGACATTGAAAGCAGCGTTTTAAGCTCTGGAAGTTTCTCCAGGCTCTGCATTCTGTGCATCACCATACACAGATCTGCCTGGTCAGAGCAAAGTCCTGAGACCAGCTTTCAGAGCACCTGGCTCTCGCTAAGATACTTAAATGGCTATTAATTTCCTCAACACTCTCCTTATGTCTTCTTCTTAAATTACAGTAATAAATATTTATTAAACAAGCTACCCAAGCGTCCATATCAATGTTATGAGAAGTGCTGGGTAAAAGATTTAAAGACACATCACAAACCACAGAGACAGACTTTGCTGCCATCTCTCATGGATATGTTTGGTTTACCATGTTCCTTGACTCGTTTGTGAGGGGCCGCAGGAACACGCAAATCATAACAAGTATTTTACTGTTTTAAAATCAGTGCACTTTCAAGTAGAGGCAGACAATTTTCGTCCTGTCCCCAGAACTATGAACAGGAGAGAGGTATTGTATCGGGAAGTGGTCGACGTCATCACCTGTCAACACGTGGGAGGTAATTGAAAAGGGCCCTGACATTTTACACAATTCCAGAACTCTGCTCCTGAGGCCGAGTTTGAAATTAAACCCCGGAGAAGGCGAATTCATCAACACTAATGAACACTCAATGACATTTTAAGCAGTTTAAGTTCATGCGCTCGCTCCGCCCACTCCTTTCATTTGGTGCAATGCCTCTGAATGTGTTTTAGTGATACAAAAAAAAAAAATGTCCAGTGAAAAACACGTGGGGGAAAAAAAACAACAAACCAAACTCTTCCTGAGAAACCAAGCAATGGCTCCCTTCAGTGGGCAGATCAATGACCGCGTAGACCTGTTGTGATGCCAGTGTCCTGACAGACAAATTCTTAGCCAAGTAAAATTCCATCAAGACAGAGTGAGCGTGCATCAGTTACACCAACCCCAGCACCAGGTGCAGGGCTTGGGTACCTACCTCCTCTGCTCTTCCCCGTGCTCTCCAGAGGGGACAGTGAGGCACTCGTCCATGTGGCCGTGGAGCAGCCGGAGGACATCGCCACCGATGAGGTACCCTGCAAGGATCAAGGTCACAATGGTCAGGCTGATGGCCAGATGCACCAAGGGGGCCGATGATGCACTTTCATACATGGAACGTCAGTGCTGGCCAAGGTCACAGGGGTCGATGGCACAGGCAGGACATGCTAAGGCCCAGCCACACAAACCTCACCATTACACACGCGCACGCACGCGCGCACACACACACACACACACACACACACACACACACACACACACACACACACACACACCGTGACACCCTATCAAAAGTGAGAAGAACGCAGCTACTGCCCTAGGAAATCCAACTGCATAAACATCACTGGGGTGCAGCCATCAGACACAAGCCTGAATGATGAACTTACACTGACTTTGATTGGCCTAATGAATGATAGATACCCAGAGGCCAAGAAATGAAAGGAACACAACCGTTAGGGTGTTACCACTGCAGAGGAGGCAAAAAAGCTCACGCTGATAGCACAAAAATAAAGATAAACCTCAGTCCCAGCTTCCCTTGAAGAGAGATTCCTTAAACGCCATGATCGCCTGTGCTACAAAAGCTCACTCATTAGCAAGCAGCTCATGACCACAATCCCAAAGGTGATCAGTGTGTGCACTGAGGACGGAGCCTTCCAATGAGAGAGGAGGATTTTTACCTTGGGCAGCTTCGCTTCCTGAGCTGATGGGGGCCACGCTCCACAGAGTCTGCTGGAAGGCCGCATCCACGTGCAAGCCGGTGCCGTAGGACAAGTGCTGCGAACAGGCAAGGGAGGATGGCGGGTGAGTCCCACTGGGCAAGCCAACCTGCCCTGGCATGCTCCCAAATGCCCACACCACACAGCTCCTTCAACTTGGTCGTTCGAAACTCAAAAACACCAGCAGGGAAAGAAAACAATTGAGGCTCCCTTTTGATCTCAGACACACACACCAACAACAAACACTTATTTGTCAAAAAGAGACTATATTTTTGTCTTAAGGCATGTTGATGGAAAAAAATGTTACAGAAGGTAGGCACTTGACATTATAATGATGACAGTTTATAATGGTGACAGTTTATAATGGTGACAGTTAACCCTGGAGCCAATGTCTTCATTTGATGGTCTACAGAAATTGTTCACTGCAATATGACATCACAGACAGTAGATGGCAGTATCTCCTAATAGCTGCCTAAAAATAGGGCGATAAAACCTCCTTCAGCTCTCAAGAGTATTATTTCAGGTTGTCCTTAAAAAATAGAACTGCGTTCACAAAATGTAATATTTAATATGTGTCAGGAATATAGATATTACTTACTAAATGTTAACCAAGGGAAGTGGCGCTGTGGCTCAGGTGGTAGAGCACTCGCCTTGAGCTGAAGGACAGCGCCCAGACCCACAGTTCAAGCCCGCAACAGACAAAAATAAATAAATAAATAAATGTTAACCGAGGCTGGGCACGGTGCCTCATACCCATTCAGGAAACTGACATCTGAGGATGGTGGTTCAAAGCCAATTTGGGGAGACAAATCCTACAGACTCTTATTGCTAATTAAACAGCAAAATGCTGGAAGCAGAGCTGTGGCTCAAGTGGTAGAGGGCTAGCCTTGAATAAAAAGCTAACAGATACATCATAAGCCCTGAGTTCAAACCCCAGTAGGGGCAGAATGTGTGTGTGTGTGTGGGTGTGTGTGTGTGTGTGTGTGTGTGCACTAAAAACCAAGTTATAACTATAGCAAAATGCCTCGATTACTCATCACTCCTTGGCTGCCTTTAAAATGTCCAAACTATCTGGGCACCAGTGGCTCACACCTGTCATCCTAGCTACTCAGGAGGCTGAGATCTGAGGATCATGGTTCAAAGCCAGCCCAGGCAGGAAAAGTCCATGAGATTCTTATCTCCAATAAACCACTCAGAAAACCAGAAGTGGTGCTGTGGCTCAAATGTTAGAGTGCTAGCCTTGAGCTGAAGAGTTGAGGGACAGCGCCCAGGGCCACAGTTCAAGCCCCACGACTGACTAAAAAAAAGGGAAAAAATTCCAAACTCTACCTGCCCACACCTTCTCTGTGGCCATCATCCTTGGCCCTGCAGTGTCTCATGATTTCAACCCTATCAGACATGCCCTGGGACTCTGATCTTCCTAGGAAATGAAGACCCGCCAACCACAGCCGGACACAGACACCCAAGGGAACACCACAGACCCATAAGCAACACAGGGGCTCCTTTACCAAAATACAAGCCCTCCACATCACTGAGTCCTTCGCACCCTCAAGAAGAAAATCAAAGGCATTGAATGGGGGCATTGCGACACACTCATAATTACCTAGTCGCCTTCCAGGCGAACCACTGGACTTAGCAGCCAGTCCTCCACACCTCCCCTTGACCACCGCTGGCCGCCTGCTTCCGTACAAACGCCCATTCTCATACTTGATCCCATGCTTTTACTGACCTTAATTTTTTTAATGTGTTCCAGTTATTTCACTGTCTACAAGCTAATCGTATCTGTTCTGCTTCCGCAAACCAGAAAAACGTATTTTCCTTCACAACAATTAACACCTGGTATCATTATTTGGTTCATTTTCCTTTCTGGTGATTTATCTAACTCGGGTCCCCACCTGTGGACCCAACGTCTACCATGCTGTTCCGTACAGAAACAGGCAGAGAAGCCAATTAAACCTCCAAAACCAAAACAGCACAAGTAAAAAAAAAAAGTTTTAAGTTACACCATAAATATTTCTGCCTCAGTGACTTAATAAAAGATCTCATACCACCTATATGTGTATAGATATGAAATATCTGTATATATATATAAGATATAGACACACATGTGTGTATCTATAGTTTACATACACACACTTGTGTGAATATTTAAGATGTAAGATATAGATTTTTTTCCCCAGGGCTGAGGACCGAACCCAGGGCCTTGCGCGCGCCGGGCGGGCGCCCTTCCACTGGGCTAAACCCCCAGCCCCAAGATACAGATTTTTTGAGAACCATCTGCAGCCCAGCATCGGTGGCTCACGCCTGTAATCCTAGCTACTCAGGAGGCTGAAATCTGAGGCTCCGAAGCCAGCCCAGGGAAGAAAGTCTGTGAGACTCTTATCTCCAATTAACTACTAAAGAGCTGGAAGATCAAGTGGTAGAACACTAGCCTTGCACAAAAAAGCTCATGGACAGTGCCCTGAGTTCAAGCCCCAAGACATGTGCATGCATGCATGCACACACGTGTGTGCGCACGCACACACACACACACACAATCAAAAATCTATCTGAAAATAACTCAAAGCTCTAAGGCTCTCCTTTTAGCTCAGCTTTGAAGCCAAGTTAAACCTCATTTGATACCACACTAAGTAGAGAACCCTTGGTGAATTCATGACGGATTCACTGATCCATACAGGGCTAAGCAGCAACAGAATGCCTCTCCGCCCTGGGGGAAGAGATGAAATACAGGCACAACACACCACAGGCCACGCATTCCAAGTGTTCTGTGAGCTATGTTAAAAACGGGACAAAAATTCTAAGAGCATGTGTGTGGCCAAACAGGGCTGGAACCACGCTCACGCCCACAGTCCTGGTCCATGGTCCTGGTGCCTATTCCATGGGAGAGATGGGGCTTCTGACCCAAGCTGGAGGGGGCCCATGGGTCACTCAACCTGGGCCTCCGCCATGGGATGCACCATCTCCAAACCTGTTCGTGCAAATGCTGGACTTGGGTATACTGACTCAACCTGGGACTGTGCTACGAGTAAATCTGTTAAAGCACACTAGAGGCTTGGTACACCAGCCTGGTAGGATGTCTGGCGTTAATCCATACCTCACAAACCTCGTCATTCATGGGCTGTAGGCTGCGACCCCTTGAGTCTAATCAGCTCTGGTATGGGGAATGTAGCGAACAGAAGGCCAGAAGGCAGAAATAGGAGAATACAGAGTGCAGGGGACGGACAGTCTCTTCTTTGAGCATCCACTCCAAACTACAGATGAAGGCTGGACCTGATCAAGGACCTTTTGCTGGAGCAAGGAGCTATCACAGTGAAGAAAGGAATGAAGGGGTGGAGGAGATAAAATGCATTTCCCCATCAGACCCAGGCCTAAAGAGGAACCATGCATACGCAGAGCTATACAGTCACGAAGTTCCTTAAGACAGTATGACAGTCACAGAGAGCTATCTAAGTAATGTGCACTCTTCAAAGGAAAATATTCTCCGGGTATAACGACTTCGCATGCTTCCACTTAACTTTGCTGCTTGAACAGCAAATAGAAATCCAAGACAGAACAGCTTCGAGTCAGGCCTGCAGTATTAAATATTCACATTATGGCAACAGCCTCAAGCTCTGAAACCGAGATGAGCTATATCCTGAAAGCCAAAAGAGATGACGGCTGAGGTTGAAAGCAGAAATCAGCCTTGGGCTGAAAAAAAGTAAGCACCATGGAATTTACTCGCTAATCAGGAAGGGTCAGCCAATATGGCTGGGCTCAGGGGACTGATTTGCTACCTGGTGTCAGCTATAACCTCATGCTAGTGACTTTCAAGCTTCCGTATCCACAAATCAACTGATCTGTCCAATCCTGTCCAAAAATAATACATTCAAGTCAGGTATCATTGGCTCACCCCTGTAATCCTCGCTACTCAGGAGGCTGAGATCTGAGGATCACGGTTCAAAGCCAGCCTGGGCAGGAAAACCCATGAGACTCTTATCTCCAATTAACCACCAGAAAATCAGAAGTGACGCTGTGGCTCAAGTGGTAGAGTGCTAGCCTTGAACTGGAGAGATCAGGGACAGTGCCCAGGCCCAGAGTTCAAGCCCCACAACCAACAGTAGTAGTAGTAGTAATACATTCAAGAGGAGTGGTGTGGGGCCAGTGAAAGAGGGGCTGACCCAAAAGCTCTGTTTTAATCACACACACACACACACACACACACACACACACACACACACGTCAGAAACAGAAGTAATGGGACAGGAATTCCTAACCTGATGCCCACAAAGTTGTATTTCAATACTTTCCATTTCCTTTGGAACCCTCTGTATTTCCTTTATCCATGACTATGGTGAGGTCAAAATGCTTCACCAGACTGCATCTCTAAATTCAACCCTTATCTGATGTGATTCTTCACTTTCTTATCTCTTACTAAATGCCAGGGCCCTCTAGGGCCCTTGAGATAGAGCATGCAAAATAAATCATCATCCAGAGACAGGAAACACAAGTGGGTAAGCCATATTACTCCCCTAGCTTCAAGTTTTTCTCTTGATCAAAGGAAGAATAAATAAGGGACACAAGGAAATAGATGCTCTTAGCTGGGGGCTGAGGTCTCACACCTTTAATCCCAGCTACTCAGGGGGCTAAAACAGGGAGGAGCATAGTTTGAGGCTACCTTAGGCGGAAAAGTTCATGAGACTCTATGTCTAAAAACAAAAACAAAAAAACAGCAAAAAAGCAGGGCTGGGGGCATGGCTCAAGTAGTAGAGCACCAGCTGAGCAAACAGCCTGGGTATAAGGCTCTGAATTTGAACCCTAATAGTGGGGAAAGGGAAGAGAGATCGAGAGGGAGAGCGAGAGGGAGGGATAGAGAGATCATACTCTATGACTCCTAAACCACAAGAAGAGAAAAAAAAAAATGGCTCAAAGTGAATGAGCAGAACTGAACAGGAAGGACTGGAGATGTAGCTCCAAGGCAGAGCACATGTTTAGCAGGTACAAGCCCTCAGTTCGGCCATGCACCCTCCCCGCTCCCGGAGAAAAGGGACTTGGTTGACATAACAATGCACTTGAAAACATTGTCTTTCATCACTGTATTCATGCCTCTTTAGACAATTTAATAATTTGTTGTTTAATCCAAACATTCGGAGTTTTCCTCAATTAAAAAAAATCCAATATGGGTTTTAGGCATCCCCAAAATCGCTTGTTTGAAGCCTTTTTAATCACTCCTGAGAACTCAAGGCAGATGACTGACAGATGCGGCCAGCAGCCATCTATGGCTGGTTTGCCTGGACCAATCATTTCTGCAGCCCAAGCCCGGGTAACCTGACATCTCACATTTCGCATGACTTTGCCTCCATCAGAAAGAATGACATTGCCCCATTTGTTAGGAAATGGAAAAACTTGGAAAAAATTATATTAAGTGAAGTAAGCCAGGCCCAAAGAAACATAGGTCCCATGGTTTCCCTTATTTGCAATATCTAGTATATGTATGAGTCAAGCGGAAAAGATCAGATAAGGTGATGTCAGAAAAATGAACCCTTAGATATGTATTTTAATGTTTTTTTCTTTCATGCATGGGTTTCTAACGCATATATAAGATTATTTCTTTGTTGCTTTGTATGTCCCTCCCCCACAGTATAACCCCTGCTTTCACTATATTTGATGTCAGTATAACTTGTGGAGGAGATGGGGAAAAACCAGTTGTTTAAGGATACAGGTGGACCTGTTGCAACAATGAGAAGTACAAGTTGTCATGTCCAAAACGAGCTTTACAACGTCGGTGGTGGGGGGGGGGGGGGGGAAGGAGAAGGATTGGGATTAGGGGGGGAGGGGGGAGGCTGGGAAGGGAGGTGAAGGGTAAACAAAGGAGGAGGCTGCAATTCTTGGTAAGAAATGTACGCATTATCCTACCCATGTAATTGTAACCCCTCTGTACAGTATGTTCACAAATAAAATTAAATTAAATTTAAAAAAAAAAAAACTGCTCAGTGTGGAACGGACCAGAGACTTCACATTCACGCGCCCTGCTTCCTCCACTGTGCGCTTCCCTTATATGTAAGCTGCTTACCCAAAGCCTTCTTTAAAAGAAGGCAAAGCTTCCAGTCGGCGCAAAAATAAACACGCTTTCTTGACGAATGTTCCTAGAAAGAGGCTTAAGATGGGGTTTCATAGTAGACTCTGAAAACAGCAAAAGCCAGAAAAGACACCACGTGGGCATGTAGTTGACAACCTTGCTACCTGATAAGACCCTGTATTCTGTGTTCCTCAAACCCCCAGGTCCGGTTTAGTCGGGGCGCCCCACCACACAGCGCCCTCTTCTGCCCATGGAACACATTGCAGGGAAGGAAAACCTTCCTGTAGGTTGTAGTCAAGGCAATGTCACTTGAATGTCTGAAATGCAAAGTCAGATGGTCCAGCCACTAACCAGTCATGGGTCAGCAGACACAAATGACTGAAAAGCCAGTGCTAATAAAAGAAAAACTATTTTTCACAGATAATTGGTTTTGATCTAAAAATTTTGCAACTTCTTTATTTTAAGCATTTTTTTCTCCTCCTTCCTCCTCCTCTTTCTCTTCTTGTTCTTACCTTGCCTTTCACAAGTCCCTCCACTCCCCAAAAAGATCACCTGTAACATTCCCTCTATCTCTCTTTCCCACCTTTTATTGATCAATGGGCACCAGTGACTTCCCTCACCCTGACTGCTTAGGCACAAAGAACACTTTTGACTCGGTGACATCTAAGCCCGGTCTAGCATGAGCTTCCTGCCATGGGCACTGCTTCTGGTTTTGTTTCAGCCATCACCCACAACCACATCTGGGACCTTCTGGTAGACATGAGTGCCAGGCCTGCCATGCCCCTGTTGTGTGTTTAATTCCTTTCTGAAGTTCAAAGAGTATCTTGCACTTCCACAGATTGCAACCTTTTATGAACACTGCACCGCCCTGTTCTTTAGCAGAACTGTAACTTATTAGATGTGCTCCACAGAAACACCAAAACCAGAAGTACACCCAACAGCCAATACCCACTCCTCCTTCATTCTCCCATTGCCAGCCGGTCGGGAGGGAATGCAATTGTAGGTGACAAACCTTGAGATTCCACCTGTGTGACGAGAGTTTCTCCCGTAATAAACCGGTTCCATAAAGATTAAGATCTTCAGTCACAGTCCCACGGAGCAGCCCCGGGGACTCAAAGGACACACAGTGGAATATTCCCACTCTATTAGGAAGCGGATCCCAGAGAGGGGGCTGTGGGCCTGGTGAACACGCCCCCCCCCACCCCCACCCAAGGTCAGGAGGACTCGGGCCTACCCAGACCTGCACAGCCACAGTCCCAACTCTGACCACAAGTGATTTTCCAAGCTTTGCTTATCTAGAAGCAAATTCCCTTTCCTGTTCAATTCGGAGTTTGGCAGAATCAGTTCACCGCAGTGGCACACCCTCGGGACTGCCAGCCGCACTTACCAAGTACCTCTCCGAGGACACGCTGACCAAGATGAGGTCATCTCCCACGCGGACCTTCTCTCCTTCCGACCGCTGCTTGGAGGCGGGGTGGATGGTCCACCAGCACGCCTCACCTGCGGAGTTGGGGGAGACAGAGACACACCTGAGCATTTTGTTTTTAACTCCAGATCTCTTTTGGCAATGATTCCATTTGTGTGGGCTGCAGGAATAGGACATTTTGTGCATCATTAATATGGCAGACAAAGAACGCAGCCCAAGAATGGCTTAGGGTGAAGACATTCTGAGAGGCCAAGTTTCTTCCCTTGGAAATGGGTTGTGACATCTTAGGAGCTTTCCTCCTGCTAAGAACTGTTGACAGAGGACAGCCGTGTAGACTCACGTGAGACCCCAGCCACCCTTCAGCCACATCGACTTCCTGCCCCCGTGACCAACAACATGCCTTTGTTCTGTTCACTCGGGGCTCTGTGACTTTCATCACTTGACTTCCAAAATGACTTGGGGGCTGGTTCAGAAGGAGGACACTGGGTAACTACCTAAAAATCCTACTATTCCATTCCCTTTGTTTGCCCCATTTTTGTTATGTTAAAATGTGCTAATTTCTCTGGGTCTCAGTAAAATATCAGAAGCTGACTATAGAAGGGTACAATGAAATAAAAGCCTGTGACTATGCCTTAAATGCTTTCTTATAGAACAACGCAGGCAAAAGCTCGGCCGCATGTCCTTCCTCGTGGCTTGGTCATGTCTCCACAGATAGAAGTGTAAACAAACCACTTCAATCTGCTCATGACTCCCAGGCAAACCCGCATGGAAGCGCTCACTAGCCATGGCAATGAGGCTCTCATATCGTCTGTGCTCTAAGAATTCTCCTTCTCTGCCCTTCGAAAGCTTTGCCATTTTCCAGAAGTTAATTCTTTTTCTTGACTAATTCCTCAATGCCAGAATGCAAGTTCTTCAACAGTAGAGTTGCTATGTGCTTTGATCCATCAGCCTCAGGATAGCACCCATGTCCTGGGTTCAAACTCCATAAACAAAGCCACTCATCTAAATGTATTTCTGATCCTGTTGGCAGTGCTCTCCATCCGGGCTCCACGCAGCACTCTCTGCCCGGGCTCTCCACACACAGATTCACCTCAGCACAAGCCGCTCACCTGTGGTATCCTCTTGCAAGCCCACGTCAAAAGCCAGCTTGTCAGTTGAGGACCGGGAGGTTGACAGACAGCACAAATACTAAAATAAATAAATAAATAAATAAATGATACAGAATTGACAGTCGTCACGAAGTGTTTCTAGTCACATCGGAGCCTTATTCCAACAAGGAGCTGGATGTCTATCTATCTCCGCTGATTAGTCTTTTTATTAAAAGCAGAAAAATCTAGATGCCTTTGTACATAGCTCTGGGGTAGAGCAGCATTTTCCCCGCTGGCACTGGGAGCCATATTCTAAAGGAAATGCCATCCTTTCCCCTCAGAAAAGACTAGAAACTGCACCATGAGGACAAGAAGGCAAGTGACAGTGATTCGGGCCCCAGGGTTCAGTGCCATCTTCATGTGACAGTCACTCATGGTAAATCGGAAAAGCATACCTACTTATCTTTGCATTCTGTTTTCACTTTAAAACTTTTTTTTTTAACTCTTTGACATCCACCCAGAGTTTATTTCACTAGCAGCATGGCCGCTTGTGAAAATGGGGTTCACCATGCCTCCACATGTATGCCCTTCCCTAAGAGACATCAGACTAGCCACACCATCGTTCCTTTGGGTGTTCCTAACGATCTGTTCTCAGATAGGAAGTTGAGGTCGACTCCTCCTAGCCTTCTGGAGCTACAGATACCTTGTGACTCGCTAGGCCAACGAGAATGCAAGCTGAGGATACACAACCATCTGTGCCAAGGAGCTCAGCATCACGGGAACAACCAGGGAGCCTTCGGAGAAGACCAGACAAGCGGGGACAGGGAGTCACTCCCAGAGTCCCGGACGGTTCATGAAAAGGCTCCGGAGCTCCTCGCATGGAAGAATGCCCATCTAGCTAAACAGGTGTTAGTATGAGGAAGGAGAGGAACCCACAGGGCCAGGGGCTGGCACAGTGGTTCAGTGCCTGGGATGGGGAGTCAAATGGACCTGGACAGCCTCATTCTGCCCATTGGCCACCAACAGTGACTCCCACCTTGACAGACAGCGGGCTGATCGATCCCAGCCTGTCTCTAGCTAGGACAGGAGCAAGGGTCTGACTTGAGACTCGCAGTCCTCCCTCGCTGATCCCTGGGTCTACAGGATTTGGTTCTGCGCATGTGGACTCTAACTGACTATACCAGGGCATTCCCAGAAGAGGATTGCACTCACCTAACTCCTTTGAACTTAGGGTTCAACAAGTCCTATAGCAGAAAGCTGACTTCTATCTTGTGGGGGGGGGGGGGGGGGGGGGGAGAACGCCAAAGGGAGACAGATGGAGAGAGGAAGGGTGGGGGAATGCAGTCATTATAGTCAACATATTTACATGAAAACAGAAGCAGGTACATTGAAGGGACCGGTAGGGGAGGGGGAGATGGAGGAGAGTGATGGAATGATTCGGATGCCCTGGACTTGTAAACTGGCAGGTGGAATTGAAACCTCTTTGAACAACTGCTTAAGGAGACTTTTAAAAACATGCAGCCTGTCTCTAGTTGAGACAAAGCCACAGTTTGACGGTCCTCAGACTTTGCAGGCAAAAAGAGGTGCCTATTAACAAGTCTTCCATAGCCTTGTCAGTCATACAGCAGCAGGCATTGTCACTAGTCACTTCTCACCTTCACAACACAGAGATGGATGGTATAATTAATCTACCAAGCATCAGACAGTCCACAAATGCAAGGCACTGGTCTTATTCATGACTATATTATGTGCCTAGACCAGGATGCTAAGCAGTACTTAGTGAATGGATGGATGAAATTTCAGACACAAGCACAAGCTTAAAGAGGTTCAGGAAAGTAGCCCAGGCTGGCCAGCATGGGGCAAAATAAGACTGAATACAGACCTAAACACCAAATCCAGCCTCAAACTCATCTAATACATATAGAGCTATAGACAGATTCGTTCTCTTAATACATCTCCTAGTTCATGTGGGTTGTTCTACACACGTCATACGTTTTGATATGCTGTCAAAAACAGATTTTCATGAAACTTTAATATGTAATCATCTTGTTCAAATTTTATATCTGTCTTGTACCCAAGTCACTCTCTCAAATGGTATTACTTTACTTTTTATACTTTATTTTTATTTATTTTGTATCTTCCACATCAGCCAAGAAGTCCAGAACAAAATTACCTAGCAATAGCAGATTAAATGTCTTATTTATTTATTAGTGTTAATGTTACCAAGATCAGTTTATGCATTTTAAATGTGTGGCATTGGTTATTGATTCAGTGTTGCTATTCTTTTCATTGGGAAAATTAATCATCAATGCTTCAGTTAATTAACAGGCATTAAAACCAGGTGCCATGGCTCACGCCTGTAATTCCAGCCACTCAGGAGGTGGAAGAGACCTGAAGGATCACAGTTCAAAGTCAGCTGGGGTAGAAAAATCTTGCAAGGTTCCATCTTCAATTTACCAGAAAATACCAACTAGCTAGGCATGGTTCAAGTGGTAGAACACTAGCTGTGAGCAAGCCTAGCACAGTGTACAAGGCCTTGAGTTCAAGCCTTACTCCAACCCTGATACACACACAGAAAAAGAAAACAATACAATGGGTATCAAGTCTTATTTCAGATTTTCTCCTATACTTATTACATGATAACCACTTTCATCTTTGACCTATATATGTGATATAGCACAGAAATGAAAATTATATTGTTAAACCATAACTGAAGTCATGCCTACACCCTTCCCAACTTCTCTCCTGCACCTTAAATTGAATCATTACATCAATACTCATGACTGAAATGAACAGTGTGTTTGTGTTTGTGTGTGTGTGTGTGTGTGTGTGTGTGTCTGTCTGTCTGTCTGCCTGTGTGATGGATTTTGTATTAAGACAGGTCTCTTACTCAAAAGAGATTTATATGCCAGGATTTATCTTCTTTTTTAAAACAAATGATCATCAATTATATTATGCTTCCAGATATTGAACTATAATGTAATCACTAAAATTATGCTAATGAAAAATTAAATGACAAGGAAATGCTCATGCTGTGATTAAATGTAAACAAAACCAAGAGATAAGTTTGGTCCTGTAAGACCTCAATTATGTCAGAAATTTAAAACAGGAAAAAAAAGTTGAAATATTTCCAAGTTTTAAAGCTTCTCTTATTCATATGATTAAAACATTTTTTCTTCTATACCTTCCAAATCTTATAAAATAAAGTCAGTAGTTTTAAGCATTAATAAAGTATGTAAGTAAATGAAGTAAAACTTTTATGTATCTTAGGTACACAATGTCAAAACACAGCATTTAAAAAATACATAATATACATCTATGTATGTTACTTTTAAAAATATTGGGAAGAGGGGCAGAGTCATAGAGGGGGCATGATTTATTGAAATATATTTTTCAAATGCCCCTCTTTACAAATAATGTATACTAATAAAAAAAGTTCATGTGTGCATGTGTACGTGCGTGTGTGTGCGTGTGTGTGTGTGTGTGTGTGTGTGTGTGTTATAGAGAAGGAGAAACTGCCTGAGGAGCCCAATGGATCACTAACGAAAGAAGGAGATGAGGTATAAAATGAAAGAGAAGGAAAGGGTGTGAATGGGTAGAACTGACATTAGAGCTCACAGACAATATTTTATCTTGTGTTTAAGAAAGAAATTTGGGTTCTTTGATAAATGAATAACTTAAAGCCAGAAAAGCAAAACACTTCTTATGTGACTCTAAAACTTCTCTCTTCTTAAAATGGCCCAATCCAAAGTAAGTTATTAAAAATAACACTCACATAATCATAAAGCAGAAAACAACCACAGTCTAAGTTAAACTACATCTTGTAAATGAGAGGACTCAGTAGAGCCCAGAAACATGAAGAAGCTCATCTATCAGAGCTCAGGAACAGCATTGTTGAACAGCTATGCCCCACAAAGCCCCACACAGGCCCCCTGACCACGTGAAGGACGCCCTGTGTCCACTCACCATGCCACTGTAGGAGTGGCGGAGCAATATGGCGTGTCCATAGAGGAGGGTCCGATGGCCACCACCCTGAGCTGTCTGCATGGACAAAATCAGAAAGAAGACAAAAGTCCAGATGAGCAACCTTGGTATCACACAGTCTGGAAGAAAGTTTAACAGGAAAGAATAAAGTAAAAAAACTATCCCAAAAGCAAACAGTCATGCAAAGGCTTCTGGAACTGGAGCACAATTCTGAATGAAGTCTCCACTGTGCGCTCGTGTTCCATCTGGCTCTCAGATGTACCAGAGCTTCTAACAATTTACGTACAATAATCTCCGTGAAGCAGGAGACCTGGTCACCCCGCCTTGAAGTACCTAGCTGAACTCCTGACATACAAGAAGCACAAAAATAAACATGGAGTCAGTGGTTGAGTCTTCCTAAGATCTGAAGTGAATCTCACCACCTCCAAGCCTCAGACCTTTTTATTCTTCCCAGCCGTTTATTGGTGCAAAGTCAACATGCTGGACAGAGCCAGCCGAGTGCTGTCCAGATGGCCACGTGACCCTGGATGGCTCACTTGTGATTGGGTCTAACCCACAAGTCTGGGGCGGGGGCGGGGGGAACAGATGAGGCTTTGCAGAGTCCCAGCACCTCATTAGTCAGCACCAAGAAGAGCCCGGTTCTCTCTCACAAGCAGAGGCATCTGCCTGCAGCTATGCTGCTCAGCTAGGCCTTTGTATGTGTAAAACTCTAAGACCAAATTAGGACTGAAAGGTTAAAAAACAATACAATTCAGCATCTTTTTCTGATGAAATGGCCCAAATGATGAGTGTATGCACTTAATCAGATGTATACTTTCCAAGATCTTCCAGTGTAGGTGGGAAAATCAGCCATTGGCTCCTGGCCTTCCCATTAAAAGAAAAACCAGAGCCTAATTAATTATTTTTGGCCCTTGACACTTTGGATTTAAGTGACCTGCACTTATCTACCTGTACGGATTTTTATGTGAACAGAGCTAAAGAAACCACTTTGGACGTTCTCAAAAGGAAATTAACACTGCATTGTTTGGAGGACTGAGAGAAGGATAAGATGATAAAAAGGAAAATAGCAAATGGAAATTTAAAAGAGAAAAACTGATGTTTCTTTTCAAACCCAATTTCATCATTTATTAAGACTTGCAAAGAATGAACATGGATCAATGCTTACCTGCTATTGACAATACCAGCACAAGAAAAAAAACCAAACCGGGGTCATGATACATCTAATTTAATGCACAATTTCCTCTCCTTACCATCTGATAACAGCTAGTATTATATACAAGTTTGGAAGATATTCCATGGCTTTGTCCATATGTGGCTTCAAAGAAATACTTCTGCCATTGAGCCAAACTGCCCAATCCCTTCTGGTTAGGGAAGAGGTACTGGAGATTCCCAGATTGCACTGGGTGCAGACTTTTGTAAAGGTGGGGATGGGGGACTTCATGAGGAACCAAGGATCAGCAAGAGCACTCTGGTGTGCAGACAGGATTTGCACCAACATTGCTCCAAGCTCCTATCATTGAGAAGGACATCCTTCGGTTCATAAATCAAATGCAGCAATTCTTGGCTAACGATAAATAAATATCTTTCTCTACTGTTTCTTAAGGAAAAGCTTAAGCAAAAGATAAATGACGTTTCCTAGCTACTCAAGAGGCTGAGGTCTGAGGATCTAGTTCAAAGTCAGCCCAGGCAACAAATCCAAGAGACTTATCTCTCTCCTCTTAATTCCTCTCCTCTCAATGAAAGATTCCAGGATCAAATTATTTTCACTTCTAGAACAACTCTAAAAGTTGAAAACTACTAGTGTAGTTTATTGGTTCCTTTCCTTGTATACCTTGTATAGGTTCCTTTACATTTATGCTAGAGTACAGAGCCATGAAATAGCTCACATCACCCCAGGGTGAGTGTGCTAACAGATGGTCATGCAAAAAGATTCTTTTAATGGGAGAAATTCCTAATGCTAGCTAAATACACTAAATATATTACAACATGACCTCAAAGTGGCAAATGTTGGAAAGTCTACACATGATTAATTATATTTTAAAGATTTAGTCTTTTTTTAAATTTTAAAGTGTGAAAAAGGCAGGAATGCAAAAAATAAAGCTAAATACGTGTAGTTGTAATGTACAAAGCACTATGTATATGTGTATGTATATATATATAAAGGGGGGGGGGAAAAGGGAGGGAGAGAGGGAGGTGATCCAATGTCTTACCTTCATCATGAATTTCTGTAGGGACACAAGGAAAAGAGAGAAAATATTAAATATGAATCATTTCAAGGCTTTGTTTAAACAATCTATTACTTATCAATACTCCATCTTCCCCAATGGAGCCATGTCAAACAGTAAGCATTCAAAGAGGTCCCCGTGTTGCTGTAACAACACTCAGTACTAACTCTACATGCCACAGGAATGCCGGAGCAAGCAACACTGTTCCAGAATGTTTTCCCATTAGCTCCATCATTGGTGACCGCATGCCGCCCCACTGCAGTGCGTGACTCCTGTTAGGACTTCTCCAAGCATGGAGAAGGAGACGATCTTAACATCACCCCGAAAATGCATCATGAGCGAAAGCTCCTTCATGTCCCCCTCTGTTTCTGAAGGCTGCAAGACAGAGCCATCCCAGTGTGTTTAATAAGGCCCAACAATGCGCTGCTCAGCTTTCATGCAAAGTGAAAATTCCTTAGACTCTGCAGACTGTGCCGGGCAAACTCCAAAGAAAACTCAGAAAGGAGTTTCTCTTTTCCCCTTAAAGTCACATGGTCTCTTCTCATGAATGCAAACAGCCCCACTTTTTCTTCTACAAAGCACTATGGCCTGGCACTGGTGGCTCATTCCTGTAATCCTAGCTACCTGAGAGACTGAGATCTGAGAATCAAGATTCAAAGCCAGACCAGGCAGAAAAAATATCCCATGACTCTTCTCTCCAATTAACCACCAAAAAGTCAGCAGTGGTGGTATGGTTCAAGTGGTAAAGCCCCAGCCTCGAGTGAAACAGTGAAGAGCTCAGGCCCTGAGTACAAGCCCTAGGACTTGTGCCCCAGGGTACATATGCACACACGCACATACACACAGATGCACACATTATATACATCCATCTTTTCTCTTTTCTCCCTAGATCTCCTCAAGCTTTCTGGCTCTATTCCAAAGAGAAGTCCACAGATGACAAAATACCTAATGAGAAGAAAACAACATTGCATTTTCAAAACTTAGAGCTGAGGTGAGTTGACTGGCGCATGGCTGAACCCCGGAGTGTAGAGATGTATATTGGCATAATGTTCAAACATGACTGAATCTCCATACCATGAAAGCATTTCATAGAATGTCCCATGATAGTAGTTGTTTGTGAAAATGTGCCAACACCCAAAATAAATGTATGTCTTAACGATTACAGTATCTTTCTAGAGAGCTGAATAAGAGACACCATTCGCTGCAGCAGGTCTCTCATGTGAACAGTTACACAGTCCATTTCGTTCTTTCAGTAGCCCCACCCATGATCTGAAATTTCAGGCTTCTATGTTGGAAACCAATGTGACAGGTGAAAAAGTGGATGGAGACAGAGTCAATGGAAAAAAAAACAGTTCATTACTGTGAGCCCAAGACTCAGAGATAGTCTCCTTCAAAGTGTGAAGAGCAGCATTTGATAAGTCAGTGGGCTTAGGTTTAAGCAAATACAAACATTCCATAAACAGACCTTGATGAAGGGAGGGAAAGAGGCTGAAGGGAGGAGGGGAGGAAGGAGGGGGCAGGGAGAGGGAGGAGAGGGAGAAGGAAAGGGGAGAGGAGAAGGAAGAGCCGAGAGAAAGGAGGGAAGAAAAACATGGAGATTCATCTCTTAGGGAACTATCTAGACTTGTGTTATAAAGCCCATACAGAAGCCCATTTCACTGTCATACACATGTAATTTCCATCTATATTTAAGTGTGACAAGGATTTTCGAGTCTTCAGCCGAGGTTATTGAATGCTCCTTGGTACCCCAGGATGAAGGACTGAAAGAAATGTAAACAAGCTCAGAAGATGCAAAGAGCCAAGTGGGCTCTGCGGTTTGGGGTCCCTTCCTGCTCAGGCCTGAAAGGCAGCTGGGATGGGAACAAAATTCCCCCAAACCCTGCACCAAAAAACTGGATCACAGTCACCTCTCCCACCACCAAGAAGCCCTGCATGTGAGCCTGGGCCTGCCAAAACACAACCCCAGGGTCACCCGCTGAGGTCAAACATAAATTACTAAATAAAAATTAATTATTAATAAATCGTGCCCTAATTACATCTCACATCTTAGCATTAAAAATAAAAGACGGGGTCCCAAGACCAGGTGGCTACTGAATGAAAGCAAATGGAGTTGCCAGTCCAGCCCAGTGGGTCTCTCCTGACTCCTCCTTTGAAGTCGCAAAGCCCAGGGATATGAAGTGACACCACGAGAGGATAGATTTAAATTGCTGGTACTCTTGGGGAAAATGTGAAGTAGAGATATCTGTCGAGGTGAGATTTTCATTTCCTCCCCTTTTCGTCCCTCTCCCTCCCTCCCTGCCTCCCTGCCTCCCTGCCTCCCCCTCTCTCCCCTCTCTCTCTCTCTCTCTCTCTCTCCAGGTCTTTCCTTTGTTAATCTTGCTCTTTTTTTCTCCCTGGATAGAGAAACCGAGGCTAAGGAAGAGTTCTGATGTCTGAGGAAGGGGGCCTGCCCCTCAGCCTCAGCTCATGGCTGCCCTGCCTCGCAGGATGCAGGTTCATCTGCCCATGGAAGACAACAGGAACCAAGGGCAAGCCCGCCTCCTCCTAGAGCACATGGCAAGGCTAAGCAGTAGAATTCCAAAATTAAATACTTATCCTTTTTTTTGGCAAAAGATATAGAGAATTAATAATAAAAGCCTTCCTGTTGGCTGGAAGCACATCATAATTTTTACAACTTCATCCAGTTATATAAAACTATAAGGCTCTGGAAAAGGGGAGTATTCTAACAGAACCAGAAACATGTAAGATTCTAAATGGAGATCTGAAAACCATTTTTTCATTACCCCAGAGCAGTTAGTTCAAATGCTAATAGTAGAAGCCACAGTAGGAAGCAAAATAAAAGATTAGAGGCAACAGCAAACATGCATTTTTTTAAAACCACAATTGCTTTGTAAATACATGGAAACACATACCCATTTTTCCACATCAACTTGCTGTGGAAAGAAAAAGCCAAAATAAATTTTTTTTAAGTATAGAAAACACCAAGCAATGTTTCAATGTCATTCATATCAACTGAAATGTGATCCAAAGCTACTTCACTTCTAAAAGATTACAAACAGTATTTAAATGCTTAATTATCAACGTTTAATATCACCAAACAAAAACTCTCAATTAATTTCAGTAATTAAAGCTTCAAAAGGCATCAAGCTAGACATGCAACAAATATGCAAAATAATCATAACCCAAAATATTTAAGCAGGGCTCCTGATCTTACCACCACTAAGAAAAAGCTCTCTGTGGTTAGAAAGATCAATTTGGAGACACGTAATATCAAATTACAACTTCCCTCACAACATTTAAAGTTAAAGTCTCTTACCTCGTTCTATCAAGCATTACATAAATTTTCACAATATAGACCAAAAAAGCATGCACTGTCAAATAATTTTGAACATAAATGAGGATCAAATCAATTTTAAAGAGACTTTTGTAAAAAAAACATAAAAAAGAAAGAAAACAAAAGTGACTATATCTACAGTATAAACAGACTAAAATCATATGTCCACAAAGACCACCTTCTATAGTGACAGATGGATAAGACAGATAAACTCAAACACAGAGGAGACACTCAGTCTCAGTGGAGTTTCTATAACTCACCCCCTTCTCCAGAATGAAAGATGAGTGCCCTGTGGAAATGAGGCACTCCAGACTGAGTGTAAGTTAACTTGTTGCATTTTTCCCTTAGGGGGAAATCTTGAGGGTTATCCATAAAAATTTCCACCCCTTAATAAGCAAGTTTTAGAAAGCCAGGTGCACAAAAATGCAAAACAGAATGATGATTTTAATGCCATAAATATTAAAAATATCAACCTAAATATATAAGTGGTATTTTCTGAGGCCCTTGTAAAGTCAATGGGTTACTTAAAACACAATGTGTTAGCTTCCTTGGAAATCTATTTAGTCTCCAAAAAATAGATATTCTAAACCTACATCCTTTTTGTATCTTAAAAACAAACTATTATTATTTAGAAAGGAATTGTTTGCTGAAAGGAAAGGCTTAGATTCCATGATACATGTTCAAGTTGTGAAGTTCAACATTTGAAACATTAATCCAATCAGATGATGAGTCCATCCTTTTGTGTTCTGGGGTGAAATGGAGCCACACAGGTCGCCTGAGATAATACAGCTACCGTGTACTTTTCTCTCTTTAAAACAAAAATCAAATTCTTACACTTATCATGTTGTAAGAAAAAAATAATTCAATAAAACGTAAAAATGATTTCCTCTCTATATTTATTAGAAAAAAATGCATCATATATGGGTGATAGCAATGATGATCAAAAATACATTATGGCATTACATTTCCCTTCTAAAGTGAGACATTTCCACCTGCATGAATGAACACATACACACACACACACACACAGAGCACATCAATAAAGACAAGCATGGTGGAATGTGCCAGAAAAAAAGATTTTGTAATCAAGAGACATAATTAACAGTCATCAGCCCTAAGTGAAGCTCTTTGGTGATGTATAGTATGAAGAAGAAACAGGTCTTTAGTCTGGAGAGAATTATAATTCTGGAAAGCATTAGTAGTAATAACAGGGCAGACTCTGCTCCATTTCCAGGAAGGCTTATTAATGATAACAAATATATGGGTGAGTGGTTAGCTACACGCAGGACAAGACAAAAGGTCCACAGCCCAAAGTACAATAAAGCTGCAACCAATCTGTGATGCAGAGCGATTTCATGACACATCTCTTATTAACATTAACAATAGCCATTTAATTAAATCTCTGCAAACAGTGTGGGGCAGAATGATCTCAATGGAGGAAATGAAGGAGGACAACATAAAATTCACAAAAATCTTGACTCATTTCAGAACCTAAACCATCACCCAATCCACAAAATAAATAAGACACATGAACACTTTTTTCAAATAACTTTATTATCCAACTATAGTAAAGAAATATATTGATTCTACTATTTGAGAAGAGATACATGTTTCCATATTTGTAGGAAACTACATCAAATGTTGTATCATATTAACACTACCAAGAAGGATGATCTTTTTCTACAAATCAAAGCAAAAGCTGCTCTTAAGGGCAATAATCATTTTAATGCCCACTTGATTTGTCAGGGTTAACAGATCAATTTTAAAAAGTAATTCTAAGTGATTCCATTGTATGAAAGGCAGGTAATTTATATAACATCCTTATTTTCCATTCACATTTTAATTACATATTTGGGGCATACAGAAACAAACCATTCTCTAACTTAAAAAAATTGTTAGTGCTTGTTTCAAATTGTTCAGCTTTGTCATTTGCCTGTCTGAGATGCAGAATTCTATTACAATGACAGGTAGAGGTCAAGTAGCTGGCATGGTCCTGGCTAGCCCCACCCCCCATCGGATGCTTACACCCACGGATAGTGATCTACATTATTTCTCTTATATGTCTTATTTTTCCTACATGCCCACTTGGTGACAGAGATGATCTGTCTTTCCATGCTTATGTCCTGGGGTCACCTCGGCATCTCAGTGTGGCATTCAGTGGCCATTATTGAGTAAAACAAGGTTTACTGGTACCGACACACTGGGACAGTTAATTTGATAGCTATTAAGTGACTAAAGGTGGGGTAGCATATACAGAATGGATACACCAGCATCAAGTCCTGGGCAGGATGAAGTAGGATGGTATGAGACTTCATCATGTTATTCACCATAGACTGCACTTGAGATTTATGAATTATTTCTTCCTGGGATTTTTTCATGTACATTTTTTTCAGACTGTGATTGATGATCATGGGAAATCAAAACATTTTAGGTAAAGCTTCAGATAAGACAACTGTACTTAGTGGCAGGCTTTGAGGGTTTACACGCATACTTTGTGTGTCATCTTACTGTTGGTCCTCAGCAAGGAAACAGTGACACAAAGTTCACAACAACCAAGGCACACCATGAGTCCATGGTGGAGTGGGAATTTGAACTCGGGATTCTGACTTAATGGTCAATCAATCCAAGGTATGTCATGCCTTTCTCTTTAACTGTTTAATCTTTACTTAATTTGGGATTCCCTTTTCCCTTTATGACAGATGCTATCCTATGCTAGCACCTAGAAGATATTGATAACAAAAGAACTTGAGTAAATGATACAATTCACCTAGAGATTCTAACATAATCAAATATTATTCGGTGTGTAGCGTGCTTTTGGACACCGAGCGGTATGTTTTTGTAGATGTATTCTAAGTATGTGACAACTCTAAGACATGTGTCGTGAGTTCAAAGTTTTTCAGTTGTAGTATAAGAATAGCAATGGGAAGACTTAAAGTACGACTGTGACCCATTATTACCCTGCCATTAAATTTCACAGTAATACAACAGAGAAAAGTCCAAAATGAAATACTATCCCGTGAGTCATCCTGACCACACATGTTGTTTGGTATTAAGATGGCAGGGTGGGGAAGGGACTGCAGGTCTTGCAGATTCTGTACTCTGTTCCAAAATATCATGAAATCGTGTGAAATTTTTAGGTGAAATTATTATTTGGAAGGACTACAGTTGTTGTTGTTTCCTGAATGTAACAGATACTAAATAAAGAGCAGAACCAGACCCAGATCTAAGAAGCTGCTGTCCTTGCATCCTCCCAAAAGATAGTTATTATTTTATGCCTGCTGGTTTGATTTGGTTTATTGATTTTTTTTTTGTAAAGAAGAACATTTTATCTTCTGTGTTTGGCTTCCTTAGCGGGCTGTAAGTTTGTAAGATTCATCACACTGCATTGCACAATGAAAGGAAATTCATTCTGATGCTTCCGAGATCCAATTTTATGAAGATAGCACAGGCAGCAGATTTGTTCATTGGTTGGTAAGTGTTGGGGCTGCCACTGATGTGGGGGCTAGGATGAAGAATTCGGTAATCAACCATCTTGTCTGCCTTTTTGGTGAGTACATCTTCTATTAGGTATGTAATTCTAGGAGCGAAATTATGAGGTCACAGATTCATGAATGCTTGTCTACCATAGATTCTGCCAAATGGTTTCTCAAAGGGGTCCCTAAACGTAGGCTCTTGTCAGCAGTGAATGTGTTTCACTGGCCTTCCATCTTTCCTGGGATCTGGTGTCACGGGCGGTGTTGATTTCCGCTGTGCTGGTGGGTGTGGAGGAGTGTTGAGCACTGTTTGAATCCACCCTCCTCTCAGGCCTGCCAGGAAGAAACTCCTTCTCATGTGCTTTTGGACACCCAAATACCCAGCCTTAGAAAGCATTTGTTCCAGTCTTGTGTGGGAATGCTTTGTGCTTTTCAGGTATGAGGTACTCGGTCACATACACACACACAACGTCAACTCTCAGCATGGCTTTGCCTCTTCAACTCTCCTACTGGTAATCGTAATGGCAACTCTAGAATTCTCAGTTTTTTTGATTGGAGTATTGGCAGGGGGTGGGGAGGTTGGCCAGGAAACAATATTCCTATATTGTTTTTTAGGAAATTCATTATTCTTTCCTGTTACCTGAGAACACTCCAACACACACGGTATGAATTTTTAGTGTAGGAAGACCTGACATTGGACCCAGCACCAATTCTAAGATAACCCCTTTTCCCAACTAAACTGCCAGTTACAAATTTGCCAAGTGGATCTAACAAGGAACTCTACTGGATCTCAAGCTATTTTCCCATCTACGTGGCTAAAGCCAACCTGTCTTGATTATTGTAACATTAAAACAAACATTGACATCCAGCAGTCGAAGACGTTCTCTTTGCTCTTTTCCTCAAGGCTGAGTTTGCTTGTGGTAGGCTTCATTTCCTGTAACGGTGAGAACCAGCTTTCTCAGTTTTCAAGGACACAGAAAGAAAGCCCACTTGGATCTCAACTGAAATGCACTGATTTCCAACTGATCTGCACAGTGATTTGAAAACAGAGTCCTCTGTACTGAAGAGCCTCTGGGAATAAAAAGGGGATTCCTTCTGTTTGGGCATCATTTTGGTTTCTTCCTCTATGTGCTGTAGTTTTCTGTGAAAGGGGTTTGCCCATCTTTCGTTAGCATTCTTCCTAGGTCTATCATGTTTTATCATACTAATGTCAGAGGACCCAGTTATAATTTTTATTCTGCAACTGCTTCTTGCTAGTAGATAAAAAAAATCTAACTGAATAATTTACATTGAACAGTAGCTTTTCCAGCTCACATTTTAATTCTAAAAGTGCTAAAAGCAAAGAACACATGCACAGAGAGACTATGTGATGGAGAAGGTCTGGAGGAAGCTTCCATTTCATGGAGGGACCTTCCATCTCTAACTTACTACAATGAACAGATGTGTGATTGTGTTTAAATGTCCATATGATAGCTATTTACTTTTTCCTGTTTCCCATTCTGATGGTAGTAAGATACAATAATTAGATTTGTGAATACATGAAATGGTTTTTGGATCCTAGCTCGACTGTAATATGCTATTCATTGGAGAGATTGATGGTTTTAATTTGCTAATATTTTGTGGTATATTTCTCCATCTATTTCCCTGGTATGCATTGGATTCCAAACAAATTAAAGCAACTTTTTTTATGGGGGGAGATAGAAGTTTCCTTCACCAGACGAAAGTCACGTGTATGACTAAGTAGAACTCTTGGTGTCTCATGACTAGTGAAATAAGTAGTCCAATGCCAATTGACATTAAATGACATCCACATCAGACACTTTTTATTAATACACTAGCATTTAGTTAGGTCAATTGAATTTCAATAAATAATGAGTTTATCCCTTCAAAGTAGAAAGGAAAAGGACTGCTATGTATAGAGAACCTGCTGTCTTCATGCTATTTATCTTCAAACCTCACTTTTCTCCTTGAATTCTCAGTCAGTCCCAATAGCTAGCAGGGAATTTTATACGCTTTCTTTCTTTACCATCCTATGCATGTTTTCAAGTGACAGAATTAAGATTCGCTGAACCTCAAACCTCTGACAAATTTTCTAAGTGCTCCCAGGAATAATTAAACCTGGAAAATGCAAAGTAGTAATTATAACACATAGACATAGCAGTCATGTAAGGAAGTTGTGATTAATCAACACACTTCCCTGAACACTGAATGGCGTTTGTATTCCAAACTGCAGGATGCTGCAAAGGTCTTTCTGCGATGAGGTTGAGAACAAAACTTGCCATAAAGGTAATTCATAAAGCAAATAAAATCATAAAAAATGAGTCCAGTTATCCGCAGACATATTCTTTAGCCCACGGTCTGGCTTTATTCTGCTTGTACCAACCAGGCAGAATTCTCCCATCTTTCAGATCAGGCAAGACACAAAGATGATGTAGTCAGTAATTCTACCCTAACTCGAGTATGACAAAAGCTCCCCAAAAGGTTGACAATTTTTATCCAAAAGATTTTTTTCTCTGAAAATTTAAATGAGGCGACAGAGGACTAAGATCTGCTGCTTTCTAAATTATTTCATCTTTTTCCCTTTCATGTGATTTAAATGTTCTCTGAATGTGTCCAAAACCGTGGGGAAATAAATACAGTCATTCTGCAAAATGACAGCGTCCCACATTTAGCCCTATGTATAGTACCCTATGCCCAAGAGACCTAAGCAAGAAGAGACACATGGGGGTGGCTTCACAGGCCATGGGGGACCTCACAAACCCCAAAGAGAATAGAAATAATGGCGGTTTCTTCGCCGTAACCCCCTCATAGTGTTTGCATCCTCAAGATCCTCAAGGCCCCATGGGCAGACACTAAAACAAACAAGACTTGGCCACTGACTGTAGAAAAGAAGGTAAAATGGGACTGGGCATGGAGGGTGAAACCTGTACCAGCTACTTTGAAGATGGAGATTGGGAGGATCACAGATCACTTCCAGCTAGGCAAGAAAGAAAAAAAATAAAGAAAACTCTCATCTTAGCAAAACAAGATGAACCTAGGGGAATACATGTGTGCCCTTGGCTACATGAGCATAGAAGAGAAGATTATGGTCCATTGCTGGCCCAGGCAAAAAGATGAGATCCTATCTTAAAAAATAATTAAAGCAAAAAATGGCTGGGAGCATGGGTAAGGTGGTGGAATGTCTGCCTAGCAAGTACAAAGCTCTGAGTTCAAACCTCAGTAAGCCCAAAAGCTAAATGGCCTTCAGTAGTGTGTGTGTGTGTGTGTGTATGCACGTGTGTATATGTGTGTGTGTGTGTGTTGCACATGTACACTATATACAGATACATGCACATACATATATATCTGATATAGGTATATTAGATCTATATCTCTACCTTATCATACATCTTTTCTTTTAAACAGAAAATTCCTTTAGAGGGATTATTTCAAAATCATTTTGGCACCATGAAAATGGGAGTTATTTTTTCTAAGAGTTACAATCAGTAACTCTTTGGGAAACCAGAGTTCATAACTCAGATAATAATTTTCCTGTTCCACTTTGAGTATCCTTTTTGGTTATCAATAACTCATGGTTTTGCTTTGTCACAAGTGATGTTAAGAACTTCTTGCTAAGTTCCTTCACCTTGATGAAGATCATGCATTTATTTATTCACAAATCCAAGAAGATGAACAAATGGCCCTTAACCACACCAAGCATAATGGCTCTAAGTAGAAAGCTGGCTGTGGTCATCAAATACAAGTATAGATAGCACAGAAGCAAAAGCATTCAACTGACTGAATCACAAAAGGAATTCATGAAGGTTTACTAGATAAACGCCAAGAAATTCGCGTATGCAAGAGTAGGAAATCAGTTGATGCACAGGGTTCATTTGTAAAGAAAGGAAGAATTTCATTGCGTGTAAAATCAGTTCTTCCTTTGATAACACACTTCATCCCAGGAAAAGATTTCCACCTCACCTCAGAAGAAAATGATTCGCACCTTTTTTTTTTTTTTTTGGTACCATATTGTAAGTAACTAAAGCTGCATGTGTCACCATCATTTTGTTGCTTCAAATACACGAGAGTGTCATGAAATACGACTTGCTATAAAGCACCTCAGAACACAGTTGCATGGTGAGCAGCATCTGAAAATTAAATGCAGGTCACTGGCACACAGCTGGCATAGCGCAGCTCATCGGAGCCGCCGGTCTCGCTGTGAGCGCACAGAGACACAGATATGCCCATGGAAAGCCCCTGCCCTACGGCGCAGACGGCAGACGGCAGCACAAGATGAGACGCACTGACACACACCACGCTGACGATGGATTCTGTTTTTTTTTAAGTCTGCCGGCTGAAGCAGAAGATGAAACCTAAGGGAATCACAGGCAAACGTCCTGTAACAAATAAATACAAGGTTCCCTGCGTCCATGCAAGCCTGCACCGCAATTCTACAGAAACTGGTACTTGCCCCTTCCGATTTCTCCATGGTGTTGGCCAGCATCTCTTGCAGGGCCCGCACGGACAGGGACTGGTCCAGGACAAAGGTGCAGATGGACAGGTCTGGGGGGACATTCTGTGTGGAGAGAGGAAAGGGAAAGCCATGAGTGTGTGGTCCTCAGCTGCCATCGGTGGATAGCGTGCTCACCCCAGTGCCCAGCACACTAAAAGCTTTATCCCTGACCCCTGTGCCCAGCAACAGTAAAAAGCATCACTAACATCATGTGGAGTCTCATGGACTTTCCTGCCTGGGCTGGCTTCGAACCATGATCCTCAGATCTCAGCCTCCTGAGTATCCAGGATTCCAGGCACGAGCCACCAGTGGCCAGCATGTGTTTCTTTTGCCTAGCTATTCTGGGCTACAGAATCTCTGATACCTCCGTACTATTTAAGGTAAACTAGTAAAGGTTTTCCTTAGCCTAGATGTGTATTTCCACAGATAACCTTGAACTGGTTATTCTCAGAGAACACGCAACGCCATGCCTTTGTTCTGTTTTCTCAACCCAGGACTGAATCACCTGAAAGGAAAAGGTCTCATTCATGAATCGGTGCCAACCAAACAGTGTCAACCCCCAGGGACTCCCAACTCCAGGCACAACAGCAGACCAGGCACAGAACATGCCATTAGCACCTGTGCGTAACATAGTCCAACTCAGAAGCATCTGCAAGTATCATCTTTCCCTTGATTTTCATTATTCTTAAACTCAAGTCTCATTCCTGAAAACATTGACTTCCGGGCTTCCATAGGAAAGCCTCAACTATGAGTATACTCCCAAACCCTAAGAGAAAATGCTCTGCAGAATTCATTAGAAGAGATACAACAATAGTAACAAGTCCACTCAAGGTTCATTCTCCCAAAGCAGTATACATAAATGATACAGCCTATGTAATGCCTTATCCATTCATTGCAGCAATACTGTCAATAATACTATTATTATTTCTTTAAAAAAACATTTAAAAACATTAAGGCTTAGTGAATTCAAACCAAAATCCTCTTAACTTCAAAGTTACAGATCTTAACCATTACGTGGGAAAACTTGGAAATTTCATAGCTCTACTTATTACAACTTGCACACAGACTAAACATTTGTATTTCGTTTCTGAATTTCAATAAAGTTGCATTTGTATTTATTTCTAAAAAACAAATTTCTGATCATCTCAGGACCCAAATCCCAAACCACAGATAGGCGTGCATACCTGCCCCGTCACACACAATACACACACCATTACCTGATATGCAAAATTAAATCAGAGAACGTGACTCTGTCTGCTTACTTGTCTATCTTACCATTGCAGAATGTGCTCAAAGCAAGCAGACAGGAGGCGAATGACAGTTTTTATGTGGAGACAACCAATATCCATGCCATCAGGATATGTGGACTTTGGCAAAAGTAAGTAGGCTAGCGGCAGAGCCTGTGCCTGCTCTCCTAAAAATCTGGAATGATCACCAGTCCCATCAGCCACTGAGTCTCATGGGGAGTGATTTACTGGAATAACCTCAAGGTAGCATCCATCTTATCGGCGCTGGAGAAGCTATATAAAATCAATTCCAAAAGAGGTACCCAGCAGGTCCTTCAGCCTCCACAGATACATCTGCCCAGTTCACTTAAAAATCTATTAGAATGTGTCATTCCCTTAACCAAATTGAAACCCATAACTGAGAAGACTGTGAGTGACATTAAGCCACTGTTCCCACAGCACTATGTAAAACCCAACACTAGCAAACTGTTCCATTTGATCATTCTGACACTTGCTCAAGGTCGTTTTTTTCCTTCTCACTCTTAGCCTGAAATATCCATCTCCAGATCTCTGAGCCTATGGGAACTATGTCATCTTTTTAAATCACAATATAAAGTCACATTTAACCACATTTTCTGCCAGACAGGGTTGCTCACGCTTGCAATCCCAGCTACTCAAGAGGTGGGGATCTGGAAGACTGCAGTTCAAGTCCAGTCTCGTTGAAAAGTTAGCAAGACCTCATCTCAAC
Source organism: Dipodomys spectabilis (assembly GCF_019054845.1). NCBI lineage: Eukaryota > Metazoa > Chordata > Mammalia > Rodentia > Heteromyidae > Dipodomys > Dipodomys spectabilis. Next base: position 27,630,906 of record NW_024870773.1, read on the forward strand.
CAACAACCAACAAGATATGTACCATACCTTACCTATGGAGACGATCGCTAAGATAACCATGTCCCAGACTGCCCACAGGCAAAAACTTGAGACCCTATAACATGGAAAGTAACTAAAGCAATTAAGGGCTGAAGCGTGGCTCAGGTGCTGAAGCCAAACAACACTGGAAACTAGGAAATTCTTTTCCTACTGAATTATGCACTCTTTCATTCCCAAGAGTGAACAGTCAGATTTTTGGTGTACAACTCTCCAAAAAATATACATATGTAGGGCTGGGAAGTTGGCTCAGTGGTAGAGTGCTTGCCTTGCATGTCTGAGGCTCTGGGTTCGATTCCTCAGCACCACATAAGCAAAAAGAAAAAAAGCCAGAAGTGGTGCTGTGGCTCAAGTGGTAGAGGGCTAGCCTTGAGCTGAAGAGCTGAGGGACAGTGCCCAGGCCCAGAGTTCAGGCCCCACGACCAGACCCCAAAAAAATAAAATATATATATATACACATATGTATGTAAGTATGTATAATCATATATGTGTGCGTACATACATGTGTATAGATGCCTATACATATGTATATAGAGACATGTGTATATATATGAATATATGTGTGTACACATATATAAATATGATTTATATGTATGCATTTGTGTATATATATATATACATACACAAATATATATGATCACATAGAACACATAAATTGTCTTTTCCCATTGGTCTGTATGAATTACAGTTCTCTAATTGAATCATATATTCTGAATATGTTAGCATCTATTTCTTGCAGCATGCCTGCTCTACAATCTGGGTGTATCACCCCTGCTGAGGCCTGCCCCGCCCTGTGGAAAGCTGGTGTTTGCCGTGCACCTCCTCCACCACCCTGGCCCAATCCAAGGACTCCCACAGAGCAAGCACCAGGGTTTGATGCCTTTACCTCAAACTACAATGACATCTATTTCTGGAAAAAGCGACAAACCGGAGTCCTTCTGGCAGATCTCTCTCCTTTTGCTTTTGTGGTCTTCCTTCTAGATTTCCAGGAGGAAGGCAAACCAGCTAATTTCACTTCTCACACTGCCTTTCCATTGTGTCCCAGCCACCTTCAGGAACAGTACACAGGGATCTCAAAACATGCCCTCACACAGCCGCTGCATTCAACCTCAGGTTCCAGGAGAGGGGGCCGAAAATCCACAGCCAGGAATCAACTAAGAGCCTCAGGGAAGTCAGCCAGTAGGCACATTACTGCTCACTCTGAAGAATCCATGCCCTGTGAACTGAAAACATGCCGGTAAAATATGTCCATATCCGTCCAACTGAAGAACACCCCAAATTAAATTGGAAGGTCAAAATCTCAGACATACAAATTAAAAGAGCTGCCCGTTGACCAAGACGCAGGAAGATGGGGTTGCTGGAAGCAGAGCAGATGGCCCCGGTGGCGGCAGGTTGGTATGGGCTCATCCGCCATCTGCTGAGCAGCCTTTGGCAAGACTCGGTCGCCGCTGAGGGTCGGCCTCCCCCTGAATCAGAGGCATGTCAAAACACTCCGGAAGATAAAGTTGTGGTGGTAGTGGTGGGTTTACCAACTAGAGACATGAGCCAGGCAAAACTTCCCCTCACAGATGGGGCCCGATTCATGTTAACATGTTTATGTCTTCCCTGGTGACAATAAAACTCAGGCGATGGATCTGGTTGGTGAAATCCAGTGGGAAGGAAATATCAGCCAGAACAGAAGAGGGGGGGAAAAAAGGCAGTTCACCTTGTCCTCTTTCTAGGTCTTCAAAACTCCAAGGATAAGATTAGAACAAATTCCTGGCCTAGAGTGTTCCTCCAGAGCTTTGTCCTTTTCCTTGGGTGTGCATGGTTCTGCGTCATTTTCCTTTTCTGGTTCTTTCTCTCTCCATCCCACCCACAAGAGAGGTGAAGAAGATTACCCTGCACAAGGGAAGATGGTTCTCTGCTCCTCAGCCAGCTCTTGGCCAGGCAGGGATACATGGGATCCTGTCGGAAGAAGCAGATATGCCTGGGTCTCCCCAGGCCTTCTAGAATGTTCAGGAAAACTCCAGGCCCAGCGCCTGGTCTTCGTGACCCCTTAGGGTCCAGGTGGAGACAATGTCTTAGCAGGTTTAAATGAGCGGCAATTAGCAGGACATTGTCACCTCCAACGGCCATGGCTGTGCCAATGTAACAATTATGAAAATCCCCAGTGATGAACTGGTGGGAGTTTCACAGGATTTGCTCCTTGTACAGTGCATTCCTGGCATCTGTCTTCGGTAACGCAACATCCTCTAAACCTAGTGTCATGTGGATATGACAGCCTCACTTACTATAATTTTACAACCAGTTAAAAAGTCAAAGACCCAAACAGAATAGACTAGACCCACCCACACGAATAGAAGCACAGAATCTCAGGTCCCATCCAAGCATGCCTTTCTCACTCTAACCTTACCATGAAGTAATTCCATCTCAGGGCAAACCCAGTCACACACATCTCAAGTGAGAGCCATTACTGATGGCCCGTGCTTATGTGGACTTTGGAAAGCATTCTCTTGCTATGAACTGAGTTCTGAGACAATACATAGCTTATGTTTCTATTTGGTTGGTTTTTGTGCCAATACTGGGGTTTGAACGCAGAACTTTGCACTCTTGCTGGACTTTTTGGCTCAAGGATAGTGCTTTACCACTTCAGTTACATCTCCACTTCCACGCAATGATCTTTTAAAGCAGCCCAGGAAAACTAGTAGCTTCCCTGAGGAGCTGCCTTCTCCTAACCCTGCCTCCGCCTCTCGTCCCAGACACGGGACCATCTACCCCATGATCACAAAGACAACTCACCATCCCCATTAATGCTCTATGGACAGGCTGCTTGGACTCAGGTAATAATGACCCACTTACCTACATCACATTTTAAACACCTAACTTCTCATCATGCCCACACACACTACACCAAGAAATCTTCTGTGCAAAAGAGTTATTACCAAGCCTCCCCACTTAAAAATCAGAGAATCTGGAACTGTTTGAGTCAATCTCTGAATAAATGAGTAAATAAGCCAAAGAAGCAAACCATGACTAAAAATATCAGAACCACTGCCGCAGTTCAAGTAGCCATCACTCACTTCAAGACAGTCTTGCTCTCTGCTCAAAAGATTTTTTTCAATAATATCATTACATATGTAGTAAGCATCAGGCACTGCCACTGTTGTGATTACCAATATAGCAGTAACAAAGACAAATGCAAGCCCAAACATGGGTTGGATATTAGCATCAGTGAGATCTCAGCTGTGTGAACACCTTGATCCCAGGGAAGCCCAGCGAGGAGTTGCACCAAATGCACCTGTAGTGGAAACTGAGCATCAGCAAGACTGAGGCCCCAGGGAGCTTTGTGGACAGGAGATGGAGACAGAACCAGTTTCTAGACTCACTGCCTGAAAGAGAACTGGGAACAGAAATCACCTGCCAGGCCGCCAGGTCAACCTAACAGTCTGCAACCCAGCCTTTGCCACAAGAGCCAGGGTTCTCGTCCCAAACTGTAAGCACAGAAGGAATGGCTTACACAAACATAAACTTGACAGCAGCCAACAGACTCCGGGTCTTCTAGAATTTCACAGAGAGTCAAAAGGAGGAGAAGGAAAAAAAATCACAGTGAGCTACAGCTTCCAAATCAAGTTGGATAGGCAAGGAGATGAGGTCTTCAAATTTAATTAACCACACAATACAATCCATCAGCACACCCTTAGCCAGCCTCTTGTTCTTTGGAGACATCTTGCACTGTGGGAATGTGCCAGATTAACTTCATCAAAACTAATTTAACTGGGCCAGAGATAAATCGCTATTAATCAACCAAGAACCATCACTCAGAACTTCAGAAACAGGAAATTCCAGGTAGACATGGACTGGGATATTCCACATCTTAGATTTCTCGCAAGGAATTAGGCCAGCGTGGAATTTCTATGGATGCAAGAATAGAAAACAAATAGTAATAATAAGGCTGGGTGTGATGGCTTACGTCTATAATACAAACTGCTGAGGAGGTAGAAATTGGTAGGAGCGAGGGCTCAAGGCCCACAGGAGGCAAAGAAAACTAATGTAACCTCAACACACTCACCAAGGTCAGCATATGATACATGTAGCTTCTCAACTACACCAAAGGCCACAGAATCAGGATCTTAAACTGAACCAGCTAAAAAAGTGAGATCCTATCTGAAAAAATACTTAAAACAGGGTCAAGAGTATGGTTCAAGTGGCAGAGTACCAGCCTAACAAGTATAAGGCCCTGAGTTCAAACTCTAGTATCACCCCAAATAAATAAATATATATATATTCATATTATAATATTTATATATTATATATATTAGACAGTACTATATAATGCATATTACCTATATCATTTTTATAAGTGTTTGCTCTGAGTGAGGCCCTAATTCTCATCACAACCCTAAAGGACAAGTGTTTGTCATTAGTACCACTTTAGAAATGAATAAATGCTGAGTGAGAGCATTTATTCCCTAACTCCCAAGGGGCACATCTGCTTTTCTGAAACCCACGTGCCACACCGCTGGTCTGTGGTGCCTAGCAGCCTGACTCTGGGCTGTTTGGATATTCTGTCCTTTTTCAGGTAGTTGGTGATGGGTAACACAAGCCTCGATGTGACAGCTCCCTGACTCTCCCATCAGAGCTGCTCCAGGAGCTCATGGCCCATGGGAACCCCTCTGGGAAGGTACTAGAACACGAGTGGTAAGGCTTTAAAACCATATTGCTTTCTCAGGACTTATTTGGACATTAAGGTCTTTACTGTCCGCAGATACTACTTCCCTGGGCAACGCTGTATTTCCTAGTTGGAGAGTCTTGATGAGACTGGTAAGTATTAGACAATTAAGTCTGGATAGATAATTGGGCCATGAGTCCCAGAAATGCTATACAGAATTAGAGGTAACATTGTGTGATCTGCATATATTCTATGGACTTATTAGTTCATACAAATGACCAACCTCTAGATCAATCAACAAGTACAAATATTCCATCTCATCACTCACATAATTTGCCTCAGAAAGAGCCTAGGGGAAATACAAGGAAATCAAATGAGTTCTCTTGAGCAATGTAACATGCGTTTATGTTCCAAGGTCAACTGAGGGCAAATGAGAAAGGTTGTTTTCCAGTTGCATGCTTTTTGAGAAGTTGTAGAGTCTTCCCCTAAGGCTGGGGGACAGGGGTGGCACACCTTCTCCCCTAAACACAAGCTAAATAAAGTCAGTGAAAAGAGCACCTTCAGAGCCCAAGGCAAGCAAAAACACCAGAAAGTTATGCTGTTGAAGTCTGGGTAAGGAAACAAGGTCTGCTCCTCATTTCTCAGCTTCCTGCGATCTCCCCCCACCCTGCTCCATTCGACTATCTTGGGGGCTCTGTAAGGGAGGCAGGGGTGAGGCTCTGGGGAGCCCCTCATCTCATTCCACAAGGGGCCCACCGCACCATCTGTGTAGCGACCCCGGCTCAACCTCCCTGCTCACCTCGCACCACCTGTTCCTGAAGGAAAGCAACGGGAGACGTGCTCAGACAGGGAAGCACCTAGAAACCCAGCCCTAAGACAAAACGTGAGGAGGAAAGAATGAAAAATGTGCAGGGACATGAATGGCCACAGGCCGCAGAGGAGACATGCGTCCTAGACCGGTTCCAGAAAACTCACTCAACAAGGAGAGACCCCCAAAAACCACCAACTGCGATGTCCAACATAGAGATCTCAGAGTCACCACAATACATTCTCTACAACATCTAGTGCTAAGAAAAAGAAGAAAGAAAGAAAAAAGCCAGGGAGTTATCAATATAGAGGACCAAACAGCCACCCCCCCCCCCAAAAAAGGCCTGATTTGTATTGAATAAAAGTCTGGAAACAAGCTTTTATAAAAATGTTTAGAGAATAGGACTGAGGTAGTATCCAGGAGCTCAATGGAGGAGCACTTTCTTAGAAATCAGAGCAGAGAGGAGGGGAGGGGAGGGGGGCTTGGCTTGAGGACTGGGTGCCTGGCTAGGAGTTCTTCAAGCGTGCCTTGGGGAAGGATCCAGGTTTCCCTCGTGGGCCTCACCCCTCTCTGGCCTCCTGTCTCACCACGTGACCTCTCCCTCTCACAGGACAGCTGTCACCAGCACGCATCAGGGGTCAAGTCCAGGAACACCACTCGTAGCTTTTAGCCTCCAAACTTGTGAACTAAATAAATCTCTCTTCTTTATAAGTCTGTGAGCCTGAGTGCTTTGTCACAGAATCCGAAAATGGGCTGAGAGACCTTCCACACTTTCCATGACCACAGCTGAAAACCCCATGCTCTGCACAGCTCTGCGGGCTGGCAGCCATACAGGAAACCCTCACAGGCCTAGAAGGAACGGGGAAGCAAGATGGCCAGGTATCCAGCTCCCATTTAGGACACAACATTCACGTGGGTTTAGATTTCAGGACCTTTCAGAGTTGGGATTTTTAGATTAGGAACTACAAGGAAGGGAAAGCTAGATTTGACAGAAAGGCCAGCGAACAGCATATACGGAGACTAGACAGGGTGGCAAATGCTGCACAGCTGAACTGAGCTCCTCGCCTCGAGCTTGGGATGTACGCCATCACAGGACTGGAGGTGGGGGGGGAGGGGGAGAGGGAGAAGGAATGAAGAAGCAGCAAGAAAAAAAAACCCAGTGGGCGACAAAGCAGCCGATGAGAAGAACCGAGATTTGAAAGCCGCATGTCTGCGGGAAGTGGCGGGGGCCAAGGGAGCCAGAGTGTCTAGATCTGGCATGTTTAGGAAAAGCAGTGTTAGTAGAAGTCACAGGGAAGCTGCTTCCAGCTTCTATAAAAGATGATGTTTGGGTACCAAAGCAATGGCAGATGGGAATGCCAATTTAAGAAACCGAACACCGCAGCAGAAGTTAGAAGTGTACGTAAGGTGGCAACCATCTACCCATAAATGTACCCTTTGTTACATGACCCAGGTCCCCGTGCTATGAGCTCTTGTTACCCACAAAAACACTTTCAAACAAACAGACAAACAAAATCTTAGTTGCTACAATTATTCTCATCCTACCTGCCTTTGTTCTTAGTCTATCGGAGTTGCTTTCCGATAATTTCCTGGATGCCTTCTCTCCAATCCCTTACCTCTCCCTACACTCTCACATTAAACATTCTCACAATGATCTTCAGAGCACTTATATATAGGTTTTTCCATCGGAAGTAAGATGCAACCAGCCCAATTCCACGTAGGTAGGAACTTCACTTGAGGGATGGACAGACGCCGGAGAAAGGAGAAAGATGAGAAAAACCAATGCATCTGTATTTACCTAATTCATTTGTGTGTAGGTTAGTGACTTGGAGGACCAAGGGCTCTCTAAAGCCATGAGACACTCACACCTTCCCTAGTAAACACACACAGACTGTGTGCATAGATACTTAATCAAGTTGACTCAAGTAAAGTCTACACAGGAGCGGATCTCCATGGAGCAAACTCTGTCAACAAGAGCCAAGAAGTTGAACAAACACATCCTGGATAGGGAGGAGGCTGGTGAGAGGGGATGGATGAGTGGAAGAGGAAACAGTGGGATGAGTACAGTCATCACAATCAAAGAATGTATGGGATAAAGGAAATAGGAAGTGGGGGGGGGGCAGAGATCGATAGAAGGTGTACAGGGCGCATAAATGGGCCTGTGCCATCATAAACCCTGTTATACAACCATGTGAAGAATAAGAACTAGATTAAAAAAAAACATTTTAATCTTTGATGGTAAAATTATACACTTGTAGTGTTTCATTTGGCAAATACAATAATAGAATCTACTGGTTAAAGCTTTCATTATATGAAAGAGACTCAATAGCATAATCACTATAGTCAAAATAACTATCCATCTATTTTCTCCGAGCGAATCCCAGTTTACATTCATTTTTATACAAACACAGCACCGTTTGGGCTCACAATGCAGCCAGTTTCTGCTCCTACAGAAAGCACCTAGATGTGGGAGGGCCATCTCCCTCCCAGAGGAAGCCAATCTCGGTACTTTATTACGAGCACCAGGCAGAGAGAGAAACAAGAGAAGAGCAAACAAGGCCACAGACCAGTCACCTGAGGAAGGGCTGAGCCCCCACCCTGGGCTTTGGCAAAGCCTGTCTCCTGGCTCAATACAACATCCCCACCTTTCTCCATCAGCTTCAGTCCTCTGCAGACTAATACCCGTAATGCCAACCAAGGCAGACGGCTCCTATCCACCTGATACAGGTTCAATAGAACTAAGCATCTGTCATAGTCAAGCTTGCCACCTGAGAAGTAGATCGCCAATCCCGTGTCTTACCTTTGGTAACTTAAAACTTCAGCTACCAGCATTTTGACAAGAGATTATAAAGGCTCAGGCGCTTCCTGAGCAAAGCTCATGTTCAAGGCTGTCAAACTGAGAGGTGTGAAAGGATTTCGCCTCTGAAAATTCCTGTTGAAACACGAGATGCTTTTTTTCTGCTGAGTCATCACTCTTCTAAAGTTGTTTTTCTATGAAGTTATTCATATCATCTTTCACAAGAGCTGAAAATGTTATGTGGAGAATACTGTAAATTCAATCCAGAAACACGGGGAAATCTGGTACACTGACTGAGTAAATGAAGGAAGGAGGAAGAGGGGAGGGAAGGAGGGAAGAAGAAAATGGAGAGGGGAAGGAGAAGGGAGGGAAAATCATCTTAATCTTAGATAAAATATTTAAGGTTAATTCAGCAAACACTAGAAAGACTACTTCACTAAACTATGAACTGAAACAGAAGTTTCAATAAAGCTGTTTCAATCATATACCTGTGCTTCAATGCTAGCACATTTACATTACAAAAAGCAAAATGAAAAGAAAGACAATATTTATTATAAATTATATTTTACTAGAGCAAATAGTACTTCAGTAGTAAGGGCAATATGACTAAAAATGCTTCATTAATTTCTCGGGTTTATTGTGCTGGTAGCAGAGCTTGAAATGTCTGCTCCTGATTGGCATGCTACCTCTTGAGCAACACCCCTAGCCTACTATTTTGGAGAACATATCCCAAACATTTTTCTGCTGGGCTGGCTTCAAACTGAGATCCTCTAGCTATCAGCCTCCTGAGTAGTAAGGATTATAGGCATGAAGATGCCAGTGCTGGGCTGCATTACTTTTAGTACTTTAAAACTTTGGGATTCAACAATTTGAAAAGGTGGGGCTAGGATGTAGTTCAATGGTAGAGCAATTGCCTAGCATGGGCAAAGCCCGGCACTGCAGCTGCTACTCAATGAATGAATGAGGAAGGAAGAAAAGGGAAGGAGGGAAGGAAAGAAGGAAGGAAGGAGAGAAGGAGGGAGATCTATATAGAGAGATATGAAAGACTGGTTTCACCATCAATTTATCTTAATATTTTAATAGTGTTGAAACATCACAAACATGCACAAATACAAATGGAAAATTATTCCAGAATTCTGTTAGTGAATTCCCATTTATCTTGTCAATTGAGTCTTATAAACTAATCATGTGTTATTTCATGCTTACATTTCTAGCAAATGAATTCACATCTCACTTAACCTCTTTACTTGGATGATTAGAAAAGTTCTGCTTTCAGGCTTACAGAGACTGCCCTTTGGAAGCATTTGTAGTTGTGATACATTTTTACCACATATTTATGTAATATGAAACATATCCAAATGTCCTTCTTCATAATAGTCCCTCTCAAGAGCAGGTACTTTCTTGTTGTCATGAAGGTCATCTTCACCTTGAAAACATCTCCACTGGGGATGTTGTGAAAAGCTGATTATGCTCCAAGTCCAGAATAGTTTCCTTCTGATCAAATTAGCCACTGTAAGAACTTTGTCACAAGATTAAGGGTGTTCACAGTACAGTCATTCTCCATCTCATTATAAAATACTATTAAGATTCTCCGTTCTGGTTCCAACTTCTCCAAGCAACAGCCTGCCTATGCAAGAACGAATTCCACACCGGTAACTATTTCTGCAAATGTACAGCCAAGCATCGGTCATGGTGACATACATTTCCTTAATGAATATTCTTCAGAACCACCCAGCCCCCATCCTTGCTTTTACCCAACAACTCATCCAGTAGGCACTATATATTCCCCAGGATGCCGGTCGAGGCACAATTGTGCAGTTTTTACAGTCGGCCTCTGATTCTAGAGATCTTCACATGCTTTCTACTCTCAGGGATTTTTTGTGGTTCTTCCAACATGTACTGGCACAGGAAGGTACCTTAATCTCTTGCAATACCATTTCCAGCATTGTTTCAGCCAGCTCTCTAAGTGATCCCCCCAACACACACACACACACACACACACACACACACACACACACGACTATGCATTAGATCTACTTTTTTTTGGTATGGGTGCTGTCCCTCAGCTTTTCAGCTCAAGGCTAGCACACTATCACTTGAGCCACAGCACCACTTCCGATTTTCTGGTGGTTAATTGGAGATAAGCGTCTCACAGACTTTCCTGCCTGGGTTGGCTTTGAACCAGGATCCTCAGATTTCAGCCTCCTGAGTAGCTAGGATGACAGGCGTAAGCCACCGGCACCTGGCTAGATGTACAGAGAAGCTTCAAAATATTTTCACAGGGACATTGAAAGTCCTGTATCCAACTTCATGTGCTAAGTGCTCAGTACTCAAATGTCTCAGGACAAGGGTGACCCCACACACCCAGGACTTCAGGTGTCAAAGCACGGCAGAGCCCCTGAAAGCCTTGTAATAATGACAACCATTCACGGGCAACTTCTTGGCAGCTCTGAACGCCAGGGCTTCCCGTGGCAGATCTCATGACCATCATGGTTTTGATTTGAGCAAAGATTTTGTGCTAAACGAAACAGTCTTTTGATTCCTTTTTCTCACCCCCCCCCCCAACTTGTATATTCAGCAGTAAAATCTTCAGGTCTATGTGCATCTCCACAGAACCTGCTAAAATTAGTTGTCAAATTTTTATTAAACTGAAATGTTTAATAATAATCTGATAAACAATGATAAAGATAACCCAGCAAGTGTCTTTACCCCCTGCCTGCTGCTATTCTGCGTTTGACGTTCATGAACTCAACTCACTGCGGAACTTATATATGTGACAGATCCCAAATACACTAAATTAACATAGTCTTTGTCTATGACAGGCTACAATGCAGCCCACTCTCACAATGCCACTCCAGCTCGCTGACAAATGCCTTGCATAACTGAAGCAAGTGGTGATTGTGTAACCACGTCCTTCGGGCCAACCAATATCGGCTATATGGTAAAAACTTATTCATGAAGTTTCATTTCTTGCTTACCTGTTTTCAGAGAAACGTAATATGTAAAAATATATATCAGAATATCATCTCTTCAAACCAGGTGCCAGTGGCTCACCCATTTAATCCTAGCTACATGGGAGGCTGAGAAGAGGAAGATCGTGGTTCAAGCCCAGCCTGGGCACAAAAGTTAGCAAGGCCCATTCATGACACAGCTGGGTGCAGTGCTGTGTGCCTGGAATCTCAGCCTACACGGAAATTTGAGACCGAGAGAATCAGAGTTCCAGCCAGACTGGGGAGAAAAGTCTACAAGACTCCATGGAAGCTGGAGGCCGGGGACCATGGCTCCGCACCTAGCCAGGAAGGAAACAAGATGCTGTCCTAGAAATAACCAGCGCAAAGCAGGGCTGGAGGCATGGCTCAACAGCAGAATGCCAGCCTAGCGAGCATCAGGCCTTGAGTTCAAACTCTAGCACAGCCGAGAGACAGATGGAGAGAGACAAAGTTCATTCTCCAATATAGCTGAGAGACAGACAGAGACAAAGTCCAAACTCCAGTACAGCTAAGAGAGAGACAGACTAACTGAGACAGACAAAGAGAGACATAGTTCAAGCTCCAGTACAGCTGAGGTTTGTGGGGGGGAGTAACAGAGAGAAACCCGAGGGTTCTACTGAGTTACCTCGTGTACCCCAGACAGACCTCCTGTGGAGTCCATTACTGCATGTTAGCCTATTACTCTGTCTCTATCACTCTGCAGTGACAATGACACATAACGCCACGCAGACAGCAGAGCGGCTGCCTGCGAGCCCCACGGCTCAGGAGCTGTACACACATCACAGGGAGTGGAAGAGACTCTAAGGAATGGGGGACCGACTGATATTTCAGGAACCATGAAGCTTTCCAGAATTCTAAGAAATATGGAAAGGAGGAACATAATTCAAATTAGCATGATAAAAATATACACGGCAAAAGTTCCAAAGGCAAGTAAGTTCAATGGATATATGTAGAAAGCTAAAACCACATTGTGCATATTCATGAGGGAATCACAGAATTATTGTTTTTTTAAAAAATCCCTCCTTCTGTCCCATGGAACTAACTCATCTCTGTACTATAAAATCCTAGACTAATTTTCTTAGTTTAGGAAACTGGTTTAGGAATACTGGCAAATTCACTATGGACTCCAATGTTCGGGTTGGGCTGAAAACAACTGGTTAACAGTATAGTTCGAAAAACAGGGTTGAAAGTCGTTTAAGGATACAGGTGGACCTGTTGCAACAATGAGAAGTACAAGGTCATGTCGAAAACAAGCTTTACAACGTTGGGGGGGGGGGGGGAAGGAGGATTGGGAGGGGTAGTGGGGGAGGTAGGGAAGGGATGTGAAGGGTAAACAAAGGAGGAGGCTGCAATGCTTGATAAGAAATGTACGCATTATCCTGCCCATGTAATTGTAACCCCTCTATACAGTATGTTCACAAAAAAAATTAAATTAAATTAAAAAAATTAAAAAAAAAAAAAAGAAAAACAGGGTTGAAATCTTGGCTGGAAGTTGTGGGATGTGGGGTAAATCATGAGAAGACCTTGTGCTCTTCCAATTCTTCATTATGATGTGAAGAATGAGGGAAAGACTCAAGGACTAACACCAGCTCTGCTAAGCCAGGCCAATGGCTTAGGTTCTAACTTCACGTCATCATCCCAGAGCTGAGAAACTAGAATAGAAAATCCAGTCTGCACTTCAGTTCAGGAGACAAACAAGATTTTCTGATAGAAAGCACAGGGCAGAGAAAGTATATAGATTTTCATATCGTGAGGGTGAGTACCATCTTTCCATCAACTCTACTGTGTATGATGCTGTATATTTTATTGTAATGATATGATGGAAGAAATATATATTGAAACTCAAACACAAAGAAAGCTTGATTCTCCCATTCAAAGGCCTCACCGGTGTTGGTTTCTTGGGTTACCTAACACCACCACCACCATGCTCTATTTCCCTAAGAGCAGAAAGGGCAAATTATTCCTTTCCACTTCATTTGGCCACATCCTTTGAAGACCTGTTTCTGTCCTTCTTTGTGCCATAAACACAACTCTAAACACAAAACACAAAAACTAAACCCAAGCAAAAGAAAAAAGCGAAAGCATTAGAGGAATAATGTTTATCCCACAAAAGAAAAGGTCAAATCACCAAATATCAACGCTATAAAGTGCAACCTGGGAAACCATGCACAACATTTGTTCTCTACTCGGAGGAAAATATTGATTTCAGCGGACAATTCTGGATACAAATTAGGGAAAACCGAGTCATAAGGGCCTGTGGACTCCTCAAGGCACAAGTATTCTGAAACAGATACTTCTTTCTACCTGTCATTTTACTGCTAAATCCCTGACCAATCTAAGGATTCAACAACATCACTCTTGATGTTTAACAGACACAGAGATTTACTTTAACCCAGGCTCGGTACAATTTAAATCCAGTCATTAGATGCAAGGCTTCATTGAGAGGATGTGTAGCATAATGAACAAATCATCAGAAAAAATGGATGACATTTAGTCCTACCCTACTAGATTGCTCCATCATTCAGTCCAGGGAGAGATCTTCCATCTCTCTTCTTAGTTGGCAGTCATTCATTCGTGACCTGCGGATGTACTCTTTTCTGGTTAGTAGAGCACTCTTAGTAAAACTCGATGAAAAGATTTTTTTTTTATTTTTGCTTTATTTATTTATTACCTGGTTCGTTTTTATTTTTTTATTGTGAACATACTGTACAGAGGAGTTACAATTACATGAGCAAGATAATGAGTACATTTCTTATCAAGCATTGTAGCCTCCTCCTTTGTTTCCCCTTCCCATCCCTTCCCATCCTCCCCCTGTCCCCCCACCTAATCCTCCCCCCCCTTTTTTTCTAGCTTACAGCCAATGTTTCCAGACTGGGCCCCACCCAGCATCTTTCTGTCTCTTATAGACCTATTCAAAAGGCATCCTATATTCAAAACCATGGGTATGAAAAAAGGCATATTTTAAATAAAATCAACACCACAAATCCATCAGCCAGGCTAAGTACTCCCCCCCGACAGGTGATTCTGGAGTTCCCTCTCTGCCTCTCTCCACAGCCACCTCGTCTCGTTTCTCTTTATTGCTCACCACAAGCTCTAGGCGTGCACGGTGCCGGGTCTGCCTTTGTGTAACTAGACAGATGATGTTTGTGTTCCTCTGAAACTTTTTTTTCTGGTTGTGTAATATACTGAGCCATATCCCTACTTGCTGTGAGTTCCTGCAGTCCATCCATTTTCACTGCTATGGAGAAATCAATCCACTGTAAAATGGCAGCTCAATGCATTTACTCAGTCTGCCGCTGGTACTGCTATTTCTCTCTTTCTTTCTTTCCTTCTTCCTTCTTTATTTTTGGTAGTATGGAGGGCCAGGCACTTAGAAGGGAGAAGTTCTACCAAGTGAGTCATGCTTCCAGCCCCTTTTTTCTTGATTATTGTCTAAGTAAGGTTTTCGTTTTACACCCAGGGCCAGCCTGGACTGGGGCCTCCTGCGTTGGCTGTGGATAAAACGTGTGCTTCACCAGACCCAGCCACTGTGCTATAGCTGGGATCACAGGCACACACCACAGTGCCCAGCCGTTGGTTGAGATGGAGTCTCCAGAGATTCTTTCAGCCAGATTGGCCTCAAACTGTGATTTCCCAATCTCAACTTAAAAAAAAAAAACCTACAAAATTCAAAAAATAGGCTTACAGGCTTGAGCCACCAAACTTGATGGCAGCAATAAACCACCAGAAAGCCAGAAAACCGGAAGTGGAACTGTGGCTCAAAGTGGTAGAGCCTTAGCCTTGAGCAAAAAAGCTCTGGGACAGCATCTAGCTAGGCCCTGAGGTCAAGCCCCATGACTGACAGAAACAACCTTACTTGGTCCCAAGGTCAGGAAGGAACACTGGCAAAGGAGTGAGATGGGGAGCCGACATTCTGCAAACATCTGACTCAAGTGTGTCAGCCACTGTGCCTACTATTTATAAACGAACCACATCGCGCTCCAGAAGAACCCTGTTATACAACCAGGTCTGTTAGGTACTGAGATGGAATTATAGCTGGTGATCTACAGCCCTCTACACCATTGGTTCTCTGCTAAGTCAAGCTTCTCCCAAGTCCAGGAAGCCTCGTGCAAAAAAAAAAAAAAAAAAGTAATGCATTGCTGGGTAGCTCAGAATGATCGAATTATCTAAGAAGTAGGCATATCTACTTGGACATAAAATACTTCTTGGAAGAGTGCACACTTATAATCCCAGCTTCCTGGCTACCCGGAGCCAGCGATGGGAGGGCTTGACTCAAGGACAAGCTAGACAAAAAGTTCACGGGGACCCTCCCCATGCCAACAGGCAAAGCCGGGCATAGTGTGGCCTGCAGCCACAGCTATGTGGGAGGTATAGATGGGAGGATCCAAGCTCCAGGAGCTCCAGGATCTCTGTCTGTTAGGTTCATTTCAATTATTCAGTTATGATCAGATGGCCACAATCACCAGGTTATGGGCCTGACTGGCAGGAGACTGAACAGCCTTCAGGAATGTTTGCTGAGCAAACTCATGACATCTACCCCATTAACAAGGTCAAGGTCAGTCATCCTGCTCATCATCGTCACAACTGCCCACCTCTGATGACTGACAGCAACGTAGGCCTTGACGTTCTTCATTTTAAGAAAGCATCCTGAGCTGAGCTGAGTGGCTCCCGCCTGTAATTCTAGCTGCTTGGGCATATGGAAAATGGGCAGACTGTGATTCGAGGTCAGCCTAGGCAAAACAAAAGTAGAGAGTTCATCTTGACCAAGAGCTGAACATGGTAGCGCCTTGCACCTGTCCCGGAGCGACAGAGGAGAGCAGCAACAGGAGGACTGCAGTCCAGACCAGCTCAGGTATAAAGCCAAACCCTACCTGGGAAATAACCAATGTAAAAGGGGTAGGAGGCATAGCTCAAGGATGCCTGTGTGCCAAGGCCCTGAGTTCAAATCCCAGGGCCTCCAGAAAACAAACGAAGCAGCCACCAACTAAGCAGATGAACTGAGCTGCAGCCCCACAGAGGAACAATTGCTCCACTGCAGTAAAAAGGAACAAACTGCAGTAACTCACATCAAGCGTGGCTGGCTTTCAGTATAGCTACGAGGAAGACAAGAACAAAATTAGGTTTGTGGTCATTGCTTAGCAGGTATAAAGCAAGGTCCTCTCTTGCAAATAAACAATACAGAGGACCAACAGAAGATTCCAAGTGGCAAAGTGCCTGTGTACCAAGCTCAAGACCCTGAGATCAAATCCCAATTCCACCAAAAAAAAAAAAAAAAGGAAAAAAGCAAGCGAGCATTCTAGAACTCACAATGAGCATTCACTGTGAGACAGAGCCCTACTATCTTGTGAGCACTCAAACCCAACATTGGTTATTATTTTTTTCTTTCAGGTCTGAGACCAGGACTTGAACTCAGTACCTGCCACTCAGCAGACTAGCGCTCTACCAACTGAGCCATAAAACCTCCAAGCCCTGATCCTTATTTTTAGTGGTCCTGGTACTGGTAGCACTTAGAGCTACCCACTTTCAGACAGGTGCTCTACCACTTAAAGCTATACCTCCAGTCTGGCTTTTTTTTTTTAATTGTGAAAATACCATATAGAAGGGTTACAATTACATGGGCAAGATAATGAGTACATTTTTTATTAAGCATTGTTGCCTCCTTCTTTGTTTCCTCTTCCCATCCCTTCCCATCTCCCACCTCCCCCAACCCCCAGCCAAAGTCGTAAAGTTCATTTTTCTTCATAAGGACTTGTTTCTTTGAGGATTTGTTGTCAATGAGATATATAAGTCCGTATACATAAATAATAAATAAATAAATGGGCTAAAGACTTAAAGAGAAACTTCTCTGAAGAAGAAACAAGGATGGCCAATAGACACATGAAGAAATGCTCAACCTCTCTAGCCATAAAAGAAATGCAAACCAAAACAATATTGAGATACCACCTCACCCCAGTTAGAATGGCTATAATCAAGAACTCTAATAACAACAGATGCTGGAGGGGATGTGGACAGAAGAGAACCTTACTACATTGTTGGTGGGAGTGTAAACTTGTTCAACCACTTTGGAAAGTAGTATGGAGGTTCCTCAAAAGACTTTGCATAGAGCTCCCCTATGACCCAGCAAAAATCCTGAATGATCACAAACAGGACCATACTAAAGCTACCAGCACAACTATGTTTATTGAAGCATTATTTGCCAGTCTGGCTTTTTATAGTTGCCTTGCATTCCCATGATATTCAAGGCATAATCTTGAAAATGTAAATCTTACAAGGCAAAAAAAAATTATTATTCACGCATCAGCACCCTACATGACTTGAGTGTTTACTGCTTTTTTTTTTAAAATCAGGCTCCAAGGGAAGCACCGTTCTATTTTCTAATGAAGAGTTTCAGAAATACAACATGGAAAAATAATTGAGAGAAGTAATTAAGGGCACGCCGGCACGCTGTCTCAGAAGCTGGATTTCAGAAGGAACCGCCAAGCTGTCTCCCAAAATGACTGTGTTGCACGGGTCACATGTGATCAGCCCACACGGCAACCCTGGTGTCACCCGAGGCCCTGCGTTTTCACGGCGCTGGGGGTTTTGACAAGAGTACACAGAGTAACAATGCGTGTCCACCACTGCAGGATGTATATGGTAGACTCCCTGCCCTCACAAGCTCCCGTTCACAGACGTCCACTGCACAAGCCCCAGCAAGCCCTCATGTCTTCAGCGTTTCCATCCTTTCTTCTTTTCCAGAATGCCAAATGGGAATCGCACAGAATGGGGCCTTTCCCGGACGGGCCTCTTTCACTGGGTAGCATATGTGTAAGCCTCTCCCCGCTCATTCCACTGATTCCCGTCCCACCTCCCTTCCATGCTGAATCATATGGATAGGCCGCCAAGTCTTGATCTGTTCTCCTACTGAAAGACAGCTGGGTTGTTTCCATATTTGGGGCATTTAGAACCAAGCTTCTATAAAACATCCATGTAGTGTGTGTGTGTATGTGCGCGCGCATGCATGCACGCACACATGCATGCACACATGTGTGTACACAAGTCCTGGGGACTGAACTCAGGGTCTGTCTTTTTTCACTCAAGACTGGCACTCTACCACTTGGCCACAGCTCCACTTCTGGCTTTTTGCTGGTTAATGGGACATAAGACTCTCATGGACTTTCCTGCCCAGGCTGGCTTAGAGCCACCATCCTCAGCTCCCAGGTTCCTGAGTCACCAAGGTTACAGGCACAGGCTACCGGCGCCCAGCCATGTAGAGACTCTTGGAAGGTCATAAGCCTTCAAGGCATTTGCCCAAGGAGTGGCTTCCTGTGTAGTATGGTGAGGGCATTTGGCAACGGAAGAAACCACCCAGTGTGTCTATCCCTGTCCCATTCCCATTCCCATTCTCATTCCCACCAGCAATGAGCCTGAGTTTTGACACCCAGCCAGCTTTTGATACAGGCAGAGCTGCCAGTGTTGCTCTTCCGGCAGGTATATGGTTGTCTTTTGCTTGTTTTGTTATGATAAGACACGAACACATGTGTGTTGTATTTATGAACACATGTTCAACAGTTGACGGAAGACAGATATGCTTTAGGGGTAAATTTGGTGGGTCCCAGTTATAAACACCTTGAACTTTACTAGGTATGATAATAATATTATTTTTCCAAAGAGTTGGTGTCACTCTAGACTCCCACCAGAAGTGTATGAGAATTTTATCTTGCCACATGGGTGCACACCTGCCCGTTTGCTGTGATTTGCACACTCATTATTACCAACCATCGCCAACAGCTTGCAAAAACTTTGGAAGGCACTGGACTTTCATTTTCTGTGAACCACTGCTCCCAGTGTTGTGAGCAGTCTCCAACTCGGATATTCTTTCTTCCTTACCAGGTAGTAGGCCCTCTTCCTATACTCTGGGTAACAATGTTTTGTCAACATTATACACGCACGTTACAGCATCTTTTGCTGTGTGTACATCTTTTGGATGTGTGTAGTTGGTGGTGGTTGCTGTAACTGCTGTATGACTTATTTATTTGTTATGGGGTTTGTTGGCACCCATAGTCTTCCATTTCAATGTATTCACGTAAAATTTTATTTTGCTTCGTTTGTGATTCTTGGGACTTCATAAAAATCATTCTTTACATGCCATCAAATGACTTGGGAGTTGGAGTCTTTTTTCCTATCCTAATCTGGCTATTGCTACACTCACAATTGCACGTCATTTGCACAACTTCCTATGAAAGGACTCACAGGGTGAGCCACGTCAGTCAGTGTACCACTCCTCTCTCCTTATTGATTCTGAATTCTGCACAGACTTAACACAATACCTCTTTATCAGATGATGGGAAATTGTGGTTGCCTCAATTTTTTTTTTTTTAGTAAAAATGCCCCAAACATATATAGTTACAAGAGATTTGGTAGAAACCCTGGATAAATAACTGGAGAAAGTAATGAAGAAAGAACTGCTATAGAGCAGCAAAAGTGAAATTTTATAAGAAACTGCCAACCTGTTTTCCAAAATGACTCTACGTCATTATACCCTGAAATGTCAGGTTCCTTGTTGCTTATTGTAAGAAGCACCCTTCTGTGCCACGTTAGAATAGGACACACTGTAACCTACCCCATCCTATCTTCCAGTGTCCAGCTTACTGCATCTGCCCCACCCCCCATTTAGTAATACAGGACTTACTTCCTATACATTAGGAGGGCTTACTGCAGCCAAGAGCCGTCTCTGGCTCCATTCTTGTTTTAGCACCGACCATGCATTGACAATAAGATTTCTACAGGTTTCCCAATGATTGAAAAAACAAAAGCAAAACGAATTATCACAGAAAGCTTAAAAAAAAAAAAAAAAACCTGAAATTCCATTTCTTTGTCCATCACAGTGCCATTTTTTTAAGAAGCCAGCCATGCTTATCCATTTACATAGTGTCTGCAGTTGCTTTCCTGATGAATATCAGAATTGAGCAGAAAACACGTGACCCACGAAAGCTAAACTACTTTCTCTCCAGCTCTTCAGATAAAGCTGCAGCCTGGTGTGAGAGCTGTGTTTACTGCTGTATGTGCTCCACCGAACACCAGACCCTCCAAGCCAGAAAGGGAGAGGCGCAGGTTCCTCTTGGTTCTTCTGTTCTGGTTGTCAAAGTTGGAAGCTTCTTCCCCAGCCTTCTCTGTCCCGCTCTCTGTGGGTGTAACAGATACACCTCAATCCAAGTTACAGTCCCTGGCATGAGCTTGTAGCAGGGTTTTCCCAGCTGGACTTGGACTGGCACTTTGCTACTAGGAAGAGGGCTTTCAGTTCATAGTGAACCTCCCGCCTGCCAAAGCCACACCAAGAGGAGGAGGAGTGATGGACAGGGCTAGAGGCAACCGGTAAAGCATGTCTGCCCCGCATGTGGCTCGGACCGGAGACAGAGAGGTCAGGTATGTGGATGCGTCTGCCCACCGGTCTCTTTTCAGGGCTGGGGGTCACCTCATGTGTGCTCTAGGTAACTCTAGGTAGGTTTCATTTCCATCTGGATCCATCTGCTTTAAGATTAGTGATTACAGATTACATTTCTTAAGATGCTGCTTCTTCCATTTATTACACCTCACAAAAAACACAGTTAGGAACTCAAAAGCTCCATTTTTTTTTTTATAATTTTAACCATAGAAATGCTTCTTTAAAGATCTTGAAGAGATGGGCTGGAAAGGTGGCTCAGCGGTAGAGCACTTGCCTTGCATGCATGAGGCCCTGGGTTCGATTCCTCAGCACCACATAAGCAAAAAAGAAAAAAGCCGGAAGTGGCGCTTTGGCTCAAGTGGTAGAGCGCTAGCCTTGTGCTGAAGAGCTGAGAGACAGTGCCCAGGCTCAGAGTTCAGGCCCCATGACCGGACCCAAAAATAAATAAATAAAATAAAATAAAATAAAAAAGATCTTGAAGAGATGAATCAGGATGAATCTCTCGCCCAGGTCACACACCAATGGCATAGGAGCTAAATCATCCATAAAATGCTTCCCAGGTTGAGATTTCCCTTATGTCATCCCTGTCTGCGTAGCCTCCCTCCTCACGAGGAAGTACCACCGATGTATGTGCAAAATAACTGGCAAGAATGCTCCCCACACCACAGTTTAACAGGCAGCTCCACTCTGGTCCGACACAGTAATCTAATTAAAAACGGGTCCTATCCTATATAGGATAGTCACTCGAGAGTCACACATTGAGATATTTTCTTTCTGCCACATCTAATTTGTTTTCCTCTTAACAGTTTAGCAAATAAACTAAAAGTTGCCTGGCTAAAATACAACAATATCAAGAAACCAATATAGTCACGATTAATTTATCTTCCTTCCCCACCAGACAAGCAAAGATCTTTCTTTTGTCTCCCTGATGCACAAACAAAATCCCATGAAAGCTAACGTGGTAACAAGAACTGCACTCACTTCCTTACCTGTGTGACTGTAACCCCTCTGTACATCACCTGCACAATGAAAACTAAACACAGAAAGGTTACTATCTCTTTTCCTTATAATTATTATTTCAATGGCATGTTAAGGGAAACACAGTGAGAAGTATGCAATGTGTAAGATGTTTCAGAAACTTTATCTAAGCAAATGTCCCTTATCTTGCTCTGCATTTATCTTGTACTGACATTTTTATTATTCACCACTTCTTACTTGAAGAAGAAGGGCCTCTCTCTGGTGGGGACTAGCACAATTTTTCTGCGCCATTAATATCCCGATGCATTATTTATGGTGCTGAATAATTTGCTGGACTGAGAAGTTGCTGGAGATAAAGCAGTGTTCTCTCATGGCCCAGTTGAGGGGAGAAATGCATCTAACTAAAGGGAGGCCACGAAACTGGGAGAGCTTGGAAGAGCTCTGATTATGACAGAATCCACGGGACCGTGTTTCTCTGTGAACAGCCCGCCGGAAATCAACAGCGCCGCTCAGACCAATTATGGACACCAGCTAGTCTAAGAAGCACAGAACCACGGATGCCCTGAGCGAGCCGAAGCAGATCCAAAGACCCTGTGTGCAGCCTTTCTCCTCCTCCGCAGTCCACAAGATCAACAGCAGGAGACAACCTTTGCCACGGTGAGACCATGATGTGCTCGTGGCATTTTCCTTCTTGAGGGGAAAAGCACGTGATGACTAACCCCATGGTGATGTTTGAGTAAGACCATGTTTCCCAAACTGGGTTCCCACGGGACACAGGTGTTCTGCAAGATGTGTCAGTTCTGAGGTTAAGTTCCTCCCTGCTTTTGCTCTTTTTCCCTCGGTTTTAAATGTCTATAGAAGCCACTCTCAGACATTAAAAACTACTATTGGTCTATATAATGATCCAGTGTCATCTGGATTTAATTCAGAACAAAATTAGGTTTGGGGATGTGTTTTGGTTTGGTTTTGGTGGTGCTGGGCTTGAACCCAGGGCCTTACCTTCTCAAGGCTGGCACATCTCCACTTCTAGTTCTTTGCTTGGTGAAGAGTCTCAGACTCTTCTGCCTGGGCTGGCTTTGAATCTCGATCCTCAGATCTCAGCCTCACAAGAAGCTAGGATGACCGGCGTGAGCCACCAGTGCCAGCTACATTTCATGCTATCTAAGTGTGTCCTGTCACACCTTTTAGGTGCTCACAATCAGGCGAGACTCGGTGCAGGCAGCATCTTAGGAAGTGACTGGCGTTAACCATCACTCATTATTATCAAATGTACCCACAAATTAGCTCCTGATGGAACTGACAGACCAAACGCCGCAGCATTCTCCAGAGGACAGCATGGGCGGCTGTGTCCGCCCTGCCACTGTTTAAACCAGCACCCCACTGCTTTGCCAGCCAGCTCCAAGCTTATAGTGAATTAAAGCGAGTCTGCTCCTCCACGGGGAAAGCAGCGGACATTGGTTTTACATTTCTCCTGGGTTAAACAAGGCCCGGCTGTCACTTCATCGATGGAGTTGTTTCTGGATGTTAATCCTAAAACAGCCCAACAACCACCACTAAAGGAACATGAGGTTCTCTGGCAACTTTTCCCTGGTGTATTTCACTGACTGTGAGTGCAAAGAGGAGTGGAGGAGCAACTTTGGACTCTGCCTGACCGTGCGCATCACCATGAGCTTCTCCAGCCACAAGAGCGAGGCCTGCTGCAGCCCACAGTCCATGGGAAAGCCTGGCCTGGACCACGGTCAGTATTGAACCACACTGGAATCTAGTTGTTAAAGGATGTGATGCACTGACTTCTGGAAAAGGGTGCACGGAGCCAGGCTCCCGCAGTCCACACCCGTCAGCCCCGCTACTATGGCAGCTGAGAACAGGAGGGTAGTCACTGGAAGCCCACCCACACAGAAAAGTTCCAGTGACCCCCCTCTTAACTCAAAGGTGGGTGCAGTAGTGCACACCTGTCATCCCGAGCTATGTAGGAGGCTGGGACTGGGAGGAGTAAACTAGCAGCCAGCCTAGCAGAAAAGTTGAAGAGACTCCATCCATCCTAATGGAAAAGAAGCTCTGCACAGCAATGTATGCCTATAGTCCCGGGGATGATGGAGAGTAAGCGGAACATAGATCAGGGGCATGCACAGCTGGAAACAAGAAACATTATTTCTAAGACTCTGTCTTAGAAATAATGAATGGGGGCTGGGAAGGTGGCTTAGTGGTAGAGTGCTCGCCTAGCATGCATGAGGCCCTGGGTTCAATTCCTCAGTACACATAAACAAAAATAAATACAATTACATTAAAAAATAATAATGAGCGGCTAACAGGGCTACAGGTGTAGCCCCACGGTATTGTACTGGCTTGCAAGGATGAGGCCCCGAGTTCAAACCCAACTATACCCCCAATAAAGTGGGTATAAATAGGCTGGGGAAAATTAAAAAGCTCATACCACCCCTAGAAATACAAATTGTATTCAGGTATTTACTCTTCGGAATCAAACAGGTTTTGTTCTAGCCTGTGCTCCCCCGCTTAAGCAAAGTTTGAAGAGCACTAATTAAAACAACACCATAAGGTGAAATTGCATTTTCTATCTTAAGAGCAGAGGTCCCTGAAGCTAAGAACGTACTCTCTTGCATGAAATAGATGAGCCTGTTCACACGACCCTCCCCGAGCCCTGAAGCACCCCCCCCCACACACACACAGAGAGGCAGCACCTCACAACTCCACGCCTCAGGGAGCTGCGAATTCACACGCTACTCTATGAATAATAATGACAACAAAACTGCAAATAAGTAGGAATAACGTTAAAAGTTAACGATCATACACTGGCAAATGATTTCCTTCATCTTAGTACTGGTCTCTTCTTCTCTCTTTCCTTTTTTTTTTGGGGGGGGGGGGTCTTAAACTCAAGGCCTGGAAGCTATCTCACCTTTTTCCACTCAAGACTGGCGTTCGACCACTTGAGCAAGAACTCCACCGAGGCTTTCGGTGGTTAGCTAGAAATCAGAGTCTCCTAATGTTTGAGAAGCATAGTTTTAACTTCCTCTCTATTCAGCCTTTGCCTTCCCTCTTTCACATCCCTGGTAAAACCCATTATACTTTTCAGAACCTTTGGTTTGTTAGGGGTTTTGTTTGCTGATTGGGTTTGGTTTTGTATTTTTCAGATTCAATGAGAGACAACATGGAGTATCTGTCTTTTGTGGACTGGCTTATTTCGCTTAACTAGAGGCTATCCATTCATTTTGTTCTCCTTACTGGCTGCATAAATAGTGTGTGTGCTTCTGTATACACACACAAAATAAAACTTTATTCAGCCATTTTCTTCTTTATCCATGAACCCACTGATGGGCACCTAAGCCGATTCTGTCACTTGGCAATAGCGATCAGTGCAGAATATACACGGGAAGTGGCGATCTCTGTCAACACGGCCTCTGCTTCCTTTGGGCACGTCTCCACAACTCCTGCAGCGGGACTACACCGCAGCTCTAGTTTTAGCTCTGTGAGGAACCTCCTACTGATGTCCACAGGAGCCAAGCAACTTCCACCGCCACCACAGCAAACCCACACTTCTGTCCTCAGGAGTCCTACCAGCACCTGTGGCTTCTCTTGATGACAACCATCCTGAGGGGAGAGGCAGAATCTCAGTGTTGTTTGAACTCGTGTTTTCCTAATGGTTAAGGATGTTAAATTTTTTTTCCATGTATTTATTGGCCATTTGTGCTTTGAAAAACTGGCGGTTTCATTCATACAGTGATTGGATTGCTTTGATTTGGGGTTTCATGTTTTCCATCCTTACCCAGTCTGGCTATTCATTCCCCAGCTGATGTCTATCTGGCAAGGATTATTTTTTTCCCACCCCACCTGTAGGCTGTCTCTTCATTCTGGTCATTGTTCCCTTTACGTGCAGATGCTGTTTAACCAGATGGAACCTCATGTGTCAGTTCTTGTTCTTATTTCCTGAGCTACTTGAGTCCTTTTTGGAAGGACCTTGTCTGTTCTACATCTTCACACACTTCCCCTTGCCTTCCTTCAGTAGTTTCAAAGTCTCAGGTCTTACATTAAGGTCTTTGATCCCTTTCAAGTAGACTTTTGTACAGGGTAAGGGACGAGGGCTCTGGTTTCATTCTTCTACACATGACTAGCCAGTCTTCCCAGCACCATGTGTTAGAGAGCCCTGTCTTCCATTCATGTTCTTGGTACCTTTGTTGAGAATCTGATGGTCGAACCAGCCTGAGCTGGGCTCTGGGCTTCCTAGTCTTTGTAATGGATCTACATGTTTGTTTTGGGGCCTGTCTATACAATGCTTGTTTTGTTGTTATGGCTTTGTAGTATAGTCTGAAGTCAGGTATTTTGATACCTCCTTTTTTTTTTGCTCAGGATTATTTTGGCTATTCAAGGTCTTTTGTATTTCCAAATGAAATTCAGGGCTTCCTGTATCTGATTTCAATGGCTCTGTTTTTTGTTTGTTGGTTGGTCATGGAGCTTGAAGTCAAGACCTGAGCATCCTGTCCCTGAGCTTTTTACTCAAGGCTAGCACTCTACCACTTTGAGCCACACTTCTCCTTCCAGTTTTTGAGTGGTTAAGTGGAGATAAAAGTTTCATGAAGACTATTTCTGCTGGGCTAGCTTTGAACTGTGATCCTCAGATCTGAGAATTAAAGGCATAACCCACAGGCACCCGGCTGTGGTATCTTGTTTTAATGTTACCTTTTCTATCTCTAATTTTGTTAATTTGATTCTTCTTTCTTTTGATTCATTTGGCTAGGAGACTATATTGTTCTTTTAGTTTCCATTACATTAATTCGCCTCTGATTTCTATTATTTCTTTCCTTCTACAATTTTGTGATTGGCCTGTTTTTGTTTTTCTAAGAGCTTGAAGTACATCACTAAACCATTTACATAAGATCTCTCTAATTTCTTTCACGTAGGCACTCACAGCTATAAACTTCCCTCTTAGATCCGCCTTCACTGTAACTCATAGGTTACAGTGTGCTGTTTTCATTCTCATTTGCTTCTGAAAATTTAGGAAGTTCCTTGGGCCACTGAGAAGAATGTGTATTTTATAAAAGCACATAGGGCTACGGTCACACCAGAGATATCCTACCTAACCACAGCAGCTGCCTTCCCTCCCAGGCCTAGCTGCTGCTCCCTTACAGACTCCCCACACTTCCAATGGGATCCCATTATTGGTTTGGGGGAAAAAAACAGAAATTACATTGCCTTGTCTCTACCTCCTTCTAGATACTAACTGACATCATGTGATCAAGGGTTACCCAGCCACTGATCTTGCTGTAGGTATTGTGTGACCTGTGGGTTTCTCACTCTGCTTTCATGGGGAGGTACAAATAAATACAAAACTACACTTCCCTGATAACTTCTCGCTTCTCTTTATATTTTTAATAATAACAATACAAATCTGCCTCAAAGTCACTAATTTCTACACACCAAACCCCAACTCCTCAACTCTAAATTATCAGACAGAAATGAAAAGGGACCTGTATTAAGAACTAAGCAGGAAATAGCCATCATTCTGAAATAGGGATAACTCATCCAAACACGTTATTGGGTTTAAGACTGTCTGCAGGAAAAATCTATATTGAAATTATGAACCATTCTCTTGCTGACAAAGATCAGCCTGAATAAATACCTTAGAATCATTAAACACAAACTTCACCCAAAAACAGGTCAGTACTGTCTATGGTTAAAAGATTCTGTAGCTTAAGATATTTCTGGGATGACTTCCAGGAACACATAGATAATTGACATCATCTGACTGGTTATTGCCAACAATCGTTCTGTTCTCCTGACTTTTATGATAAATTCAGTGACACCAATTGTAGATGAAAAGGGCCATCTCCCACTCCCCCAAGGAAAGCCAAACCCAGACGCATCTGTGTGTTGTATATGTCTATCACCAACATGACCGGAGAACTAGAGTTTTACCTCTTTGCTACTTTAGAAAACTGAAAGTCTGTGGATATCAGAAAAATTATAATGATCCTCAGATTCCTAGATTCCTTACGAACTTAATAGTTCATTAAAATTTTAGTAGCTCAAAGTACTGTGTTTGGTACCAAAAGATATGAAAACAAATGAGATATGTGTAGTCCTCCAGAATCCAGAAACTGGTGTAGGGGCCTACGGGAGGGGTGTGGGGGTGTGGAAGGGCAGGAAGGACAAGGCCGGTGGGCCCGAAAAGCCATATCCTAAAACTGTACAGGAATATAAATAATTCCAGATAAGTCAGAAAGGTCCAAGAGAGTGTGAACATCAGACGGGATAAAAATGTGCCATTCCCTGGATTATTAGGAACAACTTGATGCGCAAGCATCCCTTCAAGGCACTAAAGAGCTCAGTCCATTCCCATTTCAATGCTTGACTTTCGCATGGTAAACTGACGACAGAACGGGGGTTATTGACTTTGAGTAGTGGGAGGCAGCTCTTTGTCAGAGAACCAGGAGAAGGACAGTTGGCACATGCTTGGTGTAATAAATGGGGAAAGCCAAACGCCACCTGTGCTGAAAAGCAAACCTTGTTCTATCCACTCTGTGTGGCTAGAGAGAACACCAGGTTTTAAAATACTTATGTTTTTTAATGAGAGTATCTTTCCATAGCTGAACTTAACATGGTAAGTTGTAGGAAGAGGCTCTATCTTTTTAAAAAGCTTGCCTAAATAAAACATAATTAGGGCTATAAAACACATAACATGATATGACCAACTATTATAACATTAGTAATACTACTTTGCATAAACTACTATAATAAATCATATATATATTACTCAATATGATTTCATGCATGGTAATCACAAATAGACATGACGAATGGAAACCCCTTTGTACAACTAAAGATAATAAATCCATCAATACATGAGTAAACAAACCTGAGTATAAGCCTGAAAATACACTGCCAATGCTGGTTTTTTGATGTCACAAATGAGTATTTCCAGTGTCGTACTTTATCTCTACAATGCTGACATTTCCTCATCTGTACAACAAGCATGACGCCAGCTAACTACTCAATCTCTTCTTGTGAGCCCTACATGAGACTACACAAGGCCAGCACTCCGTAAACCAAACAGCACCACACAGAGGACTGTGCTGGCCTCGTTGCCTTCCTCCATTCTGTCCCTCATTCTGCACAACCTGATGTGTGCGCAGACCCCGTCCTCAGAGCCCAGTCCAAAGCCGCCCTGGCCCCCAGTGGTCCCATTCTGAGCTGGAGCAAGCGTTGGCTCTCAGAACGGGTAGATCCCACTCATCCACTTGATTCTCCTCCCATGCTCTAGTCCTCCAAATCCACCTAAGAGCCAAAGGGCAGGGCCCTGTGAGTGAAGAAGAAACCTTGACTCCTAGCCTGGTCTGGAAGGCGCGGGAGACACGGTCCTGGCCCAGGCCCCTCCGCCAGCCATGGCCCCTCCCCACTCCAAAGCCCACACCCACCAGGCAATCTGCCATCACCAGGCTCTCTCTCTGTGGAAGGCTCAAGAACTTGGTCCCATTCACACTCTCACTTGGCTCTGGCCTGCCCAGACATCACTGGCTCAGAAAGGTCTCCCCAAATCCTCTTTGTGAAAGACAAGCCCTTTCCCACTCCCCTTCCTGCCCCTTACCCGCTTCCTTTTCCACTAAGCTACAACCATCATGGTTCAAGACCTTCTTCCACTCATGTTAATTGGGTCTCTGCATTCAGTAAAGCCTCAAAACATTTCTCCATTGAAGAGTGAAAATGTTTTTCATCCACCCTTCAGCCTACACATGGAGGGTTCCCCTACAAATCGTAGAGAGAGCTGGTGAACAGGACCAGGGCCGCATCTCCAAATGCCCTTGGCCGGCTTCCGCTCACCTTGGAATTGGACGTGGACTCCAAAAAGCACAGTCTGTTGCCAAAGCCTTCAGCCGCCAAGCACAGCTTCTGCTGCTCTTTGTGAATGGTGGCAGTGCACTGCAGGACCACCTCGTCATCCTGCAAAGAAGAGGAGGAGAAGGAAACAGTGAGGACCCCCGACTCGGCTGAAGCGTACGAGGATAATGCAACTCTGTGGCATTCTTTGATGTGGCTTAAAGACAACATGAATTGATTCTATTAGAATAACACAATGGAGTTTTCCTGTTATATATGCACGCACGCGGGCACACACACACACACACAGAGTGCACAGATTCCGCCACTCCCTTCTTCCCCTTGTTTTCAAACAGGATTTGGGGAGTTTTACAATGCTGTGCACATCCAAATGTGCATAGGTAGAAAAGAACACGGAGCCACGTGGAGTAAGAACTACTGTCAACTTGCAAGAAGACAGCTGGGAGGCAAAGGGAAGGCTAACATTATCCAAAACAACTGCAAGTTTTCTCAGAGTGATTACAGATCCCAGCAGCAACTTGCCTGAGTAACCGTGAAACACGGTGTTCACGTAAGCACACGGCTTCAGCATCAGCATCATCAAGAAAGGATCGGATGCATTTCTAGGACAGCAAACAGTATCAAGAATGGACCTATCTGAGTGTAGTAGCACATGCCTGTAATTCCAACTCTTGGAAAGCTGAGGTAAAATGATAGAGAATTTGGAGCCAGCCTGTGCTTCATAGCATGTCCAAGGCCCGACTGCCCTATCCAGTGAAAGTCTGTCTCACAAAGACCATGAGCAAAGCAAAGCAAAGAAACAGATTCTAATAGCAGCATACAGGTCATCCTAAAGATAACACGGGAAAATAAGTCAATAACGCAACTTCTGGGTTCGTTCGACATGGGAGGTTTGATCAGATTTGACACAGGGAAATGTTTCAAGTGCACAGAGAAAGCCATCCGTGAGTTCAAATATCTGAAAGACAAGCCCGGTTTCTTGTCAATTAAGGAAGCAGGGTTACAGGAAGAACTACACATGGCCCAAAGCAATGCACAGGGGGAGTGAGTACAGCCACAATGAGGCGGGCTGCCGTGGGCACAGGCCCTGGACCTCTGTGCCAGTCTGGTCACAGGTGGAGTAGGAGCATGTGCAAAACACCAAGCTTCTGCCACGACAGAGAGCCCAAGTGCTTACACAGCGACTGACACTCACACGGCACGAAACAGACACCAAACTAATGAGCACTGTGGTTCTTCTGTCACACCTGACCAAGTAACAAGTACCAAAAGCCTAAAGAAAAAAAAATACCATATGGACAGCGCCATTTCAACCTCAAATACCCAGAAGGGTACATGGCGAGTAATTAAAGCATAAATAAAATCACCGAGCCTTTCAAGTCACATTGAAAATCCCTTCATCAAGAGTACGGAAGAGCAAAGGTGATGGGAAGGTGATTTTCCCCAAGCAGAAAACATGTTTTTGTGGTTGTTTTGTTTGGCTAGTCCAAAGAAAATTCAGGATCCATCGTTAAAGCCCAACTCGGCTTTGCATCTTGCAGTGCTGAACGCCTGGCTTTCCACGAGAGGAGAGCAACTGTCTCCACAGCTCACAGCACCAGGCAGGGACAAAGCCCAGTTTTGTTTTGTTTTTTTGGTCATGGGGCTTGAACTCTGGGCCTGGACGCTGTCCCTCAGCTTTTCAGTTCAAGGCTAGCGCTCTACCACTTGAGCCACAGTGCCACTTCTGGCTTTTTTCTGCTTATGTGGTACTGAGGAATCGAACCCAGGGCCTCATGCATGCAAGGCAAGCACTCTACCACTAAGTCACCTTCCCAGCCCCAAGGCCCAGATTTTGAACAAGCAACTTCTAACTCTCCACCAGAACTTGTTCATTTCCAGTGAACACTGGTTTTCCCTGAAAAGTCACTTGCTCTCTCTATATATTTTTTAAAAGCCTGAGTTCAACTAAAAGTACATGTGAATGAAAAATTCATGTTCAGCAATGGCTATCATAAAAAAATCAGGAACTGCTTCCTGCAATCTGCCAGATCAAAAATCCATGGTGCTTCTCAAATATGTAGTGTAATGAGAGAAAAAAAAAAACCCTGACACTTGTGCCAGTAGATGCTGCCAGAATCTCCAAGGCCTTTGACTGTCTTATCTTTCACATGTGCTAGGGAACAAACTCTAACAGACAAATGACACCCTTGGGTAGAGGAGAGGGAGTGTTGTTTGTTTGTTTTTTTTTTTCCGGTTGCTGTAGATTACCTAAATACCATTTAGTAAATAATTACTTTAATGCACTAATTAAAGACAGGTTGGGAAATGGGAATAAGACGGCAGGGAAGGAGAAAGGGAAGATGAAAGCAAACCCCAGCCCAGGGACAGCCGGGATGGTGAAGCTACTGAACAAAGAGGAGGCAGGCACGTTGTAAGTCACCAAAAGTATGGGGTCTCTCCCGGTGGCACAGGCTCGCTGCCCCTCATTCTGCCCCCTCGACACAGCTGTTAACAGACATGGGCTGTGTGAGCAACGCTAGCTGGACTACAGTTCTGTGTACAAAGCCATCCATGGCTGTAAAACCAGTTATCTAAGCGGTGTATCCCAGCAGCGTCTATTTTCCTGAACATCCTCTCTGGTCTCTCCCCCATGTTGTCTGACACATATAGTGAGTTGCTTGTGGGGTTCTCTAAGGGGAAAGTTGTGTGAGGGAAAGGACGTTGTCCTGTTTAGTAATAGTTACCTCTCTGGCCCCCAGGAAGCATTAATCAGCTATCTACTGAATGCACACAAGGAAGCACGGATGGTCTCTCCTCCGAGCCCGTCCACGCGTGACAGAAGCGCTTCCCGGCTATCTGCCTTCCTGTTGTTGGTAAATAAGTCTCAAACAAAAGATCCTCAGCTGTTTTTGTTCTTCTTGCTGTTGTTGTTTGGTTGTGGGGCTTGAACTCACAGCCTAGAGCTGTCTCTTTTTGCTCAAGGCAAGTGCTCCACCACTTTCAGCCACAGCACCACTTCCAGTTTTCTGGGGGTCCACTGGAGATCAGATTCCCATGGACTTTCCTGGCCAGGATGGCTTAAAAACTGTGATCCTCAGATCTTAGCTTCCTGAGAAGCTAGGATGACAAGTGTTAGCCTCCTGTGCCAGGCCCCTGGGTTGCTTTGATACTACCATCTACAAGTATTTGAAGCCTTGGAGGATGAACCTAAGAGTCTTCATTATTCATCTCCGACTATGCCCCCTCTGATGTGTGTCAGCCAGCAACAGAGGAGATAAGGCAAGGGGACAGTGTGCTTCCTGCAGACAGGACAGCCCAGCAGTATGAGGGGCATGGACCCCCACCACACCCACTTCCATGGTGTCCAACTGCCTTTGGAGGGCAGAGACAAGATCCAACTTGTTTGCAAGCATATCTCCAGTGTGTCACACCATGTCAGACACATAGAACATGCTAGAACATGCTAAAGGAGCGACTGTGGATCCCATTCCACCTCTGATCTTTGACAGATGGAAACTGTCTCTCTCAATCTCTCTCGCTGTCTGTCCAAGGTCAGGGCTTATGTAATTGTCCAATATAACGGTATGGTACAACCCCAATAAGTGATTTTCACGGTTTGGTGAAGCCAAGACACAGGTCAACATTGAAGGAGAAATTTCAGAGCTGTGACAAATTTTAATATAACCTAAGAAGCCACTGATAGAGCTCGATGAAATGGCTGGAAATAAAGCCATGTGCGGTCCCTTGATTGCCTCCTATTTCCCTAGAAATGTAACGAAATGTTGCAGACAACCCCTCTCCCCACATAAGGTCTGCACACATGGGTCATAGTAGCTCCTGAACACTCAAGAGATGTGCTGAGAATGGCTCTGCTCGTTACGAAGTCCCACTCATGGTGCCAAGATCCATCGCTGAGCTCTCTCCAGGCCTGTCTGCCTGAGGCTGACCACACTCTGGTCTTCTCTCAGAGTGATAGCACAAGAATCCTTCCAAGGCTGACTGTCAGGCTCTTCTGGAACTAGTGTCTCCTCCAGGAACTAGCTGTCTAGGTCAGACTACATTCCACGAAGAAAAAAAGTGCCCAATAGAATAAGTGCCTGAGCTAAGGCCCTAGGGCAATGAGAGTATCCTCCGTCTTAGAGAAGGGCATGCTAAATGCTCAACAAATGGAGGCTGGACTGAATTCCCTTTAATGAAGTCTCTTGCGCACTTGCTGGTGACTTGAAAACTTCTTCAAGTTTTCTATGTCTGGGTATGATATATATGGAGAAAGAACCCAGAACTGTACTATTGTATTCTAAGCATTTCTGTGATGAATAAATAAGACATGATTTCTACATCCACATGCTGCCAAGTCTGTTGAAACAGCTCTCAGTCTGGGAAAGTCACTCTCAAGCCACACCACCAACAGCTGCTTTTGAATATCTGTGAATTGCTGGACAGATATTTGCCTGGGATGTAGACACATGCTAAGATATGTGTCTAAGTGCCAGGGATTCATCAGTGAAAGAACCAGAGGTCTCCAAAGGAAATCAGGCTGCCATGGTGGCAAAAGGGGAAAGTGAATAGACAAAAACATAATTCATTTGTAATTATGTTAGAAGATGGGGGAGAAAAAGCTCAAAAGAATGTAAGAGGATTAGCAATATGATAGTACTGTGGAGGTGGGCATTTGATAAGAACTGACAGGTATACAATAAGAGGGAACCCCTGGGCCATGGCTTGAGGGAGAGACAGGCCATCAGCCTGGTGATTGTGTTGGAGGGGAGGGGAGGGAAGGGGAGGGGAAGGGAACCCCTGATTTTTTCTTGATCTTGGAATTTTAGGCCCTATAAATGTGAGAAAACAAATATCTGTTGTTTAACCCGCCCCCCTTAAAAAATAAAGTAACAAATACTCATCTAGTACACTCCAATTTAAAACACTGGAGCCACTAGGATGGAGAGATGTCTGCTCCTTTGTAAAAGACTCTGGAAGAGCTTGCCAGGAGCCTGTGGCCTCCTCCTTCTCATCTGTAACTTTCTACAGGCAACAAATCCTCTCCTCTGGGCTTCCAGAGAATTCCTTTCACGGGTGGATCAGCTCCCAGTGTCTTCTCTGCGCGTTCATCTTCGAAAGAGCGTTCCCTGTGTGGAAGTGCCTCTCCAGTGTCTCTGCCTCC
This sequence comes from Dipodomys spectabilis, assembly GCF_019054845.1. NCBI lineage: Eukaryota > Metazoa > Chordata > Mammalia > Rodentia > Heteromyidae > Dipodomys > Dipodomys spectabilis. The sequence goes on from NW_024870773.1 coordinate 27,665,581, forward strand.
AGGGCCCCTCCATCTCCCGGCCACACCCCTCCTCACCAGCCTGGCCAGCTCGCCTCCTTCGCGAGGCTCTGCAGGCTAGGCAGATGGCAGCATCTGCCTTTCATAGCTGGTTTTCTTCTATGGCATCCAAGATGCTCACGTGAAATTCACATCAGATGTGTGGACCACGCCCTTGTCAGTCAACCCACGGATACACTGTCACCACCAAACAGAAATCAGATAAGCGTGAAAGTGCGCATGCACCGTGCAGTGCCAACGGCATCCTCCACAAATGTGTGCTCAATAAATAAGTTGAACGGGTATTGTTTGGAGAAAAGAAGTTGTACTTCAAGCACACCCCTTGTTTCTTGGATGCCCTTCATCTATGATAGGCAAGTCCCAGCTGTCCATGTTTGTAAATGTGCCACGGGTCGACCACCAAGAAACCAGAAAGAGAAGTCTCCCACAGAAACACTCTGCCCCCTGTGTGTGCAATGAATGACAGGTGCACGGTGACCAGTCAATCACCAACCAACAGGCTCAGGAAAAAGCAACATGCCTGGCCCCTGCGCGCCTGGCCCCTGCTCGTGATTCTTATTCATCATGTGATAACACTACAGAACATTTGAGGGAAATCTATCCTTCTCCTCAATCAGATTTTGATTTACAACAAGATGATCCCAATTCAGACTAGAGTATGACTGCCTAGCAAGCCCCAGAAGATGAACCAAGCGTCCTTCACCATCACATTCTGTGATTCTGTGAACAAGCCAAGGAAAGAAGTGAGAGTATTCCTCCCTTGCACATGCACATTTAATGTGCTTTCATGTAGAGAACTATCTCTGGCTTTATTTTCAACAGAGCGAAGGAAAGGCAAGCCTAGCCGACGGAAGTCGTGTGTGCCTTCCGCCGTGGTCTGACAGCAGCGTGGTTTGCATCTCACAAACAACAGAGCTGCACAAGTCAGCCATGGCTGTGTGCGGAGGACTAGTACTGCAGAGTTTATACACAGAGATTGTGGGCGCTGAGGCCGGCAGTCCCAAGGGAGCTGGATAATGTCCTCCAAGGGGCAGGAGAAACTGGACCAGAACACCCGTATGTCCAACAGGGTTGAGCTGTCCTGCCTGTCTCCTTCCAGCCCACCAGGCAGAGCCAGGAGCTGCCTCTGAGTACACAAACATCCCATGGGCTCCTTTCCTGTCCAGCTCGACACAGCAAACCCCTCTGCTAGAAAGGGACGCCACGTGTCTGGCTCTCCTCCCTCAAATCAGGAAAGCCACCAGGGCGCAGAAAATTTACAGCAGCCATAAAGTCAACGCAAACACTTGCAATCCCTCCAACCCTAACTACCACTGACCAATATGTGCAGAGCCCGGCTCTCGTCCGGGCCATGGGCAGCCTCTCCCAACCAGAGAGGACTCAGCAACAATCCAAAGACTGAGAGTTGGACATCCACAGAGAAAGCACTGAATGCCTGCCTTCAATATTGCAAAAGCAGTAATCCTAGCTACTCAGGAGGCTGAGATCTGAGATCCAGCCCGGGCAGGAGAAGAACATGTCTAACGAAAGAGAGAGCGAACAAAGGCGCCAAGGCACGCAGAGCTGCCTTCTATATTTGAGAAACAGAAGACGATATGTGAGATTGGTCAGAAGTTCATCTACCCTCCAGTCAAACAAAACTTCCCACCAACTCCACCTAAACCTTAGTGAGGATAAACTAACTGGGATGGACAGGAAGCAAGGAACACAATGTTTCCAGAAACAATGAAGCACAGGAAATGCCTTTGGATTCATAAATCCCTGAAAATAAATTATGTGCTAAAACAGAAGGAGAATTTAGAATCCAAACTACAGGTGGGAGCCCGGTTCCCGGCCTATAATCTTAGCCAGTTAGGAGTCTGAGATCTGAGAATCAAGGCTCAAAGCCAGCCCGGGCAGGAAGGCTCATGAAACTCTTATCTCCACTTAACCACCAAAAAGCTGGAAATGGAGCTGTGGATTAAGTGATAAAGCACTATCCTTGAGCAGCAAAAAGCTCAAGGACAGTGCCCAGGCCCTGAGTTCAAGACCCAGGACAGGCACCAAACACAATTTCTTCAATGTGTTCCAATTTGTGCTTAAGGGATGTAAATCAATCAAGAGACAAGCAGACTAGTCTAGCCATCAATGACATCATCCCAGGGCCTGGTGGCTGCACAAACTTCAAAGAGCAAGAGACCGAAGCAAGGGTTCAACAGGCTAGACCCTTAGGTCCCATACTTGCAATTACACCAGAGACCACTGCCTGTTATTTGACAGAGAATGAGACAGGCTGCTGTGAAAGATTACTTGAATTTATTCGTACTATTCTGAAATATCTGTATTCATGCAGAGCAGATGATAGGCATCTGTAAGTATGACTTTGTGTCTACAGGATACATTAGGTGCCGATTGGGGGCAGGGTGCATGCAAGGAAGGTTAACCCTTCTCTTCTTCCTCACTAATGAAGCGCGGGAAGCTCTCAGCCAGCCACACTTCTATTGCATAATCAGTGTTAAAATCCGGAAAAGAAAATCACAGCATACTGCTTAGCCCAGGTGAAATAAGCCTTCCAAAAAGACTACATTGTGATGAAGGGGAACTATAAAGGGTCCGTGTTGAGGAAGGATACTGTACTGAAAAGAACCTTCATTTGCATAAGTGACATATGATACGGGAGAAAGATGGAGAAGTAATTATAGAGACACATTTCAAGATCTGAATCTATATATCCTGAATTCATTATTTCAAGATAGACAATTGTAAGTGTGTGTGTTGGTGCTAAGCTTTCAACTCAGAGCCTGGGCACTGTCCTTGAGCATTTTTTTTGCTCAAGGCCAGCACTCTACCAATTCCACCTCTAGCTATTTAGTAGTTAACTGGAGAAAAGAGTCGCATTGATTTTCTGCTCTGGTTGGCTTTGAACTGCAATCCTCAGATCTCAACCTCCAAAGTAGCTTAGAATTACAAGTGTGAACCACTGGTACCCAGTAAGGCCACTTTCCTTCTGAGAACTCTATCTCTTTTTTATATCACACAATACAGTGACCATCCGTGAGTTGTTTATGTATTTGGGGAGGGGTGGTATGATACAGAACAAGAACAAAAGTTTAGGAATAGATATATTACATATGCATATAAGCAGTAATATGGATACACAGCACACCATTATTAAGAGAATAAATGCCAAAGAGTTTTCAACAAAGGCATGCAACTGGATACAATCTCATTCATATAAGTAACTTAAATAGAGTTTCTAGGGCAGGTTTTGGCATGTGTCTTTCCACTGTCATATTGATGGGAGAGTTTCCAAGCTCTGTGTGTATAAAGATCACATCTATAAAGTCATAGATTTGTATGGGGATAATAATGCAGTAAGAGTGGGTGCTGCCAACCTTCATTTGATTTTTGTAATTAGCAAAAACCATTCAATGATGGTCTTTCTTACTAATTATAAATGTAATTCATTAATTAAAATACAAATTACCATCCAATGGCACCAATCACTACCACTTGCATATATTTCTTGGCTTTTCAGTAACTCACTTTTCTGGTGACTAGTTGACATTTCAGCTGGGGTAGGTTTTTTTTTTTTTCTCTATCCTGGACATGAATTAGTGAACCAGCAATTTATACCTGAGCAGCACTGTGTCCATGCTAAGAGGCAGGTTGGACAATGAGGGAAGGTGGTACCACCAGTGACAACAACAACAAACAAAGTGTCAACATGCTTGCAACCCATCCAGCTTCCACTAGTAAAAATGAGTTTATACAAGGGGCAAATTTACTGTACAAGCTTGAACACTAGAGTTACACTGGCTTAGCACTGAACTCACAACTCTACCACTTTTCAAGGGAAAGATACAATGAATGAAAATATAACAGCCACACACCATGAGAAGTACAAAGCACGTGTGTCACAGAAAACCGTTAGGGTCCAATGGGACAGCTCAGCCCTGATCTCTATCCATGCACCAGCTCACCTGTCACTCTGCTAGGGGAAGTGACATGTCCTATAATAACTTGCAGCAATTAGGAATTGTATGTATTAGGACTTGTGAGTTACTGATTTCTAATAACTGATCTGGGTGGAGTGGAAAGAACGTGACTCTTCAATGAGTTTCAGTCCCGAGAATTGAGTCCCAGCTCCTCCTTGTCCACCCAACACTCATACTCTTTCATCTAGGAATGCAAATGAAACGCTGCCTTGGAGGATTGAGGCAAGGAATTAATCAAGAATGTAATTCATACCAAATACCCAAGGGCCCAGGATAGAAAAGTGTCTAAATACCTGTTTCTTCCTTCTTGTGATGTAAAGATTAAATTCATTTACAAAACACAGCGAGGAACAAGGCCTTGCACCCAGGGCGCTTACACCCTGGGAGGAGATGGATAATGAGAAACAAATACTCTACAGTGTAACAGGGAGCCCGATAAAAGCCAAGAATAGAGGGACAGCACAATCCGGACCAAGAGTAATGGGGTGCTGTGGGGTGGTCAGTGCTGTAGGGGATGGTCAGCACTGTGGGATGGTCAGTGCTGTGGGGGATAGTAAGCTCCGTGAGGTGGTCAGTGCTGTGGGGTGGTCAGTGTTTGGAGTGGTCAGTGCTGTGGGGTGGTCAGCGCTTGAGGTGGTCAGTGCTGTGAGATGGCCAGCACTGTGGGGTGGTCAGCGCTTGAGGTGGTCAGTGCTGTGGGGTGGTCAGTGCTGTGGGGTGGTCAGCTCTGCAGGTGGTCAGCGCTGTGGGATGGTCACTATCTGTGGGTGGTCAGTGCTGTGGGATGGTCAGCTCTGTGGGGTGGTCAGCACCGTGGGGTGGTCAGCTCTGTGGGATGGTCAGCTCTGTGGGATGGTCAGCACTGTGGGATGGTCAGCTGTGTGGGATGGTCAGTGCTGTGGGATGATCAGCTCTGTGGGGTGGTCAGCGCTGTGGGATGGTCAGCTCTGTGGGGTGGTCAGCGCTGTGGGATGGTCAGCTCTGTGGGGTGGTCAGCGCTGTGGGATGGTCAGCTCTGTGGGGTGGTCAGCGCCATGGGGTGGTCAGCTCTGTGGGATGGTCAGCTCTGTGGGATGGTCAGCACTGTGGGATGGTCAGCTGTGTGGGATGGTCAGCGCTGTGGGATGATCAGCTCTGTGGGGTGGTCAGCGCTGTGGGAGGGTCACTCTCTGTGGGTGGTCAGCGCTGTGGGATGGTCAGCTCTGTGGGGTGGTCAGCGCTGTAGGATGGTCAGCTCTGTGGGGTGGTCAGCTCTGTGGGATGGTCAGTGCTGTGGGATGGTCAACACTGTGGGGTAGTCAGCACTGTGGAGTGGTCAGCTCTGTGGGGTGATCAGTGCTGTGGGGTGGTCAGGGCTGTGGGGTGGTCAGCTCTGTAGATGGTCAGTGCTGTGGGATGGTCAGCTCTGTGGGATGGTCAGCACTGTGGGGTGGTCAGGGCTGTGGGGTGGTCAGTTCTGTAGATGGTCAGCACTGTGGGGTGGTCAGCTCTGTGGGTGGTCAATGCTGTGGGGTGGTCAGCTCTGTGGGGTGGTCAGCTCTGTGGGATGGTCAGCGCTGTGGGATGGTCAGCTCTGTGGGGTGGTCAGAGCTGTGGATGGTCAGTACTGTGGGTGGTCAGTGCTATGGGGTGGTCAGTGCTGTGGGATGGTCAGCACTGTGGGGTGGTCAGTGGTGTGAGGTGGTCAGCGCTGTGGGGTGGTCAGCACAGGTAGGATGGTCAACACTGTGGGATAGTGCTGTGGGGTAGTCAGTGCTATGGATGGTCAGCGCTGTGGGGTGGTCAGTACTGTGGGATGGTCAGTGCTGTGGGGTGTCAATGCTATGGGCAGTCAGCACTGTGGGGTGGTCAGTGCTGTGGGATGGTCAGCACTGTGGGGTGGTCAGCACTGTGGATGGTCAGGGATGTGGGATGGTCAGTGCTGTGGGTGGTCAACACTGTGGGGTGGTCAGCACTGTGGGATGGCCAGCACTGTGGGATGGTCAGCGCTGTGGGGTGGTCAGCACTGTGGGATGGTCAGCGCTGTGGGGTGGTCAGCACATGGGCAAGATAATGAGTACATTCCCCCCACCATCCCCTTTACCCTCCTCTCCTCCCCCCCACCCCCCGCCAAAATTGTAAAGTTTGTTTTTCGACATGACAATTTGTACATCTCAATGCTGTAATGGGTCCACCTGTATCCCTATTTAAACGACTTGTTTTTTCCCTTCCCCTTCACAAATTATACCAACATCAAATACAGTGAAAGCAGGGGTTATACCGTGGGGGAGGGACATACAAAGCAACAAAGAAATTGTCTTATAAATATGTTAGAAACAATTACATGAAAGAAAAATCATTTGAATCCTTATCTTGGGGTTCATTTCACCTAACATCAACTTATCTGACCTTTTCTGCTTGACTCACACATATAATAGTTATTGCAGATAAGGGAAACCATGGGACCTATGTTTCTTTGGGCCTGGCTTACTTCACTTAATATAATTTTTTCCAAGTCTTTCCATTTCCTAACAAATGGGGCAATGTCATTCTTTCTGATGGAGGCATAGAATTCCATTGTTATATATACCACATTTTCTTGGTCCATTCATCTACTGAGGGGCATCTGGGTTGGTTCCATATCTTAGCTATGGTAAATAAGGCTGCAATGAACATAGTTGTGCTGTCTACTTTTTTTGTGCCCTTACGAGGCTAGAACTCAGCTCTTGGGCTCATGGCTAGCACCCTAGCCCTTCAGCCACTCCACCAGTTCTGTCTTTTAATTTTGGTAAGTCTCTTGGAGGATCTGTCTGCCTGGGCTGGCTTCAAGCCACAATCCTCAAATCTCAGCCTCCTGGGTAGCTAGGATTATAGGTGTGAGCCACCAGCTCCTGACTTGATCCTTGAGCCCCTACTCAGTTTGTATGCTCAGGACTGGCACTCTACCACTTGAGCCACACCTCCAGTCCAGGTGTTTTGCTGGTTCAGTGGAAATGGGATGTTGCAGACTTTTCCTGCCCCGGCTGGCCTCAAAACCACAATCTTTCCAGGTCTCAACCTCGTGAATAGTTTACGATTACCATTGTGTGCCACCAACAAACTGTAGTGGCTCTGAATTGGTCTAGAACCTTCTCAGATCAGGGTTACCTTTCCAGAACACTATCCTTCTTGAGTTTTCCTTCTCTGACCTGTAACCTCTTTTAAACTCCTCCATCTACCCAAATCCGAGTCTAAGTTTGTGGAGACTGAAACTTCCACAGAGCAAACACTTCCCTGGGCCTTCTAACCCACTTCCTTCCAGGCCCTGACAAATACACAGATGGAGCTGGATTCGATCCCACACCTGCAGGAGCAGCTTTCCCCTCTGTGGCCTGGGTGGGACCTTGCCCATACAGGCCTTCTATTTGGCTTCCAGGCAATGCCTGCCCACCTCCCAACAGAACCAATGCCTCTAAACACGCTGATCAGAATGCCAATGCCAGCGATCTCGAACATGTACTGATACAGCATGGAAACAAGGAAGGATTCACACACACTTGTCCAATGAGACCGCAAACCCCTTGGTTTCTCTGGGGCAGACGTTCTTCAAAAGCTTGGCTGTCATTACTGGGTTCAGGCTGGAAGCAAAGAGCCACCAAAATGTGGAAAGAGGCCTTTTTTTCCTTCTTCAAGATTTCTACATGCCACCTGACACATGAGCATGCACGACTGGCAAGACTTAGACAGAGGAGAGAGGCCGCCTGTCACGTGTGACCCTGGGGGTTGTCCCTTCTGGTGAGGCACCTGACAACGCTCTTCAAAGAGGAGCGCCCTCCTGGACTCTCTGTTCAAGGGGTGACCGCACCCCTATGTCCAGCCCAGGGCAGTCATGGCCACGGGACTCCTCGCCCTTCTCATTATGACAGAGAGCCTGAATAAATGTGATAGACGGAGGGAAGACAGGCTCAGTGGTTCGGAGAGTTTCACACGTAGGGGTGTCTGGCCAGTCCCACGGACTTGGGAAGATTGACATTACGGTTGGGAGGGGTCTGTTGTTCACCTCATTTGGGTGGAAACAGAGAGGAGATCAGAGATGGGGTCCATGAAGCAGCTGTGGCACCTCCACTTCCGGACTTTTAATGGTAAATTGGAAATCAAAAAGTCCCTCAAATTTGTAAGCCTCACACGGAGCTGTGGTTCAAGTGGTAGAGTGCTAGTCTTGAGAGGAAAAGAGAAAAGAAAAAAAGCTCAGAGACGGGGTCCAGGCCCTGGGTTCAAAAAGAAAAAAAAATGCTGAGCAAGGCAGAGTCTGACTGGAAACACCAGGAAGGGGCATTGTGTGATTACCCAGCGCCATGATGGCAGAGACGCCGCCCTCCTCTGGTTGAGTGACAGCTGTTGTTCAGAATGGCACTTTCCGCTTTTTGGTAAATATTATGCAAGGGGAAAGAGTCCATCTATATGAGACTGGGGGGAGGGGAGAGGGGAATTGGTTACGTTTAACCCTTTCCCAGCCAGGAGGATGGAAAGGACACATGAACTTCTGAATCATGATGCTTTGAAGGGTTTCCAAAATACAAAAAAAAAACAATCCATGTCTGCCTACAAACACCTACACTGTTGTGAGGGGCGTACTTTTCACAGTGTCTAAGAACTATTTTCAAATTAAACTACATTCTTGGGTATTCAAAAGGAAAATCAAGCTAGGCACTGGTAGCTCACGCCTGTATTCCTAGCTACTCAGGAGACTGAGATCGGAGGCTTGTGGTTTGAAGCTAGCCTGGACAAGAAAGTCTATGAGGCTCTTAGCTCCGATTAGCCACCAAAAAGCTAGAAGCAGAGGAGACGCTCAAGTGCTGGTATTAAGCCAAAAAGCTTAGGGACAGCGCCAAGGTCCTGAGTTCAAGCCCCAACACCAGCGCGTGCGCACGCACATGCGCGTGTGCGCGCGCACACACACACACACACACACACAGAAAAAGAGAGAGAAAAAAAATCACAAACCCATGAGCTCCTTAATGACAGGGACTATTAATACATCAACTTTGAATTCTAGGCATATTGAAATCTGGGAATGTTTTACAATTCATGCATAAAATATTGTCAAAAGGAAGAATGATTTGAGCATCCTGCTTTAATGTCCACATAACTAAGCACAACTGACAGACTATCTTGGAGTTTATTCTAATGTCCAGAACACTAACCTTGAATCCAGCAGCTGTTCAGTATTCACAACAAAAAGAAAAGCAATGTATATTTCCATGTATGCGTGCAATATTCCAATTTGCATAATTCAACCCAGCACCCCTTAGTTGAGAAACCTGAAGTCTTTCCATTGCAGAGTATGTAAAGCAGAGATTTTCACACCTGAAGTTCAACACCACACCCTCCTCCCCCAAGCATATAGATCAGAGGCAAACTCCTGCTATTTCATACATTCTCCATGGAGAGAAATTCAGCGGGGAAATCAAGTGCCAAAAGGCACACACAGCCAAAACCACATTCTAGGGAAATGCTACAAACTGTCTGTGAACAGCCAAGGTATATGGAGATTTGGGGGGCGTGTCAGGGGGAGCTTCAAAGGGTCCACTGAGCTCTGTTGAAAATCACATGGGCAGGAGGAGCCATGATTCTTACTGTAACCCTGCCTACTCACTCAGGAGGCTGAGATCTGAGGATCATCCAAGGCAACCTGGGCAGGAAAAGTCTGTGAGACTCTTTATCTTCAAGGAACTACCAAAAATGCTGGAAGTGGAGCTGTGGCTGAGGTGGTAGAGCACTAGCTAAGAAAGAAAAAAAGAAAAGCTCAGGAATAGCACCCAGATCCTGACTTCAAGCCCCAGGACTACCACAAAAAAAAAAAAAAAAAAAGCTGGAAGTCGCAATGAGAGAGAGAGAAGCACTTTAAAAAAAGCAAAATAAAGCCATCTAAAACCATCTCTTACATCATGAACATCTCTTCTCTTCTAAAAACAGGACAGCATTTTGTTCAACAGATGAAATATACACAAGGAAGAGTTTCAAGAAAGATGTCCTAGGAATCGCAATTAAACCCCTAACTCCTCCCAGTGTAAGGGAACACCATCCAGGCATTAAAATGAATTCACAGATACCAAATGATCTCCTAGGGCCTTGCTTTAACAAAGGTCTGCCTGCCTCCTGTCTGCAAAGTGGCGGGTCTAGTTTTTGGTTTTCTTTCGGTCTCCATATTCCTTAAGGGTTTCAGCTCCTGGACTTCCTGGTTTTCTTCTTCTATATCTTGTGCAAAGCTAACAAAAATATCAACCATGTATGGCTTCCACTAAGTACCCCAAGGAGGGAGCACAATCGACCAGAATGCATCTGAATGCTGAAGTACCCTCAAGCATCATTCCCAACCACGCCATCAGGAAAACTGTCTCTCCTCTGCTCACTTTTCTCCCATACAATAAGCAAGGTGTTACCTAAAATCAACTCATAGCCAACCAAACTAAAGACCATCGGCATGCTAGCAAGACCTCAGCTTTTTTTTTTTTTTTTTTTTTTGGCATCTACTGGGGAAAATGAGCCATAAAAATTTTGAGTCATAAAAGTTGACTCATAAAATTCCTAACAAATTCACATTTTACAGGAAAACAATCGGTTTCAAAGGCTCATGAATGCTACCAATGTACAAAATCAGCTCATTCATGAATAAGGCAAAGAGACTTGAACTGGACCCTTTCCAAACCCTGAGACTATTTCTGCACCCTCAGGCAATTCACACACACACACACAGACTACTTCCTGACAGTCACACCCATCGGACACTAATAATTTGTGTGAATTCTCTCCACCACACACAGACTCTTCTGCAGGGCTCCAGTGAGCACCAGAGAGGATGCAGAGTGCATTCCGCTGCATGAGCCGCGCCGGTGCTCTCTGCCATCAACATACAACCAGTCACACGCGCTGCGAGACACCATCCACTCCAGCAGCCCGGGCACACACACGGGGCAGGCACACCTGTCTTGGACCTGGCTCCCGGCAGTGCTGGCCACAGCATAGGCTGTCAGGAGGTAACTGTCCAGTACATAAACATGGGAGATTCCAACATTAAAAAGCCCAGCTCCAAAGTGACTAAAGCCTAAGGAAAAGCCAGAACCAGAGCATCTGGTCTGATGCTCCCCGAAATTCACAGTAAGGATGCTGGTCCTGGCGTCTGTCTCACTAGATATGCATGTGAGCTAAGGGCCACCACTTCTCAGGTCTCTGAAGAAGCCAACATCCTCTTCTTCCTTCCTCCGTGTAACAGGCTGTTGGTAGGGTGACATAGCCATCCCTGCCTGATGCAGCCTGGGTCTCCACTCCAAGCCGCTCTGGCTATTTTTACATCCCTAGGGCTTATTTTAGGACTAGGCAGCCGCTGGCAAATGAGACATAAACCAGAGTCTCCCAGGGAGAGAAGGCTTTGGAAAAAGCTTTTCTCTCTTCAGAGCAAAGGCTCCAAGAAGCCTGGTCTTTCCTCACGGAGGATGCTCAGGTGCCCGGTGGCCATCTTCACGACCACCACCGAGTGTGGAAGAGCAGAGAGGCAGGCTGCACGTGGGTCTGGCTAGCTCCACCTCCAAATTCACCATTACCTTTGGGTTTAGTAGCAAGATGTCATCGAAAGCCAAGGAGGAAATTCCTGCCCCTACCAAGGGTGAAGTTCAGACTACAGGTCCACAGACACTGCTGAACGGCCACCACAGCCACAGAACGAAGTCAGACCCAGGGCTCCACAGGAAACCGGAACAGGCTTCATCATCTGACCCGAACCAAAACAGTCTAGGGGTTTGATAGTAATCCCATCATCACAATCCATAAGTCCCCATTTTTCTTAGCAAAGATTCCTCTCCATGTTTACTCACCATCAGAATGAACAACAGCCATTAGTACACCAGCATCGTATTAATCGTTCCAGGAGTGACAGGAAATTATTCTATTCTAGTGACATTTCCTGAATGGAACAGCAAAGAAGAAAAATGGGTGTGCAACCGAAAGCATCCAAGTGACTTTTCCACAACTTAGCAATGTCAATGATATAGCCACCCTGAGTATCAAGGTGCAGATTTTATAAGCTGCTAAGTTATTAGTCACTAAATGATTTTAAATTTGGCCATTAATCCTCTTGTCTCCCTTAACTACAATTTTATGTCTGAATGCCACAGCAATAAGCCCTCTGCACCAAACAAATACAATAAGGCCTGTGTTTGGGATGCACAGATCCAAGGTATGAATCTTCACTCCTCCTTCGAACCTCCTGGGTGGGCTGCAGACAGACAGGGGACACCTTCTAGGGGACACAGGAGAGGGAGCGGCAGCTGTCGTTGCTGTTTGTCTCGGCACAGCACTGCTGCTATGCCCGCCTGGTATTGGGGTGCACATGTAATCCCATTACCACCCGTGTATGAGTTCTTCCTTGGTACCAAGCAACTCAAGGTACTTTCGGCTTCCATGAAATGGAGCCCTCTGAGGGTCACCTGGCTGCTGTACAGCCAGAACTCAACATCAAGCACACTGTCGCTTTGTAACAAATAATCGTTCCAGACTAAATTTTTCCAAATATCCCTCCTATCACTTCAGGCATATCTAGTCTTGAAAACACTGTCATTGAGACACTCATATCAAGCAAACAAGTAGATCCGTGAGTTAAGTACATAGGACCCTTGAGCAGTCCCTGGGGAGAAGGTGACATCATGATAGTGTCACCAGGAATTGTCGTGACATGGAGCAGGGACTGGGAAAAGCAGTGGCATATAAGCCACTGAGGGAAAATAATCTTATACAAATGGCTCTGATAAACAGAAACTAAAGCCCAGGATTGGCCAGGAGCTGATGGCTCACATCTGTAATCCTAGCTACAAAGGAGGCTGAGATCCAAGGAATTAAGCTTGCAGTCAGGTCAAGCAGACAAATCGGACAGACTCTTATCTCCAACAACCCACAAAAACCCAAAAGTGGAGTTATGGCTTGAGTGGTGGAGTCCCTACCTTGAGTAAAAAGCCCAGTGAGACTATGGAGTCCCAAGTGCAAGCCCAAATACCAGTACCCACATGCACACATGAGAATGTGTGTGTGTGTGTAAACCACACACACACACACACACACACACAGAAGAGGACAGGAGGAAGGGAAGAGGAGAGAGGGGAGATCTAGGACTTGCATTAGAGAAACAATCACAGAAGTATATTAAGTAGAAAACACAAAAGAAGCAATACAAATAAATATGGAAAAAAAAAAAAACTTCCAGGGCTGGGAAAGTGGCTCAGTGGTAAGAGTGCTTGCCTTGCATGCATGAGGCCCTGGGTTTGATTCCTCAACACCACATAAGCAGAAAAGGTTGGAAGTGGTGCTGTGGCTCAAGTGGTAGAGTGCTAGCCTTGAGCTGAAGAGCTGAGGGACAGCACCCAGGCCAAGGGTTCAGGCCCCATGACCAACCAAAAAAAAAAACACCTTCCCTACTAAAAACAACACTACAAAAATGAACCAATGTGTTCTTTATTTTAACCTATCGGTCTAATCCAGCAAGAAAAAAGAATTCATAACCAATAATGGCTAATGTCTGGGGAAGCCAGCCTTATTTACATGGACAAAATGTAAATTAGTCTCAAAAGACTCTAAAGTGTGTGCAGCTTTGATCTCTTTAATATTCTTCCAAGAGATGTATGTATACATGTATGTGTGTGTACACACAAAGCACACTTGCACATGCATATATAAGATGGGGCCTGGACGCTGTCCCTTAGCATTTTTATTCAAGGCTGATACTCTACCACTTGAGCCACAGCTCCACTTCCAGCTTTTTGGTGGTTAAATGGAGGTGAAAGTCTCACAGACTTTCTTGCCTAGGCTGGCTTCAAACCACAATGCTCAGATCTCAGCCTCCTGTGTAGTTAGGATTACAGATGTGAGCCACCAGTGCCCAGCTCAAGGAATTTTTCTTACGAAAAGCATTTAACTAGTTCTTAAAGGTATGTGGGTAAGGTTAATTCCTTTCATGCTGTTTATAATAGTGAAAAATCATGAACAATCTAAATTTGAATGGAATGGAATGGAATGCTATAAAGACATTAAATTTACCCAAAGCTAGCACAATTTATTAATATCCATGTAAGATGCCCATAATATAGTTTTAAATGAAGAAAGTTTACACATAGTTTTTCAGCAATATGGGGTCCTTATCTCTAGATGATAGAATTAAGCCAGAAGTTCCATTTTTCTGTATTTCTGTAGCATATGCTGGAAGTCTTTCAAACAACATTTTTCTAAACAATGACAAAGCAGACAAACACTGCAAAAGCAAGACAAGATACATCTGCAACTTTATAAGTGCTTAGTTCATCAACCACACAAATCAAAGTGGTATTATCATAAAATTTGTAAATGATCTTTGTGGCCCTGTACATATGACTTCAAATTTTTTATTTCTCCATTTCTAATTTCCCTCCCCTAATTAACTTCATTTGTTTCCATCATCAGTTTTAACCTAACTCTGTCCCACACAGAGGGTGACACTTCCCTGGAGTGGGAATGCTTCTTATGGGCCATCCATGGAAGTCATAGATCTTGCTCATTAGAGTGAAATTTAAGGCTGTGTGAGTTACCAAGAACCGTCCTTAAACACACACCATAATCACTCAATCGAAGTGGAAAGTATTTTGGCATGCGGGCAAATCAGGCACGGGATCATTGCTATTTCTTAAAAGTGGGGAGATCATGGATCAGAGACCGATCAAATGATAAACCAATGGGAAAAAAGACATTGCCATGAAATTGCCTCCTGGGAAGGAAATGACAACCAGTTAGTTTAGGAACTGGATCCGTGGTGGGAAAAGTATCAGACGAGGCACAAGGAAGACTCGAACCCCATCCCTCTTATGTGGCTGGCTAGTAGGGATTCAGCAGGCCTGCAGGTCCTCCCAGACAGAACATCAGCTCTGAAAAGCATCAGAGGAGGGTTATGAGTGCAAACGCTAGTTCTCATATTCTTCCAGCCTATAAAACTGAACCTGTCTACCAGCTCCCGTGATGGTGCTAGTTCCTAAAGCAATCCCCTCCCGTCATCTACACCAGGGTCCAGCATCAGACCTCACCTGCCTCTGAGTCAAACCTCAGCCTGGCCCAGCCTGGTCTGCAAAGATAACAAACCCACCTGAGACTTCTCTTGTGTAGTGACAACTAACTCCCTAAATTCACTCACCCTCCCACACTTGCCAAGAAACTGCACAACACACCTCAGGAGCTGTGGCACACTGAAAGGTAAGAATACCTACTGAGCATAGCCAATCGCTCATTGATAATCTCAATTACTGTCAATAATCACGACAGGGAATCAGGCCCAACTGGGGCCCAGTGGTTCTCACATGCCTTCGCTGTTTGTAAAAGCTTTATTCCTACCCAGGTGGAGGGGCTGTGACATAAAAACCCACACAATGCCATCACATGGGCAACACAGGCTGTGGGAGAGGACCCCTGTGAGGCCCGGCACCTGCAGGGAGGGTGAACGGAAGCACATGATCTGCACACAGACCAGAATCGTCTTTTTTTTTAATTAAAATAAAAGTGGAGGAGGAAAGTTACCAGGGATCCAAGGGTAGGGAATGAGCAAATGCCAATCAAAATGTACAAACTTATACAAATGTCCTAACATAAATATGTCCTGGAGACACAATGCCCACTAGTTAATAATATTGCATTGTATTGGGAATGTGCCTACAGTAGATCTCATGTATTTTCAACATATATGCACTCTCTCTCGCGCGCGCGCTCTCTCTCTCTCTCTCTTTCTCTCTCTCTCTCTCTCTCTCTCACACACACACACACACACACAGGTGACTACTCTTTATGAAGCAATGGATAGGTTAATTAGCTCCTGATGGTGGTACATGAATATTAAAACATCACCTGAATATTTGACTATGTAAATGCATTTGTTGATTATGCCTTAACAAAGCTGATGAAATTAGGAGGGCATTGCCAAAGCCACATGCATTCCACCACATATTCTAAAAACATCCTGAGATGCACATGCACTCGGCAGTGTGGGTCACCCACTGGATGATTCCAGAACTTCTCCAAGGAAATGACATGTCTTTTGTCTCTCAGCATCTTATTTTATGCAGTGGTACATAAAGGGCTTCAGTTGAGGGGCTGGGAAGGTGGTTCAGTGGTAGAGCGCTTGCCTTGCATGTCTGAGGCCCTGGGTTCGATTCCTCAGCACCACATAAGCAAAAAGAAAAAGCTGGAAGTGGCGCTGTGGCTCAAGTGGTAGAGCGCTAGCATTGAGCTGAAGAGCTGAGGGACAGCGCCCAGGCCCAGAGTTCAGGCCTCACGATCAGACCCCCCCCCAAAAAAAGGGGGCTTCAGTTGAGGAGAATGCATGTGCATGTACACCTGCACACATGCCCGGGCATACACACACACACAGAGGAAATTACTCATCAACCACAATAGCACAGAGCCTTGTACATTCCAAATTGTCACTATTGCCAATAAACTAGAATCTGCAAACTCCATGCGAGATGGCACCTGTTTCATCTCCATTAATTGCTGGCAGAGAGAACTCTGAAAGAGGAGCTGCTCCCTACTTGATCCATTCAGACAGAAACAATCCCTGAACATTCAACTGGCAACGGCAACAGTGTTCCTCATGCACGAGTTCCTCTCACAGCTCCGCAGCCACCTGTCATCCATCCTTCCTGCATCACACCAGCCTTACCTGGACACAGCAAACCTGAGTCCTTTCGCCATCCCAGAAGCCCAATCACCCACAGCCCTGCTCGAATGGACCATCGGAGAGCAAGACAAAAGAAAACGTGAGTACACTACTATCATTCTGTTACCATGTGCAAAGCTGGAAAAGACAGAAAGTGTCTGGGGCTCAAGAATTCTACTGGAGATCTTCAGTCCCTTTTATGCTGCCGTAATGAAGTACCTCCAAGAGCATCATGTATAAAGAACAGAAAATGTATTTTTGCACAATTCCAGAGGTTGGGACATCCAAGATGAAGATATGGGCACCCAATGGATAGAGAGTGGGAAGCCTGGGTACTGAGACCTCACCCAGAGGTGGAGGAAGGCCAGAGACCAAAAGACCACAATGCTGGTGCTGTCTGTCTTTCCTAAAGGCCATAATCCTCACTCACCACCTGACAACCACACCTTCAAGACCTGAATCCTCAATACCTTTATGGTGGCAGTATCTGAATTTTGGACAAACCTTAAAACACCTGAAATCTGGACACACTCAAACCATGTTAGAAAATGTCCAGAGCGAATCACAACGAAGTGCCGTGAAGTGTGCTGCAAACCTGTTGAGATCTCACAGAATTCATTTCCACTGGTCTTTCCCATCATTGGCTTCTTCCACAGAAGCACAGCTGTGGATAGGCAGGGCTTGACGGAGGTTTTTCTGGACAGATAAAATCCTGAGAATCATTTATAACATCTCAAGAACAGTTATTATCCCCACAGCCCCAGCAGGATAAAGGGAACACTATGATACAGCGTGAAGTGTTGTCCAGCAACCAGTGAAAAGCCATCCAATGATTACTGTATCTATATAGACTACCCTCAACACACATGCAGACAGCAGTAGTTATTAGGGTTAAATGGTTGTGAAAAATGATCCTTTTAAGAAAATTTCCATTATGTTGCTTTATCAAGTCATAGCACAAGCTCACCTCTGTCCTCTTGACTTCCATTATGGAGCTAAAATTCCAGCTCAGGGGCACTGTGTGTGTAGATGTGTGAATGTGAATGTGAGTGTGTGTGTATGTGTGTGAGAGAGACAGAGAGATAGAGAGACAGAAAGACAGAGACAGAGAAAGGGAGAGAGAGAAAGGGAGAGAGAATGTCTGTCAATACTAGACTTAGCCATGTGCGGTCATTTAGCTTCTCTGCTCAAGGCTGGTGGCATTCTACCATTTGAGCCACAGCTCCACTTTTGGTTTTTGGTTAATTGGAGGTAAGAGTCTCATGGATTTTTTTGCCCAGGCTGGCTTTGAACTGTGATCCTCAGATACCAGCCTCCTGGTACCTAGGACTCCCGATATGAGCCAAGAACACCTAGCACCAAGGGACATTTTTTTTTTTTTTGAGTAAGAGAGATGTACACGAAATAGATGGCCAACTTCAGAATATCTGACAGAAAACTGAGAACAAGCTTCCATTAAAAAGTAATTTTTAAAATGAATCTCCATGTATCATTTGTAAAGAAAATGGACCAGGGGAAATTTCAATTATGCTAAGTGATCATCAAATTTACTCCCAGCGGTGAAGTGCTCTTAATCAAAATGTGGCAGTCAGAAGGACCTGCTATTCAGATTGAGTGACGAAGAAATGAGACGTGAGTGTCATCAGACACAAAACAATACCCGTTAGTTCTCACACACCCATGAGAGGAAAGCTGAAACACTGTGTGTGCTAGTAGAAAACAGACGACTTGGATGGAAGGGATAAAAATCTCTCTTGGACAAACGGAAAGAGGAAGGGTGGGTGAATGGAGTCCTAATATTCAATGTACACAGGTGAAAATAGGTAAACTGAGGATAGAGGTGAGGTTGGGAGAGATGGAGGAGAAAGAGCAAGATGCATGTGCTCAGAGCCTGACATGTGGCATTGAAACCTCTTCATCCAACCACCAAAATATAATATAAATAAGTAAGTCGATCGCTTTCTGCCTATCATGAAGTTCCCACTAACTGATCATCTCTCTGGAGTCCTACCTTCAGGTTCATCCTTAGAGGTGTTTATCCCCTCTTTGATTGCTTGGTGTAGCCGGGACTGTTTGATGTTCTGCACTCACGTGCACTGAGCGCTGCCTTTGCTGGGAAGACATGCGACCCATTCTGATAGCTGACCATTTAGTCATCTGACAGATGAGGCATCCAATCAGCAGACAGGAGGAAATAACTCAGGTAAGACCAAAGGGTGCTCATGCAGACACAGCCCATCCCCCTAACACGGCAGGTCAGCCTGCATCAGCCGCCACAATCCGCCCCTTGCACCATCATCAGATAGCCAAGTGGGGGTCAGGCACTGGCAGCCTCTGTTCCTTTATCTGAAGGATAAAGGAACTTTAGATGCCCAGCAACAGGGACGCTGGGAAAGGAGGTGGGAAGAAAGACACGACTGCTTGTTTCTAGAAAGGGGCTTCTCTCAATTCCTGCAGCCACGAACCTGTAGGCTGATCATTCATTTCCTTTCCAGTTCATCAGTACCCCTAGAAGGACCAGGAAAAAAAAAACCACACATGCACACAAATAAGCTATCACAGCAAGCCCCAGGAAGCTATTTTAGTCCCCCATACACCTCAGAGGAGGCTACAAAGCTTTCAGCATATCTGTCCAGAACTGTTCAGGAAGAGGCAGACAGCTGTCAAGGCTAAGCTCCATCAGTAAACCTGGACCTTGGATAATAGCACGGGGCAGAGTCAGGACCTCAAAGTGACGCTAATAGACTACAGGAGGAAACGGGCACCCAGTCAGGTTGATTTCTTCCCACCAGTGCCTAAAGAGGAAAGGGCTGACAGGCCCGGGTCAGGTGTGCCTGGCTCCCGTCATTTTCCATTTCCTGACTGACTGAGAGGCACTTGTTTAACATCAGAGCTGACGGGAGGGATGGTGGAGGTTTCCTGTCAGTAAAATGAGCATCCCTGCACTGTGATCCTGGTTGTGAAAATCCACGTGGGAATGAACACCCGGCAAGAGGAACAGAATCAGCTGGAGGAAGTACCTGGGAATCACACTCATATGATTCACATACTGAAGGAGCCAGGTTCCCAGAGGTTCGTGTGAGCCTATAGCCATTCACAAGGAAGCCAGAACTACAGGAGGGTAACAGATAGGGAAACCGAGGTTCTTCCAAACCAAACTCTAAGACGTGAGCCCTCAAAATTATGCATTATACTATTTTCTGGATACTTACACAAGAAAATACATTCCAACATATTTAGTAAATCTAACTCATTTGGAGGGAAAAACTGAGAGAAAGCAAGGAACGGGGTGATACTGACTTATGTAACTGTAACCCCTCCGTACATCACCTTTTTAATCATAAAAAAGTTAAAAGAAGTTTAAAAATGTAACTCATTGAAAATGAAAGTAGCTGATGCCACATTTCAGGAAAATGAAGTACATCTCAGATGGCAGATACACCGGCGTCATGATACAGTCAACCAACTCCACACTTTTGCAAGCTCAACACATAAAATAAATAGTGCTACTTAATAAAATAAAAAGTGCACTTAATACAGATGGGAACAAATGGGGTCATTTCATGTGCAGGTAATTTGACCAGAACTGACTCACGGACAGAGCTTTCTAGAAACCATGCAGTGAACCTTGAAATGCAGTGGCCCTAACTTAGCCATTACCATTTGCTACAAAACTCGTGGGACACCTCTGGGCTGAGACACTTAGTTTCTCGGTCGAGTCACAGGCTCATTCCTTCTGTGTTTGTCCACGTGTGTCATTCCCTAAACCACAGCCTCCTCCATCTTGAGTCCATCAACTACTTCCCTCCGCTAACCCATCCCAAGCTTTTTCGTTCCCTTTCCCTTATCAATCGAACACTGAACCCCTGCACTTCATCCCTCATCTCCAGCTGTGGAGAACAGCTGCATCGAAAGCACCAGGCTCTGCTAAAGAAAAAGAAAAAAAAAAACAATGTATGCTGTTAAAATGTAATGGGAATGAAATACAATGAAATGTACAATGCATGATCACTGCTGGCCTGATTTCTCACTCCCTTGGCCCCCCAACCCCCAGACCACCTTCTCTCTTCTGTCCCTACCGCCCCTGTCCCCACAAAATGACGCACACTTCCACCCCGTCAGTACCAGGTCTGTGTACAACCCCTTCCTGCAGACCCACCTTCCTCAATGCACTTCATGAACCATGTCAGTTCTTTTTTTTATTGTGAAAATACTGTACAGAGGTGTTACAATTACATGAGCAAGGTAATGAGTACATTTCTTATCAAGCATTGTAGTCTTCCCATCCCATCCTTCCCCCCCCTCCGCCCCGTCCCTCCACCCAACCTTCCTCCCCCCTCCCACCAAAGTTGTAAAGTTCGTTTTTGACATAACGACTTGTACGTCTCATTGTTGCAATGGGTCCACCTGTATCCCTGTTTAAATGACTTGTTTTTGCTTTCACCTCCACAAATTATACCAACATCAAATACAGTGAAAGCAGGGGTTATACCATGGGGGGGAGGAACATACAAAGCAACAAAGAAATTGTCTTATAAATGTGTTAGAAACAATCGCATGAAAGAAAAAAACATTTGAATACATATCTTAGGGTTCATTTCCCTAACATCACCTTGTCTGACCTTTTCTGCTTGACTGAGACATATACTAGTTATTGCAAATAAGGGAAACCATGGGACCTATGTTTCTTTGGGCCTGGCTTACT
Source organism: Dipodomys spectabilis (assembly GCF_019054845.1). Classification (NCBI taxonomy): domain Eukaryota; kingdom Metazoa; phylum Chordata; class Mammalia; order Rodentia; family Heteromyidae; genus Dipodomys; species Dipodomys spectabilis. The sequence continues at coordinate 27,686,957 of NW_024870773.1, forward strand.
TCACTTAATATAATTTTTTCCAAGTCTTAACATTTCCTAACAAATGAGGCAACGTCATCCTTTCTGATGGAGGCACAGAATTCCATTGTGTGTATATACCACATTTTCTTGATCCATTCATCTACTGAGGGGCATCTGGGTTGGTTCCATATCTTAGCTATAGTAAATAATGCTGCAATAAACATAGTCGTGCTGGTAGCTTTAATGTGATCTTGTTTGTGAACATTTGGGTAAATGCCCCAAAGTGGGATTGCTGGGTCATAGGGGAGCTCTATGTGGAGTCTTTTGAGGAACCTCCATACTACTTTCCAAAGTGGTTGAATAAGTTTACACTCCCACCAACAATGCAGTAAGGTTTCCTTCTGTCCACATCCCCTCCAGAATCTGTTGTTATTAGAGTTCTTGATTATAGCCATTCTAACAGGGGTGAGGTGGTATCTCAATGTTGTTTTGATTTGCATTTCTTTTATGGCTAGAGAGGTTGAGCATTTCTTCATGTGTCTATTGGCCATCCTTCTTTCCTCTTCAGAGAAGTTTCTCTTTAAGTCTTTAGCCCATGTATTTATTGGGCAGTTTTTTTTGAAGATTTGTTGTTGGTGGATTTAATTTTTTGAGTTCCAGGTATATTTTAGATACGAGACCCTTGTCCATTGTATGGCTAGTGAAGATCTTCTCCCAATCCGTGGGCTTTCTATTGATCTTGCTAGCTATGTCCTTGCCATGCAGAAGCTCTGCAATTTCATGCAATCGCATTTGTCCAACATTTCTTTGATTTGTTGTGTTTCAGGGTCTCTATTAAGAAAATTTCAGCTTCTGCCAAGAAGACCTAGGGTTTCTCCTATTCTATCCTGTAATGTTTTCAGAGTGTCTGCTTTGACTCCGAGATCTTTAATCCATTTGGAGTTGATTCTGGTGCAGGGTGATATATAAGGATCTAGCTTTAGTTTTCTACAAATAGTTAACCAATTTTGCCAGCACCATTTACTGAAGAGACTGTCTTTCTTCCATTCTATTTTTTAGCTCCCTTATGGAAGATTAGATGGCTATAGGTCTGTAGGTTCATTTCTGGGTTTTCAATTCTATTCCATTGGTCCTAAGGTCTGTTCTTGTGCCAGTACCAAGCTGCTTTGATTACTGTGGCTTTGTAGTAGAGTTTGAAATTTGGTATTGATATTCCTCCAGAAGTGTTCTTTCTGTTGAGGATCGTTTTAGCTATTCGGGGTCCTTTATTGTTCCATATGAATTTTTGTATTGCCTCTTCTATTTCCTTGAAGAATGAGGTTGGAATATTGATAGGTATTGCATTGAATTTGTAGATCGCCTTGGGAAGTATTGCCATTTTCACGATGTTGATCCTTCCAATCCAGGAGCATGGGAGTTTTTGCCACTTTCTAAGTTCTGTTTTGATTTCCTTTTTCAAGTTTTTAATGTTTTCATCATAGAGGTCCTTCACGTCTTTGGTTTAGTTAATTCCTAGGTATTTTATTTTTTGTGGGCCTATTACGAATGGAGTTGCTTTCCTAATTTCAGCCACACTTTTCTCATTGTTGGTATACAGAAAAGCCATTGAATTTTGAGGGTTAATTTTATACACTGCTACTTTGCCAAAGTTTTGAATCAGCTTGAGTAATTTGGGAGTGGAGTCTATGGGATTCTTTAAATACAAGATCATGTCATCTGCAAAGAGGGAGAGTTTTACTTCTTCTTTCCCTGTTTGGATCCCCTTCATGTTTGCACCTTACCATGTCGATTCTTTTCCCTCAATTCCTCTTCATCTGGAAGTCTTGGCCTCCATATTGGAAGAATTAAGGAATACATAAATAAGTGATCCAGACACAGAACTAAGACAGAGTCAAGAAAAGGACAGTACTTGATAAAAACTCAAGCCAACTTTGGAAAGATCCTTAGCAAAACTAGGATGAACAGGAACTTATTTAACTTGATGAAGTATATCAAAAGCCTAGGGCAAGTGACCTATTTGTTTAAAAAATACTTCCATTTTCTTTTTCTTTTTTTGTCAGCCTTGGGGCTTGAACTCTGGGCTTGGGTGCTATCCCTGCACTCTTCAGCTCAAGGGGAGCACTCTACCGCTTGAGCCACAGCACCACTTCCTGTTTTCTAGTGGTTCATTGTAGATAAGAGTCTCATGGACTTTTCTGCCTGGGCTGGCTTTGAACCATGATCCTCAGCCTCCTCAGTAGCTAAAATTACAGGCATGAGCCACCGGGGCCGGCTCAATACTTCCATTTTCTTTAGGTACAAAGGAGCTGCCACTCAAGAGAACAGTTTATGAATCCATGTCACCCCTTTGAACATTCAAACCCACCCCTCCCTTTTCCCCTTCCCCTCACTTTCCTTAATTTCCAGGTTGTGAATTGATTTCTTGCCATGTGACAAAGCAATTTACATCTAAAGTGCATCTGGACCTGTGCCACTCACTCTCCCACCTACCCCTTCCCTTGGTCTCAGTTCTCTGGTGTATGCAATGCTCTCCTGCCTGCGTTCCACTCATTTCCCCGTATATTCTTCTGCCCACCCCATCGCAAGTACCATTTCCTGGTACTCATTTTGGGCTTTGACCTAGTCTTCCTAAAGAATTATACTATTTGCCCTCCCCAGCAAGTCGATTATACTTCAGTTCATTCTTTATAACCACCTGGGTGTTGCCCAGTGAGTTTACTTCTTGATTTCTAGGCACATTCTAGTTCCCACTAATGAGGGAAACCAAGGAACCTATGATTCTCTGGGTCTGCCTGGCTTATTTCACTTAATATTATCCTCTCCAAGTCTTCCCTTAATGTTGATAAGTCTTCCTGACTCTCCATGTCTGGCAGAGGAAGCAAGTTTGGATTGAGCTGGGGCACAGGTCTACCTGGACAGTCAAGGACAGACTTCCAGAATGCCGACAGGACTGATGTACCTGCCAATCGAATGCCCTGAGCCCTGCCCCTACCTCACGGTGCTGGCTAACCATCCTCAGACGCTGCTCCTTCCTGGCCTGGCTTGGCCTGGCCAGCACCACTCAGTAAGCCCAGACTTCACTGGTCGTGCAAGGCCACCTCCATTAGCCCCTGGCAGACCACAGCTCAGCCAGCTAACACACGCAGAACCATGAATCCACTAGCAAGCGTAATCTTGCATCCTCTAGGACTGCGGTAGCCACAACACCTCTTTTCTCCTTTGGGTTTCACATCAGATCTCTCCAAGCCTGCTGGACCAGCAGAAGAGGGAGGGTCACATGGAGACCAAGAAACTAAAATCACAGCCACCCTCTGCCAGCTACTACATCAAAGGCAAGAAGAAATTCCATGTCTGTATGCAAAATAAATGTCAAGACAGCAGATGAAACGTATTTCCAAGCAAATCCTTTTCAACTGTTCCAAGCCATCAGACGTCAAAAGGATTCTGAGTCCTCGATATTAAAAAAAAAAAAAGAAAAGAAAAAAGAAAGATGGAGAGGCAGTTAGGAAACATTTGACTCAAGAGAAAAGCAATCTTCTCTTCATTAGGAGGATTTCTTGAACTATTAGAAGTGGAGCAAGAAAAAAAATGTGACAGATTCCTTCGGAGTCTTGTTTCATAATGTTGAGTTTGCTTCTTTATACAGATTTGTCATTTTTTTGTCACTAACAGAAAATGTGGATCTTATTTCCAATGTGTCTGGGGGGAGAAAAAATGTGAGTTCTAGAAAAATGAGGTCCAGTCAGGCACCAATGGCTCATGCCTGTATTCCTAGCTGCTCAGGAGGCTGAGATCTGAGAATCACAATTCAAAGCCAGGCAGGCAGGAAAGTCCACAAGATTCTTATCTCCAATTACCTCAAATCTCCAATAAGAGTCTGTGATACTCTTATCTTGAAGCAAAAAAAAAAAACCAAAAGTGTTAGGTGCCAGCCTTGAGTGAAAAAGCTAAGGGATAGAGCCCAGGCCTTTTAAGTTCAATAGTTCAAGTCCCTGAACCAGCATACACACACACACACACACACACACACACACACACACACACACACACACACACACACACACACACACACACACACACACACACACACACACACACACACACACACACACACACACACACACACACACACACAAAATATTTGCAATTTGTAACAACTTCCTCCCCCAAAGCATTACTCCATGCTTAGTGCTCAATGCTTAGTGCCCAGGAAGACAAGTCCAACAAGCAGGAACTTCTCTCTCAGGCTCATTTTAATTAGCAATGACATCCTTATAACAAGTTCCAAGAAGAGGCTCAAAAACATTTCAGCATTTCTGGTGTTTTTTTATTTTTTGTTTTTGTTTTTGTTTTTGTCGGTCATGGGACTTGAACTCTGGGCCTGGGCGCTGTCCCTCAGCTCTTCAGCTCAAGGCTAGCGCTCTACCACTTGAGCCACAGTACCACTTCTCTGGTGTTTTTAAAGACAGAAAAGAAGCCCACAGAGAACTTCAAAGTGGAGTCATCTTGCTCATGGATTTGGAATTTGAAAGAATACTGTGCCCACCCACTTTACCTGTATCATTATGCTTAGATTCCAACTAATAGCAAGTAATTTAACTGAATCCCAGGCTCCGTATAACACACCTATAACCTTAGCTACTTAGGAAGCCAAGAGCAGAGGATCACAGTTCAAATCCAGCTTGGGCAGAAAAGTCTATGAGACTTTTATCTCCAAGTAACTAGCAAAAGTCAGAAGTTGAGCCACAGCTCCAATGGTAGAGCACCAACCTTGAGCAAAAAGCCTAGCAAGAGCACAAGTTTCTTAGTTCAAGGCCCAGGACCAGCACAAAACTTATGATGATAACAATTAATAATAATAATAATAATTTAACTACCTAGAAAACTATCTTAGATTATTGCAGTATTGGAATATTTATACAAGATTGTTCTGAAGAAACATATTTAATTAAAACCAAAATCAAGAAAGCTATCTCCTCATAAATTACATGTAACAGTGACATGCTTTTATGCTAGAGTCTCTGGCAAAAAGAAAAAAAGCAAAAAGTACTCTCTGTCTTCCTTCCTTTCCAACGTTTGAGATGATTAATGTGTTCCATGACCCTGTGGCTCCCAGATAAAGCCATTGCCCAAAGGCTAATTAACAGGTACAGTCATGGAAGGTGAGACTTCTCCTGCAGAAGTGAACTCAGAGTTATTAATGAACATATTCTAAGCTGGTGAGAAATTTTGTTCAGAAGAGAGCCACAGGCCGGGGTCCAGTCTCGGCTCTGCTTTGGGGCAAACCTGACCCTCCTGAGTCCAGTCCCCTCACAGAGAACATGGTTCCAAAACTCTCCCTGCCTATTTCCCTGCAGGTGGTAAGACTAGAGAAAGAATGGTAAAATCCAGGGCTTGAATGCAAATTCACCTGTTTTCACTTACGGTACCTGACCCAAAAGTGCAGCAAGTATTATTCGGCCAAGCCAAACCAAACCAAAAGCCACCATCAACAAACAGAAACCTCCCCTCCTCTGTGGCTTTCCCTTGGTCACATGATGTCTTAAGTTGTGAAAGGGGAGAGGGATCTTCATTTAAAATGAGTATTTGTCAGAAATAGTTCCCAAACACTTACTGTTGACATCCTCCAATCAAATGTTGCTAATGTCATCTTTCATCACTCAGAACTAGGGGGACAGGCCTCCACCACGTGGCTTAACCCCACCGCCCTTCATCCTGCCCTGCCAGAGAGCATACCGCACAACCCAGACCGCTCTGCAGAGCATACCACACAACCCAGGCCGCTCTGCAGAACATACCACACAACCCAGACCTCTGCAGAGCATACCTCACAACCCAGACGGCTCTGCAGCTGATGAAATCCTTATGGCTGACATGACGGCACACTGTTCTCGTTGGAGACGGAGTTTTGCTGGTAAAATCTAAGGCAGCTAAGACTTAATATAAACCCTCTCAAAACCTAGTGATATTCTTCCCAGAAATAAAAGGGGGGGGAAAAATCACTGAATTTGTAGGGAATTCTCAAGGCATGCCTACTATCAAAAATAGATCCTCAAATAGAAGAAGACTAGAGGCCTCAGACTTCCTGATTTAAAAAACATGCAATGAAGCCACAGTAACCAAACAGTGTGGTACTGAGATAAACATGCAGTTACACCAATAAAGCAGAAGAGACAACCAGACATAAACCCTGATAGAGAAGGCTGGATCATTCTGACCAAGGGAAACTAAATGAACCAGACAGGCACGGTGGCTCATACCTGTAATCTTAGCCACTCAGGAGGGAAAGATTGGGAAGGTCATTGTTCAAGGCCAGCTTTGATACATACATACACACACACACACACACACACACACACACACACACACACACACACACACACACACTTCATGAGATCTCATCTCAACCCATAAACTGAATTTGGTGGCAATACCTGTGATCCTAGCCACATGGAAAGCATTAACAGGGGGATTCCAGCCCAGCCCAGGTATACTTGAAAGGCCCTATCCAAAAATAATAATAATAAAAACAAAAGTACTGGAAGAATTACATGCGTGGTAATAATAGTGCCTTCCTAGCAAGTGCAAGGCTATGAGTTCAAACTCATGGACCAAAGAGGGAGAGAGGGAGAAAAAGCAACAGCAGGGCTCTAGGTTATCAACGTCCAGCTCTTGTTACAGGTGGAGGCTTGTTCCTACTGAAGACAGGGCAGCCTCCTTCTTTCCTGGGGGGGGGGGGGGGGTTGAGCACTGTTCACTGGGGGGCCATGCTCACCCCCTGAGCTTCATGACCCCTGAACTCCTGCATTACCCAGGAAGGGGCCATTTCGGTGTTCTCATCCCCGAGGAGCTGCTGGAGGTCTGGCAAGGGCACGCCACAGCTCCAGTCCTGCCTGCTCCCTCAGCTAGCTTTAGCAAGCTGGGTAAGAAGCAAAGTAAATGGGATCCAAACAGGAAAAGCAGTCTTGCGGCATGTGACAGCTGGCTAAGAGGCGAAGGCAATAACAACTCAAAAGCAACAAGAAAAACATTAATAATAATAATAACATAAGAAATCCCCAGCTCTAATAGATATAATCTGGGAAAACCTGAGGTGCTTAAAATAATCCACCGCATCTCTCGGGGCAGAGGCTGTGTCGAGCCCTGCCATCTGCTTCTCGGCCAAAGAGCAATTTCAGGATCACATCGGTGACGCTCACCCTGACTGCTGTGTTTGTCTTTCAGCTCTGATGGGAACGTGTGGGGATTGAGGGTGTCAGCTCGGCTACTCCCCGGGATCAGTCTGAAGCCATGGCTGCCTCTGGTGGGTGTAGGAGCTGACACCGTGTTGGTCCCCTTTCCCTGTGTGCACAGGGCACCTCTGCGGGGACTTCTCCCCCAATTGCCACAGTGGCAGGAGGCCCGGCATGGCCCACGGCCATGGGCTGGGGGAAAAGGTGGGGGGAGCCCACACCCGCTGCTTTCTTCCCAGCCTACTCGCTCTGCAGAGGGTTGACACCAATACGTCCAGCTGCTGAGAACTTACTGCAGGCTTTGGCTCCACACCCAGCCACAGGGAAAAGCGAGTAATTATTTTTTAAAGGCTCTTCTCTCTTGTTTTCACGAGTAAATCAAGATGATGGGATTTCTGGGGACAGATGCGAGGAGAGGACAGCCCGTACTTTCCTGCTGGGTTATGCAAGCCTGTCTTGCCTGGTTGTGTGAGGTTTCATTAAGAGAACATTCCAGATTGTTATCCAGGAAGATGCCTTCCCATTTCGGGGGCAGGTAAAGGTGAAAATGCCACTTCTATAAATCTCAGCTGGAGATCATGGATACCTTAAACCCATGTCTTCACGCCCCTTAGAGATTTGGCCCCATGGATCCACTTGGTCTGGTGAAACAAACTAAAGCTAGACACCCCCACAGCAGAGGAACCCACAAGCCTGCAGTCCTCCTTCTTATGCAAAAGATTTCACAGGACCCTGCCTTTGTCTTTCTTACATTATAAACATAGCCACCATACCTGCATGACAAAAAAACAACAACATGTATTATAAATGACTTCAAGCTGGGCGCCAGTGGCTCATGCCTGTAATCCTAGCTACTCAGGAGGCTAAAATCTGAGGACAACAGTTCAAAGCCAGTCCAGGCAGGAAAGTCCAGAAAACTGGAAGTGGCACTGTGGCTCAAGTGGTAGAGCACTTGCCTTGAGTTGAAGAGCTAAGGGACAGCGCCCAGGCCCAGAGTTCAAGCCCTACAACCGACCAAAATAAATAATAAATGACTTCAAAGGGGTCACCTTAGCACAGGTAGTCATGATGCCTGAGAAGGGAGCCGAGCAAGAAAAGAAGAGGAAAGAATGGATTCCCAGTTCACCACCAGCCCCTAGGACCTGTAGCTGCAACCTCCCCTAAGACCCCGAGCCAAAGGAACCTATGGCTCAGACCCAGAGAATCATCTGTAGCAATAAAACCCCGACCACAAAACCCTGCCATGGGACCCAGGGTGCAGCCCCTACACCAAGGAAAACAAACTGAAGTCTCACCACGGAGGTGCCAGGAGCCGGGCTGCAGCCGAACCATGGTGCACGCAGGCGCCGGGAGGAGCCAGGTGTGCGTACCCACTGGGCCTGCACCTAGCTGGGCTCACCCATCACCTACATCTCCCAAAGCCCCACTCCTTGAGGAGCGCAGCCTGGGAAATTCCCTGTCCAGGCCAGGCACTCACCTCTGAGTACGCATGGCCACACGCCTCACTTCTTGTCAGCTGTGTCCAGCGGTGGGTGGGTATTTGTCACTTGATTGACATGGGACATTGAGAGAGTCTGAGCCCTCCCCACTTCTTTAGAATACAGGAAGTGCAGGCCTACACGTGCTGAAATGGGGGTAGGTTGAGGAAGGGGAAGGAGCACAAAGCCTACCTCTGGTCAACCTGGCAAACGTGCCAAGCTCTCAGTGTGCTTCGTTATGGTCTGTCAACTACGTCTGTTTAATAGTCACACTCAGGATATTTCCATATAAAGACCTCTCCAGAGGGGACCAGGATGCTGACTCAACTGAAGAAGGCAGCAGCACAATGCATGAGACCACAGGAGGTTCTGCCGGCCGTTAGGAAGAGGGAGAGGAAGGAGCCACAAACACATTTAAACTCATTTTATCATGTTAGAAAAATATAGGCAGAAGCCTGGCACCTTGGCTCATGCCTGTAATCCTAGTTACACAGGAGGCTGAGAGCTGAGGATCGAGGTAGGAGAGTCTACTTCTCCAATTAACCACGAAAGAGCAAGAAGTGGAGGTCTGAATCAAGTGAGTAACAACCTAGAGCAAAAAAGGCTAAGGGACAGCAACCAGGCCCTGAGTTCAAGGGAAAATAGAAACACTGTCACATGGTAAGGCCGTGACCCCCTTACATCCTTGATACATCCACGATCTTTCCCCAAACGGCTCATCAGTAATGGCTAAAGTCCATCAACATCTAGCTTTGTCATAAAGTCGATTACAGAGGTGTTCTTTTTATCTAATACTCTTATGCCAAGCATCTTACAAGTCATGCAACTGCATTCCTTAGTTAACCCAAAACAAATTATGTAAGCTTGGGGGGGGGAGAATTCTCCATTAAATGAAGCTTTAATGAAGGTTATTTATAGTTCTGGAAGATTCTTTCCTTGTAAATCATATTCCATGCTTGGAGAAAACTTGCAACCTGGCTCATGATGAGCGGACACCACCCAGTGAGCATCTTCCCCTCTTGTGATTGGGGGAGGGCAGGGCCTGGTCCTCCCAGCCTGGCCAGGCAGGTCGCTGCTCTGCAGGCCCCTCTGCCTCCTGTCACTGGCATTCTTCCTTACGTGAACAAAGGTTTTCCTCGGGGAGGGATGGACCCCTAACAGGACCGCTGCTGTGGCAGGCCGGTCTGTCAAATCCCAAACGATCCACACAGAGCTAGCTGCACCCACAATGAACGTAAGTCCTCCTAGAAGGCAGTGGGATGGGGGTGGGGGAGAGACTAAAAGTTCCTCCAGTGACATGTGACAGGTCATAAATCATGATCAATTAACACAAGACCTGACGGTGCTTGGACCTCTGTGCCGTAAGTAGCTGAGGTTCGGGATTTCTAATCTCTGACTCACCCACAAATTAATATGCAATATGAAACTGGTAGAGAAACTCAAAGGCTGATGAGACCTCTCGCTGGCATTGGCTGCCCTCATTAAAACTCCTTCTCTCAGCCTCTGTCTTTTGTTACCAGGATTTTGGCAAGCCACTAAGTGGAACAAAGGAAGAGACGATGCCGGGTCAAGGATGTGGAAGATCACTGGAAGATCCCTTGCTTTCCAGCATTCTGAGTGGACTCAGCACTTCTCACACATGTCTCACACTTCTCTAACATGTACCTCTGAAGGAGGATTCTCAGCTCTCTACCACACAAACCACCTTGTGATCTGGAAACATCTGCCCTAAGTTCTTTTTTCCTAGTCCAGCCCTCAGCTCTAAACCATTTCTCCCAGACACTCGCCGCTGATGCCTCTTCCTCTCCCAAACCCGTAATGAGCAGCTCGGCCCAGGGCTTCACTCACCAAACAGCAAATTGACGCAGTCGGTCCTGCCAACCCCAGATGAAGAAGAACGAAGGCTAAGAGGGCAAAGGATGAAAGTGTGAAGAAGCTGGCTGGTAGCCTTGGGTAGAGAAAGATGCGTGGTGATTATGGCCTCGCTGACACCTCTAGGTCCCCTGATGGCCAGAGTGTGAGAGGCTGGCACCAGATCTTCCTGGCAAAGAGCAGAGGAATCCTGCAGCCAGGGTAGGTGCAGCCCAGCTGACCAGCTAATGTCTTCACTTGGCCTGGTCCACTGCACGGAATACTGTCCGCATGGCTGCTTCCCGCACACAATGGAGCTGGGGAGATGGCTGACCACACTGCCATGGGGACCCTGCAGGGAATCCACACAAGCATCTCACCGCCCTGAAGGTGGGATGACACTCCTTAATGCAGTCTGCCATTCTTACACATCCACCCCCTGCTCCCTTCCCAGCTGCCCTGGCCCGCTGTGTGCGCTACACCTGCACAGCTGGATCCAACACCACAATCAATGCCCATGGTGGGACGCTGAAGCATGGCTCACCACCACTCACCAGCGTGAAAACCAAGAGCTGCGGCTACTGCCAGCAACACATCCGTCTTAGGAAGAATATATGTAGCCACCAAAGAAGGTATATAGAAGAAGGTGAGCGTGAAAAAGAAAATATGCAGAAGGTGATAACGTAGAAGGTGATCATTTTTAGAGAAGCCAAACACACACATTCACACACACACACACACACACACACACACACACAAAATAATCATCTAAAGATATTTTGCTGAAGGATATATTCGCTGTAAAATGGGTGCTATTTGGGAGTGGCTACCAGCCAGAAAGGGGAGGGCAAAAGGAGAGAGCAACAGGAGGTGAACACAGCCCAAGTACCTCATACACAGGTATGAAAACACAACAAGGAAATCAACTGGAAGCTTTTTTTTTTTTTTTTTTTGGTCCATTGTAAGGCTTGGATTCAGGGCTTTGGCACTGTCCCTAAGCCTCTTTGTGCTCAAGGCTAGTGCTCTACCACTTGAGCCACAGCACCACCTCCGGTTTTTGAGTGGTTCACTGGAAGTAAGAGTCTCATGGGGGTTTTTCTGCCTAGGCTGGCTTCAAACCACGATCCTTAGATCTCAGCTTCCTGAGTAGCTGAGCCACCAGCTCCCAGCTTGACTGGAATCTTTTTTTATTTTTAATTTTTTATTGTGAAAATACCATACAGAAGGGTTACAATTACATAAGCAAGGTAATGAGTACATTTCTTATCAAGCATTGTAGCCTCCTCCTTTGTTTCCTCTTCCCATTCCTTCCCATCTCCCCCCCCACCCCGCGATCCCCCCCACCCCTCCCGCCCCCCCCATGCCCGGCCAAAGTTGTAAAGTTCTTTTTTCAACATAACGACTTACACATCTCATTGTTACAATGGGTTCACCTGTATCCCTATTTAGACGGTTTGTTTTTGCCCTTCCCTTCCACAAATTATACCAACATCAAATACAATGAAATCAGGGGTTATACCATGGGGGAGGGACATAAAAAGCAACAAAGAAATCATCTTATAAATATGTTAGAAACAATCACATGAAAGAAAAAAACATTTGAATCCTTATCTTGGGGTTCATTTATCTGACCTTTTCTGCTTGACTCACACATATACTAGTTATTGCAGATAAGGGAAACCATGGGACCTATGTTTCTTTGGGCCTGGCTTACTTCACTTAATAGAATTTTTTCCAAATCTTTCCATTTCCTAACAAATGGGGCAATGTCATTCTTTCTGATGGAGGCATAGAATTCCATTGTGTATATATACCACATTTTCTTGATCCATTCATCTACTGAGGGGCATCTGAGTTGGTTCCATATCTTAGCTATGGTAAATAATGCTGCAGTAAACATAGTTGTGCTGATAGCTTTAGTATGATCTTGTTTGTGATCATTTGGGTAAGTGCCCCAAAGTGGGATTGCTGGGAGCTCTATGTGGAGTCTTTTGAGGAACATCCATACTACTTTCCAAAGTGATTGAACAAGTTTACATTCCCACCAACAATGCAGTAGGGTTCCCTTCTGTCCACATTCCCTCCAGCATCTGTTGTTATTAGAGTTCTTGATTATAGCAATTCTAACTGGGGTGAGGTCATATCAAGGATAAGAACCACATGGTTATCTCAATAGATGCAGAAAAGGCATTTGATAAGATCCAACACCCCTTTATGATGAAGGTTCTGGAAAAACTAGGAATCCAGGGAACATTCCTCAATACAATAAAGGCTATGTATGACAAACCTACAGCCAGCATTATACTTAATGGTGAAAAACTAAAGCCACTGCCTTTTAAATCAGGAACGAGACAAGGATGTCCACTCTCTCCACTTCTCTTCAATCTAGTATTAGAATGCCTAGCTATAGCAATAAGACAAGATGCAAACATAAAAGGGATCCAAATAGGGAAAGATGAAGTACAACTCCTCCTCTTTGCAGGTGACATGATCTTGTACTTAAAGAATCCTGAGGACTCCACTCCCAAATTACTCAAGCTGATTCAAAACTTTGACAAAGTAGCAGGGTATAAAATTAACCCTCAAAAACCAATGGCTTTTCTGTATGCCAACAATGAGAAAAGTGTGGCTGAAATCAGAAAAGCAACTCCATTTGTAATAGCCCCACAAAAAATAAAATACCTAGGAATTAACTTAACCAAAGAAGTGAAGGACCTCTATGATGAAAACTTTAAAATTCTGAAAAAGGAAATCAAAACAGAACTTAGGCAAAAACCTCCCATGCTCCTGGACTGGAAGGATCAACATTGTGAAAATGGCAATACTTCCCAAGGCTATCTACAAATTCAATGCGATACCTATCAATATTCCAACCTCATTCTTCAAGGAAATAGAAGAGGCAATACAAAAATTCATATGGAACAATAAAAGAACCTGAATAGCAAAAAAGATCCTCAACAGAAAGAACACTGCTGGGGGAATATCAATACCAAATTTCAAACTTTACTACAAAGCCATAGTAATCAAAACAGCTTGGTACTGGCACAAGAACTGACTGGAATCTTTTTAAGCAGGAGGGGGAGGCTGATGGAAAACACCATCTGCATCTGTGGAAACATCACAGTGAAGCCCCATGGCATACCTAAATGCAAATTTTAAAAATGGGGACAAAATAAAATTAAAAAATACAGTCCTGACATGTGTGGTAAAGAAAAAGGAAAGAACAAGAATGAGAAAATAAGCTGGTAGTGATGATTTCCATGGCAGAGTGCGGAGAATCAGGAGGAGATACAGGAAGCTGATTCTTACATTTAAGCCACGTAACACATACACACACACACACACACACACACACACACACACACACACACACACACACACAGAGTGGGCACTACACAAAGCGTTTCGTGACTTTAAAAGAGCCACAGCAAGCCCCACCCCGGCCAGCAGACCCCAACTGGGTTTAATGCAAGAGCTAGATACATCAAACCACTGCCTTTCAGCATCAAGATCAGACACTAGGCCTTCTCTATCAGCCATGACCTGTCACAGAAGTCATCGACTTAAATAATATGATGTCACCACGACCCTCCAAGCCCGTCAGCCTCCCCCCACCTCCACCCCCGCCCCCGCCGGCACACAGACAACGTCATGTCCAGGCAGCACATCGATTAGATCTGGCATGACATGTGCCACCACACAGCACCGCACAGCACACTGCCCTGGACCCCTGAGGTTGGTGGCGTGGCTAGTCTGGCATCCCTAGCACCTACCTGTGGCATCCGAGAGCCAATCATACGTACAGGAGCCCCTGCTGCCCCCAACTCTGTCACCATGCAGAGTCTCTGGATAGTTCTGATGTCACCTGAACTCCAGCTCCATCCCCCTGGGATGCTGCTGCTCAAAGACCTCCTGCAGAGTTCCCAGGGGACATAGACGTCAGCTGCTGGAGTCCAGAGGGAGGGGACATAGGCACTTCTCTCTGGGGGGTTGTAAGGGTCAAAGTTCATGTACAGAAGTGCCTAGAACACCAGCTGGATCTGCTGGGTGCATGCTGGCAATCAGGAAATAATTAGCATATCATCACAATTATTTGTTGGGTCTTAAATATATAATTAGGGTATATTTAATATGCTATTTTAAATATTTAAATAATCCAATTAAAAATTTATTAGGGTTGACTCAATGTTTAATTATAGAATGACACATCACTATGCAGTGATAATATACAATGATTATTGATACAATTCGTTTGAGCATATTAATTTCCTTATTGCTGTTATGTGAGCTGACCAAAAAGAGAACATGGAGGAAAAAAAAAACAGTTATGAAAGGAGAGGGTAAAATAAATAAAAGCAGGGCACTGATGGCTCATGCCTATAATCCTAGCTACTCAGGAAGCTGAGATCTGAGGATCACAGTTCAAAGCCAGCCTTGGCAAGGAAAGTCTATGAGACTCTTATCTCCAATGAACCACCAGAAAACTGGAAGTGGCTCTGTGACTCAAGTGGTAGACCGCTCACCTTGAGCTGAAGAGCTGAGGGACAGTGCCCAGGTCCAGAGTTCAAGCCCCACAACCAACCAAAAAAATAAAAATAAAAAAAAAAATGAGAAATTGTATTGGACAATTAAAAGTCAACATGGTCATGTGGTACGTTCACATAGAAACCAGCTGGTCAGTGGCCAGACTGCAATGAAGAAGGAGCTCAGGTCTGAAGCACAGGAAGCATGAACTATGGGCCACACAGCAAAAGGCAGGGAGGGCTGAAGGCGGGGGAGGGGGGAGAGGGGGGAGAGGGGGGGTAGCCTCCCCTGAACCCCCTGCCTTCCTCCCTCCCTAGGCCCCACCCAACATCTTCCCCTCAGACCAGGGTTCCAGTCTTCCATACCTACCTGTGGTGGCCACTGTGGACTTCATGCTGACCCTCCACATGTGGGCCTCCCGCCCCCAGCAACAGCCCAGGAGTCACGGCCAAGCGCTTCCCATGCCTCGGGCCTGAGACGCCGTCAGAGAGCCAGGGCACAGCCCTGGTACCACCCGGGCTCCAGGCTGGCCGAGGATAGGCTGACCTTCTCTGCTTTTTCCTGGTCTACCAAGGAGAACACAAGCACAGTGCCGGGCCAGTCAACGGCCCCCTCCCACTGGTCCTGTGCACTTGCCTCTCTGTCCTTCGGCGCTGGGTCCCTCCACCTGACCCCACAGTGCCCCGGCCCACACACAGGCACAGGGCTGGGCAGAGGGGGCAGAATGTGCCCAGATCAGGGACAGCAGCATCTGTGGGCAAAGAGAAATCAGGTCCTAGAGAAGCTGGGAGGTTAACTCCAGCCATGCCAGAAGACCATGATGAAGTCACGGGCATTTGCACATAACGGTTAGTTTTTTCCAATCTCTCCTGCCTGACCCAGGATCTCAAGGACTTCCAAAGGTTGTTCTACTTCCTGAAGCATAGAAGCTTTCCCCAGGGGAGTCACACGCAGAATAGAATCGTACCTTCTGAGCTGCTGGCTAAGACCTTCAAGCTTGCATGTACAACTACAAGAAAGACCTGAGCCCAACCCAGCAAAATTGGCCTTTATAGGAAAACTGCAGTGTTCATGACTCTTTGCCCAATGAGCTCTAAGAGCAAGTATTAAATGTGTGTGCTATTTATGAGATGAGCAAAGGCAACGTAGAGGCCTCGGTTCTCCTTGGTTTCTCAGACACCCAGTCCCAGTGTGGAGACATGGTATGCCGTCAGGACACTGCAGAAGAAGAGCGAGAATGGCCTGAAAAGCACCACACTCAAAATTGCTAAGCCAACGCAGGAAGGGTGGCCTGGTCCAAGAAGAAGCAAGCTTAACAGAATCCAGAGCTCAGAAATACACACATACATACACACACACACACACACACACACACACGTGTCTGAAAAACAAATGCTATCCATTCTCTACCTCATACTCTACCTTAAAATAAAATTTCTTGGTGTATTAAGAACCTAAAGGCTGGAAGCAAAACTCCTACTTCCAAGGGAAAGCATGGGAAGTAAATTTGATAGAAAGATATCCGTGGCTCACCATCACAAAACCTGTGATACTGAAATGGTTAAGAGTCTCACGTCCCACTGACTGAGCTAGCCTGGTGATTGATTTTTGTTTTTTTAAAATAACAGAACATTGGCATCGAAGCCTAGAGTTTGCTGATATCAGAGGATGCCGGGATCCAGTAGAAGTATCATGCCAAGAGCCACATCTGCACTTTCCCAAAGGACACAGCCACCCACTGACATCACCCAGAGCACCGCAGCAGACAGTGGGGGACCTCTGCCTGTTCTAATTGGCCAAAATTATCTGAAAAAAAAAACAATCTCTACAACATGGAATGACACTCTCCATTCTTAGGAGCCAAGAGGGAATCCAAAGCAGGGGTGGACAAAAGAAGAAGAGGGAGAGAATGCAGTCAAAAAAATTCAATGGCAGAGCTTCTGCATGGCAAAGGACATAGCTAGCAAGATCAATAGAAAGCCCACAGATTGAGAGATCTTCACTAGCCATACAACGGACAAGGGTCTCATATCTAAAATATACCTGGAACTCAAAAATTAAATCCAACAACAACAAATCCTCAAAGAAACATCTGCCCAATAAATAAGTGGGCTAAAGACTTAAAGAGAAACTTCTCTGAAGAGGAAAGAAAGATGGCCAATAGACACATGAAGAAATGCTCAACCTCTCTAGCCATAAAAGAAATGAAAATCAAGACAATACCTCACCCCAGTTAGAATGGCTATAATCAAGAAATGTAGTAACAACAGATGCTGGCAGGGATGTGGCCAAAAGGAAATCCTACTGCATTGTTGGTGGAGTGTAAACTTGTTCAGCCACTTTGGAAAGCAGTATGGAGGTTCCTCAAAATCCTACACATAGAACTCCCCTATGACCCAGCAATCTCACTTTCGGGTATTTACCCAAATGATCACAAACAAGGTCATACCAAAGCTACCAGCACAACTATGTTTATTGCAGCATTATTCATCATAGCTAAGATATGGAACCAACCCAGATGCCCCTCAGTAGCTGAATGGAATCAGAAAATTATATATACATATATATATATATATATATATATATATATGAATTCTATACCTCCATCAGAAAAAATGACATTGCCTCATTTGTTAGAAAAGGGAAAGACTTGGAAAAATTATATTAAGTGAAGTAAGCCAGACCCAAAGAAACATAGGTCCCATGGTTTCCCTTATCTGCAATACTAGTATATGTCTAGCACAAGCATAAATGCTCAAAAGCTATGTACATATGACCATATAAGCTGAGGCTAAGGGAAATCAACCCCAAGACAGGGACACAAATGGTTTTATCCTTCTTGCTGTTGTTTTTAATGTATTTATAATGTCCTGTGTGATTTTTTTGTTTCTTTGAAGGGATGGAGAAACAAAGGAGGAGGCAACAATGCTTGATAAGAAATGTACTCATTACCTTGCTAATGTAATTGTAACCCCTCTGTATGGTATTTTCACAATAAAAAAAAATTTTCAATGGGGCTGGGAAGGTGGCTCAGTGGTAGAGTGTTTGGTTTGCATGCATGAGGCCCTGGGTTTGATTCCTCAGCACCACATAAGCAGAAAAACCCGGAAGTGGCTCTGTGGCTCAAGTGGTAGAGCACTAGCCTTTAGCTGAAGAGCTGAGGGACAGTGCCCAGGCCCAAAGTTCAGGCCCCACAATTGACACACACACAAAAAAAAAATCCAATGTATATCCTACAAAATTAAGACAAGGGAAGGAAGGGGTGAGGAGGGGAAGGGTAGGAGAGAATATTGACAGGGGTGACATTGAGCAAGATAGGTTGCATTCATTAAATGCTTCATTCAATGGCAACTCCTTTGTACACCTACTCAAAGATACTTCTTTTTAAATGCCTGAGCTGCTAAAAAAGTTTTCAAATTAACTTCCCAACCTATTGCTTATGCAGTGTGTGACACACTCGCAGTGTTGGTGTCCCAGAGCACTAACAAGAGTAGGAGAGCTGCTACCGGCATCATCACAAGCTTCAGCAATCACCAAAGGGAAGTGGCTTCACACAGCTCCTTCTGTCTGTGAAAGAGGACACAGGACCAAGGCCGGGGGGTACCTGGCTCCCGTATCCTCTGCTACTCAGTCTCAGTGGCCAGGGCACTCTACTTGGATCACAAATCTCTTAGCTGGCAAAGCCACTCCAAATTACATATGACATTAGTTATATGGATATCTAAATACCTTAATATGCTACCTACATTCCTCAAGACACTGGCATGAAGAACAGGGCTGAAGCAGAGCACCGGTGGCTCATGCCTGTCATCCTCGCTGCTCAGGAAGCCTAGATCTGAAGATCACAGTTTGAAACCAGCCGGGGCAGAAAAGTCCGTGAGACTCTTATCTCCAACTGACCAGCAAAAAGCTGGACGCAGAGGTGTGGCTCCAAAGGCAGAGCACCAAGCAAGCAAGCTGAGCAAGCTTCAGACCCTGAGTTCCAACCTCAGTAGCAGGAGGAAAAAGAAGAACTTCATTAAAGAGGAGGAAAAAAAATCTCCCTAATGAACAAGAAAAAATTATAATTTAACTGTGCCCAAATATAAGAGACTGGTGGAAGAGACTGCTGAAATCAGACACTCTGTTTAATTTCCCACTCTCGTCTCAAAGATCTGCCAGTTGTGAAGGACAGACACTGGTATTACAGGAAACAGGGCCAATGTCCAGGAAATACCGCAGTGATGGGGAAGAAAGGCTTTTAACCTCCAGGGAAGCAAGCAGGAAGTCCAGGGGTAAGAGCATGGAGATTCAGCTGGGAAACAGCGTAGGCTGCACCCCGTCTCCCCTGCCTGTTTAAGGAGCAAACTCCCAGCATTGTGCTTTTGTGCTGTAGAGATCAGAAATCACCATGCAAGAGCAGACAGGGCTGGGCAGTTTTCTTTTAAACCACCGCACTGCATAAATGAGAGAACTCTAAGAGCCAAGCGTGCGTGGCATAATAAGTTCTAGCGGAGTCTCTTCTTCATCTCCAGGTGATAGGTGGTCATATTTTCATCATCAGGTGAGATGCTAATTACTCCAAGCTGAACCCTCAGGCTGTCTGGGGGTTCCCAAGCACCTTGAGGAAGGGAGGCTGAGAATCACAGCTCTGTTGTGGGAATCAGGCGTGAATGCAGGCTCACCAGCAGGGCTGGTGTGTCAGAAACCTCCGTGCCTGGTGCCACTCACCAAACAATCACCACCAGCCAGTGTTCATACTGTTGTATTTTATTGTGGTTATTATTTTCCTTGTTGTTTATCTGCTGTGTTGGCACTCCTGGGATTTGAACTCAGGATCTTCCAGTTGCTAGGCAGGTGCTCTACTACATAGAGCCATACCTTCCAGTCTTATTGTTGATGTTTTAAAAGCCTAATATTTTAAGATCACTTCTTAATAGGAAGGAGAGATTTCACCAATAGCATAGCATGCCCATAAGATACAAATTAGCCATCTAACAAAACTGTATTTAAATTCAACTGTTGCAATTACTTCTAGAATTCCAAGCTCACAGGCTCACCTTTCCATTTGTTGCTTCCAATATGTCAAGGAGGCTATACAATGAGAGCAAAATTCTAGTCATATTTATTTTTTAAGTCCAGCAAGAAATTAAAAGTGTATTTCAGTCAGCAAAAAGGCAATGATACACACTCATATCGTAAGGGAAGACAAAAACAAAACTAATCTTACAGTGTCTAGGGGAAAAGTAAATTAGAATCTGATTAGATGACATTTAGAGGATGATGGACTCGAGTTCTCCCTAATGGAAATTCAATAACTTAGTATGTTTTGCAATCACAGGTACCTCATTATGTCACTACCAAAAGAAAGAGGAAATCACCTTGATATATCTATAGTATTCTTACTGGGCATTCTAGTACAATCTCAAGCAAGACATTGCAGCAACTTTGTTCTTTCTGTTTGCCAGAAATAAAATGAGTCAAGCACTATGGACTCACACCTATTACCCCAGCTACTTGGGAAGCTAAGATCTCAGGATCAAGACTGGAAGCCAGCCCAGGCAGAAAAGTCCATGAGACTCCTTCTATTAACCAGCAAGAAGCTGGAAGTTAAGCTGTGGTTCAAGTGATAAAGCACCAGCCTTGAGCAAAAACAGCTAAGTAAGAGCACACAACCCTGAGTTTAAGCCCCACAGGTGGCACAAAATAAATAAAATTTAAGGAATGAGGATTCTCATTACAGAGATGTTGTAAAGAAAAATATTTCAAAGACATTATTCATAACTTTGTCACTCAGAAACAAGTATATTATGGTGGGCTTTTTCTCCCACTGTAGTCAGTAAGTTAGTAAAGCTGAATTGAGGAGGGTAAAAAGTATTCTGCCAAAGACACAGAAGTTACATTTTGAAGGAATTAAATTTGAAACACATGCCATATGTTTTTCCTGTAATATACCGCCTTGATACCGTAATTGCTACTTAATGACAGAGTACTTCAGAGAAATTATGTGAGTGGAAATCTGGTCATTAAGTACTGGATAACAATAAGATGTTTGGGCTAATAAAGTTCAAAGGCAAAAACAAAAAACTAAGATAAAGTAAGGAAGGCACCAGGCACCAGTGATTCACACCTATAATCCTAGCTACACAGAAGGTGGAAGTCAGGAAGATTATGACTCAAGGCCAGGATAGGCAAAAAGTTCCAAAGATCTCATCTCAACCATTAGCTGGGCATGTTAGATCTCACTTGTCATCTTAGGCCAGGTTAGGAGGATCAAGGTTCCAGGTTAACTTGGATAGAAATATTCACACAACCTCACCAAAGAACAATACCACAAAAAAGGGGGCAGGGGAGTATAGTGGTGGACACCTGACATGCTATCTGTGGTGAGGAGAAATAAACAGGAGGCTGGCCACCCAACCCAGCAGAGCATGAGGCAAAACTCTACATCTAGATAAGCAGCACAAAAAAGACTGGAGACATGGTTCAGGCAGTAAGAATACCTGCTTGATATGCACAAAGCCCTAAGTTCAAAACCCTAGTCCTAAATAAATAAATAAAACCCATAAGGGCTGAGCACAGTAGCACACATCTATAATCCCACCTACTAAGGAGGCAGAGAGAAATGATAGTCAAAGGCCAGCTCAGGTAAAAGCATGAGACCCTATCTTAAAAAAAAAAAACACATACAGAAAAAGGCCCTAATGGAAATGGTAATAAGCACCTACTTAGCAAATGTGAGACCATGAATTCAAGCCTCAGAGCACACACACAAAATTAACAGCTAAAAAACACAGAGCCAGCATTGCTTCCCATTGCCTTCCCCCATCTCTGTCTCTCTCACACATGCACAAATGCACAAGCAGAAAGTCAAACCCCCTGTGCACTCGTACCAGCACCTCCAGTATTGCAGGAGAAAGGAATCCCCAGCATCAAGCCTCCAGCCCGCGTGGCGCATTTCACATCGTACATGGAACCAGCCCAGCACTGCCGAGTCTCACTCGCCACACCACCAAACGCCACCAAAAAGAAATAAGAGATCCCTTCACCCACTTCAGAATCTCTTTTTTCAGCAAAAAGGGATTTTTTTTTGGCACTAAATTGCCAGGTTAGGAGGTGGGTGGATGTTTCTTCTCTCCATCCTCAAGAAACAGCATCGAGCATCGTCTCCCACAGAGGTGGATGGAGACGAGGACTTGGGGAGCTACCAGCGTCATAAAAGCTCTCTTGAGAACAGACTCCCTTCTTTCATGGGCAAGAGTTATGAGCGCACAAATAGCATCAATCAACGTTAATAAGTGTCCAACAGATGATCCCAAGAAAACAGATGGCATCAAAAATTTGATATAAAGTCTCCCTTCCCACCTCTCCTTTTCTTCCTCCCTCCCTCTCTCTTGCCTTCCCCCCTCTCCTCTCTCTCTCTCTCTCTCTCTCTCTCTCTCTCTCTCTCTCTCTCTCTCTCTCTCTCTCTCACACACACACACACACACACACAGATCAAGCTTATTCTCCTCTTCTTTTTCTTCAAACCCTATACCAGATGCTTTTGCTCACTGGCCGGTGCTCTACCAACTGAGCCATGCCTCTAAGCCCCAGATCAAGCTGCTTCTTCAAGTTTTCTTTCCAATTACAACTAAGGAGCAAGCCCAGGAACAGAGGGCATCACTGGCCCAGGTGAGACGCACACAGCTCCACTCCGCAGCCAGCCATGCCTCCCAGCCGCAGGCAGCAATAATGTCTCAAACCACGGGCTTTGGCCAAGGCATGCATGGTACCCAGGGCTTGTCCAGCCTTCCTGGTCCCTGGGATCAGGGCTCCCCCAGCCAGCTGGAGCCTGGAGGGCCGGGACACCGACAGACCTGCCTTCAGTTGGCTAAGGGTGCTGGTGCAGGGAAAGAAGTTGTTGTTCCTTGGGCTTTGCTTCTTACAAGCCAACTTGAGTCTCTGACGTGGCATCATGGAACTGTGCTGCTGTCCATAGTCGCCTCTGTGGCCCATAGGCAAGTGGTCAGGCTGCAGACCAGCATATTTATCGAGCTGGAAAAGTGACTGCAGATCAAAGGAAAGCCTGCAGGGCATCAATGGCTCAATGGCTCACGCCTGTAATCCCACCTACCCAGGAAGCTGAGATCTGAGGATTGTAGTTCGAAGCCAGCCTGGGTAAGAAAGTCCACAAGACTCCCCAAAGAAACAGGAAACTGATTCAAGTGGCAAAGCCCTACTAGCCTTAAGCAAACAAAGCTAA
The DNA here is from genome assembly GCF_019054845.1 of Dipodomys spectabilis. NCBI lineage: Eukaryota > Metazoa > Chordata > Mammalia > Rodentia > Heteromyidae > Dipodomys > Dipodomys spectabilis. Next base: position 27,710,227 of record NW_024870773.1, read on the forward strand.
GGGACAGTCAGGCCCTGACTTCAAGCCTCAGTGCCAGCACACAAATCATAATATTATTAATTAATTAAAAGAATATCCTCACCATCATCCTGGGAGACATTACTCAGCAAAACGCCCCTCCCAAGAGGCCAGATACTAGACAGTTCCGCACCCACCCCCCACCCCCACCCCAGATGCACAAAGCCTGGCCTCTCCTCTGCTCTGCTGCAGGTTGGAACCACTGAGATTTTTATTGGAAGAGGAGGAATTCGAATTCGGAGTGTTTCCTTCTCCCTCTTGGGGCCTGATCATCTGACTGGAATAATGACGCCCGTCTCCTCCACTCCCCAGACAGAGAAGCAATCTCTGGAAATCTCCAAAGGACAGAACCCTCCAGCTACCAGCAGGACTGCAGGCCGTCCGGCTCATCAAATATTCAACACAGCCTGGCTCTCAAAACCAAATTAAAAAGCTTTGGTGACAGCCTTTTTTGGATGAACTTAGCCTGCCAAGCTCTCATAGCCACTCTGTACCAGCAGAGGTCGATTCTGTTTGTTAGATGATTTCTGGCTTCATTATTATTTTTTTTTTTACCATATTTCTGTTCCAACTGAAACAAAAGCATGTTTGTTTCATTCTGTCACTGAAGGCCAAGCTTATGCATACATGCTCTCTCTCTCTCTCTCTCTCTCTCTCTCTCTCTCTCTCTCTCTTTCTTTCTCTCTCTCCCTTTTCCCTCTCCCTCTCCCTCTCTCTGTCTGTCTCTCTGGTGACTACTGATATTCTTGTTATGCCCTTCTGTACAGAGATCAAGCCTGGAACCCAACAAGCTAACAAGAGTGCAGGATGTTTCCTTGTCTCGTCTCTAAAGTAACATCTTAAAGGAGGACGGCCACAAGCTCATCCGCATTGCAGTACAATTTGCAGCTAGAATTGCAAATGCTCTGTGGTGCAGCATTGCCAGCAAGGAACTGTGGAGCCCTAGAGAAATATTTGGCTTCCTCAAATGCTCATTACATGACTCAATGTAACATATCTAATGAATAAAATACATGTTAGAGTTTTACTTGAGTTGTTTTTTTTTTTCCAACAGTTATTCTACCCTGTGCATTGGCTGCATTGCAAAAAGAAAAAACATGACCCATTCCACCTACCACAGTTTCACACACCAACACAACCAACCACACCCCCCCAAAAAAAATCCCAATTATTTTAAAATCTGAGCTGCAGCCCTGAGCAGATTCGGTCTAAATTTAGTTTTGAACAGAGGCAAACCACACATCTCCAAAGGACTACTCATGTGCGCGGAATGTTGCCCAGGCCTCAAAACACAGAATAATGAATTGGTTCATCTTTCTATCTCCAAACCCATTCATGCAGAGCACATCTGTTCCCTTGCTGGGGCTACCTGAATATTATTCTCAAAAGAAACGCTGAGGGGAGCAGGTGGAAGATGACAAGATGGCCCCATGTTCCAGCCAGCTGACACAATGTCACCAGGCGGGGTCATCAGGACTCACTGGGCCTAATGAGAGCAGGATGCTGGAAGCACCCACCGATGAGCTGCCATGGAGATCTCACCATGGTGCCCTGGTCCTCACAAGTTCTCACTCTGAAGTGTTAGTCAGAAGTAGAGAAGCATGGGGCTGGGAAGGTGGCTCAGTGGTAGAGCGCTTGCCTTGCATGCCTGAGGCCCTGGGTTCGATTCCTCAGCTCCACATAAGCAAAAAGAAAAAAGCCGGAAGTGGCGCTGTGGCTCAAGTGGTAGAGCGCTAGCCTTGAGCTGAAGAGCTGAGGGACAGTGCCCAGGCCCAGAGTTCAGGCCCCTCGACTGGGCCAAAAAAAAAAAAAAAAAGAAGTAGAGAAGCATTACTTAAAACCTATTAAACAATACCGTATCACTGGGGTTAGGCATGTCACCATTTCCCTTCCCCAAGGAAAGTCAAGGCTAATTTTCATTAATCTCAAAAATTCACAACTCATGAGCCAGTCTCCAGTGTTCAAATGAAACAAGTCAAAAGAAAAGCCTATCTGAAGAGTTTTTTCAGATAGAAAAGGCTATCTATCTGTTTGATCAGCAGGAATTTGCCAGTCAATCTGTTACTATGACTTAAGACATTGGCTCTAAAAATAAGTTTCCCTTCTAAAAACTTCCTGATTTTCAGTTTCTCTGGGATATCTGCCACCTCCCCATCCCTGCCTTCCTGCCCCACTGGTACTCCCATGCTAAGAATAAAAACTAAACCAATAAAATGCACGCATGATGGTGCACGCCTATAATCCCTTGCATTTAGGAGGCAGGAAGATGTCAAATTCAGGTTAACCTAGACTACCTAGTGAGATCCTATCTCAAACACACACACACACACACACACACACACACACACACACACACACACACACACACATGACACAAATAAGTAACATACAAGTTAAACTTACAGCCCAGCGTCAGTTGCTCATGCCTTTAATCCAAGCTACTCGGGAGGCTGAGATCTGAGGACCAAGGTTCAAAGCCAGCCCCAGCAGAAAAGTCCCTGTGAGACTCTTATCTCCAATTAACCACTCAAGTACCAGAAGTGGCACTGTAGCTCAAAGTGGCAGAGTGCTAGTCTTGAGCATAAGCGCTCAGGGACAGTGCCCAGGCTCTGAGTTCAAGCCCCACAACCAATAAATAAATAAATAATCACTGATACTGAAATCATTCTATGAAATGTATTCTAACACATGATCAGATTATTTCATGACCTTAAATATATTGTAACAGGTACTTCGCGTACAGACAAGAGCCAGACAGAGCCCTGATGAATTTGGAGAATAAGAGAGAAAGGAGATGGCCTTTTCAGAGGGCTAAGCCAGGAAAGGAACAGAAACAAGATCAGAAACAAACACAGGCAAGATTACCTGCAAGAGCTATGGCCTGCCTTGGGCTGGATTTATCTACCTAACCAATGAAAGCCTAGGCATGTGACTAAAGCTGGGGGCCAGGCTGTGAATACCACACTCACCAAACCTGCTCTGGCTACAGCAGCCGGTGGCATGACCACCGCCCACCTTGCCTTCCTCCGCCAGCCCCAGGGAAGCATCCTCTTCTGGGTATGTTGCATTCACCTGAACCCTGCCTCCCCCAGCACCGGCTCTAGAGCACACGTCTGATTCACCTAGCATCCCAAGAGCCTACACTTGCTCTGTCGTGAGCAAATCCACGAGGCGGCTCAGCAGGTGTGCAGCTGGCGGCTACCAGAGTCCAGCGATGGGCAACACTTCCCAGTGTCGGCTGCAGCATGCAGAGGTTACCCTGGCTCTGATGAGCTTTCCAATCTTGAAGACAGCAGTCTCATTAACTCCAGGGCACTAATGAAATTACGTTTCTGATCCTGCAAGAGGCAGAGCCTCCATCAGAGACTGGGGCGGGCAATCGGGCACCAGAGGCAGCCCTGCTCCCCGCCAGCCACTGCTCACCTCCGCCGCGTTTGTCTGCACACAGGGCAGGCTCCAGCTACACGCCAGCTCTTGTCATTGTGGGTCCGGTCTCGAACCCACGGGAGAGCTAACGATGCAGCAGTCTGAGCGCTGATCAAATAGACAACACTATTCTGGGTGACTGGTTTTTAAAGTCTACTTAGTAAGCACCTCACACTAGTATCTACTTAGTGGAAATAGTGTTCACAAGTACACAGTGGTATTTTTTTTAAGGTGTAGGGGACCATCTTCAGCCACATCAGTTACCTTAACCTAAAAAAATGTCCTCATCCACATAAATAAAAACACCTAGGAGACAAGCAGGTAAGCAGATCTGCATCAATGGTGGCCCAGGGCCTAGAGTGGACAAGCTGGAAGTGGAGATGTGGCTCAAGTGGTAGAGCACCAGCCTTGAGTAAAACAGCTAAGGAGAAGCCAGGTGCTGGTGGCTCACACCTGTCATCCTAGCTACTCAGGAGGCTGAGATCTGAGGATCACAGTTCAAAGCCAGCCCGGGCAGGAAAGTCCATGAGACTCTTATCTCCAATAAACCACTAGAAAACTGGAAGTGGTACTGTGGCTCAAGCGTTAGAGCACTCACCTTGAGCTGAAGAGTGCAGGGACAGCGCCCAAGCCCCGAGTTCAAGCCCCATGACCAACCAAAAAAAAAAAAAAAAGCTAAGGAGTACCAGGTGGCTTCATGCAGCACCTCTTCTGCAATGCAGTTTTTATCCCTATTCCTCTTCCTCTTCAATTGTATTTACCAGGTTATAACCAAAGTCACACCTTCAAGGTCATTTCCAAGGTCATTCACTACATCATCCTATTCTCCTTTAGAATGGAAAAATTGGGGAGCCTAGAAAATATTAGAAAGACATAGCATTATTTTAATCTACTTCTTTCAAATCAAAAGAAACTCTTTGCCCAGTGGTGAGACAGTACTTCTACAGTAGAAAAAGACTTCTTGATTTCCAATCTGAATAGATAGCCTTGGGGGCAAGTGAAATGAAAAATATGGAACATCTCAGAGAAACGCCATCTAAATTTATGATGCTCATCTCTGACCCGTGGCCTAAAAAAAAAATGGCCTAGCAGGTTGTGTACAAACATACTGGAAAAAAACTAAAGATATTTATGGAGTTGGGATTTATAATTTTCCTGAAGTAGCAGAACCAAAGGATAGCATATTCACACGGCCTCTATGTCGAGACAGCTGACTGGACATTAAATCAGTATTCCAAATGTGTTGCATAATTGTGCAAGAATTATTTCACAGAAATATTATCACCCAGTTTTAGCTGTCAGAATAATAGAAGGGTAATAATGGCCCGGTGTTACTTTAAAAAGGCAAGAAGGAAGGAAGGAAGAAAGAAAGGAAGGAAGGAAGAAAGGAAGGAAGGAAGGAAGGAAGGAAGGAAAGAAGGGACGGAGGGACGGAGGGAGGGGGAGGGGAGGAAACACTGAAAATTTTAGTTTTCAATTAAATACTACCTAGGGAAGATACTGTTTCCTTTCCCATCTGGTACCAACTTGCTTCTTCTATGTCCTGTGTCCATTCATAAAATTATAATTTGCTCAATTACCAACAAGAGAAACCTATAACTAGTTCTTAATTCATTCCTTCCCCTCAGCTAACACTTCCCCAATTGACTCTTCACCACTCTACCTTCTGCATGCCTCACACATATCTACTCTGTCCAGCCCTCTTCCATCTCTCTCCCCAATACAAGAGCATCTTCACTGTCCTCTGCTTTTCAATATTTTTTCTTTTTTTTTTTTTTTAATTTTTTGGGGTCTGGTCGAGGGGCCTGAACTCTGGGCCTGGGCGCTGTCTCTCAGCTCTTCAGCTCAGGGCTAGCGTTCTACCACTTGAGCCACAGTGCCACTTCCGGCTTTTTTCTTTTTGCTTATGTGGTGCTGAGGAATCGAACCCAGGGCCTCAGGCATGCAAGGCAAGTGCTCTACCACTGAGCCACCTTCCCAGCCCTCAATATTTTTTCTTGCACTTAATAATTTTAAGAAAAAAAGATTCTTGGGATTTCAAAGCTATTATTTGCAAGCTGCTTGCCTACAAAGACTTCTCATAAAGAGATTTACTTAGGAATTCATCATGCCTGCCTATATATATATATATATATATTTTTTTTAAAAAAAAAAAAAAGGACATCCACAGCCCTCCTCCAAACTTTAAAGCTAGTATAAAATTAAGGGCAATTTTAAATTTTAAAAGATTATGTTTTATGCAAAATGGCTGATTATCCTAGATTTAAGTGGAAAGAAATTAAATGAAGATAATGAATGTCTCCAAAGTCTAGTCTTTTTTTTTTCTAAGACATTGAACAGGATGGTGAAATTATAGTTGGGAGATTCAGAAATGAGATTGCTAGAACAGACGAGAGCAACATTCAAGATGCACACCAAAAATAGAGCCATGCTTTCAGCAAGTCAAAGAAAACTCACAAGATGGTGATTCAAAGGAGTACCGAGCCCAAACAGACCTGAGGAGAAACATTTTCTAGTAGACAGAAACTAGTAAGGGGGAAAAAGGTTTTTTTTTTTTTTTTTTTTTTGGGGGGGGGGCCTGAACTCTGGGCCTGGCCGCTGCCCCTCAGCTCTTCAGCTCAGGGCTAGCGCTCTATCACTTGAGCCACAGCGCCACTTCCGGCTTTTTTCTTTTTGCTTATGTGGTGCTGAGGAATCGAACCCAGGGCCTCAGGCATGTAAGGCAAGCGCTCTACCACTGAACCACCTTCCCAGACCCAGGAAAAGGTTTTTTTAAAGCATTCAAATTGTCACAACTGAACTAGTCAAGGAAAATAGCTGGGGGCATGACCCAGAGCTGTAAGAAAAGATGTATGGCTCCCACAGAGCGGTGAGCTAGGCCCAGAATGCCCACTGCCCATTGCAAAGTGCATTGACCACTAGAATGTACACTGCCCATTGGGATACGTACTGCCCATTGCAATACCCACTGTTCTGGTACTGACAGATGTGTACTAGACTCAGGAAGAACCTGGTCAGAGACTCCTGGAATTTCATCCACACTCTTTCCTCTCCGTGTCAATTTAACAGTTTTCAATCAGACACAAAGCATGCACACCACTCAGCCATTTACCCCACACATACACAGCAACACCAGAATCCTCTTTAGACAGGTTGCTTTCAGCTTAGAGTCATCCTGAATGAAAATGTGGGATTCGATAGTTTGGGATGGACAGAGGAAGGTTTTAAATTAGATATCTCCTTATAAGTTTCCAAACCCATCCAACAAATTCTTCCCACTCCTCGTAAAAAGATGGTTTGGGGGTATTTTTAAGAGCGATTCAACTATTATTGGTGCTTTCTTAGATCAAGACCACCATCAACTCTGTTATCCAAAATGGCTGCTAGCCTGAAATCCTGCCCGTCATATCTCTCTCCCTAGTATAAGGTCTCTAGGCAAGTTTTACTCTAATCTCATAGTGACGTATCCCTGTTTGTGCTGAGAGTTTGAGGCCTTCAAGCAGATTTGTTTGTTCAGATGCAGCGACAGCTGGGAGAGAAAAACCCTTCAACTTCAACTAATAATAGATCTTGACAGTCAGAAATCCCCACATTCAAAAATACTACAGCAAAGGCATGCACTTTTCCTGATAAACTGATTTTCAGGCCAGCAACCACCAGTCTCCCTGTATTCCAAATTGGATTTGTTTGGGGTTTTTTTTTTCCCCTGCCACAGCATCTGTATGTGAACAACCTGGTCATGGGGAGCTGGTTACACGGGTTCTGGGGTGTGACAGTTCTACAATCCAACAAGTATTGGGCCCAAGATAATAACCTATCACTGATGGCTGCCAGCGGCTCACACCTATAATCCTTGCTACTCAGGAGGCCCAATTCTGAGGATCACAGTTCAAAGCCAGCCCAAGAAGGAAAGACCATGAGACTCTGCTCTCCAATGAACCACCAAAAAGCCAGGAGTGGAGGTGTGGCTCAAGTGTCAGAGCACTACCCTTGAGTAAAAAAGTGCCCTGAGTTCAAGCCCCAGTAGCAGCATGTAGGTGCGCACGTGTGTGTGTGTGTGTGTGTGCGCGCACACACACACACACACACACACAGCCCACTGTAACAGATCTTACCCAAGTCAACAACAACGAAAGACGACAATCCAGGAATCAAACCTGAAGACGTCAGCAAAGTCACTGTCACCAGGAAACCATGAGTTGTGATCAGAATATGCTCAGAAGCAGGGCCTCTGACATCACAAGACAGGAAGCAACAAGGTTGAGGATGCACAGGAAAAGGGACACGTACACGCTCACACAGTCACACAGCAAACACTAGCCACCAGGACGGCCCACTGAGTGCCACTGGCTTTTAAGTTCAAATCTACGCAGATTACAGAACAGCAGGTTAAGGAAGCTCACCCGTGTGGTAGAAGTATTAGAAAACAATCAACATGAAACTTAATACAAGGGGCCCCAGGACGAGGAGAGGATGCCCCAAGTCCAGCTCTTAAGCCAGGTGCCAGGGTCACACATATTTGTTCATCGACTTCCGAACTCCGGCATTGCATGCCGCATTTGTGCATGTGACAAATATGACATGGAAAAGCCACAAAGAAAATGATCGAAAGAATGTGATGGACACCCTGGAGCGGCTGTAGCTGAAACACGGCAAGGGGCAACAGAAGTTAAAACCAGGAGGCTTTAATCCTCATGTTAAAAAATGAGGCAAGAGCCAGGGTCCCTTAAAGAGAAGGGGGTCTTTATCTTAGGAAACCTATGAGTTATTTCTTGTCACTTGGAACTAGTCTACATTCTTTGGAAAGCTAAACAAAGCTTCCGCCTGCCCCCTGACCCCTAGGTCTCCTCCTCAAGGACATTGGAGGCAGCTCCGCAGTACAGATCAGCACCCGCTAATCTATCTCCCAGTTCCACCTGGGGGGTGGGCGCCTGGCTCCAAGTGGCAAAGCCATCTCCCTTGTAAAGACAGGAATGAAGAAGGGAAGTCGAAGTTCCAGGGACAGATCCCCCGGCCTTGAGTGGAACAAGCCAAGCAAGAGTGCCAGGCCATGGGTTCGAGCCCCATTCCAATAGTCATCCTAGTCTACCAGGGTTATTTAACAGACTAACCACCACGGCCTAGAAAAGTAGCTTTATTACTGTCTCCAAAGAGCGGACTCAAGACAGGACCTACCCTGCAAGCCGCTTCCTAGGAGAGCGTGCGTGCATAATAAAGAGGAAACGAGGCGGTCAGCAGGGAAGGAAGGAAGAAGGGCTGGGGCTGGCGTCTCACCCAACAGCCCAGCTCTGAGTCCTGGTAAGCCTGGCAGGAGGCAGGGAGGACTGAAGCCCCAGGGCCGTCCGTCACAAGGGACCCACAAGGGACAGAAGGCTTCCTCCATGTCCCATCCTATCCGGGTCCAGCAGATGGCTGCCATGGACACTGTCCCATGGTTGTTTCCAACAGAGGCTAACTCTGCGTCTCACAAAAGACCCGATCTGAGGCCTTGTGTCTAAATGGATTTCACCCCTTTCAATGCTGTTCTCCATGCACCTGGGAGACTTAGGGTAACGGTGGTGATAGTACTTTTTTTAACATGGTTCATTCATCAGTCCACAAACAGGCTCCATTCTCTCCAAAGTGAACATGTCCTTCTAACAGTGAAAATCCACACAGGCTGACTCAACCTGACCAATCCAATAATAAAAGAATGAAGTCAGGGCAGCGGTATGGCTCAAGTGGTAGAGCACTTGTCTAGCAAGTGCAAAGCCCTGAGTTCAAACACCAGTAATCCCCCCCCCCACACACACACACACACACAACTAAGAACAACAAAGTCAAGCCAGGCACTAGAGGTCACACCTGTAATCCTAGCTATTCAAGAGGCTGAGATCTGAGGATCATGATTCAAAGCCAGCCCAGCCAAAAAGTCCAGGAGACTCTTATGTCCATTTAAGCACAAAAAAAGACCAGAAGTGGATCTGTGGTTCATGCAATAGAGTGCCAGCCTTGAGTTTAAAAAAAAAAAAAACTAAGGGACAACGCCAAGCCCTGAGTTCAAGCTCCAGTTCTAGCACACAAGTAAAGGAAAGAAGTAAAGAAGGGAGGGAGGGAGGGAGGGAGGGAGGGAGGGAGGGAGGGAGGGAGGGAGGGAGGAACAGAAGTAATAAATCACTGAACTTGCAAGGTTTATTTTTAATATAACATATAAATATATATTACGGCTATTTTTGCACAAAATAGCCTCAAACCATTGCTTTGTTTAGTTAGCCTGCTCTGACCAGCAGCCACAGTCAGCAAACCAAGCTCCTTAGTTCTGCCCATTAGAATGTTCAAAAATAATCATAACTGCCAAACAATTTTATGTCACCACTCACAACTCACCAGACATCTGTGCTCAGCCACAGCCACCTTAAGGAAAAAAAAAAAACTTGCAGCCTGGTGCCACTGATTCATGCCTATAATCCTAGCTACTTCAAAGGCTAAACATGCAGTTCCATACCATCACAGGGTAACAAAATCCTCAGGAACTCCATCTCTGCAGAGGGAAGCTGGGTGTGGTGTCATGCACAAAAACAGGCACCTGTGTCTCACACCTATGATCCTAGCTACTCAGGAGGCTGAGATCTGAAGATGACCATCAGAAGCCAGCCCAGGCAGAAAAGTCTGTGATACTCTTACCTCTAATTAACTGTCAAAAAACAAAAAAGTTGGGGGGTGGGAATGTGGATTCATTGTAGAGTGCTTGCCTGGCATACCTGAAGCCCTGGGGTTCGATTCCTCAGTACCACATACACAGAAGAAGTTGGAAGTGGTGCTATGGCTCAAGTGGTTGAGCTCTCACTTTGAGCTGAAGAGCTGAGGTACGGCACCCAGGCCCAGGGTTCAAGCCCCACAACCGACTGAAAAAATAAAGGTGGAAGTAAAGCTATGGCTCAAGGAGTAGTAAACTAGCCTTGAATAAAAAAGCTCAGAACAGTACCCAGGCCCTGAGTTCAACCCCCAGGACTGGTACACACACACATACACACACACACACACTTAAAAAAAAATTTACAGGAATTGTGAAAGTAGGTGAAGCACATGGGTAACCAAGGCCCCTATCCAAAAATTAACCAATAAAAAACAAAGCTAGAGGTGTGGCTCAGTGGTATTATAGGAACCTAGCCAGCTGAAAGCCTTACATTCAAACTCCAGAATGGCCAATCCCTCCAAACTGACCAAGCAGGAAAGAGGATGCCAGGGCAGGAACCAGCCAGACGCCACAGATCCTTTTCGGGTCTTTATTTAGAATTCACAGATTCCCTTCTTCCCCGTGCATGCCAGTCTCGCTGTACAATGCTCACATTAACCTCACAGCCAGCAGAGGAGGAACCTTACGGCCTACAAATTCATTTTCACCCCAGCTTTCTGTCTGAATCATCAAAAACACCCGCTTGCTCTGAGCCGGCCATCTCTCAGCTTTTCTGTTACACTGAAGAGCTCACCCGCTGTGTGAATAGACAGCACTGCCGCCGTTAACACCCCTGTTGTGGGACTGTGAGAAAGAGCAAGCATGCTTACGGTGAGAGTGTGGCAGACACAATAACCCTGCCCTCACTAACACCTGCTCATCACCCACAGAGCCCGGGACAACACCCCCTCACCCTACCTCACCTCACCTAGCCAGGGAGAAGGAAGACAGACAGCAGACAGATGAAGCAAAGGATGGAAGGCGCAGAGCACTGGGAAGTGGGCTGGCTTTGAAGATGGAATGGAGCCAGACCCTTGAGCAGCCTTCAAACAGAAACAGATTCTCTCCAGAACCTTCAGAAAGGTACACAGCCCTGCCAAAACCTCAACATTAGCCCAGCAAGGCCCATGGCTGACATGTTGAACTACAAGCTAGGATGATGAACCTATGTTGTTTGTAAGGCAATCACCGTGTGGTCATTTGTTACAGGAGAATATAGAAAAGCTAATGCCAGGGGGTATGTTCTCCATGCCTGAAGGTAACCAAGCAATGCTGGACAGTCAACTGTAGGCAAATAACCCCTCAGCTGAATGAGCAGCTAAAAGAAGCAACTCTGCTACCCATTCCTACGTGGAGAGTCTCCAAGTGAGCACACATTCAGTATTCCTTGTACGAATGTTAGGGGGTTCTTTTTTTCAGATCTGGGGATATTTATATATATAACAAAAATCTCAAGAGATGGAACCCTAGTCTAGCCATATGACTTTGATACGCAGGGTCTGATGGTTATTTCACACAATATAATTATATTAACTGTGTGTTTTAACTGTGAGGCATGGTATGAGATTTTGTACATTTTTCAGTTGTAGCATCATGTCACAAAACAAAACAAAAATTAAGAATCTGGAACATTCTGGAGATTTAGATTTCCAGATGAGGCATGCTCAAATTTCATCACATACATGTCTCATGCAGGTAATCCTAGCTACTCAAGAGTCTGAGATCTGAGATGTGAAGTTCAAAGCCAGCCCAGGAAGACAAATCTATGAGACTCTTATCTCCAATTAACCAGCAAATAGCTAGAATCAGAGAATGTGGCTCAACAAAAGGGAACCCTACTGCATTGTTGGTGGGAGTGTAAATTTGTTCTGCCACTTTGGAAAGTAGTATGGAGGTTCCTCAAAAGACTCCACATAGAGCTCCCCTATGACCCAGCAATCCCACTTTTGGGCATTTACCCAAGTGATCACAAACAAGGCCATACTAAAGCTACCAGCACAACTATGTTTATTGCAGCATTATTTACCAGAGCACAACTATGTTTATTGCAGCATTATTTACCATAGCTAAGATATGGAACCAACCCAGATGCCCCTCCGTAGATGAATGGATCAAGACAATGTGATATGTGTGTGTATGTGTGTGTGTGTGTACAGTGGAATTCTATGCTTCCATCAGAAAGAATGATACCACCCCATTTGTTAGGAAATGGAAAGACTTGAAAAAACAGTCATATTAAGTGAAGAATGTGGCTCAAGTGGTAGAGCACCAGTCTTGAGCAGAAAAAGCCAAGCAAGAACACAAAGCCCTGAATTCAAGCCCCACTCCTGGCAGACATGAGGATGTGTGTGCGCGCGCACACACACACACACACGCACACGCACAAAGAGAGAAAAATAGAAAAGAAAAAACACTCACCTTGTATTTTCTCCTAGTGCCTGAACGCGAGATGATTGACAAGTTTAGGACAAGTCATTACAAATGGTTCCCTGGAAGAGTGGCTAGGTGCTGGCTGGCTTCCTGAGTATGACGTGCTCCCAAGGGCCCTGCTCACCTTTGTAAAAGACACTCCCAGCTGTCCAGATGCATTCCGCCTGACCTCACTCCCCATGAGGTAAGACAAGACAGCAATGTAAGGCATGTTCTCCTTGGGAGAAAGGGACAGACAGTACACTCACTGTGTGGCAACTGTGGGTGGGAGCAGCGCTGTAAGTCATGAATGACAGATGCACAGAAGAGCCTCATCAGGTATCAAGTCAGAATAGAGTACAAGCAAAGAATCAGAGGCCATGAGAAAGCCAGCATTATTGCATGACTGCTTCAGCTCTGTGGACTGGCGCGGCATGGCTGCAAAATAGAGCTCTCGTCAGGATTCATAACCCGAAAATCTCTGGTAAAGATGAGTACAAAGTAGGAAGAGATTACTGTGAGGGGCCCAGTGGGAGAACTGTAACGCGGCTCTCTGAGCTGAGGGGAAAGGCCACATCATCTCCAGCGGAGATAAGGCCGATACAGCTGAGATACAGCTCCCCGGGTACGGCTAGGTCTTAGAAATAGAGCTTAGAAATACGTTTTAGAAATCCATACTGGTCAGGGCTCCCTCCCCCTGGAAATGTAATCAACCACACATATGAAGGTATTTGGGAGGAGATTAGCAGGGGAATGAGCTCACACAATTATGGAGGCTGAGAAATCCCAGGATGTGCCATCTACAAGCTGAGAATCAGGGCAGCTGGTGATGTAATTCAGTATGAGTCTGAAGCCCTGGGAACCAGTGTAAATTCAAAGGACTGAAAATGAGGCAGTCCTCAAGTGTATAGGCCCAGGGACCAGAAGTTTCCATGGCCCAGCATCGAAGATGGATGTCCCTGCTAAAACAAAGAGTATCTGTTCTTCCTCCACTTTCTTTTTTTTTTTTTCTTGTCCATTGCCAATGGACAGGACAACACCTAGCCATATCTGTTAAAGGCTCCTCTTCTTCTTTACTCAATCTATTGATTTAAATGTTCATCTCTTTTAGTAACACCCTCAGAGAGACAGCAAAAAATGAGGACTACCAACTCTCTGGGCATCCCTTGTTCAAGTGGACGCATCAAATGAACCGTCACAGCATCTGACCACAGGACACGGAGTGACCACATGGCCAATTCAGGTATATCCCACACACCTAGCCATCGAGTCATGCAAGCCCAACCATGACCCTGTTGCAGAAATAAATACCTCTTGGATTGGACTGCGCAAGGCCTGCAGACTCGAGGAAGCTTCAGGAGCAGGCATCTGAACAGCTGCCACCTGCCAATGCTGACCATGATTTCTCCCATACGTTACTTCTATGTACAGCCAACTTGGGGTGAGGAGGGGAGGGCACCAGACCGGCTCACAGAGGGGCAAAAATAAGTGTGTAGTTACTGAATGGGATGGCTGGGAAGGTGGCTGTTAACCCTAGATGAACTTCTGGCATTCCGTCACTGCATTCAAGATGGCACTAGAAGCACAGGGAGGAGAAATCCCACCTGGGCAGGGCATCACCTGGGCCGCTTGGCCACTTGTTTTCCAGACAGAGGGGTGGACGGACCGATGCGGTCCTAAGATCCAGTGTATATGTGTGAAAGTGCAGCCAGGGAACTTGAGGAGACGGGGGTAGCTGGGAGAGATGGGGAAGAAAGATGGGAGGAGCGCATTGCTCTCGTCATCCGAGGTATTGAACTGAAACACCTTTGTGCAACTACTTAAAGATAATTAAAAAATAAAAACAAAGAAGTGGCCTGGGGGAAGACTGTGCATGGACAGGGATAGTGGCCTATGGCTTGGCAAAAACCTAGGACACATGACAGGATTAGGGGGAAGAAAATCTGGGGAAAGACACATAGAAGGGAATGTCTGTGGTGGTGGTCACTGTTGCTTGCTGCTTGTGTGTTTCTGAGTTGAATCTTCCTGTGCAGCCCAGTTTTGCCTCCAACTCTCCAGCTTCCTGCTTCAGCCTCACAAATGCCAGGATTAAAGGTATGCACCACTACACCTAGCCTTTTGTTCCTTAGTTGGTCAGGGATCAAACCCACAGCCTTGGGCTTCGGCACTCATGACAGATGATAGCCCAAAAGGGTAAAAGCCACTGTTCTGGAGAAGATCGAAGCAGAGGGTTGAGTACAAATGACACACCCACAAAATAGAACACAGTGTCCAATGGATCACTCGATTGTTCTCAGTCCCTCTAGCACTGACCCATGTTCCTTACTAATATCTTTTCATCTTAGTGCCTGAGAAATGCAGGTGCCCTTCCACCCCCGGGTTCTTCATTAACAAAATATCTTAAGAGAAAATGTTAGCTTGCAATAAAAATGACTTGAGAAGCAAAAGCACATTTGCAAAATAGCTGAAGCTTGTCTATGTCCCAAAAGTTAACAATTCTGAAATATCTTATTAAAAAAAACTCAGGCAGCATGGCTGACAGAACACTAGCTAGCTGCTGGCTTCTCTTCTTTTCTAATAAGACCAGAACATTTGCTGAGTCCAAATTCATTTCACATATGCCATCTCATCTCAGGCACGTTCCTTTTCACCCTCATTCTTTTTAAAAAAAAAGTCATAATTTTGTCTTTCCCTATTTAGAGACTCACTTCTCTGAAAATTGGCAAGTGGTTTATGTAGGGAACTTCAGCACTAACTAGATTGTTCCAGACATGAACCCTGCTCTCCTACTGCAAACCCCATGCTCGAGCACCTAACCTTTAACCAACTCTCAGTGTTCCACAACTTCCATAAACCCACTCCCTATGTCTTCAGTCACAGCCCAGGAGGAAATGTTCAACATCCAAAGAGGCAAAGCAAGCTTCTTTCTGCAGTAATCTCAACTCACACATGCTGGGATTACAAGTATGCACCTGTAATCACGCATAGCTGCAAGGGGACAGCCACTGAACTCATTTTATGTCTACATCAATGAATCATAGTGGATCTGCCTTCTCCTGAATTTCACTGCCTAATTTCCCCAAGGACACCAAAGGAGACAAATACACCCCGTTTGAATCCATAAACCCATCTTGCCAGCATTCCATTGGTCTTCCCAACCCAGTGATGCTGTTCACAAGCCCAACCAGCTCACTCATCATGCTTGTCTGAGTAAACACACAGTGGGCACTGGTGATAATCATGTCCCTTTCCCAGGACATGAGGATTTCTCAGTCCAGAATGTCACCCATAGCTATTATCAAAAACAATGATCTGCAATCTGTGAGATATAGCTTTCTGTCTTCTGCCTCTCCTCCTTTCTTTGCAGCTCCTCAGTGGTTTGTGGCAATGGGCCAACACTCTGGGCTCTAGATTTCTAGAAAAATCCTGGGAGCACTGACCAGATCAGGAAGCCAGCTCAGATATCTGAAGCTTGTGATTTACTTTTCCCAGGTTTTGATTCCTTTCTTGATCAAGACGCAAAATAAAAGCATTTGTTCGTTCTTTCCCCAATTACTCTCACTCTGAATGAGAGGATTTTTGTAAACTGCAGTCACTGTACATGGTACTAAGTCAGAACTCAGAAAAATTCACATTCTTCCTTTCTCTGGGACCAAAGGAAGTCTCTTTCATTCTCCTCTTTGACCTACATGTGACCTAGAAAAGATGGCATTTGCTGGTTTGCAAACTACACAGACCTCATGTCATCCTTTCTGCCCCCACCCTGCCAAATGAGTTCGGCGCCTTCTGCACCCCACACCACCTGCATACGCTACAGTAAAGTGTGTATGTACATGCCTGTACACACAGAACCCATTCGCTTCCTACACTAGGATGCTCCCTCTGTCCACCTACCCTGAGCCCTCCCACCACCCCCACCAACAAAGATCATCCCAGGCCCATAGCCTGGGGGTGGGGGGGAAGGGATGCAATGGCATGGGAAGGACAGAGAGGGGCAGAGGGCAGACTCATCGCCAGACGCCTGGAAATGAGCAAAGCCACCAGTGCATGCCAGAGACATCCTGACAGCTGCACGGGACCCATCCCTCATCAGGAGACAGCCACCCTGCAATGCTGAATGATCTCAAGCAAGCAAACGTGAGCTCCGGAAGTGGCCCGAAAGGGAAAGTTCCAGTTTACACTCTATTGGTGAGGACACTGGGACAGGACGCAGTTAACAGGGCTCTCTCAGCTCGATCACAGTTCACATTAAACCCACCTGGCCTGGGCACTTTTTCCAGCCACCACTGAGTGCATGCTTATGAGGTTCCAGGCCCACATCAGACCCTTGCTGTATAGCTGCTCTGCCCAGACAACTTGGCAAGTCAAAGACAAACCTGCCACACTGCATTCATGAGATTCCCTGACAGAAGTGTAAGTGGAACCAAGTGAGCCAGGCCTGCTGGAATTCAAAGTACATTTCCTAACCGTAACAATTCCAAAGGCATCATTTAATAGGATGCTTAAAGGGTATCATAAGAAGAGCTAATATTGATCAGTGCTTGCATTGAGTCAGGCAATGATGTGAGTCCTACACAGATTTCCTTGATAATCTTCCCAATTCCCCACCATTAAAGAAAAACTGTCGAATTATTGTATAGCTAAAGAAACAAAGGGTCACAAAAGTTGATAGACTCAGTGGGGAGGGGAGAAATGGTAGAAAATAAGGGAGAGGATAACACTGTTCAAAAAGAAATGTGCTCATTACCTTACTTATGTAGCTGTAACCCCTCTGTATATCATCTTTGCAATAAAATTTACATTTAAAAATAAAGTTGATAAATTCGCCAAAGGATATAAAACAAGCTAAGGAGACAGGATGCAAAAGCCTAACTCCAGAGACCATAAAATACACAGAACATTGTTCAAACTTCAGTATAAGAACAAATACATAAGAATTTGACCTAAAGTATTTGCCTAAGAGAAAAGGGATGGATCTGCCCTTTAATTTTGAAATGTTAAATAATTTATCACTTAATAGCATCTACATTGTGACTAAAGCTCAGAATCAAAATGTTCAGAAATGAGGCAGTACTGATGTTCACACCTGTAATCCTAGCTACTCAGGAAGCTGAGATGTGCGGATCATGGTTCAAAGCTAAGCCTGGCAGGAACATCCATAAGAGTCTTATCTCCAATGAACCACTAATAAGCTGAAAGTGGCACTGTGGCTCAAGTGATAGAAGGCTAGCCTTCAGCAAAAGAGCTCAGGGACAGTGCCCAAGCCCTGAGTTCAAATCCTAGTACTGGAACACAAAAAAAAAAGAAAAAAGAGAAAATCAGAACTCAAATTGATTGGTTGGAAGTCAGGACAGAGATTTGGTAGCCACAGCTTGACCTACGGTCCATGGAACCCCTTCCCCGAGACTGTCCATGGGGACCCCCTTCCCCAATCCCCCTGGAACTGAGGGCGATGGAGGGAGGGCCCTCCACTTGAGTGTGGCCTGTTTCTCTGGTCCTGGCTTCATCCCATAAAACTTGAACAGAACACCACAGCACCCCTCCCTCCCTCCCTCCCTCCCTTCCTCCCTCCCTCCCTCCTTCCTTCCACCCAATGTGATCCTCCTAACAAACTAACCCTCCCAGAAGAGATGCACAGAGCCTGGCCAGTCCATCTGACATCGCACCTGTCTGTTCCCGGACACCTGGAGCCTAGGCTGCCCTGGCCAACCATGGGGACACTAGCACAGGTGCACCAAGGTGAGCACGTGCTATACATGCACACATGCGCATACACACAAACACACACACATTCACACACACAGATGTAGTCAGGCTCCAGTGTTCTCTAGAGCAGAGAATCCACCAAAGAAATCTCACACTCCCAAGATCAAACGTGGTAAATACATTTCAATCAGACACAATTTTAAAATGTGCCTTGTTGGGCATCCGTGGCTCACGCCTATTAGCCTAGCTGCTCAGGAGGCTGAATTCTGAGGATCAAGACTCAAAGCCAATCCAGGCAGGAATGCCCATGAGATTCTTAGCTGCAATTAACCACCAGAAAGCACAAGTGGAGCTATGACTCAAGTGTCAGAGCACTAGCCTTGAGCAAAAACACTCAGGGAAAGTGCCCAGGCCCTGAGTTCAAGCCCCAGGACTGACACCAGAAAGAAAGGAAGAGGAAAGAAGGAAGGAAGGAAGAAAGGAAGGAAGGAAGGAAGGAAGGAAGGAAGGAAGGAAGGCAGAAAGGAAGGAAGGATGGATGAAAGGAAGGAAGGAAGGAAGGAAGGAAGGGGTATCTGTGTATACTCCTCTAGATTCACTGCAAATGAGAGAACTACTTGCACAATTTGTACTATCTAGACAACAGAGAAACACTCACAGACCCTAGCTCCTCCCATGGAGCCCAATATCCCACTACAGGCCTGGAGCCCTGTCTAGGCTCCCTGAAAGAGACCAGAAATACTGACTGAGGTAGAGAAGCAAAACCAGAAGCAACTGCCTCCTCTCCCACATTCTCATTCTGTCACAGCTCAGCCACGGATGAGAACACACAAGAAATGTGTTGTACAAAACGAAGATCAGCCCAGTACGACCCAATAAGGTGATTTTCATCACATTAAAAAAAATAAAAGCACATGCTATTTTCTTGTCTAGAATAAACTTGGTTTAAAACCCAGCCAGCAGCAGCCCCTGTGGATCAAACGCACCACCCTCACCCCCCCCCACTCCCCACCCCAGCCAGCCGTGCCTCGCACCAGGTTGCATCTCGTACTTTGTGCTCTTCTTCGCTGCGGGAGCTGTGTCACGGTGCTTCTGTGTCAAAACGAACCTTGGCCTCAGAGAGTAATTACCACAACACCAGCCTTGTTTCAAAGAAGCTGCATGCTTTTTTATATTTTTTCCCTCCCAGGGAAAAAATCACCACCACACTTTCCTGAAAAGCCCTGCCTGGAGCTCTGCACTGATGGCCTAACAACCCACAATTCCTTTGTGCTAGATCAGGGCTGCATGGGGAGCTTGGGGGGGGGGGGGGGGTCCTGGCCCAGCTCCAGTGTGTGGTGCTGCCTGTCGTCCCGTCCCGTATGGACCAAGGAGGAGAGGAGGAGTTGAGACACAAGTAGGGAAAGCAGCTCCCCCACATAATCACTCCCTCCTGTTGCCAGGTCTCTGTCCTTCCCACTTCCTCTGAGATCCAATCTCAAAGTCTGGGAATCCGCTCCTCACTCTGCCAGGACGGACTAGCAGCTGGTAAAACCAGGCTCCTCGGCTTTGCTGGACCATCTTTC
This sequence comes from Dipodomys spectabilis, assembly GCF_019054845.1. NCBI lineage: Eukaryota > Metazoa > Chordata > Mammalia > Rodentia > Heteromyidae > Dipodomys > Dipodomys spectabilis. The sequence continues at coordinate 27,730,066 of NW_024870773.1, forward strand.
CAGCCATGGACTCCTCCGTGACATGGTCACATTGTGCTCCCAAACGACCTTCACCCCCACCGACCACCAGATCACCCTCTGTGCCCACAGCACACAAGGGAGATTCCTCAGTACCCTAAGGAAGCAGACAAGCCTCGAGGGCATTGAACAACTCCACCAGACCATGTGTTGTAGAAGTAAGGAGGAGTCCGCCGCAGGTGGCTCATGCTGGTCATCCTAGCTACTCAGGAGGCTGAGATCTGAGGATCATTATTCAAAGCCAGCCAGAGCAAGAATATCTGTGGGACTCATCTCCAATTAACTATGCTCCCCCCCCCCAAAAAAAAGCTGAAAAGTGGAGTTCTGGTTCAAGTACCCTTTAGGCTGGACTGCCTGGACCATTCCTTTTCCTAGACTAATTCACCTCAATGGAGTAATTTTCTGTCTTCTTCCCTGAAGAGCAGGATTGGAGTAATTTTCTGTCTTCTTCCCTGAAGAGCAGGATTTCAGGTCAACACAAGAGGAACAGCCTCTAAATCTGAATATCCCCAGCTTCCCACAGTATGAAGGTAAGTGCTCTACCACTCTACCCATACTCCATGTCCTTTAGATTTTAGTTTCTTATTTTGTTTTTCCCTTTAGGACTGCATACTTTTTGCCTAGGGGTCAGCCTCAGACTAGGATTCTCCTACCCATACTCCAGCAGGTTCTAATGTGCCTGAATGTGTGTACTCAGCCTTGTGAATTCAGATTGTCTTCAGAAAGGCAAAGCTGTCTTTCTAGCTCATCACTTCCAGAAGCTTTCCTCTGGTGGAATGGCTTGTCAATCTGACACTTTTTCGGTGTGATGTTTTGAATGGCAAAACTTTTAGGGGGAAAAAAATGAGTAGTAGTCCCACATATCAAATTTAACAGAGTTTTCAATAAGTAAGAGTCCTCATAACACTAATCAAGTGTTTCTGGGTGCCAAGTCTTCGGGAGGGGAAAGGGGGAAAGGTGTCTGATTCTTCAACATTTCTCCCCATGAAAATGTTTAGCCAAAAGAAGAAACTGCTCCCCAAAAATCTCCAATAGATCCATCGCATTCATTTTTTTCTAGGAGATGGGTTTTTAACTCATATTTCTGAGAGGAAGGTCTCTGCCCCTTTGTAAAGAAATATCTGGTGAATGGTGTGCTAACTAGGAGCCTAGCAGAGACAAGTTTTGGTGGGGCTAAAAGGTCAGGAAGCAGGCACCTTGCCCAAGCCACCAGACCCCACTGCCATGCTCAGGGAGAAGCTAGCCACACAGCAGTCCTGGACTTCTGTTCTCACGTGATCTTTAAAAATAACACCCACAAGGCTGAGCACCCGTGGCTCACACCTATACATAATCCTGGCCACTCCAGAGGCTGGGATCTGAGGATCACAGTTTCAAGCCAGCCCAGGCAGGAAAGTCTGTGAGACTTACTTCCCATTAATCACCGCCCCCCCACCAAAAAAAAGCTAGAAATGGAGCTGTGACTCAAGTGGCAGAGGGCTAGCCTTCAGCAAAACTAAGGGAGAGTGCTCAGGCCTGAGTTCAAGCCCCAGGACTGGCCACACACACACACACACACACACCAAGAGATATTGAAGTAAATGTGATCAGCTGTCATTTGGCTGCCCGCCTCCCCTGCAGGTCTGAACCGTCTAGTTCTCCGTGATGTTCTCATTCTCATCTTTGTCCTCTCAGAAGTAAGCAACACAGCTCGTGCATGCTTGGCAGGAGTCACAGTTCCAGCCCAAGCCCCCGTGTGAAGCGGAAGCCCTGGGCTGGAACTGAGCGGGGGGTGACGGGTGCAGACCCTGACCAGGCCAAGCAACAATCCTGAAGCAGGGGCGGCCATGTCTGTAGCCGGTGGGAGAGGAGCACATCCTGTCAGAGCTTCTAACTTCTGACCTCAGAGATCGCAGTTGGAAGCCAGCCCAGGCAGCACAGTCCGGGAGATGCTATCTCCAATTAACCATCTATAAACTGGAAGTGGAGCTGTGGCTCCAAGTGGTAGAGCAGTCGCCTTGAACAAAACAGCTCAGGGACAATACCTAAGCCCTGAGTTCAAACTCCATGATAAAAGAAAAAAAAAAAAGGTCAGAAACCATTTGTTCCAAGAAAGCAGGGATTTGTTCTGGATTCTCGCCGGCACAGGGAGGAGAACAAATCACCAGAATGACATGTGCATGGAGCCTTGGTAAGATCAGATCCTGTGCGGCTGCTTTCATAAATATTTATACAATGCCGAGCCCCTGCAAGATAGGGCACTTAGGAATAACACAGCTAACAGCCAGGAAACAGATTCAAGACAAACCAGCCCAACTCAGGGGTGTCAGCACGGTACGCAATGGACTATAAACGAAACGTGAGCCAGAAGCCCAGTTGTTATTCTAAAAGCCAGGGGCTTGTCACCAGAGAATCATAGTCCCCATTGCTGAGAGGCTTATGTCCTTTCGGGGAGATTACATCGAATAAACAAGGGTGCCCAGGAACTTAAAACCATAGTGATTACCATATGCAGACTGAAGAGAGGAGTAAAACATTAGATCTAGAGGATTCCCTGGAAGGGATGGGCCATTAGCTGAATTGATTTTAATATTTTACTTTCATTCATATTTGCACTGGTACTATGGCCTGAATTCAGAGACTTGGGCTCTAGCTTGGCTTTTTCCACTCAAACCTGGTGCTCTACCACTTGAGCCACAGCTCCACTGCTGGCTTTTGCGGGGATAGCTATTTGGATATAAGGATTTCTCAGACTTGTCTGTCCAGGCTGGATTCACACTGTGATCCTCAGATCTCAGCCTTCTGAAGAGCCGGGATGGTAGGCGGGAGCCACTGGCACCGGGCTTGGTTTTTTGTTGTAATTTAGACTTGGATGGATGGAAATTCTCCACCCTGCCTAAGAATAGCCTTGACAATTAAAAAAAAAAAAAAAAACAGATTAATGAAAAAGGAAAACAAACATAGCCAGTGGAAGTAAAACAGAGAGATGAGAGGTCAGGAAAGAGGCCAGGCGAGGGACACAGCCTCTCCCCGCTCTCCCAAGACAGCTTCGGGTGAGGCCTTCAGAGGTGGGGTTCCGTGGTAAGGGACTGCAGAGGTCCCGGCCCCACGTGAGGTCTCTGGGATTAGGCGTCCTAAGCCAGGGAACGCCCTGGCAGACAGTTGTGTGCGCACCTGCGTGTTGAGCTGCTCAAGAACATTGAGAACATTTCTAGCTCACCTAGCATGTGACGTCCTGAACCCGTGATCTATGCCTTTCCCTCCACAGGCCTGCACAGCGGATCCAGACGCCCCACTGTTACCCAGCTGGCTGCTTTTACCACCGCAGTCACACACACCTTCATTGGATTTTTATTTTTCTGGCAGCACTGGGGATTGAACTCGGGGACATCCTGGGAGCCTTGCGATCAGCTCTTTTTTTCATAGTCTTCTTAACCTTGCCCAGGCTTTAGGCTGTAAACCCTAACAGTTGTCTCTACTTCCCAAGTAGCTGGGATTACAGGCACTTGACACATGCCTGGCCTAGACAAGCCCTTTTACATGAAAATCGGAACGAATCGGCCCTTGGCCAGAAGCTCTGGCATGACAACTCCGTCGTGGCCAGCAAGGTGCCCGATCCTACAGCCATCCCCCCACCCCGCCACCACCCCACTCCGTGGCCATGCCCCACCCCCAGCCCTCGCTGTACTGGTCCTCCTCCTCCCTCTGCCCCTGGGCTCCCAGGGCCTGCCTCACCTCGGGTTCTGCAGTGCTGTTTCCTCCTGGGGTCCACCCCTCGCCCCCTTCAAGTCTGAAGTCTGCTCAGGCTTTGCCTGCGAATGACCTCTGACATCACACTTCACCCCTCCTCCTGTCCCACTTGGCTTTCCCCAGAGAACACAGGCCCATCCACCGCGCAATGCAACTCCATGTCTCCCCAAGTCACGTCTCTGTCTCCCCGGCAGAGTCCTGGCCCATGGTGACACAGCATAAGAACTCACTGCACACCAGAGCCTCCGGCAGACACCAGGGAGGAAGGCAACTGGCCCCCCTGGGGTTCTGCTCCACTGCTCCCAACCATCTCCCCCAGAACCCACTCTCTTCTGCCAGGAGGAGGCATGACTCCCGTCCTGCCCACTGCACGCGGCTCCCTTCCTTCCCGGTGAGGTTCCAGGCGCCCTTCATGCTCTGAGCCCTCTCCCCCACCAACCAGCTACAGCCAGGCTTCCTCAGACCTGTGGATGAGGTCTCGCAGGAGAAAGGAAGCACAGCACCCGGGACAAGTAACCAGGCCTCACACCAGCCGGGACAGTCACAAAGGCCACTGGGGAGAGATGGACAAGTGCCACAGCAGCTGCAGGACAAAGGAGGTAAGAAGTGGCACCGTCCTGCAAAGCCACAACAAGCAGGGCACCCAAAGGTGGCTGAAGTCACAAGGAGATGAAACTGAGGAAGCAGCTTTGTGGGCAACATTTCCGGATATTGGTGTCCCCTAGGAATAAGGACGCCAACTCAACTTGGAAGAAACTCAGCAGCCAAGACTTTACTTTAGCCAAAAGGCATAAATCCGTGCACTGGGCTTTTATCCCTAACGCACTAGGGCTCAGTCAGAACTTAGCTTCATTACCTTTGCACGATTGGCTTGTTTAAAAAGAGTTAAAAGTTTATCTGAGTCATCAACGACAACAACAACAAAATCAAGATGCCCTGTCAAAGCAAGAAGTTGTTAGAATTCTTAATCAGCGGGTGCTCTACCACTGAGCCACTCCTCAAGAGCCATGAAAATAGCTTCCTATGAAAATAGCTTCTTATAATTGCTCCTTCTACCTGCAAAATGGCGGTGCTTACGTCAAGCAACCACTCTGACAGAAAGCATTCTAACTCCTAGACTCTGAGCCGGACACTGGCTGCTGGCTGGGGTACAGAAGGTGGGCGGGAGGCAGGGGGAGGAGGAAAGTCCTGGGGCAGGTGGGCGGGCGCTGTGGAGGCCCTAGTGAAAATGCTGTCCCTGTGGCTGAGAAGCCGAGAGGCTTAAAGGATGGGACAAGAACAGCCAGTGCATGCAGGAGGGATTTAGGAGGTAGCATCATCTAGAACATTTGGCAGGACCCCACAGGAGTGGAGGACCACACACAAGTGTAGAAGTGCAGCAACCTAAGAAAGGTACAAAGCTCTGGAGTGCTGGACAGGAGAGAGCTTAGTCACTGCTGAGAATTCTGCTTCCAAGCACCAAATACAATGCAAGGAGGCAATCCATCAAATCCCTAGGTCCTGACCACAGCCTTTTGGAGATGGGGGGTTGTTGTTGTTAGGCCTCTGTACTGTATGAAGAGAAGCCGGGAGGGAGGAAGGGAGAGAGAGAGGGAAAGGATGGAGAGAGGGAGGGAAAGGGAAGGGAGGGAGATAGAGAAGGAGGAAGAGAGGGGGAGGCAGGGAGGGAAAGGAGCTATGATACTCCAGCTCCCTTAAGGCCAGGTGAGGAAGAGGAAGACCCAGACTGATACACCTGCAGTGAAAGTTCAAAGGATTCAGAGTCCAAGCCAGCCGCCCAGGTAGCTCACGCCTGTAATCCCAGCTAATCAGGAGGCTGAGGTCTGAGGACCACAGTTTAAAGCTAGGCCAGGCAGGAAAGTCTATGAGACTATCTCCAATCAAAAAACCAGAAATGGAACTGTGGCTCAAATGGTAATGGTAGTATGCTAGCACAAAAGCTCAGGGACAGCGCCCAGACCCTGAATTCAAGCCCCAGGACCAGCGCTAAAAAAAAAAAAAAGACTCAGAATCCCTTAAGAATCCAGGGATAGAGAATCCTGTGACTGCCAAGGGCCATTTGGATATTTATAACAATTTCAGACCACATGAAATCAGTAATCCAGGCAGACAGCAAGCCAAGCAGACACAGGTGTGTCTGTCCTTTCTGATGCCAAATGATTTTGCAAGGAGAGAGCCAGTGAGAGTTCTAGGTTGCAAAGAACAGAGACCAAGTGAGTTGGAATCAAAAAAACAAAAGCAACTGGAGACTACGGTTGCAAAGTGGGCAGGTCCAGTGGGAGCGGGCAGGCGGCAGGGGCACACTCTCCGGGGAAAGTCGGGACTTGCAGAGTTCCATACGCAGGTCCCTAGCTGGCCAGCCAGCTCAGAGACCCAGGCCACAGGCAGATGGCTCCATGCACCCTAGGACACTTCCCACTGCCCTGGGCCACAGAGGCCATCAAGAGGTTCCCAAATGTGCAGCAGACGGGGCAGATACTGCATATCCAAAATCAAAGTGGGCAGGGACGGGAAGGGGGAACAGGAAAGCAAAGGAAGGCATGACACTGTCCAAAAAGAACTGGACTCATTACCTGACTTATGAAACAGTCACCCCTCTGTACAACACCCCAAGGAATAAAATTATAACTGTAATAGTAATAATAATAATGTCCACTAAGCAGTTTCTCTAGGCACAATTTCCAACAGCCATGTTTCTCTTGAACATACCTAATTGTACCCATAGTCATAACCCCAGCGGCCAAGTCTGATTCCCTTCTAGGGCTGGGGCCCCAGTTCCACCACCTGAGAAACTACTCTTTGCTTTAACACTTGAAGAAAAACAAAAACAAAAAGTTATCTAATGGGTTCATAGTTTCAGATTTGCAAGATCTGGAGATCTCTTGTGCAGCAATGTGAAGACACAGACACATCCACACTCACAAATGATTTGTGCTTTACTTGTGCACGCCGTGATCATTAAAACATCAATCCTAAGAAAATTCCTGCTCTCGAAGGGCAGCTGGCCAGCGCTGGGAGGGGCACAGCCACATGGGTGTGTCCCAACATTGGGACAGGGGGTAAGCACTTCCTTTGATGAGCATCGCCTGCAGAGTTTCCTGGAAGGGGATAATAGTAGACAGAAGAGCCTGTGTGTGTGCACTTCCCACAAGCCTGACCAAGCCCTGTCCCACCCATTAACCCTCCACCCCATCTCCCTTCCTAGATCCCGTGTGATATAAAGTCTGTGCCCAGACCCACAGACCCACTGACCTCTAAAGTCCTGGGATGCTGCCAGCGGGAGGCACGGGAGGCACTTGCTCACTCCCTACCATTTTATCATATTAATGCACCTGTTATAAAAACACATAGTGCCAACTAGCTCAACCAAACACTCACACATGGCCGCCTTCCCTCCCCACCTCTGCTTACAGAGAAATGCTTCGCCGAACTAGAGATGGAAATGCACCTCGCAAAGTCTTTAAGATCTCCCAAGGGACTGGGGATGTGGCTGAGTAGCTCAATAGAGCCACAATCCCTCTATTTTTTTTTATTTTTTTGTTTTTTGGTGCCAGTGTTGGGGCTTGAACCCAGGGCCTGGGCACTGTCCCTGTGTTTTTTCGCTCAAAGCTAGCGCTCTACCACTTGAGCCACAGCACCACTTCTGGCTCTCTTGGAGATAAGAGTCTCACAGACTTTCCTACCCAAACTGGTTTCAAACCCAGATTCTCAGATCTCAGCCTCCTGCCTCCTGAGTAGCTAGGATGACAGGCGTGTGCCACCAGCACCGAGTTTATAATCCCTCTATTAACAGTGAACCTGTGCTCACTCTTGTACAAAGAAAGGTTTGTTAGACAGTGTCTGCCACTTGTCTGATACTCCCTAACCAGCCTCATCGATTTTTATACTTTAATAACATTGGAACGTGCACAGAAGGATTCGAACCCTTTGCTCCTACCAAGTGTTTGCTCTGACCTTCTCTAAAACCTAGTAAGTGTTCAATGGTTATTCTTTAATTCACTCATTAACTAAGGATGAAAACTAGAAATAAATACAGATGGAAGCATGTGTGTGTGTGTGTGTGTGTGTGTGTGTGTGTGTGTGTGTGCGCACGCACGCGCGCGCGCACGCACGTGCAGTACTGGAAAACCGAAGGCCTTACATGTAAGCCCTGCTCACAGCCCTTTCTTGCTCTCGTTTGCTTTTCAGATAGGGTCTCAGACTTTTTGCCTCAGATCTCCACCTTCCTGCCTCTCCCTCCAGAGTAGCTGGGACCACAGGCACAGGCCACCGTGCCCAACTTGTTTTAGAGATAGGGCCTCTCTAACATTTTCCCAGTGGGCCTTAAGCCACCCCCCCCAACTCCCCCTGTCTCCACAGTCAGAGAGGCTGATGTGACAAGCAAATAAAGGTTGTGGGGTTTTCTGTTTGTGTGTTTTTCACAGTAGTAGTCACCATCTACCACCACTCAACAGTCCCTCCTCGCCCTGAACAATGAGATGGCATAATGCAGTGTCTACTAAAAATGGAGAAAAAAAAAAACATTTTTCTCATGAGATCTGTGCTTTGAAAAGAAAAACAAAAGCCATCTAAAAATCCATGGCTGACATCAGGCAGGAAGCTTCCCCCCCCCAGAGGTGTGGCGGTGAGGGACGTGGGGTTGGGGGGTGAGTCCACAGGGACAGACAGAACCCAGTGTCTGAACGAATCACAGCCCATCAGGAGAAGGCAGTGGGGGTGGGAGGGGTGGGGGGAGGGGGACCAGTAGTCAGAAAGGAAGCCCACCATGCTACCATGCCACCATGCCATGCAGAAGTTCCCATCGCCCCCCCCTCCCAGCAGAGGAGGACCACACAGCAGGGCTAGGGGAGGCTTTGTGGCCTGGGCACATGGGATGGAAGAGGATGTGTCATGGTGTCATGGTACCACGTGAGGTACCCATCTTCCTTTCTCCAGGGCCGGGGACCAGGACAACGGCAGGGAGATCCTGACAAAAAGAGGAGGCTTGGAGCCTGACTCTAGAAAGGCCCAGAAAGCCTAGCCCTGCCCTGTTCTACCAGCCACGACCCACAGAAATGCTGCGGAAATCCCAGACCCTTCAGCAGCCAAACCTGTGCCTGGAGACTCACAGCGATGTGTGAAGGGCAAGAGACACACACGCTCCCTCAATCTCATCTAAGTCCTTCCCTTTCCACAGTTCTCTGCTCTGGTTTCATGCCATCTTCCTGCCTTCGTCCAACCTGCTCCCAGAGGAGAGCCTGCAGGAAAGGAAATTGACCCATCTCCAACCTAAGCAAAGAGCAAGGTCAGGAAAAGTGGGAGAGGGCTGGTGCCCAGCTGCAGCGACTGGGGCACCAAGGGAGATCTGAGGTGGCTCAAAGCCTCCGGAAGACCAGAGCCCCTGAGCCCTGGCCCGGGACCACACAGCCGGCTTCACGGCTGCTCCCAACGGCTACTTCGCCTTGACAAAATCACCAAATTCCTCTCCGGCCTCACTTCCATGTTTATAAAATGGGGGGGGGGGGGGGGGGGAATAAGTTTCATTTATGTGTGTGTGTGTGTGTGTGTGTCCTCATCTATGTATGCCCTGTCTGTTCTTGACCCTGAAAATCAATGGCCAAGACCTATGAGAGACACCCCTAGCCCAGCCTGCCCCTGCGGGCCGTGCAGACCCAAAGGGAACGCTGACCTCCGTGGACCTAATAATATACTGGCGCTATACGGTCTGGGTTATGATGGATCACTTTCTGGTTGCTGAGAGATGATTATTAGATCAATCCATGGGGACTCATGTGATAAAGCTCCCTGCAGACGCAGAGCAGGGTGGGTCTCAAAGCTCTTCCCGCAGTGCATCCTGGGACTCACCATGAATAGCTGGGGCCAACATGGCTGAGATGGGCCAGGGGGATGCTGTCTCAGGCTCCAGGCAAGTGTCCTGCATGTCTGTTCTACGTCACAGGGTCTTCTCTCAGTCAAGGCGGAGTCATGCAAGCTCTGGAGCAGAGCCTTTCCGCAGAACTGACTTCACACCCTCCGGCCAGCATCTCTGCCCTCCTCCTCCTCCCGCGTGGCTGGCTGCTGGCAGACATTCTTCTGATTCTGGATGTGAAGACTCTCATAGGTTCCACACGTAAGCAAGATCACTCAGTACTTCTCTCTGTGCCTGGCTTATTTCACACAACACCATGCCCTCCAGGTTCATGCAGATTGTCAGAAATGACAAGATCTCCTTCTATTTTAAGGCTAAACAGCATTCCGCTGGAGAAGATGTGTGCCACGTTCTCTTCATCCATTCATCCATCCTGGGACGTTTGGGTTGTTTCTGTATCTAGGCAATGGTGACTAATGCACAGCGTGTTACTGATACTGGACTGTGCGCCTGGGCTGTGCTAAAGGACACTTGCGGAACTCTACACGCACATGCGCACACGGGTGCGCACACACACACACACACACACACACACACACACACACACACAAATGGTAACTACATGAGGTGATACCTGTGCTAATTAGCATGACTATGGTAGTCACTTCACAGAGATTATCAAAGCATCGCACTGCACACTTGGAATGCATGTAATTTCTACTTTTCAATTGCAACCTCAAAAAAAAAGTAAGAGAGGAAAAAATAAAATCTATCAACCAACCAACCAATCAATACAGACTAAATCACTGGCTCCTTTCCTGTGCTCAGGAATTTTTATTAGCCGAGTGACTTGGCAAATTTTCTCCATTTTCAAGATCTTCAATGCCATTTTCACCCATGAATAATTGAGTATTTACCATTCCCCAGGGGGACAGATGGACAGGGAGCAAAAGACATCTGAGGTGATCTTGAGTTTTACCTTCAAGCATAAACATGTTAATGCACACATTTTCATGAAGAAAATGGTAAAGACAATTCCATTTGAAATTTAAATCATGACCTAATATATTTCTCCAATTATAGATACACCAAGAAACGCACAGGCCAACAAGCAGGCACACTGGCTTGCCAAGAGCTCAGAGAATAGGAGACTTGATTTCTTCCTCTGTAGCTCCGTCCTAACCTGTGGTTGGCAATGGCCAATCTCATTAGCAGTGGACAGACATAGAATAGTATCTTCCTTGGTTTAGGGAAGGTGGCTCAGTGGTAGAGCGCTTGCCTTGCATGCCTGAGGCCCTGGGTTCGATTCCTCAGCACCACATAAGCAAAAAGAAAAAAGCCGGAAGTGGTGCTGTGGCTCAAGTGATAGAGCTCTAGCCTTGAGCTGAAGAGCTGAGGGACAGCGCCCAGGCCCAGAGTTCAGGCCCCACGACCAGAACCAAAAAAAAAAAAAAAAAAATCTAAGTTCAGCCAGCAGTAGTGGCTCATGCCTGTAATCCTAGAAGGCTGAGATCTGAAGATAACGGTTCGAAGCCAGCCCAGGCAGAAAAGTCTGTGAGACTCTTATCTCCAATAAACTACTCAGAAAAATCCAGAAGTAGGGCCATGGCTCAAGCAGTAAAGTGCTAGCCTTGAGCACAAAGAGGCTCAGGGATAGCGCTCAGGCCATGAGCTGAAGTCCCAGGACCAGCAAAAAAAAAAAGAGCCAGAGCCAGTGCTCATTCCTATACAACTAGCTACAGCCTGTCTGTAACCCTAGCTACTCAGAAGGTTGAGATCTGAGGATCTAGATTCAAAGCCAGCCTGGGCAGAAAAGTCCATAAAGCTCTTGATCTCTAATTAACCACCCAAAAATCAAAATGGTGCTGTGACTCAAAGTGGTGGAGCACTAGCCTTGAGCTGAAGAGCTCAGGGACAATACCTAGGCCCAGAGTTCAAGACCATGACTGACAAAAAAAAAAAGGAAGGAAGGAGGGAGGGATGGAAGAGGGAGGGAATGACAGAAGGACAGATAGATGGAAGGAAGGAACTGAATTCCCAGAAGGACCAAAATGGTGTTTTGTACCTACGTTCATGATCTTCCTGCATTCAATCAATCATCAATCAATGAATAAATCAGAAGTGGCTTTAATGATACCTTCCTTTCATCTTCTCCTCCTTTTCAATCTTTTTATCCTGGAAGATGGCATCACAATGATTGCCCAGGAAAGCAATCTCTTGTAAATACACCAGAGACCCAGAGGACACACTTACAGAACAGCCTTCTTTTGTTTTTAACCTGATTTAAGCAATGGAACAGACTTCAACAGTCACTCAATAAAAGTAAATCAGTTCTGCCATCTGGGGTTCACTTCCTTATTAAAAATTAACGCAAAGGAACCCAACAGGACAGAGTGTCCCGGTGGCTTCAAGCTGAGTAGCTCCTTCCCCTCCCCCTTTCCCCTAGAAGCCTTACATTTCTGAGCCATTTCCTCCGAGAGCTTAGTGTTGGTGGAAAAGGTCAGTTTGGCAGTTCCAAAGAATTCCCCCTTCTATTTATTTATCCATCTAAGGGACGGAGCTTCGAGCTCCCGCTGCCCTGGAATACTTGAATCACGCTTGAATCTGTCCAGGAGTGGAGAAAGTAAATAACATATCCCCGCTAAATTCAAGCCAGTTTGGAGGATGCCGTTAGTCAATCCCAATTTTAGTAAGGTTTTGAGCAAACAGGCCACACTAAAATAGACTGCAGCCACAAGGGAAACTGGCAGCCTTCACTTGGGACTCTGATCCAGTGGAGGACCAGTGGGACTGACTGACGATTGCAATTCCTTCCCACCATGAGACTCCTACCGCAAAACCAGGTTAGAAAGCTGAGCCCTGTGGCTCGTGCCTGTAATCCCAGCCTCTCAGGAGGCGAAGATCACCATGGTTACCATTTAGGGCCAGCCCGGCCAAAAAAGAAAGTTATCAAGAACCCCAGGCTCATGACACAAGAAGTAGGTTAGCTGTGGTGGTTCATACCTATAAATCCCACCTCTGGAGAAGGTATGGATAGGAGGATCACAGTCCATGGCCTGGTCAGGCAAAAAGTGTGATCTTCTCTGAAAATGATAACAAGGCTCAAGTGGTACAGTACCTGCCTAGCAAGTCTGAGGCTCTGGGTTCAAATCCCAATGCATAACAAGCCTGGGACCATTTCCCCAGAGCAGCTCTTGCACACTGACAGGCTCTGGTGCCATCAGGGAAAGGACTGGATGCAGGATGCCACCTGATGCCGGCACCCAGCAGGCAAGAAGGAAGAAACTGTCATGTCTGATTTCCATTTGTCCTTCTCAGAATCAAGCCTATGGGGGCCTCAGAAAACACAACATAAGATCCAGGTTGCCACAACCGTGACCTCCGCCATTTTATAAATGGATCATCTCTGAGTCCAATGTTCCACGAGAATTTATTTGAGGTCTCAGACTTCTGCAGAGAAAGGAAACCATTCAAGAACAATCCCAAGGACCCAAGGACTTGAGCTCTCTCTCTCTCTCTCTCTCTCTCTCTCTCTCTCTCTCTCTCTCTCAGAGTTCCTGCTTTCCCCTCCCACCTGAGAACACTCTAACTTCAAGGTCAAAGCCAAGTGCACATCCAGCTGACACCTGTCTCTCCCTGTAGGCTCTCTATGGGGCCAGGCCAGGAGCAGCCTACTGTGTCCCTGGATTCCTCCTTGCCTGTCACTGGTCCCTGGGAGGAAGCACCTGTGGAGATGGCTGGTGGTGGCGATCCCCAGGGTATCTCACAGATGCCAAGCGGTCAGCACAGAGGAACATGTGAAAACAGCTCCTTGATGCCCAGCGTACCCTAAGCTGCTGAGGGCACCGCAGCTTTCCTCTCGGCCTGGGCACTTCGCCTGCGTGAGGAAGAGATTCACAGCCAGTGCAATCACCCCAAAGTCATGATCAACAATGCTTTTGGGGGTTTTTGTTTGTTTGTGTTTTTGTCAGTCGTGGAGCCTGAACTCTAGGCCTGGGCACTATCCTTCTTCAGCTCAAGGCTAGTGCTCTACCACTTGAGCCACAGCGCCATTTTGGCTTTTTCTGCTTATGTGGTGCTGAGGAATCAAACCCAGGGCCTCATGCATGCAAGGCAAGCACTCTACCACTGAGCCACCTTCCCAGCCCCAATGCTTTTGTTTTATGTAACAATTCATGTTTGTGTGTAGATAGGTGTACGTGTGAGAGACAAGAGTGTGTACTAGGGCTTATACATCCAGTTTTTTGGTGGTTAAATAGTGAAAAGAGTCTCATGGACTCTTTCTCCCCAGTCTGGCTCCAAACCATGATCCTCAGAGCTCAGTCTCCTAAATAACTTGGGCATGAGAATCAAAATGTCTACTAGATTATTCTGCTTCTGTGCCAGTACTGGAACTTGAACTCAGGGCCGTGCACTCACAGCTGGCTCATCTCTCTCAAGGCTGGTGTGCTACCATTTGAACCATACCTCCAGCTCCTACGTAGCACACTTCTTGGCTACAGAGCACTTTCAGACTGAGCGCATGGTACCCTTTGCACAAAAGCACGGGAAGATGGTCGTTCCACGATTTCCTGACTGCCACCATCGGAGTGGCCATGACCACCCCTGTAGCCACGGATGTGAATGTGCAATCAATACTCAGAGACCCAGCTTCTTGACGTGTGCAAGGCCTGAGTCTGAATCATGCAATTCCAAACCTCACAGATCAGACCAAGGCTTGTCTCCACAACCCAGAAATGATGAAAGCAGGACATCTTGAGACTGCTGTCTTCTACATTTACTGTCTCTAAAAGTCTAAGGAAGAAATACCGGAGGAAGAAAAGGCTTGTGACATAGACGGCATTTTTCTCCAATATTTTAACCTGCAACTAGAGCCTGAAGAAGCCACTCCATCCTGCTAAGCCCCTGGCATCGTAGAGTCCCATCAATAGAGTCGGGATAGTACTGAACTTGGGGAGTTGGCTGGTGTTTCCCTAGAGCAAGGACCCTCAGACTAGTACACATAGAACCTAGGCTGTTTGTTCCCCATGATTGGGAACTGAAGTAGAGAGACCGGGTCTGGCCGGCACCATCTTGACCACCTTGAATATGGTAGGGTCTGGCATCTTGTCTTCATGGAGGAGGAAGGGGAAGTCCTACCTTCCAGGTGATGGGCGTGCCTGAATTCCTAGAGGAAGGGAAGTCCCACCCCCAGGTGATAGGCCTGCCTGAATTCCTGGAGGCGTACAGGCATGTCTCTGATAGGTTAATGAACCTGTCAGTCCAGCGCCTGAGACTGGGAATTTCCTACTCTGACCCTATTTAGGCCGGGAACAGCATAGGTGCCATTTTGGGATGCCACATGTCTCAGTGTTGGTTGTGTCGTGTCTCCTGGCTCTTCTCTGGTCACCATAGTTTCCCAATTCAGCTCTCCACTGGAGCTGAAATGGTTTGTTGGTATTGTTTTTGTTCTTTCTTTGCTCTCTGGCCTGTTTCCTAACTGTGTTAAGTGTATTTGCTGGTTGCTCTGTTTTCTGAGACTTTGGAGTCTAGGACAGGACAGTCGCCAGCCGGATACTGAAGACTCCTTTGTCACCTTTGACAATGCCTCCATGGACTTCTTGACTCTCGGGTTACTTCGGAACACAACACCAAATTTTATAAAATCAGAGGAGTTTGCTAGAAATTAAGTCACTTTTGTCAATCAATATTTATTGAGCACCTTCACATTCAAATAGTGCTGTCAATAAATAGCATCTTCACACTCCTACAAAAAAGGGTTCGTAGGCACCGGTAGCTCATACCTGTCAACCTAGCCACCTAGGAGGCTGACATCTGAGGATTGTGGTTCAAACCCAGCCAGAGCAAGAAAGTCTTTGAGACTCTTATCTCCAATGAACCACCAGAAAATTGGGAGTGGAGCTGTGGCTCAAAGTGGTAGAGTAGTAGCCTTTGACAGAAAAGCTCAGGGACAGCGCCTAGGCCCTGAGTTCAAGCCCCATAACCAACCAAAAAAAAAGAAAGAAAGAAAGGAAAAGAAAAAGGTTCTTGTGGCCCTCGATTACCAAGATTTCATCACTTCATAGGTGTGTTAGTCACTACTAACCTATGTCCTCCAGCCACACCCACTGACTATCCTCCTGTCCTCCGGCCACGCCTACTTCCTTGCCGCCTGTCCTCTAGCCACGCCCACTTCCTGATCACCTATTGGGCTATGAACTCATCAAGGGATTAATCCATTACTGAAGTTAAAGTTCTCAGAGTGCTTCCAGCCTGGGAACCAAACCTTCTACACAGGAGCCTTTGGGGCCATTTTATTTTAAAACCATAACAGTGGATTATTAATAAATACAGCCCACATTTGAAACTATATAAGCAGCTAGGTTTAGCAGCACATCTCTCTAATTCCAGCATTCAGGAGGCCAAAGCAGGAGGATGGAGAGTGTGAGGCCATTCTGAGTCATATAATGAAACCCTGCCTGTCTTTAAAAAAAAAATCATTTTCCCAGCTCCTGTATAGAAAGAGGGATTTAATATAACTAAAATACCCCCAGTAAGTGAGGTAGCAATTTTGACTCCCATGTCCGGGAGCCATCCCTGGCACACATGGAGTCTGCGTATTCTGTTTCTTTCCTCCTTCCATTCCATTCCTCTTTTTCGGGAACACCTCTCTCTCTCTCTCTCTCTCTCTCTCTCTCTCTCTCTCTCCCCCCCCCACCAGTGTGGCTCTGCGGAGGCACAGTGGAGGAGGCAGAGGACCCAAAGGGGCCACCTGCCCTGGCCAACCTTCCCAGCAGCCAGATGGGCGGTCACGGCTGCTCACTGTCCCCTCTTCTGGGGTCACTGCCCCAGGCTTGGGTCCCCATCTCCTAATGACCTGGTACCTCCCAGTATGCCACACGGAGGCCCGATGTGTGGCAGTGTGAGGGGGATGAGGAAATGCTGCCCCGGCCATTGCCCCTCTGGGCTATCCTTGAGCCCCACGTCTCAGGCAGCATCCTGTTGGGAAGGCCTCGTCTGCTCTGAACTTACTTCAGACATCTCAGCTGTTCTGTCAGGGACTGCAGCACACATGCCTAAGGCCATGGGCAGTTCGATCACACAGGTCCATCTGGGTACCTCCACCCAGCCCCTCAGCTCCCGCTACGTCCTCTACCCAGACCTTTCCATAGAGGAGCACTGTCCAGTGTGACAGCCACTAGCCCTGGGAGGCTGCTTCCATGTACATTATTAAAATTAAATAAGGTTGAAAATTAAGTTTCTTGGCAGCACCAGCCACATTTCAAGGGCTTTATCGCCACACGTGGCTAGCAGTTAGGAGGGCCGGGCACAGAAATAGCCAGCTGCTACCAGGATGCGTCCAAAATGAGATTCAGCGTGGATCTGCACCAGGAACAGTTACTCGGGTCAGAGGACAGCCCGGCCCTGCACGCAGAGGACAGAGGACAAGACTGTGATGCTGCAGGAGCCAGTGGAGAAATGAATGCTCTGATTGTGGTGAGCTCTGAATGAAGTTCTGAAGGCAGAGGATGCTTACATCTAGATAGTGTTTTGAGTGCGTGAAGAATCTTTTTTTTTTTTAAACTGGTGTGGTCTCAAATGGATAACCGTTCGTCTGGTGTCAGATCGTCTGCAAAGAACACCTGCGAGAAAAGGCAGAGCCTAAGCAGACAGAAGTTCTCTGCAAGGAAACAAATGTCTTTCTGTCTTGGGGCTGGTCAGGCATCAAAGGGCCATTTAGATTCGGTCTCAGGATACTCAGAGCGCTTTTATATTCCCTTGCTCGACCTTAACAACACTGCTACCAGCTCACAGGAACTTGCTTCAGCCCAGAACTGGGAAGACCAGAGCCCACTCCACCACAATGAGCCTTATGGCTCATTGTCTCTAGAGAGACTACCAGGCCCTGAGTTCAAGCCCCATGCCAACAAAAAAAATTAAATATATACATATATGTGTGTATACATATGTGTGTGTGTAGATATATATATACACACATACATATATATGTATATATGTTTGTGTATATATGTATATGTGTGTTTGTATCTTTGGAAAAAAAAACAGCGTCTTAGAAGAGCCAGGACTGGAATTCCTGGGTTTTTTAGTCCAAATCACTTAAGAGATTTGGGGACCCCTCCTTGTGGCATGCCAACGTCACAAAACTGGAATCCAGAAACAACCTGCAATATGGTAGCATTCCCACCACAGAGGTTTCTAGAGGATCCTAGAGCCTCCTGCAGGTAACCAGGGCCCCTTCAGTCCCAGCCATCCATTCAATTCATTTTCTATGCTATCTAAGTCAGTATCTTCCTCCAACACGGTAACGCCCCATCAACCAAAACTTAGCCAATGTCAGTGTTAACATGAGGACGTCCAGACACAAACGCACATGGCCTTCACATCACCTGCTCGGATTATGGCAAGGTGACTAGGGCTTGATGTGATGCCATGTCTTTCCCCGCCATCACCGGGACAGTGGCTCCCCAGGGACCTTCCTTTGCCAACGTGAGTCTTTCTCTTGACGCTGCCCATATCAAGCTCTCTGCCACCAAAAATGTCCTTACCATTAACGATCAAATCACAGACTGCACACTGCACCAGGCACCCTGCCCTGACCCAACCACGTACGGCCCAGGGTGCCCAAAACCTCCACCCACTCCAGCAGATGGCGCCTGGCAAACAACAGTGCTCCCACGGCCGACTGTGCTGCCTACAACGGCCGTAACCAAGTGCCACACCGTGTACAGCTCTTGTGCTATAGCTCCGCAGACCTGAAGTCTAACACGGGCCTGTGGGGCGCTTCCTTCCAATGCCCAAGGGGGCAATGAGCTGGGTTCACGGCCTCTCATCATGTTTCCTCTCTCTGTCTCATACATACACACACACCATCACCATCACCACCATCTCACCTCCTCAGACCCCTTGCCCTCCTGTCTCCCAAAGACAACGACCCCCATGATTACTTGGGTCTGCTCACCCACTACCACATAAGGTGACATGGGCGCAGATCCTGGGACTCAGAGAGAAGCCACCACTCTGGGTACCTCATGAGTACCATTCTGGTACTGGGTCCTGCACCATCTCATCATCTCCCCAGAGAGCAGAGGTGACTGGCGGCCGTGTTATCCAGCCCTACCCACTGGGCATTTCAGCATCTGCTGGAGATGCTGGAATGGGCTAAATAAAAAGAATGGGAATTATTTTTCTAAATTATTGTAGACTATTCACCTTTTTTCTTTTTGTTTTTGTGCTGTTACTAGGCCTTGAACTCAGGGCCTGGGCGCTATTCCTGAGCTTCTTTTGCTCAAGGCTAGTGCTCTACCACTTGGATCACAGCTCTACTTTTGACTCTTGGCTGGTTAATTGGAGATAAGAGTCTCATGGACTTTCCTGCCTAGGCTGGCTTCCAACCATGATCCTTAATCTCAGCTTCCTGAATCGCCAGGATTGTACACAGGAGCCACCAGGGTCCAGTTCCCCTTTTCATGATCTCTTAATGAGCAGTAACTACAGTTGCTCCAAGTTGTGTGGACTCACTATTCCAACAGGTGTGAATGCTGTTAATGAAATGAGAGGTCAGATACAAAGCTGACAAGATATATATATATATGTCTAATTCATTAAAAAATCATTTGGATATTTCTTACTGACTGCATGACTACAGTTTGTTTGCTCATTTGTTTATTTATTTTGACACAGGGTCTTAGTAAGTAACCCAGGCTGGCCTAGAATTCATGACCTTTCTACCTCAGCCTCCCCAGTGCTGAGATTACAGATACGCACCACTATGCCCAAGTTCTGACTCACTATCTCTTATGAAAAAACACTAGGCAGGATGAAACATTGTTTTCAGGCCAAGGCAAAGAGTATCTGGGAAAGGATGGTCATTTTTGTATACTAGTGTCTTATTTGGAAATGCATCTAAATAGCTGACCGGCAGGAAAAGAGACACGTCTGCTGGTTCGCACATGCACACCTAGGTAAGAGTGTTGTCCACCTGCATCTCAGGAAAGCCACTGTGAGATCCACTATGGCGACTGTCTTGGAGGGAGTGGGCCCAGCGGGAGGCAGGTAAGACCCATGGCAGCGATAAGGATCTCCTGAGAGAAGACGAGAGGGCAGAGGGCCGGAACCGTCCTCCATGGGCCAGGCTATTTTCAATCCAAGGCTGAAGGGCCCCGCTTTGTAGGTGACTTTGGTTTGTTGCTCGGGGAAAGGCCTTTCTAACTACAGAAGGAACTCAGGCAAGAAAGAGTTTGGGTTTTTACAAGCACTACAAAAATAAAAGAAAATCAAGAAAATGCTGTCTCCAGAACAGAGTCCTGCAGCCTCACTCAAAAGCAAGACACACACACGCCACAGGTGTGTCCTTGGCACAACAGCCTCGTGTGGACGTGGGGACACTCTTACCAGAACCCGTGTGTGCCCAGAGAGAAGGCATCCACCGCAGAAACAGGGTGGCAAAACTCGCCTTCTCCTTTGCCACAGGCTCTGTGTGTTGGCACCGCTCATTCATGAGACCTTCAAGGCAGCAATGGGGACCCGGGGTCCTTCAACTCACCGTCAGAGCACAGGGCTCTGCCCTCAAACCCACTCATGTCATCACCACAAAGGCAGCTCTGTTATAAAAACAAACCTGGCTCTCTGCAATATTTCTCTCCACCTCCTCCTCTTCCTCCTCCTCTTTCTCTTCCTCCTTCTCTTCTTCCTCCTCCTCCTCTTCCTTCACTCCCTCCCCTTCTCCTCTCTCTCCCCATGCTATGCCATTCATCATGCACATGGTATGGGAAGAAGGCCTTTTACCACATCAGGCCCCGGACCTTGGACTCTCCAGCCTCCACACCCAAAAGCCAAGAAAACTCCTTCTTGTTAATAAACAATCCTGTCATAGAGTATTCTGTTATGATCTGTTATAATTTGAGATAACCTCTCAAATATTTTTATACCAGCACAAAATTCACATAGGCAAATTTCTGAGTTCCTAGGGGTTTTGGTGTGTGTGTGTGTGTGTGTGTGTGTGTGTGTGTGTGTGTGCGTGCGTGCGTGCGTGCGTGCGTGCGTGCGTGTGTGTGTGTGTGTGTGTGTGTGTGTGTGTGTGTGTGTTTTGGTTTGGTTTCATTTGTTTTGCTTTGTATTTGCTAGTACTGGGACTTGAAGTCAGGGGCTCATGTTCTCGGTCTGTTTTATCACAACTGGCTGTCTGTCTACCACTCCAGTCATGCATCCAGTTCCAGCTTTTCTTTCCCACTTCCTTGGAGGTTAAGGCTGCTTTCAAGCCGTAATCCTCAGATCTCAGCCCCCTGAGTAGGTAAAAATTATAGGCATGAGCCACCGGCTCCCAACTTAAGTCCCTGACTTAGCTTTTGTCAAATAATGGAACTCAAGCCTTAGAAACATGGCAAGACACAGACTTGGAACCTTGGAAAAGTCATGTGCTATGA
The DNA here is from genome assembly GCF_019054845.1 of Dipodomys spectabilis. Taxonomy (NCBI): domain Eukaryota; kingdom Metazoa; phylum Chordata; class Mammalia; order Rodentia; family Heteromyidae; genus Dipodomys; species Dipodomys spectabilis. The sequence continues at coordinate 27,751,084 of NW_024870773.1, forward strand.
CATGGACACCCTGGGCTGGCTTTTGTCTTGAAAGTTGTGGGAAAGTATTTATTCCAGAGCCCATCCAGCTTCCAGCAAGGATGTCCCAAATCATGAGAAAGAGTAAGATGGAAGTCACACCAAACTAGGTGTAGATTTTCTCAAATGTGCATGAAGGCTCATTTTCAAAACATACCCAAGCCCACTATAACGCAGGGAGACAAACCCAGGCATGGAAGGCCATCTCTAACAGAATCGCATGGACAGAGAGCTCCAGCAGGTTTGGCCTCTCTGTGCCTGGTTTCTAACAAGAGACACAAACAGCATTTTCTGTGTATTGACATCTCTGTGGGCTGAATTTTTTTTTACATGTGCTGGGTGCATCTGGTATTAGGAATAAATCTACCTCCACAAATGGTACTTGAAGAATGAATCATTACTCGTTATACTTCTCACATTCTGTATCTCCATTTCAATAAAAACATTTACATTTTTTATCTTGACTTTGCTAGACTATAAAATCAGATGATTCATCACTGAGATGCACCCAGGTTAGGGAGAAGGGAGAGGTACAAGGGGTAGGAGAGGAAAAAAAAGGAAGAAAAAGAAAAGGTGGAGGAGAGGAAGAAAAAAGATGAGGAGGAAGGGAGGAGGAAGAAGAAGACAACAAGGAGGAAAAGTAAAAAGAAGCGGAGGAGAAAGAGGGAGTGAGAGAGGAGGAAGACGAAGAGGAGGAGGGAAAGAAGAGGAGGAGGAAGAGAGGGAAAGAAGAGAAAAAGAGGGAAAGAAGAGGAGGAGAAAGAAGGGGATGAAGAAGAGGAAGGGGGAGAAAGGAAGAAGTGGAGGAGGTGGAGAGGGGGTAGTGGAGGAGGAAGAGGAGGAGGAGGAGAAATAAGAGGAGGAAAAAGAGGAGGAGGAGGAGGACAAGGAGGAGGAGGAGGACGAGGAGGAGGAGGAGGAGGAGGAGGAGGAGGAGGAAGGGAAGGGGGAGGGGGAGGAAGAGAGGGAGGAGGGGGAAGAGGGGGGAGGAGGAGAGGGAGAAGGAGGAGGAGGAGGAGGAGGAGGAGGAGGAGGAGGAGGAGGAGGAGGAGGAGGAGGAGGAGGAGGAGGAGGAGGAGGAGGAGGAGACCTGCTCATGTTTTCCACCTACAATTGAACCTAGAAACAAAACAAATGAAGTCTGACTGGTGGGGACACCCATCTTTTGGCCTAAAGCACCCCCTTCTGGAAGGAAGCCAGCTTTCACCTGGAAGATTCCTCGTGCTCACCCTTGAGACAAGGATGGTTTCCTCAAAGTCAGGACCTTGAAAATATTCACTGAAAGCAAAGCCTGCTTTCACGCCAGCCCCCAGGCTCAGAGCTGAAGGCTCACATGCCACACAGGCAAGGTGTGCCCCTCCGAGGAGACAACCAACTTGTCTGCTGCTATCAGCGCCCTCTAACTAGAGAACGCGACTTGTACTGCTGTAGGCCAGCATGGCTCCAGCTCCGATAGAGGATACACTCCACCCGCCGCATGGCCTGTGCCCTTCCCGCGTCTCCGGCCATCACAACGCGAAAACTGCAGCATGGTGCCCTAGGCATGCTGGTCAGAGCCCAGAGCCTACAGAAGAGCCACTGTGGAATTCCTGTGTCGGACCCCCAATGCCCAGCACCTCGGAATGTGACTGTATTTAAAGCCAGGGTAGTAGAGAAATAAGTTAAAATGAAGTTACTAACGTACATAGTCCCCAGCCCAGTCTAATAACTATCCTTCTAAGGAGAGAGAGATTAGAACACAAACCCACAGACAGATGACTCCCCCCCCATACCGCAAAGCCAGGGAAAAGGGCCCCCAAAAGGAAGCATCATTGGTGGTTCAACTACCAAGCATCCCAGCTTGATCCACCAAACCCAGACCTACCAAGCTTGCCCTCAGTTTCCCTGCCTACAGATCCAAGTAAAATCAAGAAGTGGTATGTATGATGGTTTGGATATGAAATGTCCTCCAAACAGCTCATGGGTTGAAGGCTCAGCTGATGGATCTAATCCTTAAGAGTCAACAAGGGCTTTTGCCTAATCAATAATCACCTGGTGGGTTTATAATCTGGTGGCATCATGGGGACACATAGAAACTATGAGGCAGATCCCTGGGAAGTGCCCTGGAAGTATATTTTTTTGCCCTTGGCTTCTTCCTCCTGGTCTTTGTCAGCTTCCTGTCCACCATGAGGTGAGTAGCTCTCCTCTACCTTCCCTTCCACTATGATGTTTCTGCCTTGCCATAAGCCCAATGGAGCCAGCCAACTGTGGGCTAAAACCTCTGAAACTATCAATCAAAGTAAATCACACACACACACACAAAAAAAAAAAAAAAAAAAACCATGAGGTGAGCAGCTCTCCTCCACCTTCCCTTCCACCATGATGTTTGTGCCTTGCCATAAGCCCAATGGAGCCAGCCAACTGTGGGCCAAAACCTCTGAAACTATCAAAGTAAATCACACAGACACAGGCGCACACACACACACACACACACACACACACACATTTCCCTCCTTTTGGCAGTCCTGGAGTTTGAATCAGAGCCTTGTGCATGATGGTGGGTGCTCTATCATTTGAGCTATGCCCCCAATTCCTTTTGCTTCAGTTATACTTTTTTTCCAAATAGGATCTTGTGTTGGTGCCCAGATGGGCCTCAACCTCTGCCTTCCTATTTACACTTGCCATTTGGCTAGGTGCATGCCATCACACCAGCCTTTTAACCAATTTGAGGTGAGGTCTCAGAAACTTTTTGCCCAGGTGGGCCTCAACCTGCAATCTTCCCAACCTCCACCACCCAAATAGCTGGGATTACAGGCATGAACCAGTGCACCTGGGAGTCTTCCCTCCTATATTGTTTATCTGATACGTTATTACAGCAATGAAAAACTAACCAACATTTATTTTAATGAGAGAGCATTTCACCCCAAAGAGTTCCTAGTTCTTGTATCAGGAAAAACAATTGAATGGAACACATACACGTGTGCTAATGAAGTATTCCAAGATCAAGCTGTTCCATATATCCTGTGGCCTCATCTACTGCTCTCTTAAGATTTCTTATTTCCCTTCAAACATCCACGAATGGCAGAAAGAAGACCCACACTTACTGTGCAGGTTAAGAATGCTCATTTCATATCAGTGGGAGAGAACTCAAAAAGGTGATTGAAGTAACTTCTCCAACAGCAGCACCAAGAGTAAAACCCAAGGCTTCTGAGTCCAGATCGTATGTTCATCCCTCATACCACCATTTCCTCCCTACAACTGAGGGGAGCATATTTTCTTGGGGGAAGAAGGAGAGCCCATAAACACTATCTGAATACCACCCTTAAGTCAATAGCAATCATCTGTTCTCTTCTGTGTGAGCCTGCACAGACACATTATAAACCTCCAAGCTTCAAAGTTCATAAACCACACTCAAAGCAAACATAAATGGCACCATTACCCTTGTGTAGTTTAAGCTGAAAGGTAGCTTGATGAAATAACAGACTTTTAGACTCTGAAGCAAAGCAATGTGAAGCCTGTGCTTTCCCATCATCCTCAGCGCTGATGCTGAGGTCATTCTGCTCTCTGAGATCATGGACCATGAGCGGCCCAGCCTTGCCCCTTCAGGAAATTCCATTTGGTGCTTCCCACAAGGTCCCCCAGGGGCTGGGGGGTTGATGGTGAAATCAGCAGATAAGCCCCACATCAGCTTTTAATTTAATTTTCCCTCGAGAGAGAGAACTTATGAGGAACTAGCACAAAACTGATCAAAAATGAAACATTATTCCCTAGGCTGGAAAACAGGGGGACAGTGCAGATACCTAGCAACTGCAAGGTTGTAGTAAGAGCTGAGGAACACTGGAGGAAGGATTGGGAGAGGGGTGGTAGAAGCTAAGCTTCGGGGACTCAGAGTAGCCAGGAGGGGAGCAGGGAGCATGAACCACCTTCACGTGTCCACGTGCCACCAGCTGCGCTTGCTCTGCTCATGACCCGAAGCAGTAACGAGCTAGACTTGGTGAAGCTCCGCACCCCTGCTCACACGCATCCCCATCTGAAACGCTGGGCTTTCTCACAGCGCCAGTGAACTTGTCCGCACTCTCCCCGCACCTCGCGCTCCTACCACGCACAGCTTCTTGCTTACGGAGCCTGAATGTTTTTTTTCCTAAGTGCTTTAGAACATCTGAGGGAACATCAGAAGCCTGAGAAAGAAAGGAAGCATGATGGAAAGCTGAGAAGTCAGCTTTAAAGGATGGCATTTGGGGGGGAATCTGGGGAGATCCCACGGGGCAAGCGAGGGAAGGCAGAGAGACGGCGTGGGACTGGCATGGTGGACTCTCCCAGGGGGAGATGATGAGGGGGGCTGGAGGCCCCAACTCAGGAGGCATTCGCATCCAGGCAGCGAAGCCAAAAGAGGTGAACAGAGAAATGATCCTTGTTTAGAACCATGCTGTCCAACAGGGCCCCTAGTGGCTGCTGAGCACCACCTCCCATTCAGAGGACCATGGAGCTCCCACATAGAGTCCAGGTCCTATGCCCTCCAGAAACATCCACAGGGAACGCAGTGAGGAGCTTATGGGAATCTTCCAGAGAATTCAGCATGGACCCCGAAAGAGGCAGGAGGTAAACACACCATCACAGTTACTAGAAACGTAGGGCAGGGAAGCGGAGAAGCAGAGTGCGCTGCTGCTCAGGACAGAAAAGACCTGTGTTTGTCGCGTGCTGCTGGGGTGGTTCATCTTGAGTGTCAACTTGATCAGCTTGAAAAGCACCTTGGTGACTGGCGCAGGCACACTTTGGGCAGGTCCAAGAGGCCGTTTCCACAGGAGACGCACTAGGTTATGTGGCAAGGGCAAGACCCACCTTGCACGTGGGTGGCACCGTGCCACAGGCTGCGGACCCAGATGGAAACAGTAAGAAAGGGGGCTGGTGTTGGGGGCATCGGCACGCCCGCAATCCTAGCTACTCAGGAGGCTGAGCTCTCCCCCGGAGATTCAAAGCCAGCTCCAGGCAGTGAGACTGATCTCCCATTACCTACCCAAAAAGCCAGAAACAGCGCTAGAAACAGCGCTATGGCTCAAAGTGGTCAAGTGCTAAGCAGTCTTGAACGCTCAGGGACAGCGTGCAGGCCCTGAGTTCAAGCCCCAGAACCAACAGAAGGAAAAAAAGGGGGGGAAAGAGGAGGAAATGTCCCAGGCTCTCCTTCTCCCCCCTTCCCTGCCCCTTTTTCTTCTTCATCTTCTCCTCCTCTCCTTCGTCCTCGTCCTCCTCCTCCTCTCCTTCGTCCTCTCTTACCTCTCCTGTCTCTCCCCCTCTCTCTCCTTCCTGTTCACCACGGCCTCCCTACCATGATGGACTAAAAACCTCTGAAATCACGATCAGAATAAATCCTTTCTCCCTGAGGGTGTTACATCAAGTACATTGTCCCGGCCGTGAGAAAGTTAGCTAACACCGTGGCACACAGATCCCCCTGGAGTCAGCCAGACCAAGATGTAACTGCCTCCCCAACTCCCATCCTCGCCCCCCCCCACTGAGCCGTCTGCGAACCCCTCACACAGACACAAATGCTGGTGATGGAGGGCTGTAGAAGGAGAGATGTCCTCTTTTGGGTCAAGGAAGGAGCTTGGCCCCTCCACATCTCTGCTTTTGTGTTAAATCCTGGACAAGATTATTGGGCAGAAGTCCACATGCACCAGTGCTAGCCAGGGCAGCACTAAGCACACAAGATTGTAGTACAGGGGGACTTTGTAGCTGTGATCAGTTTCCCAACCGCCACAGAACACAGAGGCGTTGGGACACTTCGTGGTTGTGAGGAACGAAAGAGCCATAAACAAAGGATGCACCAAGCTGTCATGGAGCATTTCAGCTGCTCTTCCTCCTACTCTCCAGCCCCCAAATAAATGAATTGTGAAAATGGCAACTGACAGCTATCTGTAATGTCTCAAGGGTGACTCACAGAGAAACACCAGACCCTTCCATCATGTCATGCAGGCTGCAGGGTGAGATATGATTCTGAAAGGGCTGCGGGTCATTATAAACACAAAATAGAAAGCATGCAAGTGGCCAGGCACTGGGGCTCCCTCCTCTAATCCTAACTACTCTGCAGGCTGAGATCTGAAGCTCAGAAGCCAGCCTGGGCAGGAAAGTGTGTGACGCCCTGATCTCCAATTAACCAGCCAAAAGCCAGACATATAGATGTGGCTTAAGTGGTAGAGCACCTGCTTGCAGCTGATAAAGCCAGCTGCAAGGCCCTAGTTCAAGCCCCAGTACTGGCACACATGTGCACACGCACACATGTACGCATGTGCGTGCCCGCGCGCATGCATGTGCGCACACACACACACACACACACACACGCACACACACACACAAAGTTTTCAAGTGCCTGCAGAAGGCAAGTCATCTGTCAACTTAGTAGAAACACCCAAGTCTTTATCTCATAAAAAGCTGGCTTCACTCAGGCTTTTGTCATCTCTCCGCTAGCAAGGAGCTAGAGGAATTCATGCCACCCAGCACTGCAGGTGAGCAGGAAAATGTGCGTATTTCACATGGAAATTGCATAACGTTGGAACTTCCTCTATTAAACTCTCACATGAGGAACCTTACCAATAACAGGGTCCAATTTTAATACGCTTTTCATACAGGAGAGACTCGGAGAGAGTCGCAAGCCCTCGGCCCACACACATCTGCTCCCTGGAGGCCCTGGCAGATTAGCCTTCTAGAACTGAGATCTTGGAAACCCTGCAGGATTGCCCGAGGGGCAACTAGCTGCAAGAAGCAGCTCTCTCTCTCTCTCTCTCTCTCTCTAACATGGCGCCTGTTTCTTAAGGAGAAGAACAGACTACGGGGCTGTTTGAGCCCACTAAGATAACCAGGACAGTGCACAAAAGCTGCACCAGGAAATTCTCTGACAAGAACAACGCTCACCCTTCATTTCTAGAATGTGAGAAATAGTGTTTCCCTCCGGGCTGGCTCTCCACAGGGCCCTGAGGAGTTCAGGGAACAGCTATCTAACAGGCTCAGACAGCAGGTTTTAGTCCTGGTCTGAAATGGCTGTGGGGCTTAAAGTCCCTTCACCCCATTTGTGATAGGGCAGTCATGGTGTGGGGGAGCCATGGTATGCACCTTCCATGGTGATGGGGTTTGGAGGAGGGTCCCCAAAACCCACGTGCAGAGGGAGGGATTCACCAGGGTGCAGAGATCACAGGTAAAGGTGGACATCTGCTAGAACACCCATGATGCCAACCGGCGAGGATTTCTATACTGAAAGAGGGGTCCAAAAGCCCTGCCACTGTTTGTCAAATGAAGCACGTGTCTCCAACGCACCGTGCGCTTACAATGAGCGTCTGGGAGGGTGGCAACCCAGTTAACACGGTGTTCTCGCCCCCTGTGCTTGCTGCCCACTGGTGCATTGATGGAAAAAGAAACAAAAAACTCTGAGACTCCTGGCTCCCCCGTGCCACTCATCTCTCCTTCTCTCTGCCTGTCTACTGATGTCCACGAAGCCCACTGGGCACCAACCGACCTCAAGAGCTTCACAACTTCCCAACACAGTCCACACTGCTGTTAAGGAGCCAGATCTAAGGGACACATCTCCCATTGCTTCCCACACACTGGAGAGGGGGTTACTAACCAACGGCGAGCAGAGCCAGCTGACAAGCCAGAATGCAAGAGGAAAACATGAAGTAAGGCGAGACAAACACATGTCAAGCCATCTCCCAGCGCCTAAATGGACAAGGAGATAAGAGAAACATACCAGGAGTTTGTTATAATGTGATGAGCAGCAGCAAAGGATGAACGTTTAGGATGTGGAAAATAAAGACCACTATTTTTATTTCCAATATCAAGGTTCTTTTAAAAAAAATCTTCAAGTATTGATTGCTTAAAAAAAAAAAACTTGCCGGGCGCTGGTGGCTCACGCCTGTAATCCTAGCTACTCAGGAGGCTGAGATCTGAGGATCGCGGTTCAAAGCCAGCCCGGGCAGGAGAGACCGTGAGACTCCTATCTCCAATAAACTACCAGAAAACCGGAAGTGGCGCTGTAGCTCAAGTGGTAGAGCGCCCGCCTTGAGCTGAAGAGCTGAGGGACAGCGCCCAGGCCCAGAGTTCAAGCCCCACGACCGACAAAAAAAAAAAAAAACTTAAACACAATGGTCAGAGAATAATTAGTGTTACAGCCAAGAAAAAAATGAAGTAGAACATATTCCTTGAGAAATGGAATCCTAAAAATAAGCCAGAGTTGCTGGACACTGGTGGCTCACTCCTGAAATCCTAGCTACTCAGGAGGCTGAGATCTGAGGGTCATGGTTCGAAGCCAGCCCAGGCAGGAAAGTCTGTGGGACTCATCTCCAATAAACCAAAATCATCCAGAAATAGAGCTTTGGCTCAAATGGTAGAGCACCAGCCTTGAGCCAAAAGAGCTAGGAGACAGTGCCAAGGCCCTGAGTTCAAGCCTCAGGACTAGCACAGAACAAAAAAAGCCAAGTAAAAACCACTTTGGAAATAAAATGACACTTTGGAAAAATGCCTGGTACTACGTGGAAAATTTTTTAATGTCCTTTATCAAAATCATAAAAAGGATGTTCACTGCTGATAAGCCAGTACATCAGTTAGACTTGAAAAAAATATGGTGGGGGTTGGGGAGGAGAATGCTACACATTACTGATGAAAGAGAATTATCAAACATTCTCCTTGGGCACTATTCTCTCTTAAGTTAAATGTTATGTAAACATTCCTGATTTTCGTGGCTACTTTGAGTCAATCTGGATGACAGGCATTAATAATTAAGTCAGTGCAAAAGTTCTCCCCGTACCCGTTGTACAAGCTATAAATGTCCAACTTGCTGTGCCTATTTTGAAATAAATTATACTAGATACAAATAATACCAAAATTCATTACATTCCCTGAAGAAGTCCACGTATATCAGAATACACACTTTTAAATTATCCTTTTAAAATCATGCCCTTTAACTTCCGACGTGAAACCCCACAGTAGTTTGTTTCGGTATTGTTCATCTTATCGTTACAAATGCAGCCAGATAATCAATAAATGGCTTGCAACCCAGATAAGCTACGATTTATGACATAGATTTTTCTGGGACCTCGGATCCAGCGCATGACAGGAAAACCTAGAACAATCCAGGAAGAATAGATTTCAATTCCGTGCTTTAAAATAACTACAGATCAGCCAGATCTGTCTGTGGCTCACGCCTGTCATCCCAGCGACTCAGGAGGCTGAGATCTGAGGACCGCAGTTTGAAGCCAGCTGGGGCAGGAAAATGCATTAAGACTCTTAGCTCCAATTAACCACCAAAAAGCCAGAAGTGGAGCTGTGGTAGATTACCAGCCTTGAGCACAAAAGCTCAGAAACAGTGCACAGACCCTAAGTTCAAGTCCCAGAAACAACAACATCGACAAGGATGATGAGAGGGGGCGGGGGAGGAGACAGGCAAGGCAGGTGAGACTGAATCAACTCATGGAAGGTTCCTTTTCATCTCTCCAGGAAGAGAGCCATCCAACCATGAAAAGATGGAATTGTAGACTAAGACAAAGACTCTATTTGCATCTGTGAACACACCGGAAGGGACAGGGGGACCACCAACACACGCTTTCCTATCATGGTGAACATGACAAGAGCATAGATGTAACCTGGCCATTTCCTCTGCTCTTGAGTCATGCTGAAATCTCGTGACCCATCAAGCCAGTATTTGTGCTAAAGCATCCGTTGAGTCTGGTGATGAGTGCATCTGGGACAAGACAGTGGAACGCTCCGTGCCTGCTGTCTACAGGTAGCCCAGCCTCCAAGTGCCAGCATTACCTCCCAGCATGCCATCGATTACTACATCCGCAGTGGCCCACAATGCACTGGTGAGGTTGGAGCCCAGGCAAGAGCTTGTCTCTATAGGTCTCTTAGTCTCTATGGTCTCCCTGTGCAAACTTGCTTTTGAAAGGGAGGAAAGGAGTCTAGGGGTATAGCCTAGGATAGAGTTTGGCTGCTTACTGTGTGCTAAAGTCACCACCTGAGGGGCTGGGAAGGTGGCTCAGTGGTAGAGCACTTGCCTTGCATGCCTGAGGCCCTGGGTTCGATTCCTCAGCACCACATAAGCAAAAAGAAAAAAGCCGGTAGTGGCGCTGTGGCTCAAGTGGTAGAGTGCTAGCCTTGAGCTGAAGAGCTGAGGGACAGCGCCCAGGCCCAGAGTTCAGGCCCCACGACCGGACCAAAAATAAAAAAATAAAAATAAAATAAAATAAAATAAAGTCACCACCTGGTTCCCACACACACACCCAAATATGCTTTGTCTCAAAAATGCCTTCTAGGCAAATGGCCCTAGAAAGAAAGCCGCCAACTGGCAGGACCAGAAAGCAAAGAGGTGCAAAAACAGGTCAAGTTCTTCACTAACAATGCCAGAGCTTTGGCTAAATGAAGGCATGAGATGCTGACTTCCTTTGGTGGGCTAGTTGTACTGACTCATAAATAGTAGGCATGACCAATTATACCCCAAGTGCCAAGCAGCAGCCTGCAATGGATAGCCAGTGTCCTAGGCAAGGGCAAATGATCTGAAATTAACATGAATGTTAGCAGTTAAAAAGAAAGGATAAAAAGAAAGCCCAGCTAGAGAGAATTACAGAACAGGAAGGAATGAACGCAGCACAGAATGTGAGCGGGGCACAGTGCAGTCAGGAAGAGGCCCCCTTCCCCAGAGCAAGTCATCGAAGGCATGCGGAGGCACGGGGACCCGGCGTACTACTCACTCCCGATGGAGATGTGGGTTTGCTGCGATTCTTACTGAAACTCCAGTGAGCTCTGCTCTGTAGATATAGACCATAATATTCTAAAATGTATGTAGAAAGAGAGAAAAGCGAGGACGGCAAAGCAGTTCTAAAAGGAGAGGACTGGGGTAGAAAGCAACTCTTCCCTAGAGTTTAAGACCAGGTAGCTGAGGAATCAAGACCCGATGTGCCAGTGGCAGACAGAGGTGCACTGAATTCAATGTAACAGAACCAGAAAATAGCCTTGTGCAGACCGGACAAGCAACAAGCAACAGTTCAAGCAACAAGCAACAGTTCACGAAGGTCGAGGGCAATTTGATAAAAGAAGGGCAGTCTTCCCAACAAATGCATATGAAGCAACTGCCTATCAACAGGCAAGAAATACATTGTTTCACCTGTTCCACACCTGATGTAAAAATCATCCCAGAACAGATCATAGGCTTAAACGTCAAACACAAAACTATAAAACCTTCAGAGGAAACATCCAGGGCCACCGGCTTGGCGAAGCTTACCACACCAGAGACCAAACATACAACCAACAAGAGAAAAATGACAGCACACTGTACTCTCACCAAAATTTAAAACATGAGTTTTGCAAAAGATCCTATTAGGAGAAAAAGGAAGATGAGCTATACCAAGGGGGAAAATGTATTTGCGATCCGTATACCTGATAAAGATCTAGCATTAGGGATGGGTGAAAAACTCTCAAAAATCAACAGGGAGAGGAGAAGAAAAAGAAAAAAGAGAGGAAGGAAGGAAAGAAGAGAAAAAGGGAGGGAAGGAAATAAGAAAGGATATGAAAAAAGGAAGGAAGGAAGGGAGGGAAGGGAGAAGGGAGGGCATCAGGTACAGAGAGACAATACTTCGATGATACTAACTATAATGATGCATGAATTTGGGCATAATAATTTTTGGGTTTTTTTGTTGGTTGTGGGGCTGAACTCTGGGCCTGGGTGCTGTCCCTCAGCTCTTTGGCCCAAGACAAGCACTCTACCACCTGAGCCATAGCACCACTTCCAGCTTTTTTCTGTTTATGTGGTGCTGAGGAATGGAACCCAGGGCCTCATGCAAGCAAGGCAAGCACTCTACCACTGAGCCACCTTCCCAGGCCCTGGGCATAGTATTTCTATAGTTATAAATACAAGACCTTTTGATCAGCCAGCATTTGATCATCCTCATTCATTTTCCCTCGGATAACATGGAAAAATAGGGATAATTATAGAGACAGGAGAGGCCGAACTGACGCAGACACCACTGTCCGTGTTGGAATCTGACAGCGCAACTCTCAGCTGTTGAGAAGTCTCCTCAGTAAGTGACGATCTGGAAATGGTCGCCAACAAATCAAAAAGGAGGCAGACTCAGGGGTAAACCCACAGCACCTCAGAACACATGAGCGGGAGGACGCAGGGACTGCATTTCCACGGGGTGACACGGCACTCCGGAGCCAGGTCCTCGGTCACACACAGGAAGCAGCAACGTCCACGGCCTGACACGGCCACGAAACCGTGCTCCACACCCAACAGGAAGTGAGCACCCGGCTCCTGCCTCGGGAACACCTGGAGGCAATGAATTAGCCCCCGAATAAAAAGCCTTCACCCCAAAAATTCACAGCAGTTTTTCTATTCCGCCCCGTGGGAAGGAAAAAATAAAGCTGTTATGGCCTCAGTATTTCAAGTCAGACAGAAAAGGATCTTATCAAAATATCAAAACCACTTCAGCAAGAACCTTTCCCTGCCCATTAAAAAAAAAGGACTGAATTTAGCCTAAAAATAGATTCTATTTCCCCACAATCTCGGGGGCCCTGCGTCACTAAACTGCAGAGTTCCTGACTCCTGATGGCATGGCCAGGCAGCCAGCAAGGAAGGCGTGATCCACCTTCTCCCTTACGTGAAGATTAATCTTCCAGATTCTGTTTTGGTCGCATTTTCACTCATTATTGATGCTCAAGTGCAATGCCGCTGATGCGTGGATGCTGTGGCACCGTGCAGCAGGTCACCGCGGGATCTCCGGGGAGGCATGATCTCTGGTTGCCCATCAGCCTGGCAACAGAGCCCCGGGCCCTCCTGCCCACCCCGCCCCACAGTGTGGCAGCATGAAGCTGGTGTGAGAAGAAAAATCACAGATACTATTACCCACTCACAAGCAAAGCCCTGTTCCAGTTCTCTCCTGAATAATAGTTTTATTTGTTGTGACCTTTGCCATATTTCTTACTCTGTTCACCACGTGACATCCTCGTGGGATATTTAGTTGTGTAGGAAAATGTCCTGGACAGGCCTTAACCCAGAAAATCTCCTACAAGGCGCGGACGCTGAAGTTCATTACAATCACAATGCCAGGTGGCTTCTCTCACCTTCTATGTGGTGCCCCGGCCACAGCTCCTGCTCACCTTCCTTCTAGAGCATCGCAGCCACACCAAAAGATGGCAGGGTCTCAGTGGTGGGCAGGAAAAGGCTACTGAACCAATCCTCCCCCCCCCCTCTACCATCTTCCCGTTGGTCAGTAGTCGTGTGTGCTTAGAAAGACTGAGTCTAGGCCCATTCTTATTAAGGAAATGCAGAACCTTTGATCTTCACACTTTGAGGGTCTCTGGGTGCCTAGCAAGGTGCTGGCCACTCTTGATATGCCGGGCAACAAGCACCACACCCGGTTCGTTGCCAGTCGAAGGAAGCTCTAAAAAAAGTTACAGGACATCGCCAGGGATCATGCGCCAGTAGCTCACGCCTATAATCCTAGCAACTCAGAAGGCTGAGCTCAGAGGGTCATAGTTCAAAGGCAACCCAGGCAGACAAATCCACAAGACCCTTACCTTCAATTAACCAACAAAAAGCTAGAAGTGGAGATGTGGCTCTTGTGGTAGAGCGCCAGTTGTGAGCACTTTCTTGCCAAGCGAGAAGCCCCAGGTTCATGGAGGAAATAAAAGTCACAGGATGTAGAACTCTGACATTTGTGTACACATATCTATGTAAATATCGTGTGTGCAAGAGAAGGTAGGATGTGCTCCATCCGACAGGGGTGAACAGCAACATTCAAGTCCCAATCTGTGTTTGATCCATGGGTACGTGTGGTTTGGCTACTTTTGCACAAGTCCTCTAAAAAGTATTCCCTCTAAGGAAGATTCCTTCGATGCAAGTTCAGTGGGTGCTAGTTGAGTACACTGAGGACACTGAGACCACGTGCTTTACCTTTAGGTGCAGACACCCGTGGAGGGAGAGCTTTCACTTCTAAATTGCTGACATTAAGTACAAAATGCTCCAGAATCAGCACCCTCAAATGCTAGATGCCTTCACTGTTTCTATTTAGTTTTCACAACAATGCATCATAAGCCATAAATCGTAAATGCAATCTAGTGCCAATTACACACAAATGGTGAGGAGCTGTCTCTGAAAACATAATTGCTTAATTTTCTAAAAAATCCCCGACATTTGGTTAGCCAGCTAAACCATTTACCACAGAAGGAAAGCCAGGTCTAGTTGCCATTCACAAGATTATTTTGCTACCTATGAATTCCAGCATTTTTCCCCCAACCTAAGCCATCTGAAAATCAAACTGGTATATTTCTAAGATAACTGTACCCCCAAAATGTACTTATAGCCACCTATATGAGCCCTACATTCTTTTAGAGTCAGTAACTGCATTGTGTGTGTGCGTGTGTGTGCGCGCGCACACTTGAGCCAGACCTCTTCCACTTCTAGCTTTTCTTTAACCTTTTGGCAGTTGCCCTTCATGCCTACAGTAGCTTCAAACCAGAATCCTCCGATCTCAGGCTCCAGAGAAGCAAGGATTACAGGAGGAAGCCACCAATGCCCAGCAATAGCTGTGTTGTTTTGTTTTTCTAATCCCTTGCACAAGGGACTTTTTCCACTCATCCTAAATGAAGGAAACCTAGCTGGCTTATTTAACCAGCGACAACACCCTGCAGCCTGCAAACAAAACACACCCAGCTTAGAACCCACAACGCTTCACAGAGCTCCGATTTTAATGGCTTACCAAAAGGTACCCAGCAGAAAACGAAAACATGCAAAGCTACACCAGGGTCAAATGAAAATGCATATGTTCTCAAATTAGGAGAAGCAACTGGTTACCTGCAGGAAGGATTGTGTGTGCCTAGAAATGGTGGCATGGGGGGGGGGGGGAGGGGCGGGGCCTACCCTGTCTCCTCCCAACGCCTTAATCCTTCGGCCTCCCCTACACCCTGAGATTCTGGGCTCTCTCCTGAGAAGGAGAGACGATCACTACTAACGCTTGCTATGGTTTGGGTCTTCAGTCTGCCCCCAAGGACCCGAATGTTACCATCTGGTCCCCAGGGTAGGGCTGCTGGGAGGTGGGTGGAGCCCGTGGGGTTTCATGGCCGTGGGAGCTGGGCTCCTGAAGGGAATCCGGGAACCATTCCTATCGTGAGGCTGCTGTCTGGAAAGGACAAACCTCTAAGCCAAAACGAACCTTCTCCCTTTATAAATGCATCGTCTCAGAAATGTGTTACAGGAACGGAAAGCTGACGCACGCACACCACGTCCTCCTCCTCTCCTTTCCACTTCCCAGAGCCCATGTGAAGGCAGCCTCTCCCCCCACCCCCCTCCCCCCTTCCCCCTCCCCCTCCCCCTCCTGCACCTGCATCTGCCCATCCTTTTCTTTTCCTTCCATCCCCACATTCCCCCCAGAACACCAGCGGGGCGGCCTCTGTGGACCCACCCTCTGCCACCCCTCCTCCCTGAACCCCCAGTCAGGGCTGCAGCCACACAGCACCTCCTTCCTGGACCAATTCAACAACAGAACGTATGGGCCCAGGGTCTAGAGGTTGAGCATGGACGGAGGGCGCCATGCTGAGGGAGGAGGGGCATCCAGGGCCCGCTCCAGACCTCCCCCCACCCCATTCCGGCTTTGCTTAGCTTGTAGCTGTTCACAGATGTCCCGCCCCATTCCCTACCCCCACCCCCACCATGCACCTGTGCCCCAAGGCCCAGCCCATGGCCACGCTGGAGGAGACCCCACCGGCACAACCCCCCCCCCCCCTCCAGTACCTCCCTCCCCTCCCGGAAGACTTCCTGAATAATATGGCTGCCATCTAAGGTGCTGGGGTCAGGGTGCCAGCACCTTGCCAGAGGGAGGCAGCTCTGTTCCAGGGCAAATGGGAACCCCTGAGCTCAGGGTCCCCACTCCCACCCACTACTGCCTCCCCATTATCCCACGCCAACCCCACACCCACTGCCTCCTAAGTCTACTCCCTCTCCCTCTCCCTCTCTCCCCAACCCCATTTATCTTATAAATCGCTGCCACATTAATTTTCATCACAGACAGGTCTGACCCATTTCCCTGCTGTGAGGGGAAAGAAAAGAAGGGGGAGGGAACCCGGTGGCAAGGATGGGCATCTAGTGACCAGCCACGGTGGGGACCCCAGCAGACCCCCCCCATGCCCAGGGGGAGGGCACAGCAGCCCAGAACCCATGGTCCTCCGGACAGAGAGCAAGGAAGGAGGCCAGGAGCACCCTGGGGAGAGGAGCCAAAAAAGAGCGTGTGTGCCCCCCCCCCCCTTGGCTCCCCGTTTTCTCCACACCCACCACCGCCCACACTCATCTGCACCTCGTGGCAACATTTAGAAAGGTGAATCTGTGACCTCAACATTCGTGGCCAAGATCTTCCTTCCTTAGACAAACAGTGCAGCAGGTTCGAAGGCCCGCACAAGCACGTGCACCCTAGGGAACGCCAGGACCAAGCTCATCCAGAGCAGACTGGCCCGAGACCCGCCCTGCATCCTGCTAGATGCAATCAGAGCTGTCTGTGATGAGGAGGTGAAGGTTCCAGAAGCGACTACACCTCAGCAAGAGGTGGAAAGCAGCTCAAATGCACATCAAAGGCAGATGACAGGATCCCCTAAAGAATGAGTTGGGCAGGCAGGCCAGCCTCAGCTCAACTTTTCCTGACAGGGGGAAAAGGGGACGGGAAGTAGAGGAGGAAGGAGGGGGTTTGAGTCATGGTTCAGTTGGTAGAGAGCTCGCCCATGATTGATAGCGTCTGGTACTGAGTTCAAGTCCCAGTCTCAAACCAAAAATAAATAAATAAATAAAATAAAAGGAGAGAGAGAAAAAAAGGAGAGAAAGAGGGAGGGGAGAGGAAGGGAGGGAAGAGAGGAGGAAGGGAGGAAAAGGCTCTGGCATGTGAAAGGGGCTAGCTCGCCAGCAAGTTCTCTTACTCATAAATTGTCTATGAACAAGTCATTTCACCTCCCTACAACTCTGTTTCCTGATCAGTAGATGTGCAATTAGCTGCATTAGAGACTAAATGAATTGTTCCAGGAATCCAATGAGTGATACCCTCCCGTCTGAGCTGAACAAATGTAACTTCCTCCCCCTTCACTGGGATGCCACGGGGTTGAACCGTGGTTCTCGGAGCTCCTTTCCCATCTGGAAATTCTTGCCTACAAATGCCCCTTCTCCCCATGGGCTGGGCACCAGACCCATGAGACACAGATCCGGCCTTCTTGGGTGGCCTGCCCCACATCGGTACCTGCCCCGTCTATCCAAGTAGACAGGGGGGACAAGGACAAGGAAGGAGCGACCCCAGTATGACGTGGAGTACTTAGCACTCAGCACATCTCTCGGAATGAACTCAATGAAGAGACAGGAAATGACGTGGGGTACTTAGCACTCAGCACATCTCTCGGAATGAACTCAATGAAGAGACAGGACGGTGGACAGGGGAGAAGGGAGGAGCACAGTTCTCTACCCTGGCTGAGGGTCCTTGGTGGTGGGAATGACACCGCCCGGGGGCGGCTTTCCCGGGTGACAAGGCCCTTGTATGGGGAGCAGAGCGACACTTCATTGTGACCCCATCCCCAATACTACACACGGAGCTGGGCTCTGGCAGTGGCATTGTGACAGCTTCACAGAATTAGAGAGGACGTGCTGAAAGCGAAGGCAGAAAGGTGAGTCTTCCTCTCGTCCCCTTCCTCCTCCCTCAAGAGGCCCAATCCGCTTTGTGGGCTGAGAGATGCTTCTGGAATAGCCTCCCCAGGGTGAGGCTGGTACTCCCCACTCAGAACCCCCACACCCTGGTTGGTGTCATGACTCTTTGCACACACTCCTTTGTAAGATCTCTGTAAGGATTGCATGAGAAAAAAGTACACATGAAAAGCGAAGAGCAGCCACGGTAGAAAGTACATAACAGAGGAGCCTACAAGAGAGCAACGTGGAGAGAGACTTCTAGAAAACCCCTCCATCCTCCTGACTCAGCCCGGGCCCGAGCAGTGCTCATTTGCCAGGCACATGAGACCAGAGGAGGTTGTGCTTGCCATCGGAGCTATTGAAACGTGCCGGAAGTGCTTCAGACAACCCCAAAGGGTACTTGGGCACCAGGTGCCCTACAACCGAAATGGCATGGCTAGCCTCTGGTCCTGCCAGCCTCAAAATGGCGTCTCTCATGGCCTCCACACCAACTCTGTCTCAGTTTCACTCACCCACCTTCCTGCTCGCCCTCCTGAAGGGGACTCCCTGTACTGTACCCACGAACACCAGTCTGCAAGTGAGCTTCTCCTGAGGAATCTTTCCTTCCTCTTGTCACTTAGATCTCTGTTGTAGCCAACGCCATGCTAAGCATCATGGGAAACTAGTGTCCCCGGCCTGGTTCTAACCCTCCCATGGAGTGTTATAGTTAAATGATAAAGTGCATACCACTTACCAGAAGCCCCAGAAATAGCCAGAAAGAGATAAATCAGAATGAGCTGACGTGATCCCAGAAAGGTCCCCGACCATGAAGAAATGAAGGCATGGCAGGGGAGGGCAGATGATCAAAGGTCATGTGCCAAGTAGAGCTGTTAGGACTGGATGAGCTGAGGGGCAGAGGTGAACACCTCAAGAAATGACAGGAGGATTCAAGGTGGGTTTCTTATTTGCTGAGAATGTGGGGTGGTGAAGGCTGCAAACGGTACTGGGGTGGTCTGGTGAAGTATTTACCACCTTCCAAAAAAAATTCATGTTGAAGCCCTAGCCCCGAGGCTATGGTAAGGGGGGGCAAGGGGGCCTTCAAGACCAAATCGTAGCCCTGGTGACTGGGACTTGTGCCCTTATGAAAGAGCAGCCTCTCCGGTGCTCCTTTTAATTCCTGCAATCCCAAGCTCTCAGAACTGGGGGAAGCCACTGTTAAAGTCCTTTCAATCTCATTATTCAAACAGCTCAAGTTCTGTGACAGGGATAAACAAGCTCCTGAAGCCAGAGGAGACAGAACAGGAAAGAGAACAGAACCCTGGGGTGGGAGGGGTAACAAAGATCTGCTGTGGGAGGACAGGCTCAGAAATGTCTACCAGATAACCCTGCACGTATCATGTCCAGGGAATCCGGTGAGGAGGTGGAGATGGGTGGGAGGGGACAGGGACACAGGAACATTGGGATTGGGAGGGAGGTCGTTACTGGTGACTTCTGGGACCACTGAGGAGAAGGCGGGGGGGGGGGGGGGGGAAGGAACACAGGGCAGGCAGAGACCAGCCATGGGTGGTCAACCAAGGAATTTTAGGACAGGCGACATGAGCATGCTTCAAGATAACCCAGAAGGGAGAAGTGGCGAGGAACAGAAAAGAGTGAAAAGGATGTGTGGTCCCTCCAGTGTGGGACCCAGGACGCCCCAGGGCTGAGACGCAAGAAAGGAAGGAAGAGATCTCCTTTTCAGTGGCTGCCAGGACACTCTGAAGGTCGCACAAGGGTAAATGGGAGAAGACGGGGCTGGCCCATGACATTTTGGGGTGACACTTTTGAGATTTGTCCCATACACAGGAGGCCACCCAGTCTGGACCTGAATCCTGACCTGAGTTCCTTCAGGGCTCCAGTTTTTGGGACCTGATCTTCACACTCAGAAAGGTGGAAACAGGCTGGGGGATGTGCCCTGCAAGTCTCCCGAACCCTCACACTGGAGATGGTGTGCGTGGCTTCTCACCCCTGACTGGCCTGCTCCAGCCTTACCTTGCAATGCATCACAAACCACTCCACCACTGATTTGATCCTGGACACAGGACAGCATACCATGTATGATACCAATCTTTTCTGGATTGATGAAATACCCATAATGTGGAGAATATCAGGAAGCAAATGCGTATCTCATATCCCTCTCCCCCAAAACCCATCTGGATGAGGCTGAAGTCCTTCTTCAGATAACTCAGCCTTAATTTCTTAAAAAAAAAAAAAAAAAAAAAGTATTTAAAGACAAGATACAAGTAAGACTGGATGTCAAATAAACGAGTGCCCTAGGTGTTTTAAATCCTGCTCTCCCTGCCAATGCGTACACACTAATTCCTAAGTTTAAAAGAAGAAAAAAAAAAGTCTTGATGATATATGTTCCTTTCTCCCCACCACAGAGGGTGGGGAGAAAGGAACAATTTCCACTGCTCCCTCGAGAAAATACGACACTGCAGCCTCCACAGAAGTGGTTTGCTGTAAACCCTCCATTGCTTTCAGACCCATTCTTCCTGTACCTCTACAAACCAGGACCTGACACCTAGCACAGGCAGTGCAGCGCCCTCCCTATGTGATTCAAATCCCTGCTAGTGAGTGAACACCTTCAAAAACGCTTCCCCTCCTTATCTACAACAAGACGTGCAGGCATGGGGAGGAATCCACGGGAAAACAGCTAGGCCAGAGGAAGGCTGGAAGCTCTTGTCATCATTTCTATAGCCACGACCAAGCTTGAAGTCTGTATAAATGCACAGCCACAGGATCCACTATTCCTCAGGAGTAACTCAAGTGCACCCATTACAAAGTGCTCTGAAGACTACAGCCCTCAGCCAAGGTTATCTTCTATCAAGGATTTCTTGAAGAGATAGATTTGATGCCTTCATTGAAATTCTGTAAGGTTGCTGGAAATTTTTTTTAAAAAAACGGTTTTCTAAAAAAGACCCACATTTTTAAACACCAAATGGTGTTTCATTGCTACACTAGTGAGTTCATAAAATCTCCTAAATAAAGCACACGTTTCAGATCATGGATGTGAGTGGACAGGACAGGAACAGATCATGAGGGGCTATTTTCAGATGGGATTCGCCTCTACAGGTGTCCTGCCACATCACAGGGCAAACACCCAACAAGCCCGTAATCCCTCTAAAGACAAATGTATCAGAGAGGGAATGGTGTCCTGTCTCCAGCCATCCATCTCTGTCCACACACCCACTGAGAAGGATGGTTGGCAAGGGTACCAGCAACAGCACATGGAAAGGAGAAGGTAGCTAGATTAATAGGCTAAACAGGGACAAAGATCCTTAAAAATGAAGATTTAATTTACAGCTGCTGACATAGAAAACCATGGAAACCATCAAAGATTTCACCTTGCCAGACACCCGTAGCACACGCCTGTAATCTCAGCTACTCCGGAGGCTGAGATCTGAAGATTGAGGTTCAAGGCCAGCCTAAGGCAGGAAATTCTACAAGACTCTCATCTCCAAGTAACTACCAAAAAGCCAGAAGTACGGCTGCAACTCAAATGGCAGAGTGTCCGCCTTGAGTTAAATAATTAAGGGACTGTGCCCTAAATTCAAACCCAGGGACTGGTACACATATGTGTACACACACACACACACACACACAAATTTCACCTCTATTCCTACAAACAGTATTCTAAGGCCTCATGCAGAAAGAGAGAAAAAGAAAAGCTATAGTCAGTGGATAGAAGGATGCCTTGATGTGCCAAAAGGCTGACTACAGGTCCAACAGACAAAATCTGCTCAGGATAACAGACAGGGAGGTTTTGACCAGAACACCGGTATGGCCAGTTACCTACACACTGACAGTGTTTTCGTGACTAACTCATTCTCTTCAGCTGTGTGCAATGGCTTCATCGTAAGTTGAAACCATATACCTTCAACTTACAATTAGTTAAGATCCACTGAGTCTTGGTGCTCCTTGGGATGTGTGCTTTTGAAGAAAAAAAGATGAAAGATAAAATAACTCATACTGACAAGCTCACACATGCAAAGAAATGGGGCATGTGGAGAAACAAAAAAAGAGAGCTGGATGTAATAGAGAAACGGCATGCCTGGTTACTAACACCGCTAACATCTGTGAACAATCAACATTCTCAATTTAAGAGAATAAAAAGAAGCCAGGTGCCCATAGCTCACACCTGAAATCCTAACTACTCAAGAGGCTGAGATGTGAGGATTGCAGTTCTAAGACAGCACGATTAAAATAAACCACCAAAAAGCCAGAAGTGGTCCTGTGGCTCAAGTGGTAGAGCATTAGCCTTGAATGAAACATGGCAGTGCCCATGCCCTGCATTCAAGCCCCAGTACCAGTACAAAAAAAAAAAACAAAAAACAAAAAACTAAGAATAGCATGAAAGAATGGAAGGCAGTGGAATGGATCTGAACAAGGATTAGAGAATTTCCACATTACAATTACACATGTTGACGAAATGGCATATTTTTCTTTTAAATATTAATGGTAAACCAAAAAAAAAATCCCTTCCTCCACAGTGCTACTTCCTTCAAGGTCGTTTATCATCTGCACAACAGCCTACAGATGTTTTATAAAAAGAAAACTCACAGCCCAGGCTTGCCAGCTCTTACCCAAGCCCCACTTATCAAAGGTGCCGGTCCGAGTGACAGGCAGCTGCCCAGAGACATGCAGCCAACATGACTTTATATGTCCACAAGCCCGTCTCACGCACCAGGCCTGAGCCCCATTAAGCATTCCGATAACAGTACCTCCCCAGAACCCTCGCATGGATGAAGCTAGCCAGAACTGCATAGCTAATTTTAACCCTGTGGAGTTTGATAAGAAATTGAATTTTAAAGCCATCCAGCCACTGCATAGTTCATCTGTCAGGAGAAAAAGATGCCTTCGTGCTGGGAAAAGTCCACCGGGGCTGTGATTATTTGGTTTTTCACTAGGAACAATAATAAACGGTATGGTATCCCTTAGAAGGTTTAGGATACTTCCCACGAGCCAGGAATGAGCCCATATGGTCTGGAAGCCCACAGAGCACAGACAAGGGTGCAGACGGACAGGAATAGACCATGCCCACCTGGCATGCCCACCTGGTCTGCCTGTCCTTTATTCTGTCCTTCCCAAAGCTTCCTCCACCTCTGCCATCCCAACATACAAATGATCCCTTCCAAGAACGATGACAAAGAGCAAAAGAGAAAGAATAGTAATCCTGTGCCCTGCGCTCCAGGAAATCACCCAAACCACCGTTAAACCACCGTTAAGGCTACCTCGTGTGGAAGTTGCTGTCTGGCTCCTATTTCAAACCTCGACCCTCTCTGGGATTCCCCGAGGTTTATGGGGACTGTGGGAGCTGGGGAACCGCGGCGGCAGGAGGTGCAGCCCGAGCAGGGGAGCAGGGAGCCCGGACCCCGCCAGGACCAGGGCGCATCCCGGTGGGGCCAGGTCCAGGAGCAGGGCTGGCAGCCTGCTGGGGGTGGCGGCCCAGCGGCTGCATTTCTGGGCCCCGAGGCTCTGGCCCGGGCGGGGGACGGGGAAGGGGGGGGGCGCGGGTGAGCGGCGCCGAGTCCGCGGGGCGCCCGTGGACCAGGGGCGCCTCAGACAGCGCCGTGCCCGCACGCAGACGAAGCCCCTGCACGCGCACACACGCACATGTGCACGCACACACAGGCGTGCACACGCGCGCGCGCGCACGCGTCCAGGCACTGGGTTGCACTCAGGAGTCAATCAACCAGTGCGCAGGGAATGACACGCTCTAGATGGCTGCCCCCGCCGTGTGCACACGCGCGCGCACACTCACCCGCAGAGCGCCCAACTCACACTCATTTACACCTTCATGCACACAGAGACGCACAGCACACACATTTACACCTTCATACACACAGCACTCACACAGCACACACACCTTCATACACACACACATTTACATGCACACAGCACACAGAGACGCACAGCACACACAGAGCACACATTTACACCTTCATACACAGCCCACAGATACACAGCGTACACACATCACACAACACAGACACACAGCACACACGACACGCAATGAACACACAGCACACAAATGCACATCACACAACATGCAACACACACACAGTCTCCTCCGCTCCGGGGACCCGCGGTCGCCCCGGAACGCGGCACCCGGGGTCCCCCTCTCTCCCGACCTGGGCGCCAGGACCGCGGGTCCCCAAGCCCCCGGGCCCAGCCCGGCCCCGCACTGGCCCACGGAGGCCCCGGCGCGCAGCGGGGCCCCGGCGTCCGCCTGCAACCGAGCCCGGCGCCTCCCCACGGGGTCCGCCCGGCCCCGGGCGCCGAGGACCCGGGCGGCGGCGGCGGCGGCGGCGGGCGGCGCTGCGGTGCCCTCCCCGCGGGCGGCGTGGGCTCACCGTGCGCAGGAACTGGATCTCGTCCTCGCCTTCGCCCCCATCGGCCATGGCTCCGCGGGCCGGGCCGGAGCCGGCGGCAGCCGCCCCTGCGTTGCCGGCCGCGGCCGAGCCGGTTCAGGTCGCGGCGGTGCCGCCCGCCCGCCCGCCCGCGGCGTGGAGAAGGCGCGCGGCCCCGCGCCGCACCGTGCGGGAGGAGGACGGAGCGCGGCCCGGGACGCGGGAGGCGGCGGCCTCGCAGCCCAGCGCTCGTCCCGGGCTCCGGCGAGCGAGTGCGCCCTGCGCGCCCGGCCCGGAGTGCGGCGGCGGCGGCGAACGGGGGCGGACGGGGCGGCCGGGGGCGGGCGCGGGGCGGAGCTGCGGGATCGGCTGCGGCAGGTAATCCGCAGCCCGCGGCCCCGGCACGGCGCGGGGCCCAGCGCCGCTTACCGGCCGCGCCGGGTATCGGGGCGCGCAGCTTCCCACCCGCTCCCTGCGGGGCGCGGGGCACGGGGTTGGGGCGTAGGGCAGGAGCGCGGGGCCGGGGTACGGGACTGGGGCTGGGGCACGGGGCGCGGGGTGGGAGCGCGGGGCCCGGGCACGGGGCTGGGGCAGGAGCGCGGGGCCCGGGGCACGGGGCTGGGGACCGGGGCGCGGGGTTGGGGCTTGGGGCAGGATCGCGGGGCCGGCGCGGGGCCGGGGCGCCTGGTTGGGGCACGGGGCAGAAGCGCGGGACCGGGGCACGGGGCAGGAGCGCGGGGCCAGGACGCGAGATATGGGGCTGGGGCGCGAGACATGGGGACGGGGGCACAGGACCGGGTTGGGGCATAGGGCAGGAACGCGGGGCTGGGGCGCGGGGCGCACACACCCGCTCTCTTGGATTTTTACGGGTGTGTGGTGCCCCCGCTCCTTCCTCCTGGCATCTGCCAGGGGCGCTATCGAAAGGGTGCCCAGCCCGCAGCCCCGCGCCCGGCCCGCAGCCACGTGCCCTACGCCCCACACCTAACCCGCAGCCCCGGTCCCTAAGCCCCGCGCCTGACCCGCAGCCCATTGTCCCCGCGCCTGTGGGCACCCTGAGACTCCAGCGACGAGGGGATCCGCGCAGACCCCGCCTGGCCCAGGTGAGCAAAATGCCCAATGGAGCCATCACCCCACATCATCGGAGCCTGGTCCCGCGCCGCTGCAGGGTGGACGGGTTCGTGGGATGGGCGGAGCCGCGGGTGGGCGGGCCACGGGGGTGGGCCGGGCCACGGGTGAGTGACCCGTGGGTGGGCGGGGGCGTGGGGTGGGCGGGGTGGCGGGCGACCTGGGCCTCGCCCAGAGCCTATGCATGACCCCGAGGACCCCGAGGCCCTCGCTGGGAGCCGAGGCCATCGCAGGAAGCGTCTCCGCGCGGATCAGCACGGCCGATCTCCGCGGGCCGCGGTCGTTCCTGGCGCTGGCTGGGCTGGGGTTCGAGCGCCTCCCGGGACGCGGCCGGTCGGTGCCCAGGCGTACTGGCCGAAGCCCGCCTGCCCGCCCGCGCGCGCCGGATGGCACGGGCGGCCCCGGGCGTGAAGTTCATGCACAGGGATTCCCAGTGAGGCCACAATCGATAAGGTAGAAATCACCCACGACAGGCGACTGACTTCCAGAACCGGCTCATGATCTAATATCAAACCCTTAGACCTTCTGGGCTCAAAATGGTCAAGGTGACCTTGCCAATCAACTGAGAACCAAAAACAGCTTCTTAACACACACACACCAGGCTGTGCCTTCTGGAATTATCCTCGTTTACCTCGGTGGTAGGTAAAAACACTCGTGTTTCCTCTTGGTATTTTAACTCGACTGAAACTTCCTGGTAAGCGCTGTGGACTTCGCAACTTAGAAATACGATACAGAGTTCTAAGCTTCAACAGAAGCGTAAAGGCAGGTTTGAGGATGCACATGCTTTATTTTTTAAAGACAACTAGCTTGGGCAAGAATGTTTGTCTTACACACACACACGCCAGAAGTGGAGCTGTGGCTCAAGTGCTAGAGCACTAGTGTTGAGGTGAGAAAAAAAAATGGTCTAGGACAGTGCCCAGGCCCTGAGTTCAAGCCCCAGGATTGGCGTGCATGCATACACACAAACAAAAGGAGAACTGAAGCAAATAAAGAATTGGTTTAAAGGTAGTAGCTGTCCTAGGTTCTATCCTATGTTAGAGAAGAGATGGTATTTTGTTATTCTTGTATGTGGTTCTATTTCATAATTAAAAACTTGCTGTAATACTTACCAACAACTTGTATCAGTGAAAGTTACAGAAATATCTTACATTTTTAACTTTTAGATGACAAGATTGTCACACTTCTTTTTCTATTGAACAATTGTAAGAAAATTTTATCTACAAGAAGGAAATCTAGTTTAACTGTAATTTTGAGAGAAAGTGAGTATGAAACAGCAATGTCATTTGGATCTAACAAAATTTACATTCCGTTTTTAATTCCTATAGTAGACTTACGCTATAATAAATTAGCAAGTGGACATTTTCATAGGCACCAAAATACACTTCACAAAATGGGGGGGGGGAGTTTACTTTGAGTTTTCATCAGCACCCAGCACTTGACATCTGAGATTTGTCATTTTTATACTACTTGAGCCACAGCTCCACTTCTGGCTTTTTGCTGGTTAAGTGGAGCTAAAGAGTCTCACAGAACCAGAACCGTGATCCTCATATCTGTCTCCTGGGTAGCTCGGATTACAGGCACGAGCCACTGGCGCCAGCCTCAAGTACTTCTCTCAGCAATGCCAGTTAGGAAAGAAGTGACAAGGCTTCAAGAAGTTCCATGCTTGAAGCCTACACAGACAGTGGGACTCCACATTCCTGATCGTGACTCTGTGCTGCTTGCCTGCCTGGATCCTGGAGGAAAGGCCTGAGGAGTCCAGGCCAGCACAGACTATAAAAGGGTCTGGAAGTCCCTGGAGATCGGCCTCTGGTTGTGGGCCCAGCCACGGTCCTGCAAGCTCTTGGAATGCCAAGTGCATTCTGGAAAGAGACACCACTTACAGCGTGTTCAGAAATAAAACCCAGCTTCTGCCTTGGTCTTGCTGCTCGGCTTCTGGGACGGAAAGTGTTTTTCAAGTTTGGAGTTAGGATTCCCTGGAACCCTCTCAGCTGCTTTGCTCTTATCTTCGAGTTGCGACTGGAATCCTGGTTTCCAGGGTGGGTACGGAATGGTAGAGTGCTGGCAAAAGAAAATACAATGCACCTCATTGGGCTCAGTGGAGCCCCAGACCTTACAGATGGCAGTCAACAGGCGCACACTGGACTGCTAAGGACCCACAGAATGGAGACATGTGTCCTGAGGAAGCCTGGGGCCCCCATTCCTGACAGGTGGGTACCACCAGCCTGCACCTCATGTCAGATGACTTGAGGGAGACAGCAGAGGAGAAAAGAGGAGAGGCTGAGTGGCTTTGGCCATGCTGGTCGCTCATATTTTGACATCTAACCTGCATCTCCACATTAAGTGATTCTAATTCCTAGAATTTTTTGTTTTAATCTTCCAAGCTGACTGTGGTGGTTCAGCAGATCTGTAGTATCAGCGACTGGGATGTGGAAATTGGGATGATAATGGCTCCAGCATGGCCCAGGCAAAAAAAAAAAAAAGCTAGATTCCCATCTAAATCCAGGTGCACGTCTGTAGTTCCAGCTATGTGGGATGGATAGGTAGAAGGATCAAGGCCTGAGGTCAAGTCCTAGACACAAGTGGAAGACCCTATCTGGGGGAAAAAAAGACTAAAGCTGAGAAAGGCTGAGGGTACTGAGTGGTAGAGCACCTGCCTCAGAAGAACAAGGCCATGAGTTCAAATCCTGCTATCATTTTTTTAATCACGTAGGATCCTTGACTTTTATCGAAGAATAAGAATTTCTGGACAAGTTACCATGGGAAGAAAACTTGACAGAGCTTTATTAAGTAAACAAGCAGGCAAACAGACTAATAGCATACAAACACATGAGCAGGAAGAGCAGGGGCACACTCTTACAAGAGTGTAGGCTCTCTCACGGGGAGATGGACAGACAGACACACAGCTCTTTGGCTGCTAGGGACATTTATATGGTAAAGGCACGGAGGTCTGACTTCAAAGTTAAGCAAAGATGGGTGTTTTTCCTTTGCCCTATCACTCCTGGTGTTACTTTCTGGGTTTCTGGCTGTTTGGGGGCATTTCTTCCAGGTAAGAATGCATCCTGCCATAAAACGATCCTCATCCTTGAGATAAGCAGGCTCCCTGTGGTCTGCATTTGGGGTAGGAGGTGGCTTAAGTTTGAGGGAAGCATTTTTTCTCAGGAAGGCATACATTCTGCCAGACCTGTGTTCATTCCTGGGGCGGGGCACGTACCCCTCGGGAAGGCCTGCATCCCGTTGTCTCTCTTTGAAGCAGACAGTGCTTCTATGCTTCTAAATGCCATGTTTCTGGCCTCATTTTCCCTAGTCTATCTGGTTTCAAGCTCAGATCCTTCTAGATCCTTCCAGTCACCTAACTGGCTAACCCACAGTGCCTCTGTGTACAACATGGAGGAAATGAAGGGGACTCACATCATATAGCAATGACGGTGACACGGGCAAGCCCAGGTCATGCAGGCAGGCATGTATATATCACTACTTGTGGCTCCTCTTAAATCTAAAGCTGAAATTATATTAACTGAAATAAAATCAATCAGAGGCTATGCTCATGTCTGACTGACCCAGCAGGAAGCTTTACAATCAATTCACAATTCATCCATCCATCCATCATTCACACAGCATCAGTACTGCCTGGTGCTGTGCACTCTACCTGGGATACAGAAGGAATAAGAAGGTCCACAGTGGCACGTGGCACATGAGTGCTGTGGCCAGGATGGGAGAGGCTGGTGAGGGTTAGGGAGAGCAAGCGTCCTCCTGGTAATGCTGTGTGTAACTCAGATCCAGATCCAGGCACGAGAAGCCGCATTTTGAGTGGTTGAATCGGGAGTCTTTATTAAAAGGCCGGTGACCGCATGGTAGACTCAAAGACCAGCAGCCAGCAAATACACTTAACACAGGAAACAGCCCCAAGAGGAAAGAAAGAACAAAAACAATACCAACAAACCAATTCAGCTCCCATGGAGAGATGAAATGGGACACCACGGTGGCCAGAGAACAGCCAGGAAACACGTGGCATGGCATAGTGGCGCCTGAGCTGGTCCGGGCCTAAATAGGGTCAGATCAGGGTGCCAGGGCACAGGAAACTCCAGGCCCAGGCACCAGACTGACAGGTTCAGTAACCTATCAGCCAAGTGCCCGCCCCGCCCCCACCATGACAAGGTGCCAGACCCTACCATCTACCATGTGGCCAGACCTGACCTCCCCACTTCAATAAAGGACACAGGTTTGGCCAAGGCAGAGGAAGAAGTTTCTGGACTAAACCCAAGAAGTAGAGACAAGATGGGCTATTTCACTTCAACTCAGAGGATTAAAGACAGGGCAGAACAGCCCAGAATTGCTGTGTGTGTGTGTTTCATTCTGAGGGAAGCTAGAATTTAACAGACATTCTCCATTTCCTCAAATCCCATCTCGGTATTGCCATTTAATCGTGAGGTCTGTGGGTCTGTGGGCATGTCTCTCCTGGGCTAGACTATTGGATGTCCTCCATTGGGAGGCACCATCTTCTTAGGGAAGCTTCTTCTTCAATAATTTGTGTTTGAAAAACTGCTACTGAGCCAGGGACCAGCGGCTACACCTGTAATCCTTCTCAGGAAGCCAAATGATTGCAAATTAAAACCACTCCTGGCAAGCTATTTTATCTCTAAAATAGCTAGCAAAAAAAACAGGACCAGAGGTGTGGCTCAAGGAGTAGAGGACCCAGCTGAGCAAACAAGCCAGGAAAGAGCAAAGCCCTGAATTCAAACCCCAATACTGACAAACATTACTCTGCACCTACTGAAGTACTACCCCCAAAAAAGGCAAAAAAATGTTACATAAACATACAACAAGATTGTGAGATGGGAGATGCCCTGTTGTCGGCTCAGCTTAAATTCCCCAAGACCCAAACAAAACAGGCGTCAAAGACCCCCACATTCCAAAGAGAAATTCTGGAAGCCCACGTAAGGCGTGCAGGGAAGACACTGGAAACAGACTTTGAAGTTGAGCCTTTGGAGATCTACAAAAGACCGTCCTCTCCCCTGCTGTGATTTCTATCTACTGCACTGCTGAATGGCGAGGACCCAGATGGAGTCCTTGCTCCTGGTGATTTCTACTGGGTTTATGTCATGCCCACCTAACCACCTTCCTCACCCTCAGATGAATGGACAGAGAGCCACTCAATCACATTTCCCCGGCAAGACCTGCAGCCCCAAAGCCCTGTTCTTAAGTTTTCCCCAACCCACAGGATCCCTGGATCTGGCCAAAAAGGACAGAGAATGGGCTAGGCCAGACATGCCAACGCCTCAGGCAGGAGGGTCAGGAAGACTCCGGCTGAGCAGGCCGGCAGCAAGGGGAAGAGTAGGTGGGAGTCAATACAGGGCTCTCAGAAGAGGATCCAGGAGCTCAGCCCGGGTACTGTGCGCCTTCCGACCTTGAACTTCAGCAACTGGATGCTTACATTAGTCTTCAAGGCCCTAGAGGCTGTGGGGCGGAGCCTGGAGCTGGGCAGTCAGATTAATGTGGAGAACTCGGGATGAGGCAGAAGCCTGTGTGGTTTCTCCAATAATTGACTATAGCGGCTGTTGCTGTGGGGAGCCTTTCTGTGCGTGGAAATGAAGGAGATTGTTTTTCCCTCCTAGTTAAAGATACCCTATATGCCAAAGACATTAAGGCTGATGAGCAAATAATTAAAATGCATTAGAGGATATGCAAATTGAATTCGTAGAAACTGAAGAAGAAATAAAAAGGGAGCTAGAGGAGGGGTATTGAATGTGTTTATGTACACTCTATTAAGAACAGTAGTAACTCCCACATGTGGAAAACAGAAAAAGATATTAAATAAAAATGAACTGACTAGGCCAGGTGCCAGTGGCTCACACCTGTAATCCTAGCTACTCAGGAGGCTGAGCTCTGAGGATCATAGTTAAAAACCAACCCAGGCAGGAAAGCCCATGAGACTCTTATTGGCAGTTTTAACCACCAAAAATCAGAAGTGGAGCTGTAACTTACTTGGTATCTTTGAGCAAAAAAGCTCAGCCACAGCACCTGGCCCTAAGTTCAAGCCCCAGGACCAGCACACACAAGAAGAAAAAGAAGAGGAGGAAGAGAGGAAATGGGGGGGGGGAGGAGGATGGGAGAGGGAAGAGGAGGAAGAAAAACAAGAAGAATATTGACTAAGTAGACCACTTTCTAGGACACAGAATATAAATGGGAATGATACAGGAAAGAAATGTGGGACCGCTGACTGCAAGAAATGTAAAGAAATGCTGAAAGGCTAAAGAGAAAATGAGAATCTTAGAACATAGTCACAGGAAAATTGAGATTCTTGTTTCCACAAGATGTATAAACGGATATATATATTTTGTTATATATGCATACATATATGCATGTATACATATATGTGTCTCATTTTAAGGGATATGTACAGTACTGGGACATTTTTTTAAAAATCTACATGTCTGTCCATCTGTTTATACTGAAAGAGCAACACATCAATTTTGTTTGAGAGATCTGAATAGAATCTGAAGGAACACACATGAGGAAAATCTGAGGCACATTCTCTAATAAAAATCTGATGTGAACCTGGTGCCAGTGGTTCATGCCTGTCACCCTAGCTACTCAGAAAGCTGAGATCTGAGGATGGCAGTTCGAAACCAGCCCCGGCAGGAAAGTCTCTGAGACTCTTATTTCCAATTTTCCCCTTGGAAAAAGCCAGAAGAGGAGCTGTGGCTTAAGTGGTAGAATGCTAGTCTGGAGCAAAAGAAGCTCAGGGACAGCACCCAGGCCCTGAGTTCAAGGCCCAGGGCCAGAAAAACAATAAATCTGGTTTTTTTCCTCAAAGACTAGAGCAAAGGACCCAAGTAGAGACAGGAAGGAGAGGAGGAGAAGGGAGTGGAGGGGGGAGGAGGAAGAAAAAAGGAAGAGGGAGGAAGGAAGAAGGGGGAAGGGAAGGGAGGAGGGAGGGGGAGGGAGGGCAAGCAAGCAGGCAGGAGGGAAATGATGCTTCCATTGCAAATGATACTAAAATGTTACAGTTTGTTTGGGGTGCTATAACAAAATGCCACGAGCGAAATGACTTATGCGTGACAAAAAGTCACTCCTCACAGTGTGTAACTACAAAGTCTAGGACAGAGACATGGGCAGGTTCCTTGTCTGGTGAGGGCCCAGATCCTTCTGATTCACAGACAGCAAACCTGTCATCTGCCAAATCACCTCCTAATCTTGCTTCCCATCCCTCCCCCCAAAACCCCAAGACTACAACCGTCCCTGTGGAGTTAGGACTTCCCCTACAGAGGCTGAGGGAGTGACATTCCCAACCCAGCCATGGTCTCTGAAACCCAGAAACCAGGGAGCTGCAGGACCCCATCCCCTCTGCCCTAGGAAACATCACCCAGACTCCCCTCTGCCCATCCACAGAGGGCACGGAGAGACATGCCCAGACTGACCTGGGCATCTCATTTATTCATGATTTGGCAAAGGGCCTCCAATCAGGTTCAAGGACTTGGAAACTATGTAGATAGTGGAAGCCCAGGGAGAAATCAGCAAAAATGCTCAGCCCCCAGGAGCTGCTACCAACATGACTTTGACCCACCCAGGATATGGAAGCCTAGAAAAATGGTATCACTACGTTGATCCATGACACTAAGATTTTTTTTTTTAAAGCAGTGAAATTCTAGGTCCTGCATCCTCCACAAAGATGCTACAAGCAAGCCATGCATGTTGAACATTTGTAGTACCAGTATACAGGAGGCTGAAGTAGGAGGACCACAAGTTGAAGACCAGCCTGGCTAAAATAAGACCTTACCTTTAAAGAGAAAAAAGAAAGGTCTCTCAAGCCAAATAAACCCACAAGTAAGAGTTACTGGTCATAGCCAGGAGGAGACCACCTCAATGTCCTTGGGAACCAAAGCATGTAACATGATGAAGGAACTTAGTAATAAACTAAAATAAATGAAAAGTAGACTCCAACTCAAACTGTGGGTGTCAGCGCTTGGAACAGTACATGCAGTACTGGTCGATCATTCAAAAATATACACGAAAATGAGCAAAGTACAAAGAAAAAGAAAAACTTAAAATAATCACCTATGATCACACAGTAAAGCCATTTTAATTGTTTTAGTCCAGGAAGGGAAGTTAGATTGACCTTGAAGTTCTTTATAAGAACTTTCGAAGAAAAAAAATCTTGAAAGGGTGAACAAGCTGCAAATGCCTCCGGGAAGGCCTTTGA
Source organism: Dipodomys spectabilis (assembly GCF_019054845.1). Classification (NCBI taxonomy): domain Eukaryota; kingdom Metazoa; phylum Chordata; class Mammalia; order Rodentia; family Heteromyidae; genus Dipodomys; species Dipodomys spectabilis. Next base: position 27,784,457 of record NW_024870773.1, read on the forward strand.
AATGAAGAAGTCCTTCAAGAGGAATGAAGGTTGCAGCCAGTCCTCCTTCCTGGCTTACCCAGCACCGCCCAACACAGACTCCAAGCAGGGTGAGAATGGGCTGCAGCAGTGTTGTACCTGCCATGACTCCATAATCCTGCACCTGGGTGTATTATCAGGGGTTGAGCTAGTTTGTTTTTTTGGTGTGTTATTATTTAAGTAGTTGTACAAAAGGGGTTTCAGTTCCACATGTCAGTTTCCCAGTACAATGTGTCACCTTTCCACCATCTCCCCCACCCCTCTCTCTCCAAACCCCACCCATCCCCTTAAATCATTAGTCCAATTAGGGACACCGAGGGGGCTGGTGCAACAATGACAAACAATAGCAAACCTTCATGGCGACAAACTGGAACCTCTGGGAGGAATGGACCCATTCCTAGTTAACCTGAAGGTTCGAAACTTGAGCCAAGAGAATACAGCAAACCTTTTAACCAGACCTATAACAAGTAATGAAATTGAAATGGCAGGAAAGAATCTCCCAACAAAGAAAAGCCCAGGACAGGATGGAGTCACGGCTGAATTCTGTAAGACACTTAAAGAACGAGCACACCAATACATCTCAAATTTCTCCACAAACTTGAAAGGCAGAAATCGTGGCCAAAATCATTCTATGAAGTCATCGTGTTTTGATGTCTTTTTTTGTTTTTACTCTTATCGTTAAGTAGTTGCACAAAGGAGCTGCCATTTCACAAAGCAATGCCACCCCTTCAACATTCTCACCCATCCCTCCCTCCCCACCCCTTCTCTCACTCTGCTCCATTTTCTAGGACATACGCTGGATTCTGTGTTGTCCCCTCTTCTCTTTCTTCCTCTCCCTCTTTCCCCTTGGCCCCACCCACTTTTTGAGTGCCCACTTTCTGGTGTTTGCTGAACTTTGGTTTTTGGCTTTCTAAGGAGTTACACTATTCGAGATCTCCATTGAATCTACCATTTTTCAGTTCATACATTTGTATACTCTTGTATACCACTCAACATGTTTACTTATGAGTTTGTAAGCTTCCATCTATAAACACACACATGGGGCTAGGAAGGTGGCTCAGTGGTAGAGCGCTTGCCTTGTGTGCATGAGGCCCTGGGTTCAATTCCTCAGCACCACATAAACAGAAAAAGTCGGAAGTGGTACTTGGCTCAAGCGGTAGTGTGCTAGCCTTGAGCTGAAGAGCTGAGGGACAGTGCCCAGGCCCAGAGTTCAGGCCCCATGACCAGCAAAAAAAAAAAAGCAAACATGGATCTCTGGGTCTGACTTACTTCACTTAATTTTTCTCCATGTCTTTCCATTTCTTTATAAATGATTTAATACTACTCTTTCTAGTAGATAAGATTGTGAGTAGAGTTTGTGTCTATACCACAGTTTCTTTACTCATTTGTCCATTGATGAGGAGCATAACCTGATTCCATACCTTGGTAACAGTGAAAGCCAGGATTTATATACTCATCCCAAAACCAGATAGGGACTCAACAAGAGAGACAGAGACAGAAGACAGAGAAAGAGAGACAGACAGAGAGAGACACAGACAGAGACAGAGACAGAGAGAGGCTCACTATAGAACAAAATCTTTGAAACACATCATTATAAAAATAGTAAAAGACTTGGTAACCAAATTCAACAACTAATGAAGGAAATCAAACGCTCTATTCAGAGAGGGACACGGCTGAGCCCCACGGCTGTGTGGAGTCAGATGAGCGTGGCCACTCCTGCAAGGATACCTCTGTGACAGTTTGTCTTGATTGGATGGAGAGAGGCCGAGGGGATCAGCAAAACTTCCCTGGGAGTGTCTGTGAAGATGTTTCTGGAGGACTGAGCAGGGAGACCCGCCCTAAATGTGGGTACCTCATCCAGTGGGCTAGGAACCCGGGTGAATGAACGGGGGAGGAGGGAGAGCCAGGTATTCTCCTCTCCACTTCCTGGCCAGCACCAGGTGAGCAGTCCCTGCCACGTACACCCTAAATCCTTGGCCTCACTTCTCACTCCAGAAACATGAAGCCAGGACACCAGAGACCAAAACCTCTCAAACTGAGAACCAAAATAAATCTGTCCTTGAAGTAAGGCTGCTGAATCTAACTGGCACCATCTTGGCAGTGAGGTGGATAGGGTATCAGGTTCAACTGGTGCCATCTTTTCTTCATGGTGAAGGCAGGGAAGTCCAGCCTTCCAGGTGATGGGCGTGCCTGAATTTCTACAGGCAGGGTGAGGGGGGACTTGGGCAATAGGTTACTGGACCTGCCAGTCTTGGGTGATGAACTCTCAAGCTCCCAGTGACCCTGCCCCCTGATCTGACCCCAGTTAGGCCCAGACCAGCTCAGGCGCAGACATGGCATGCTTCGTGTCATGTGTCATAGGTCCTGGCTACTGGCTTTCCTCCCCACAGCATGACGTCCCACTGCAGCTCTCCATTGGAGCTGAGCTGGTTTGTTGGTATTGTTTTTCTGCTCTTTCTTTCCTCTCCTGCTCCCATGGCTCAGTTTTCTGACAGGGTTAAGTGTTTTCGTGGGCTGCAGGTCTTTGCAACAAGAGTCCTCCTGCGATCGCTGGCCTTCTCATAAAGACTCCCAATTCAATCTCTCAAAATGTGGTTTCTCTGTCATCTCACTGTATAACATCCTGTCTTCAGGACTGAAAACCAATGAGCACAACCTTCTCTGGGGGAGGGGGATGGATACAATGAGCCCTGAGTTTTCTACTAGGCACCCATTCAGGGTGCCTCTATTTGGTATGTAAATTACATTCAAATGGAAATCTCACTCTTAATGGCACCATTTCTTAAGAGCTTTTCATGAAAGAAGCATGGAGCTAGATGCTTCAAAATATGATGACATGTTCCCTCCCCTTAACTAGCTTAAACTTGTGGGACATGTTAAATACCGAATTAATTCAAACTGTAACAAAAAGATGTCAAAACGTTTTAAGCAAGGAAGAAACATGATCCCATTTTTTCATGTAATAAGGAACATTTTTCTTATTTTCCTCATTTTAAAAAAGTTCTTTCAAATAGTTGACTGTGTAAAGTAATGACAAGTGTAGTAGTGTCTCTCACATTCTAGAGTGTTCTCATTCTAGAGTGTTCTAGTAAGTGTTCTGCAATGGATGGGAAGGGGAAGTGGTATACACAGCCAGATAGTATGGTAACTGTTTGAACTACAAGCAGTTAAAATATGGATCTTACAGATCCCAAAGCAACCACAAACAAAAGAGTAAATCCTAAAGCAACCGCTCACAGGAATAAAACAGAAGTACAGCTAATCAGCATTTCTAGATGAAAAAGTAAAACACAATCATAAAAATGCCCTGGTGGTCCAAAAAAAACTCAGAAAAGGGGGAAAACGGGAACAAAGATCAGATATTGCAAACTGAAAACATACAGCAAATGGCAAGGCTCCGTGGTGCCATCACTGAATAGGAACATGCAAAAAATCCTTTGCATTATACCACACAGTGACACAAAACTTGATGTGAAATGCACCAGATGCCTAAATGTAAAAACTAAAATGAAGAAAGTACTAGAAAAAATGTCAGAAGTAGTAGTCATGGCCTTGCTTTTCTATCTAAGACGTCATAGGACATAAAAGAGAGAAAAGAGAAAAACTGAATGAAATTAGACCATTGAAATTTAACTTTTCTTGTTTAAAAAACAATCAGCTGGGTACTGGTGGCTCATGCCTGTAATCCTAACAACTAAAAAGGTTGAGAGTTGAGGACCATTGTTCAAAGCCAACCCAAGCATGAAAGTCCATGAGACTCTTAGCTCCAATTAATTCTTTTTTAAAAAAAAAAAACTCAAAAAACAAAAAAACAGCTGCAAATGGAGCTATGGCTCAAGTGATAGAGCATTAATCTTGAGCAAAAGAAGTCAAGGACAGTGCTCAGGCCCTGAGTTCAAGCCCTAGAACAGCACAGAAAAAAGAAAGAAAAAGAAATTTTAAAAGTCAGACCATCAAATTTAAAGTTTGGGGGGGAGGGGGTGGGTCACAGTGCTGGAACTCGGGGCCTGGGCACTTTCACTCCCTGAGCTCTTTCATTCAAGGCCAGCGCTCTACCTCTTTGAGTTTTATAACTCCACTTCTATATAACTTCTAGTTTTCTGGTGGTTCGTTGGAGATAAGAGTCTCCTGGACTTTCCTGCCCAGATGGGCTTTGAATCACAACCCTCAGATCTCAGCCTCCTGAGTAGCTAGGATGATAGGTGTGAGCCATCAGTACCCAGCTAACATTAAACTTTTTTCTTTATTTATTATTTTATTTTTTTATTTTTTTGGGGGGTCCGGTCGTGGGGCCTGAACTCTGGGCCTGGGCGCTGTCCCTCAGCTCTTCAGCTCAAGGCTAGCGCTCTACCACTTGAGCCACAGCACCACTTCCGGCTTTTTTTTTTTTTTTTTTTTTTTGTTTATGTGGTGCTGAGGAATTGAACCCAGGGCCTCAGGCATGCAAGGCAAGCGCTCTACCACTGAGCCACCTTCCCAGCCCTTTTCTTTTTTTTAAAAAAGAGTCCCAAGTGGCAGAGCACCTGCCTAGCAAAATCTGTGACCCTTAGCTCAAACTCTAATACACGTACACACACACACACACACACACCCCAAGGCAAGCCAAAGATTATGAGAGAAATATTTGCAAAAACCACGTGTGATAAAGGACTTATGTTCAAGAAATAAAGACCCATGCAAGTTAGTAAGACAAACAACCTGACTTTTTTCTTAGTGGACAAGCATTTAAACCAATAAATGCACTAGAACGATAGTGAATTTCTTGTCATTTAAAGTAAGTTCCGCTGCCATAACAGAGACTCAGAAACAGCAGGAACTTCAACAAGGTAGATGATAGCAATCCCCGTGTGTGAGCTTGCCCTTCTGTAGCTGACCTGCTGTGGTCAGTTCAGAGCTAGTAAATGGAAAAATATACACTTATGTAAGGTTGTTTACTCATGCTTCCTGTGGGTCACCAGCCGAATTTCAAGCCATTGCGCCTCTTGCCTGAAATGGAAATGGTTCTTCCCTCCAGTGCATCTGCACTGAATACATTACCCACCTGCTGTCATCTGTCCGTCACCTAGCTGCCAGTGAGATCACCGCATGGAAGAAGTCAGGGGTGAGAGGGGCTGGAAGCATTAACCCTTCCACAGCAGCTTGACACTGGGTCACAGCTCCTACACCACTGGCCTCCTCCTCCTGACCTTGGCCTTACAGTGTCTGTGGTACCACAAGAAAGGTGAGGATAATGTGACACTCCCCACCTCACTGTGTGACAGTTACCCAGGGACAATCACTCTCCTTAACTGCCGTCCTTCTTGTCTCTTGCTCTGCCTAATTTGTAGCTTAAACTTTATCCTAAGTACGGGAAAAATATAGCATTTTCAGGGTTCAGTATTCTTGTGGCTTCAGGCATCCACTGGGGGTCTTGAAGTGCACCCCCAAAGATAAAGGGGGACTGACTATATTTCTCTTTCTCTGGTATCTTATATTTCTATGTATTCCTCTCTCTAGGGTCTTAGGTGGTTCTAGAAAGAGCCCGACGCTTAGGTTGACTCTTTAGCCAGGGTTCTGAGTCTTTCTCTAAAGTACTGACCCTGTCCACATGGTGGATACCTTCCCCAAGGCCCGGCCCAGGGGCGGAGCTCAGAGCAGGGGAAAGCCCCGCCCAGAAGGCCACACCCAGCAGACAGCCGCAGGAGGCAGCAGTGGTGCTGGGGGGGGGGGGGGGGGGGAACGCCAGCATCCCTCATCCACGCCACCCTGGCCCCTGCCTTCCTCCTGTGTGGCATGGCTAGTGGTATGGATGGCTCCTGCCAGCCTTGCCAGCAGGAAGTGGCCGGACACCTTTGATTCACCCACTTGCAAATCCAGTGGCTGTCTGTGTGTCTGTTGTCTGTCTCTCCCCAGCCTGAGCTTGGGGAAGAGACAGACAAGAATCGTTCTAGAACAAAAATCCTACTTCCTTCCCCCTTAGCCAGTCAGGCCAGACTTCCCATTGGTTTTCTTCCCATTACAATTGCAACACCGAACAGCAAAATAGGCTCCACAAGCTCACTTTCCCATACACCACGGGAGACCACGATACGCTCTTTGATTCATAAGTGAGGGAAAAAAATCAATTTAATCTTAAATATCTCACTATACAGCTCTCAAAGGCTGCCCCAGCAACTCTCCATAAACAGGGTATCGGGGGTCTCAAACAGAAGACATTTTTCGTCTCACGGTGCTGGACAAATCACACGTGATTGACAAAGACCCACTCCCCCCGAGTCCAAACCAGGTCACCGTGGGGGTTCTAGGCAGACCTGAATTTGGGGTGAAGGAACGCTAGTCATTACTCCAAAAACCCTGAAACATACAACAACATCCAGGAATCTGATTTCAAAAAGAAAATCTCTATATGTGCAAGTATGCGTGCAGACATACACGCTCACTCACACACATGTGCAAACAGGCATTCCTAACTTTCTCGGTCACGTGTATGCCAGTCATTTGCGTATTGAACAAGCCTTTCCTGACTTTGCTGCGTGCTGTGCTGGGCTCCGGGCTCTGGAATAAATGGAAGGGGTGCTGCACAATCGTGACGCCTTCCGCTCAATCATGGCGCCTCTCTCCTTCCCGAAGCCTGGCTTTGGGAATTGCTCCCAGGCTTGGAATTCTTTTCACACGTTCATTTGTTTTCACATTAAAACACGAGGGAAGCGTGTTGACATTCCGTGCCGGGAGCATGTGGAGGAATATTTTTCTGGTTCCTCTGGCAACCCCAGAGTCCTGGGCGGCCAGCGGGCAGGGGCAGCCGGCTGGCACCAGCCCTGGGGAGGTGGCAAACTGGCTCATGTCCCGATGGGCTGGGGTCTCTGGTCCAGCCATGGCCTAGCGCATGGCCTGGCTCTTCAGCCTCGCCTATCAGCCCCAGACTGGGGAATGTGGACAGATGATTTTCTCAAGAAACAAATGATAAACCAAGTGGGTTAGGAATTAGGCACTCGTTCTAAAAAAGAACTGTTTACAGAGGGCCAGACAGCCCGTCAGCCCATAAAGGGCGCTGGCTGGAGCACTATTTGTGGACACCCGGGGCCTCGGTGCCAAGTCTGCCGTAGCCAATGCGCGCAGAGGACCCCAGCCTGGAGCTGGGCCTCGGGTGGACGAGTCCCATGACCTCTCTGGTCCCCGAGGGGAACCCCGCGGCCCAGACCTTACTGGGGTCCTCCGTGCACACAGCACTGAGCCAGGGGTGTCGGGAATCCTGTTTCCAAGTGTGCTACATGACAAAATGCAGATGACACGCGTGTAGACCTCCGCGCCCCCACGTCTCCCGAGGCCTAAAACGAGAAAGGAAGCTGCGAGGAGAGCAGAAAACCCCAGACCTGCTGCTCGCGCTGAAGCTCTGGTGTGAGCTTGGCTTCCTGTGGCCCTGGACGTGATTTTCCACTTGAACTTCGTGCGTGTGTGTGTGTGTGTGTGTGTGTGTGTGTGTGTGTGTGTGTGTGCGCTCATGCATGCACTCTCTCTTGGCACCAGCTCTCAAGGCTGGTGCTCTCCCACTTGAGTCACAGTGCCACCTCTGGCTTTTTGCTGGTTCATTAAAGATAGTCTCATGGATTCTCCTGCCCAGGCTGGCTTCAAACCACAATCCTCAGATCTCAGCCTCCCGAGTAGCCAGGATGACGGGCATGAGCCCCCAGCTCCCAGCTCACAGGTGGCTTATATCACTGATAGGTTTTTCATGCATTGAAAGGAGGTGAACAGGCTTGAGTGGTAGCAGGCCTGCCTAGTGAGTGTGAGTTCAATCCCCCGTAAGAAAGAAGAAGGGGATCGGGGAGACGCTTGCCTCGTGGGTTCATGGTGAGAATTGGAGTTGACGGGTGACAAGTGGGAGTCTCTGAGAGGTCCACACGTGGCCACAGTCACAGCTGCTGTTGCTCAGATCCAATCAGAAAGTGGTGGTCAGAAAGTGGGGTGTGGGCCAGGGGCATGGGGACTACTGAGCCCAGCCCCCTGGCTGTGGACAATCGCCAAGGAACCACAGCGTGTCAGGGTAGAGGTGGCATTGTGGCCGGACGATGGACCGCGAATGAGCTGAGCTCTGCTTGCCGAGCCTCACCTGGCCGACCCGAGACCCTCGCAGCAGGAGGATGTGGGAAGCCTGAGCTGGGCAGGGCCTGTGGTGGGAAGGTGGTAACAGGACCAAAAAAAAAAAGTAGTGTGGGAAGGAACTCTGTCCCCTGTGCCCAGCCGGCTCAGCGATGCAGTGAAATCAACTTGGGTGAAGGAGCTGTCGCACCCCTCTGTCAGATTAGTCACCCAATTAAAACTATTTTTGAGAGGATGCTCTATTTATATGCCCAAGAGCTAAGTATGGAGCTGCGAAAGTCTACAAGTATTCCAAAAATATTCTACAAACGCCAAAATGAACATGTGAATAGTAAAATCAAGCTAGACCACGTCGCTACCACACTTACACGATGGTGACGAACACTGAAACATTTCCTATGGTCAGCAGAACCACAGGAAGGAGTGTCTGTGTACGGATGGCTTGAATTGCTGAGCACGGCTGGCTCTGGCTCATGTCTGTAGTCCTTGCTACTCAGGAGGTTGAGACCTTAGGGTCTCCTTTCAAAGCCAGCCTGGGTAGGGAAGCCCATGAAACTCTTTTCTCCAATGAACCATTTTTTAAGAAGCTGGAAGCGGAGCTGTGGCTCAAGTGGTAGAGTGCCTTGAGCAAAAACTGGACAGCACCCAGGCACTGAGTTCAAGGACTGGCACAATAGATAGATAGATAGATAGATAGATAGATACATACATACATACATACATACATACAGAGGTAGATAGATAGATGGATAGAAAAATAAATAAATGTCACCCCAAATCATTGTCAGTAGACAAAGTCATTTTGAACATAAATGATTACTTTTTGACAAATGTGATCAGATTGGTATAAGAACTGAAATTGTCTGGTTTTGCTTGGTTTCCAGTCAGAGAGCAATCAGACTTGCCTTGACTAACAGAAATCTCCCATTGGCTAACCACAGAAACCATCATGGAATTAGGAGCTAGGTAGCTTCTAGAACAATCGTTCTAGAAGTGAGAATCAGTCCTGGGCTCTGGTTGTGGACAGGTGCGTCAGCCAGCTCTGAGTGCTAAGGGGTCATTCTTATCCTCAAGCGATTGAGCCTCAGATTTGGGCCCAGAGGGACATGCAAACGGACGCAGGAAAGAGGAAATGGACATGGGGACCTGGGGTATAGGAAAGGCAGAAGCCGGACTCGCCGTGGGGAACAGGAAGAAAGGGCACACGGGAGCCTGGGGTGAAGCATCACCCGCCGTGGGAAGGCGGACGCCTGCCTGTCCGGGCTCAGAGAGTCTGGAGGAAAGTGGCAGATGGGGAAGTTGAGGCAGACTCAGCTCTGACACAAGTGCATACTTCACCCTCCCTGTGTGCCAGGCGTGCCAGGGACATCGGGAGCGACGAGGGCAGCAAACGCGTAAGAGCCGTGGCACACAGAGCCCCCCCCCCCCCCCCCCCCCGCGCAGGGGGTCAGGACAGGCAGCCAGCGGGGGTGGGGTGGCCAGGAAGGAGACACAGACAATAGGACCCCAAATGGGAAACTCTCCTGCAGACACAACGCCAGCCCTCCACTGCTCACCACAGGCCCGCGAAGCCCCGTCTAACTCCGTGTGCAGAGAGAGGACTACCCTAAAAGCCCAACACCGGAGCCACAGCCCCGCTGCCTACATGCCAGCGGGCTTTCTATTCGCAGCATTGTCTCCCTGCTGCCTACCCAAGCCTGCCCGGCCCTGATGGGATCCTTCCCTCATCAAGGTACTCCAACTAGTACAGCCACCTCCTGGCACAGAGAGGCTAACCAATCTTGTGACGGATGCTGACGTCAGAGCATCCTTCTAGTATCTCTGCCAAGTGCTTAGAGTTCTTCTATGCTAGGTGGCAGAGGAGACAATGTACTTTGCGGGTCTATTTTACATACACAAACTGATGTTTCTGTAGATGTCCTAGGCTTGAACTCAGGGCCGGAGTGCTGTCCCTGGGCTTTTGTGCTCTACCACTTGAACCACAGTTTTACTTTACCTTTGGTGTTTTTTTGTTTTTGTGGTTTTTTGTTTGTGTTTAATTGGACTTTCCTAGCCCCAGCTGGCTTCTGACCTTGATCCTCAGATCTCAGCCTCCTAGGTAGCTAGGATTATAGGTGTGAGCCACCAATGCCCGGCTGACAGCAGAGTCAGTAGCAGGGGCAAATGAAATGGACCTGAGAGAAAGAACGGAGAGAGAAGAGAATGCTGAAACCGCGTGAGGAAGAGCAGAGCTGTCCCCTCTGGCATGTCCATGTCCGTCCTTCAACCCCCAAGCCTCCTTTTCAGCTCCCTTCCCTTTTCTGAGGCTGACAAGAGGGAGAAGAGGGGGACAGGGATGAGAAGATGGGAGGGGGAGTCCTGCCAGACATCAGGGAAGGCAGGACAGGTGGCACGCTACCAGCGTCCTGCTGCTCCTCACTCCTGGCCTCTGCCCGAATCGGGTCCAATGGAGCTTTATAGTTTTAGTTTTTCTCTCAGTTGCTCTTCTGAGACCCCTTAGCTGTGAGCTTGCGGTGGGGGTGGGGAGGGGGGGACCCAGCCCTGAGCTGTGGATAACAGGGGATGCCAGCCCTGGCCCCTCTCCCCGCCTGTGACACCCCCAAGTGACCTGGCTTCCCAGATCCCCTGGGGGAACAAAGGACGCAGAGGTGTGGGATGCCGCTGGCCAGGGAGGGCAGAGGCTGGGCAGGGAGCCCAGCTCCCTTTCAGGGCTGTGCTCCGTACTGTCACCAGGCCTGGGCGAGGGAAGACACAGCAGAGCCAGCGGTGGCAGCGCTCAGCGTCTCCGTTCAGGGAGGTCAGGCAGCTGGTAGGGCTGGCCAGGCCACAGGCTGGTGTGGACAGCAAGGCTACCAATGCCTCTCCGGACTCGGAGTCTCCGTGACATGCTGCCCACCCCCAGCCCGCCCCTCCCTCCCTCCCTCCCCCCTGCAGCCAGCTGCTCTTCCTCTCCTAACTGGCCTTATGACTTATAAGAACGCACCCCCTCTCTTCAGCTCTCGGCCTGGGTGCTCTCACTGGAAACCTTGGGGACTGCACCCCTCAAGTGGGTTGGACGGCTCATTCCTGACCCATCCCTCCCACGGAGTGTCTCCATCTGCACCCCAGTCCCCCAACACCCCTCTGAGACCATCTTGTCCTCATGTGTGTTTGCTCTTCATTCCATCACAAAGCCAGGCGCCAGTGGCTCACGCCTATAATCCCAGCTTCTTAGGAGATGAGATCTAAGGATCTTGGTTCAAAGCCAACTGAGTAGAAAAGTCTGCGAGACTCTTATCTCCAATTAAGCAGCAAAAAGCTGAAAGTGGAGGTATGGCTCAAATGGTAGAGCACCAGCATTGAGTGAAAAAAAGCAAGCAAGAGCCCAAGACCCCAAGTTCAAGCCCCAGTATTAACACTAAAAAAGGAAAGAAAGGAGCCATGTGTCACATTGCTGTGGGAGCCTGCTGCCCCCAGCGAAGTTTGGTTATCACAGGCAATGATAATAAATAAATACTCAGTCTGATGCATGAGGGAGTTTGCCAGAGCTGGCTTGGGTCCTGGAGCATGGAGGGGACTTCAAAAAGTGGGTGACCCAGAATGGGGGTGCGGGACAGAGCCTCTGACAAAGTGCCAAGGACTTAGACAAGTCAAGGCGGTTCACTGGAGAGATGGCGTCGTGAAAGCCGGGCATGGCGATCACACCTGTAATCCCAGCACTCAGGAGGCTGAGGCAGGAGGATGGCAAGATCCAAGCCAAACTGGGCTCTAGCTCACAATGAAACAGCGAGGCCAGTGTGAGCCCACACACTTGCACAGGGGAGCTGTTTTTTTTAATGAGAGGAGAGGAGAAGAAAGGAGAGAGGGGAGAGGAGAGGAGGGGAGGGGAGGGGAGGGGAGGGGAGGGGAGAGACAATGGGCCTCAGAGAAACCCTGTACACAACTAGCATAAGCCAAGCATCCACCCAATGAGCACCAGAATCCCCGCTGATCCATAGAGGCACTGCTTACTTCTAGAAGAGGAGAGGGAGAGAGGGGGGAAGAGGGGGAGAGAGGGGGGAAAGAGAGAGGAGAGAGAGGGAGAGAGAGAAGGGAGAGGGGGGAGAGGGGGGGAGAGGGAGAGAGAGGGAGAGAGAGGGGGAGAGAGGGGAGAGAGGGAGAGAGGGGGAGAGAGGGTGGAGGGAGAGAGGGGAGAGGGAGGAGAGAGGAGAGGGAAAGGAGGGAGAGGGGGAGAGGGGGAGAGAGGGGGGAAGAGGGGGAGAGAGGGGGAAAGAGAGAGGAGAGAGAGGGAGAGAGAGAAGGGAGAGGGGAGAGAGAGGGGGGAGAGGGAGAGAGAGGGAGAGAGAGGGAGAGAGAGGGGGAGAGAGGGAGAGAGGGGGAGAGAGGAGAGGGAAAGGAGGGAGAGGGGGAGAGGGGGAGAGGGGGAGAGGGGGGAGAGGGGGAGAGGAGGGAGGGGGGAGAGACGGGAAGAGAGGGGGATGGAGAGAGGAGGGAGGGAGAGAGGAGAGAGAGGGGAGAAGAGAGAGAGGGAGAGAGACGAGGGAGAGGGAGAGAGAGAGGGAGAATGTATGTGTGACCTGCCTGGCAGAGCCTGGACTCCAGCAGAAGGCTGGAGGCTGCAGGCCCGGCTCTGAGTAAGACGCTGAGCCAGAAGCAAGGGGGTCGGGCAGACGCTGATTTATGCATTTACTTCTAGATGTGAGCAGCGTCCCTGCCCAGCTCCCAGGATGCTGGGGGCCAGCGCTCTCCCTGCAGGCCAGCCCGTGCAAATACCATGGTCCGGTTTCCTGGGGCAGAAGGTCAGCTGTGGGCCCGACAGTGAGCCCCACAGGCCCCGCGGCAAACCTGAGGCTTCCGACAGCCCTCTCAGGCCTGCTGTCAAATCCCAGCAGATGACTGCTCGTAGGCACCCCGGGCCCGAAGAAATGAAAACGACACAAGAAGAAAATGGCAGAACTTTCTCTTTAATATCATCCTAAAGATAAGGCTTTCCTGAGAAAAAAAAACATGGTGCTTTCTAGAAAGAACATTCTGAGAATTTAAAAAAGGAAACCTCTAGAAATTATATATATATACATATATATATATATATATATATATATATATATATATATATATGATGCATTTAGCAGAATAATGAAAGGTAAAGCTGAAACAGCGTCTCAGGAAGGGAAGCAGAAAGATGGGCAGGCATGTTGGTGCCCACCTGTCATTTCAGAGGCAGAGATAGGAAGATCACAAGCTCAAGATTAGCCTAGACTATACAGTCTTGTCTCAACATACCAAAAAGGAAGAGGAGAAGGGAATGAGGTGGAAGGGGAGGAGGGGGAGAGGGAGAGAGCGCTTGCTGCTGGCACAGCAGAAGCCCGCCAGCGACCACCTTCCAGTGTGGCACTCCACCACAGTTGCACTGCAGAGCGTTTCTGGGTAAAGCAGGGTCGCACTGACACACTCGGCTGTGACACTAAAGGGCAGAGAACTTTTGTTTTGCTTCTTTTGTTTTTGGTGGCAGCAGGGATTGAACTCAGTCCCTCACACATGCTCAACCACTTGAACCTTATCCCACACCCTTTGGCTTTCATTTGTTTTTGAGACTCAGGCTGGTCCTGGTCCACAGTCCCCCTATTTCTCCCTTCCGAGTAGCTAGGATTACAGGCATGAGGCACCTCGCCTGGCCTTATTGCCCCCTTCTTAGGGGGCACTAATACAATGGCTATAATATACATCATACAACCTCCAGAAGTTTTATGCCCAATATGGAAAATGGAGAATAGTTTCCAAGGCTGGCTACATTCATTTCCCAAAGGACCTGCAAGCTCTGGGTAACAGAGACGATTCTGGAAGCAAAGTTGTCTGACCCCTCACCCCCTTTGGACCTCCCACCATGTCCACTTCCTCTGTGATACCACCTCTGAGAAGTGACAGAGGTCCTGGCCACTCAGGTGATGGGAATTAGAGGATCAGAGTTCAAGGCCAGCCCAGACGAAAAGTGAGTGAGACTCCATCTTAACCAACAAACCGGGCTGGAACTCAGCTAGGAGGGAGGCAGAGAAATGAGGACTGTGGTGGGAGATCAGTCCAGGGCAAAAATATAACCCAAAAGATAACTAGAGCAAAAAAGGGCTGGAGGCGTAACTCCGTGGTAAAACACCTGCCTGCCACACGAGGTGCCCTGGGTTCAAAGAATCTCTCTCTCACTCACTCTTCTCTCTCTCTCTCTCTCTCTCTCTCTCTCTCTCTCTCTCTCTCTCTCTCTCTCTCACACACACACACACACACACACACACACACACACACACACACAGATACATGGACAGCCACATGGCTTTGTCTATTTACTTCCTATGAAGCCCCAAGTGTGGAGTGTAGTTCAAATGATCTTAAATTTGCCTAGGTTTTTGTTGTTGGTTTCACAGTACTGTGGTTTTGAACTCAGGACACTGTGCTTGCTAGGCAAGTGCTCTCCACGTGAGCCACAACTCCACCTCCAAGGTATTTGGACAGTTGCTTCCCAATTGCTTTTCAGGAGGAAAATGTTCAGCACTGCGCCCATGATCTGATCATTCGGCAGCTGATTGATGGGATGGAGGCCTCCAGCTGCCTGCCTCCCCTGCATCTCTGTCCTCAGGGGCTCCGTGGTGACAGCACTAACCTCTCATTGGCCCTAGGTCCTATGGTGAGCTGGTGGCTGGATCCGACCCAGAAACCGCCCGTGAGCCGCTTTCTGCACGTGGGCTGAGAGCAAGCAGCCTCCACCCATCTGCAGCCTCCATCTGGCCTCACTGTCGGGACGGCCTCCTCTGCCGGGCATCGCCGGGTGTGCACAGGCATGTCTGTAACCATTGTGCCTCGCCACCCACCCTGCGCAGCGGTGCGGGCCCCACCCCCAGCACTCACCATCTGTCAGGCACATGCGGGGTGGTAGCCCCAGGAAGGAAAGAGTCCCAGCTCCCAACTCGGTGCTATCAGAGGTGCGGCCGCCACGCTGCCGGTGCCCAGCGCCTGGGCACTGCTGGCAGAAGTCCTTCCCTCTACTGCCAGTCCCTGCTCACTGAGCCTGGCAGCTGGACTCTGTGTCAAGCATGTAGGAGGGAGCATCTACCCTCCTTCTGCTTCTACGTAGGCATGCTGCCCTCCTACCCCCATTCAGCAAGGTGCCTGTGGAACCCCACAAAGATCTGCCGTGACTCTTGGAAGAGGAACCCTCCCCCCTCCTTGCTACTCCCCTGGCATTCCGGAAGGACCCAGTGCAGATGGCGGTAGCTGTGCCCGTCACCTGCCAAAGGGCAGCCCGGGGCCTGGCGTGTCCGAACCTGAGCACCAGCAACCCCAAACCTGGGCACCTGCAGCTGGCTCAGAACCTATGGCTGACACCAGATGGTCTCTAGAGGAAAGGCCCTCAGCCAAGGCCCCCGGGGTCTCTCAGCCCTGCTGTGACTCTGTCTCTTGGCCCTTTTGATGATCTAGAGTGGGGGGGGGGTGGTGAAGAGAATTCTGGGAGCATTCTTGTGTATTATCTTCGTGTACACAGGCTGGAAATCCTCTCGGATATTTACCTAGAAGTAGAATTTGAACTGTTCGTGTAGCCAGCTAGACAGTCTACTGGCTAATGACTTTCCAAAGCCATTGTGCTCATTTAATTCCCCACCCACCACACACAGAAGACTCTACCAACCATTTTCCCTCTAAAGCTTGGTATTGTTAAACATCTTTAGACAGGAAGGAGCGTCTGATGATGTACTCCAGTCCAGGCCCTGAGGTTTAACGCTCTGGGGTGTGGGTATTTATTGGGTGTGTGTGGTTTCTCTCCTGTGAAACGTACTTTTCTGGTTTTGCTCACTTTTTTATATGAGGTTGTCTTTTTCCCCCTCCATTTCTCTGTAGGAATTCATTCTTATTATTACTGAATCATCTTTCTGGCTATTTGTGGTCCAAATTTCCTCCCCTCCTCTCTGTCTCTCTGAAGAATACACCATTACTCTCAGAAACAATACATACACATTAAGAAAGGCTTCTGGTGAAGACAAAGAGAGACCCAGTGGCTCTCTGCCTGTACTCCTAGCTACTCAGGAGCTGAGGATCATGGTTCAAAGCCAGCTCAGGCAGGAAAGTTTGTGAGACTTATCTCCAATGGACCACCACAAAAAGCCAGAAGTGGAGCTGTGGCTCCAGTCTGCACAGCAGGGCACAGACAAGGGGATGAATGACATGACAAGCCAGGTGCTTTCACTCAAGAAAAGAGGGCTGTGAATTAAAGGAGCAAGGGCACTGTACCCATTGAGTTGCTTTTTAGTTGTACATTAATTCTTTTCTTTTTTTTTCAGTATGAGGTTTGATCTCAGGGCCTTGCACCTGCCAAGCTGGGGCTCTACCACTTGAACCATAACCAGTCCTTTTGCTTCTAGTTTTGAGACAAGGTCTCATACTTTGGCCTGGGGTTAGCCTCAAACCATGATTCTCCTACCTCCATCTCCTGCGTAGCTACGATTACAGGCCTGTCCACCATGCCCAGCCAGTCATATCTTTTTTTTTCTTCGTGCTAGGACTCGAACCCAGGGCCTTGTACATGTTGAGCCCACAATTCTACCTCTAAACTTCACCCTCGCACTAAAACACCTATTTTGAAAAGTTCTTTGAGCTTTATATAAAAAAAAAAACATGAGACAAAAACATGGAAATCTAATTTCTCATGTATTTAAAATTTTTGTCTCGAACAACAGAACAGGAGGTAGGACGAAGTAATTTCTGAGAATGTGACTGGAGAGTCTTGGATAAATCCCCCTTTTCAAAAACAGTTTAGGAAAATCTACTCTCAATAGGAACATGCCACAAATATAGAAAGAAGCAATTTAACAAGAAATTTAAACAACACATGTATATATGAACAGGATTACTCCAGCCTTAGAACAAAAATGTCTGTTTAGAGAATGCAGCATACATAACCCAGCTGTTTAAAGCACACTCAGAGCCAGGAGTGTCTCATTTTTAACAGATAAAATGGAAATTCCATTTACATATCATTAGTTAGGCCAGCAATGCGTGACTGCAGCTTGCTAAAATCTAATTTATCTCAGCAAAGTAGGGCGTGGCTGCCACTCACAAAATGAAGTTATATTTGGGTCAAAATAGAGTTTGATCTCAATTTTCTAGGTCATTTAGGTGGAGATTGGGCCTGCCATTGAATGATTTAGTAACTTCATCGCTGTTGCCCATGACAGGAGATAATTACACACACTTACACATACATACATACATACATACATATACAAACACACAGAGGCTGCACTGACTGAAATCAGTGATGAATATTCCTTCATTCACTTAGTCAACAAGTTTTTACTGGGTGCTACACTGTGTCCTGTAAAGCAATGGAAGACAGGAGGCAAAGATTGGAGACCCTGTTTTACGTGACATGGTGAAGGAAAACTTGCCTATAAACTAGAAGTGGCACTATGGCTCAGAGTAGTAGAGTGCTATCCTTGAGCAAAAAGAGCTCAGGCACAGCACTCAGCCCCTGAATTCAAGCCCTACAACTGACAAAAATAATAATAAATAAAACAAACAATAAATAAAATCAGACTTTTTCATTTCTGATTGCAGAATGATGCTTCTATTGTATTATAAAATACATACGGGTCCACATTGCAACAATGAGATGTACAAGTCATTATGTCAAACGAACTTTACAACTTTGGTGGTGGGGAGAGGAGGATTGGGTGGGAGGGTGGGAGGAGGATGGGAAGGGATGGGAAGGGGAAACAAAGGAGGAGGCTACAATGCTTGATAAGAAATGTACTCATTATCTTGCCCACGTAATTGTAACCCCTCTGTACAGTATTTTCACAATAAAGAATAATAATAAAATAAAATACAATACGGGTCCAGAGCTACTACACATCGAAGAATTATTCGGCTTTGGATGATCACAAGCTTTTCAGCTGCTGCTTGGCTTCGCTTGTTTGTCTGTGGACGGCAATACTGAGTTTGGACTCAGGAGACCTATGCTTGCCAGGCAGGCACAGTAGGACTACAGCCCCATTTCCAGCCATTTCTGTACTGGTTATTTTTGAGGTAGGGTCTCACATTAGACCAGAGGGAACGTCCTTTATTCCCAACAGCTGGGTGCTTCCTGCAGCCCAGCACGTGACTCCCACAAAGGACAAAGGAAGATGGTGGCCTAGGAACCCCCCCCCCCACACACACACACCCTGTCAGAAGCCAGGCCCTTACCCGCAGACCATCCACATAGACAGACGCAGCCCTAGGGTTAGAGAACCAGGGACGCCTGCGTGTGTGAACATGGCCAGGCACAGAGCGGAGTTCCCCATCTCCATGCACAAAACTCACGGCAGGAGGGCGCGTGGAGACAGGGCAGCAGGATATGTGGGTGTTGCGTTCCTGGAGTATTTTTGTGTCTCAAAGCTCCAGCTGTGTCTGAACTCAAGCATCTGTGCACTTACACAAGTGTACTTGCTCTGAGAGCGAAAGGCTCTGAGCTGGCCGGGCAGGGCGCATGTTGCAGCTGGCCTTTGGAGAGGTCAGGTGCACCCCTTCTGCCCGCAGCCCGCTGGGGTCTGCTGTGTTTTCTGCCAACAACATATTTCATATTCCAGCCTCCAGCCTAAATTACTCAGGAGCCCTGCCCTTTTCACAGAAAGCTAAAAAGCTCCCCCCCTCTCCTTCCCTCCACCCCCTTCTTCTTTTCCCTCTCCCCCCTTTTCTTCCTACCCCGCCCCCCATGAAAACACAGCAAGTCACTTCTCTCTCTACAATTCACCACCGCAGGAGCAAAGCTTAGTTTCTCAGCTCCAAGAAGCCTGGAGCCCTTTCAAGGGGGTGACTTGGGAGGGGGGTGTCCTCTGACTTCCAGAGGGAGGGGGACTCTGACTTCCTGGGAGCCCTCCCTGGGGGGGGGATTTGGGGGGGGGCAGAGTGCAGAACAAAAGCCTCACCACACCAGGAGCCATTCAGAACACACCACTGGCCCTTCCAGGAGAAAGGCCAGACTGGCCGATTTCATGAAAATCCAGAAAGTAGATTTCTTAAAAAAAAAACAAATGAATGAATGAATGAATGAATGAATGGTGTCTTTCAGCAAAGCCAGACACATCACACACAGGGGTGGATAGAAAAGGAGATTGCCAACATGGGGTACAGTGAAGGACAGCCAGAAGGCCCCCACACGCTCAACTGGCCATGAGACACAAACCCCGTCATGTGGGCTCTGGAGTTCCATCCTTCAGCAAGCTCTTTGTACATGCAGGGACATTATCTTCTTGTTATGGGCTGTATTGTATTCCCCAAACTCACCTGTTACAGCTCTGACTGCACCCCCCCCCCCAGCCTTCACAGGTGTAAGGAAGTTAAAATGAGCCCCTAGGGGGCGTGTGTCCTTTGAGGAAGAGATCAGGTGAGAGGGAGGAAGACAACCCACCCAAGCCAGGCCTGGACCTCAGAGGACACGGGCACCTGCCCCCTCGGGCACCGTGACCTTCCACATCAAGACCCTCTGAAAAATAAATCTCTTTAGGTGGCTGGGGTCTGTGGAATGTTCTTGGGGTAGCCAAAAGAAGCCAGAACAAGTCCTTTTGTGTAAATTCGCTTCTCAGAGCCTCTGCTCTTTGTAAATCATTGAGGGTTGAAGTAGACACAGGGACTAGGTTATCTTTGAAGAAGGAGATGGTCTGGAGAAGATTCCAGAAGAATGGAGGATGGCATGTTGGATTGGAAAGAGGAGTGGGGTTGAGGGGAGAGGTTCTTGTGTCTCTGCCATCTGTGGAGCGGGCTTGTAAATGCTGTCACACAGCCGAGCCTGTGAGAGTCTACCATGTCTAAGGAATGGAGAAGACACCGGAGTCTTCGAGAAACTGTGTGAATCATCCACAGTCAGCCTCGGACCCAGGACGCGAGCCTGGCATCCTCTACCTCCTGCAGAGGTGCAGCCAACCCACCCAAAGCACTGCTGGCTTTGCTCCCAGAGCCCTCGGCTCCACCCTGGAGATCAGCAGCGAGTTACCAGATTCTTGCTGCATCCTCTGCCCGGGCCCCGGCCCGGCCCCAGCTCTGAGCTACACCCCAAGATCTCCTTCACCCCCACTAGGTAACAGGCCAGCTTCCCACTAGACAGGCAACAGCAGGCCAGAGCTGGGCCTTCACCATCCTGAGGTCCTGCGGTTCCACGCCTGACCACATCACGGTCGTTCTACGGTGGCTACTACACGTACTAGAGACCCCACACATGGTTAGAACGAGAGAGAGAAAGAGAGACAGAGACAGAGTGTCACTCCCTGAATCTGTCGAGCAGTCCCTCAATCCCTGACCACAGCCATGCTGGAAGCCTTTGTCGGCACAGGGGCCTGCCAAGGGTCCAGGAGACTGGCAGGCCATGGCAGGGGCCGACTTGGGGAAGAAGCCACAAAGTTCTGTCCACACCTGCTGCCGGACAGCCAGGGCATGGCCGCAGCCTCCAGAGCAAAGGGCTACTCTGTCACCCCAGCCCACTGCTCTGTGGGGGCCCCCGTCACCAGCTACTTCCAGCAGAGGAAGAGAGAGCTTCGGCTGTAGGCCAGAGGCAGCTGCCAGTACCCCAGATGCAGCTCCTCAGCCCCCCACGTGACTGCAGAGCAGGGAGAGACGGAGAGCAAAACTCACGCACAGGTGAAAGGTTTTATGCCAGATCTAGACTTTGAAGCAGTGGTTTCCGTTGCTTGGCTCTGGTTCAGGTTCTGCGTGTGTGCACACGTGTGTGTGTGTGTGTGTGTGTGTGTGTGTGTGTGTGTGTGTGTGATGTGTGCTGGTGATCTGGGACTTGAACTCAGGGCCTCACACTCTCCCTTAGCTTTTGTTTTTTGTCGGTGGTGGGGCTTGAACTCTGGACCTGGGCGCTGTCCCTCAGCTCTTCAGCCCAAGGAAAGTGCTCTACCACTGGAGCCACAGTGCCACTTCCGGTTTTCTGGTGGTTCATTGGAGATGAGTCTCACAGACTTTCCTGCCCAAGATGGCTTTGAACCTCTATCCTCAGATCTCAACCTCCTGGGCAGCTAGGATGACAGGCATGAGCCAACGGCCCTCCCTTGGCTTTTAACCCAAGGTTGGTGCTCTACCACTTATGCCACGCCTTGTCCTCGCACATTTTGCTGATTAACTGAATCTAAGAGCCTCAAGAAGTTTTCTGACTAGGGCTGGCTTTAAACCACAGGCCTCTGCTCTCAGCCTCCTGATTGGCTAAGATTACAGGCTTGAGACACTACACCTGGCTTGTACCTGCTTTTGTTGCAATCCTAGAATTTAAGCTATGGTTCACTGTCAATGTTTGTACTTAGATTTCTTCCTGTTCTGGAGTTAAAGGTCTTCCCACTTTTCCTCTACTTCTTCCCCTGCTCTGTCCTCCTTTCCCTTCTATCTCTCCCTCCCTCTCTGTTCTTCCCTCTTGCTCTCTTGCTCCTGACTTCCATCTTCCCCTCTCCCCTAGTTCCTATTTCTTGCCCTAGACCGGGCTGGTAATGGACAAGTCTCTGTCTCCTGGTCACATACAAGGCCCAACACCACGGGCCCCTGGGCGGGCCCATCACCCCGTACCGTGCAGGACCATCCCCTCACTGGACTCACAGCCGCACTGTTTCATTTCTGCGCATGTCAGACAGGCACTTAGATGGGCGGCCTCACTGGGGAAGAAGAAAGGCTTCTTTCTGGGGGTTGGCCTAAGGGACGGCTGAAAGGCGGCCGAAATCCAGTGGAAATGAGTAACTCTAAACCAGGTGCACAGAAATTCTGCCTTGGAGCTGGGAGGGTGGCTCAGTGGTAGAGTGCTTGCCTTGCATGCATGAGGCCCTGGGTTCAATTCCTCAGCACCACATAAACAGAAAAAGCTGGAAGTGGCGCTGTGGCTCAGTGGTAGAGTGCTAGCCTTGAGCTGAAGAGCTCAGGGACAGCACCCAGGCCCAGGGTGCAAGCCCCACGACCGACAATAAAAGAAGAAAAAAGAAAACAAAACAGAAATTCTGCCCTGAGAACTATCTGGGATCTCAAGCCCATCTTCCCCGAGGCGGAGGCAATGTATGGATGAGTTCATCAGAAGACTGAAATCAGGCCCCAAACAGCCCTTTCTCCCTCCTATGCTTCTCATGGTGCCCCAAGGGTGCAGACACAACCTCTGACCTGAAATGACCTTGAGAACCAAGGGGGCCAAATCAGAGGAAGAGAACAGGGCCTGTGGAGACAAGGGAAGAGAGGAGAAGGGGAAGGAAATTAGAAGGGGGCGGGGGAAAGGGAGCACTGGACGGGAGCTCCTGGCTGGCTGTAGCACCAATTTTGCCTCTCAGCGCACACCTGCCCCCTTGTGGTGTGTGATCAGAGGGTCATTTCCAGCAGGCTCTGCTCTCCTTTCCACTGAGCTTCCGTATTGTACAGTCCTACCTACCTGCCTCAGGTACAGGGATAAGGTCTCCAATAGAAGAGGCACACGTGCTTGTCACGTGTACACGCACGCTTGCGGGTGGATGTGTGTGCACACCATTGCATCCTTTTGGGTAGACAAGTCTGTGAGACTCTGATCTCCAATTAACCACCAGGAAGCCAGAAGTGGAGCTGTGGACTCAAGTGGTAGAGCACCAGCCTTGCATAACAAATACCAAGTAAGAGCATGAGGCCCTGAGTTCAAGCCCCAGTACCTGCACCAAAAATTAAAATACACTGGAAAAGGAGTAGGGAGGCAAGGAAAGGAGGCAGGAGAGAAAAGCGATGTGCGACTTTCTCCTTTTGGATCTCTCTTTGTGCACATTTCCTGGCCACCCCACAGCTGCTGGAAGCGTTTGCAAGCTGGCAGCAGGCAGCCCCCGGTGAGAAAAGCGAATCTCTGCTCTCTGCAGAGCTGCAAGAGGGAGCTATTTAAACAGAGGCTTCACCTGAGAGGGGACAGGCAGCGGCCCACAGGAGCCCGCGCACAGGCAGCTGCATCCCCAGCCTCGACAACACTTCCTACTCCTCCCGCCTACAGAATGTTCCGGAGAAAGACATGAGGACACCAGAGACCCCACCCCCTCTCACGCTCCACCCGAGCCGCAGCTGCAGAATCAAGATAGATGCCTGCCTTCATGTTCCCGCAGGCTGGCAAGGTCCTGGGGACAGGAGGAAGTGGAAGTCCCACCCTAGAGCACAGTAGGGCAACACACCAGCGCCCAGGGCGCACAGCCAATCCCTGAGAAGATGGGTGAGTGGGTGCGGCTCTACTCACAAGAATAAATTTATGTAACAAATACAAATACTGAAGTCAATCTTGGGGTTTTTTTTTTTTTTTTTTGGATCAGCAATGTAAGACAATTTTATTTGCATTCAAGTTTACTTAGAAAAGTCAGAATTCAGCCGGGCGCTGGTGGCTCACGTCCTGTAATCCTAGCTACTCAGGAGGCTGAGATCTGAGGATCGCGGTTCAAAGCCAGCCCGGCAGGAGAGACCATGAGACTCCTATCTCCAATAAACCACCAGAAAACCGGAAGTGGCGCTGTAGCTCAAGTGGTAGAGCGCTCGCCTTGAGCTGAAGAGCTGAGGGACAGCGCCCAGGCCCAGAGTTCAAGCCCCACGACCTACAAAAAAAAAAAAAAGTCAGAATTCATTTTCCCATGAAACAAATGATATAAATATATATCAAAAACCATGGACATGTTTATAATTGTTGAATCCCCCTGGAATCCACTTCAGGGAATGTGTCCCCAGAGACCAGTTCATGGGGCAGTGGGGGGGGGGGGGGAAGGAGGGGGAGCCAAAATATTCCCTGATTTGTTGTTATGAGAAAGAATTGCATAGGTCATGCCACAACAAAAACTGGTCTTGAGAAATGAGTATGTTGTGACATCAGGCAAAGAGCAAAACTGGTCACAGCGTCAACTATGCTGGGGCAGCGAAAATCCAAAACTGTATCTGCTTCCGTGGACAGGAATTTTATCCACACAGGATGTAAGGACAAATGAAACTCATTATGTTAATACAGCAGGAACGAGCCTCACAGTTTTCTTTTGCTGTTGCCATATTATTTTTTAAATGTAAGCAAACCAGGCGCTGGTGGCTCACACTTGTAATCCTACTCTGGAGGCTGAGATCTGAAGATCATGGTTCAAAGCCAGCCTGGGCAGGAAAGTCCATGAGGCTTCCATTCAATAAACTATTCAGAAAAAGCTGAAGTGGAGGTGTGAAGCTCAAGTGGTAGAGCGTGAGCCTTAAGCAAAGAGAAGCTCAAGGACAGTGCCCAGGTCCTGAGCTCAAGCCTAGGAATGGCAAAAACAAAACCCAAAAAACCACAAAAGCTCCAAGAAACAACAGATGCCTTAAACAAAGGAAATGTTAATGAGCTCTCTCATCAACACACCGAAGTCCTCATGGCTTCTTAAAATGGTGAAGGTTTCCAGGTTCCCCCTCAGCTAGGGAAAGTTTAAGTCCTCGGTCCCCCCCTCACCCCCCTCCCAACCTCAGGCTGAGTTCAGAGAGAAGAGCAAGTCCTAGGGAGAGCACTGTCTATGGAGCCTCCTGGCTCTCACTCCACAAGTCTGCGGGTATTTCCTTTCCCCCTCACTTCTGGCTGTATTCTGCTTTACCAACAAGTCCTTGCTTATCTTGGATTAGTGATTAAATTACTTTTGATTACTAATAAATTACTTTCGATTACTAATAAACCACTCTTCGCTTATGAGTATCCTGTGGAAATCTCTCCCAAATGATTTCTTTTGTGGTTGCAATCAAGAGCCGGGGCTCTGGGAGGATGGGGTGCTTGGGAGTCGTGAGGACATGGCGGGACCGTTCTGAGGTGCTGGGGTAGGCCGTGTCTGGGTGTCTCTGAGGGGGATTCTGGGCGGACCAGCATTTGAACCAGTGGACTCAGCAGAACACAGTGGCCCCATGTGCTGGCCTGCTTTGTCATGGCTGTGAGAGACAACTGTAATGCAAGGCCAGGGCTACTTAGCTCCGAACTCCCCAGGTTTTAGTCCATCGTGGTGGGGAGGGCCAAGATGAGCAGCTGACATCATGGCAGACTGGAAGTTGAGAAGGACAACATCTGTGGCTCACTCTTGTTCTACTTTTCCTCCTTGAATTCTAAGTAGGCCTGGTCTGTGGGATGGGGCCAGCCGAGTTGCCCCTCCAGTTAATCCACTCTGGACATGCTGGGAGGTGTGCTTACCAAATCTCACTTGTCCAGCCAATTAAGAGGATTGCCAAGAAGACCCAGCATGGGGTCCAGCTCAACTCTGCGAAACACAGAATAGATCAAGCGCACAAAGGGGAATTCACTCCCATCTCCTCCCTTTTCCTATTCTAGTAACTCACCTAAGTCTACAGTCCTCAGTCAAATGACATCTTCTAGCAAGAGGGGAGGTGGAGAAATGTGTTCCTGTCTGTTGTTTACCCAAATCTGCTTTGCTCACCATTTCTCAGACAGGGAAGATGGATCTCCAGGTTACAGGCTGCTCCTTTGCAATTGTTTGTTGTCGCTGTGATTGCATAGTTCTTTCTCTTTTCAGCATGAAGAGCAGACACCAAGGAGTTATGAAGGGAAGTGATTTATAGCTTGGTGAGCATTTCATGTTTCGGGTTGGAACATGTCCTCCTTGCTGCTTTGGTAACTCTGAGTCCTTAGAAGATGACGATGGTGGCCATTTCTGTCATTCTCAGAAGGACGGGAGAATACATGTGCCATCCACAGGACCCTGCAGTCAGATGACCCATGCAAGGCCAGGCCCCAAGCCCAGCAATTCACATACCCAACTCTCTTCAAACTCCTGTGGTGGCTGACATCCCTGTGGGGGACTCCTGGCGGAAGCCTATCTGACCTTAGAAACAACTGGAAAGACACCCCTCCAAAAGCCAGTTTTCAAGTGCTGGCTTCTCATTACAACTCACTCCTTTTCAGTTAAGAATCATCACCATTTTTTCACTACTGTTTACTGAGGAGCCATGTTGTACCAGGCATTGCATTTTGCCCCAGGAATGCAACTTAAGACCTACTCTTGTCCACTATGAGTTTGCAGTGTAACTTAATGTTAATGACTCTGAGTTTGATTTCTCCGTAACAGTTCCCTTTTTGCCAATACCAGGGGGTTGAATTCAAGCACTTACTTGGCTGATACTCTACCACTCAAACCATACATCCAGCCTGGCTTTTTGCTGATTCTTTTGGAGATGAAATTCTCACCAACTTTTCTTCCTGGGCTGGCTTCAAATCATGAGTTGCCAGATCTCTGCTTCTTGAGAAGCTAGGATTACAGGTGTGAGCCAATGGCACCTGGCTATTCCATAATAATTAATTGATGAGAAGTTACAGTGTAGCAAAAATAGGTCTAAATAAATGATTGTAACAGGATGTTATACCTAGCATCATAGATCATGTTTCACGGATTTTGATCCTTCTTAAGGACAAGGAGCCAAGAAAACTTAGGTGTTAGGGCAAAACCCAAAGTGTTAAACACATACAGGGTTAGTGACAGAGAGCATTCCAGAAATTATCCAGAACTTCCTGATCTGGTTCAAGGCAGATTAACTACAGGGCACCTTAGACAACACCTGTAATTACTCTCAACCACTCGGCAGGCGCTGAGAGGTCTGCTATACCAGCTTAATGAGTTGAACCAATTCAACTATAATTAGCACATTTATTAGTTTAATATGAATCAATGCTTCTAAAGCCTCTGAAGAGAATTTAATTTCTAAGATAAATTAAGCCCCCCCCATACCTCCTTCCACCCATTAACATGCCCACTTTTGGTTTCTTGGTATAAATCACAGGCATTTAATGTAAAATAGTTCCACAGCAGATCTCAAAGAGCTGGGCTAAAAGTAATCATGTTTAATCATAAGTAGTTCTTCGAGATTTCCTGAAAATCCAAGGAAAGCAGAGGAGAAGCAGACCTGCACCTAGGACCTAGTTCTGGTTGGTCGTGCTGAGTAAGCCGTGGTTTGGGGAAAGCCAACCACGCTCTTGCCAGATGCAGCCAGAGGTGGACAGGAGGCCAGGCCCGCCCTTCTCCATTGCCCATAGCCTGTGTGCCACCATCCATCAGGCTGAGTGCACAACCGGCAGCCGGCAGCCGGCAGCTGGGTGGGATTGCTTAGGGTTATTGCTCCCCATCTTTTCTGTGATAGATGCATAATGCTGGCTGAACTGAGAGCTGAGAAGCTGCTTCCCGTTACACGTTTGATACGTTACCATCTTCTGCATAAAGAAGTTTCTACAAAGCAGAAGAAATTACTTCTCTGAGATCTGCTCTTGCTATATAGAAACAGAAATGTTTAAGAAGTAAAGGCAAAAATAAGACAAAATAGGCTTTGCTGAGGGCTGGGCCTACTTGTGACAGAACTCCCGTGTTGTATGCATATATTTTGAAAAGCATTATTGCTTCTTGGCAAGGAATATTTAAAAGGCATTCCTTAGAAACCCCAAAGCAAAGCAAAAATCTATTAAATACTTAGAATGTAGTCTTAGAATAATCCTAAATGAAGCACATTTCAAAAGCCATAACTAGCAAGGTTCCCATGTCTTTTATAATAAATTTCTACTTACCCAAAATGTCTGAATTCTAGGATTTTTTTGAATTCAGATTTAAATAACAAGATACCAAAGAATATTGGCTCGAGAGTTGTCTGTCCTCCTTTCTGTATTTCTAACTTTCTCCAGTAGCAAGGAACATATGCAGTAAGAACAGTTTGAGTTGCTAATTTAAGGCAGGGAATATAGCTTAGTGCTAGGGCTTGCTTGGCCTGCACAAGGTCATGTGTTCAATCCTCAGCACCACACACACACAAACTAGAATTTAAAGCTTAAATTTACAAAAGGCAAATTTAATTCCTGAGTTCAGTATCTGTTGAGGTTATTTCTCCTTGGAGGTAGATTCTGCATACCATGCAATGCAGAATACAGAACTCACAGAATCTCTACTCCAGTCAGGGTAGAGATACTCCATCAGCCCAGAAATTGTTCTGTGCCCCTTCCAGTCATCCCGGCCCCTCCACCCACTGCTCGGAATCCTCTCACTACGGACAACCTCAGCCTGTCCTTGAACTTCACACAAATAGAATCATGTAAGTTACAATTATTCCATTTTATGCCTTTGGCTCAACCAAATTTTTTTTAACATTATTTATACTGCTGTCTACACTTTGTTCTTTTTATTGCTGAATAATATTCCACAATCTGAGTGTTCTTCCATCATTTGTTTGTTCATATATTTCATTCCTGCTGGTGGAGAGTGGTTTCATTCTGGCTTCCCTTCTATAAAGGATGCTGGGGTCAAGATCTGCCTTCATCACGAGGGTCTTAGTGTATAACTGATATGGAATAGTGTACAACTGATATGGTTAACTGACATGTGCACAATATTGTAGCACAGACCTCTAGAGCATCGCCATCCTGTATCCTCTCACCATTTCTTCTCTCCCCTTTGCCCTCAGGATGACCACTTGCCTCACCGCTTCTGTGAGTTTGGCCACTTCAGATTCTTCATGCAAACATATCTTGGAAATATTGTGGATTGGGTTCTAAACCACAGTAAAATATGACAATCAAATGAATCTTAAGGATTCTTTTGTTTCCCAGTGCACATAAAGTTTTAAAGACATTAAAGTAACGATGGAATCACTCAATGTCTAAAATGTACATTAGTAAATATGAAGCACTATTTCCTACATAGCTATAGTTATTAGGGTGGCTGCCAGCAAAATATCAAAAAAGCAGAAATGCCGCCAAAGATATAGAAAAGCCTGGGTCTTTGGGCACTGATGGTGGGAATGTGAATAATTCAGCTTCTGTGGAAAATGATAGAATAACGCCTTACAAATTCTCCACCAGTCCCATTCTAGGTATGTACGTGGCCTCAGGCAGGGCTTCGTTCACTCCCGGCCACAGCCGTGCCACTCACCGCAGCCAACTTTGGAATCAATCCAAGGAATGGAGAAACAAAATGTGGAACGTCCAAGGCACTGCTGTCCCTTCAGTGGAAGGGCTTTCGGATACACCCAGAAAATGGTGCGTCCTGAGGACGGCATGCCAAGTGAAGGAAGACAATCACGAAAGAACAATGCTGCATGATTCTACCCACCTGAGCAACACAGGAAGTAGAAGAGAAGACACAGAAGTAGAAGAGTGGTTTCTAGGGGCTGCTGGAGGGGAGAGATGGTGGATCAAACTGGTAAATTTTATGTTATTTCTATCTTGGGTCAAAATCTCTAGACAGATATAGACAAGCCCGTATGTGGATAAGTAGGTTTATGCAAAGATGGATTCACCGTGCATTTGTTTCCTATTACTACGTAACGTGTCTTCATAAACTTGTTGTTTGCTTAAAATAATATTCTTTTACAGCTCTGTAGAAATGTGTAGGCTCTAGGGGACACATCCCTTTCCCTACTTTTGGAAGTTTCTAGAAGCTGTACTTCTTGGCTCTCTACACAGCATCTTCCTTCATTAATGCTTTTCTGAGGATTGTGACCTAATCACATCTGTGTGTGTGTGTGTACTTGTGCATGCATGTGTGCGCTGATTCTGGGCTTGTACTGAGGGCCTGAGTGCTATCTTTGAGCTTTTTGTGTTTAAGGCTTGTACTCTATCACTTAAACCACAGCTCCACTCCTGGCTTTTTGGTAGTTTATTGGAGATGGGTCCCTGACTGGGCTGGCTTTGAACTATGATCCTCAGATCTTGGCCTCCTGAGAGGCGTGAGCCTCCAGCACCCGGCTTTCCTATCACATATTAAGGGCCCACCTTGAAATACTGTTTAAATAACAAGTTTGAATGCAGAACTTTGGAGACATGTTCAAACTGTAATCAAAGGCATTTCTTTTCTAGGCATTTCAGGACATAGCATAGTGGTTTAAGGTGATAAAAAATATTCTTACTCATAAATATATACTTATTCATCATAAGTATCTTTAGTAACCGAACAGTTATCTAAAAGTGAGTTGGGGGGGTTTTTTAATGTGAAATTATGACTCCTTGGAAGTCATACTAATGCTCTAAAATTTCAGAACGAAGCACAGAAGGGCAAAGAAGAGACCTGTGGCTGAGAATCAGGTGGAAGGCGAGTGAGCATCTGTGGAACCTCTCAGGCAGGGAGTTCTCTTCCCGGGCAGATGTTGATCTGTAAATATGACGCCCAAGTACAGCTGGTTACCCTGCGAGGAATTGTCTGGGCACATTTGTTCCTGGAGGTGGTGGGGAGCGGGGTAGCTGGTCCTGATCGATGCTCATGAAGCAATCCTGCCTGCTGCTCAAGCTCAGGGCCAACCCCAGAACGTTCCCTGTGAGACACACACAATGCGCATGTGTTCATGTGTGCACATACACATACATGTGCACGCAGGCACACACACATGTGCGCGCGCACACACACACACACACACACACACACACACACACACACAGCTTTATCTGATCTGGCATAGCAATAAAAGCATGTGTGTTCAGAAGAGGTTCTGCTACCAAGGCATTGTACCTGAGTTTTCAGCGGGAGGACTCCACCTGATGGTTTCAGTCAATGTAAGTTTAGGCTTTGGAGTCCAAACCTGGAGCAGGCAGATGGGCAAGGTGAAAGAAAGGGACTATTTTCTAACCGGTGCTAGCTGTGCTTGGCAACAAAGTAACCTCTTGGGAAAGTGCTCCAGGCCAGGAGAGGCCTCTCTGCTCTCACCAGTGGAGGAAAGCAGGACTGGAACAATGGAGGAAAGGGGAACACTCACCCCTCTGTGGAGAGGCCGGTCCCCCAAGGGGGGCAGGCCATTTCTCCTCGCGGACCTTTACACGCAGCCTAGCACATGATCTGGCCCTGTGAATGTACACAAATGAACACACACATCCCACAGCACAGCAAATACAATCATCTCCTCCTGATGGGTTCAGCTGAAGAAAAAGCATAGGTGATGCGGCAGTCAGTCAGCATTCTGTCTGATATCATGGCCACGTTTAAGCTTCCTGGAAGAGAACTTTAAAAGGTAGAATGAAAGCATTTGCTCCTCTTGTTGCAAATCCTGGCTCCGCCCTAATATTGTAGCAATCAAATATACAAAATAATACACCTTTGGGAGATTTTTCACCCAAGGGAAATGCACTTACAAGATCAAAGCAAAGGGTAACCTCATACCAGCTCACTGGATGAGCCTCAGGGCCTTTGCTCTGGAAACCCTTCCCACCCCTTCTAGGGCTTTCATGACTGTTTCCCCATCCCTAAATACCCACAAATACCTGGTCTACTACCAACCCCCTTATGAAATTCATTCTTATTCTCATCATCCAGAAATGCCAATTCTCCCCTCCTTTTCAACCCTATACTGATTTTTACACTGGGCACTGTTCCTGAGCGTTATTTGCTCAAGACTTAAGCCACACCTCCACTTCCAACATTTTGGAAGTTGACCAGAGATGAGTCTTACAGACCTTCTTCTTGCCAGGGCTGGCTTTGAACCACAAATCCTTAGATCTCAGTCTCCTGAGTCGCTAGGATTACAAATGTGAGCCACCAGCTCCGACCCTACATTCTTTTTAAGTAAAAATGTACTGGTGACATTCAAAACCAAGTGTCTTTTCATTTGATAAAACCCAATAATTACTTGGCTTTCTAACGTCAGATCGTCCCACTGATAGCACTGCTGCAAACCATCCAAAATTAGCACTTCCCTCCCCCTCCATGCCAATGGCATCCAATGAGTCAGCCGCGCCCTGCATCCGTGCCCTGGGCTTCCTGGGCTGTGCTGAAGCCCATCACGACCTGCTCCCCTAGCGTCTCCCCCTCACCCTGACAAGCCATCCTCTGCCCTCCAGTTGAAACAATGTCAGGCCTCGTTCTTCTGCTAATCTGGTGTGACAGGAAAAAAACTTTACTTAATCTGCTTTGCAGTTAAAGGATCGGCTCTGTATTTATCATACTTGGGTAGCTAAACTGCAAATACAGTAAGTCACATGGCAATATGTACTTTGTAGTGAGGCTAAATTGAATTTTAACGAACCTTGGATGATTCAGAAGGTACTGGTAAGAATAGTGCAATACTTATGAGTCACATTAATGCATGGCCACAATTACTGAATTGGAGGTTTTAGAAAGGTCCCTGATCAATGGCCGAGTTTGTTTTCTTCTGTGCGGGGTAGGTGCAGCAAACCTCTGGCATGACTAGCAAAGCCCCAGACTTCTATGGCTTCCTGGCATTGGGTCCTCTATGATCTCACCCATTCAGCAATGATGGAAGGTCCTACCATGCACCATGATGTCCTTATTTGAGTGCTGCATCAGACACAGTAAGCCTCGGGCTTCTCTGGCTCTAAGGTCTCAGTGAAGGCTCTTGTCTGTAGAAATCTCATAAGGTCTTTCTTTGGGGGAGGGCTTCCATTGCCATGGAAGGAGAAATCAGATGGCTAGGAAAAAACTTTCCTGTGAGACAAGCCATTGAGATGTCTTGGAGCTAACTGCTCCCTTTTCTGAAAAGCAGCGGTAATTAAAAATAAGCATTTTGACACAATGATGTTCCCTTCGCTGCCTTCATGTGTTTGCTCATCTCTACAGATTTTTTTTTTAACCAACAATGTATCATGCCAAGTGCTTGTTTTTATTTTTAGTAGTGCTTGGGACTGAATTGAGAGCCTTGGGCATACTAGTGTACACAGACACACACACACACACACACACACACACATATACATACTCATATACATACTTGTGTATATATGTATTTACATATATTCATGTGCATGTATCACACCTGTTTACCTAAAATTTCCCTTTATTCCAAAAATGTATTTAATGTATACAACCATCATATACCAGATCATCACAAGACTTGGGGTTATTTAACTTTGCTTTTATTTTCTGCAATATACTTTAGATACATTAAATACAGCATATAAAACTATTATAAAGCAAAATACAGTATACAGAAAACACCATAACCCTCCACCCAAGGACTAGAACGTCCTCCTGACTTCACCACCCCCACCCGCCCGCCTCTATCCCCTTTTCTTCTTTCCATGGGCAATCACCAAGGTAAATTTTGGTTTATCATTCAACCTTTTTTCTCTCAACTGTTTTAAATCAAAGAGTCTTTGGTTTTCCTTGCTTTTATGCTCAATATAAATAGAATAGCATGTGTAGTCTCATGGAACTTGTATTTTCTAAATTCTCCCCCTCCTCTTCCCTTCCCCTCTTCTAGGATGGAACCCAGAATCTCCCATGCCCTAGGCAGATGCTCTACCACTTGAGCCAGACTTCCAGTTTTTGAGCTAGGATCTGGCTGACTGCTCTTGGCTGGCTACAAACAGTCCTTCTGGGATTATAGAAGTGAACCGCCATGCCTGATTGTGATATTCAACTCATTGCAAGGCACAGCCGTAGCTCACTCACCTTTAACACAGAACATACTTTAGGGTGAACATATCTAATAATTAAGCCCTCCCCTGTAGAGAGACATTTCACTTTTTCCGGTGGCTCACTATCACGAGTTACATTACCATGAACATTCTTGCACATTCCCAAAGCATAAGGTTTGGCTGAACACACATTGGGAGCATGCCTGGGAAATGTGGCCGTCCTAAAGCAGGGGCAGCTGACACCCGTCTATGGGGCGCAATCTAACGGGCCTAACGCAGAACCCTACTGTGCTGCACTCAGTGCAGTGCAACATCTGTTTACCAGCCATGGGTGAAATGTCTTCTCATTTCTCTTTAAAAAGTAGACATTTTCCATGCATTCTGACTACAAACCCTTGACAGTTATATTGAAAATGTCTTCTCATCTTTTCATTTGAATTGTTCATTTGCTTAGCATATGTCCTTTCATTTTGGTAGTTGATTTAATCATCCTTCATGATTAGTGCTGTGTGTCTCAAAACACTCACTCCTGCCCTATCGTTTTTCCATGAAAACATTTTCAGTTATTGCTTTCTGCATCAAAGCCCTTTACAAATTTAGGATTGACAGTTGAGTAAAGTGTGGGTATAAAGTAGACTTTGTTTCCCCAATAGATAAGCATTGTGATAGCACTATTCATGGGGTTAGCTTTCCTGTTCTCGCCGCCCCCCGCTCCCCGCCCCAATCGACCTCAAAAATCAACATGGGCATCAACCAGTTCCTAGGCTGTTCTGTTCCATCGATCAGAAAGCTGCCCCACAGGTCTCACTATCTCTGCAACAAAGCCTGACATACTGTAAGGTCAGCACTTTC
Source organism: Dipodomys spectabilis (assembly GCF_019054845.1). Lineage (NCBI taxonomy): Eukaryota > Metazoa > Chordata > Mammalia > Rodentia > Heteromyidae > Dipodomys > Dipodomys spectabilis. The sequence continues at coordinate 27,818,712 of NW_024870773.1, forward strand.
TGTGGGACAGGGCATCAATTTGGGGAGATCGGGTATCTGTATGACCTATTATATTCCTATTTGCAACACAGTTACTTGTTCCTGAATATTCCCCCTACTATCTCAACTCAGGAAAGTGCAACTTCTATGTGCAAATTTGAGGCAACTGTCACAGATGCCTGGGTGGAAGCAACATCTTCATTACTGAATACACTGAGGACAAGAAGAGCAGCGGAGGGCGAGGCTGGAGACACCCTGGTGTGTGGTGCTTACACGCCCTTCATGGGCTGGGAGAGCTATCTGTGAGGATCCGGGAGGAAGGAACAGGCCAGCACTGACAGGATGGCATCACCACTGGAACCACAGGCTACGAAGGGAGCTCATGACAGACGCTGAGGGCACAAGCGTTTAAGAGGGCAGAGATAGAAAGTTCAGAAAATGGCCAAGAAATAATCAAAAATGTAGAAAATTAGGCAGAAGAGTGATGTCAAGGGTGGGGGAGGGTAAGGAAACAGAGGAGAGAAAGAAGAGTTTTAAAGAGGTCGACAAGAAGATGAAAACACTCTGGAAGGACCAGAGTCTAATTAAGGGGTCATCGGTGGCAAGACTCTAAGTCTCTCTCCCTCCTTCTCCCTCTCCCTCTCCCTCTTTCTCCCTCCCTCCCTCCCCCTCTCTCTCTCACACACACACCTATCTCCACTGAATTACAGTGAGAGAGTAGCAGGCATGTGGCAGTCAGTATTTGCTGAGTGCATGCATGAGAAAGGGGAGAAGGCAGATTGTGCTCTGTGAGTCCAGCATAGAGGCGGAGCATTATAAACCTCACCTCTTCCCCACTGCCCCCGCCCACCGTCCCCCACCCCCCCAGCCAGCCTCCACAGCACACAACAGGGCAGGCAATACAATGTGGGCAATTCTTTAGAGGGAACACTAAATGTGAGTCCTAATGAATGTGGAAGGGCCAAGTGTGCATGAGTGTGTGAGGCCCAGTCCAGCCCATGGGTAAGAGCGCTTCCCAGGGACCCCTGGAGCCCTGCTTCCTTGCAAGTTCTAGTTCCTATTTAATGGACATTTCAGAAAAAGCAAGCATCTACCATGGGATTAGACCAACGGCAACCCCAGGAGGCCACGCTGCCCACACTGGCTCACAAGATGCAGCAAGTAAGTGGAGCTGCAAGTAAGTGGAGCCAGGAGGCTCGGTAACAGCTCGGAGAAGATACACTAAAATGTTGGATTCTTTCTCATAGAAGGTCACCAAGCCTGAATAACATGCATGCTATGAAACGAAAACCAGGTCCAAGTTAAGTGGCTCGGGACACCAAGCCCCAGGCTCCATGCAGCATGACTTACACGCACAGAAGAGAAGCACTGATTCTCAACGCATTCACGGTAAGCCACGCTGCCCGCATGCTGTGCTGCAAGTTCACATGGATAAAATGCCCATCTGCAGGTCTACACTGCCAGAGAGTCCTTCCTTCCACCCCACATATCTCAATGCATGCTTGGTAAGGGAGGGCTTCATGTCACAGAGAAACACACCCCAATAGTGTGCACAAACACAAGAGTGGCTTCTCCTGCCCCGCAGTGCGCACAGGTTCCAATCCCAGAAGGGACCAGCCGAGTCCATCAGTCACTCCTCCACTGCGTACTTCCCTACTACTGATGCTCTACTCTTTGGGTGAGCACTGCTAGATGCAGAGCCTGAGGGTAGAGAGTTCTAAAATTCTACAAAAAAATCCCGTTAAACCCCTACTGTGTGCTTAATATTCATCTACCATCATCAGCAACTCAGGTCAATGAAGAAAAAACTAGTTATCACTGTCCTCAGTTTACAGATGAGAATGCAGGGACGGGGTGGGAGCTGGTGACTCACTCCTGTAATCCCAGCTACACGAGGCCAAGAACTAAGGATTGTAGTTTGAAGCCAGACCCAAGTCCATGAGTCCATGAGACTCATCTCCCATAAACTTCTAAAAAGCCAGATGTGGAGCTGTGGCTCAGGGGTAGAGTGCTAGTCTAGTGTCCAGGCCCTGAGTTCAAGCCCGAGGACCAACACACACATAAGAAAGCAAGCAATGATGCGAGACGAAGTTCTTAACTTATGCCCCAAGGCAGCCAAGTGACCGAGCCGAACCCATGCCCACTTCAGAGCCCACATGCCTAACCACTCCCAGAGACTCAGCAGGGGCCGCCCGCTGTCCCCAAATCCACTTAGCTCAGAAAACAGCTCAAAGACGCTCTGTACCCTTACACCACTCGCCCTGCCCCCCTGCCTTCCTACCCCTCAAGGCAGGGGGTATGAATTTATAGAGAGACACACTTGCATGTGTGCACGCATATGAGCACAAACCCAAGTGCACGCATGTGTGTGCACACACACACAGAACTTAAAAGAACATGACTGTACTTGGTTTGCCACACCAGGCAACAGAGCGAGGGATTTCTAACAAGCAAGTGGTAAGATCATGATTTTTGCCAAGAGGATTTCTGCCACCACCATTTATAATTGGGCCTCTAGAAACAGGTGGGGAGGGGTGGAGGAAGGGAGAGGGAGAGGATGAGTGAGAGAGGGAGAGAGGGAGGGAGAGAAAAAGAGAGAGGGAGAGAAAGGGTAGAGAGGGTAGAGAAATACTTTTGCCCTGTCAGAGGGTACTGGAACCATTCAGATTAGAACACCCCATTTCGCACAGTAGTGCCTTGCAACATTTTTCTACACCTTTCTCTGTTCAACCAAGTTTCAGCTTTTTTGGGGGGCGGGGGAGAAGGGGGAGAGTACCCATCTAGGTTCAAGGCTAAGATGGAGCAAAGCTAGTGGACCTGCTTGGAAACGCATACCGTCTCCAGGGAGCCCCGCCCCACCAGCCCTGCAGCCTCTAACAGCACAGGCCCTCTAGGAGCACAGGCAGGGTGAGGCCAGGAGAGGCCAGGCACGATCTGCTGTTCTTTCTAAGGCACTGTGGATCCGACCTCCTTGAGGTCGGCAAGTGTAAAAAAGGTAAAAAGAACTTAGTCTGTGTCATATCCCAAAATGGGGCCAAGCCATTTCTCCACCTCTGTCACAGGCATGTTCTTCCTCGAAGCATAATCTGCGATCTGCAAGAGATAGAAAGGTCGTATTCACCAAGCGTCAAGTCCTTCTCCACCCAAGCTGCCACAGCTGTGGAGGAACATTAAGTGCCTCATGTTTCTTGTCTTAATTACCATCCACTGCATGCAGTGGAGGGAAGTATGTTCTCCCTGCCCCACGGTCTTATCTCTGGGCTGAAGACAGCATGCAGCAGCCATGTGCTGTGTGTGCACATGAGCACGGAGGGCAGGGGTGAAACAGTATGAGGATGGTACCTGGAGAGCATTTCCTCGCACTCCCCTTCACTTGATGCCCACGCCAAATCAAATTGGCTCTGGGCCCCATTTAAAACAAGACAGGCAGCCAGGAAGCCACAGACTTACCTGATCCTTGGAAATTTTCCCCACGGCAAAGTATTTGGACTTCAGGTTGGAGAAGTAGAGGCCAGAAACTGCCGAGGCAGGGGCCATTGCCAAGGACTCCGTCAACTTAATGCCTAGAGAGAGCACAGGAGAGCACTCACCCCGCCGGTGCCTGGTGGAACAAGTGGGGGTGATCCTGCCTTCAGGGAGACTGACAGCAGGCAGGCTGGAACAAGTGCTAGGGCGGGGTGGGGTGAAACGGGGATTTTACCCAGTAGAGACAGTCTAGGAGGACTGGGAAGGTGGCTCAGTGGTAGAGCGTTTGCCTTGCATGCATGAGGCCCTGGGTTCAATTCCTCAGCACCACATAAGCAAAAAGAAAAAAGCCGGAAGTGGCGTTGTGGCTCAAGTAGTAGAGTGCTAGCCTTGAGCTGAAGAGCTGAGGGACAGTGCCCAGGCCCAGAGTTCAGGCCCCACGACCGGACCCCCCCAAAAAAAAGAGACAGTCTAGGAAAGACCCCATCTAGCCTCTCCTTCCCTATGTGGCCAACTCAGAGGCCCCACGGTGCCCCTGAGGCCAGAAGAGAAGAGCCACGGCCAGGAATGAGAGCAGACAGCCAGCTGCTGCCCATAGCACACTGAGGACACAGGCTTTTTTTCTGGGCCCTCAACACCACTGCACACCACTTGCTTTGTGCACAAGCAAACTCCACCAAGGGAGACTTATGGGATGTGGGGCCCCAGACTCCCAGACTACCATCTCGGCTGACCCAGACTCAACACCACTCCCACTCTCCCCTCAGTGAGGATCCTTCAACCCACCTGCTGGCAGCTCACTGCACTGAAAATGTAAACTTAGCTTCAGTCATCTGCACAACACGCACTATGCCTAGAACGCTGGTCTAGAACCCTGATTCACACTGCCCCACCAGGGGGCGGAGGCTGGCGACCAGGTCTTCATTTTGAAAAGAGACATGCCAGCCTTCCATGTCTCTCTGTGAATCAACTGTGAATCACGTGAGACGTGAGAGGAATTAGGATTTCAGAGAAGCACGAGCATGAACAACAGAGTAGAGGACACAAAGCGAGCTGAAGGGAGACTGGGAGCTCTGCCAACTTTGTGCCCAGAGACATCATCAGCATCGGTGTGGGCCCGGGCGGACAGCTGTCCTCACAGACAGAGGTCAGGCACTAAGGGAGGGGTGCACAACACTACCATGTTACAACAGAAGCTCACTGCATGTATGAACAAGCCCAGTTCCCATTCAAGACGGAACCAGGAAATGGTTTCAACTGTAAGACTAATGATGAGCCAGGGGACCAGTGGCTCACACCTGTAATCCTAGCTACTCAGGAGGCTGAGATCTGAGGATCGTGGTTCAAAGCTAGCCCGGGCAGGAAAGTAGTCTGTATGACTTGTCTCTAATAAACCACCAGAAAACTGGAAGTGGTGCTGTGGCTCAAGTGGTAAAGTGCTCGCCTTGAGCTCAAGAGCTCAGGGACAGCGCCCAGGCCAGGGTTCAAGCCCCACGACAAAAAAAAAAAAAAAAGACTATAATGATGATGTAAACATACAAGACAGTAATATGGGGGGAAAATGCCAGAAAAAAGCTACAAGTGAGAAAGGATGAGAAGTGACTGCGTCCTAAGCTCTTCTGTTTAAAGCGAGAGGCCTTCCACGCTCAAGCTGCATGGAGACAGGAGCCACATCCCGCGCGCACCTGTGGCCTGCTCGATCCCTGCGAGGTTCCACATGGTGAGCTTCTCCGTGTGGTCAGGCTGGCTAGGGTAGCCGGGCGCCGGCCGGATGCCCTGGTACCGGAGCCTGCGCAGGTCCGTGGTGCCCAGCTGCTCGCTGCTGCAGTACGCCCACAGCTCGCGGCGCACCCGCTCGTGCAGCTCCTCGGCAAAGGCCTGCGAACCCCAAGCAGAGCGGGCTCAGGCCAGGGTCCCCCGTCCGCCCCCACCCGAGACGCCATGCTCGCCAGTGGCCCACCTCAGCCAGCCGGTCCCCCAGCGCCTTGACCATGATGCTGCAGTAGTCGTCACCCTGGTCCTCGTAGGCCTTGCTCAGCTCCTCCACCCCGAAGCAGGCGACGGCAAACAGCCCCAGGTAGTCTGTGACGCCGGAGTCCAGGGGCGCGACAAAGTCGGAGAGGCAGAGGTACGGGTCCGTGCTGGCGGAGTCCTTCTCGGCCTGGAAATGCAAACAGCAGGCAGAAGAGCTGTGAGCGGGACGCAGAGCCCACCGTGGGAAGCCACAGCATGGGGGCGCTCCGCCCGCTGTCCACAGCCACCGCCTCAGCTACGTGCCTGACAGTTAACACTCGCTGACAAACGGACCCCGACAGTTTGAGTGCTCCCCAGAAGTGTGTGCTTGCACCTGAGCCCTCGATGTGGTGGTGTTGGTGGGTACTGGGGTGTGGAGCTCCCTCCATGGGAACTGGCTGGCTCTGGTCAAAGTCCAGCCCTTCTCTCTCTCTCTGCACATGCTCTCCCCCTTTCTGAATTATGCCACGTTGGAAGCATCTAGCCCTCGGGATTTTGGCCTTCCCAACCTCCAAAATATCCTTCTAAATTACTCAGCCTCCAATATTATTGTAACAACAGAAGATGGACAGAGATAGAATGAAATTGTAATTTGTTGTTGGTCATGGGGCTTGAACCCAGGGCCTGGGCTCTTTTGTTCAAGGCCAGTGCTCTACCACTTTGAGCCACAGTGCCACTTTTCAGTTTTCTAGGGGTTAACTGTAGATAAAAATCTCATGGACTTTCTTGCCCAAGCTGGCTGCAAACCACAATCCTCAGATCTCAGCCTCCTGCATAGCTAGGATTGTAGGCGTGAGCCACTAGAGCATGTGTCCCTGATGTAACTCTCAATAGCTCAGTGATGTAAATGACCCCATCAGCTCCATTTTCAGGCAGGAAATCTGAGAGCTGAAAGACAGACCTCAGGTTCTGAGAGCAGCAGGACTGAGGACTGAAGGCAGAACACCCTCCGTCCCAAGAGCAGGCACTTGTGTGTACAGCGCTGCTCTGGACTTCTCAGTCCATCAAGGAGCGGCCAGCCATTTGCCATGAAAGCAGACAGCCTGACCCTGGGCAGAGGAACGCTGAGCTGCTGCAGGTGCACTGTTTGATGAAGGCACACAGACATGCCAGAGAACTCAGTGGTGCCCGGTCCCTTGCGGCACAGGGCAAGTGGTTCACGGCCCCACAGGGCTTCAGAAGGGATGGCAAGCACAACAGAAGGCCCTGCACCCGTAACTGTCAGCACACTGCAGAGAACACCTCGTTAGAAACACTGATCCAGGCTGGAAACAGACAGCCTGTGTGAGCTCAGTCCCCCTTCCGGGCACTATGCGAGGATGGATGCTGGAAATGTGCTGCAGTAGACACCCTAATGCAGAGTGGCCACCACAGAGGCCGGAGCAGAGGCAGGAGCAGCTTTCCCCTTCATTCTCCCCATGAAGAGAGAGCAGCGGACACAGAGGACGACTCAGAGGATAAAAGTCCAGGCCCAGCAGAGGTGTCCTGACCTTAGCCAGGCCTGTAAAAGCAAAGTCTCTGATTTCCCAGTGAGGAGGGGCCAGAGATGAGCATTAAAAACCCTGCTCTGTGTGCTGTGCTTTCCCAGCCTGAGCCTCACTGTATACAGTATAAAACACAGCGATCCTTACTGAATTCTTTAAAGCACTGCTCAAAGCCCCAATTTAAATAACCAGTCAGAGCCAAGTGCTAGTGAGTGGCTCCTGCTTGTAATCCTACCTACTTGGGAGGCTGAGATCTGTGGATCATGGTTCAAAGCCGGCCCAGGAAGCAAAGTCTGTGAAAAGTGGAATTGTGGCTCAAAGTAGTACAGCACTTAGCTTCAGCAAAACAACTCAGGGACAACACCCAGGTCAACTTCCAGCCTCATGACTGACTGACTAAATAAATACCAGTAGGATGTTATGGTCAAAATACCAAATTCATCATGAATTATGTCACTGTTGTGATCAAAGTCAACACTATCACTTTCCAATGACTAAAAATAGTGGTAAAACTGAAGAGTAATTTACTAAAAATTAACCAAGACAGCTACTGTTTACAGCAGCTAAAAGAACCTGCCTAAGATGTCTGTGTGTATGCTTCCAAACAGGGTCTGGAGTGGGAGAGCTGTGCCGGGGAGCCACACCACAGGGGGTAAAAGAACAGACAGGGGGTACACACCTGGGGCTCAGCACCCGCCAGCAGCCTGTTTTCTGCTCAACTGGAAACACAAGCACCCTCTGCAGCTGGCACCCTGAGGACACTGCATGAATGCTTGCCTGACTTCCCCGTGACAAATGGAGGCCATATCCACACGGGCCAGCCCGTGCCCTCAGGTGAGGCTGGAGGACAGAGGGACACTTGGAGGACACCTGGGGCAGCAGCAGGCCCTCCCCCACAAACCTCTCCCTCCTGCTGGCACCCAGAGGCCAGCAACCTCTCCATCATCCTCCCCAGTGCGCAGGGCCTGGGCCTGTGGCTGGCCAGCAGGGATGAGGTTGAAGAGACTCCACTATTTCTTTAATTCTCACTGACATTTTGTTAAGCTCCGTGCCCACAACTTAAGGCCGAAGCAGTGTGCTGTGCCCATGTGCGCACCTGCTGCCTCAGCCCGTAGAAGGTGGCTATGGGCTCTGAGGCCCTGGGCTCTGCCCCTGCTGCGTACAGGTGGATGTCGTCCTGGACACTCTGCGCTGGCCAGAAGCCAACCACACCCCTGGCCTGGAGTTTCCTCTCACTAATCAAGACGTTCAGCATGGCCTGGGCATCATCGTACACCTTTCTGGCCTCTTCACCTGTTGGGAAAATGAAATCTCTTAAAGACGAGAAGAGCGCAAAGAAAGCTGCTTTATAAAACGCCTGCCTCTCTGCAGCCTTTGTCTCAGGCTTTGTCCCAGGTGCAGCATCAGGGAGAAGGGCCAGGGGCTACCGGCTTCTGTGAACCCCAACAGCCAGCTTTGCAGTTCAAGTCAAAGCAATCAGAGGCCAGAGAAGAGCAGAGAGCTCCCAGCCACCAGCAGTCCCGCACACCCACACACCCACACACCCCCATGCAGCCCCGGAGCACAGCGGCCTGTGAGATGGCCCACGGTGGGTGGGGAAGGGTAGACCCTCGCTGTCCTATGGAGCTTCAGCTCTACAGCTACCCCATGTGCTCCAGGCTCTGGTCATCTCCTTGGCTTCCTTGTCTGACCCACTGGGAGCCTGACTGCTCACAGGTGGAGACATCCCTGTCCCTCCCCTGGCCACGTGGGAGCTGCTAACACTCAGGCCTGGCTTTTCCCAGCTCACCCCCGGACTTCTAGGGGTCCACCCACCACCCTGTGGCATTCCAGTCACACTCTGACCATCTGAATGGCTTCACTGTGATCCCGTCTCTGGGGTTGGGTCAGGGATGAGCTGGATGTGAGGACAGGAGGTGAGAGCTGACTCGCTCATGTTTCTATCACCCCAAAATGTGAATGCTCTGAGTATAACAGATAGTCCTTTTCTTCAGCACCGCTTCTCGTCCCCAGGCCCAGCCTCAGTAACTCACACTGTCTCCACAAGGCAGCTCAACACTACCTTCCTCCAGGAAGCCCGCTCTGCTCCCAGCTGAGCCTGCAGCCATCATCAGCAAGGTGCCTAGGGCTGCTGGGCACACCCACGCTAGCAAGAATGCCACTGTCTCCTGTTTGTCCCCAGTGTCCACCTCAGAGCCCAGCATGTAACCAACACCAATAGACACACATTCAAAGAACCAACGAACAAAACAGCACAGTGAGTCAGTATGGTAAGGACTGACGAAGCCATGTAAAGCCATCTGGCAGTTGGGCAGTGACCAGGAGAGCCAGCCATGTCCACATGACCTGAACACCCGGTACACCCAAGTGCGGCTTTCCGTCATCCCAGCAGGCCCACGGACTCACCCACGGTCTTGTCATGAAATATCTTGGGGAAGCCTCGGTTGGGGTACTTGCCCCGGAGCTGCCATACGTCAAAGAAAGGCTTCCAGTCAATGTAGTCCACCAGCTTCTGCAGGTCATAGTCCGCGAAAACCCGGGTGCCAAGGAAGGTGGGCTTCACTGGGGGAAGAGCACAGTTCTCAGCACGGGGCTGGAGACCCACTGAGCCCCAGCCCAGCGGTGGGCTGGGGGGGGGGGGGCGGCGTCCCTCCCCCTGTCAGCACTGACTTGGAGCCACACTGAACCCCAGCGGTGGGCGGGGGACGGGGGGAGGCGACCCTCCCCCTGTCAGCACTGACTTGGAACCACACTGAACCCCGCCCCAGCCAGGGGAAGAGGCACCCTCCACACCCCACGTGTCCCTCCTTCCTGTCAGCACTGACACCCCCCACCCCACCATGCCCCAAGCGTCCCGCCCCTGTCAGCACAGCTGTCTTACAAGGAGCGGAACTCTACTGTGAGAAGGAGTAATTCCACACTGAATGTGGAACAAAATTTCTCCCTTGCAGCTGCCTGATTCCCTGGAAACAGCCTCCTCGCCTCTATTCCCACTCCTATTTCAGAAGAGAACAGCCTGCCTCAACCTCACCCCTGCAAATGAAGACATTTAAATAAAGACCACTGTAGGTGGGGGCGACCCTGTCCAAAAAAGCAATGTACTCATTACCTATGAAATAAAGAGGGGGGGGGAGGGAGAGAGCGAAAGAGAGAGAGAGAGAGAGGGAAGAAAAGACTACTGCAGAGACCGCCCTGCATGTGAAGTCGAGAACCATGCAACCCCTGGCTGGACAAGCATGTGCGCAGGCAGGGCAGGGGACACGGCTGGATGTGAAGCCACAGTGAGGCTCGGGTGATCTCTGCAGGCAGGGACTTGGGGCCCACAGGCAAGCACATGCGCTCAGTTCTGTCAGGTGGCTGCTCAATCAGCGAGTAGGATACAGGAATGCTCGATACACATTTTCTACACCTCCTGAGTCTACAGTGTATAGCCATACAAACAATGGCGAGACAGAGGAGCTGTGGGGCTTTCTGGGGCCCAGAGAGCAGCATAGGTCACAAGCCAGGGACCCGTCCTGCTATGGCTCCAAAGCCCTCATAGGTCCCACAACCAGAGACCCAGGGAACACCCAAGTGTCAGGCAAGTGAGAGGACAGGGGTGCAGGAGCCCCCCTCCAACGCCTGCTTCCCACATGGGGCTTCCCTGCCACTCCGTGCCCCAGACCATGCGGGTTTGCTTGGTAACAAGGTAGCAGCCGCCGTGGGACACTCGCTGAAAACACACATGGGCTCCTGGAGATGGTGGCCTGGCCAGGAGGCAGGAGCAACACACTGCTTGCTGCCCAGCCACCCACACCAGGCTGCACTTGCCTTGGCCTCACACACACGCAGGACAAAGCCCAGCAGAAGCCTCACTAGCTTAGCAGGACATGCAGAGTCCTCACCACTGGCCAGGCATCGTGGATTGCCCAGGCCTTTCTAGAACGTTCCTGCAAAGCATACTTCAGATGTCTGGCTTGGACCAAATAGATGTTCCCTAATGCCTAACTTCACAGTGCAAGGTAAAGGGCAAATCACAGCCTGGCTGTACAGTGACTTCGAGTTCTTCAAAGACTTGCATATAATACCTTACTTCACCCTGTCAGTTCTCAGAGGTGGAAGGAAGACAGCTAAGGTCACACAGCGCATCGCAGCCCGAAGCCATGCTGTCAGACACCCAGGCTTCTCAGCCCCGATCTGTATTCTTTCTATGCACCCACACTGAACTCACAGGAACCAAATTAAGACCAGCACACCTCCATTTCCAACTCAATCAGCTAGAACACAGATATCCTGAGCAATGAGAGCTGATCTACGACATCACCTTGGAAATATGGATTCAATTAATATAAGCCCTATTCACCTTGTCTCGGTTTTCCATTTGTACCTCATGCCTCTCTGAGCCTGTCAAAACAGCTTGTATATATTTCATTCCCTCAGGAATACCTATTTGAGGTAAGAATGGTAGCTAGAAAGTTAAAAAAAAGATGAGGAGGAAGAGGAGGCAGAGGAGGAGGAGGAGGAGAAAGAAGGAGAAAGAGGAGAAGCAGCAGTAGCAGCTAAATACAAGGAATTTCAAGAAAGGAAGACATCATCCAGACAGAGAATCAGAGTGTGAACAAAGATGGGCTCTAGAGTTGACGCGGGTATGCCAGGTGTGCAGAGCAAAGTCACTCTGCATCTGCGGAGACTCATCAGTGAGTAGGGAGCACTAGGAGGGCAGGGGGCAGCCAGGGTGAGAGGATGACTTCCAGGGGAAATCCTAACGCCCGTCCCGACTCAGCTGGCAATGGTGGCCTCGTTCCTTGCAGAGCCATCAGGAGGGCTCGGAAAGCTCTGTGTGTCCCTCTCAGCAGGGTCTAGCACACAACAGGCCCTCCTAGAAAGGGAGGGACCTATCTACTTCCTTTGCAATTGTCAGGCTGACTCACTATTACACACACTGAGAGTGACTTTCATGTTAGCCAAGTAACTGCAAACATCTCCTGGCACAGAGTTGGTTCCTGTCTCCAGCAACAGCCACAGACCTGGGTGAGGTTCGGACAGCCAATCAATGTGGAAGCCATTTTTCCTGGCTTGACTTAATGGTAAGTATTTCCTCTCCTGTTGAAAGGGGAAAAGTTGTTTAGTTTTTCCACCTCTAGAAAGCTGCTATGGGAGCTCTGAAAATAATTACAATGTTCTTAAATAAAAATCCTTATCCTACAAAGCCGTCCTTCTTCATTCAACATGCCCTCACACTAGGAGCAGCCCAGGAGACAGTGAAAACTGGTAAGTGTGCACTGGCCCCAGAGCGTGGCCCTCACACAGTGGGGAGAATACGTGCGCCCATTACTGGCCTGCCACCCATCTCCCCGAGCGCCAGCAGGCAGAGCTAAGATCAACAGCAGGCAAGCCTAAGGAAAGGGCAAAGCACCTGGGACCTACAAACACCTCATACAAGACCAGTTTCTCTTTACGCTGTTCGTGCTCACTTCATGTTCAAATTATCCCACAATAACCCGCAAGGCAGATAACCGGAAGGAAATACCCCAGTCACTTCCAGAGGGTGATTATGGAGTCCCTGAAGCTAACTGGAGAAAGCCTGGAAGGTTCTTTTGGACAGCAAGCAGTGTTAGGCCATTATGAATCAAGGCTCACGCCGGTCCATCCTGGCCCACACTTCAGCTTTCAGCCATTATTCCCTCAAGACTAAATGTCTTGACTCTGAATGTCACAGTGGGACATCATTTGGTTCCCAGTTCCTGTTTTATTCATTCTCATAACTCTGGTGTCTAACATAGTGCCTAAGACCTGCTGGAAACCCAGCGTGTCTGGGTGAATATATTCTTTTTTTGAGACAGAGTTTCACTATGTAGCCTAGGCTGACCTCAAACTCACCATCCTCCTGACTTAGCCTTTGAAGTCCTGAGATTGTAGGCGTAGGCAACCATATCTGTATTAAAATTCATTTTAATATAACCAAAAATTATTTGGAACTTATAGGTACATATGATTTGATCCAGGAAACACGCTTTCTCTGAAAAGAGCACCTCAAAACATGGGTCACTTTAGGTCCCAAACAATCAAGTTTGGTTCTGGCACTTACTTTGAGAGATTCGTAATGGTCCTGTCTAATATCTTCATATTCTTCCATGATTTCCTCAAAGTACTCGTCCTTAACGTTTTCATCTAACAGCTGAGAACACTGAAACAAAATAAGGTTCAATCACCATGAGCAGAAGATAAAAATCAATGCTGTAGCCAGGCACCAGTGTCTTACACCTATAATACTAACTTCTCAGGAGCCTAGGATCTTGGATCCTGGTTCAAAGCCAGCCAGGGGAGGAAAGTTTGTGAAATTCTTATCTCCAATTAACCACACAAAAAGCCGCAAGTGGAGATGTAGTTCAAGTAAGTGGTAGAATGCTGGCCTTGAGCACAAAAGCTCAGGAACAGCACCCAGGCTCTGAGTTCAAGACCCAGAACAGGATGTAACAGGACTCTCTGGGACACCTCCCTCAGGAAGCCTGCCCCCACATTCACTCTCACTTCAACAACTCTTGTGGGGGTCAGCAAAGGAGAGATACTCAGGGCTTGGGATGTTAAACCCCATGCAGAGTTCAAGCCCAGAGGTCAAGCCCAGGATCATTTTTTTTTTTTTTTAAAGCCCAAGCCAGAAGGCTGAGGAGAGCGTCCTGGCCCACCACACTCCTGTTTACTGATCCATCATCAGAAACAGCCTTTTGTCTACACAGAGAACACTCGAACCTGAGCCTGGCTCTCCGCTGACGCATGCACAGCCATTGCTGCTTTTAAGCTGTGTATGTTCACTAATAAGCTGATGATGAGTATACCATGTTCCTGACCTCTAATGAATCCATCCAGCAAATCCCTGACATGGAGATGACTGGGGAACCCTTCCCCATGTTCTGTCCATCTCTGCACCACTGCATGCACCATGGTGTGCTTACGTGTCTGCTTCCCAGGCTGCAGGACAAGCCCTGGAGAGCTGGGACCACATGAACCATCTGGCACTGCGGTGCCTGCCTCTGTGCGCACAGAGAGGCGTCTCCACCACCTACACCCATCCTCATGGTCAACTGGGAGCTTTCACTACCATGTGAAAGGAAACTGACAATTTAGGAAAATGTGGTGCTACTCATTAAATTTTAACACTGGGAAGAGCTAAATGACATGGTTTAGAAAACTAGCAAAAGCTACGAAGAAAGAAGAAATGGCTACTATTGATCCCATGGGCTGCAACTACTGCACTGCCCTACCCCCTCCAGCAGGACTGACACAAAAAGGCAGGAAGTTCCATAGCAAGTCATAGGGGATGATCTCTAACATATCTTCCAGCTTGTAATTCTATGTACAATTCCAAAGTTCTGCTCTTAAGGCCAATTACCAATGAGCTAGTGTAAAACAAAATCACTCCATTAAGGAATCAAATCTGAAAAGGCCGAAAAATAGGCTCCCAAATGAAGTATTCCCTACTCTCCATTAAACTCACCTCTACGGTGTCCCATGAGGGAACCCAGCAAGCTCACTGAACACGAGGACACTCGCACACTCCCCCACTTACACGAGGCCAGTCACCCAGTCTGCTTGATCACTACCCTGAGGAATCAAAACCTGGACTTCCCCAACAGCCAGAGAATTCACAATGCCCTCGCACAGCTATTAAGGTGCAGCCACAACATCGCTCAATATCCATGTTCCAGGGAGCCTTCTGTTCTCAGAGCCCTGTCCTGCTCTGCTCCTGCCTGGGCTTTGTCATGGCCAATCCACGATGAACCTGTACAAACTTTCCACCAAAGCATTAGGCCCATTCCACGCTTCCTGCTATCATGGCCAAAGTATACCTGTTATTTTCCTTCATTTCAGCTTGCTTTTCATGGCAACAGCTTCACAGAGAGGAAAAAGTAAGTTGAAAACTTTTTGTAATTTAGAAGAAATATTGGTATGCCTTGCCTTTTATTATAGGAAAAAAGCAAGCCAGGGAGTCCCCAGACCCCACGCTGGCTTGCTGTGTCTTTTTAGAATCTTTCCAATACAATAGATGATTGCTAGAGTAAGCCCTCCTTGCCCCCCCCCCCCCCCCCCCCGCACCATTGATTCCATTTAGATCAAATGACGCAGGCCAGCAACCAACCAAAACGAATTACACCACTGGCTCCAGCCAAGTGTCACCAGCAATTACCCAACTGGTTTGTCATCTGACCTGCATTTGAGCCACTTCAAAAACTGGGGCATTTCTGCCGCCTGCCCAGGGTACCAAACCATAGAGAGCATGGAGGCTACTGCCTGGCTTTGAGCAAGGCCTGGGCTACCTGAGCTCCAGAATGAGCTCGTGTCCTGCACACTTGAACCCCAGGGCCCAGTCTCCCTGCCTGGAGGGCCAGCGGCTGCCTTCGACACTAAGTACACCCAACAACACTGTATCCAATGGTGATGCTCAGAGCCACGTCACCTGACACAGCAACAAGCTTGAAAACAAGGCCCTCTGCTCACGCAACCAAGGAGACAAGCTCCTGAGAAGCATACAATATAAATACCATGTTAAAACTAAGTCATAAGTGCAGGGCGGCCCAAGTGGTAGAGCCCCAGCCTTGATACAAATGTCAAGTGAGAATGTGAGGCTGAAGTTCATGACCCGCCATAAGAAAATAAATAAAATGTAGTCACAGACATGTGGCTTCTGTGTACATCAGTCTGTGTGGCAAATCATACATGATTCTAGCTTGACTTCATTCTACCCTTTATTGGGGCTTAAACTCAGGGCCTATACTCTTGCTCTGCTTTCCCCTCTCACAGCTGGTGCTTTACAACTTGTGCCACACTTTCACTTCCGGCTTTTTGCTGGTTAATTCACAAGAGTTTCAAGGATTTGTCTGTATGGGATAGTTTTGAACCACAATCCTCAGATCTCAGCTTCCTAAGTAGTTAGAATTACAGGGGTGAGCCACCAGCATCTGGCAAATTTTATTCTTTTAAATAACTGATTGTTAAATATTACTAGAAAAAAGCTTATAATACATCACAGAGTTAAGCCACCTGTATTCAAATACCATGTCTGTTAAGTGATGGACATGTCCCTGGTAGCCTCTTCCTTCCTGTTTCCTATTTCTAAAATGACAACAGCATCTATGTCTTGAAGTTACTCTGAGAACTAAATCAACCTACATTGCATATTTTCAATTACAGTGGCTATTGTGAAAATTCCATGCACATTCATCTGCACATGTGAGATGCGAGTTCAGCCTGCTCTGCATCACTGGAGTCTCAGATCACCAGACTCCCTCGCAACTTCCTCCCCACGGAAATGTGGAAGTTGGGCTGCACTGGTTTTCCAGTAAGAGGCAGGAGGTGGGTGAAGGGCGGAAGGGCTGCAGGCTTTTTCCTGTACTACACTGCAGTACACATGAATTGAGCCTTATAGACAAGAGTCTACAGCTGAGAACATGGAAGCCACGAGACCACACAGTCTTGTCTCCCAGCTGTGGCGCCAGGCTTTTAGTGCAAACAATGAAATGCTAACAAGCGAGGACATCAGCCTCACTGTGGGCGAAAAGCAGGAAGAAATGCTTAACGACGAGCAGGAAGAAATGCTTAACAACAAGCAGAATCTGCTAGGCTGGCTGGTCTCCTGTCTTCTGGCCGGGTCAACTGGCTGTTATGATGAAAGGATCCTTTCATCTGGACAGGTGTCCTTTCTGAAACCCTGCACTGTTTAACTCAGCAGTGGCCAAGGAAGTGCACTTGCACTCAGGAAGGGCAAACACCCCTGTCTGGGTGGAACATGTCAAGGGTGTGCCCCCCTCCCCTCGCCCCCCTGCCAGCTGCTATCCAGTCCTTAAGCATCTATGAAAGCACAGGACATGCTTGTGAGGCTTCCTCTACTGAGTCGAAGCAGGAGCAGCACCCAAAATCCCTACGGCTGCTGCTCTATTTCTCTATTTAGTAGAATGGATCTTTGGTGACAGCTTCCCTTTCAATGCATGCTTTGTTCTGTGAGAACAATCTGGAACAATGGAATGGAAGGTGATGGAGTGAAGGCCCACACTTACCACCACCACACTCTTAGATGCATCCAGGACGTGGATCACGGGCGCACTGTACCGTGGAGCTATTTTCACTGCGGTGTGGGTTCTGGAAAGAAAGGCAGGAGGAAGAGCTTCTCCACCAGCTCCTACACAGTTCTTGTTAGAACCATTAGCAATCGTGTTTCTACAGTTTTCCAGACAAAGATTCCAATGTTCTTACTTATTGAACTTCAAATTTCCCTTGTGAAGCAAGAATGACTTTTTCAATCCCAACATGGGACAACAAGGTGAAATGACATGAATCAGTCGTCCCAGGTGAGGACACCTTGTCTCTGATCTTGGCCCACAAGGGGTGAGCTCATCACAGCCCAAGGCCCAAAGAAGGGAGGAGCTCTGGGCAGTTGTGCACACCGCTGCCCACAAGGTCTGCTGGGCTCCCTCCTCCACATGAACTGGGGGCCGGGGACACAGCACACATTCCCAGCTGCTGCTCCCGCATTGTGGGGGGCATCAACACACCTGATACTTGCAGTAAAGAATCCCAGACCTGAAATTCAACACAAAACAAAACAGACAAGCAGCAAATCCCTACTGCCCACCTTGACAATGTCTGCATGGAGAACAAGCAACCTCTAATGACCAAATCAATGAAAGTGTAAACAGAGCCAGTCACTGGTGGCTGTAATCCTTGCTACTCAGGAAGATAAGATCTGAGGATTGCAGTTCAAAGCCAGCCCAGGCAGCGAAGTCCATGAGACCCTTATCTCCAATAAACTACCAGAAAACCAGAAGTGACACTGTGGCTCAAGTGGTGGAGCCTGAGCCTTGAGCAAAAGAGCTCAAGAACAGTGCCCAGGCCATGAGTTCGAGATCTACAACCAACAACAACAAAAAATAAAAAATCAGGAAGTATTACAAATGCCAATAATGTGAGTGTTTTTGTTAGGACCTCTCCTGCATGGCCCTAAAACACTTAACTATAATGAAACAGGATCAACAACCTTTATCTGATTCTGCTTTCTAAGTAACTGAAAAAAAAGACTAAAGCCTCCAGCCAGCCAGGACTGGACTTACTGTAAGAAAGCCAGCCGAGCAGGAGCCAGCTGTTTCGAGACAGCATCCCTACTGAGAGGCGGAGCAGCTGCAGGGAGCCAGGTTGGGGCTAGAGCAGAGGACAGCTCCACTGCCTCCAAGGCCTGTCAGATGCCTGGCATGCACTGCAGGAGAAGGCTCTGGGAACAGGAGGAAGCATGCCGAAGAAGCTTCCTCTAGTATGAAAACAGCACAGGTCACATTCAATTATCATCCTCTCCTTCAGACAGCAAGCTCCAGGCAAGGGAACACACCTCCAGATATCCTGCCTGAAATCTAAGGGATTTCCTGATTTCCTGACTTCAACCTGGTGAGTGCAGATGGCATCACAGAGAGAACCAGGGCACTTTTAAGTATGTGTGCCCTCAAACCATAGATTTCCACTCAGTATGATTTCAAGCGAGGTAACAATTCATTATAATTCACAGGACTGAATTCAAGGTGTGAGGATTAGGAAAAAGATAACTAACTCGAGGGAATCAAAAAATAAAATAAGGAAGGGGTAGCAGTGTTCCTATAGTGCATTTCAAAATGTTCTAGCCCAAGTGAAGCCAAGCACGTTCATGAGTACATGCTGAGCATAAGCAGAAAACCAGAGCAGAGGGGGCTGTATGCTATCTGTAAACACAAGCACGCTGCCCAAAGTTCATAAGCAGGACTCACCTGGAAGTGGTGGCGCCTCCAATCAACAGCGGAATCTTGATAGCTAATCTTTCCATTTCCTTGGCAACAAAAATCATTTCATCCAAGGAAGGAGTGATGAGTCCTGACAGGCCAATTATATCTGTTATTATTTTCAAAAAGAAATGAAAAAAAGGACAATGAGAAAGAGGGTCACAGAAAAAGTATGAAGCAAAACACAAGACCTAGCATAAATGGCCAATTCTAGATCTAAGACGTCTTTTCTGACTGAAAGATTTAAAATTTTTCTTGTTGGGGGCAGCAAACAAGATTTGTAACTTGCAACAACGTATTTGCTGGTGTTAGCAAGCTGTATAGTAGAAGACATCTCTATTTCATATCTCAGACATGACCACATCGCAATGTTCAATGGAACAAAAACCCAGCAGGCACACACTGGACGAGAATCTGCCAGAAACAGCCAGCCTGGTCCCATGTCCAGAGCTCTGGAGAGCGACACAGCCACTCATGCGCCTCTCCCAAGCCCAGTAAAAGTGGATGCAAGAGTGGCCTATGGGTTGGAATTTAGTGCAAACAGACACAAGGGAAATGCAAGGGAGACCAAGGGGGACACTGGGGGACGCTGAAGGATGGCTTACCTGCTTTGTGGTCAAGGGCAGCTTTCAGGATCTTATCGCAGGGAGTCATGACGCCTAAATCAATAACTCTGAGGCACAGAAAAGAAATGGGAGAAAATTAATCGGAGCCTATTAGATTCAAAGCTGATGTGAACAAGGTAAAATCTGTCATTGAACGCGGCTCTAACTTCACCTGGAACTCACTGGAATGTTCACTAAGCACTGGCCACCACCACTGGCCATTTATTAGGCGTTTGCCATGTGCCAGTCACTCTGGCAAGCCTCTTCCCAAGAGTTGTACTGAAATGTGCTCCACCTGCACCCATTGAAAGCACACAACTCAATGGTTTCTGCACCAGCCATGGACTGAAGCTTTCGAGGCTGTGAGCCACAGTGAATCTTTCACCTGTGTCATCCTCTATGCACTGTGACAGGCAGTAGACGAGAGCAAAGCAAAAACACTGGGGGTGTGGCTCAGGTGGGGAGGCCTGAATTCAAATCCCAGTGCCATAAACAAACAACAGCAACCACAAAGAGCATCCTAGGAATGACACGAGTATCTATCACAGATGAATGAATGAACAGAATGTAGCATTTTAGCCTAGGGATGAGCTTAGCCCAAGCTGAGAACACTGTGGCAGGCACTACCCATGCCAACAGATGAGTAAAAGCACCCCAGATTTGAGTGAAGAAGGAACTACCTCAACTCCATGCTAAGGGCAATCGGGCAGAGAGCAAAGAGGTCCAGAGTCATAAACTGGCTGGAAAGCCCTGGCTTGGGGTCGTGCGCAGATCTACCCATGATATGGTGCCAGCTACCACTCTCCCCACCGCCTGTGCCACGACTCCACCTCACCTTACCTCACTCTTGCTTCTCCCGCATAGCCTCCTTCCTTCATAGTCCCTTAATTTACTTTTCTTACTTTCAGATCTACCCTACATCTCTAGGTCCCTCTTTTTACAGTCTTGTATTCTGCCACGAGTCTAAAGGGGGAAAAAATGAAAATTTGACAGGGTATGGTAGCACACACCTGTAATCTCCATGTTTAAAAAATAAAATGTGCATCTATCTCTCTCCCTTTCTGGGACCTTTAACTCCTGATTGTCATTGGTAGCAGCCTGCTTGCTGCCCCTGCAATTTAGCCATCCTACTTCTAGATGGCAGTGCTTGACCAGCCTGGGGCTCCAGCCAATTTCCCACCCGTGGTTAAGGAGTGCTGAAAGTTGATGGCAGATACTACTTTAAAAAAATTTTTTTTCCACAACGCCACTTCCGGCTTTTTTTTTTCTTTTTGCTTATGTGGTGCTGAGGAATGGAACCCAGGGCCTCATGCATGCAAGGCAAGCGCTCTACCACTGAGCCACCTTCCCAGCCCCTTTAAAAAATTCTTGAAAGGCTTCTCTTCAAAATGTATCAAGTGAAAAGCCTCTTAATCAGCTCTGTGTGCCTCTAGTAGGGAAACTGCAAATCACTGGTCTTGACATCACACCACTGTGATCTCAATACTGAGGAGGCAGAGGCGGAAGCATCTTGAGGCTGAGGCCAATTTGGAGTCATACTGAGTTCCAAGCCAGCCTGAGCCACATAGCAAGTCCCTGTCTGGTGGTGGCTCATGCCAGTAATCCCAGCTACTCAGAGAGTAACCATCCCCAGCTACTTGGAGGTTGTCATCCCAGCTACAACAGTAAGCCTAACAGTCCAAGCACATGCCCAGGCAAGAAGAGACCCTACCTCAAAAATAACCTCTGCATGGGGCTGGGAAGGTGGCTCAGGGATAGAGTGCTTGCCTTGCATGCCTGAGGCCCTGGGTTCCATTCCTCAGCACCACATAAGCAAAAAGAAAAAAGCCGGAAGTGGCGCTGTGGCTCAAATGGTAGAGCGCTAGCCTTGAGCTGAAGAGCTGAGGGACAGCGCCCAGGCCCAGAGTTCAGGCCCCACGACCGGAACCCCCCCCCAAAAAAAACCCTACAAAAAAGCCTGGAAGCCTGGCTCAGTGGCAGAGGCCCCAGTTAAATAACCTTCATTTAACCAAGTCTCCTAAGATCTCTGCTCTAAAATATGACCATTCACTGAGAGGCAAGGGGACACCCCCAGCCACAGAGAGTCCAATGTCCAACCACCAGCACCTACTCCCAGAATGCATCTTGTCACCTGACCTTCCTAGATATCTTTTTCTAGACACATTGTTACTAACTTGTTTAAAAAGCTATATTCACAGCAGGTAGTGTAACTACACAATGGGTAAAAATAAAAGCCATCTGATACCCACCTGCATGCCCTCCTTTCTACCTCAGTAAAGAACTGTCCCACTGCTGGACACCATAGCTCACACCTGTAATCTGAGCAGTTCAGCAGGCTGAGGTCTGAGAATAAAGGTTCAAAGCCACCCCAGACAGGAAAGTCTGTGAGACTCTTATCTCCAATTAACTACCAATAAGCTAGAAACTGAACAGTGGCTTAAGTGGTAGAGCTCTGGCCATAAGCAAAAAAGCTATGGCCCTGAGTTGTAGCACCAACCAACCAACCAAGGGCAGGGCTCATGGAAGGGGAGGAGGAGCTGGCCAGAGCAAGCCCTGCACACACCTGAAGTTATTGCAGCCCAGGACCACGCCCACAATGTTCTTGCCAATATCATGGACGTCGCCCTTGACAGTGGCCAGTACGATGGTGCCTTGGTAGGGGTCCTGGAATACAAGCATGCAAGCACCAGTCAGGGAAGATGGTCTATTAGCCAGGCAGAGGTTACAGTACAGGAATAAATGCACACAGGACCTCCTCACAGGCAGGCCCGCCATGCAAGCCAGGCCAGTGCACATGCAGCCTTGCGTGCTCGAGCAAGGAAAAGGCCTGTTGGGTAGTGCAAGTGCTTCTATCAGGACCATAGCTTCTTCACCCCAAATCCCGCCCAGCCATGTTACTGCTAACAGTGCATGGAGGAGTGCCAGGCATAGTGGTGCCAGCCCACCATCCCAGCCATGAGAAAGCATAGGTAGGACAATCTTAGTGTGAGGCCAGTCCCAGGTAGCATTAGTCCCTATCTGAAAAATGACTAAAGCAGAAAAGGATTAGGGGCATGGCCGCACAAGGCTCTAACTCAGGGAAAAAAATAAAAGTTAAGAAAAACGAGGAGAGAGGGAGGAGGTGTGGCTAGCAGCAGAGGTTCCTCAGATTCTGGGACGTCCCTGCAGAGGGGGCCTAGTGTCTTCCCGTTTGCTTTCTCTATTGTGGCTGTTCTGCGCACTGCCAGCATAGACCCTCCCCTGATGTGCAGAAAGGAAAAAAGAAGAGGTGAGCAAGGCACAGGGTGTTTTTGTGAACACTGCTTCCACCTGCGCCACCTGCCATTTTGGTGCGCATAGGAAAGCAGGTTACATCTTTCATCCTCCATGGTAAGAGCAGGAGGCAACCCAAAGCCTTGGGGCAGAGGGCACCGCAAGGCAGAGGAGACATTCCAAAATAAATGCTCAGCAGTATCCTTAAAGCAGGGACGAAAGTGGCAGCTAGGGGTGTGGCACAGAACTTGGCATACAGTAGTGATGGCATACAGTAGTGATCCACTGATCAAGGAATGAACTGGTTTGGGTCCATGGGCATGGGCTTTGAACAATTACAACCAAATTTCCTAAAGCCACACTCAGAAGAGAGAACAGGGCATTTGCAGCCTGGCACAAGGTGAGTGAGTGAGCTGCTGGGTCACTGCCACTGCTCCACTCTCCTCAGTAATGAACACAGCCCAGCTTGGTGGCTTGGGGATCTGCCATTCCCTGTCTTTCCCCCCAGGAATCTGCTGGGCCAGGTCCTGCAAGGACCATGGGCCTGAACAGAATGACTTGCCTCTTCTTCCACAGTGCCATTGAGCGCTCTGTTTTCTTCTCGTTCTTTTTCCATGAAGGGGATAAGGTGGCCAACGGCCTTCTTCATCACCCGAGCTGACTTTATTACCTGTGAAAGCAGCAGTGAGGCTTCATTACCAAACCATAAAACGACGCTAACGCCACCTGTAAAGTGTAGCCGAAATGAATACGCACCCTGACCTTGGGCATTGCTTTGACAGTGAGCAGGGAGAGGCTGGAGCTCCCAGCAGGGATGCTAGGGAACCCACACAGCAGAAGGAATACCAGACCAGAATGCAAACATGTCATCTGCCTGCCGAGCTGGTGCTGCTCCAAGTCCCTTCGCCATGTTTCTCAATTCCACCCATCCTTCATGTTCCATGCTCCTGCACCTTGCCCAAGCTGTGCATCTCAATCTCCAGCACTCCAACCCCCTTGAACCAAGCTCTTGCTTGACTCAAAGCTAACGGATGGGCCCAGTAAGTGCTCTAATTTAAATGAAGAGTGCTACCTCACTTGAAACGTATCATCTGACAAACCACTATTACCAGAGCAATACTTTTCTAAAGTCTGTCCTTAAAGCTGAACTCTGGATCGTCAAATTGAATTCTGTATCAACTTCACAGTTACACTGAGTTTTATTTATTTTATTCTTTTGAGCAATACAGAAAAAAGTATGATTTTTAAATGTATATTAACTGTACAGAGGAGTCTGGCAGTATGTATGATCTTTGCATACATGCATATGATGCCCATGGATCAAATTCACTGTCTACTACTCTCCTATCCTCCTGCCCCCCCCCCCCCGATTGTACTTGTGAGGGTGGAGGGACTAAGCTAAGGGCACTACAGCCCGTCACAACACAGGACTCCTAAGTACCCTTGGAGAAGGGAGGCCAAGTAATGTAACTCCCCTGAGCTCTTGCCCAAAATGAAACCTGGGAACAACAGGCAAACTCCTTCCTAGAGAAACACAGAAGATTCAGTCAAGCAAATTTCTCCCAACCTGAGGTAGAAACATTTTTCCGGCTCCAAAAAGATCACCAACAACTTTCATGCCATTCATCAGGGGTCCTTCGATTATATTCAGAGGTCGGGGATATTTGTCCTGGCTTAGTCTGGCCTCCTCAGTATCCTCAATAACGTATTTTTCAATGCCCTGCAAAAACAAAACATAGGAGGAAAACCATCGAAAACTGGCTTACATCCAAACAGCAATGCTTAAAAGGATGAATTCCAAAGGTAGAAACCTCGGCACTGCGGCTTATTTGGGTGATTGACTAGACTTCTATTTCCTTCCTCACATTCAAAACCGTACCTGCCTAATCCGCTGATCGTGAGCATCAGATAACACAGGGAAATGCTAAGCCAGCTTCCCTGGTATGATGTAAGCACTGATCAAAGTGCTTGACCCAAGATCTGACTCCCAATAACAAATCACATGTTAATAAATGAACACCCGTATGAAATCCAGTATGTTTTCTCATGATAACACTACTGGGTAGAGAACACATACCCATGGGTGGGACCTATGAGCGAAGTTCAAAAACCACAGCGTCTCCCTGACTCACTGGCTTCCAGTGACCAGCCCTTCTCCCTCCAGCCCTGCGTGGGACTTACCAGCTCCATCAAGCAAATCATGAGATCTCAAAAGGTCCAGGAGGGCTGGGCATGTGACTTAGTGGTAAAATGCTTGACTAGCATGCATGAAGCCCTGAGTTCCATTCCTTAGTACAACACACACAGAAAAAGCCGGAAGTGGTACTGTGGCTCAAACGGTAGAGTGTTTGCCTTGAGCAAAAGAAGCTCAGTGCCCAGGCCCTGAGTTCAAGCCCCAGGACTGGCAAAAAAAAAAAGGGTACAGGAGTTAGCAGAAAGAACTCTGGAATCCTCCAGACTTACAAATGGGGAAAATGAATCTAGGAGACTAAAATCTAAACTGCTACCAGAGCCAGTGCAGACCACTGGCTATTTCTGCAGCCCGCACAGAGCATACATGGGCTGTGCAGGGCTGTCTGTACACTGCCTGATGCTTGCTAACATTTCTAGGCACCAACTCCCAACCCTACCCACCTCTAGACATGGCTCAGGAGATACCAGGACCAGGGAAGGGCAAGAATCAGGTGAGGCTGAGGTCTGAGCCTCTCCTACTCTGGCTGCTGTTGTCACCAACCCTCCAGACGGCAGGAGAGCCTCTGTGCAGCCTGCGCCCTGCTTGTGCCCATACCCACCTTCACCAGCGCATACTCCAGGCGCTCTTCCACAGGGCTGCTCCGCCACTCGTCCGTCTGAATGACTTTCTTCCCTCCTTTGCCATGAGTCTGCGGTGAAATCAGGACCAAAACCTGGGTCTCAATGGACACTTACTGAGCTGCTCCACAGCATGTGAAAACCT
The DNA here is from genome assembly GCF_019054845.1 of Dipodomys spectabilis. Classification (NCBI taxonomy): domain Eukaryota; kingdom Metazoa; phylum Chordata; class Mammalia; order Rodentia; family Heteromyidae; genus Dipodomys; species Dipodomys spectabilis. Next base: position 27,844,240 of record NW_024870773.1, read on the forward strand.
TCCTTCCTCTCCTTTCACACTTCTAGCCCCCCCACAGAGTGGTACGAATTAAAGTCTCAGTAAATGTTTTAGAGAAGAAAAGAAATATTTAAAGATTTGCACTTTAATTAGAAAGAGTTGGGGTTTCTTTCTTCCTCCTTCTTTCTTAAAATGTAACAACTGAGAAGAAAACATTTCCAGGACAGCCAACCCCGGGAGGAGATGTAACCCAGCAGTGGGGTGATCACAGCTCTCAGGCAGAATCGTGGTCAGCCACAAACACGTACAGGCTAGAATGAAGCTGAGGCAGACAGGGGCCTTGAGGCGGGCGCTGACAGGTGTGCCATGTCCTAAACAGACCAGGCTTCCTAGACTCAGCCCTCACCGAAAGGAGGTGGAAGCTATAAAAATGAAAAGAAGCCACAAGCAAACTCTACAGAGGGCTGAGGTGGGTCACACAGACTGCACAAGTTAGTTTGAGGACGAAGCATCACCATCAACTAGGGTGATAAAAATACAATCCTCCCAACCTCCATCTCCTCAGCAGCTCAGATTACAGGCATGAGCCTTCTGTGGCTCCTTACATCTGGGCCTGGCAGCACCCAGCTGCTTCAGGGCTACAGCAGCGTCTCCGTCACAGGGGTCATGCTGTACTCATGGCCAACTGGACTAAGACCGAGCGGGTAATCAAGACAGAGACACAGAGGAGGAGTGTGAACTCAAAGGGTAGAAAGGAAAGGCTGGGGAACAGGAGAGCTGGCCCAGAAAAAAGGCATCCAATTGCTCCCTAGATCACAGTCACTGAAGGCCCGTGCTGGGCACAGCCTGTGCCGACACATGACCTCCCTCAGAAGCGTCTGCCACGGAAGCCCTCACGAGTTACAGCAGCACGTCATCTCCAAATTAACTGACTCCCCACAGGTCAGAGGGCACCAGTTAAGGGAAATGATGATTCAAAACAGACTGTCACACTTCAAGTATGAGCAGAGTCTTGGAAGGTCAGAGGCAGAGTTTCTCCCCCTATTTTCAATTATATTATCAGTCAGGAACTTCTCTGATCCTTATTTGTCCCACACTTTTCTGCATTTCATGCCCCTTGAATTCAGTGCCTCCTAAGGAATTACTACAGAGTTGACAACTACCAGAAGTTAACATAATTCCACTAATATAACCTACTTGACAGAGGGCTCAACAGGTACAGTAAGTCCCTGAAGCCAAGTGCTGGTAGGTAATGCCTGTAATACAAGCTACTCAGGAGGCTAAGATCTAAGCATTGTAGTCCTAAGCCAGCCAGGCCAGAAAAGTCTGTGAGACGTATCTCCAATTAACCACAAAAATCCTCAAGTGGGGCTGTGGCTCAAGTGGTAGAGTGCTAGCCTCAAGCAAAAGAGCTCAGAGGCATAACTTTAGACCTTGAGTTCAAACCCCAGGTCCAAGCACAAAATAACAAAACACAAAACTGCAAGGCCGTGTGTTTACATGAAGGAAACCACCTTATATGCTAGACTGTCCCATTCTTGCAAATGCTACGAAGATTTAAGAAAAGGAGACAGGGATCCTTGCCTGGTCTCATCTCCTTCCCGTCCCTAACGGCAGCAGCCAGAGATCTCTGGAGAAATCTGAAGTGAGCCAAAACCAACTGACATTTACTTCTATTATGCAAGAAATGCCCAGAAACTGTGAGTAACTAAGTCGAAGACAAGAGAGACCTCAGCAGCCCCTCCTTGTACCTGGGCATACCGCAGGAGCTTCTCGGTGGCCTCGGGGTCTTTATTCCAGATGAGGTCTTCACAGAGCTGGAGCAGTTCCTTGTGGATGTCATCATACACAGGGAGGTTGCCGGCGTTCACAATCCCCATGTCCATACCACACTAAGGGTGAGAGAAGCAACGTGAGAGGGCTCGCCACCGTGCCTGAACAGAAAGACCTATCAGGCTGCCATCCAGCCACACCTGTGTCACGTGATCACCTACAAGCAGGGGTGGGGCTTGGAGCTCCAATGATGCCTGTGACAGACAGCGGCCATGAGCCAGTCACAGCAAAGGCTGGCTTCCTCCCTACCTTGATGGCGTGGTAAAGAAAGACGCTATGCATGGCCTCTCGAATGGCATCCATTCCTCGGAAGGAGAAGGACAAGTTGGAAAGACCTCCACTTATTCTCACTCCGGGCAAGGTTTCCTGGAAAAAATTTAAAACCAGAAATTATTCTATTTTTCCAAATGCGGCCATAGATTGCACCTCTGAAACTACATATGCAAATGGAAAATAAAAACATCGAAGTCCCAAGTAATTCAGAGCATGCTGTTACCAGACACAGACGAAAGCTGAGACACTGCTTCATTAACAGATTTTCCTGCTCTACTTTAATCTCTCGCAGGAAAGTACAAAATCTACTTTGTCTCTGTCTACCTCTGCAGTAACCATGATGAGTACAACACTTAGAGATGGTGCCACAAAGCAGCTGCTGGAAAAGTGACAAAAAAACGAGACAGACAGCATCAGTCAGTGTGCATCTGCATGTGTGCACACACACATTTCCTATCACTGAGAGGCCTAGCCGATGACCACTTCCCTAGTTTGAATGAGCAAGCTCTCTAGTTTATTACAGACTTGGCCAATTCCAATAACACAGAAGGCAGCTGAGGCTCCTGCCACCTGTAGCCATGTCACACATCAGCAGGCCTGAGGAACAATACACCAGTCACCTACTGCTGTTGGTTTGAGTACAAACTGGCTCAAGCTTTAGGGAGACAAATTTGTCGGTGTCCAGTACTCTGACCCAAACATTCCACTCCTGGACAGAGGCTGTGGAGAAAAGTCTGTACTGGAGATACAGTGCTCACCTAAGCCTGAAGCTGGGACAAATCAGAAGTCCATCAATAGTACAGTGGTTCACGGCGGAATGGTGATGCAAGGGGAGAGTATTCATTCATAAAAATTAACACAGAAGCTACAGTGACAGAGACTTGAGTTTGAAGTCAGGAATGGCGATATGTGCCTATAATCCCAGCACTAAGGAGAGGCAGGAGGATCACAAGTTTGAGGCCAGCCTGGGCTGGAAAACAGACCTTGTCTCAAAAACATAATGCATTTAAGGGGAAAAAAAAGACTTAAGCACCTTATGATTCTATTGACATTAAGCTAAAATATGGGCCTTGTTTACTCTTGGTAATTCTGTCCTATAAGGCTGAATCCATGGCCCAGCAGCACTGTGACTCCTGCCTATCAACACGTCATGCTTTGCTGTCAGGCACATCATTGCCTTCCCTACCCCGTGAACACCAGGTGGCGCAGCATTTTGATTCTGTGAGGGAAAGCCACTTTAATAAAAGGAAATCACGATCAAAACTAAAGGAAGCTGGTACTAGTGATGGCCCCAGGACACGCGTGTAAAGAACACGAGCAGAAACCAAAAGGCTCAACCTCACCTGGGGCCATCACCTTGCACATGAACACGCTCCTCCGAGATTTGGGGAACACAAATACTTTTTTTTGCCAGTCCTGGGGCTTGAACTCAAGGCCTCAGCACTGTCCCTGAGCTTCTTTTTGCTCAAGACTAGCACTCTATCACTTGAGTCAAAGCACCCCTTGCAGCTTTTTCTGTGTATGTGGTGCTGTGGAATCAAACCCAGGCCTTCATGTATGTTAGGCAAGCACTCTGTCACTAAGCCACATTCCCAGCCCCCAAACATACATTTTAGTAAGCAGGTCCATCTATGCTTTATAGATACTCCACAACTTAAGACTCCACAACTTAAAAAAGCACTGTATAAAATAAATTCCCTAGATTTCAGAAAAACAATTTCCTAAAAACAAGAATAAATACAAGCCAGGTGTCAATGGCTCGTATCTGTAATCCTAGCTCCTCAGGAGGCTGAGATCTGAGGATGGCAGTTTGAAACCTGCCCAGACAGAAAAGTCCCCTGGAGACTCTTATCTCTAATTAACCACTCAAAAACCGGCACTGTGGCTCAAAGTGGTAGAGTGCTAGACTTGATCAAAAGAGCTCAGGGACAGCACCCAGGCCCTGAGTTCAAGCCCTAGGACTTGCAAAAAAAAAGAAAAACAAAAACAAAAAAAGAATAAACACATGCAACAGCTCTGGACATGCACTGGACCCATGTGCTAATACGAGGTGGGTGGCGAGGAAAAGCACTGTACTCACTTTGATGACCCGTGTGGCCTGGATGAAATTGATGGCATACAGGTTGTGCTCCTCCATCCCTGTACCGATGGTGAGGATGTTGGGGTCAAAGATGATGTCATTTGGATTAAAGCCCAGTTTCTTCACAAGGAGATGGTAGGCTCGTGTACACACATTAATTTTGATGTCTGTTTCTGTTGCCTAAGGAAAAGAAAAACACAGACCGTTATCTATGTAGCAGAGCTCATTTTACTCAAATCTCAATGCTTGGCTGTCATAGAAATCCAAATGTCAAACCTCAAAAATATTTATCAGATTATCAGAGGAACCATCAGCTTAAAGATCTCTACTTTCATCAACAATTGTGCTCCCTGTGTAGCAATCACATTTCATGCACATATAAAGGTGTATTCATGGCTTCTAGCTAGGCGAGGTGGCCAGTACTCCCATCCTAGCTCAGTGGGAAGCTGAGATTGGAATGATCTCAATTCCAGGCCAACCAGAACAAAAAACTTCTGAAGATCCCATCTCAACAGAAATGGCTAGAAGTGGTGATGTGTGCCTGTCATCCCAGCTATGGAGAAAAGTGTAAATAGGAGCATCATGACAAATCTGGGTAAAAAGTGAGATCCTACTCTCAAAAATGACCAGAGCAAAAATGACTGGCACTATGGCTGTGGGAGTATAACACCTGCCTAGCAGGAACAAAGCTCTGAGTTCAAACCATGTTAATACCAAAATGAATACAAAGCGGAGAAGAAATATAAAGGGGAAAGAGGGAAGGGGAGAGGAAAGGAAAGGAGGGAAGGGAAAGACCAGCAAAGCATACCACACCCCATTTCCATGGTTGACCTTGCTTCCTGCCATAGAGAAAAATCTTCAATCTGGCTCCCACCGTCCATCAACCAGTAAGCATAAAGATGTATGCTCTTCCTTGCCTCCTCCTGACTCAGCGTCTCTGGTCTGCTAGGACGCTCACTGCTCTCCCAACTGACAAGGTCATAGCTCCAGCCAACACCCCCACTGCTTTCCTGCGTCAATGCCCGCATCACTTCCCATCAGCTCACAAAAACAGTCATATAACGTATACATGTGTACCCGTCCTTAACCGTAAAGGCCCCCACCCTGCATTCTATCCTATTTCTCTGCTCCCCTTTCAGCAAGTCTTTACACCTGCCACTTCAGTTCTTTTCCTAGCCTCTCTTGAACCCGCTCCAACAAAGCTATCATCTCCTAGGAAACAAGACAGCAAGCTCCCAAATGACACTATGTAAATCCACTGGTAAATTCTCCATCTCATTCCACTTGATCTAACACAGCTCTTTAAACAGCTGATTGCATCCTTCTCTGTGAAGTTTGTTCTGACTCCCTCCTATCAAACAGACTGCCGCTGATACTGTCTAACCCTCTCCCAGCCACAGAGTAGGACCGCTCCCTCGGTCCCTCCCCAGGGCTCCCTCGGGCCTGGGCTCCTCCCCTGTTAGCTTGCACTGCTTCACACAGCATCTACACACAGCAGTTCTCAAGTAAGGGGATTCTATCTTCAAACCAGGTTCTGCCCAGGGAACCTGTGTTACCACAGATGCAGTAGCTTACGTCCCAATCCCTGAAGCTTCCCGCGGGCCCTTGACTCCCTGGCAGAGATGACACTTGCCATTTATAAGTAGATAGTTTTTTGTTTGATGAAGGAAACTAATCTCATTGATGCTTTAGTTTCCTTTTGGCTGAAATCATTACAAAACAGAATCCTCTCATAAGTTTATTGCCTACTGCCTACTTGTTCTCCTTTTCCTATAAACTGCTTGTCCATTCCCTTTATCCATTCTTTGTGTTTCTGTGGGTACAGGTGTGTGTGTATGTGTGTGTGTGTGTGTACACGTGCATACATGTGCAACATCAATACTAAGGCTTGAACTTGGGATCTGGGTGCTGTCTCTTAGTTTTTTACTCAAAGCTGCTGCTCTACTACTTGAGCCACAGTTCCGCTTTTGGCTTTTTGGTGTTTAATTGTAAATAAGTCTCAGGGACTTTTATGCCAGAGCTGGCTTTGAACTGAGATTATTAGATCTCTGACTTATAAAAACTCTTCCTATTACAAACACAGCCACAGTTCCACCTGTTTACGCCTCAACAGATCTATAACCTTTTTTCCTACATCTTTAGACTTTTTTACATTTAAATTTTCAACTGAGTAGACTTTGTTTCAGTATATGGCAGTCTGGGGCTAGTACTCAGATACTAATTAGGCTGAGTAATTTGTGCAATTTACGAAGGCTCTTCCCTCACAAATGGATTAATGTTGTCATCAGAGAAAGGGTTCATTAGCTCAAGAGTAGTTTTTTATAAAAGGCCACTTGCTCTCATTCTATCTCACCTTCTCTTTGGGCCTCCGCCATGAGGCCGTCAGCAGATGTGGTCCCTCAATCTTCCCAGCCTCCCCAACTCAGCCAAACAAACCTCTAGTGTTTATAAATGACTATGTGCTGTTCAGGAAAGCAGCACAAAATGGGTTAAAACAGGCTCATTTTCTTCTACATGCATCATCAATTGTCCCAATAGCATTTATTGAATAATCTAGCCTTTCTCTGTTGCTATAAAGACAACAACAACACATCTACAATGCTATATACCATTTGTGAGTGTGTGTGTGTGTGTGTGTGTGTGTGTGTGTGTGTGTACAGCTACATCAGTCAGACTTCCTTTTCTCTGACTCCCCAATGGAGCTAGGCCAGCAGAAATGACACACCTGTCCTTGTTCATCAAAAGCCATGATCACCACAGCAGCTCCAAACTTCTTGATCTTCCTGGCCTTCTCCAGGAAGTCATCCTCTCCCTCCTTCAGACTAATGCTGTTGACGATGCACTTCCCTTGGCAGCACTTCAGTCCCGCTTCAACCACCCCAAAATTGGACGAGTCGATGCACAAGGGGACCTGAGAGAGAAAGGCAAGAAGTCCACAGTTCGGTCACAAGTCCGCTCCCACTCCCAAGGACTCTGAAACACGTGGTGTTTCTTCTTTAGAGAAACAATAAACAAACACCCACAGTGTGTTGAGAGATAGGACTTTACTGTACTTGTTTAAGCTTAAAGCCTAAAGTAGGTAAAGCTTACCAGAGAACACATGCCCAAGGAGCATTTGCTATTCAAAACCCAGAATGCAATCAGAATGATCAGGTCAGCTTCCCTCCTAGTTTACACTTCAAAGCACCTAAACTCCAAGGCAAACACCTCAAACAGGAGATCCCTGGGCTCAGCCAAGCCCTTTGGGAACAGCCCTCCAGCCAACTCATTCAAACCCAGTCTCCCCTTTACAAAATAAATTCTTCAGTGGGGAAAAGATGAATTTCATTATTGCAATGGAGAATTGGATCTCAACAAATGGGTATAACTGAAGGACAACACTGGATGTACAGAAGAGAACAGGTTCCTTTCTAATTAATACCCTGTTCCAAGAAAGGTACAAGGGAGGGTTTCATCCATGCAAAGGAAATAGGCAGCTAACCTAGGCCCCTCTGTTCAGGGACTCAATAGCTGACTACCATGTTGGGTTCCATGTTGGGACAATGATAAGACAGACAGGCTACCAGCTTCACCAAGCTCAAAACGATAAATGATTAGACAAGTAACAATGTAAGTATAGTACCTTCAAGAATACTAGGTACAGAATGAATACTAGGTATAGACTGTCATGAAAACATACTTCCCAGACTCTAAACTCTGTCTGCCCACAAAGGAGGCTGAAGGGGAGAATTCTGGGACATTTCCCAGTGCTGGAGATACTTAACTGGGTGGGTTATCAATTCTCTAAGCCATCCCCCCCAAAAAAAAAACAGAAAAAAAAAAGAGGAAGGACTCTGCTAATTTTGCTTTTTCTTAGCATGCCACTAATAGAGATTCGCTAGAGAGAGTCAAAAGCAATGGTGCTACCAGGGCAATGTTTTCAAGGGCCTGCTAATTGTGTGTGGTGTCCCAACCACACTGGTGAAAATATGCTAGCAGAACTTTTTCCTTTTTCGGATTTTGCAGTACTAGGGTTGAAACTCAGATCGGTAAGCACTCTACCACTTGATCCACACCCCAGAACTTTTCCGACAGGATCTTGGGCTAACTTTGCTCTGGGCTGGCTTCTACTCCCAACATAATCCTTCTATTCCACTTCCCCAAGTATCTTGGGATTCTAATCATGCATCACCACTCCTGGCCCTAATTAAAACACTTTCTGTTCTATTTCATTGGCTAACGTTTGGCCTCTAGTGGATTTTAGTCATAGGTCAAAACCTGGAAAGACAGGGAAAATGCTTTGCGGCAATTGGAATACTGGGTAATAATCCCTCGTGTTACAGGAGGTTCTTCACAAGTGACAACAGCCTGCTGAACGACTTTGGAGCTGAGGAAAGTCAAAACCTCATCCCAGCTGAGGGAGCCAGACTTCTGCCCAAAGCTGACAACTGGCTCTGCCTCTGACTCAAGACAGATGGACTCTGAACAAGCCACTAAGCTTGTGTATGTGTGTGCATGCGCGCAAGCACGCGCATACATGTGGCAGTACTGGAGCTTGAAATCAGGCCCAAAGAATTCTCCTTTAGCTTTTTTGCTCAAGGCTGACATTCTACTACTTAAGCCACACTTCCACTTCCAGCTTTTTGCTAATTAATTGGAAATAAGAGTCTCAAGGACTCTTCTGTCCAGACTGTTTTTGAATCAGATTACTGAGATCTCAGCCTCCTGGGCAGGTGAGATCACAAACATGAACCACCAGCACCTCACTGACACTAAGCCGCTTCATGCCTGAAAGTCTCCGTTTACTACGGGAAATGCTAAGGCTTTTTAGGAAGGAATTTAATATCTCAATGGAAGGAGGGTAAAATGCAATTTTAACGTTAGCGTTTGCTGACAGCCCAAGCTGAGAAATGAAACTCTTAGAACACCGAAAATTCTTTTTAAAAAAAAAAAGCCAAACTTCAAAACTCTCTTCTCATCAAATTTAATGGCAGAGGAGGTGAGATTTTTAAAACTTTCAGAATGCTCTAAACTTCTTAAAACACTAACATAAAAACAAACTTAAAGAACACATGTAGAAGTTGATACAATAGTATTCTATGCTGCTGTTTCAGCATGCCTAACAGATCCCTTCCCGCAGCGAGAGCACGCTGCATACCATGGCTGTGGCAAACAAGGTTTGCATGGCAGGAACAGGTCAGAGATCCTCCAGCGCGTGGAAAGTGGCTCCAGCCTGTCCACACACATGGGGAATCCCACTCCTAGAGCCTTGGAAACAGGCTTGCCCAGCCATGGATGTCCAAAAATTAGACTTATTTAAAAAATGTGAGCATTAGTCAAGAAAAGCTGACAATCAATGTAAGAAAATAGATGACTGGTTCATGAGCAGAGAGATCTATGAGACAACTCGCAAAGCTCCATGGATGTCAGCACAAATGCCCTCGAGGAGCAGAAACTCTGTACAACCTTGGCAATGTCAGGCTCAGAAGCAATGAAGTTGCAAAATCTGGTCATTGCACTTGGCCCATCCAGCATGCCATCGTCCATGTTGATGTCCAGCACCTGGGCTCCCATTTCTACCTGCGCTTTGGCAACAGTCAGGGCTTCCTGAAGAAGAAGAGACAGAGAAGCATAGTTAGGTGATGGTGACCCTGAGCAGGCCAACAAAAGCAAATTCACACCACCCGGCAGCTGTTTCTAACTGCAAACCACCCAGGCAGCCCGAGTCTGGGCACACTACCACCAAGTAATCTTCCTCACACAACTCTTCCCCACATTATTTTGCTACCAGGGATCAACCAAGGCAGCTTTCTAACAAAGACCCTAAACTCTACATCTAGTGATCAAACCCTTCTGAGATGGCCCCACCTCCCACCCTGCTGCACTTCCCACTGCTCCCACTTGGCGCCGCTGCTTGCAACAAAATCTCTTTTCCCTTCCACTCTGGTTTACACCCAGCCAAAGTCCTACCCCCTTCCAGCAAGGTCCTCAGAGAACCCACCCAAAACTCTAACTTCTCGATGCTTGCCAAAATGTACAAAGCGTTTATCACAGGCTCTTGAGAGGTATTACATGCAAGTGAGATAAATATATTTCAGCACATCTTTATACTGGAAGGCTGTTAATCCTTGAATACACATGTACTGTGACCGTCCAAGAACAGAATGAGCTCTGTGGCCTGTGGACCTCATTGTCACATGATTACCCTGTCACTTCCTGCTGTTCTTTCTGAGTACTCCTAAAATAGACTTATTGTACTTAGAAACCAAGAAAGAGGTCTTACTAAGTTCCTACTCTCAACAATGCTATGCAAAATATCTGTGTGTTCAAGGATACTTCCTGATTGACAGACTTTCTGCCTGTGATGTTTAGATACCGAGATTATATAAACACCCAGAAACATGAAAGTTGTCTATGAAGTGGTGGAGAAAGCCAGCCAGTGGGGGGAGACAGGAGGAAGCAGATGAGAAGAAAGGGAGGCAACAGAGGGCAAACAACCTGGAAAACAAAGCCAAGACCTGAGCTGGTGTATGGGCACTGCTGGAGAACAGATCAAAGGTGTTTGCCCTCAACACAAGCTCAAGAGACACGTCATGGTATCTTTAAAGATGCAGGAGTCGAGCAAGAAGTCAGGACTGAAACTGTTTACAGGCCAGTGATCTTGTCATGAAACCATCGCGCCTCAAAGGATCCAGAGTAGGGAAAGCTAGATCCACTGAGCACCCTCACACACACCTTGTTCCTCCTGCCTCTACTGTGTCTGCGAGGCAGACAGCAGGTGGTTAAGGGCTCCAGCTCGATCTGCTTGGTTCTGTCACTTGCTGGCTGTGATTCAAGCCATTCATACACTGGGGAACAGCAAGCAGCACCAATTTGCAGGACTGCAGTGATGAGCACATAGAAATAGCTCATTAAATGCATGACTTCCACCAGTTAGCTTCTTCCTAAAATGATCTCTGCCCTCAGTGTCAAACCCATCAAATTGAGAGCTGAGAGGAACACTGTAGAACAGGCTGAGGATTGAAACACAAGTAGAAACACTCACTGCAGAACGCCATATAACTAAGCATTCTGTGTATTACCTTAGCACTTCAGAAGGGAGTAAATAAGCCAACACATGGTGGCAAAAGAAAAGCTCCAAAAAGCTCAGATGACAGGCCAGGATAGGAAGGCTCTAAGACTACGGGGAAAGGGCAGGTTGACAACTGTAAGACTGTAGACTATAAACTAAATGACAAATAAGCTGCCCTATAAACTTTTAGCTAGAGACCAACTATGATGGAAGCATAGGGCAACAAAGAGCAGTACTAAAGAGGAAGGAAGTAAACTGGGGAACTAGGCTCTGCACTAAGAAGAAAGAGACAACACCAGGACAGTCATCAGCAGGTTCAAACTGCAAACTCAATCTGTTGTGACACTGGTTTCCAGAAAATGTATTTCTTTTTTTTCTTTTGGTCAGTCATGGGGCTTGAACTCTGGGCCTGGGTGCTGTCCCTGCGCTCTTCAGCACAAGGCGAGTACTCCACAGCTTGAGCCACGGTGCACTTCCGGTTTTCTAGTGGTTTATTAGAGATTAGAGTCTCACGGACTTTCCTGCCCAGACTGGCTTTGAACCGTGATCCTCAGATCTCAGTCTCCTAAGTAGCTAGGATTACAGGCGTGAGCCACCAGCACGTGGCTAATTTCTTAAAGATTATGTAACCTTAAAGTAAGAAGAATAGGTTGACAAAATAACCTTCTAATATATAATAATAAAATAATATAAATACTAAAACTCAAACCAAGTTCTTCCATTTTTAACTTCATATTTGCAAAACAATTACATCTATTCAGATGTCTTTGACAGTCACTATGTGGACTAAACTTTGCTCATTTGCTATAAGGTTAAAAATACCTGGCTGAAATTATCACAACTATTTCCCAAGGCACATATGTCTACTTGTTGGTTTTAGTCTACCTCCTATAGAGTACTATGTCATCATTTGGCATTTGATATGGTCAGGAGGAACTCAACAGGAACTTTCTTGACTTTCTTGTTTCCTTTTCTGAGAAGCCAGAGTAAAAGCTATTCTCAGGTACTTAAACTTACTTTTCAACTGATACCTCCCTCCTATCCCACTTCATGCCCCAAATGCAGTACTTTTTGACTAATACTGACAAGAACAGCTTCAGTTTTTCCAAGCTTCACCCACCTACCAGCCCAAACCTGCTGCCATCTTTACACACTCCCTAGCAGCCCTGCTAACGGCACTGCCAAAGGGCAGTGAGCCACTTAGTGACACATGCACTGTCCACCCAGAGCAGAGAGCAGCCGCCTCTAGGGTCTTATGAAGATGCTCACTTCATAGTTTCCTGCCATGATGAGTTTAGCAAACTTCCTGGATCCTGCCACGTTACAGCGCTCACCAATGTTAACGAAGTTGGTGTAGGGTCCGATCCTGAAGGGTTCTAGACCTTAAAAGGAGAAGCATTTTGAAATTTTCCTGAAAAAGCATATGGATGACATAAGACAGACACAAATATTTTCAGTAAAAGAAAGTTGCTGAACTAGACGCATGGATCCAGTGGCAGACTGCTTGCCTAGCAAGCCTAAGGGCCTGAGTTCTAAAATTAATAAAGAAGTTTCTTCTTATTTCTGTGCCAAAGCTCATCTGAGCAGAGACAAGATAGCTAATATGGAAACATATCTTCTTTAGGGAGACTCAAATGTAGCAAAAGCTTCTTGTTATAGCTATATTTTTAAACAGAATTCCCAAAAGATGGAATGTTTCAGGGCTTTGTGCTACAAATACCTCTATTGAACCAAACCATCTCTGAGAAAGTAGAGTTATCATACATTCTTATTAAACTGAGACTGTGCACAAACCTTAAAGAAAGTCAAAATCATAAATGCTAGGCATGGCACATGCCTATAATCCCAGCATTCAGGAAGCAAGGCAGGAGGATCTCAAGTTCTCAAGTTTCAGGCTAGCCTGAGTCACACAGTAAAACCCTGTCACCAAAAGTAACAGCAGCAGCAGCAGCAGCAGTAGTAATAGTAGTAGTAGTAGTAAAATAGAGGATTGTTCCACAGGTGTCTGCCCAGACATCAGTGTAATGCTGGAAGGAACAAGTTCACTCAGCACTTTTAGAGCAATACTTCATCTCCTTCTTTTTTTTTTTTTCCATCTCCTTCTTTGATCCACATCAAGAACCCATGACCAACAAGGCTCATGTGAGGAAGGACCCAAGTGGAGACAGGAATTACTCCACTAAGGAGCTGCCCAAGCAAGCCACCCGGCGTTGAGCACTGTCACCAGATCTGCTCCAGGACAGGTTACTTCCAGGGCAAGTATCAGCTCATCCATGGGGACACATTCCAGCAGTAAGTAAAAGGCTCTGAACTGCTTCTGTCCTACTCGTTATTTTTCGTCTCACTGGATGGCTGTGTGCAGGCTCTGTGCAGGCTCTGTGGACAGCCAACCCTGTTGGATCACTTACTTGACTGTACACCTGAGGCCACTCCCACACGTGCAGCCTCTAAGCTTACAAAGCAGGGATAGGAATGACCTGCCACATATCACTATTGTACAATTATCTGGGTGATAATGAGCACAACATTAGCACCAGCAAGTAGAATGTTGTTAATAAAAGGGCTATCGAGTCCTCTGTCAAAGCAGTGGCTGAAATGATCAGATGTAAGAAAAAAACAATGAGTAGAAGCTGCTGGGTGATTAGAGAACTATCCCAGGCCATTTATTCACTGCCACAAGACAATCACTGCTATGGTCTGACTTTGGATTTCTCTTCCTATTGGTAATGATCCTCAGAGACCCAGCAAGTCTCAAGATAGTCCTCCTCCTTCAAGGATGTCAACCTTGCTGAACAGCACCTCATTTAGTGCTTCTCATCTAGTCATAAATGGAAAATCAAGGAAAGGCAGTGCCTCCTGAAGTTTATCATCTATAAAACAAATGGTACAAAGCTCAGCTCAGAAAGTGAGCTGTGTATCATTCAAATTTTAATAGAAGGTGACCACTGCAGAAATTTAGAAATAGTGTGTGAAAACTGAGCACAGTAGTTCACATCTATAATCCTAGCTAGTAATCTCAGAAGACTGAGATCTGAGGATCCAAGTTCTAAGCTAGACAAGGAAGATAAAAACCTTGAGACTTGTAATCTCCAAATAACCAGCAAAAAGAAGTAGAGGCATGACTCAAGTAAAAGCCAAGCAGGAGTAATAAGCCCAACTTCAAACACCAGTACTGATGCACACACATACACAATTCTAAAATGTCCTATGTCAATATCTGTCTTGTTCTGATTCTGGCAAAGGCTGGATACTTCGTTATATGCATCCATTCAGCTACAGTAATACACAGCCTTAAACTTCAGGGGTGAAGTAAACCTGCCTGCCTGCTGCTCTCTGACAGAGCCAACGAACCCATCACAAACTATAAACCCCACTGTTCCTAGTGTCACCCTGACTCATGTAGCAGCAAAAGAAAAAAAGGCTAGCCTGAAGACACACGTTCACTGACTTCACAGGAGTGAACTCTGGCTACAACTTGTATTTTATTTTGTCTTTCTTATGATAACAGTAGAAGCAATTATTTCAATGTAGGAAGCTGTTAAATCATGTTATAAGAGTCCCTCCATGTGTTAACAATAATTTTTCCTAAAAAAAAAATCCTACTTTTGCCTAAACTATTTACTACTTCACTAATGTGTAGTGGTAAAAATATGAAAGTGTAAAATTATTTTTCTAACAGTTGGGAAAAGATGGATTTTAATAACATTCCTTGAATATCAAGACACATGCTGAAAAAGAAGGCTACTCACAGAATTGTTGAAAAACAAACAGAAGTAAATACAACTCTTTGTGAAGTCCAAAACATATGGTCCAAAACAGAAGGTGACAATCATGTTTTGGAAGCAAATGAAACTTCCAGAAAGATGTCCCTGCCGTTACCAAGCACAGGGCCTTGGCAATTTGCAAAGTCCAGTAACTAAACTCAGCCTGACTATTCAAAATATTTAGGCCTGGCCAGGCATGTGAGTGCAGGATAGACAAGACACGGCTCCTGACTGTGACCAGCCACTCCCTGTTCCAACCACCCACTTCTACCCTAAAGCACCTGAACCACTCCTGCCCTGGAGAGACAGAGCTTCCCTAGAACTCAGGTAAGGGCCACAAAAAACATATACTCCTCTTTGATCAAGGAACCATGAAGCTTGGCACAAACATTGCTTAGAATCAACATACCAATACATTGTACAAATGGCTTCCAAAATCATTACCACTCCATCTTCAAGACTTACCAGCCAGTAACATATGTTCTTCAAAAACCACAGCAGGGGGGACTCGAGGCTTACAATTTTTCACAGCTTCAGCAATTTCCCTAAGTTAAAACAGAAAACATTATATCATATTCATTAATTCAGAATGAAATAAATTTAATTAATTTCCAGCTATGAAATAAAGTCTATGTTAACATTAAGCATGCACATACCTACTTGCATATGTGCTGTAGCAATTACACCTTTTTGTTTTTGGTCGGTGGTAAGGCTTGAACTCTGGGTTGGGCACTGTCCCTGCGCTTTTCAGCTCAAGGTGAGTGTTCTACCGCTAGAGCTACAGTGCCACTTCCGGTTTTCTAGTGGTTTTTATTGGAGATAAGAGTCTCAAGGACTTTCCTGCCTGGGCTGGCATTGAACTGCAATCTTCAGATCTCAGCCTCCTGAGTAGCTAGGATTACAGGCGTGAGCCACCGGCGCCTGGCCACCTTTTGGTTTTCTCATGAACCTGAACTTTGAAGAGCCGGCTGGTGGCCACGCATGTACTGGCTGCCTTGTTTCTATTTCTGAAGCTATGTCTATGAAAAGGTCTACGAAAGCAACTCAAACCTCCCCTCCTCAGACCCACATTCATATGCTTCAAATCCACACACAGAGTATTTCCAGCAGCCAATCAATAGCTGAATCAAAAAAAGGATGTCACCCTCGAGGAGAACACAGGCAAGAGGGCTGGCCAGGGCCCTTCATTCTCTTTCACCATACCAGCTTTAATGATGAACCAGGAAAAACCTGCCTACACTACTAAAGGTATCAGGACCAGTAACCAGTGCTCATTCTACACCTCCTAAGTGAACATCTAAGCAAAAACACAAATATGTAGATAGATAAAAATATAACAAACAGGCTGATGGCTCACACCCGTAATCCTAGCTACTCAGGAGGCTGAAATCTAAGGATCACAGTTACAAGCCAGCCTGGGCAGGTAAGTCCATGAGACTCATATCTCCAATTAACCACCAAAAAGCCAGAAGTGAAACTGTGGCTCAAGCGGTAGAGTGCTAGCCTTGAGCACAAAAGCTCAGAGACAGTGCCTAGGCCCTGAGGTTCAAAACCCAGGACTAACAACAACAAAAAAAATTAGGGCTAAAGGGAGGGAAAAACTGGGTGAGAGTTAAGGGGAGGGGTGACACTGTCCAAAAGGAAACGTACTCATTACCTGATTTACATAACTGTAACCCCTCTGAACATCATCTCTGTAACAATAAAAACCATTATCTGAAATTGGATCTGAAGGTATAACTCAGTGGTAGATAGAGCATGTGCTAAGGTGCATGAGACACGGGGCCCACTCTAGCACCACAAGAACTGTTTATTAGCATGGAAGTCAATAAAAGCAATGAACTACCAGGAGATGAGAACAGTGTGTGATGGTGTGCACGAGGGGAGAGCACAGCACAGGAAGTCATCGCTGTACTCCAGTGCACCGATTGCAATCTCTAAGGCACACCATGGAAGGAACGAACGCTCCATGCAGCGATCGTGTCTTTGCTTGCCACGCTGGCTCACCAGCATGCACAATGAGTACACGGGACCAGGCAGGGCCCTCCTCTGCACCCCACTCCTCTGCACCCTGACATGCTCGTCATCTCATCACCTCACCACCTTGTCCTCCTTTCAATGGAGGCCCATATCACCCACGGGACATAGCAGCTGTTGAGAACAGTGGGACTTAAGCTGGGTGCTTAAGAAGTATAGAGACTTCTTGAAGTTTATTTCCTCAAGGCCTTCTCATGGCTGAGGGACTGCTGACCTCTCCCGGGTCTCTGGGTGCCCTCCCCTGTGTGTGCACTGTGTCCCGGCTTTCAAAGACACCAGTCACATAAAGCAAGGACAGACTCTTTTTACCTGAAATGCCCTAGGCGCCCAACAGTCACATTCTAAGCCATGGTGGGGGAAGGGCAGGAGAGCATGCGAGGTTTGTAAAGTAAGGTTGATTACCTGATGTGATCTGGTGTGGTCCCGCAGCACCCCCCAACCACGTTGACCAGGCCATCCACAGCGAAGTCCTGTGTTTAAGAAAGGGTTCAGGGAATTTCAGCTAAATCCCAAATTCACAAAACCCAATTCATCACAGAAACTGTTCCTTTCTACATTTCCTGAAGATCTAAGATACAACTAGTAAGCAAAATAAGCATATTTGGGGCTGGGAAGGTGACTTAGTGTTGGAGTGCTTGCTTAGCATTCATGAAGCCCTAGGTTCGATTCCTCAGTACCACACAAACAGAAAAAGCCAAAAGTGGCACTGTGGCTCAAGTGGTAGAATGCTAGCCTTGAGTAAAAGCAGCTCAGAGCCAGCACTGGTGGCTCACGCCTGTAATCCTAGCTACTCAGGAGGCTGAGATCTGAGGATCACAGTTCAAAGCCAGCCCAGGCAGAAAAGCCCATAAGACTCTTATCTCCAATAAACCATTAGAAAACCGGAAGTGGCGCTGTGGCAGTTCATTTATCATGAAATCTTTACATTACTTACAATGAAGTATGAAATGTTTATACATCATCTGATGTTAAAGTTTTTTTTAACCCATTAGCTGAGCTGAATGAATGTGATTTGGATAATATATTTTCAAGTTTTTAAATGTACTTTTAGATTTAAAAAATGTAGTTCCCGCAGGGCTAGGCTGTAGCTCAGGGGCAAAGTACTTGCCTAACAACTGCAAGGTCCTGGGTTCGATCCCCAGTACCAAAAAAAGAAGACAAAAAAAAAAAAAATGTAGTTCCCATCACAGGTGGCACATTTCAAGCTCTCCTACCAGCATGTGCGGTAGGCACCATCCTGCAGAGCAGGGGACAGGGACGCAGGATAGCTGAGACCTGGTCAGGCACTGAGGATCATATACATGCCACTGAGACCTGATGGTATATTAGTGTACTCCTGTAATCCCAGCACTCAGAAGGCTGAGGTAAGAGATCCTGAGTTCATGACCACCCTAGAATACATAGCAAAATCCAGCCACCAAAATTCTAAAAATGAAGTCAGAAATGGCTAAGAGAGAACTCAGTGAGCCAAGATCTAGCAATTCAAGGAACAGAACAGAGCCAAGATCTAGCAATTCAAGGAACAGAACAAGAGATGCAGAGGTGAGTAGACTAGAGCTGAGGAGAGGTGGTGGTAGGTAGATCATCTCATGAGTCAAAACTGGTAGGCACACAGGAGAAGAGGGTGGAGGTGGGAGCCGGGTGACACATTCAGCAGGGTGACGGGTGAACAAGGAGCATCATGTCTTAGAAAGGCTGCAGCTGAAGCAGTGTGGCAGAAGAGAGTCATCTCAGTTGATTCGGCTGGAGCTCATAGACTGTGTGCCGACCAGAAATAGCCCCGTGCCTCGGCTACCTTAATCCAGGGAACAAAACTGTTCCTTTTTTTATACACTGGGCTCTCTGTGGGTAAATTGTTCCTAAATATTCTTCATCTAAGCCCAACTTAATCCCAATTACTTAAGAGGCTGAAACTCAAGAAACACTATAATTCCATCCATCCCTCAACAACCCAACCGTGTTAAAGGAAACGCCTGACCTTCAGGTGTGCGGCCATGATGGAAGGTGTTTCATCATAGTCACCAAACGTGTTGGGAAGGCCTGAGGAAGGACATGAAAAGCATCATTCCAGGAACAGTTGGTTTATTTGGTCCATTTGTAGTCTGGAGCCTGACCTCGGGGTCTTGTGATTGCTAGGTAAGCATTCTACCTCTAGAGCTAAGTTCCAGCCCAGTACTGTTTTTTTTCTAAATGTTTTAAATTGAAAGTTTTTAAATTTGGTATTCATAATCAAGCAGTAATTTCTTGTAAAAGCAAGCAAGACACCTTACTTGCATGGTGGCTCATGTCTGTAAGCCCAGCTTCTCAGGTGGCAGAGATGGTAAGGATTATAGTTTGAGGCCAAGAGGCACTGGTAGGGTGGGAAGGCTGCAGTGCCAGGCAAAAACAGGAGACCCTACCTACAAACAAAGCAAAAAGGGCAGGGGTTTGGCTGTGATGACAGAGTACTTACTAGGCAAGTACAAGTCAAACTCCAATACTGCTGAAGAAGAAATAAAATAAAATGTATATATTTGAAGGAAAAAAAAAGCTAGAAAATTGTTTTTATCCTAAGTAGCTGACTGGTACTCAAAAACATTCACTGGGGCTGGGCACCAATAGCTCACACTTACAATTCTAGCTACTCAGGAGGCTGAGATCTGAGGATTGTTGTTTGAAGTCAGCGTGGGCAGGGAAATTTGTGAGTCTTATCAATAATTAACCACCAAAGAGCCAAAAATGGAGGTGTAGCTCAAGTGATAATACTACTAGCCTTGAGTGAAAAAGCTAAGGGCCAGTACCCTGGCCTTGAATTCAAACACCACTATAGGCACACACATACATATACAAACACCAAACACCAAACACACACACACACACACACACACACACACACACACACACACACACACACACACACACACACAGGCAAACCTGTTAACCCTAACTATATGAATGTATTACAAATATTTACCTGAATAGCTTCAGAATTATTTACAAATATCCTTGGAATATTTATACCCAGCCTAAGAAGCCTTAGCTTTTGGAGTACAGTATACACAAGTTTCCCCTCTCCCTCTCTTCCTCTGGCCATCTCCCCACAGTGGGCACCATCATTGAGGATAAAGGCTTAGTTAAGTTGTAACTAGACTCAGTCCCTACCCTGAAGCTCCAAGTCTAAGGAAAAACTGTTTTACACCCTAGTATTCTTGATTTGAGAAGTTTCTGGTACACAAAATTACATACAAGTATGTACACACACACACACACACACACACACACACACACACACACACACACACACACACACACCTACCTATAACAAAATTCTCTTAGTTATAACTTTCCCCATCTACCACACTTATGTACACAGATCTCTCCACACTTACGTGCCCGTGAAACACACACCTGCATTAGGATAACAGAGGACATAGGCTGTGGTACATTTTCCAATTGTCTCAATGAAAGGTCTCATTTCAGTTGCACCCAGAGCACAATTTAATCCAATGCTAGAATTGAACAAAATAGGATAAGACATGTATTTGAAGCAGCATCTTCCATTCAGAATATGTATGCATATAAAAGAGTTGGCCTAAAATTCAGCAGATAATAAAACTCTCTTCATGCAAAGCCCTAACTTAGCTGTAGTCCCAACCACCTCCTCCTTTCAACACTGAGTATTCTTATCTATGCCTTTACCTCACATGACCTTACAGCTAAAGGACCCAGCCAGAGGATGCAACGCCTTACAGAGTAAATGTGTCTAAATACAGTCATGGATTGGCTAATAGTTTTAAAAAATAAAATAAAAACTTAGAAAACTCATCAACAGGGCTGAGCATAATAGCTCACACCTATAATCATAGATTTTGGGAGAATTATAGTTCTAGGACAGCCCAAGCAGAAATTCAGTGAGTCTCCATCGCAAATCAATCACACCAATGATCCTAGCTACAAGGAGGCATAGGTCCTCTTCATGTCCAAAGCTTGCTGCAGGCAAAATCACATGAAAATAACAAACGCAAAAGAAAAGCTGAGAGAGTGGCTCAAGTGGGGGAGTGCTACACGGCAAGCACTAGGCTCTCATCCAAACCCCAACACCAACAAAAGTGAGTAACAGAATACAAAGAAAATACGTAAGCCACAAGAAAACAATATGTCTAATATTAAAAAGTGAAAAATGTAAAACACCTCACTAAAACAAAACCAAAATGCACACACACACACACACACATACACACACACACACACACACAGATGGCAATAAACATATGAAAAGCTATTCCATAGCCTGAAAATTAAAATGAGTTCTCACTACACCCCTGCTAGCACAACTAAACCCAGAACAGTGGAAAACAAATGCCGGGACATGGCACGACATGCGTTCTCACCCTGTGCTGCTGGAGAACTAAAAAGGCGCAGCTACTTTGAAAGACAGACTGCTGGTTTCTTTCAGAATTAAATTCCTACCAAATGATCAGCAGTCATGCTCGTTGCTATTTATGTAAGCAAGCTAAAATCATGTCTGTACAAAAGACTGCACACGAACGGCCACAGCACTTTATTTCATAGGTGAACACCGTGAATGTGCAAACAGTGGTACATATGAAGAACAGAATATCACTCAAAGCTTTAAAAAGAAAGAGCTATAAATATGCTACAAAGGGCTGAAAATGTGGCTTAGTGGTAGAGTGTTTGCCTAGCATGCATGAAGCCCTAGGTTCAATTCCTCAGTATGACATAAACAGAAAAAGCTGGAAGTGGTGCTGTGGCTCAAGTGGTAGAGTACTAGCCTTAAGCAAAAGCAGCTCAGGGACAGACAGTGCCCAGGCCCTGAGTTTAAGCCCCAGGACTGGCCAAAAATAAATAAATAAATAAATTTATATTGCTAAATGAAAAAAAAAATGCCAACCTGAAAAGGATATATACTGTACAATTACAACTACACCCCAATTCTTTAAAAAAAGCAAAACTTTAGGATTAGCTGCCAGCAGGCAAGAAAAAAAGGAGAAACCAGCAGAGCCTATGAGATTCTCAGGGCATTACAATTTTAATTATCAGTTGTCAAAACTCATGAAGACACTCAGGCTTCAGTTACACAGCACTCTGGTGGTTCTTATCGTAACAAATAACCGTCAAGGTACATGATAATAATACAGAAAGTGGATGGTGAGGGGCAGGAGCTCAGTAGGTGTGAGTGGAGACCCGCTGTACTTTCTCCTCAAATGTTCTGTAAATCTGAAACTGAGCTCCAGTAGGTCTGACATTGTGTCCCAATGCCACACTGGAGCAACTCAAGTCAGACTGGCAGGCCCAGTGTGTAGGAAGCCTCCAGCGCTCCAGAACACTTACTGAGCTGAGCTCCATGCCTAGTCTCATCTTGTCACTTAACCTTTTCCCTCATCTTGTCACCTAGAATCAGTATGTGTCAAAAAAAAAAACCCTGAAAGATTCTGTACATCATTATCACTAGAAAAGATGTTTGAGCTTTCCCACACTTCATATCAGTGCTTAGGTGATTTCAGTTCTCATCTGTTGAGTGAATAAAATAATGCCCACTTGACTCTCAGGTTTTACTGAAATACAACTACAACATGACATTTGAAAGTGTCCTCTCAACTATTCAGCTCTCAAACTGACATGAATTCGCTCTGCTACGCACAATCTGTCTCTGGAACTAGCGAACTCCAGAGATTGCTTAAATGTACCTACTCCACAGACCCATTTCTGAATCCTCCCCCACTACACCTTTGAATGGCTAAGTTTTCTTCATTCTTCTGCAAAGCACTTTATGCTTTTTATTTTAACCTGTTTATTTATTTGCCAGTATTCCAGGACATGGCAGGACTTCAATAAGTAATAACAATAATATAAGGCTCCATCCTGTTGTTCTTTGTTTATATGCTTTACGATAATCACAAATAAGTAAGCAATAGTTTCTTTTTTTTTTTTTTGCGGGGGGGGGGGGGGGGGGGGGGGGGGAGTCCGGTCGTGGGGCCTGAACTCTGGGCCTGGGCTCTTCAGCTCGAGGCTAGCGCTCTACCACTTGAGCCACAGCACCACTTCCGGCTTTTTTCTTTTTGCTTATGTGGTGCTGAGGAATCGAACCCAGGGCCTCATGCATGCAAAGCAAGCACTCTACCACTGAGCCACCCTACCAGCCCAAGCAATAGTTCCTTAAACAGTTACATATCTATCTTTCACATATTGTTTGATGCCTCTACCTGGCCCCTAGTTAATCAGGCTAAGAGATAAAAAGTTGAGTTTCAGAAGTCTTACTTTATTCCAACCTAGCATGCTTCTGGTTGCCCCATAAATAGGGATATCCAACACAAAGGCAGAGGTACTCACCACAGGGGATCTGCATGAGACACACTGATGACAAAGGCCTCTCCCGTCTGTCCAGAGAGAGTCCGCCCGCTCTTATCAACAATGGTCCCTGAGATCTGAATTAACACAGCAAGTCAATAATGCAGTCTTGAGAATTCAGCAATAGAGATGAAATGGACACACTGACATTCTTTGTTCCTTCACCAGGAAGAGACCCTTGCGGCATCTCATACAACGCCCATGCACTGATGTTCTGTCCTCATTGAGCAGTCTTAGGATGCTCAAACAGATCTGCTCATTGGGTGAGTGAACTGGTGTCTGGGGTCTTCAGCATCTGGTATTAATCAGCATGCAGGGTCACTCCTGCGTGGCGCTAACCAGACCAGACCTTTAAGCTTTTGGATTCAGACAGGCTTTTTTTAGACAGTCTGCCTTCTCCCAACAATCACCTCTGGATTCATTTCCTGGCCTCACCAGAGGGGAGTCTGTTATCGACCAGAAGCGGTGTTAGGAAGTTACAATAAATGGTATCTAGAAGGTATTACCATTCTACTATCCCAGGAGCTGAGGAGGTAGCTAGACTCAAAATGGCAATTATTAATAAAACAAAATTTACCAAGCAAACATTTTAGAACTTACAAAAATAGGCCGGGGAGCATAATCCTCTTCAAAAAGATTCTGGAGTGCAAACAAAGCTGCCTGCCGGGGAAAAAAGGAAGAACATCCTTAGTTCCAAGAAAACATCCATGGTCAGTCCACTACTCAATACAGCGCATCCGTCTTCAGTAAGATATACACAGAACTCTCCACAGTGAAGGAAAGTAACTTCCCTATAATGCATAACAGCGAGCTTCTTTCTCAAGTGTAATACTTGATAATACATATTGAAACACATGCCAGGCACTAGTAGCTCCCACCTGCAATCCTAGCTAATCAGGAGGCTGAGATGCAGAAATCACAGTTTGAAGCCAGCCCGAGAACAAAAGTCCAAGAGAAAAGAACTTTCATCGCCAAAATAATCAGCAAATAAACAGAGCAGGAGGTATGGCTCCAGTGGTAGAGCGCCAGCTGAACAAGCAAGCCAAGCAGGCACAAGTGTGAACTCCAGTACTGGTTAAAAACAAGAGTTCACTAAGAACTAGCACTTCCTCTGCAGAAGAAACTAAGAACTAGCACTTCCTCTGCAGAAGAGCTCCGGGCTGGTATCTCTTTCCTCCCCTCCATCAAAACTAAAAACAAAGAAGAACCTTCCTCCCTGCCTTGTCTTTCCACACAGGCAGTGATGCATGGACCAACAGTGTGTATCACCGGGGAACATAGTAAGCTCGAATTGCATCTTAAAGCCACTAACTCCATATCACTGTGCTAGCCACACCGTGTTCTAAGTTCTGGGTAATAAATAGCGCTTCTCTTTCATCATATTATTTCCCGACTCAATGTTGTGTATTTGTTTCCACAATTAATTTTTTGAAATCAGGATACAACTTATCATTAGTATATACAGTCCCTGTGATAGTGTTCTTTCCTTTGTCTGAACTCAGGCTGAGGCCTCAAGCTTACCAATTAGATGCTCTACCATTTTAGTATGCCCCTAAGCACAGACAGTGGGTTTTATTGAATGTAAACTTATTAAATCGATGATATCAAAATTTCCTTTTTAGAGCTAAAATCTTCTAAGTCTTATGGGAAAACTACCACAAAAGTATAGCCAAACAAGTTGGGAGGAGGAGGGGATGTGAAGCTTATAAAAAGGAACCATGGCTAGGTGCCATTGGCTCATACCTGTAATCCTAGCTGCTCAGGAGGCTAGATCATGGTTCAAAGCCAGCTGGGGGAAGGAAAATGTATGAGACTCTCATCTCCTATTAAGCACTAATGGGCTCAAGTGGTAGAGCACTAGCCTTGATCAAAAAAGCTCAGGGACAGTGCTCAGGATCAGAGTTCAAGCCCCAAAACTGGCACCAAAGGAGGAAAGAAAGTAATTACACTAAGCATCTACTCAGACATATTCTACACATGCTGAGACTAGATCGAATGGACTCAAATCTAGTATGGCAGCCTACCTCGACAGGCAGATAACTAACTTCCAACCAAAAATAGTATATCTCCACTCCATTTCTCACTCCAAAATAAATTGCGCATATCATGAGGAAAACTACTATATAAAAAAACTGTCTGCCAAACATTTTAAAACTTAATGAAAACATAAAGTTTAAACCAAATTTTTTAAATTCAATAGCTCCTTTACAGGTTAAGAACTGAACCCAGAGCCTTCTGCAATAAAATATATTTACTGTTTTATTCTTGTTCTTCTTACTTCTGTTGCTTTATACTTTTTTCTTTTTTTGAAGATGATCTCACTGTGCAGCCCAGGCTGGCCTCAAATTCATGACCCTCCTGCTTCAGCCTCCCAAGTATGGGTATTAGACATGTCCACTACACCCAGCTACCCCTCTCATTACTCAAGTAATACATAATACAATACTAGGAGTCTTTTCAAACGAGTATCTGAATCTCAGTTCCTTAGTAAAGGATTCAATTTTTTTTAATCCAATAGAAAAACATAGGCCATAAATCACAGAAAAAGAAATACAAATGGATCTAAAACTAAAGAGAGAAGTTCAATTTCATCAATGGTAAGAAAATACAAGTTAAATCTGTAGTGGTTTTTTACCTGTCAGACTGGAAGAGTAAAAAAAATTCTTTCCATTTGCAAAACCATACCTTGTAATACATATCTGTACAAGCACGTTTACTTTTCAACCCACTGGCCATGCACCTTTGTACTTAATAAGGAATGCAAGCACACACAGACACATGCATGTACACACACATCTGAATGGACTCTCCATTCAGATCTCCAAACTGGTAACAACTGAAAAAAGTAAGATACCCAAGTACTAGCGGAAGGTATACTTACTATAATTCTCCCACATACTTATGAACCTTTAAACATTAGAATCATGAATACTGTGTACTTATCTACGAAAAGATTTACCTTCATAATGAGAAAACATTTTCAAAAAGCTCAAAACAGCTCTGCTGAATTTTACTTATTTACACGGGCCTTGTTTAAAATTTTCAAGACAAACAGATGCAAGCAGAGAAAATGCATCTGGCGTTGGTCAGGACCCTGTCCTGTCACTAAGCTATGGACTCCTCCCAGCCGGTCCAGCCTCATCCTTTATCCTCCCTTACTCACCTTAGCATTGGCAGTGTCAAAAATCGTTTCAACAAGCAGGATGTCAACTCCCCCATCCAGAAGTCCTCGAGCCTGCTCTTGGTACGCTTCAACGAGCTCATCAAATGCTGTAAGAATAAGTCAGTCACACCAAGCACATCAGGGCTCCATAGTCTCTGCCAGTGCCAGATCACACCTCTCTCTCTCTCTCTCTCTCTCTCTCTCTCTCTCTCTCTCTCACACACACACACACACACACATACACACATACATGGAACACAGCCACAGTAAAGGCTGGTCAAATGACCTTCCTCCATGTCTGCGATGGGAGTGGAAGGCATGTCTACCTCTTGAACCATGCACTTGACTTCTCAACATATATATCTTAATACATCATTCTGCCCATAAATCGCATTTGGGGGTATATGTTTTATGTATGAAGTTGGAACCTCACTATACACAGCTCAAGCTGGTTTGACTTCCTGCCTCAGACTCCCAAGTACTGGGATTACAGGCATACACCTCCCTCCAGGTTTCCCAAAGAGTATGTTAACCATCCAGTGAAGGGGTGGGTGGAGACACATTATTTGCATACCTGGGGCTGATTGTAGGTTTCTCAGTGGTGAAAGCCCCAGTCCTGTGGGCTCTGTCCTGCCCTATACCAACTCCACAAGAGGGGGCCTCTCCCACAGGGGATTTTTGTCCAAACTAAAAGCCTTTTCTGACTCTGAGGTGAAGTGTTTGTTACAAATGTCTGTGCTTTGTCCACCTGAGAAGTGAGGCCTCACCCCAGGCTGTCTCCAACTCAAAAACAAAAGCTGCTCAGGCATGTCCACAGAGGAAACTGAAGCACTCATTTATGCTGGGGTGTGGCCCACACTCACAGCCAAGCGGGGAGGGCAGTGGCCCAGTCTCATCAGGACAGAAGAGTGTGGGCCACACATGGGGCTGGAATAGCCCCTGTGGGGAAGGAGGATGCGGGCAGCGTGCAGAGCTCCAGAAATGAACCCACCAGCTGCGCTGCCAACCTGCCTGTCTCCACGAGGCCTCCACCACACGCAGGGTCACTGCTCAGCACCAGAGCTCTCGTTCTTCGTTTTTTAAAGTCTTCTTATGAGAAATTTACCTGAATGCCTATACACTTTACCAAATCTCAGCAAATATGTTTATACATGCTAGCATATAATCTTTATAGTACAAATATGTTTACATGGTTTGGGCTGCATTCGAAAAAATTAACTGGGAAATACAATACGCTGTTTTATAGTAGACCAAAAGCTGGTATCCAAATTTACTTTTCACTTTTAAACATCATTTCTTTTGTTTTACTTATTACTTTTTTTGTTTTTGGAGATAGTGTCTCTCTCACTGTATACCTTAAGCTTGTCTGGAACTCCCAATCCTCCTGGCTTTGCCTCCCAAGTGCTGAGATTATAGATATGCATCACCGCACCCACCATTATTTTAATTAGTTTTAAGAAGTATCTGCTAGGCACAAGTGGCTCACACTGTAATCCTCACTACTTTAGGAGGCTGAGATCTGAAGATCAAGGTTCACAGCCATCCTGGGCAGGAAAGTCTGTGAAGACTCTTATCTCCAATTAAGCACCAAAAAAGCCAGAAGTGGAGCTGTGGCTCAAGTGGCAACTGTACTAGCCTTAAGCAGAAAATCTCAGAGACCCCAGGTCCTGAGTTCAAGCCCCAGGACTGGCACCAAAAAAAAAAAAAAGAATGAAAAAAAGCACTGATATATCACTTCATCATAACCATCTAAAAGCAAGGTCAAGGAAGAATAATAACAAAAGACAATACCACAATATCCCTTAATCAGATCCTGCTACTGGATCCATATCACAGATTAGCACTGCTGAGGCCCATGTCCACGCTCCCTGATTATATGGGATAAATACTCACTGATATTCCCATGTCCACGCTCCCTGATTATATGGGATAAATACTCACTGATATTCCTATAATCTGGTCTTTCCACAGATGGAGACACAGACAGGGTCTTATTAGTTGGACCCAAAGCTCCTGCCACAAACCTCTTGATACCTTTGGAAAAAGGACAGAAAGCATGAGATCTCTAAGTTGTTCAAATATGTTATAAATTTAAAAAGCTTTAAGATTTTTTTTCTAGATCACGGGGCTATCCCTAATCCTTTGCCCACAACTCAGAAATGCAAAAAGCATCTGAAAGCCCTGTTTTGTTCTGATTCATATGACAACAGAACTTGATTTCTAATGAATAAAAGCCTATTTGTTCCTTTATGTCATTTCATGAGGTAACTCAGATTCTGCAATATATAGTTTGTTATATAATTCCCCAGATCTCACTGGGGAAATCATGTACTATGGGGGACATGTGAATGTCATCACCAAGGCAATCCAAGAAAACTCAATTCTCCCTCCTCTCATTTCAAAGGGTTTTTCTGCATGTGAGTAAAAGCCTGCAATTCCAGTATGAAGCAGACCAGAGGTTGCCTTAATAACCCCTATATCACACTGTCTCTAGGCCAGAGTCAAAGTACCTGTAAAATGTCATGGGAAATTGAGTTCACTTGCATAGAACAGCATATACTATTGCTAATTAGCTATGGTGATTTTTACCCACTCAATACCCCAGGGCCTGCTTTCCAATTAAACTGGAGAAGACTACCAACTAGTTGGTAACCCAGTTTGTGACCAGGCTAAAGGCCAAGTAGT
The DNA here is from genome assembly GCF_019054845.1 of Dipodomys spectabilis. Taxonomy (NCBI): domain Eukaryota; kingdom Metazoa; phylum Chordata; class Mammalia; order Rodentia; family Heteromyidae; genus Dipodomys; species Dipodomys spectabilis. The sequence goes on from NW_024870773.1 coordinate 27,873,432, forward strand.
CTTCATATTCCCCAATGTTAAATCATTGTTTGGGATAATTCATTACTTTGTCAACCTGCCTCTCAGGTGGACTGCAGTCTACACATTTGTATGGATTTAAATTTCATCTTTCAGCAACATAACTGTAAATTGCTTTTGTCCTTCATTAGCATGTTTGGCTAACTTCTTAATTTTGCTTTACATGTTTCGCACGGGCAATAACCATATTTTCACATCTTTAAGGGACTCCTTATTTATTCTATACCTTTTCTTCTCTAAGAATCTACCCACTAGTGCCCAGTGTTCTGATGGCAGTCAGCCAGGATGAAAGTTATTTCAGGAACTGCTTTTCATGTCCAGCAAGATTGACACTAATGCCATACTCCTCCTGTGAGCAGGGCCTTCAAGGTCATTGCAAATACACAGGGGGAAACACTTGAAAGGCCATCTATGCCAAAATAAGAAGGTAGCTTTAGAAGAACATGATCAAACATCCTAATGAAAACCATAATTATCAACTCAGCCAGCTGCTACGTTAATCACCCAATAACGTGCTTTCAAAGGGATAAAAATCATTTTAGCTCTGAATACTCTGAGAAGTCATGGATCTAACTACAAACTCAGGGAATTAGTTACAAGGACCACAAGATAAAAGAGGTGGCCCTGAGTCCAAAGCCCATGTCACCCCAGGGAGATGATAAACAGTTCATTATGCCACTGCTGAGAAGTAACCTGATAACAAGTCAAATACAGTATTTGCAGCAGCTCCTGAGCCATGGGGCATGACAGGAGAAAGCACCTATAATACATAGCAGGGAACATCAGAGGTGTCGCATTGTAACTCAAGGCATGACCTGTACAATGTCCCTTACCTGTCTGGAGTGTTACCTCCTCTGCTGCTTTTCTGGCCACGTGTGCAGAGCATTTGTTCATCCGGTAGGCCTACCACATCAACCACAAATGTTAGTTTGTCCTGTTTTTTCTCCATGCAAAATAAGGAATCGACAACCATCTAATATTTAGTTGTATTCAGCAAGGAAATGTCAAATGAATTCATCTGAAGACTGAGTGCAGTATTAGCCAGGAAGCCCTATCAGTTGTCCAACTTTGAAAAGCATCTGGGAATGGAAATTCATCCCTGGCAACTGCTTTTGGGGCCTTCTCACAAACCCCAAGTAGCTGGCAAAGAGAAAAACCTCTAGACATCTTATAAGTCACAAAACAAGCTAACACAGTCAAATACTGTAAACTAAGAAAGAAAGAGTATAGTGGAAAAAAAGCCACAGGCTTCTGAGGCCGAGACCTGAGATCTAGGACTAGCTCTGCCATCACCTAACTAGCCAGTCAGTTCCCACCACAATGGCCCTGGCCTGGCTCTCCCTGCTTCACTGTACAATGCTACAGTGGTTCTGAACTCTCCAACAGTCCACAGTTACCCTGGGCAGGAAAATCCATGAGACTCATCTCTAATTATCCACCAACAAGAGAGAAGTGGAGGTGTGACTCAAGTGGTAGATCACCAGCCTTGAGCAAAAAAACTAAGCAAGAATGTGAGAGCCTGAGTTCAAGCCTCAGTACTGACACACACACACAAAAAAAACCTACAGCTTAACAAGTATTTTTTTAATTTGGCTATTACTTGTCCATAAAAGCCAGTTATAAAATGAATAGGTTACTGTGCACATAAGCAGCAAAGATTCAAAGCATTACCCTGTCTCCTCATAAACAAAGAAAGTGCGCATCAGCTGACTGCTCTCAGAAGGTTTTATCACTAGCTCCCTCCAAAACAACAAGTTCTTACAAGCAACACAGAAATGGGGAAATAGGAAATGCTCACCAAGTGTTCAAGGCCATAGTCAGCTTGGGCAATGCTAGTACTGCTGAAAGTATTTGTTTCAATGATATCTGCTCCAGCCAACAAGTACTCCTGCAACAAGAAGAGACAGCACATTTCCAGTCCTGCCCTCCAACAATAAACTCATTCTTTCCTCACCATCACCACCAACCATCTCTGACCACTTACCCAGAGTCACACAGTACACTTGAGGCTGGAATAATTACACAGCAAGGCATACAATTTAAATTCACTAAGAGTTAACACATTAGGGTTAAGATCCTTTGACTCCTTTGAAGCCATACAGGTCATTCTGCAAGCAGCCGTGGCTGTTGGCGTGACCGTGGAAGGCCTCATCTCTGACATGTGGCTCATCTTGGGAACTCATTACCTTACCTTCTCTTTCAGCACAACCTGATCTTCCAGAATCGCACTTTCTGCCCTGTTTTAAAGCCCACACTCGCACTGCTCCTCGAGCTTGAGGACTTGTCATTACTGCCCTTCCTGTTTGAAACCCGTCTTCCAGGTTTCACTCTTTACCAGCACAACCTCAATCTGACTGGCACCTGGGGCCTCTTAAGCCTCTCAAGCCTCTCAGTTCCTAACAGTGAATAAATTCAACCTTTCCTAAGCTGGCACGTGATGACTACAGAAGGGATGAGAATTTTTTTAAAAGAAAAAAAAAAAAACAAGAAAAGCACACTTACAGTCAGTCACAAACATCCTCAAAATCATCAACACAGAGATAACTAAACCTACTCATTTTATTAACTGTTGTGTCAGCTTAAAACAAACTGTGTAGAGCTGGGAATGTGGCTTAGTGGTAGAGTGCTTGCCTAGCATGCATAAAGCCCTGGGTTTCATTCCTCAGTACCACATAAACAGAAAAAGCCAGAAGGGTGCTGTGGCTCAAGTGGTAGAGTGCTAGTCTTGAGCAAAAGAAGCTCAGGGACAGTGCCCAGGCCCTGAGTTCAAGCCCCAGGTCTGGAAAAAAAAAAATTGTGTATTACTATTGACATAGTAAGCCTTTCCCAAATACTACTGAGCAGAAAAACAAAATAAATAATAAAACACGATTATCATTAAATTTACAACATAAATATACAAACAGTACTGTGACCTTTCTATAAGCCTCAGTACTAGTATGCATACATAAATGCACATCAAAAGAACCTAGAAAAACAAACACCAACCAATAGTGCCCACGGAGGAGAGGGGGCGAAAACAGCAACTTAAGAGTAGTCAGATGGGAATTTATTCTTATATATGAGCTTTGTTTTACAAGAATGAATTCATTAAAATTGCAATTTAGTTTTCTTTGGGTGCCAGTCCTAGGGCTTGAAGGCTGGCATCTACCACTTGACTGAAGCTCTACCACTTGAGCAACATCTCCACTTCCAGCCTTTTGCAGGTTAATTAGAGGTTAATAGAGTCTCGTGGACTGTCCTGCCCAGGCTAACTTCAAACCATGATCATCAGATCTCAGCTTTCTGAGAAGCTGGGCATACAGGTGTGAGGCAACAGCATGCAGCTTCCATTTAATTTTTGAGGGTTGATACTGCAGTTTGAACTCAGGGCCTCACGCCTGGACACAGTCCACCTAGGTTAAGCTTCTCAGGAGCTAGAATGACATCACCTCACTGGAGAAGACCTCAAGGACTTGCTCTTGCCCAGGCTAACACTGAACCTTGATCCCAACCATCTCAGGCTCCCAAGTGGCCAGGACTACAAGCCACTGGACCTCAACAAAACTTAATGTATAAAAAAAAAGAGAGAGAGATCAAGCACTAGTCACTCAGCAGGCAAGTGGCAACCCAGCGGCTGAATCCCAGCTATCTTCTGGTGTCCTCCTAAGTGAGGGTCGTACGCATCACGCTGCCTGAGCTAACTTCTGCAGTAGGAAAGCATCCAGACGCCACTTGTCTTTCCTCAAAGCGCAGTCACCAGCCTGAGACCTCATCACTTATGTGCAAAATGTTAACAGCTCGTATCTAAACTTTCCACCTCCTCTCATTCCAAGCCATTCTACACATGGCTGACAGATTAATCCTCTGAAAAGCACAACTGTGTTTATTATTTCCCCACCATTTCCCTTAGTCTTTAAAAAAACAAAAAAGTCCAGGCTACTTTCTCTTGCCCACTCATAGATGTTTGGCTTTCATCCCTTCAGCCTAGCCAGCTTTCTTATCTCCACTTTAAATACAACGAATTTGGCCTGCCTTCTCAATGAATGCACAAAACTCCCAGAACTGAACGACCCGACAACGACTCCTACCAATTGCTGTGTTTTTCCCCAGAGATAGCACCATTAGTTGGTGTTGATCTTCCCAGATCCTTTCAGTAGGGTCTCTCTGTTCACAGAGCTGCAGAGACTCACACCAGATCCTTGGGAGTGGCAATGATAGGAAAACAGCAAGTGCACAGCCCCCATCACACAAGTCAAATACTAGAGCAGAAGAGGGAGTGACTCAGGGAGAGACTGGCTCATTACTGGGGGATCCTGGAAGGCTTCCTAGTGAAGGGCTGTGTGACCTGTGGAATGAGTTGATGCTGACAGGGAAACGGGGTGAGCGCGAATCAAGAGCATGTATTTCTAAAACTCTCCAGCACTAGTGCTGCCTGCCCAGCCGGACGCATGCCCTCAGGCCCCATTCTTCTGCACACTTTCACTGACACACCCATGTTTCCCAACAACAACTTACCCTTCCTAACTTGCACTACAGATAACTGGCTTATGCCTACTGCTCTTACTACGCCTTAAAGTCTTTGAGGAAATAGAATGCAGCCACTTCATCTTTGCTTCCTTGCCCACTGGGCCCAAAATTAGGCCAGCATCAGCCTTTAATATAAACTTTTAAGTATGAAAATGAAAATTGGGCTTTTTTTTTAAAAGTACAAACCAGGTACCAGTGGCTCATGCCTGTGAACTTAGCTAGTCCAGAGGCTAAGCCCTGGAAGACTGAGGTTCAAATCAGCCTGGGCAGAAAAGTCCAAAAGACTCTAGCTCCAACACCTACTAAGTATGTGGCCTTTGTGCTAAGTGCTAGAGATAGAAGGTGTAGACCTGGGTTGGACCAACCTTCATATACTAACTACACAAATTTTAAAAAGCAGTTAAGCAGCCACATGCTGGTGGCTCACACAGTTCAAAGCCAGCCGGGGCAGAAAAGTCTGTGAAACTCTTGTCTCCAATTAACCACCAGAAAACCTGGAAACAGAGCTGTGGCTCAAAGCAGTAGCCTTGAGCAAAAATATCTCAGGGCAGGGCCCAGGTCCTGAATTCAAGCCCCATGACTGACAAAACAACAACAACAACAAAAAAGCAAAGCAGGCACCGGTGGCTCAAACCTGTAGTCCTAGCTACTCAGGAGGCTGAGAGCTGAGGATCGCAGTTCAAAGGCAGCCCGGGCAGGAAAGTCTAGACTCTTTATCTCCAATTAACCACCAGAAAACCAGAAGTGGTGCTGTCACTCAAGTGCTGGCCTTGAGCTGAAGAGCTGAGGGACAGCACCCAGGCCCAGAGTTCAAGCCCCATGACTGACAAAAAAAATAAATAACAGCAAGAAAAACTGAAAAATCTTAAATGCCTGAGAATGAGCTAAGGTAATAAGCATAAAATCCCCAATCTGTACAGAATGTTTGTTTTTTCTCTGGAGTGTAAATGTCTTAAGGGCAAACCCTACCTTCATCATGTTTGCACAAGTGCCCAACATGGCACCTGACTTTTATGTGTTGTCTAACACCTGCTTCCTGATAAATCCCCTCTTTCTCCTGCATTCTCAAGAGCAAGCAGCACAGCAGTCTGACCTGTGTACATGAAATAACTTGAATAAAAGTTTCAGAACCTGGGAATAATTTACCTTATGGATTTGGTAAATGATATCGGGTTGGGTTATACTTAAAATGTCATTGTTGCCTTTCAGGGGCCTGGCATGGTCTTTAAACTCTTGACCTTGGAAGCTTTCTTCACTGAGCTTGTACCGCTGAATCATGGTCCCCATCCCTCCATCCAGCACCAGAATCCTTTTCTGGAGAATGGCTTCAATCTCATCCTGCTGGGCTTTCTTCGGCGCACCTTTAAACAGGGTGACAATCTGACTTCAGAGAATGAAAAGTGAACAAAAAGATGTGTGGAGAGGGAAATGTAGAGTCAACTATAAGGGAACTCATTGAAAAAAAAATGCATCAGAGAACTACGGCCTCTTAAGCCACAAACAGTGATGCCAAAAGAAAAGAAAAAAAGGTGAACACAATACAAAGTCTCTGGTAAAGCCTCAACCCTCGGTCAGAGCAGCTCAGTGAGCTCCGCTTCCCAGGAGAGGAAAACCGGGACAGGAGGCCCGGCCCACAGCCCGGGGCTCGGGGCTCGTTCCTGCTCTCCAGGGCTGACTCGGGGTCACCACGCCCCCCTCCCCCCCCCTCCCCGGCAGAGCCGGGGATCTACTTCGAAGTGGAGGAGCCGCCAACAGGGCCTCTGCAGAAGCAGAAGCACCAGCGCGCGGCTCCCCGTCTCACCGAGCTGCGGGGGGCGCCCTCAGCCCCGCGGCACCTCAACGTCCCGGGGCAACTCTGCCCACTGCGTGTCCCGTCCGGAGACTTCCCAGGGCCCGCGGGGAGGACCGGGCACCGGAGCTCCGGGGACCGCAGCGTTTCCGCAAACCCGAGGACCCAGGGCCCGGGGCGTCCGGGGGATCGGGTTCCACGCCCGGCAGCACCGGGCGTGGCTGGAGGTAGATACGTGGCCCCGCGGGCTGGCGATGCGGGGTGGGAGGGGGGACGCGGCGCGGGGGGACTCCGTCCAGCCGACGGCCACACCCCACTCCGGGACTAGGCCCTACCGGGCCGCTGCGTTACCGGGTTGCGACAGCGCGGGCGACATGTCTCCGGGAATCCGTCTCGGGGGCCGTGGACGTGGCGGTGAGGGTGAACTCTCCACAGGGGCTCGCGGCGCAACGCAGCCGGCTCCACGGCGCCGACCTCGCCGCTGGCACGCTCCGCAGCAGGGCGCGGCGCGCGCCGGCCCGGCCCTCAGCGGCGGAGTGCTGGAGCTGCGCGTGCCGTTAAGTCCGCCGGCGCTCGGTCTAGCCTCGGGTCAGAGGACCCTCCCTCCCAGGCCTATGATTGGGCCCTGAGAGTCCTTCGCAGGCCTATTGGTTGGAATACCAGCCAATCGCCTTATGCTTAGCCCAAGGTCCTCTGGGAGATGTAGTCCTCAGTGCAGTACCAAGTCTCCCTAGTGGCCCGAGCATCTCCGAGCCGGTTCCGGAAGTGCTGCCATGCGGGTATCAAGTCCGCCTTTCCTACGACTGTGTGCGGGGTCGCGAGCCCCGTACTCGGGAATGTAAACTCTACACCCGTTTTGCTGACAACGGGAGACCTAAGTCTCCATTCTGTAGTCAGGACGCGATGCTAGAGGTGGGTGGGCCAGGAGATGGAGAGCCCAGGTTCTCCACCAGAGTTCTCCAGCAGAGAATTGAACACACACACACATGCAAAGTGGCAAGGCAAGGCATCTAATAAGAGAGAAAGAAAATCCACCAGTAAGGGAAGGTGCGGAGCCGAGCTAGGCGACCCGAGAGCACGTGAAGTAGTGTGGTAGGAGTTCATGGCCACGATCGTGGGCTGTGCCTGGGGGCATGAGGCCCAAGGCCTGGTGAATGGGAGGAAGAGGTCTGCGCATGTGCGAGGTTGCCATCCTCTAGTTAGCCTATGTATGAGAGGCAACGTGTGCTTGAAGCCAGGAGTAGGGGTTTGTTGCATATGGTTCTATTTCACAGGTGCCTCGGCCTGGGTAGAGCTGGCCCCAGACTTCTGCTGCTAAAGAGAAGTCCTGACCACTAGCCAAGTAACCCCCAAGGATCAGTGTTCATGGGCTATCAGAAAGGAAATGGAGCTCTGGGTGTCCGCTAGTGTGGGGCTATGATTCTTAGCTTTGGTTTCATCATTCTTTCCCTATAGCTAACCCACTTCACTAGAGGGTCATTACTCTTTCCTGGATTATGATAGGATGTGTGTGTGTGTGTGTGTGTGTGTGTGTGTGTGTGTGGGCGCGCGCGTGCGCACACACTTGCACTGGGACTTGAATTCAGAGCCCTTCAGTTCTTTGGGTGTCCATTTTGTCAGGTGTGAGAAGGTAAGTCAGACCTGAAACAAAATACTGCTACCTCTGGAGTTTGTCAGAGTGATGACCCGCTTTTCCAAGAAGCTTCCCGACTTTGCCACAAAGGTGAACTCTGCTACTCGCACCCCTCAAATTCTGTTATAATCTCAAGATTTATATCTTCTTCCCAGAATCCCACGTCAGCTACCATTGTGACCACTCACATTGACTACACCAAATGAGCTGAATTTCCAGTCTAAGGATGATACTAGCCCTCATAGAAAATAATGGATACAATTTGCAGTCCTTTTATTATAATTATTAGCCCTGGGAGGCCTCCCTCTCCTTTTGCTTTCTGCACAGTGAGAATTGCCATTTCTCAGGGAGACACCAGACCCCTGTTGGCTCAATTTGTGCCACCTGCTCCACAGGCCCTGTCAAAAGATAGTTTTGACTCAGCCAATCTGACCAACCCCTGAAAGTAGACATGGTAAAAACTGAATGCAAACTTAGATTTTTTGCTAATTCTATAGTGCTAGCTGTGAATTTAGCTCTTAAAAATCTCACATATGATCTCTTACATAACCTTCACTCCATACCACGGGGTTGGCCTAAGCCCTCCATGGCTTGAAACTGAGGCTTAAAGATATTAACAAACCAATCCCTGGTGGCTTACACCTGTAATCCTAGCTCTTCAAGAGGACGAGGTCTGAGGATTTCAGTTCAAAGCCAGCTTGAGTTTTGAGAAAGTCCATGAGACTCTTATCTCCAATTAACCAACAAAAAGCTAGTACCAGCCTTGAGTGAAGAAGTTAAGAGAGAGTGTCCAGGCCCTGAGTTCAAGCTCTGTTACTGAAACAATATAAAAGAAAATTACAGAGGACAAAATGAGAAGGGCTCCTACAGCCTGGGTCCACTGAGGGCATTCCAGCAGCTGGATTTCAGTGCCCACTGGCTATGGAGGCAAACATCTGTTTCCAAATACTCAACATAGCATTGCTAAGAGGAGAGAGGGGGGCAGGTGGCATGGTTTAAGTGGAAGGATTTGTTTTCTAATTGTTTGAGACCTTCTGAATATAGTAACCTTTCCTTCAGTCTACTGGATCTGTTCGAGGTTATTAGAATCCCCAAGGAGCCTGAAAATTTACAGATACCCAGATCTTAACCCAGACCTTCACAACTTGAAACCCAGAGGTTAGGGCTGAGTTGGCATGTTATTAAATCACATATATCTACTGGGAATTCTGAAGTTTCCTGCCAGGTAAACCGATCTTCCTACTTTGTTTATATCACTCACCTCTAATTAGGTCAACGACACAAATGCCCACAGCAAATTCACCCACATCTGTCTGTCTGTCTTGTTTAAGGGACACACATACTACACCAAATGAGAGTTTTTAAAATACAATGTAAATGTTTAATTGAACAAGTTTATATGGAGTCAATCAAAGCATCTGGTTGTTTGAAATTTAAAAAAACATTTTTCTTTTGCAAATTTAAATTGATAATTTAGCCTCAGAAACAAAAGTAAATCCTAGATTCAGAGTATGAACATGTTTATTGTTTTCCAGAGTTTCTTGTTTTTTTAATCGGCGAATAGTATGGCTCCATTCTCTTGATGAATGTTGTTAAGCAGTTAAAATTTGGGGTATGTGAGTTATCCAAACCCACCCTAAAACAGAAGTCCCCCAAATAAACATCTTCAAATGAGAAATGACTCCTAGTTTCCCCCAGGGTTTATGGATGGAATATAGCACCTGCTTGAAACAAAAAAAATAAATCAACAGCTCATTACACACCACCCGAGAAGCGTCTGGTGTAAAGCTACCTACTGAATGAAATACATGAAGGTCAAATGCTCTGAACAGTCCAGGGTTGTATAAGCATCAGAGAATGAGGAACACGTTACATTTTTGGCTGTGCGGAAATGTAGAACAAGCAGAAAAAAAACCGGGCAAGTAACAGGCACACGGCTGCTTCTCTAGCAACACTTTTATTGCTGCTTGCAACTGTTTTTTGTTTCTCTTCCTGATCATTAAGGACACAGAGGATCCAGGATAAAGAGGCTTTCTATTTTCTTCACTACCTACGGTCAATGAGGTGGGGAAGGAGACAGACAGCACCCCAGGTGGAAAACTGAATCAATGTTGAACAGATCACGACTCCATGTCGGGCATGAGTGCCATCCTGGGTCACACTGCCGCCCATTCCAGCAGAAAATCCCTAACTACCACCACAGACTCTCCCACTTCCTCCTACCCAAAAGAAACCACCCAAAAGCTCTGGGCAGGTCATGCAGTAAAGAACTTACCTGCACTGACACTGAATTCGCCCCTTCTTAACTACAGCTTCCCCTGGACAGCACCTAGAGCTCAAAGCCTAAGTGAGTCCTGCTCCAAGTTCCAGGAGTACAGGAGTCTCCTGCTATGAACCCCTTCATAAAAACGTGCTCATTTAAAAACCTAGGGCTTACATACAGCCATCTCTCAAGAACCTCTTATAAGCAAGCTCTAGAAAAAGCACAAGAATCTGCAATGGGCAGATAATCCTACAAAACTCACTTTCCTTTCAACTCCACCTTTGTGTTTGGCATGAGATGTATGCTTCCTCAAGTCCCTTCCCTGGGGTATAGGTAAGGCATCAAAACTTACTAATCAGACAGCCCATTCCTAAATAAAAAAGGGCTGACTGTACGCTCTATTAAAAAATGAATTTTGCTTTTCAGACAGGCTCTCACTACACAGCCCAAATTGGCCTCAAACTCATCAAAAATGTTAATTACTAAAATCCAGACACAGTGGTATACATCTGTAATAGCAACTCTCGAGAAACTGAGGCAGGAGGATCATGAATTGGAGGCAAGTCTGGGCTAGGGGGAGATAGCTTGCCTTAAATGTTTTGTACTCACTAAAGATCTTTTGATTGTTCTGTTTCTTTTCCTGGCAGGTCCACCTCTTAATGTTTAAGTCCACGAAGAGACACAGTGATATTTATATATGAATCAAGTTAATCTTTGGATAACCAAGAAAATAAAGCACTAGAATCCCAAATATTTCTCCTAGGCAAAAGCACACATACATATTATATAGGAAGACTATTTCATTAAAAAAAAAAAAAATCAAACCTTAAGCTGTGATTCTAGTCACTCCTATGAATCTTGGGTGTTTGCGATCTTTCACATTTTCCACTTTTCTTCTGTTCTTAAATCTTCCTAATTTCATAGTATTCAAGTAATTTGCTCTGTTTACCCAAAGAAATGAACCAATCTAATATTTCATTCCATTTAGCTGAAAAAAAATCAGAAATGAAGACTGCATCTGTTTATCAAGCACACCACGTCAGACACCAGGGGAACTGTGTTTAGGTCATGTGACTGCTCTGACAAAAATAAAAAAACTAAAATAATGAGCTGCTACAGAATCTTTTTCCTCTCTGAACTCAGCAAAGCTTGGCAACATTTCCAGAAACCAACATGACTTCAGCTTTTATTGGTTGGGACAGGACAAGGATTACAGATCACTCTCCCCATACAGCGCAGAGGAGAAGGCCGTGTAATCCAGGGCCCCAGGCACGCTGCCTGGGCCAGAGTAGGCTGGCATCCTCTTAATGCAGTACTGGGCCTGGTCGGGAGGCAGCTCTCGACGCAGCTCATCCGCCAGGATATAAGGCTGGAAAATACACACACACACGGGCAAGGTCAGTCTCAAAAAACACTGCAACACCAACGGTTTCATGCTTATGCCTCTGCTGCACTTGCTTAGCTTATAAACAGGTCTAAGGGCAGGGAAGGCGTTCCCTGGGCACAGGTGGTGCTCCACATGTGGGTCAGGAGGAAATTTAACATGCTTCACGAAGACAAGTGGAGAATTATCATTATGGGGTTGCTAAGCCTCATGATCTAAAATCACACAAACAGTTGGTTTAGGTCATACACTTATAGGGCACAGGGCTACTTCATTCACCATAACTGGTATATATATATTGAAATCTGTATGTTTCATATGCTTTTAGACAATAAAGACCTTTCTTTCCCTACCTAGTTTATTTAAATAAATAAGACTGCATTCAAGGATAGAGATTTTTTATAAACACACATAAAAGCCTAGGGCTAGGGATGGCTCAAGTGGTAGAGTATCTAACAAGCATGAGACCTTGGGTTCAAATCCAAGTACAGAAAAAATAATAAAGCTAAATATGATCAAAATAGGTTCCATGCTTGCATGAAAATGTCACAATATAGCCCATTATTCTGTACAATGATTATATAGTAGTAAACATTTCTAAAAGGAACTAAAAACAGAAACATCCAATGAGAAATAAGATCATGCTGGTAAGTACAGATTAATATAAATCATAGTAAGTCACAAATAACTTTCATTTGTAGCAAGAATCTTGTTTTGCAAGGCTGGATAGGCTGTGGTTTTATTACCTCTTCAATCAGTGGCATGCCCTCTTTCCAGTTCACTCCATAAGAGATTCATTTGAAAGCAAACTCATTACTTTTAAGTTAGTTGATCCTACTGACTTTTATTGTAACAAGTATGGATGATTTAGCATTGTAACTTCCATGGTCCTGTGCTACACTCTGTCAGCCTGAATAAGGGTTTAGTTAAAGCAATCCTTTCCTAAAGTAGACATATGTGTCCTAGGATGTTTTATTGTTTGTGAGGAGAGAGATATTTTAAAATTCTGAACATATGGTTCTGTTCCTATTTAACTTCCAGGCTGGACATAAATGGAAGTCCTAATAACCAAACAGCTACATGTAACTTTGTCCCAGTGGCTGGACACAGTCAGGGTCACTGACCTGCAGGGGAAGGTTTTCGATTATGTACAGGTTCTTGTCTCTGAGCCACATCTACCAACACACAATGTAAAATGGGATTGAACCAGTAAAACACACTCACACCCCAATCTCCTACAAGATAAACACTATTGATCACTTCTTACCATGCGGCCTGAGCACAAGTATCAAGACAGAACATCTGCTCTACCTGAGACACACCACAGTGTTGCTTCCAATTTCAGGGCTGATGTAGGAGCTACAATGCTGTGGGACTGGCTGGCAGGGGGAGGGGGTTCTAGAGTTTGAACGCAGAATATGGGGCCTTGTGCCTGCTAGGCAGGAACTTTGCCACTTAAGCCATGTTCCCAATACTTTTTGCTTTAGTAATTTTTCAGGTAGGGTCTCCTGTTTTTGCCCAGAGCTAATTTCAGATCCTGATCTTCCTATCTCTGCCTCCCAAGGAGCTGGGATTATAAGCACGGTCCACCTTGTCCAGCTAAGAGTGTTGTTTTTTTTACTGGTAATCTGGGTTTTTTGCTTGCTTTGTGTTTGGAGGGAGGCGGTTGCTGAAATGAAGGAGTGGGCTACAGCTAAAGGAAATGAGTCGTGTCAATGCTGACCTTATCAGAAGCCAGGATTCGGAAGGAGGCGATGACCTGCTCGGCGGTGTCTGTGTCCGCAGTCTCTCTAGTCATGAAGTCAATGAAGGATTGGAAGGTGACCGTCCCTTGTCCGTTGGGGTCAACCAGGGTCATGATGCGGGCAAATTCAGCTTCACCCTGAGGCAAAGTAGCATAGAGATATTGAGTTCCTTTGGGTTTGAAAATTTTAGTCCTAGAATGGGTGATTTAGGCTCAATGTAATTAAAACAACAACAACAACAAAAATGTTGAAGTTGCTATAGCAACCTTCATCTCTGGGACTCACAGTGCCTTCCTGAGTCCCGAACGTAATAATGGTAGCTTCTCTCTGGCTGCCCATATGAAGTAACACTGCTAAGCAGTAAGGCAGTCTGGAGGTGGTACACGTGATTGTCCTGTAACCCCACACACAGGACATCCCAGGGCATGCTCGTGATAGATAATAAAGTGTCCCCAGCCACTACCGTACCCCACAGGAAATATAATTTCTTCTTAGAAAATTTATTACTAAAAAATGTTTGCATTCTAAAATGTTACAGGATAAAAGGACCTTAAAAACTCAAAACAGCTGCTGGGCAAGCACCTGTGGCTTACGCCTGTAATTCTAGTTATTCAAGAGCCTGAGATCTGAGGATTGCAGTTCAAAGCCAACCAAGGCAAGTCTGTGAGATGCTTATCTCCAAGTAACCACTAAAAAGCTGAGAGTGGAAATGTGGCTCAAGTGGTAGCCTTGAGCACAAAAGCTCAGGAACAGCACTTAGGCCTGAGTTCAAGCCCCAGGACTGGCACATACATATATACATAAATAAATAAAATAAGATGCCAAATGCCACTCAAATGTATATGTTAAAATGGGTGAAATGTGGTATGTGAATCATAGCAATACAGCTGATTCCTTATTAGAAGAACTATTTGACCAATCCCCAAATAAAAATGTATCTTTGGACCCTTGAGAATTATTCTTATATAGTAAAAGACAAATAATATCGCATATAATGTACAGAAACAAGTCTTTCATTGAAGCTTGTCCTTTCCTGAACATCTCAGCTCAGTGAGATGTCACAGCTTAGTTACAACTTCTACTTGCTCTCACCAGATCGTAACCCATGGAGATGAGGCAGGCTCTGAAGTCCTCGTGGTCCATCAGGCCGTTCTTCCTCTATTGCAAATGCAAAGAGCAGAGAGAAGGCGGTTAGGGGCCAGCCAGGCTGCTCCACTTGATGAAATGGGCAAAGTCTGCTTTGGAAGAAGAGCCATTCTGAGCCACCCCAAGATCCAAGAGGTGGACAGCCATAGCTGGACAGAGCCACCAGCACCACAATGTTTATAAAGTCATTTCCTTAACAGGAAAAAGGGGTTGGGGCTCTGAAGACTAGACAGAAATGAAAGAAGACCCACATTTGAGAAGGTAACAAGCCTTACACTGGTGGTCCGCACCTGTAATCCTAGCTACTACGGAAGCTGAGATCTGAGGATTGTAATTCAAAGCCAGTGGGGGCAGGACAGTCCTTGAGTTAGCTCCAGTTAATCACCAAAAAAGCCTGGAATGGAGGTGTGTAAAAGTTCAGGGACAGCTCCCAGGCCCTGAGTTCAAGCACTAGTACTGGCAGTTAAAAAATAAAATAAAATTTAAAAAGAGGTTGGCAAAAGCAGGGGCTCACTACTGCCACCTACCTGTAATAGAACATACCGCAAATATCTGGAGAACAAAGCTCTCCTGGGCCTTATCTAGTCATCAGATGGCAAATTCTAAACTAATTTAAAGAGCTAAACTAGACTAAATTCTAAACTACTTTTAAAGAAGTAAACTCAAGAACTATGCTGCAGCCCCTCTCCGAGCCTCTGGCCAGGGTACAGCGTCCTCCCCATGTGTAGCAAGCTCAGCTGCTCCCAAAAATCTACTGTCTTTAGAGAGGAAAAAATAAAAGAGCAGATGAGGTCAGAAAATCAAGCTCCACAAAACCTGAGAGCAACACCCAGTTCTGCCTGCAATGGGAAGCTACAACTGTGCTGATCACAAGAAAGAGATGGGGGAAGAAGGGAGAGAAATGAAGAGTAGACTGCCAAGAAGGGTAGTTCACACCTATACTCTCATCTACCTGGGAGGGGAAAGCAAGAAAATCTCATTTTCCAGGTCAACCCAGGCAAAAAGGTATCAAGGACCTATCTCAAAAAACCAAAATGCTAGTAACAAAAGAACTGGGAGCACGGGAGAGCATTTGCCTGGAATATACCAGGATCTGACTCCTCTGTAGAAAGGAGGCTAACTTTCCATCAGGGATTCACTCTGAACAGGTACTGGAAAAGTCCACCAGAGTCCCGTCCTAACGTATTTAGAGAGTGACACAAATGGAACAAACAGGTTTGGTTAGGGTGCTTTGGCTGTCTACAGAGCGGCCTTTCAAGCAAGGAGAGCACAGTACCCTGTCGAAGTGGTTGAAGGAGGCTCTGAACTCGTTCATCTGCTCCTGGGTGATGCCCTTGGCGTCCCTGGTCAGGATCTGTGTCTCCACCTCGTTGATGGTTCTGGCGATGGTGGTGAGGAGTAGCTCCCACCCCACACGGATGTGCTGGAGGAAGAAGAGCGGTGATCAGCCTGGGGTCTCTCATGGTCACAAGGGGAGATCCACCCAAATGAGGGGAGCAGGCTCACTCAGATTTGCCTGCCGGGCTCTGGTGGCTCACACTGGTAACCCTAGCTACTCAGGTAGCTGAGATCTGAAGACTCTCAATTCAAAGCCAGCCCAGGCTGGGAAGTCTGTGAGACTTTCCTGGGCTAGACTGATGGAATAGAGACAGTCCAGTTTCTGATCCACTCTCCAAAGAGGTGTTATAAATTCCCTATGGCCCTAGTAACGATGCCATTGGTGGTAACTATTACCTGGTGCTTGATACAGTTTACACTGCTTTTCCAAAGACAGCAAAGAAAAGGCTTTAAAGCCCCTCGTGTGCACACTGGTAGAACTTAGAAGGAACAAGGAGACGTGTGTGTGTGTGTGTGTGTGTGTGTGTGTGTGTATGTGTGTATATGCAGGAAATGCCCTGAGGCAGTAAGGGTGACATGGCTCCAGTCAGAGCAAGCACAGCCAGCCTGTGTGTGGTACCTCCATGGTGTAGTTGGTGTGCTTATTGTCGAAGACCAGGGCCTCCTGGATAAGCTGGTGGTCTCCCTCCAGCTTGTCGATGTTGTTCTTGTAGTTAATGATGTTGTGCTCATACTGCTTCAGCTGGTTCATCTGGTCCTCCAGCGCCCCGGTGATCTGGATGGAGCTCCTGGCGATCTCCTGGGGAGGAAAGGACAGAGGGCTTGGCTCTGACTCTATGCCAGAGGCCACACCCACAGTAGAGGCCACGCCCATACCAGACATAGCCACCATCATGGATATTCCCAGACAGTGGCAATGGGCAGGATCTCAGGCTGAACATCGTCTACCTAGTCTGTCTAGGGAATGGAATAAAAGCCAATCAAGCTGGGTGCTGGTGCCTCCCAGCCTGTAATCCTAGCTACTCAGAAGGCTGAGGTAGGAGGATCACAGTTCAAAGACAGCCAGGTCAGGAAAGTCTGTGAGACTCTTCTGCCCAATAAACCACAAAAGTCTAGAAAGTGGAGCTGTGGCTCAAGTGGTAGAGCTCTAGTCTTGAGCCCAAAACAAAAAAAGCCAATCAAGACCCAAAGCAGAGAAAAATGTCCTGCCTGCTTTCTTGAGGGGCAGAAATCACCCTCACATCCCAGCTGCCCTGCTCCCTGTGTATGGGGAGGCCAGGGCCAGGATGGCAGAACCGAACTGGCAGAGAGACATGAACAGGACGGCTGCACCTCCCCTGCTGTGAGGGCTCACTCCTAATTTTTCGTGTTCTCCCCTTAAGGAAAAAGTGAGTATTTTTTATTATCACAAGGGAGACGGCAAGAGAAATATCCCCTGGCTGATGTCAGTGCTAAAGAGAACCCAGACCTCACAGCCATTCCCAGGGCTGCTCTGTTAAGAACGTTCTAGAAATGTGTAGCACATGTGAAGTCTTTGCCAATCCTCAGGGATGAATAGCTTAAAGTCCAGCTCCCGCAGAGGCCAAAACATTGACCAAGAGCCTTGTCGTTGCTTATGACAATGACAAAAACCCTCCTTGCCCCGCCGTGGCGTGCAAAGCACCAGCTTTAAAATCCCTGGAACTCCAGGGCGGTGACCCCTACCTCCATCTTGTTCTGGATCCAAGGCCCAATGGCGTTGGCCTGGGCAGCGAACTGGCGCCGCAGGCGCTCGTTGGCATGCTGGCGAGCTAGCTCCTCCTGCAGGGACTGGTCTCGGACTGGCACCAGCTGCTTCACCTGGGCCCAAGGATGACAGGGGTGAGGGGCCAGCCTTGGGGTGACAGGCCGGGGGTGGAGGCTGGGGTGGGATTCCCATTCTAAAGACTAGCTCTGACTGCCTCCTGGTGCCCCCAGGGCCCAGCTGAGGGGAGGGCACACATTGGGGACTCAGGACATTGGCCGTTCTCCCTCCACTGGGAAGTCTTGCCCTGTGGTCCCAGCCCCCCACCCCTCCACAGCCAGTGCAGATCTG
Organism: Dipodomys spectabilis; assembly: GCF_019054845.1. Taxonomy (NCBI): domain Eukaryota; kingdom Metazoa; phylum Chordata; class Mammalia; order Rodentia; family Heteromyidae; genus Dipodomys; species Dipodomys spectabilis. The sequence continues at coordinate 27,891,331 of NW_024870773.1, forward strand.
TGAACTTAGGTGACTTGGAGCTAGCATCAGACCACACACGCAGGAGGTCCAGTGGCTCCTGCCCCCGCCAGCAGGCCACAGAGCGTGACACTACCGCCAGCCCCTGCGTTCCTTGCTCTGTCCCAATGGCTCGGAGTGTTTTAGTAAGGATGCTCCAATTCAAGCATACTATCAGATGGGGTCCATCGTGCCCTGGCACTTCGCCCTGCCCAGCGCTGGATGAAGAAGGCAAGGCACCTGGGAATCACATTTTCATTCCCATCAGTGCCTTACATTTTAATGCTTTGTCTCAATTCTCTTTGAACTGATGGGGAAAAACATAAAAGGCTTTGAAAATCTTGTTTGTGTCATAAGTGAACCGCTCATGAAAACATTTTATTTTGAGTGTTCCTTTTGCAAAATTCCCAGTCAGCACCAGCGAAAACTCCTTTAATCCTAGCTGCTCAGGAGGCTAAGATCTGGAGGATCACAGTTCAAAGTCCAAAGGACTCCAGCAAAAAGCAGAACTGAAGGCCCACGCCCCGAAAGTAAGCTGAGCAAGTGTGTGCAGCTTGAGTTCAAACCCCAATACCACCAAGTGATGCCTCCCCGTTCTGCCAGAGCTGGAACTGCTTAGTCCAACACCTTTCCCTTTTGACCTCCACTGAAGGGAGGTCAAAAAACCAGAGCCAACTTCAGAGCTCGCATTCAACACCTATCCACCAGCGGCATTATAACGGAAACCACAAACTTAAACTTCTCTTAATGAGACAAAGGGCTCAAATAATTCACTTTCAATGTAGTTAAGTTTGTGGGCAGTTTCCCCAAATTGAAACTGTTCCTCAGATACAGTCTTATAAGCAATTTCCTGCATTTAAGGCACACAGACAGTTCAGCTCACACCTGTAATTCCAGCTATTCAAGAGGCTGAGATCTGAGGATCAAGGTTCAAAACCAGCCTAGGCAGGAAAGTCCATGAGACTCTTCTCTCCAATAAACGACTAGAAAACCGGAAGTGGTGCTGTGGCTCTGAAGAACCCAGGGAAAGTGCCCAGGCCCAGAGTTCAAGCTCCACAACTGACAAAAAAAAAAAAAAAAAGACTCCTCCCTCTGCTATCACTAGGGTAACCTGCACTGATTTCTAAGTTTCCTTAAGGAAAAGAATGCCTAGTGTCTTTGCCCAAAACCCAAGAGGCTGCCAAATGGAGTTCATGGATTGAACATCCTTCTCCGGGAAGACTTGGAGTGAGGAAAATCCCTCAGGAAGCCAAACCAGGCAGGAACCCCAAGGCCCAGGGAGGGACCTCCTCTTCCCTAAGCCCCCCACCCAGGATGCTGCCTGCCCTCCCCGCACCCACCCACATACTGCCTGCCCTTCCCACACCACTACCCCCCACCCCCCACCCTCAGATGCTGCCTGCCTTCCCCCTCCCCCTCCCCCCGCCACCCACCTTCTCCCACTTGTTGCGGAGCTCGTCCATGGTGACGGTGCTGTACGGGTTGCTGGAGCTGATCCTGATGCTGTAGCTCTGAATGACCTTCTCCACCTCATTCTGTATGGCCATGATGGACTGCCGCTCGCCATCCGCCTCGGGCAGCGTGGCCTTGAACTGCTCATGGGCAGTGATGAGACTCTGCGCCAAGAACATGCAGAGAAACCTGAGGCGCGTGAGCATGAGAGTCACGGGCGCTGAGGGCCCCTGCACCACACACCACACTGCGCATTGCACGCCACACAGAGGAGTCTAATCGCAGGCAGGCATGAAGGCCCGGGGGGGGGGGGGGGGGGGAGGGGGGAGGTAAGTCAGGCAACTTCTGATGGTTCTAGGAAAAGCTCTCTGGTGCCTGGAACTCAAGTTCCTTGATGGAGTGAAGAAACCACAAGAACCATGATGTGAGGACCACCATACAGAGTTGAACAAACACCGTGCATGTCTGCCTTATTGCATCCAGCGGTGGCTGCGGTGAGGGTCACTTTCTACTGATTATCTGGATATTAGCTGCTCTCTGTCTGTCTCTCTGTCTCTCTGTCTGTCTCTCTCTGTCTCTCCTCCCCTCTCTCTCTCTCTGTCTCTGTCTCTCTACTGTGTAGCTGAGGCCAGCCTATAGTTCCTATGTTGTGCACTGGTGCCTTGAACTTGGGATCCTTTTGTCTCCACTTCCTGAGTACCAGTCATGGGGCCTGAACTCGGCCTGAGCGCTGTCCCTGAGCTTTTTCACTCAAGGCTAGTGCTCTACCACTTTGAGCCACAGATCCACTTCCAGCTTTTTGGTGGTTAATTGGAGACAAGAATTTTATAGACTTTCCTGCCTGGGGTGGCTTTGAACCGTGATCCTCACATCTCAGCCTCCTGAGTAGCAAGGATTACAGGCATGACACACAGGCACCCACCTTAATAAACATATTTTTAAGCTAAGGTTCAAAGGCTAATTTTAACTTTCTTGTTGCACATTCCTAAGTGAACATACATATATGTGTATGTACACATGTATGTGTATATATGTACACATGAGCATCTGTGTACATGTATGTGAGCATGCATTTGTACACGTGTTTCTGCATGTGTACACATGTGTGTATGCATATGCATGTGTACACAAGTATGGGGTAGGTTGAATGTGCACATGTGTGCACGAATGTGTACACATGTGGTTTGTGTATACACACATGTGTATATTGCATGCATGTGTATATGTAGTGTGTTCGTGTGTACACGCATGTGTGTATATGTATACCTGTGTATATGTGTACACACCTGTATGTTCTCAAAGCAAAAAAAACGAAAGAAAGGCGGCAGAGGCAGAGCTCGATGGCACCTGCAGGGGCCTGAGAGGCCCAGTCCAGTACCTGGATCTCCTCGATGCTGTGGACAATGAACATGTCCTGCAGGTCCTCCATCGCGCCCTCCATCCAATTGTTGAAGGGAGCCGCTCTCTTAGCAAACTCCAGGTGCAGCTGATCGATGGTTTCTAGCAATTTCTCCGTTCTCTAAAGGCAAATTAAATGGAAACAAGGGTCATCATAGAAGAAACACATCAAGAACCCCTCCAGTGTGTAGACAACTGTAAATAAATATGCATCCCAGAACAATGTAAGGTATTGGCCCACATTTAGCCACCCAGGACTAGGAAAGAATAACGCATGCTCTACTCAATGCCTGCAGCAGCCTGAGGGACCTTCAGCACCAAAGATGCAGCCTCCATCTCCATGGCGCCCAAAGTCCTCTACTACATGCTAGCTTTTAGGAAAAGATTTTTTAAAGTAAAGGACTTGGTTTCCCTCTATGCCCAGTACTGAAGTTCCAGTCATCCTCTCTGTCCCCTAAGTCAACTGAACACCCTCTTGAGGACTTTTGGGAACAAATGGGTTTATACCATAATCCTCATGATGGGTTTCAAATGCCAACCTCCCATGGCTGGTGGGCTATCTCTTCTAGGGTTCCATTCATTAGATAATTGTTTAGTTTTAGAGAGATAGATAATTAAAACCAGTGACTGCATTGAAGAGTCTCTATTTAGATACATCAACAAGTCACTTCAAGGTTTTACAAAAATTCCAGTCAGGGGCTGGTGGCTCATGCCTGTAATCCTAGCTACTCAGAAGGCTGAGATCTGAGGATGGCGGTTCTAAGCTAGCTCTAGCAGAGCAGCCCATTTGACTCTTATCGCTGATTAATCAGCAAAAAAAACACAAGTGGAGGTGTGGCTCAAATGCTAGAGTGCCAGCCTTGAGAGAAAAAGCCAAGTGAAAAGCACAAAGGCCCTGAGTTCAAGCCCTTTGTATTAGCAAGAAATATAACATCAACGAGTTAATAAATGCTTAAAAAGCCTTGCCTCCAAGGCCTCCCTCCGCTTCTGCGTGAGCGTCCCCAGCCTGTCCCACTGGTCGCAAATCTTCTGGCAGCGGTCATTGACGTTCACGGCATCATGGTAATCCAGCTCACTGTGAAAAGCAACAACCAAGATGAGCCTTCCCAGGCTGTGGGGGTGTGGACAGCCATGCCACGAGGCTTCTAGAAAGGAACGATACAGGGGTGGGGGGGGGGGAGGGAGGAGGGCGGGCAGGTTCCTCCAGGGGCTTGGCAGCCCCACCATTATGCACAGGGTCCCAGGATCATAAGGAGCATTACCCAACCCCAGGCTGGCCGAGGGGTTTCTACCCAGTCCCGCCCCCAGCTAGCTCTCTTCTCTGCCAGGCACCCTGAAAGCGAGATTCTTTAATAGATAATTAACTTACTTTATTGCTATGATACAGGTGATGCGCAGAGGAGTACAATGACGTGAGTCAGGTCATGAGTGTGTTTCCTTTTGTACAGCATCTTCTGTCCCCTCCCTCTCTCCCAGTCCCTCTCTCCTGTCTCTACCCACGGGTTGTAGAGTTCACGTTCAGCCATGCCCAGAGAGCTCCTGCGCTCGTCACCCCTTTTCCCTCCAGTTCTGTGCCCTCTCCTCCCCACCTCCTGAAGACAGACACTTGAAGACACCATACATAAAGAAGACAGAATCATCCAAAAATAAATATAAAAGAAAAAGAAAGAAAAAAGAGGTCTCTTGTTTGTATATTTTGGAGTTCATTTATATATATGTCTATAGCTATAGATATAATTTTATACAAATGTGAAAAGGCACACAGGCATTGTGCCTTTGTGTGCTCTCACTGTGAGTATCTAGAATCCTATACAATTTACCACACACCAGTACAGTTCGAATCTAATTTCCTCATGTCAGAGAGAATAAGCGCTGTGAAAGCGAGATTGCTAAATGGAAACTAAATGAAGGCAGCTCTTCGAGCCGAGGCTGCGGCCATAGGGCCTCAACTTCCTCAGGCATCATGAGAGGTGTGAGCTTGTGCACACGGTGACCTTGGCATCTCTCGAAGGGCACACAAGCTCCCCAGGGAGCGGCACCCACCCAGGAAGCCCCAGGACCTCACCGAGAACGCAGCTCTCCCACCAGGGGACAGCGAGGCTCTGCCTTGTCTTATGCCACTTGTGTGACAGAAACAACACAATGCAACTAGGCACAGTGGCCTGCGCCTGTCATCCTAGCCAACTCTGGAGCTGGAGAAGATCACAGCTCAATGCCAGCCAGGCATGAAAACTTGAGAGATCCCATCTAAATCAATAAAAGCTGGGTGCAGTGTTACCTGCCCTGTCTTTCCAACTACGTGGTCAGTGTATATAGGAAGATTGCTATACAGGCCTTCCACAACAAAAATCAAGGCCTCATCTCACAGATAATGAAAGAATAAAAAGCATGACTCAAATGGTAGAGTACCTGCCCTGCAAGTATAGGGCCCTGAGTCAAACCCCTGTAACACCATTGTTAAATGCTTTTTTTTTCTTCATATCAAACTTATTATGAAAGCAATGCCTGACTAGAAGATTACCTAGTATCTCAGGGACAAGATGTGTGGATCTTAAGCTGGGCACCACTGGCTCACACCTGTAATCCTAGCTATTCAGGAGACTAAGATCCAGAGGATCAGGGTTCAAAGGCCAGCAGGGGGCAGAAAAGTCCAAGAAACTCCACCTCCAAAATAACTAGCCCAAAAAAAGCCAGGAGTGGCTTAAGTGGTAGAGCATCAACCCATCAACAATGTCAGGCAAGCATGGGGACCCTACGTTCAAGCCCCGATATTTACAAGAAGAATGACAAAAAGTTTAAATCCTGCACAAAAACCCAATCGCTCTTTCTACTGAGAAGAAAGCAAGAACCATGGAGATGTACAGGCGTTTTCTGGAGAGTTCTTTTTTTTTCTTTTCTTTTTCTTTTTTGTTGGTTGTGGGGCTTGAACTCTGGGCCTGAGCTCTGTCCCTCAGCTCTTCAGCTCAAGGTGAGTGCTCTACCACTTGAACTACAACACCACTTCCAGCTTCCTGGTCGTTTATTGGAGATAAGAGTTTCACGGACTTTCCTGCCCGGGCTGGCTTTGAACCTCGATCCTCAGATCTCAGCCTCCTGAGTAACTAGGATTACAGGCATGAGCCACTGGCGCCCAGCAGGAGAGTTCTTTAAAAAGCAGCCTGGAAGAGCCAGCTCTAGGGAAGTTCTACCCTCTGACCAACCATTCATTCCTCTGAGGCTTAAGTTTCTCTCTTGTGTCAACGCTCAGAAAAGCTGGCACTGTCCCTGTGTCCCTTCCCCTGGAATAATATGATGTGATACTTGCTGGCTGACATTTTGTGTTACCAAACAGAGGAGATGCAGGGTTGCTATGTGCACAGACTATGTGCTCTGCCGTGTTCTTCTAGAACATTCTGATAGCACCTGAGATGCCTGCCACCTCATTAAAGTCTGTCAGGTGCTCAGGAGCAATTGCCACTGTCGAGGATGACGAAGACGTTTAGGCCTATTTGTTATCAGCATACCACCCAAGCCGAGCTCTGCACAGCCCACCCTCAGTCACAGTCACGCCCCAGCACCCGCCCATACTTGAGCTCCTGGGCAATGGCGGCAATCTGCTCCACGCGGTCCTGATGGGCTGCCAGGTCACTCTCAAAGGCTTCGTGCTTCCGCAGTAGCGCCCGCACCTCGGTCAGCGACGCTGACTCGTAGTCCTTCTGCAGCAAGATCTGCTCTTTGCCTGCAAAGAGGGAGCATGAACCCCTCTGGGCCGCCCGTCATGCCGCCCTGCCACCCAGCCACCCAGCAGTACCCCTCGCCAGCCACGCCCTCAGGGAGCAAGGTGGGCCGAGAACCCCAAGACTGAAGGAGCAGGTCGGTGTGGGATTCGGGCTATGGTCATCCTCAATCAACATCCAGCCCACCTAGGGGCGCAGGAAGCATGCATGGGCATCTTACAGCATGCCAAGGAATACCTATCTGCTCTTCTAGCGTGACGCTTAGTTAAGTTAGAAATCAACAGTTCCCATGAGCCACTGGGATAGATGAATAAAGCCCTTGTGCTCAGCCAGTTGTGGTGGTACATGTCTGTAATCCCAGCACTCAGGAGGCAGAAGCAGGAAGATCATGAGTTCAAGGACAGCCTAGGCTACATAGTGGGACCCTGTCTCATAAAAACAAAATGAAAGTTTCTCAGGAGACTGAGATCTGAGGATTGAAGTTTGAACCAGCCCAGGGAAGGAAAATCTATGAGACTCATCTCCAATTAACCAGCAAAAAAGCCAGAAGTGGCGACGTAGCTCAAGTGGTAGAGTGCTAGCCTTGAGCAAAAAAAAAAAACTCAAAGAGAGTGCCCAGGCCCTGAGTTCAAGCCCAGGACCAACATACACATAGAAAGAAAGAATGAGAGAGAGAAAGAAAGAGGGAAAGAGAAAAAAGAGGGAAAGAGAGAAAGAAAGGAAAAAAGAGAGGAAGGGAGGGAAAGGAAAGGGAAACGAAAGACAAAGAAAGAAGAAAGGGAGAGGGGGAGAAAGAGAGAGGAGGGAGAGGGAGGGTGGGAAAGGAAAGAAGGAAGGAAGGAAGGGAGGGAGACAGGGAGGAAGCAGGTATGCGGGCAGGCAATAATGACACTACACTGCTCTCTTCTGCGGGTTCTGCAGAACTCAGTTGTGCTTTCGGTAAGCCAGAAGCCAGGTGCAGACGCTCACCATAAGCCCAGGTCTCGTGCGTGGAGGCCTTCTGCCTGAACTTCTCGGCCAGGTGTTCCAAGCGCTCCAGCCTCCGAATCTCGTTGAGCAGCCACTCCTCATAGCCCTTCTCAGCCTGCTCCAGCCTCTGCCAGGCACCTGCGATGTCCTGGGGTGCCCAGACACAATACTTCCTTACACTGAGAATTCGCTCCTCTGTGAACCCCCAATATGGGGCTGAGTGACTTGTCTTGCTTCCTTCCTTTGCCTTCCCCCTCCCTCCATTAGCCACCTTGGTTTCCAAAAGTCTTATCACTGGGATCTCGTGAATCTGCTCTCTCAGCAGATGTGTACGAAGATGTACACAGTTTACATTTTCTACAAGAGCAGCCAGGCAAGCGGGGCGCTGGTGGTTCATGCCTGTAATCCTAGCTACTCAGGAGGTTGAGATCTGAGGATCACGGTTCAAAGCCAGCCCGGACAGGAAAGTCCATGAGATTCTTATCTCCAATAACCACTAGAAAACCGGAAGTGGCGCTGTGGCTCAAGCGGTAGAGCGCTCGCCTTGAGCTGAAGAGCACAAGGACAGTGCCCAAGCCCAGAGTTCAAACCCCACAACTGACCAAAAAAAAAAAAAAAAAGAACATCCAGGCATAGTGATGCATGCCTGTAATCCCAGCACTAGAGAGTCTGAGGAAAGATGATCTTGAGTTCAAGGTCAGCCTGGCTTGGATAGTGAGACCATGTCTCAAAAAACAAGACAAGCCAGGTGCCGGTGGCTCATACTTGTAATCCTAGCTGCTCAAAGGCTGAGAGCAGAAGATAAAGGTTCAAAGCCAGCCTGAACAGGAAAGTCTGTGAGACTTTTATCTCTAATAAATCACCAAAAAAAAAGCAGAGGGCAGAAGTGAAGCTGTGGCTCAAGTGGTAGAGCACTACCTTTGAGCAAAAACGCACAGAGACAGCATTCAGGCCCTGAGTTCCTGCCCCAGGATTAGCACAAAACAAAACCCTGAAGCCAGGCACTGGTGGCTCACACCTGTAATCCTTGCTATTCAGGGGGCTGAGATCTGAGGATTGCAGTTTGAAGTCAGCCCAGGCAGAAAGCCCCCAGGAGACTTTTATCTCCAATTAGATACTCAAAAAAACCACACATGGAGCTGTGGCACAAAGTGGTAGAGAGTGAAGCCTTGAGCAAAAGAGTTCAGGGACCAGTACCCAGGCCCTGAGTTTAAGCCCCAGGGCCAAAACAAAATAAAATAAACCTGCCCATTAGTTGCTGGACACCTGTGGCTCATGCCTATAATTCCAACAACTCAGGAGGCTGAGATCTGAGAATCAAAGTTTGGAGCCAGTCCTGGTAGATAAATCTGAGAGACTCTTGTCTCTAATTAGCCAGCAAAAAGTTGGACTGCTGGGCTGGGAAGGTGGCTCAGTGGTAGAGCGCTTGACTTGCATGCATGAGGCCCTGGGGTTCGATTCCTCAGCACCACATAAGCAAAAAAGAAAAAAGCTAGAAGTGGTGCTGTGGCTCAAGTGGTAGAGTGCTAGCCTTGAGCTGAAGAGCTGAGGGACAGCGCCCAGGCCCTGAGTTCAGGCCCCACGACCAGACCCCCCCCAAAAAAAGTTGGACTGCTGGCATGCCTCAAGTGGTAGAGCACCAGCTATGATGGAAGGGTTCAAGCCCTACTGCTGGCACACACACACACACAAAGAAATGAAAATAACTGATAATAGGGAGGAGAATATCAGTAATAAATCAGTTCCAAGACCAGCTTTCTTGGAGCTGGTCAAGGCCTCTCCACCCAGCAGGGGAAGGTGAGGCCCCTGGCCCGGCCCACTCACCGACACCATCTTGCCCTCGGAGGGCATGAAGGCCGGCCGGTTGCTGATGCGCAGCTTGGTCTGCAGCGTGTTGAAGTTGATCTCCAGCTGGCACTTCTCCTGCACCTTGGGTGGCTTGTGCTTGCGCCGGTAGTCCCGGAAGTCCTCCAGCTTCTTCTGCATGGCCTGCATCGTCTTCTCTGGCGTGCGGTTCTCCAGCCAGGGGATCGTGCGCCGAATCCACTCCAGAAGCTGTTCCCAAACACAGAGACACTGCTGACCACACCCGCTGCCCTCCTGGGGAAATGCTCAGGCAAATGCTCAGGCGCCTGACCACCTGGAATCGGGAAGCCTAGTGTTCCCCAAATTCCTGTGCCCCACCCCCCAATCTGGGAGGGGTGTGACTCTGCATGGTGGCATGCATGATATGGTCAGCATCCACCCAGAGACCCCCAGGGACTGCCCCAGCAACCCACACAAGGGGAGAGACTTCCGGTCAGCACGTGACGTCATGGCTAACAAAAAAAATGTGACAGCCACAAGAAACTTGGGGAGCAGACATCAGCAGACACATGTTGGAAGGAGCTTTCAAATAAAAACAAAAACAAAACAAAAAGTCCCAAAAAAACAAAATCAGAAGAAAAAAATCCAAACCTGCCAGAAAAATATTGTAATAAATTCACTTAAAGAACTAAATTTCACTTAATGGTTTTCTATTGGTGGTGGTGGGACTCAAACTCAGGGCCTGGGCACTGTCCCTAAGGCTCTTTGTGCTCAAGGCAAGCACTCTATCACTTTGAGCCACAGCACCACTTCCAGTTTTATTAGAGATAGGACTCTCACGGACTTTCCTGCCTGGGCCGGCTTTGAACCATGATCCTCAGATCTCAGCCTCCTGAATAGCTAGGATGACAGATATAAGCCACCAGTGCCCAGCCACTCAATGGTTTTTGTTTTTTTTTAATAAAAAAAGCTCATATCCAATGAGTTTATTCCCTATATAAAGGTACTATAAGTCTCAGACTGGCTCTGTACCCAAGCATAAGTTAAATCTAGCTTGTAAGTCATTCCATTAGATAGAAGAAGGTGTGGAAATTAACTCCTCAGAGCCCAGCTTTACCCTTTTCCTGCACAAAGATGCTGGCCCTGGAGATGACCTGCCAGAAGCCTCGTCTTCCCCTGTGCCTGCTGTACTAATAACATGACATCAGCCTAGGGTGCAAACCAGTTCCAGTGGTGTGGTGTCGGCCCTAGATTAGGGGTCTCTGGACACTGAATGAAGGACAACGTGGGAAACGGAAGGTGCGTGGCCCAGGCTCACGCCCTGTCCCCGGCCTACCTACTCTTCATTCCTGGAGCTGATTACTTTCAAACAATGCTGTCAATCTGAGTTTTCCCATAGCCATAATGAGGACCAACAAATAAAATAAAAACAAAACCCAAAGCAGCTAGGGCTTTTCCCCACAGCACCAGGATACAAATATCAACTACATTATACTGGGTTACGATCAAATACCACTGGAAGATTCCGTCTGCGTAACTGCATAATTTTCCCAGCGCGAGCTAAATATTGGGGACCTTGAATCAGAGTGAGAATCAGAGTGACATTTCTTTAGTGTTGAACCGCTGATGCTGAGCCTCAGAGGATGTGGCTGTGCTCATGCCAGGCGCCTGGCTGTCACTTGTGCCACCAAAAGCCACGGGAGGAGCAGGGACAGGGCTGTTCTCTAACCACGATTCTGGCTGCAGATCTGTTCAGGGGTGTGCTGCAGTGGGGAGAGGGCTCTGGTCCCCAGCTTCCCCTCTGGGGACACACGCAGACCTAGGCCACGTTCCCTTCGTACGAGGACCTGTGCGAGTGTGGCCAGGCTCCTGGATTTGGCTGGCACGAGGCTGTCTAGGGGCGGGGCTTGGATGCAGCAGGCCAGCGCCTCAGCACATGCGCGCATGCTCTGCGACTCTGCATCGGAGCAGCGTTGGCACTGCACACTGCTCGCTACCACGGGAGCCACCGACAGCCCGTGTGGTTCCTGCTTCCCTTCTCTCTGAGATGCAAGATGCAAGCGACACGGGCGGCCCTGGAGAGGGGTGCGGAGCCGGACGCCCCGATCCTTTACCTCACTTGCTAGCCTCTCGTATTCTTCCATCAGCCTCTCATTCTCTTGATTCACAGCAAGAACCTTACATATCCTGTTAGCTGCTGTCTCAGCCTGCAAAACACAATAGGAGAACAGGATGGCTGGTCCACAGGGAGGAGTCACGCAGCTGGGCGTGGGAGGTGGGATGGGGGGACGTCTTCTCAACACGGTCAAGTCATTAGTTTCCACACAGACTCACGTGGCAGGCGGAAGGTACCGCACGACATACCGGGACGCAAGCTTTGTAAGACACTGAGCAGGTTAGTGACAAGAATACGGGGTCCCAAAATGCCTGTCTACGCTGAACACCCCTCAACACCGGGCCCCTGGCCATGGGGTGGACACTGCCGGAAGGACGCTGGCCTTTGGAAATCAAAGCAGAAATGATCTCATCTTCAACGTATGGATCTACTGTGCTTGGATCTACGAAGACCTACAGAACCTTCTAGATGCCATCGTGTGTGGAGAGGGACCTGCATGTGCCTGATTCCTTGTGATCTGGGGGTTGATTGTGAAGAGGACAGAACCAGCCACCTGTGCCCCACCAGGCTTCCCGGCCATGTCCCCCCCCCCCCCTTCAGACACGCCTTGTGTCTGAAGTCACCATCACTGCCCAGAATGTTCTGGGGAGGTTGTGGCATTGTTTAAACCCTTCCTCCATTTTACCCAGAGTAAGATTGTTCTGGAAATATGTCAGGACAAGTGATTGCACAGAGAAGGCGCGCTGCAGACCGCTGACAGCAGACTGGACACGGGGAAGGCAGTCGTACTCCTCCTCACACTGCCCCTGCCGCCCCAGGCTGATGGCTCAATCTTCAGGGCAATCCCTCCCCCCTTAAAGTACAAATCTAGCCCATGATTTTCCAATAAAAGAAAGGGGGGGAAAATGGTAACAGTGCTTCCGGAACTACCTAAAGCGACGGCTATTTTTTAATCCCGCCCCATGTGGAAGTTGCTGGATTACATGGTTATAACACACTTAGGGAACAAGGTAGGATGTAAAGCGCGCGCACGCACACACCCGGGTACACACACGGCACACAGAGGATGGGTGTGGGCAGCGGTGCACACGCGTTGAATACCTGCTCCGCTCCCGCGAAAGCATGGTAGAAGCAGGAAACGTAAGTCATGATGGCTCTTTCGTCAGGTTTGGGAGTATTCACAATGTCTGAGGGGGAGAAAATAACACAGGACACGCACACCACACACAAACACACACACACACACACACACACACACACACACACAGAGGAGAAACCAAGGTGAAGGAAGGAAAGACAAGTCGTTCACACCGACCACTTCCCGCGGCTCACAGGCCGGTGACTGTGATCCTCGGGAAGGCTGGACAGCACTGAGATGCTTTGGGAGCAGGATTTCTAGAGGTGCCCACCGAGGCTGGGCCCTTCTCCCCTGTGGGGCTGATGAGAGCGCCTGGCTGTGGCCGCCATGCGGGTTCCTCACACCCCTCTCTTCCTCTTCTTCTCACAGGGATGCTGGGGCCCTGCCTGGCTGCCTCCGTGCATGATTTACCTACCGTCCCAGCTATGGAAAGCACCAAGGAGGAGGGGACTACACTACTGTGTCCTGTCACCATGGATGTAGGCTGCTGATGAAACCAGTTGGAAGAGAGAAAGGAAAGCACGTGAGCACACAGCCTTGCTCCTCTGTCTGGGCAATGCCCGCATTCACCACTCGAGCCATACCCTGCCATTCATCCCTTGCAGTGAGACCTCATCATGGAGTCTGTGGGGGCCATCCACAGAAAGAACCTTCTAGAAGACAAACACAAATGGAATGCCAATGCCTGACAGAACATCTCAAAGAAAAGTAGACTTAAAAGAAAAATAAAAGACACAGGGCCGCCTGCTCAGACCCGCATGACGCCCTCCTCGGAGGAGGAGAGACGGGGGAAAGAAAGGAACGACAGAAAAATCATCGAAGACAGAAGGCGAGGCTGAGTGGTGAGCGGTGGCTTCTGTTCTCACCTTCTGGGCACCCGCAAAAGCATGATAGTAACAGGACACATAGGTCATGAGGGCTCGTTCATCGGGTCTGGCAGTGTATACTAAATCTGTGTGGAGAAAAGAAGGTTAACTACTGGATGCTCAAACACTGCACGCTCTGGGGAGAAAGCTCCCTGAAGTCAGGGCCGGCATCCCCCAAACACACACACACACACACACACACACACACACACACACACACACACACACACAGCTGACTGCTTAAACCTCAGCTCAGGTCCAAGTCATTACTTCCAAGTACTTCTGCAGACTACCCCGGGTTGGGGGGGAGGGGGCACGATAGGAAGGAGTTATCCAAGGAAAAGGCATAGATGGTCCAGAAGAGACCAGACCCTAAGAACATACGTGCATGGCCAGAATGAGGCTTCCAGGATTCGAGTACATTCCCCCTATGGTCTTTCTATCACGAGGTGCCAGAAATCTCTATGAGAGTCTACCCATAGAGCTAGCCCCCGGGCCAGCGCCCACAGCTGCACACACAGCTGGAGGGAACAGCAGCGGCTGCACGGCCCTCCACAAGGCTGGTGGCCAGCGAGGTTGAAAAGCAGGCCACCAGCTTCCCTCAGCACAGCCCGCCACGGGGACAGGGCTGATCAGATGCTTGCAAATGCCCACCTGGGGCCAGAGGCCAACAGAAAGCACAAGGGGCCAGGTCAGCGGCAGCAGGGGAGAGGCCAGGCTTCGCTGAGAGCACAGCTGGACGGACAGCATGGTGAAAGAACCCAGACAGAAGGTGGGCTCCCGGAACAGGGTAAAAGTGCAGGGTGCCGAGGGGACCGAGCACAGCATTGCCATCCTGGGAGGCCACGTGCATGGCTGTCCGCCAGCTGTCTACCAGAGATGACTCCACAGAGTAATAACCCATCTGCATACAGGCATCTGAACCACTAGAGAGGGAAGACGCAGAGGGGAAATGGAGGACAAGGGAGAGAAAAAGACAATGGTACCGATGCCCTGTCAGCTACCAAGGACAAGCGGATGGACGTCCATCTGACCCAGGACTCAGAAAGGCAGGAAAGTGGGAATGGCTGAGATGTGAGTCTTGATGCTACTGATAATCAGGGGGGTGAGGGATTGTTCAGAAATGAAACTCACGCTCCATGCGGGAGATGAGAGAGGCATCAATGAGCTGAAAGATGAATTCACAAATTCATGCTGGATACTCATTCAAGAACGCTGTGTCATCAAGGGTGAAAAGGACGGCGACAAATACCAACTCAGCTGGGAGAGACCCGATGGGGAAGATTTTCTATACTTTTACTTCATTACTCTTATCGAGTGTTTCTCTAGTGATCTGGAAAAGCTGTACATAAAATTCTGATAGTATGTTCAAGGGTTAGCGCACCAACAGGTGTTTGGGGGGGAGGGGGGAATAATAGGTGTGTCCATCAAGGATCACTATTAGGGGTTGAATGGTGGTGCCTATCCCAAGATGAGCTGAAATCTTAGCCTCCAGGTGTCCATCAGGAGAGTGAAGATGCCCAAAGACAGACCAGAGAAGTATTGGTGAAGATAAAGCCATGGATGGGGGGATGCTGCCACAAGCCAAGGAGTGCTGGGAATCCCCCAGAGCGCTCAGCCCATGCTGGCACTTGGAGTTCAGATGCAAGAGACCTCTCCAGAGCTATGTGGGAAAGCAATCTCTGTCTTATTCAAGTCTCCTATTTGCCCTCTCAGAACCATGGAAATGAGGAGAAATGGAGGATCCATGATTACTATTAACTGTCATCAAGTTCTTTTCCCCAGTGATGCCAACTACTGAAAACAACAGATCACTAGTGAATAACAACAAAGTAAAAACAAACAAACAAACAAAGGTAGAAGAAGTAATACTTTCATTATTTCCTATAGAACCCAGCAAAGCAGCTTGCTCAGAGCAAGTGTTCAATGTCCATTAGAATATAAATGGATCCGAGATATGAAGTCAATGGTTTCCCTGCACCTGTGTGTTAAATGGTCCACCATAGGTACAACTCACATGAACTTGCCATATAAAAAGCTGGTGCCATATAAAAACTGGTGGCTCACGCCTATAATCCTAGCTAATCAGGAGGCTGAGATCTCAGAATGAGGGTTTGAAGCCAGCCTGGACAGGAAAGTCTACAAGGCTCTTATTTCTAGTCACCAAAAAGCTAATGACAGAGGTATGGCTCAAATGGTAGAGGTATCATCCTTGAGTGAGAAAAAGCAGACAGACAGTGCCCAGGCCCTGAGTTCAAGCCCAATAATGGCACAGAGAGAGAAAGAGACAGAGAGACAGACAGACAGACAGAGAGAGAAAAGGAGAGAGAGAGATCCTCAAAATGACTCCTGCCAGAGTATAGGCGAGGCCTTCAGATCTATCTCAATTCAATTCAATTGAGACTAATTAAAAATACAAATGTGTAGATGGTATGCTGTTGGCTCCATATTTTAAATTTAATTTGATAACTTCTAAGGGATTTTTTCCCTTTAAGTATGTCCTTTAAGGATGTTTATATACTAAACTTGTCTCTATGTAGTGAAGAAAAATACAGTATGTTGCTGAGTAAAAGAAACACATAATTTTAATATTATAAACCAAAGTATCCTGCTTCTTAGCTGAAGCTGAGCTTTTTACAATATAGCTTTGCTGTGTTGTTTGAGTAAAAACTGAAATATGTATGTATATATGCATATATATATATATATATATATATATAATGTGTGAATAAGCTACACCTAAAACTCTAGTACTTGTGTGCCGGGGGACAGAATCTGTTCGGAAGCATAAATCCTTCCGCCGTAGCTCAGCTACAGAGGGTCCTGGAGTCCCCAGAGAGCTGGCCGTCCCAAGCACTGCCGTGACTAACACGGGGACAGCGGTGACAGTCTCACCTTCAGCATCCAGCATTTTGGGAATGTCCAAGTGCTTCTCTGCGATCTCCATGGCCAGGTTGATGTTTCCTATGGGGTCATCCTGAATGGAGAACAACACAACCCAGCTTTTAGGAGGCTCAGACAAGACTCGTGACTGGTGCTCTCACGCAGACAGCACCCTGCCACCCCCAGGCGCCGCAACCCCCCAATTCCTCATTTATCATCGTCCAATCACTCCCAACACAGCCATGCAGCCCCGCTGCACACACGTGAGCACACATCTATTTTGTGGAGGGACAAGGGCCATCGGCATCTTCCTCCCAGATGTGGAAGGTAGAGGGGAAGGGAAGGTTTACTCCACTCGTATGTTTTAAGCAGGGGAAAGTTTAGGGGATGGAGCCATGAAGGGAAGGGGAAGTAGGTGCAGTTCATGGAAGATACCCCAAGGGGGCGACAAAAAGCAAAACTGTGAGGTTAAAGGCTAGGAAAGAGTGTGGGAACCTTCACGTTTGAAGTGATGTGTTTCTGAGGACTCGTTTACTTTCCTCTATAAAAGCGGTTGCATGTATATATAACCAATTTAGATAATAAAATTAACCAGAATTGGATAGAATTGAAATACTATTATAACTGAAATGGATGAGGCTAAGAACAAAATCTCAAACTGACAAGAGACATTGATCCAGGAGCAGCTTTCATCAATTTTATGGGCAAAGTCATCTGAAGAGTTTAGAACCCAGGATGCTGTGCCATGCCTCGTCACTTAACACAGTGGGAGGTGCAGGCTGCAAAGCCACAATGGCTTCCTCCAGAGAAACCAAAGACGTCTCCCCCATGTCCTGTGAAGAGCCCAATACTGCTTCCTGGCCTCTCAGACCACGCCTCCAGCCTGGTTTCATCATTTGCCATTGCAATAAAGATTCATAGGGAAAATGTACGTTGTCCACATGGTGTGTGTGTGCGTGTGCACACCTGTGTGTGCGTGCACACCATTATTGGGCTTGAACTCAGGACAAGCACATTCTCCCTTAGCTTTTCGCTCAAGGATGTGCTCTAGCACTTGAGCCACCACCTCACTTCCAGCTTTTGGTGGTTAACTGGAGGTATGAGTCTCACAGACTTTCCAGCTTTGGCTGGGTTCAAATCTTGATGCTCAGAGCTCAGCCTCTTGAGTAGCCAGGATGACCGGCATGAGCCATATGTTTAACGTATTTCAAGATGACCGCAGGGTAAGAAAACACACACACTGAGGCGCTGGGAAAGCTGCTTTCTATGACAGGGCGTCGTCTTCACCTCTGAGTGCAAGTTAATCTTACCTGTCCTCAAGATCAATGAAGACAACCGGGGTGGTGGTGAAGGTGGGCAAGGGAACCAAAAAGCTGGGAGCAGCCAAAACACGCCCCTTGACTGGCCACACCGCACGGGTGAGGGCAGCATGCAGCAGGCTCGGCCCCCATGCCCCAACCCGACATACATGTGCTCTCCTCAACTGTGACACACACGCAATATCCGGTGGAGCACACCAGCACCAGCTGTGGGGGTCCCAGGGGAGACAGGCCAGACTCTCACCCCAAATCCTCTGCAGCACACAGCACCCGCCCAAAGGGCTCTGGTTTCTTTCTGCATCCCTACCCATACTTTAAAACTTCTTGTAAAGAATGAATTGAAAGCTGAGCGCCAATGGCTCACGCCTGTCATCCTAGCTACTCAGGAGGCTGAGATCTGAGGATTGCGGTTGAAAGCCAGCCCAAGCAGGAAAGTCTGTAAGACTCTTATCTCTAGTAAACCACTCAGAAAACTGGAAGTGGCACTGCGGATCAAGTGGTACAGTGCTCGCCTTGATCTGAAGAGCTGAGGGACAGCACCCAGGCCAGAATTCAAGCCCCACGACTGACAGAAAGAAAGAAAGAAAGAAAGAAAGAGAGAAAGAAAGAGAGAAAGAAAGAGAGAAAGAAAGAGAGAAAGAAAGAGAGAAAGAAAGAGAGAAAGAAAGAGAGAGAGGAAGAGAGGAAGGAAGGAAGGAAGAAAATTTTTTTTGGGGGGGGGAGGGGTCCGATCGTGGGGCCTGAACTCTGGGCCTGGGCGCTGTCCCTCAGCTCTTCAGCTCAAGGCTAGTGCTCTACCACTTGAGCCACAGCACCACTTGCGGCTTTTTTCTTTTTGCTTATGTGGTGCTGAGGAATCGAACCCAGGGCCTCATGCATGCAAGGCAAGCGCTCTACCACTGAGCCACCTTCCCAGCCCAGGAAAAAAATTCTTGTAAAGAATAAATTGAAATATTAATTTCAAGACTCAGGTACAGTAACTTTTAGAGTTAAAGGGAAAACTCAACCTTTCAAAGTTCAATTTTCTGAAAAAAAAAAAAAAAAAGACCAAAACAAAAAGTTGTAAAACTTCTAAGGTGACACTAATTTGTGTCAATACTGAAAGTGTTAAGACAGACTGCTATGGGAGAGACAAACAGTCAATTCCTCTTTGGAGGTCTTTTGTTTTTGTTTATGTGGTTGAACTCGGGGCCTGGGTGCTGTCCCTGAATCTTTTCTGCTCAAGGATAACATTCAACTATTTGGACCACAGCTCCAGTTCTGGCCTTTTTTTGGAGACAAGAGTTTCATGGACTTTCTGGCCCAGGCTGGCTTCAAGCTTTGACCCTCAGATCTCAGCCTCCTGAGTAGCTAGAATCAAGGTAATTAAATTTGAATACTAAATTCTCAATAGAGTTTGGAAATAAATCCTCTAGAAAGTGAAAGAGAAAATTGAAAGGCCTAGAGTATTTGTCAGTACTGCCTGGGGCTTGAACTCAGGACCTTGAATTTGCTCTGCCACTGGAGCCATGACCCCAGCCCAGGCTTGGAGTATTTATGCATCTACCCACTGGAAGACAGAGGCTGTACTGCTGATAGTAACACTCCAGGAGTACAAAGTATTGTAGGTAAATATATAAAGCCTTCCTCAGAGGTAAAGCCAAATCACAAAGGAGCAGGACGGGATTTGGTGTCTTCCTTCCCCGCCACCCACCCTGGGCCACGGGTCAGTGTCTCCCTGATGCTGCCCATCCTCATCCTGGGCAGGCTAGTTTCCCCAGGGCCCCTCAGCCCGGCCCCGGGGGCGTGGGTAGTACGGATGTGCTCACTCCCGGGTGGCATGCTGAGCACAAGATGGGGGACACATGCGGAGGCCCCACGCGCAGTGACCTTGTTGAGCTTGGAGTAGTCGATGAGGTCCGGCCGGTGTCTGTGGATTAGGGCGCAGAGACCCAGGCCGTCCTTCCAGCTTCACAAACGAGGAGCAGAGGCCCGCGGTTAATGGGGAGAACCCAGTAGTGGGTGACCGCTGGAGCACCCCACTTCTCACTGGCACCCACTGCAAATCCCCACTCCCTGCCCTTCTCAGGCGGGATGGGTTTGGAGGTCCCCTCCCCCCCGGGGGGTGTGGACGCCATCGTGAATGGGCTGTGACACAATGCTGGGTTCTGGGGCGGAAGGGGACCCTTCTGGAACACGGAAAACTGGCCCCTATCTGGGGCAGCAGGAGGAGAGTATGGAGGGGCTGTGGGCCAGTCAGTGGGCGCCGCCACTGCCCCCCAGCCCAATCAGCTCCGGGGCTGGGCTCCACTCTGGCTCACCAGGCCCAGCTCAGGGCATCTGTGAATGCAGAGGCTCCTTCCAGCCTTGTCCTCCCTCCCTCCCTCCCGCTACCGACAATCCACAGAAAACAGCCTGTGTGGCAAACACGGGCTGCACTCCAGCCAGGCCGGGTTCCTCTACCTGTCCCCTGTTGCCTTCCAGTGGGATCTCCCTACTTCTCAGGACTCAGAGAGGCCCAGCCAGTGTCAGGAGGGGGGGGGGTGTCTGTGAAACTGGGGAGACAGGCAGGGCACCCCCTCCCCTCCGGCCCGGTGCTTGCCTGGTGTGGAAGTTCTGGATGTTCACGTTTCTGTAAGGGGCCGTCTTCCGCTGACACCACAGCAGCAGCCCTTCTTTGGCAGATGTCTCTGCGGGACAGACAAGAAAAGTGTCCAGGAGGGAATTCTGACCTCCTAGCTCACTTGATTCCCATTTGCTTTCAAAGCACACCTCCCAGCACCCCAGCACCCTCTCCACAAGCACCGAGAGCCAGGACTCTGATCCCACGGACTTCTTTGGGGCTTGCATTTAGGGTCTTGAGGCTCGTGCTGGGCTCTACCATCTGAGCCACACCTCCACTTCCAGCTTTTTGCCGGTTATGTGGAGGTAAGTCTCTCTGATTTGTCTGCTCAGGCTGGCTTTGGACCTCAATTCTCAGACCTCAGCCGCCTGAGTAGCGAGGACTATAGTGAGGACTATATACCAGTATCTGGCTTCCAGAGACAAACACCTGGTAATGCTTAAGGAATTTCAAAAGGATAGTGTAAAAGCAGCTGCAGGTTACACATTAAAAAACAAAAACTGAAGCCAGACTTCAGGGTGAGTAGTATCTTTTTTTTATTTATATTTATTTTTTGTCTGAACTCTGGGCCTGGGCATTGTCCCTCAGCTCTTTAGCTCTAGCACTCTACCACCTGAGCCATAGCACCACTTCCAGCTATTTTTTTCTGCTTATGTGGTGCTGAGGAATTGAACCCAGGGCCTTATACATGCAAGGCAAGCACTCTACCACTGAGCCACCTTCCCAGCTCTGTATCTTTAAAGTGAAAATAATAGAGCCTGGCGATGGTAGCCTGCACCTGTAATCCTAGCAACTCAGGAGGCTGAGAAGTGAGGATTGTGGTTTGAAGCCAGCCAGGGCAGGAAAGTCTGTGAGACTCTGATCTCCAAGAAACTACCAAAAAAGCCAGAAGTGGAACTGTGGCTCAAGTGGTAGAGCACTAGCCTTGAGCAAACAAAGCTCAAGGACAGTACCCAGGCCCCAAGTTCAAGCCCCACAACTGGTCCCAAAAAACCCAAAATCCCAAATTTATACAAAAAATTTTAATTCAGACTATTAATTCAAGCTGGCTGTCATTCCTGAGCCTCAATTAATGTTTTAATCTCACTATGTCATGGTTGGATTTTTAGCTGACATAAATGGGACTCTGGTGCTAAAATTGAAATTTTATATGTGAATTCGAATTCCCCCTGAGGGCAAGAAGATGTCAGGCTTCCTGTCACCCAGCAAAACAATAGGCAAAGAGCTGGTTATTCATGTTTGCTGGTTGGTGAATAACTTAAAATCACCCCAAACGGGCTTGGCAGGCGAGAGTACAAACAACACCCCACCTTTCACACTCGGGTGATGTGGTAGGTTAAAAAGGGAAGGGCCTTGTGCCCTTGCTTGGTTCTTCACTCAAGGCTGGTGCTCTATCACTTGAACCACACCCCTACTTCTAGCTTTTTGCTGGTTAATTCGAGGTGAAAGTCTCACAGACTTTCCTGCCTAGGTTGGCTTTGAACCTTAATCCTCAGATCTGTCTTCTGAGGAGGGAGAGGAAAACTTAGAAGAGCTCTGTCAGTAGTTGTGAACTTACTCATATAATGGGTAAAGGAGCTCCATAAATGTTTGTGGGGGAGGGGATGCGTGCTAGTCCTGGGACTTGAACTTAGGGCCTAGACACTGTCCCTGAGCTTTTTGCTCAATGCTAGCACTCTACCACTTGAGTCATAGCTCCACTTTTGGCCCTTTTTTTTTGGGGGGGGGAGTGAAGGGTTAAGAGCAGTTAAGAGTCTCACAGAGTTTCCTGCCTAGGCTGGCTTCAAACTGTGATCCTCAGATCACAGCCTCCTGAGTAGCTAGGATGACACGCGTGAACTGCGGGGCCCAGTTAAATGCTCATGGCTAAAAGCAACTGCTGCTCTGCACATGCACTCCTCTTCCAAAAGGACCCCATAGCCGTGAACAAAGATAGCGCCCCAGTCTTCCCCAACCACACATCAAACCTCCCATGACTCATCTTCCACGGCCGACATTCTCGGAGGCCCCCCGACTGCCATACCCACGCAACACCACGAGACCCTCAGCAGTGCCCTTCACCTTCCACGGAGATGTCCTGGATGGCGAAGCGGAGGATGATGGTCCAGATCATGCCGAGAGTCATCTTCACATTGCCATCCACGATTTCTGCAGGGGAGAGACAGATGGCCCTGTGAGCCCAGCCTTCCCCAGCAGGCTCTGTCTTCCACTACCGCCCAGCTGACACAAATTCTGGGTTCATCAGGACCACAGATCTGCACATGCCTCAAGGCTGAAAGCCTTGAAAGACTTGTGGCCTTATGACAACAGGAGCCCAGGTCTCAAGTGATCAAATAGAAAATGGTCTCATGGGTTCCCTGATCCTTCCTAACACCCTTCCCACGGGGGAAGAGTCCCAACTCCTGGGGATCCCCAGGTACTCAACACCACCCCCACGTCAAGAACAAGGCCGCTTCCTTTCTAGAAATCACTTCTGCTGAAGAGCCTCTTGCTCCTGTGGGTCTGACTCCATCCAAATACCCCGTGCCTCCGCACCGGCGTGTACACTCTGCGTCCAGCAGGGGGCAATGTGGGAAGCACGGGAGAGGGCAGAGGAAGAGCGCAGGGCAGGCCCGCCAGGGACCCCTCACCTTCAGCCCCGATGGACACCAGCTTCACCCCCTTGCTGGCTATGTAGTCCAGGGCTTTGTTGACGTTGGCGATCTTGTGGAAGCGCATTTTGCCCCGGTCGGGTTTGGGCAGCCTCTCACCTGCAGGACAAGAAAACCAACATGCCAAAACTTGGGGAGAGAGGGCTGCTCCCTAACATGGCTCCAGTTTCTAGAACTCACAGGGGAATGGACACGTACTCAGGACCCATCTGAGCCAGTGAAGCTGCCAAGGTCACTGAAGACACTTGGCTAGAAAGATACAGGTCAGGACAAACTTCCCCTGCCCTCCCCACAGCCCCATCAGCCAACTGAACCCCAACTCAACCAACATGCCGAGTCATGTCTGTATCTACACTGACCTTCGGCTACTTGCAGACTAGGCATGGGCTGGAGTAAGTGGATAGGACAGTGGGATGGGTAGTCAGAGACTTGGTATTTTTTTCTCTCTTCTTTTGTTTTCAGGGGTGGAGGGGGGATAGAAATATTATTTTAGCTGAGCACCAGTGGTCACACCTGTCATCCTAGCTACTCAGGGGGCTGAGATCTGAGATTCATGGTTCAAAGCCAGCCCAGGCAGGAAACTCTGTGACACTCTTATCGCTAATAAACTTCCAGAAAACCAGAAGTGGTGCTGTGGCTCCAGTGGTAGAGCACTAGCCTTGCTCTGAAGAGCTGAGGGACAGGGCCTAGGCCCAGAGTTCAAGGCCCATGACCAAAAAAATATATTAATTTAATAAGTCCATTTTTAACAGAATCTGTCCCTTTGTTTAGAACTGAAAAGGACCTGCAGGCAGGTTCCAGCGACCCGTGTTCTCGGCCGGCCTGGTTCAGAGGGGACTCCATGCTGCCACCTTTAGGCTGTGGCCCCTCCCTCCTCCCTCCTCGTGCGTGTTTGGGGGGGGGGGGGGGATGTGCACACCCACCTGAGATGACCTCCAGCAGCAGCATGAGCTTCAGGCCATTCCGGAAGTCCTCCTCGATGTTCTCAATCTGGGTGCCGGCTTTGCGCAGGTGGGAGTTGCACCAGGCGGTGAAGGTCTGCAGGGAGAAGCAGGCACTGCTGAGCAACCATGGCCGCCTGGCCCCATCCCCCAGGACAACAGGCCACGGGGTCACAGGTCGCGGGGTCACAGGTCGCAGGGTCACAGGTCGCAGGGGCGCAGGCCACACTGCCTGTGCATTTCCACCCACAGGAGGCGGAAGAGCACGGCAATAAAACTTGGAGACCCAGAGCCAAGAGCTTGGCCTAGAGCTGGGCACTAGTGGCTCACATCTGTCATCCTAGCTACTCAGGAGGCTGAGATCTGAGGCAGCCTGGGCAGGAAAGTCCATGAGACTCTCATGTCCCATTAACTAGCAAAATGCCCTAAATGGAAGTGTGGCTCAGGGGACAGAGTATCAGCCTTGGGAGGCGGGGGGGGGGGGGGGTGCGGGGGGAAGCCAATGGACAGCCCTGAGTTCAAGCCCCACCAATGGCACCAAAAAACCCAAAAGTACTCCTCTTTTGAGACAAAGTCATTCGTTTGCCTTACAACTTGAAGACACGCTGTCTTTTCAAGGGTGGCTGCGTTATAGCACTACTCCACCTTCTAAAGAGCCTCTTTTTTTTTGGGGGGGGGTTCCGGTCGTGGGGCCTGAACTCTGGGCCTGGGTACTGTCCCTCAGCTCTTCAGCTCAAGGATAGCACTCTACCACTTGAGCCACAGTGCCACTTCTGGCTTTTTTCTGCTTTTTTCTTTTTGCTTATGTGGTGCTGAGGAATCGAACCCAGGGCCTCATGCATGGAAGACAAGCACTCTACCACTGAGCCACCTTCCCAGCCCTAAAGAGCCTCTTGAAGCAGAGAGACAACGTGAAGATGGGCTTTACTTCCTGCTCAACAAAAATGAGCTTGCCTGCAGAACAATGCATAAGTAATGTCTTTCTTTAGAAGAGAGGGTGGGCGATGCTCCCGTAGCAGAAAGGCAGAGGGAGTGGGGGGAAGGACTCATAGCTACTAATTACCAACAAGGAGTTTACTTCCCATGAGCAACAGTTTTCAACTCTTAACTAAATTAATTAATCACTTAAAAACAACAACAATAATCGTAGCCTCTTACTAGCTTATTCCAGGTACCTAGCTAGATCCTGGATTCTAAACAGGACCAGAGACAGCCCAGCTCCTGATGGCACAAGCCTCAGTGGACAGCACACTATGTTAGCGGCACCCAAAGCCCTTCTGTGTGTTTCTCAAGCTCACTTTAAACAGCGTCCACTGCTGTACTATTTCCTGCCAAACCCAGATTGGAGATGCTTCTGGCAGCTGGAGCTAAGACTGGAAACTGTCTCCTTGTCTCCCAACAGCTGTGGGGCCCAGGAACAAAGTGACTGGCACGTTAAACTGGGGTCAGGAACAGGCAAGGGATACACAAACAGAGTTTGAGTTCAAATTGACCGAGCCAGCCTCTCAAAATGTGCAGCTTCCAACTAAGACAAGAAAAGGACCACGTGACCAAGTACGGCAGCACATACCTATATTCTCAGGACTCAGGCATTCAGGAGGTAGGAAGAGCTCCATCTGAGTCTAGCCTGGGCTACGTAGAAAGTTCAAAGCCGGCTTTAGCTATACCACGAGACGCTGTCTCAAAAATAAACAATTTAAAAAAGACCAAATATCCACCAAAATGATTTTCCTGGTGTAATAAAAAAGATTCTCAAACCAGTCCCTCATTTCAAGAAATATCTGACAGCAAATCAGTTCCACGGCAGAAAGAAAATGTAGGTATTTTCTGGAATTTAAGTAACTTTTTCCTGACAGCCAGTACAGTAATTATTCCTAAAACACATGTGAACTTTCATTAGACTCAAAGCAGGGAATACTAGATCCATAACAATCAATGTGGCAGCCCCTAGCTGTAAGACACTGTTTAAGCTTAAGTTAAAGTGAAACTACATTAAAAAGAGCCCCTGAGTTCCACAGGCCCCTTTCCAATGCTCAGGGACTCTATGTGAGCCTGTGTAGCTACAGAAAAGTCCCTGTGACCAAAAATGTAATGGGACATCAGTGCTCTGAAAACAGATGGCTGTTCAGGGAAGGCAAGGTTACTGTAAGACTATAGCTTCATGCCGGGCACTGTGACTCGTACCTATAATCGTAGCTACTCAGGAGGTTGAGATCTAAGGATCAAAGCCAGCCTGAGAAAGAAACTCTGAGACTCTCATCTCCAATAAACCACCAGAAAACCAGAATTGGTGCTGTGGCTCAAGTAGTAGAGCGTTCGCCTTGAGCTGAATAGCTCAGGGACAGTGCCCAAGCCCAAATACACACACACACACACACACACACACACACATATATATATATATATATATATTTATATGGCTTCATGTTAGTCCATATTCTATACTTACCTTTTGGACTGCTGATATATCTCCTTGCTTCAAAATTCAAGAGGGCATAAAGTATAAGTGGGTCCCTCTTCCCCCTGTTCTCAGCCACCTAGTGCTCTGCCCAGAGAGATCAAAGCTACTGGACTCCCATGTAACCTCCGGTGATCTATGCACGTGGGCACTTACAAACACACACATGATACTATGATACGAATCATAGTAAACGCATGGTTTTGCATCTTGCTTTTTTTTAACTGACTTAAAAAAAATGCGACTTGAGGATCATTCCACATCAATACAGAGGATTCCTTTACTATAGCAGCATAGTATTCCACTGTGCAGCTTATACCACACTTTTTGTAACAGGTTCTATGGCTGGACACTTAAGCTATTTCCAAATAATTAAGTTCTATATTTGTGTGTCTGTGTTTGTGTTACTCACGCACACATGCACACAGTCCTGGGGCATGAATTCAGGACCTACGTGCAGTCCCGGAGCTATTTTTGCTCAAGGCTAGCACTCTAGCACTTGAGCCACAGCGCCACTTCTGGTGTAGTTTTTGTTTATTTGTTTGGGGTTTGGGGGTTTTTGGTAGTTAAATGGAAATAAGCATCTCATGCACTTTCCTGCCGGGGCTGACTTTAAGCCACGATCCTCGGATCTCAGCATCCTGAGTAGCTAGGATGACAGGTGTGAGCCACCGATGCCTGGCTCATTATATTTATGGTTTTAATTACCACGGCCATGGCCTTTGTTCTTGCGTGTTTTGTATCTCCAGCATTTCTGAGAAAAGCCTTTGGATCCCAGAGGAAATAGGAAACTGCACAAGTCCCTGCACCTAAAGGCGGGAGGAGGCGGGCGGGAAATGCACGAATCCTAAACCAGGGCTGTCTATCGGGGCGAAGCGCCCGCGTTCTGTGGCTGTGTATCATTTCTTGTCCTCGAGGCAGGAAGAAGCCCAGGTTGTGGGTTCTAAGCCTGCCCTGCCCTCAGCCTGGCCTGCAGCCCACAGTGGGGTAACTGTATCCCCAAAAGGAAAGAGGAAGGGCAGCCCTGTCCGGCCCGGTCATGGCTCCCAACAGAGTCTGTTTCTGACTATGACAGCTACAATTATTTGTCCTTCGTGTCCTGATGCCGTGGAGGCTGTGACTGCGGTGGCTAGCACTGAGGAGCAGTCAGTGAGGAGGAGGCCAGCCAGCACCGCCCGACAGGCCGGATCTGCACCCTTCGCACCGGAACCCGATTCCCACCAAGCTGATTTTCCAAAATCCGCTCCACTTACATCCACCATGTTACTGCTACCTCCTCCTTCACAAGCTCCTGCCTGGTCAAGCCCACATCCTATCGCCCTCCTGGGTCTTTAATGACTGTAACAAAAGTAAGGGATCTCTAGAGAGCTGTACATGTTTCTAGAATCTTCCGTGAAGGTGGAGCACAAAGGTCGGAGCTGCTTCTCTAAATCAGATCTTTGTCCAGCTCTGGCTTACGGAGGAGACTTGTTTGTCGGAGGGTCAGGGCCTAGCTGGACAGGGCAAGTACCCTGCCATCCATGCGGCTGCCTTGCTTGCTGGTCTTCCAGCCACCAAAATCCCGGGCACACAAGTTGGCAGCACACGAGTCTCTCACCAAACACCACAGCACTAACCCTCACCCACACTGGAAGCCAACAGTGTGATCTTCAGCTCCAGTATCCAGAAGTTCAGACATATTAGAAACTTCTACAAGAGTATTTCTGCTGGCCTCCACTCAGCAGCCAGGAAGTCTCTGAACCCAGGAGCCCCACTGAGGTGGTAACAAAGCAATCATCACAGTGGAGACCGGATAACCAAGTAACTGAGCGAAATCCCAGACCTTTAAGGTAGCCAGGGGCCCAAGCAACTTCCTACAATGCACAGTAAATCTTTTCTTTCTTTTTCTTATTGGTTGTGGGACTTGAACTCAGGGCCTGGGTGCTGTCCATGAGCTCTTTTACTCAAGGTTCTACCACTTTTTTTTTTTTTTTTGCCGGTCATGGGGCCTGAACTCTGGGTCTGGGCGCTGTCCCTCAACTCTTCAGCTCAAGGCTAGCGCTCTACCACTGGAGCCACAGCGCCACTTCCAGCTTTTTCTGTTTATGTGGTGCTGAGGAATCCAACCCAGGGCCTCATGCTCGCAAGGCATGCACTCTACCACTGAGCCACCTTCCCAGCCCCAAGGCTCTACCACTTTGAACCACAGCGCCACTTCCAGTTTTCCAGTGGTTCATTAGAGATAAAAGAGTCACAGACTCTCCTGCTTGGGCTGGCTTTGAATCACAATCCTCCAATCTCAGCCTGCTGAGTAGCCACCAGCCCCTGGCTCAAATCTTAAAAAGCTAACCAGACAGTACGTACATGTAGGTAACCCCAAGAAGCCTACATGAGCTACAGTAAGTTACAAGCATATTTGCAGGTCCATTTGGACTCCTGATGTTCAAATAACTGATATAATCAGGCATGCTATTCTGTGGTGGGCATCAATACCCTGTGCCCCAAATCTCTGCTTTGTCTCCATCCCAGACGCCCACAGCCTGCAGCCGGACCCCAGGACCAGCTTAGACCCTGGTATGAGTGATCAGCTCGCTTTTCTATGCACAGTCCCTCTCCTAAGGAATTCCTGCATCTACCTCATGAAACCAGTCTGCTTGGAGGCATGATAGCGTTACAAGAGATTGGAAATATTTTGTAAACATAAATGTCACCGGTGCTCAGGGCCATCCATGAGATTTCAAACCGGAGGGGTTCTGTGCTTTAAACTTAAGACAATGAAATCACTGCAGGTGGGCTCAGATAAGGCAAGACTGCTCCAGAAAATGGAAGGCAGCCTGTAGTCATGACGGAAGCGTGTTCAGGCTGCCTCCGCTAATGGAGAAACATGCTGTTGCTCAGCAAAGTTCACAGGATGTTTCTTCAGAGCAAGAGGCAGTGTAAAAAGGTCTGTGATTTTAGAAGTTTCTATGGCCGGGAGCTGGTGGCTCACACCTGCAATCCAAGCTACTTGGAAGGCTAAGGCCTGAGGATCGAGGCTTGAAGCCAGCCTGGGCTGAAAAGTCATGAGACACCTATGTCCGATGAACCACCAAAAAGCTGAAGTGGGGCTGTGGCTCAATTGGTAGAGCACTAGCCTTGAGCAAAAATAAAAAAAAACTCAGAGAAAACACCCAGGCCCTGACTTCAAATCTCAGAACCAATAAACTCTCTCTCTCTCCCTCCCCCCTCCCCCCCCCCCCCCGTTAATTGTCTCTCTTTCTAGGTAAGACCATATGGGATAGAGATCAGATTCTATCTCATTAGCTGAAAAAATAAAGAGCAAAACACTAAAAATGTGTATCTGTTCAAGTTCTAGGTTTTAAAGAATTATGATTATCATGTCAAACTTAAGAGCTAAGGGATCCTTCACTGTGAAGAAAGATACTGTACGCTTGCCAAAGAAAGAAAAATACCTTGCAAAAATAACAGGCAACCTCATTGGGGAGGATGTCCAAAAATAGACTCCCGCTCGTGATGGTGCCTGGAACTGGCAGGTTCAAGATGGGTCTCAGCGCTCAAGAAGACAGGCGTCCCCCCCTGCCCCCCACCTGGCTCTCATCAGAAAAAGATCTCAGCCACAGATTCAGTCAAGCTTCCAGGCCAGGCTGTGCAGAAGACAGAAAGGAAGGGACTAAACTCCAAGGCTACATAGCAAGACCAAAAAAAAAAAAAAAGATTCCCCAGGGTTTTCATGGAAGCCAAATCTAGCCCAAACAAGGCCTGGCCTCTCTGCTATGTGGAATCCTCCCCGCAAAACATCCAGGAGGACAGAACAAAATCACAGCCATGGAATGCGAAGGTGGAGGCGGCGTGGAACAGGGGAGGCCCTGGGCCCTGATGGGAAGTGGAGCCTTGTCCACAGCCACTCCTCCATGCCACGCCCCTTCTCCAGCTCTGCAAGTAGAGTCACCGGACATTTCCCACCAGTAAGTTAAATCAGATCTTCAGGGCAGTGAGCTTGGAGAATCGCCTGGAAGGTACTAATGCCTGGCCTCAGAGCTTAATGCTGCAGGAAGCCTCAGCTGGGCATTCAGTGCGGTTATACCTGCCTCTCTCACGTGGCTGATTCTTGTGGGGACTGTTCCACTGAGGCTCCCCAGGGGCGGCTCTGTACAATCTTGTACCTCCCCAAATCACCTGTTCCCTAGGAGCAGGGGCGACTATGCACACCCAACTGTTGCTCAGTGTTTGGCGGCGGCAGCGGCAGCAGCAGCACCAGCAACAGTGGGTCCTGTGTTTCCCCCATTCCTTTCCTGCGGGTGGGTTTAAGCTTCAATAAAAGCACGCCCATGCTGCGCCCCATCAGCCCATCCGGCAACTGAGGAAGCAGCTTGCACCCCACAGACAGCAAAATAAACATTCTTTAGTTCAAGTTCACCATACTGTTACTATTTTCAGGGACCCAAATAGAGGGTTGTCTCCAGAGGAGCGCAGACGCGGGCTTGGGAGGACGCACGCTCCGGAACACACACACACACACACACACACACCCTACACATGGAGAGAACGCAGGAAAGTGGGGTGTGTGGAGCTCCTGATTACATGCTAGGGCTCCCCACTGAACAGTACCAATGTCCCTGGACCCCGAGCTACTCTGTCCCATCAACAGCGATGGCCTACTCTATGGGAATGCAAGCTTCTGGAATGAAGCCTAAAGCAATCTGGTGGGCACCATGATTCTAGTTTTCTCTGGGCTGTGAGTTTAATTTGTTTTTCTTACCTGTATATTCAACAAAGAATATGTAATCGATCTTTATATGATCCTTTTTTAAACTATGTTTTTAAGAAGTACTTTGGAGAGCGGGGAGCACCTGCAATCCGGTGCTTGGGAGGCAGAGGCAGGAGGATTGACAGTTTGAGGACAGTCTGGGCTATACAGCAAGACTCGTTTTTTTACAAAAAGAAAAAAAAAAAAGCAGGGGGCTGGAGATACAGTCCATGCGTGAGGCCCTAGGTTCTGTACCTATGAAAAGCAGCTAGCGTTCCGAGTGCTGAGGGTCACACCTGGAACCCCAGCTACTCGGTACGCTGAGGTCTGAGGACTGCGAAGCAAAGGCAGCCTGGGCAGGAAAGACTGCAGGACGCTTATCGCCAATTATCCAGCAAAATAAAACTGGAAGTGGAAGTGTGGCCCAAGTAGTACAGCACCAGCCTTGGGGGGGAAAGCCAACAAAGAGAGTGAGGCACCAAGTTCAAACTCCAGTATCAGCACATGCATGTGCACGTGCACACATGCACGCGCGCACACACACACACACACACACGCGCGCACACACACACGCACGCGCGCACACGCACACACACACGTGTGATGTGTGGGGGTAAACCATTCAGGAAAGTATATAAAAATATAAAATCCGTTAGCCAAGACTCACAACTACTGTTTTAAATGTATTACTGGTAATAATAATCATGTCCGTCCTTGATTATCTACAATTACACCAGCTGGATTTCCTGCATTTGGGGAGAGACTCTGCAAGCTGCGTAGAGTCTACCGCCTCAGCTTACTGGGGTTCATCACTCAATGAGGTGTTACTTCTAAATTTTTTTCAGCTTTCCATGGAAATATCTACTCCAAGATCACACTTCAACCCTAATAGAGAAGGTGCCACCTGCCTGAGCCCTGGCACCATAGAAAAAAGTCCCTGCAGCCTTCCGGCCTGGGCGCCCAGATAGATGTCAGTTCTAGCCACAGCCACTGCCACACACCAGGCACTCTTGAGAGCTTCTTCTGCTTCCCAACCAAGTGCTTGAAAGACTGAAACAGGGGTAGCCCAGCCTGTCTGCGCAGGGACACAAGCACAGTGCTGGCCAGGCCTGGTCCATCAGACTACAAACACTCTCACAGGCTCTTCAGATGTCTGAATGGACAAACAAATTCTTACAGGAACACAGAGTATGTAGCACGTCTATGTCATTCCTGCCACTCTCTAGGTAGGTAGGTAGGAGAACTACAGTTGGAGACTGACTCTAGGCAGAAATACAAGAACCTTCTTGAATAATAATTAGAGCCAAAATAGCTTAGGGACTCAAGTGGCCAAGTGCCTACCTAGCAAGCATGAGGTTCTGAGTTCAAATCCTAGTACTGCCAAAGGAAAGAAAAATTACAATTTTGATATGAGACCTAAAATTGTTAGAAGAACAAGTCTAGAGACCTGACTTTGGTAATGAGGTAATAAACACCAAATTACCCCCCCCCCTCTGGTACAGGGCCTGAACTCAGGACCTCAAGTTTGCTCGCCAAGCACCCTACCACTCGAGCCATGGTTTATAATTCTCCAGTTCAGAAACAGGCCTGTACATTTTTTTTTTTTTGTCGGTCGTGGGGCTCGAACTCTGGGCCTGGGCGCTGTCCCTCAGCTCTTCAGCTCAAGGCGAGCGCTCTACCACTTGAGCTACACCGCTACTTCCGGTTTTCTGGTGGTTTATTGGAGATAGGAGTCTCACGGTCCCTCCTGCCTGGGCTGGCTCTGAACCACGATCCTCAGATCTCAGCCTCCTGAGTAGCTAGGATTACAGGCGTGAGCCACCAATGCCCAGCTTGGGCTTGTACTTTTAAAAGCACACGATGACCTTGCCGACAAGGCTGCCTGGGCGCCTCCTTGGGACAGGACGGCCACAGTTCATGCTTTGAACTGGTCCACTTCTGACAGGCAAAGGAGGTGCTATTTATAATCCTCTGGGACAAGAGCCACCACTGGGGTTGTCCTGAGCAAAGCTGGACGTGAGGTCCGGGGACGCTGCAGTGAGTACACGCTTCCCTTCCCTTCCTGGGAGCGGGGGTCGGAGCGGGGAGCTGCCCACCATGATCACGGGGCCACCTTCTCCTCACCCAATCGGCCATCTTTTGGGGAAAGAAGGGCTCTTGGGAGACAAAAGCTGGCCTAGCGAGGCATGCAGCCTGCCATCTCTTTTGTGGGGGTATGGGAGAGGGCGAAGGCCTGATCCGTGAGTAAAATTCTCCAAAGCTCAACCCATCCTGAAAATAACCTTTACTGTAGCCTTCCATGTCCACTCCGCTCGGCCCTCTGGCTGTCCTTGGGGGTGGCGGGGGAAACAAAGACACCAAGTATCAAATTCAGCATCCTCAGATGCTGGCCTCATCTGACACCACCCGAGTTCCCCGCTCAGAGCATTCACACCGAAGATGCTAGGAGAGGAGCCCTGTTACAAGACGAGTTCAAAGCACCAGGGAACTATTCCTTTTCCATGGCTCACATGCAACAGAAGTGCCACTTCCTGTGAGTAAGGCTGGCCTTTATCTAGAGGTGTTAAAAGGTCTGGCCTCTGCCCACGTGCTTTTATTTACTGTTTTCAAATCCTTTTGCTCTTGCTTAGGTTTTTGACTCAAGGCTGGCACTCTACCACTTGAGCCACACCTCCACTTGTGGCTTTTTAGTGGTCGATTGGAGATGAGAGTCTTGTGAACTTTTCTGCTTTGGGTGGTTTCGAACCTCAGATCTCAGACTTCAGAGGAGCTGGTTTACAGGTGCCCAGACCCAAACGTGTTCTTACCACAGCTCCGTCTTCTGCTCCATCAGAATCTGAAATTATCCAGAATTAGACCCCAGGGCCACCAGTTCAGAAGTGTCACCTTTAGAATGGCCTTCATGGTGGAGGTGTACACACTTGTAACCCGGGTACTTCGGGGCTGGAGGCAGGAAGGCTGAGAATCTGAGGCTGGCTGGGGCAAAGTTAGTGAGGCCCTGTCTGACTCAAAACCAAAAATACAAACAGGGCATGAGGGCTGAGGGAAAGGCTGCAGTGATCCTGAGTGCCTGCCTAGCAATCTCAAGGCCTTGGGTTCAAGTCTCAGTACTACTAAATAAGTAAGTAAAATGACCTTGGCCGTGCCTAAAAGCAAGTCTCAGGAACATTTGCTTTTCCAGGAATGAAAATATAAAACACAATATAAAATATGAAGGGCAGCCAATAAAATATGAAGGGCAGCCAGGTGTCGGTGGCTCATGCCTGTTAATCCTAGCTACTCATGAGGCTGAGATCTAAGGATCACAGTTCAAAACCAGCCCCAGCAGGAAAGTCCGTGAGACTCTTATCTCCAATAAACCACTAGAAAACCGGAAGTGGCACTGTGGCTCAAGCAGTACAGTACTCATCTTGAGCTGAAGAGCTGAGGGACAGCACCCAGGACCAGAGTTGAAGACCCATGACTGACAGAAAAAAAACTATGAAGGGCATGAGGTTTGGGGAAATGTAGGGGTGCAGGTGGAAGAGGAAGAGGCCATCAGGACGTGGGGGGTGTCAGGAAGGAACCAGGGCCTCTGGACAGGGGATGACAGCTAACCACTTCCTAGTGTCTCCCAGGAAGCACTTGGCACTACAAAGACTCCTTTTCCTCTCAGACTCTGACACCCCCAAACCAGGACTGGATTCCTCCTCAGCCAAGAGAAGAATCAGTCAGAGAAGGCTCCAGAAGAATACATTATAGGGGCTGGGAATGTGGCTCAGTGGTAGAGCGCTTGCCTTGCATGCATGAGGCCCTGGGTTCGATTCCTCAGCACCAGATAAGCAAAAAGAAAAAAAAAAAGCTGGAAGTGGTGCTGTGGCCCAAGTGGTAGAGCGCTAGCCTTGAGCTGAAGAGCTGAGGGACAGCGCCCAGGCCCAGAGTTCAGCCCCATGACCGGACCCCCCCCCCAAAAAAAAAGAAATTTAAAAAAAAGAATACATTATATTCTCGCTGTAGTGCTCCATAATGAGGAGTGTTTTCCCGGCCTGTGCCGGCTGTCTCCTTCCGCTCCATCCCTGGGGATCTCCATGTCTCCATCCCTGACCATGACCTCCTGACCTCTGGCCTCTTTCAGATCACGCTGGGCACTTGGAACTTATTTCCGGGCTCCTGGCAGATGTCTTTCCCTAAGGCTCCAAGAGGCTGCGTGGCTTTTCCTGTGCTCCTTTCCTCCCACTCTGTTCTGTTGGACAAAGTGCTGGCTGGAGCTGTTCCTCAAGTCAATATGTTCCCTGCTTGAAGATTCAGAGATGTCATTCCTATCAGACGCTCCCAGTTTCCAAGTCAAGAAATCCCACATCCTTCGGCGCACAGGCCCTGCAGGTGGGGCAGGGGCACTGGAAGTGAAGCAACACGTGGGCCCCCTGAATGCCAGGCTCTGCTCCCATGCGGACCACACGGCTCAGTAGAGCCGTAAAAGCAGCATGGATTCAGCGGCTAGGAGCAATCAAATCATTGGTATCTCTAGTCTTCTAGAAAGTTGCAGCTGTGAGATGGAATGGTATTTTCACCATTTAGACAAAATCTTGGGAGCATTTGCAAGCTACACCTTCCTAAATGAAGACACCAAAGCTCAGCTTTCTTGACTACTGTAGAGGCCGGATTGCACAGACAGTTTAAATCATGCCAGGCAGCACTCTTACTCAGTAACAGCTGCTCCTCTACTTTATTCTGTGAAGAGTGTGGAATACCAGGAATGATATGCCAAAATCCCTTCCTACACACACCTTTTTTAAACCCACTGGCAAAAAAAAATTTTATTCATTAAAATACCACTTCACTGTCTGGTTGGAATTCCTTAACATGTTGCTGCTCAGGGGAGACAGTCCTCCGTGAAAAAAAAATCTAACAGAAAAGGACAAAGGGAGGGCTGGATACCAGAAACTCATGCCTGTCATCCTAGCTACTCAGGAGGCTGAGATCTGAGGATCATGGTTCAAAGCCAGCCAATGCAGGAAAAGTCTGTGAGACCCTTATCTCCATTTAACCACCAAAAAAGTCAGAAGCTGTGGCTAAAGTACTAGAACATTAACCTTGAGTGAAGAAAGCTCAGGGACAGTGTCCAGGCCCCAAGTTCAAGCCCCACAACTGACAAGAAGAAGAAAAGGAGGAGGAGGAGGAGAAAAGGAGGAAGAGGAGTAGGAGGAGAAGGAGGAAGAGGAGTAGGAGGAGGAGGGAAAAATCACAGGCATCTTAACAGCTCAAGTTGTCTATGACACACGTGTTTTCATCAGAAAAGCAAGGAGCCTATATTCAATGGCGGCTACTTCCTCTAGACTCTCTTCTTGGCCCAGCCTTGTCCATCCCTGCAAATCTTTTTCCCATTTTCCCTCCCTAGGTGTTAACCTCTGCCTGATTGCCTTCCTATACCTAAGTCTTGGGGTACTTCCATTTGGAATTCAAGCCTTCAACCCAAATCCCACCTTTTTATCTTCCAAAAAATCCCAACAGTTCCCTCGCTCCCCCCATGTGGACATCAAAGGCTAGACATGATTAGAACTTAGTTGTATTTCATGGCCTCGTTGGAAGACTTTGAATCCAACAGACTTCTGAGCCAAATTGGTTTCCTTGGGTTGGAACACAAGAAATTGCCGGCACCCAGTGGCTCATGCCTGTAATTCTAGTTACTCAGGAGGCTGAGAGGTGAGGACTGAGGTTCAAAGCCAGTCAGGAAGGAAAGCCTGCCAGATTCTTATCTGTAATTAACATTTTTTTTAAGCCAGAGTACTAGCCATGAGTGAAAAGGCTCAGGGACAGCACCCTGGCTCTGAATTCAAGCTCTAGGACAAGTACCACCCTCCCCCCAAAAAAAAGTTGGTGTTGTGTTGGTCAAAACAGTCAACGAAGATCATTTCACATGGCTCTGCCTAACACAAATGAAACATCTCGAAAACCCTGACAAAGAACCATCCATCCACCTAGCTTTAGATAATCATTACGTTCACATCTTGGTTGGCCATCATGATGTAAACTAAAGACTCCTTATAACTCTCAGACAGGATTTCTTGATTTGCCTTTGCAATTCCTGTTACAGCTTTTGGTGCAATATTCAATCATTGTTACACATTGAATATTGTTTCCAATGTCCCAAACAATCTCACATTCACCTCTTTTTCTGTGTAGATCTCACAAGCACTAAGATTGTGCTAAGGGTTGTGCTAGTGCTGAAAAGGCTTGCTAATCCCAACTGTCATGCCTTCTGACAAGAAGGTCCTAACAGACTCAGTCTTGGATGGTGGGTCATCTATCTGTGTAGATGAGACGTGAACACATGGACTTCTTGGCAACAGCATAGAGAACAGGACAGATCACAGACACACTAATTCTGAGACAGATGTAGGCTTCGGCACCACCATGGCGTGTGCCTATTCTGCCCCACACCGGCAAACATTCAATACCCTTCCTGGCCTCCACTTCCTATTTTCCAACCCCACGACTGTAAAGCACCTTCAAGTTGTTCCTGTGTTTTCTACACCAAGCCAAAAATTCAAATGTATGTTTTTTTCTGAATCATAGACTTGGGATT
Organism: Dipodomys spectabilis; assembly: GCF_019054845.1. Taxonomy (NCBI): domain Eukaryota; kingdom Metazoa; phylum Chordata; class Mammalia; order Rodentia; family Heteromyidae; genus Dipodomys; species Dipodomys spectabilis. The sequence goes on from NW_024870773.1 coordinate 27,928,934, forward strand.
TGCTTCAAATGGGTAGAGGGGGAAAAGAGGCCATTTCAAATCAAACTGAGGTTACTAGAACTTTCTGACTAAAGATTGCTGATGGATGATTTTTTTCCGATTCTAAAAGTTGTGAATTTCAAGTTTTGAAAAATATGAGCAGCTTGTCTCTAAAGGCTTGAAACAAAAATCCAGGCAGAGTACTCTATTGCCTTTGGAGATCTGAGAAATTAAAATATATATTTTTAAAAAGCATTATGCAATAAATATAGTTGGAATGAACACATTTATAGCTCAAGGAGTTTACAGAAACTATAAAAATGTTTTAAATCTTTTCATTAAAAAAACAAATTGCTTTATTTTTTTTTTTTTAGAAAAAATGATTCATAATTTCACCATCCATCCAACCAACTGTGAGCGCCTTCTCTTTGACGGTCAAATGAGGGACAGTGGGACATGGTGTGTGTGTGGGGGGGTGCTACTGTGCATAAACTGCTTAGGAAGAGGAAAGGAACAGCAGGTCTAGGAGGTAGGCCTCGGTGAAGGGCTGTGGGCAGGTTGGGACCGCAGAACAGCTCCTAGGCGGGGAACTCTGAACTGGCCACGAGCCTGACCTCACACTGCCTGACCTCACACTCCCATCTCTAAGAGTCTGAACTTTCTCCTGGAGGAAGGAAGAAGGAAATACTTCAAACAAACTCGTGTCTTTTCTAGACCATTCTTGCCAGCATCATAGGAAAAGGCTGGGAAGGGCGGGAGAGGGGAAGGAGGAGGATGGCTCCAACCTGACGGGGACAGGGAAGGGAGATGGCATTCGGGAAGAACAGAGGAAGGGGGGGCATGGCGGGCCACGATGTGGGAGAAGGGCCTCTCTGAGGACCAATCCCTGGTCTCTGGGTGCTTAGGATCATGTGTGCACACTTCCTGACAGGGAACCCTGTGGGAGAGGGACTTGATGATGCCCCTGACCTTTTCCTACCTGAATTGGGGAAGGGACTCATCTGTACTTCTGGGGGACCGGTTCTGTCTTCTGAACAAGGCTGCAAGCTCCCTAAAAGTCAGGGAGCTGGACCTCCCCAGAGGTTAAGGGACCATCATGACGGATTGTCAGATGAATGAAGACATGAACAATGATTCCTTCACAATCATTCATTCAAAAATAGCTTGTGTTCATGAGGTGGTTCCTCAACACTGTAGAGGAGCCTAGAAAACTGTGTGTGTGTGTGTGTGTGTGTGTGTGTGTGTGTGTGTGTACAGAACTTTCCTCCAACTCCTCCATCAAGGGTTCATGAGGTGGCTCTGTAGAGGAGCCTAGAAAACTCTGTGTGTGTGTGTGTGTGTGTGTGTGTGTGTGTGTGTGTGTGTGTGTGTGTGTGTGTGTGTGTGTGTGTGTGTGTGTGTGTACAGAACTTTCCTCCAACTCCTCCATCAAGGGTTCATGAGGTGGCTCCTCAACACTGTAGAGGAGCCTAGAAAACTCTGTGTGTGTGTGTGTGTGTGTGTGTGTGTGTGTGTGTGTGTGTGTGCAGAACTTTCCTCCAACTCCTCCATCAAGGCCCGAGCCTGGCACTTGTGATTTTTCCTTCCTTGGATATTGTCTACCCTCGCATTTACCCTGCTTCCTCTCCCTACCCAACCCCCCAGTCTCGGCTTCTGTTCTTTCTGGAAGAATCACTCTTGTTCCCAGGGAAACATGGCAGAGTTCTGACTGTCCTCCAATGGAGCCCCGATCTTGTTCCCACACCCCTGCCGGAGGCGGCTGCCCACGCCAACCCACGCCTCACCCGTGGGCGTCTGCAGCTGCAGAGGTGCGGGCTGGCTGACAGCTTTCTGCCACTGCTTTAATGATGGCTCCCAGCGCAGAGTTCTAGTCTTCCTCCCACACGTAGGCAAAACCTTATTCAGGGGCTCACGTCTCTTACGTGGTGAAATCTGGCTATACGGGCGAGGCCTCTGAACACAGCCTTGCACCTCCCGAGACAGGATACAAAGAGACAAGGCGTGATTGCATCTCAAGCGCCGCCCCTCGGACCCTTCAGGGCAAAACAGGTGTGTGTTTGTAACAGAGGTGGGCGCAGAGGTTTCCTGGGCGCCCCTCTTGCTCAGGAAGAACTTTCCCTCTAAACACGCAGGACTCTCCTGCACTCACCGGGGTGCATGGTATTCCTATTTTGCTGCCTAGCTAGATGCAATCTCCCATTAGACGTAAACACGTTCTTCACACCAGAGGTTCCCTGCTATCAGTGCTGCTGCAGCTGGAGGCCCTGGGCGCTAAGATCTGCTCCACTGGATTGTGTAGCGGCCACCAGGGAAGAGCAGTTAGTCCTGTCCTCTCAGCCGCTCACTCTGATGGCTCCCTTCCCTGGGTGGGCCCCTTCCCACTTGGATCAATCCGGAAGTGATACATGACTGTCGGTGCAGTTCTTCCAGCGCCAAAGGCCTGCGAAGGTCTTGCTGCCTGGGCTCAGAGCCCTGCTCACCCACTCCCCACACCTGGTCTGGCCACTCTCACCTTGCTTCACTATCAGACTCTGTATCTTCAGCTTCCAGAAGGCTTTCTGCGTTTCCTACGTCTTCCAACACATCACGAGCAGCAGACAATCCAAGGATACGAAGCTAAGTTTTGGGGGGGAACCTGTGGGTGGCTTACCTTCTACCTCTGCTCTGAGTGTGCTCCCCCCGCATATCTTTGTGAGGGGAAAAGGGAGTATCCCGTGAAATGTGGGGTACAAAGCCATCTTGTTAGTGCAACAGGGTTGCACACCCAGCCAAATAGTCATTATTCCAGTGAACCTGGTAAACTCATCCTTATTCAAACTTCTGGACACTTGGTCCTTCAGATAAGCACATGGCATTTAATTTTCTTTTTAAAGTTCTGTATGTTTCAGTATGTAAATCTTAAGAAGTATATCAGGGGAGAAAAGAATGGAAGACAACTATAGGATGGATAAGGGTTTCATTGGGAATGATAAGTGGATAGTGGATAGTGATGATGGTTGTTGCAATAAAACACCATTGAATTATACACTTAAAGGAGTTAAAATCAGTGAGGCTAGGATGTGAGGATCATGGTTCATAGACAGCCCGGGCAGCAAGAAAGTCCATGACACTCATCTCCAATGAAGCACCAAAAAAGCCAGAAGAAGAGCTGTGGTTCAAGTGGTAGAACACTAGCCTTGGGAAAAGAAGCTCAGGGACAGCACCAGTGCCTTGAGTTCAAGCCCCAGTATCAGCACACAAAAAAGAATGGTTAAAGTCAAACTGAAGCGGTAGAGACCTGGGTTTGAAACCAAGGCTCTGTGTACAAATCCGAGTACTGCCCCAAACAAAGTAGCTACAGTGGTTTTATTTTCCCAATAGTATACCACACACAGTATACCACCGAGGAAAACAAAAGAGTCACTAAGGACCAAGCCCTGTCCTTCAGCTTCCCCTCACCCCCACCCCACCACGTCCAAAGTGTGGACTACTAATTAAAAATAACAAACCCAAAGATAATAATCAAACATTTACAGGTCCCTCAACAGCTAGTAAAAACCCCTCCCATAGTAATCATTGTTTAGCCATTTGACCCCTGAGGGGAAAAGGCCCTACACAGTTAGGGAAGTTGAATTTTATCTCTGGTTCTAAGATAAACAAATTGAGACTAAAGATTTAGGGACTGAACTGCAGAGTTGAGCTGAGAAATTCCTCCAGCTTGTTAATTGGTCCTAACAATTAGTTCCTTTCCTCCAGGGAGAACTGTCACACCAGCCAGGGGGAGGAGTTCCCACCAGCAGCTGTCCTCTGGACGGGAGAGTTAAGAGATGGGCAGGGGGCAGGGCCCTGAGTTCTCAGTCAAAGCCCCACCCTGTGGGCAGCTGCTCCCCAGCCAATGCTTCCAGACAACATGTCAGCTGGGATTCATCTATAAAAACAGAGAGGACACGCAAGTGGAACAGTGGCTCAAAGTGGTACGAGTGCTAGCTTTGAGTGCTTAGGCCCTGAGTTCAAGTACCAGGACGGCACAAAAATATAAAAATGGCAAGGACAGCAGCAGACCTGGAACTTCCATAGGTTAGTTTACGGCCACATACAGAGGAAGGATGTCAGGAACCTTGAGGGAGGGGAACAAAGGATGCACCATCCCCCTATAAGGTCAGCGCCCCGTGCTTGAGGGGGGACATGGCACTGCCATTCCCACAAGGTTCCCCCCGCCCAGGCCTCCCTGGAGGTGGAGGTTCAAACTTAAGTTCTCAGCCTCCTGGAGAAATACCAGGGTTACCTGAAACTAGCTGTCTCCAAACCGTGTCCTGTCTGGGAAAAGTTCTAACTACAGGCATCGGCCTCGCCCTCTTTTTTTCTACAATAGTTACAAGATGGAAGATTGTCTCCCCTGTGGGGGTTGTGCGATGTAAAAGCAGCCCTCCTTTTTTTTTTTTTGTCGGTCGTGGGGCTTGAACTCTGGGCCTGGGTGCTGTCCCTCAGCTCTTCAACTCAAGGCGAGCGCTCTACCACTTGAGCTACAGCGCCACTTCCGGTTTTCTGGTGGTCTATTGGAGATAGGAGTCTCACAGTCTCTCCTGCCCGGGCTGGCTTTGAACCACGATCCTCAGATCTCAGCCTCCTGAGTAGCTAGGATTACAGGCATGAGCCACCAGCGCCCGGCAAAGCAGCCCTCCTTATAGGCCAATCTCCACAGTTCATGGCCATGACGTGGGCATGGACCAGGACGTGAGGAGCTCTGGGATGGGATGGTGAGCTCTCTAAGTCCCGAGTGACCTTTCATGAAAAGCACTCCATTTATTCCTCCCAAGGCCCTTGGCAGGAAGACACTCCCCACCAGGGGGGCCAGGATTACCACTGTCCCCAGGCCTCTCGACTGTGGGTAAAATTAGGCACTGCATCCATTAGCCCGCTACCCACGTCATCGAGAGCCACCAGCATCTGTTGACAGATCGCATGCCCGGCATATCACTGAAATGGCAAGAGCAGAGAAGGCAGCCCACAATAGAAACAATGGCATCCCGTCCCTGCCGGTCGGGCAGTGCCTCACTGGACAGAAATAGAGGCCCCGGGCCTGGCCGCTCTGACCTCCAGCTTCCCTAGGATTCCTCTGAAGGGGGCAGGTTCCATACCAAAAGTGGAAAGAGAATTCTCCCTGATCTGATGAGGTCCACAGCCTCATGAAGTTTGGGGCTCCCTCCCCCCCCCCCCCGCCCCTGCCCTCTCTACAACTCTCCATCTAAAAAGAAAAACAAGAGTTCTTACTTTAAACCTGACAGCATTATTTTGAACTGGAATCAGGTAGTACGACTCTTTTCTAAAATAACATACTTCAAGCCCTATAGGACTATAATAATACAATTACGAGGAGATTCCAAACCTAGAAACCACTACAACAAAACCAGTGTATCCAAACACAAATACAGCAAAATTAAATACAGCAATATGAATATATATATATATATATATATATATATATATATCAATGTGGCCTTGGAAAACTACCCACAATTAAATTACTTTTTAAAAATCAACAGAAACCTCTGGGGTCAAACCTTCTAGAAACAATAGGCCATCTACTTGCCCTATTCTTGAGCAATTTTTACTGTTTCTCATAAGAAAAAAAAATCTTTGGAATGAAGACATGGGACTTGAGGGTTTTTTTTTTAAGCCATGAAAAGATATAATAACCAAACTTATTGGGAATTCTTTTTTAAAGAAAGCAACATACTCAATGCTAAAAGTGAAAGTCACTTTTTAACTTCTTGCAGACTGAACATACTACGCATAAACACATCCAAGTGACACAGGAAAATTCCCAGGACGTGTTTCCAAACAATCCTTTATAGGTTTGGGGTGGTACAGAGGCTCAAGTGGTAGAGCTAGCAAGTGCGAGGTCCTAAGTTCAAATCCCAGTACTGTAAATAAATAAATAAATAAACTACAACAAAAATTGTAAAAATGTTTGAACAATAAGTTGAAATAAAGTTGAGTTTTCATAGACTCAACTTCTATCACCATCAACATCTTGTTTCCAAGAAAGATAGAGATGGCCAAAGCTGTACTAAGAAACTAACAGAGACCAAAATACACCTTAGTTATAGGGTGTTTTTAAAGAAATAATAAAGGCAAATGGTAGTATTAGGAAAGTAGACAAGAGAAATCCTGATAGGAGAGTAGTGCAGGGGACTGGGTCAGAATGTTGAAAAGGGTGACCTGGATCAAGAGGCACTGTATTCGTTTGTTAAATGGCAACTCCTTTGTATAACTACTTAAAGACAATGTAAAAATGTCTAAAGTAGTGCTTGGTTATTGGGTGATTATCCAAGCACTAGACCTCACTCCTCCTGGCTACCAAGGGCTCAGCCTGGGATACGGCCGTTTCCTAGGAACTTGCACAAGTTCACGCATTGGGTCACCTGTGCTCTCCAGACTTCCTCCCAAGACTAGCCACCACCCCCCACCCCGAGCTAGGGAAAGCCGGGGCGCCGGGCTCCTGGAGGCTGGAGGGACGGTGGGGGGGGGGGGGGGGTTGCCGGACCCCTGCCGTGGCCCTGCTGCCCAGCGCGGGCTGGCCTGTCCGTGCGTCCTGCCTGACCGTCCAGCGAACAGGTGGAACGCCGGCTCGGCCAAGACGATGGAGATGAGGGTTTGCCACAGCGGAATGTTCCAGCGGGCCCCGCGAGGGCTGGGCCGGGGGCCTGCGAGGCCGGCCGCGCCCTCCTCCCCGCGCTCCTCCTGGCGCTGACCTCAGGGAACTATAAATAGCGTGTGGAAACCCGCGATACTCGACCAGCGGCTGTCCAGGGTCCCGCCGCCCCTCGGAGAGCAGAAAAGCCCCTGACTGGGCGACCCGGAGCGCCAGAGACGCTCACCGTCGGGGAGGGGAGGGCGGGGTCGTCCCCAGCCCGGCAGTCAGGGTCACAGTTTCAGGGGTCTGGGGGCTTAAGCCTCGCGCAGGGAAGCCCTCCCCTCACACTCCTGTTCCTTGGGTAACTGTGTTACACACGCACGCGCGCGTGTCTCGTGCGCCCTGGCCGTGCGCCCTCCCCACGAGGCTCGGGCTGTCTGCACCAGACGCCCCCACCGGCTGTTTCCCCGCGCGCCCCCGCCGTGCGCCACCCACCCGGCTGTCCCCTCTTGTGCCCCGGCCGTGCGCCCCCCTCCGGCTGCTCCCCACCCGAGGTCCCCGTCCGTGTGCGCCCCTCCCCCACTGACTCCCTCCCGCCCCAGCCGTGCGCCCTCCCCACGGGGCTCCGGCCGCCTGCACCGGGCGCCACCCACCCGGCTGTCCCCTCTTGTGCCCCGGCCGTGCGCCCCTCCACTCGGGGCTCACGCCGTCTCCATCGTGGGCCCCCCACGGCTGTCCCCCCCCACGCGCTCCGGCCATGCGTCCCCCCGGCTGTACACCCCCCCCCGCGCGCCCCGGCCGTGCGTCCCTCCCCACGGGGCTCACACCGCCTGCACCAGGCGACCCCCCCCGGCTGTCCCCTCGCGCGCCTCGGCCATGTGCCTTCCGGCTGTCCCCCCCCCCCGCGCGCCCTGGCCGTGCGGCCCCCTCCCGGCTATCCGCCCCCCGCGCGCCCTGGCCGTGCGGCCCCCTGGCTGTCCCCCCCGCGCGCCCTGGCCGTACGCCCCCTCCCGGCTGTCCGCCCCCCGCGCTCCCCGGGTCGGCGCGAACTCGCGGCGGGCGGCTGACCTTGCGCTGCTGCTTCTCCCAGGCCGGGTCCAGGAGCAGGTCGCGGTCCCACTCCTCCTCCTGGATCATGTACTCGTCCTCGTCGTACACATAGTTGTACTGCACGCCGGGCTCGATCTGGTTCATGGTGCCGGTGGCCGTGCGGGGCTGCGGCGGGAGTGGACGGACGGCGTGCGCGGATGGGAGGCGGGAGGCGCGCGGCGGGCGGGCGGAGGTGCGGCGGGGCCGGCGGGCGGGTGACCTTCGCGGTCTGCTGCTCCGGGGAGACCGGTGGGGGTGCTGGCACTCGGGGAAGCTCCAGCTCGAGACCCGGCGGCTGTGCGCCGCTTAATACCCCCGCTGCGCATCACGTGCCGCCGGCCACGCCCCCGCCAGCTGGCTACGCCCCGACACGCCCGAATCCACGCAAGGCACGCCCCCTAGCGGCCAGGCCACGCCCCGGACACACCCTCCTCCCCGTGGGCCACGCCCCAGTCGCGCCCGGATCCGAGCAGGCCGCGCCCCTGGCGCCCAGGCCACGCCCCAGACGCACCTAAGTCCGGCTCCGTGGTCCTCGCGGTCCCGAGGCTAGGCACAGAGGTGGCCAGCGCCCATCGAAGCGTTCGAGACTCGCGTGCACCCATTCTTTTCCCTGTGGGCGACCTCCTGGGGCGGGGGAAGGTGGGGAGGGGACGCCTACGGGGCCTGGGTCCGGCACCTGCTTTGCATATCATTTGCATACTCTCCTTTTCCTTGTGTCCCCATCTTTCCATTGGAAGCGCCCTTCCTCTTCTCCCTCCCCTTGTGTCTCTCCCTCGCTCTCCTTCCCCCCGCCCCTCCCCCTCCCCCCCGCCCCACCCCCTCCCCCCTCGCCCCACCCCCTCCCCCCCCCCCCCCCGCCCCAGCCCCGCCTCACCTTTCCATCTGGCCCAACTGCAACGTGTGGGACCTGAGTCCCTGCACCCGGGCTACTGCGGCTGCGCCAGGCCAGGCACAGGCCCTGGCACTGGTCCAGCAGCGGTGCATTAACGCCCAGGATCCCAGGGCCTCAGGGTCCCGGGACACAGGCCCTGGCCCTGGCCCAACAGCGGTACGTTAACCCCCAGGCCTAGGATCCCAGGGCTCTGGGCACAGGCCCTGGCCCAGCAGCTGTGCATTAACCCCCCCCCCCCCCCCAGAATCCCAGGGCCCCAGGGTCCTGGGGCACAGGCGCATTCACGGCCCAGTGCCTAGGACCCCAGCTACACAGAGGGGCTGCAGGGAGCCTGGTTCCCATTAAGTTTTTTTGTTTTTTGTTTTTGTCAGTCACGGGGCCTGAACTCTGGGCCTGAGCACTGTCCCTCAGCTCTTCAGCTCAAGGCTAGCACTCTACCACTTGAGCCACAGTGCCACTTCCAGATTTTTCTGCTTATATGGTGCTGAGGAATCGAACCCAGGGCCTCATGCATGCAAGGCAGGCGCTCTACCACTGAGCCACCTTCCCAGCCCCCCCATTAAGTTTATATGAATGGAATAAAAATTGCCAGCAGGCGCTACAGGATTGTTTGTGGTTCCCTGGCTACCAATTTGGCGACCAATTGTTGAAAGTGTGCCTGGAATTATTCCTTTATTGTTTTGGTTAAAGACTTTGACAACTAGCAAATACATGGCGTAAATGAGGAGGGAGGTTTGAGGGGGGAGGAGGTTGTTGTGCTTCTACTGGGACTTGAACTCAGGTCTTGGTGCTTTTATTTGGCTTTGTGTGTGTGTGTGTGTGTGTGTGTGTGCCAGTCCTAAAACTTGAACACAGGACCTGGGCACTGTCCTTTAGCTTTTTTCTTTCTTCTTTTGCCAGTCATGGTGCTTGAACGCTGGGCCTGGGCGCTGTCCCTCAGATCTTCAGCTCAAGGCTAGCACTCTACCACTTGAGTCACAGTGCCACTTCCAGCTTTTTCTGCTTATGTGGTGCTGAGGAATCGAACCCAGGGCCTCATGCATGTGAGACAAGCACTCTACCACTGAGTCATCTTCCCAGCCCTGTCCCATAGCTTTTTAAAGCTCAAAGCTGGCATTCATATCTCTTGAGCCATAGCTCCACTTTGAGCTTTTTGTGGTTAATTGGAGGCAAGAGTCTCATGGATTTTCCTGCCTGGGTTGGCTTTGAACCTCGATCCTCAGATCTCAGCCTCCTGAGAACTAAAGTTTGGGGGGTGATAGATGGATTCATTCTCATTTGCCATGGTAGTTTCACAGGTGTACAAATGTATTAGAACTTAGCAGATTGTACATTTTAAATACTCATGGTTCATTTTATGCCAATTATAGCTCACCAAAGCTGTTTAAAAATTAACTGTGTGTTTCTCTGTGATCTGAACAATTTGGACTGGCTCAGCACCTACAGATGGTGGTTCTTTCAGAGTTATCTCACAAATTTCAAAGTTTAATATTCTGCCCCTGTTTGGAGCTGTCAAAGGCCTTTGCTTCCCAGAAGTGACTCACCTCCCTCTTCCAAAACCTTTTTTTTGGGGGGGTGGGTGCCTTGAACTCTGGGCCTGAGCTCTGTCCCTCAGCTCTTCAGCTCATAGGCAAGCACTCTACCCCTTGAGCCACAGTGCCACTTCTGGTGATTAATTGGAGATGAGAGTCTTAGACTTTCCTGCCTGGGTTGGCTTTGAACTGTGATCCTCAGATCTCAGCCTCCTGAGTAGCTGGGATTCTTTTTTTTTTTTTTAATTTTATTTTATTTTATTTGTGAACATACTGTACAGAGGGGTTACAATTACATGGGCAAGATAATGCATACATTTCTTACCAAGCATTGCAGCCTCCTCCTTTGGTTTACCCGTCACATCTCTTCCCTAGCTGGGATTCTTTTGTAGATAGATTCTCAGGATTTTCCCTCGGCCAACTTCAAGCCACAACCTTCCCATTTTTGCCTTCCATGGACCATCACCCTCCAGACTCCTCAGCCTTTGGACCTGGACTTGAACCAGAGACTCTCTAGGGAATTTCCAGGCCTTCAGTTCACATGTGTGCTGTAGGTTTCCACAGAGGAGGAACTGCATTGGTATTAAACCTCCCCGGACACATGGTACGGTGGATTGCCATTGTCTCTGGCCGGCATTATCGGGCGAGTGAAGAGCCCTGTGTACAGAATTGCTCCTTGCACTGGCTCTAGACATCTGGCATGGTGGACATCCAGGAAAGGAGCTGGTCCGTCCCCCGGGCGCCCAGCCTCACAACGTGATTGGACTGAAGTAAATATACTCCAGCCTCCATTGAGAGACCTTCTTTCTTGACCTTGCACCAGTGTGCCAAATTTGGAATGCCCAGGGACTCACACTCTTGCTTGACTTGTCTGCTCCACACAGGTGCTTTTCTGACCAGGCTGGCTTCGAGCCACGATCTTCAGATCCTCAGATCTCAGCCTCCTGAGTAACTAGGATTACAGATGTGAGCCACTGGCTTACCAGCAAGTTCTGCTTTTTAAATCTACATTTTGGATGTGACAAATGTCCTTGTGTGAAGAGCCAATTAAGGAAGCTAAGGGACATCTCCAAATTCAGATGTCAATCACGTAGAAACAAAGGCAAAAGCAATTTATTTTGTTTAAGAACATTCCATCCATCCATAAAATGTTTGTATTTGGGGAAAAAAAATCCCAGATTATCCAACCAACCGCAGAGACCTGATAGAAAGAGGAGGTAATTGCCACCACTTAGTTTATACAATTTGTACCATTTTTTTTTTACTGTGAACATGATACATTTATAATAAATGCTGTCGTTTATTGTTCCAGCTGTGTTCCTGCCAGAGAGGAGAACAATACACATCAGCAATTGAACATCACCTCTATTAATGCAATTTAAGTGTTCACATGCCTACCACAGCTCCTATTGAATTTGCTAGTCAGTTAAAACACCTAAGTCTTTTTTTTTCTTTCACAGAACCAAAAAGCAAAAGATACCATTCAAACCAATTATTGTTACTTCCTCTTCAGAACAGACTTACAACCACAGGAAATCTTTGGCATTTTCAATACTCATTCCTGCCCCTTCGCTTTCCTATTGATGATGTTTACCATTTCTTGAGTTGCCTCTAGGTTCCAAGCCCCTCAAAAAACAAGAAAACACAGATAGGTTGGTGTGTGGTACGAGCCATTCACTGTGCGGGGAGGTATTGCGATTTGTGTTTGATAAATGCACTTTGAAAGCATGATATTTCTCCCTAACTCTACAACCAAGCCGTGTTAGCCAAGACTTGTGAATCCTTGGAGAAATTTTGTATGCATATGCATGCTGAAATATTACTTTTATAACACCTAAGCGTTATAAAGACTAGGAATTATTGTGTGACTTCCTGTTTTAGAGGTCGCACTACCTTGAATATTTTTCTATATGACTCCACGCAGGTCATAGAGAAGGATCTCTCGGATCTCCGACTGTGATCCTACCATCCTCAGCTTCCCAAGTAGTAAAAGTTTATGGGCATGAGCCACCAGTGCCTGGCTTCTGGGAATGATATTTAGGAAGAAGTAACAGCAACTGCAGGGGATGGATAGATTTTAAATCAGTTTTAGACTTGGCAGGGGGGGGAAAAAAAAAACTAACCAGAAGCTGAGCACTGGCGGCTCACACCTGTAATCCTAGCTACTGAGGAGGCTGAGAGCTGAGGATAGCAGTTCAAAGCCAGCCGGGGCTTGAAAGTCCGAGAGACTCTTATATCCAATAAACCACCAGAAAACCGGAAGTGGCACTGTGGCTCAATTGGTAGAGCACTTGCCTTGAGCTGAAGAGCTGAGGAACAGCGCCCAGGCCGAGAGTTCAAGCCTCATGACCGACAAAAAAAAAAAAAAAAAAAAAAAACTAATGGGAAGTAAGTCCTTATGTACTCCCTCACTTACATCTATCCCCTCAATGTTTCTTGCATTATTTACATCTGCATGAACATAATGCATTTGTCAAGCAATCAGGAAATGTTGACCAATTGCTATTAACTAAATCCACAGTGTATTAGGGGTCACTATGGGTGACTATGGGTTTTAACAGTGTGCAGCGCATTTGCCCATCATTAAAGTGTTAGACTTTATTATCCTGCCCTTCTTCCCCCACCCAGCTCCCAGACTGATTGATTGATTGATTGTGGGGCTTGAACTCAGGACCTGGGTTTTGTCCCTAAGCTCTTTTGCTCTCCAGACTACTGTCTACCACTTTGACCCACAGCACCACTTCAAATTTCTAGTGGTTAATTGGAGATAAGAGTCTCACAGACTTTCCAGCCCAGGCTGGCTTTGAACCATGATCCTCAGATTTCAGCCTCCTGAGTAGCTAGGATTACAAGCATGAGCCACTGGCGCCTGGCCCAGAAGATCTTCTGACTTTGTTCATAGTTGTCCTTTCCAGAATATTGTGTAATCAGAATCACTCAGTGAGGAGAGTTTTAAGATTGATTTCTTTCACTTGATAATATGCATTCACACACTAAGCCTTTCCCATGTCTTTTCATGCCTTGGCCTAATAACCAATTCTTTTTCTTTCCTCTTTCTTTTTTTTTGGGGGGGGGTCCAGTCGTGGGGCCTGAACTCTGGGCCTGGGTGCTGTTCCTCAGCTCTTCAGCTCAAGGCTAGCGCTCTACCACTTGAGCCACAGCGCCACTTCCGGCTTTTTTCTTTTTTGCTTATGTGGTGCTGAGGAATCGAACCCAGGGCCTCAGGCATGCAAGGCAAGCGCTCTACCACTGAGCCAACTTCCCAGCCCCTCTTTTTTTCTTTCTTTCTTTCTTCCTTTCTTTCTTTTCTTCCCTTCCTTCCTTCTTTCCTTCCTCCCCCCCCCCCCCCCCCCCCGCCTCTTTCCTAGGCACCACATAATATTCCATTGTCTAGGCATTCTGCAGTCCACACACTTTCTTACCTAAGGGCATCTTGGTTGCTTCCAAGCTTCGGTCACTGTGAATAGAGTTGCTATGAACATCCACGGGCAGGTTTCGTGTTTTCAATTCATTTGAGTCAAATGCCAAGTGCACTACAGCTATGTCCTAAGTTGTAAGAAACCAAATGTCTTCCAGAGTGGCCCTATCATTTTGCAGTTGTGTCAGCCCCATTCCTGGTGTGTAGCAGCTCATTGCTTCCGTTTTCAATACTTCACAATGCCAGGGAAAGCATCTTTTCATGTACTTCTTTACCAGCTAAGCAATTTTTTTTTCCTTGAAGTTCAGACTGGCTGTTCAGACTTCAGCTTCTCTCTCCACCACCACATAGCCCAGTCCTGGGGCTCGAACCCAGGGCCCCATAAATGCTAGTCAAGTTGCCTCTTGAGCCACATCCCCAATCCTTTTGTTTACATTTTTTTTGTGTGATAGAGTCTTACTAATATTGCTGGCCACAACTGGAGATCCTCTGATCTCTGCCTCCCCAGTAGCTGGGCTTACGTACAGCTTACTGCTATACCAAGCTCCTTTTAGCTCATTTTAAAATTTGGATTAAGGGGTTTTTTTTTTATTCAATTTTAGGAATTCTTTAAACATTGGGTTCTTTTAAGAATTCTTTATACTGGGCTGGGAATGTGGCTTAGTGGTAGAGTGCTTGCCCAGCATGCATGAAGCCCTGGGTTCAATTCCTCAGGACCACATACACAGAAAAAGCAGGAAGTGGCTCTGTGGCTCAAGTGGAAGAGCACTAACCTTGAGCAAAAGAAGCTCAGGGACAGTTCCTAGGCCCTGAGTTCAAACCCCAGGACTGGCAAAAAAAAAAAATTCTTTATCTATTTGGCCCCAGTTTTTCATGAGATGTACACTTTGTGATTACTTTTACCCTAACTGATGACTCATCTTTTCATTTCTTAACACTGTCCTTTACAGATCAATAGTTTAAATTTTCACAGGCTTCCAAGAATTTTTCCTTATATTTTTGTAATAATATTTAAAAACTAAGCCAGGTCTTAGTAACTCACACTTGTAATCCTAGCTACTCAAGAGGCTGAGATTTGAGGATCACAGTACAAAACCAGCCCAAGTAAGAAGGCCATGAGACTCTTATCTCCAAGTAATCACCTAAAAACTGGAATTGGAGCTATGGTTCAAAGTGATAGAGCACTAGCCTTGGGCAAAAACACACAGGGATAGTGCCCAGGCCCTGAGTTCAAGCCCCACAAATGACAAAATAAGATAAACTAAAATTTAAAAAAAATGAATCGCCAAAACCAAGGTTACCTAGATATTCTCATTTGTTATCTTGTAAGAGCTTTGTAGCTTTGCATTTCATACTTACTAATTTAAGTTAATGGACTATACATTCCATTTTCTTTTGGAACGAATCGTCTCCATAGTTTTCCTTTTTTTTGTCAGTCATGGGGCTTCAACTCTAGGCCTGGGCCAGGTCCCTCAGCTCTTCAGCTCAAGACTAGCTCTCTACCTCTTAAGCCACAGCATCACTTCTGGTTTTCTGAGTTGTTTATTGGAGATAAGAATCTCTTGGACTTTCGTGCCTGGGTTGGCTTTGAATCTCGATCCTCAGATCTCAGCCTCCTGAGTAGCTAGGATACAGGCGTGAACTACCAGCACCCAGCTTAGTTTTCCATTTTAATTGGTGCATGCATGATATTTCCCAGTTTGCATTCTTCTAAGTTACACTCAAGAAATTAGGTTTCCCCTCATCTCTTTGTCCTGCCATGTGTCCTTGTCCATAAAAAGAGCAATATCAACAGTCCATTACAGGGCATCCCAGCCCCTGCTTCTCTTGGATACAGGAAGTAGCTTCTTTAGTGTAAGCACATAGAGCAGTGAGTGAAGTTATCACATCATTAGGAAGAGATCCTCTTTTACCAGTGGAATGACTCGGGGCCAAGGAGGAGCTGTCAGTCTGCATCTAACTTAGCCCACGCCACAGCCACAGCGGCCCTCGGAGTCCCTAAGATGGAGCGTTCAAAGAAAGCCCAGTGTTCTACAGGGCTGGCTGCTGGTGTGAAGCAAACACGCATGGCGACAGGTGGAGACACTACAAATAGCCCTGGCCTAAGAATGGAAAAAATGATAAGCTGTGGCCAAGGCCTTCAAAGTGCCTCGGTGACAGGAATGCAAGGGCCCGGCTGAGACTCTGGAGGGCGGATCGCAGGCCTAGAGACATGGATGGCAAGTCATGTCCGGCCCCACTCCACCCAGGACAGAAAACTCCAACATGGCTGTGTGGCCCACTGAGCACGCCTCACCAACTTCCCGGATGTGGTGGCGGATCTGGCCCTGGGAGGGGCTGGCTTTCTGGGACAGCCAGGCAGTGGGGCTCAGTGCTGCTGGGCCACCTGCTGTGACTCATGTGACCTGAAAGGCAGGGGCGATGGAGGTGGATTGAGAAACTCTGGGTTTAAATCCCAGCTCCACTTGTGGATTCCTTGACCACTTGTGGCCTGGAGATTTCTCATCTTTAAAGCAGGGGGATGAGCTGGCTTTACTGGTGGGGTGTCTGTGAGTAATTAAATGAAATTGATTGTCTGGTGCCTTCTTCTGGGAAAGAGGGGCTGAGCCAGGATTCCAGGCCCCCACCCCAGGCCCCAGATCAGGAGACTGAAGACCAAGAGCACCTAGGACCCATGCTCCTGCCCAGAGAAAGAAGGGGACAGAAGAAGAGAAGGCAAAAGACAGTGCTGGTCCAGGGCCTGGGCTGGCCTAGTGCTCGGCCTGAGCAAGAACTAACTTCTTCCTTCCTTCCTTCCTTCCTTCCTTCTTCCTTCCCTCCCTCTTCCTTCTTCCCTTCCTTCTGTTTTCTTCTTTTTCATTTTCTGTTTTTCTTTGATGGTTCTTAGGCCCTCATACACACACTAGACAAATACTCTACCACTTGAGTTAGGTCCTCCTCTCCCTGGCCAGAAATAATCCTCCTCCTCCTCCTCTTCCTCCTCCTTTTTTCCTCCTCCTCCTCCTCCTTTCTTCTTCTTCTCCTTCTCCTTCTCTTTCTTCTTCTTCCTCTTCCTCTTCTTCTTATTCTGGCCTTGCATTTTCATTTTGCACACTGAGCACCATAAATTAGGGAGCGGTTCTGTTTGTACCTGGGGTTTGTCAAATAAACTTTCCATGAGCAGATGTCATTATCTTGTGTGTGTGTGTGCGTGTGCCTGTGTGCATACATGTATGCAGACACACGCACATGTACGCACATCTATGTGTGTGTTCCGATACTGGGATTTGAATTTATGGCTTTGTGCTTCCTCTTAGCTTTTCCCCTCAAGGCTAGGGCTTTACCACTTGAGCCACACCTCTACTGTAAGCTTTTTGCTGGCTAACTGAAGAGCCCAACAAACGTTTCTACCCAGACTGACTTCAAACCTTGATCCTCAGATCTCAGCCTCCTGAGCAGCTAGGATTACAGGTGTGAGTCACCAGCACCTTTTCAAAAGGAGCCATTCCTACTCCACATAAATAACTTGCTTGCAAATCATTCCTTTCACCCAGGGTAGAAGCTATGGAGTTAATTTATCTTTGATCCTTGTTGCAGAGGGAAGAGTCTGCCCTCCGCTCCCTGTGTTTGGAGCCCTGCCTGCCCGCCCTCCACTGCAGCTTCCTTCACTCCCACCCCTGGGCCAGGCTAGCCCTGGGTGCACAGCTTGGAAGCACAGAAGGCGCCTTGGGAGCAGCTGACGTGAGCCGGGTCAAGGCCACAGACGGACGTGCACTGACAAACTGAAGACATCCACATCTTTTTTTAGGTAGGGATTTCCTACCCTGGCACACCCCTGGGGTTTGTGTTCCTCTTCATTGGAGCTGTCAAGAGTGCCAGGCTCTAGAGAGCTCTGTAGTTATATCAAAATCCTGGGGAGAGAGAAAGCTGCTATCTACTTCCATTGCTTCCCTGGGGTACGGGGCCTTGAGCTCATAGAAACAGACAAACTCTGTAAGTTTTGCCAAAGGGCCGTAAGACACCAGACACTGGAGAGCCGACGCGACGACTATGTGAAAGCTTTATCAGGTTCTAGTCAAGGGTCCTAAGTTGGGCTCACCAGGTGTTGGGGGGTTCTGCTCACATCTCATAATGATCATCCAGAACTGTAAGAGACGGGCAGATGAGGCCCCAAAACAATCCATTACCCCTCTTTCTCCATAGCTCAATGTGTGTGTGCAAGGTAGAGTGAGAGCACCCAGACCCTGAGTTCAAGCCCCAGTCCAGCCCTAAAAATACCTAGCTGTACCCGCGAGAAAGGAAAGGAGACTGGCAGCCAAAGGAAGCCAAAGAAAATGCTCACAAAAGCCAGGCTGCCATTTTACCATCGCCACGACCCATGGGCATTTATTCCTCATGGGACTGGTGTGCATCATCCTCACGGGAATGTGTCATCCGAAAGCAGGAGGAGCGCGTGGGGACGATGTCCCAAGAGACGGAGCGTCTGTCCACATGCGCAACATGCTGGGACACAGCCACCACATCCACTCTCCCCAGGATCCCTAAGGCTTGGTAGGGTGGAGGAGACATTCACACAGAAAGAAATACCCACAGGACAGCAGGAAGATGCCACGGCAGAGGGTGGGCTGTCCACGGTGGACGTCCAGCCTGGCCGGTGCGTGGCTGCTCCTTAGACTTGACCACAGTGTGGTTATTTGTGCTTCTCCCAAGCCCCCAGGCTCAGGTCACTTGCTCTTCACAGCAGCCTGGAGCACAGGCCAGATGGCTGCCATTTCCTCTGCTCACAGAGGAGGACATGGACTTGCCCTGCCCCCAATGTCCATCCTCTCTTCTAGAAGAGGCGGGTGGGGCGGGACCAGGTGCTCAGGTCCCATGCCATGGCTCTCATTCTTCACTCTGCACTGAAGAGGACAAGGA
The DNA here is from genome assembly GCF_019054845.1 of Dipodomys spectabilis. NCBI lineage: Eukaryota > Metazoa > Chordata > Mammalia > Rodentia > Heteromyidae > Dipodomys > Dipodomys spectabilis. The sequence goes on from NW_024870773.1 coordinate 27,947,356, forward strand.
CTCCCTGAATCTTGAAGCATGGAGGACTGAGGAGGAAACTGGCAAGTTCCACCAGAACAGGACTCTAGAAAGAAAGAAGGAGGGAGGGGAAAAAGGGAAAGGGAAAGGGGAGGGAGAGGGGAAGGGATAACTATGTTGGTTTTTCTTGGATATCTTACATTTGGTGTGAAAACAGCAAATTGAAAGACATCTACAGAATTTGACTTAGCAAATTGAAATTTTCCATTCAAAAACACCTATTGAGTAATTTCTGCATGCAAATCACAAGTTAAGAGTGATGTGAACTTGGTCTCAAGGAATTAATAGAATTCTATTCTTCTATTTAATTCGAGGAACAGAATAAAAGACTAAAAACAATAAAAACTACACTAGAGTGCTAGAGAACATCAGAGGTGGAAGAATTCATCTAAATACGGCAGAAGATTATAAGCAACTTTGAAGATGACAATGGCCAGGTTTCCCCTCTAAGGGTGAACGATAACAGTAGTTACAGCCATTCAGGAAACATTTATTGATTGGTTGTGTGTATGTGTACATGTGCTATTTCTGGGGCTTTAACTTAGGGCCTGGGTGCTGTTGTCCCTAAGCTCTTTTTGCTCAAAGCTAGTGCTCTACCACTTTGAGCCAAAGTGCCATTTCTGGTTTTCTGATGGTTAATGGGAGAGAAGAGTCTCACAGAGACTTTTCTTCCTGGGCCAGCTTTGAACCATGATTCTCAGATCTCAGCCTCCTGAGTAGCTAGGATTCCAGGTATGAGCCAACAGTGCCCATTATCATCACATTTTACTAAGTACATTTAAAATATCGTTTCCTGGGATGAATGGTAGATCGCTTACTTCACATGTGTAAGGCCCCAGTTTGATTCCTAGAACAACAAACACAGTGAGATACAATATTCACATTGGATACTTATTTCTGAGGTTGCAGTAGCTTCTTTTTCCTTCTTCTCTTCTTGTTCTTCCTCTTCTGCATTGCTTTCTCTCTTTTTAAAAAACTGTTTTGGTTTGGTTTGGTTTTTTTTGTTGTTTGTTTTTTGTTTTTTTGGGTCTTTTCTCTGAGGATCGAACCCAGAACACTGTACTTGCTAGGCAAGTACTTTGCCACTGAGCTACGTACGTCCCAGCCCTTTCTTAAGCAAGAGGAAATATACCTTCAAGTGCCACGATCCACACTGCTGTTTGTGTGAGAGCCAGTAGTGGGGCTTGAACTCAGGGCCTTGATCTCTCGCTTGGCTTTTTTGCTCAAGGTGGGCGCTCTACCACTTGAGCCACATCTCCAGTCCCCTCATCTCCCTCAGTGGGAGACCTCACAGGTCTCTTGTGTGCCCTGCAGTCTGCTTCATTATCACCTAACCAAGAACTTGGCTGTGAACTTCACCCTGGCAGGAGGAGGGGCAGCCCAGCAGGTGGCATCTGAGCTTCCTATGAGGGCAGGCAGGTCCTCACATGTGGCCATCTGAGAACCACAGCTCTATAGAAATGGGGACCCCCCCCCCGAGTTCACCCTCCAAGGGCGCCCACCACAGTCCCCCACTTCTGGTTTTAGATTTCACCCTGCATTTATGCCATGAAATGGCTGAGCGAGTGTCTGCAAATGGGGGCTTGTCTGGGTTTCCCTTTGATGCACTTGGAGGTCAAAGGTCAGGGCCCAAATCACCCGCACTTCCTGTCTCATCCCTCCTGGGCTCACAGCCACAGGAAGGCATTCACTGGGTGCAACCTGGGTGGCAGAAAGGTGCATCTGTGTGAACGCCATCACCGGCATGCATCCAGCCAGCCCTGAACTTCGGGGATTTGAGAAGCTACAGTTGATAACATCCAAACTCACACCCTAAGTCTTCTAGGATCAACCCTAAGACGCTCTGGTGGCTGCTGTCAACATGTTATTATGCCTACCCCTTCTCCCTCGCCCTCAGACGCCCTTGCTGCTGGCCAATACCGACAGGGAAGTGCGCAGGGCAGCGCTGTGCTGGGGCTGAGCCTGGGGACATCTTTCTGCGTGCTTTCTAGATCCCTTCCAAACTGTCAGGAGTTGAAAAGACCAACAACAACAAATGTGGCAGATGCACACAGTGGGGGTGTTATTCAGGCTTAAAGACAAATAAAATACCGACACACGCAACAATATTGAAGCACTTCAAAAATATCACAGCGAAGGAAGGAAACTAGCCCTAGATGTGCACATAGAGTATTCATTATTTATATGAAATGTCCAGAGGAGGCAGAGACCATAGAGACAGAGGCACATGGTATTTTGGGGACAGAGACCTGTGACTGTTCAAAGGCTTTGGGCTTTGGGGTGGAAGATGATGTTATGAAACACTGTGGATGTAACAAAACCCACTGGATTGTAAGTTTTAAAAAATAAAAATAAGCCGGGCACCCAGCTCATGCCTGTCATCCTAGCTACTCAAGAGGCTAAGATCAGAGGATTACGGTTCAAAGCCAGCCTGGGCAGGGAAGTCCATGAAATGCTCCTCTCCAATAAACCACCAGAAAACCAGAAGTGGCGCTGTGGCTCAAGTGGTAGAGCGCTCGTCTTTAGCTGAAGAGCTGAGGGACAGTGCCCAGGCCCAGAGTTCAAGCCCCACAACTGACAAAAATAAAATAAAATAAAAATAAAACAAAGCTGGGTGCTGGTGGCTCACGCCTGTAATCCTAGCTACTCAGGAGGCTGAGATCTGAGGATTGCAGTTTGAAGCCAGCCTGGGCAGAAAAGTTTCCATGAGACTCTTATCTCCAATGAACCATTCAAAATCCAGAAGTAGAGCTGTGGTTCACATGGTAGAATGCTAGCCTTGAGCAAAAGAGCTCCCTGGGCCCTGAGTTCAAGCCCTACAACCAACAACAACAGCAACAAAAACTACCAAGTAGGGAAAACAAAATGTCAGGAGCACATTTGGCAAATGACTGGACAAGCCAGGACTATCATGCTTTGAGACTTGAGGTGCATTGCAGAATTCTGGGGAACCTTTTCCAAACTGTGTCTGCTAATCTCTTCCCCCAGTCCTTTAGTGTTAAGAGCCCTGCTCACCTCCACCCTGCTCCAAAAACATTCCCTGATCTCTGTGGGCAGAGAAGGGCTTTATTAGATTTAAATTTAGCACTGGAGTTGTGGAGAAACCTATCTATGTCTAGCATCCAAACATTTTCAGACCTGGCCCTGACGACTGGCAATCTGGCAATTGTCTCTCCCCAGTCTCCTGAGCAGCTGCCCAGGGTGGGAGTAGGGGGCGGGAGGGAGCGACTCCTCCCATCCCCTCCCTGACTCTGGCCCAAGCCCCACCTGCAGGCCAGGGGTCCAAGCTAGGAGGGGTCCAAGACCCAGAACTCCACAGGATCCCACAAGGCAGCCCAAGCTTATTTTAGATGATCCTGAGGATTAATCAGATAGGAAATTCCAGAAATTCCAAGAGCACTTAAAGTGGATTCTTTTCCATTGCCTTCTTTCCCAGTTCTTCAGATTCTATTTCTGTATTTCCCTCTGGATGAGGCTAGATCTGGAACTAAACAGGCATAAAACCAAAGCAAGAAGTTGCTAGGTGGAAAAATGGCTGCCATCATCCTTCCTTCCACTAGGCAGCCTGCCTCTTTCCTCCCAGGGCCTCAGGGGCAGCGTGGCCCACAGCTACCTGGGGATGATGGCCAAAGTTGTCACTCAACACTAAGAATCTGCCTCGCTCACATTTTCTGTTGGATGTGTTTGCCCTGTGCGAAGGCCTGGTTAAGTCACAGCCCCAGCACGTGATGCTTGGGGCCAGCCTGGGGTCACCGAGCTGTTAGTCACATGATCTCTACTAGTGGCTCCCCATGCTGGTGTGATCTCATGGCTAAAATGAGACTTCAGACGCCAGAGGGGACGGAGCGATGACGTTAGCTGCCTGGACAGCACCGCGATCTCAGAAAATGCCGGCTATGGATGCTGACCAGACCAGGGCCCACGTCACAGGCTGTGAAAACAGGGCAGCCATATGCTAGCCTCTGCTCACCATGTCCTTCTAACCAACTTGTTGATCTCAGGCTGGTGGATGTCATAACACTGGGTATGGGAAGTGTGTCTACAAGACAGAAGTGTGTACACTTGAACATGTTTTAGCAAAGCTTATCGGGTTGATGGTAGGCCAGGCACCAGGTGACAAGTGTCCACCTTGCTACCTTTAAGGCTCTGGTGGGACCACATGAGTATACAAGAAACCACATGGAGATGAACACCTATCATCCTAGCAACTCAAGAAGCTGAGATCTGAGGATCATGGTTCTAAGCCAGCCTGGGCAAGAAAGTCTGTGAGACTCTTATCTCCAATGTACCACTAGAAAACTGGAAGTGGAGCTATGGCTTAAGTGGTAGAACGCTAGCCTTAAGCACAAAAGCTCAGTTACAGTGCCCTGAGTTCAAGCACACAAACAAAACCCATACAGACTAGGCTACTTTGCTGTCCCAAAATTACTGTTGCACGTTTTTTTGTTTGTTTTGTCAGTCGTGAGCCTGAACTCTGGGCCTAGGCACTGTCCCTCAGCTCTTCAGCTCAAGGCTAGTGCTCTACCACTTAAACCACAGCGTCACTTCCAGCTTTTTCTGCTTATGTGGTGCTGAGGAATTGAACCCAGGGTCTCATGCATGTGAGGCAAGTGCTCTACCACTGAGCCACCTTTCCAGCCCCTGTTGCACGTATTAACACTGCTCATTAAAAAAAAAAAAATACACCTTATTTCATATTCTTTATCTCAAATGCTGCAATTGCTGGATTTGTTTTTCCCACGCTGCCACTTAACTTTTGCGGAAGACATTTCACTTTTCAGCAGACCCCAACTTTTCATTCTGTCGCTGTAATGAAGCTCATTCACAGTTACCTTCCTTGGGACACCACTGTTTGTATGGGGCAGATTCTCCCCCAAAAGAAAGGCAGAGAAGTTCCCGCAGCCATGCAAACACAACAGCCAAGACCACATTGTGACTGACAGCGCTGTCCTGCATCTCCTGAGCTGCGTACCGGAGAATCTAAAACCTTTGCAAACTTTCTTTGGATTGGCTACTCACTTATTTCTGATGGCACTTGGTCAGTCTGTGAGTAATACGTCCCCAAATAAGGCAGGCTTGCTGTGTTCTTTTGTATCTTTTGTGTTCTTCTGTTTATGCTTCTGTGATTCGGCCACAGGCGGCAATGGTGCGTTCATTCTCATTGCTCAGCCACACTGTGCTGTGCGGCTGTTCCCAGGTGGGGACCATTCTCCTGCCGTGAACATCTGGATGGGCTCCAGGTCCAGCTGTTCTAAATAATGCTGCCATGGGCATCCTTGAATGTCCCTTTTTGGCGTGTGTGTGTGTGCGCGCGCGCGCACGCGCATGCACACATGCCTGGGCACTGTCCCTGAGCTTTTTTTGTTCAAGCCTCACACTCTGCCACTTCCAGTTTCACTTCCAGCTTTTTGTTGGTTAATTGGAGATAAAGAGTCTCGTAGACTTTTCTGCCCGGGCTGGCACAAAACCATGACCCTCAGATTTCAGCGTCCTGAGTAGCTAGGATTACAGGCAAGAGCCACCCAGCTGGATATTACCATCTTGTTGAAATTGGCTGTTCCGGTGTTTCACCTATTTTCCCACTGGGCTGAGGGTCCTTATTTCTTTTATTGGATTGTTTTGGGCCCTTCCTTAAATATAGTGGATACGAGTCATCGAAGGTAGGCATTACAAGTCTTTTCTTCTGAGGCCTGTTTGTGTATGGTACTGGTGTTTTTATGTAAATAAACATATCTCTGAACTACCACTCCTCCTGCATTGCTAGACAAGTCTGTTGGCCTTGGGGTCTCCGTCTTCCCTCTGGGTTCTCTTATGCTGGGTGGTGTCTGGACTTCCCGTTAGACGCCATCCCTGCCAGCCACACAGAGCCCCCAGTGTCCCACGCACCTGTTCCTGTCCTTCCGGAGCCAGCCCTTTCCCAGAGCATATCTAGTTCTGGGCTCTGGCACCTTCTGTCTTCTCTGACTCCTCTGCAGTTAACTAGCCGTGCCTGGCTGCGTTCTGAAAATAGGTTCAGGATGTCCAAACAATTGACTTACAAATGAACTTTCGGGAGCCTCGGCTCTGGGCTCAGGCTGCCATGTTCTATTTCTTTCTATCTTAGTCACCTGGGATCAGGTTCCTCAGGCTGCAGAGCACCAAAACAGAAAAAGCGTGTGAGTCACCTGGACGCCCGAGGCCGGCAGGACGGCCAGCCCGCTGCTCCACGGAAGAAGTCACACTGTGGAAAATGAATCCTCCTGCCAAGTGAATAAATCCAAAGAGTAATTCTCCAGTGTCTCACCTGCTCCAGCCACTGGTCCAAACACACAGCGTTGGCTAGAGAAACAAGCGGACCTCCACCTAGGTAAACAGACTGAGGGACAGAAAGGAAATCCTACCTACACAGGATGCTGAGATCTAAGGATCACTGTTTCAACCTAACCCAGGCAGGGAAGTCTGTCAGACTCTTATCTCCCATTAACCACCAAGGAGCCAGAAGTAGAGCTGTGACTCCAATGGTAGAGCCCTCGTCTTGAGCAAAAGAGTTCAGAGACAGCATCCAGGCCCTGAGTTCAAGCCCTAGGACCACCACCAACAACAACAAAAGTAAAGAAGCTGAACAAATCAGACATTTGGTATATCCAAAGCGATAGAGGAAAGGAGAGCAGGTCACAGAGTGACCATGGCTTGTTAGTTCTGCATGGGTTCATAAAGGAAGGAGGGACTTAGCACCGCCTGAGAACCCATAACATTTATGAAGATAACAGGGTGAAGGCAAGTTAGAGAAGACACAAACAGAGATGACTGGAGGAAGAGCATTGAAGGTGGCTGGAACAGCCAGTACAAAGGCCCCCAGATAGAAGTGTATCCCTTGTGTTACAAAAACAGTGATCAGTCAGAGGCAAGCGTTAGCTGGAGTTGAGAGGGCAAGGCAGAGGGAAATAGGAGAGGAGGCCACAGAGATGGAAGGAGGGGAATGCCCTGCAGGCCGCTGACCTCCAGTGAGCTGCAGGCCTATACTAATTTGGGACAGTGACGCTCAGATGCCAAGCCGGCCATGGGTGTACATAGGGAAGAGGTTGTAACACAGGGCTTGTGAAGATCAGCATACCACAGTATCAGAATATTCTCTCCCACTGGGCTTGTATTTCTGGCACATGGAAATCTCAATTTATTCCATAGTTCTCACTAGTGCTGATGGGTGGAGGGCCTGGGGACTGCCCATTTGGAAGCCCCTCGGCTTGCACACCTGTATGTGTGTCAGTATGGACTCCAGCCTATACCTTACAAGTCTTTTTTTTTTTTTTTTTCTGGTCATGGGGCTTGAACTTTGGGCCTGGGCGCTATCCCTCAGCTCTTCAGCTCAAGGCTAGTGCTCTACTGCTTGAACCACAGCACCACTTCTGGTTTTCTAGTGGTTTGTTGGAGATAAGAGTCTCACAGACTTTCCTGCCTGGGCTGACTTTGAACTGTGATCCTCAGATCTTAGCCTCCCGAGTAGCTAGGATGACAGGCATGAGCCACCAGCGCCTGGCTACCTTAGAATTCTTTAAGATTGTTTTCTGATGGTGAAACAGCTGAGTTGAAGACTGCACGGGTTTTTAATTGGCATGCAGGGTGCCAAGCCAAGGTGCAAGAGTATAGGGTGTGATGCTTTTCCTCTTTGTCCTTTCTTTCGCCAGACCCGACAGTCACCGTCTTTCCTAGGCTCCACCAGTGTGGGCTGCGGGTACAGAATCCTGCGGAAGTTGGAGAGTGAATGGCTGGGGTGGGTCGTGGCCAAGGTCGCCAGGCGGAACTCACATGGCTGCGCAGGACACCAGTGCTCACCTGAAGACAGACCTGGTCGCTGGCATGGCCGAATTTGCTTGGCCCTCCTTCACCCTTCTGCAAAAGCTCAATGCACGAGCCTGAGAGATTCTGGGGAGTCGGAACACCCAAAACAGAGCTCCGTGGGCAGTGGGGTACCCTGCCTGTGTTGCCCAAACACAGAAGTTGCTATTTTCAGCAATATTAACAAAAAAAAGAGGAGGAGGAGAAGGAAGAGGAAGAGAAGAAGAAGGAGGAGGAGGAGAAGAAGGAAGAAGGAGGGGAAAGAGGAGGGGGGAGGGGAAAGAGGGGCGAAGAGGAGGAGGAGGAGGAAGAAGAGAAGGAGAAGAAGAAGAAGAAGAAGAAGAAGAAGAAGAAGAAGAAGAAGAAGAAGAAGAAGAAGAAGAAGAAGAAGAAGAAGAAGAAGAAGAAGAAGAAGAAGAAGAAGAAGAAGAAGAAGAAGAAGAAGAAGAAGAAGAAGAAGAAGAAGAAGAAGAGAGAAAACAGCACTAAAAAAATTGAGACAGAAGCTCACTCCTGTAATCCTAGCTACTCAGAAAACAGATCTGAGAATTAAGGTTCAAAGCCAGCCCAGGTGAAAAATCTGTGAGACTCTTTATCTCCCAGTTAACCACCAAAAAGTGGAGCTGTGGCTCAAGGGGTAGTGTGCCAGTCTTGAACAACAAAAAAAAAGCTCAGGGAAAGTGACCAGGACTGTGTGTGCGCACATGCGTGTGCGTACACACCCACACATACAAGTTAATCCTTCCATATCACATATCGTAAAGCAAAGATAAAAGCTCAGTATTTCAAAGCAAAAGATCTGGTTTTGCAAAATCCAGCATTTGAGCCAGGCACCTGTAATCCTAGCTATTCAGGAGGCCGAGATCTGAGGATCACAGTCTGAAGCCAGCCTAAGCTGGCTCAGAAAAAGCCAGAAGTGGCGCTGTGGCTCAAGTGGGTAGAACACTAGCCTTGAGTCAAAGAAGCTCATGGACAGAGCGCAGGCCCAGAGTTCAAGTCCCAGGACCAGCAAAAAATTAAATAAAAAAATCCAGCATTTGGCAGGGATTCAATGAATAATGCAATAAGTGCCCGGATGAAAGCTATCTTAGCTAAAGTCTTCCTTCTGGTTAAGTTCTGGGTATGTAGATAAAGTACTAATGCTAATCAAACTTTCAGTTAGTTTCAGGGGAAAGGAAAGATTATGATCAAGCAATGGAAAATCTAGCAGGGGAAAGTCATTTGATTGATGTGTGCTGCTGGCATCAGCCCTCAGTTCTTCCATTTAGATTTACAAGTCTGTGGAGTTGAAGCTTAGAAGCCTTCTAGCATTAAGGCAATGTCTACATTCCACAAATGTTAACTTCTCAGTTACCATTAGCTTTTTGTTTAGTTCATAAAACACTCCTGCAGTTATAAATCATTTAAGTTTTAAAAATTCCAATCAAGCCATGGGCCGTAATTCTAACAACTCCAGAGGCAGCTATCTAAGGATCATTGTTAAAAGCTAGCCCAGACAGAAAAGCCTGTGAGAGTCTTATTGCCAATTAACTATTAAAAAAAGCTGGAAGTAGAGGTGTGGCTCAAGCAGTAGAGAGCCAGGCTCCTCCACCCCGCAACACCCCCGTCAGTTGTGGGGCTTGAACTGAGGGCCTAGGTGCTACCCCTAAGCTCTTTTTGCTCAAGGCTAGCTCAACTACTTTGAGCCACAGCACCATCTGGTTTTTTGGCAGTTGATTAGAGATGAGTCTCACGGACTTTCCTGCCCCGGCTGGTTTTGAACTGTGATTCTCAGATCTCAGCCTCCTGAGTAGCTAGGATTACAAAAGTGAACCACCAGCTCCTCGCTTGAATTAATTTCTGAAAGGTATCTGATCATCCTTCCAGTCCTCAACCATCCAAATAATTTTTATTTCCCAATGTTGCAGTGTTTAATGGGATGGATTCCCTTTTTGCCTTTCATACAATACGTAATAGCTGGCATGTGCGTGTGCATGCACACACACACCTTTAACCTACCTACAGCCTTAATTTCACTTTCTTTCTTTCTTGTCAGTCATGGGGCTAGAACTCTGGGCCTGGGTGCTGCTCTTCAGCTCGAGGCTAGTGCTCTACCACTTGAACTACTACATCACTTCTGGTTGTCTGAGTGGTTTATTGGAGTTTCAGCCTCCTGAGTGCTGGGATTACAGGTGTGAGCAGCAGTCTTAAATTCTTGACTGTCTGCAACTGTGCATCTAGTTTATTGTTTACATGCACAATGCTTTTTATGTAAGGGTCCTCTGAGATTACAGAGTGGAAATTTCCCCAGGGGTTTACAGTTCTGTGAGGGTGCACTTATCTCATTGGTTCTCTGGGTGGAAATCTGGTCGCAGAACTGAGCACTGACTCCAAAGGAAGCTCTCCTTTCCTTCTACAGACACAGCACTAAGACAACCAAACAGCCAAGCGCACCATGCTATTTACATATCTGTTGGTACACGGTCTCCAGCAAGTTATTTTTATGGAATTATTTATGGGAAAAATGTTAACTATGCTGAAGGTTTAAACCATGGCTTCTGGTTCAGAATGGAAACAATATAGAAAGCATTGGTATGCGGGTGGAATGCGTGGCTTAGTCGATAGAACTCTAGCTATGAGCCAAAGTGTCAGATACTAAGTTCAAGTTTTTATCTTTCTTCCCCCTCCCAGACCAAAAAAAGAAATCTTTGATATGCAAGGATACATTGTTTTGTATCATATTATCAAGTTGTAGGTTTCTTTACATTTAAATATATTAACTATATACTTAACTACACATTGCATTTTTTTAAATCCCCCATCCCACACAAGAAGACTATTGTGGGATGGTGGCTCTTAATGGCTTCCAGACATGCAATTAGTAAGTTAATCAGGTTTTGAGTTCTGGATTCCTATTTCCAACCTGCTTCTGAAAGGGGTACAGAACTTCCTAGTATCATTAGCAATATATGAAAATATGAATTAATGTATGTCTTTGTCAGGAGTAAACACTACCACTTTAAATAGCATCCTTATATTAACTATAATCATTAAGGAACAAGAAATAATGTATTCTACTATTTTAACATTTTTTTCTAATTAAGTTTATATTTGTGTGCATTAGCTTTATTCATAGGTTGATTATATACAAGCAATTTTTGCAGCAGGGAGAATGAATACATTATACTTTTGTATATGTGTGTGTGCTGGTCCTTGGGCTTGAACTCAGGGCCTGGGCACTGTCTTTGAGCATTTGTGTTCAAGGCTAGTGCTCTATCACTTGAGCCACAGCTCTACTTCCAGCTTTTTTAGTAGTTAATTGGAGATAAGAGTCTCATACACCTTTTTTCCTCAGCTGGCTTTGAACCACAATCCTTGGATCTCAGCTTCCTGAGTAGTTTGGATTATAGGCATGAGCCATTAGTGTCAAGCTCGAATCTTTATTTTAATCTGTTTAAATTTCCATAAAGTTTTAGACTTGTATTCATTATTACCTTAATCAGTAATCAATATCCCCACTGGCAAATAGTCCCTGGATGAGGTGATGATGGGGAAGAACTTAACGCTTCCCACTAGGCAAGACTAACTAAACATTTTTAAATTCCTAAATATTAAATGACACACTGAAGCCATCATTTTATTTCATTTCGTGGCATGTAACTTCAGACAATTGCATGTAATTTTCGCATTTAAAAATGTGACCTTCCCCACCCACACACCTGGGCCAATCCGGACTGACCTCCAAGATTGAGAAGATGCTTTGGCGGCACCTGTAGGTTGTTCCCGGTGTAGCAGGCACTTGCTTCCTCCAGCTCCAAATTGTTCAACTCCGAGTTGTCAGGAGCACCTTTCAAAATAACAGACAACAGTCATTTTTAGTGACAAGATAAACCAATTCCCAGACTCATGACGACCGCAATCATTCTGTCAAATGTCTGTGGGCGTTCGGCCGAAATGTCAATACAAAAACTTTGCTAATGATCCATATCTCACATCACTGATGGCTCAGATGGCAACCCGTCCGTTGTCATATATATGTATATATACCTATACTCATATACATGTGTATATGTGTGTGTGCCAAACGTCCACAAGATCCTGACGTTTCTGAGTAACTCGTTCTCTCTCGTTAGGCTAATCCTGCTCTTCCCGTCTCCACGTGGCTCTCGGTCGCTTTCGTGAGCTTTCGTGACACGCCTTTCGTGAGCACAAAGCCAACGCGGGCACACGGCGCTCGTGAGTCGGTTCAGGGAGTCAGTGAGCGTGCCAGGCAGGGCTCCACGCAGTGACACTCACCGCCCACGAACATTCTGATTCTGCTGCAACGAAGGTGAGATTTTTAAGGGTTAAATATAGAGGGACAGCATTAACTATCTAAGTCTCTGCCACGCCTCCAACACCAGGACTCAGCCAAGTCCACGGGACACGGCTCTCTTTGGAACCGGATGCTTTCCAGCCCTGGATAAACGTCTTCTTCTGCACAGTGTTCTCCCGCGCTGGCCGTCACAGCACGTCACTTCTCGGTTGGCGATGCTGGCGTGCACAGCTGCAGCCTCCGCCCCGCCCCAGCCTCCGCCCCGCCCCCTGCCCGGGACGCCCCGCCCCCTGCCCATGGGTTCTTCGGGCAGAAAAACCACAGTAGAACCCGTTGGCTGGAGCGGGCCCAGCAAGGGAGGCGTTGCAACCACTAGGAAGAAGGTGGCGTCGGGGCGTGGTTTCTTCCGAAGGGCGTGGTTACCGCTGAGAAGGCGTGACTACCGTCTGGAGGGCGGGGCTTCCGCGTCGCGCGTCCCACAAGCCTGTACCTTGTCTCTTGCCGTAGAGCCCGGAACCGGAGGTTCCTCTGACATGTGCTTCTGGTTTCCGGGCGAGCGCTGGACTCCTCGGCCCCACGCCGGGGCTCCTTTGAACGGTTAGCCTCAGCGATCCGCCCAAAGCCCGTGCTCCAGGGAAGGTGAGGAGAAGCCCCGGGCCGCGGACGGGCTGCGGAATCCGCTGGGCGGCAGCGCGAGGGAGGGCCAGGCGTGCTGGGGCTTGGCGGGCAGGAGCCGGGTCGGGGCTGAGCGGCGGCCCGGCGGCGCTGAGGCGAGCCGTCGGGCCGGCCCTGGTCGGGAGGGCGTGGTGAGGGTTAGGTCCCCGCGGTCTCGACCCCGCGGCTCCCACGTCCTCCCGGCTCCCAGGTCCCCGCGGCGACGACCATGACGTCCCTGGCGCAGCAGCTGCGGCGCCTCGCGCTGCCCCAGACCGACCCCAGCCTCCTGTCCCGACGGGAAGCCGCCTCTCTGCTCTTCGACCCCAAGGAAGCGGCCGCCATCGACCGGGACACCGCCTTCGCCATCGGTAACTCGCCCCGACTCGGCTGGGACCGCTCCCCGCGGTGGGCTGCGCTGGGCCCGGGGCGGAGGAGGGGGCCCCGGACCGCGCGCGGTGCTCCAAGTGTGTCGGCCGCGGCACACGCGGGAGATGAGCTAGCTGGAGGAAAGGAAGGGGGGAGCCGGGCGGGACGGCGCAGGGAGGCGGGGCGGCGGGGTGGAGGCCGGCGGGACCGCGCGGGGAGGCCGGCGGGGTGGAGGCCATCTGGCCAGCCTTCCCGGAGGCCGGGCCTCGTTGTAGCTGAGGACTGAAGAGAAGGCTGAGAAAGGCCAGAGTGGACTCCTGCCACCTAGCACTTTCTGATCTAGTGAGGTAGGGTTGACTTCGTCTGTTAAAAACCACGAATCTTTGTCGAATCTTCCGAGTTACACATGCTAAGAGCTCCATCGTGACCGGCAAAGAAAGCCGTAGAAACAGAATAGGAAGCCATTGCAGGTGGCTCATTCCTGTAATCATAGCTACCCAGGAGGCTGAGAGCTGAGGATCGCAGGTCAAAGCCCGCCTGGGCAGGAGAAGCCTGTGAGACTTTGTTGTTTTGTTTTGGTTGGTCGAAGGGCTTGAACTCTGAGCCTGGGCGCTGCCCCTCAGCTCTTCAGCTCAAGGCAAGCTCGATACAGCCACAGTGCCACTTCGGAGTGAGACTTTTATCTCCAGAACAACAAACAGAAAAAAAGCCAGAGGTGCAGCAATGGCACATGTGGTAGAGTGCCTGTCTTGGGTGGAAGGGCTCTGCAAGAGCATGTGGCCCTCAGTTTAAGCCCCAGTTCTGAAAGTGAGAGACTAGGATGAGTCTATTTGGGAAAGAAGTGTTGACTGATGTGGTCTTTTCCTAGGCTGCACTGGCCTGGAGGAACTGCTGGGGATTGATCCCGCCTTTGAGCAGTTTGAAGCACCCCTGTTCAGCCAGCTGGCAAAAACCCTGGAGCGCAGCGTCCAGACCAAAGCCGTGAACAAGCAGCTGGATGAAAACATTTCCTTATTTCTGATCCACCTGTCCCCCTACTTCCTGCTGAAGCCAGCGCAGAAGTGTCTGGAATGGTTGATTCACAGGTAGCTAACAGAACTACAGAAATCACCAGGAAAGAATGAGAATGGAGTATAAGTTCTGGAGCATCAGAATGGCCAGACAGTACTGAGTAGACGTGGATGCAGAGTTGGAGGCCTCTTACTTTAGTGCTATGTTCCTTGTTTATGGTTATGACTGACCAGATGGTTTGTTCTTTTAGGTAGTTTTATCTCATGCAGAATTTGAACATGTCAGGACATGTGCGTATAGGTTTCCTGTCCATTTGAATTATTTGCTTTTTTCCCCCAGGTTCCATATCCACCTTTACAATCAAGATAGTCTCATTGCCTGTGTTCTGCCATACCACGAGACAAAAATATTTGTACGGGTGATACAGCTTCTAAAAATTAATAATCCAAAGCACAAATGGTACTGGTTGTTTCCAGTTAAGGTATGATTGTTGTAGGACCTCTGTATGTAAGCATGACAATTTTTGATTAAGGGATATAATTCGGGAGAAATAAAGTCCTAGTGCTTAGGGGTATTAGTCAAATAATACCTGAATCACTTTCATTGTCTAACTTCCAGTTGTTACTGTTATTTGTAACATCTAGCATTTAATTAATGCCTGATGTAAAGTTAAGCATTTTTGCATTGTATTAAGGTCTCATAAAACTCTTTACAAATGAGGATAAGCTTGGATGGCTAAGGTGCTTGCCAGATAGTTCACATGATCCGTGTTTAGAGCTGGCATATGAATTCTGATCTGATGCTAAAGCCTGTGTTTTTTCACAGTACTATGCTGTTTAGTATTTTAAGTTTTGAAACTGAAGAGGTTAAAAAAAATGGAGGAAGCCCAGTGCTGGTGGCTCACACCTGTAATTCTATCTACTCTGGAGGCTAAGATCTGAGAATCATAGTTTGAAGTCATCCCAGAAAGTCCCATGAGTCTCTCTCTTATCTGCAATTAACCACTGAAAACCAGAAGTAGAACTGTAGCTCAAGTGGTAGAGTGCTAGCCTTGAGGAAAATAACTCAGAGACAGAACCTAGACCCAGAGTTCAAGGCCCAGGACCAGCCAAAAGAAAAAAAAAGAATAGGGAACACCTAATAAGCATTCTTCAATAAATTCCTCCACCATCAACTTCTCTCTTGACTTTCTAGAGTGGTACCATTTTTCTGCATTAATCTAGTTACCTCCACCAGCTGGGAGATTGTAATTCATATGGATGAACAGCCACAGTATGAAGATGTCATTAGGGTAGATGCCTGAATGGAATAGTGACGAATGTTGCTAACGGCTTGTTCTCTGTGCCCATACCAGCAATCTGGAGTGCCCCTGGCTCGAGGAACCTTGGTCACCCACTGCTACAAAGACCTTGGCTTCATGGATTTGATTTGTAGTCTAGTGACTAAGTCTGTGAAGGTGAGTCACATATGGTTTGCTGAGTGCGATTGCCTGCACTGCATGAAGAACAGACTAGAGCCTTCCCCAGCGAGAGTGGAACACTGGCAAGATTCTTTCTGTGAGGGATCTGCAGCCTTGGTGTACAAGCAGTTTGGAATTCCATCCTTTCTTGGAGGTGCAGTTTACTCCTGACAGTCAGCGAGATTGTTCCTTTTTAAAATTTTATTATCGTTCAAGGTCATGGATAGAGGGGTTACCATTGAAGATTGTTTCTTTAGCTGAGGTTTCATGTACCAGACAGCTGTGTGGTCTGAGGTTTTGCAGAGCTGCCTGTACATCGTCTTGGTTGTTCCCCATCCAGGCTTTCGCCGAGCGCCCGGGAAGTGCCGCACAGCTGCGTGTGCTCCTGTCTTTCTATGCCTCCACCATTGTGGCTGCTCTGTTGGCTGCGGAGGACGTGTCAGACAACATAGTCGCCAAACTGTTTCCCTATGTCCAAAAGGTTGGTCCTGCTCATGTCTCTAGCAGTTTAATTTGTATCGAAAGGAATTGCTTTCTTTTGAAAATTTTGCTTACAAATAAACATTTTTCAATTTGACAGTTTGTTTCTAACGGTTAGTAAGATTTAATCTTCAAGTAAAAAGTAGGACATTTTTCATACCGTAATTTGGTCTGTAAGAATTGATGTCGGCCCCATGCCTCTGATGCTGTCTCTCAGATCTGTTTCAAGTGGTCGTTTCTGATGTGAAGAACATGGCAGCGTCATCTGGCACGGGCTGCTCATTACCTGTTCTTCCACAGGCTTCTGCCGCTCCATTTTCCTCTTTTGCCCCGTGCAGTGTCCTTCCATGGAAGTTGTGCTTTTCACTGATTGCTGTTTTCAGTCAGCCACTTTCTAACATGGAAAATCAGAGCTGTGGTTGTGGTTGGATGTGTGGAGAAGTGCAGGGGACCCCTCTCTCTGTTTAAGAGACTTGTCCATCCCTGTGGGGCCAGCACATGTTTTCTAACTCTAAAGAGTTATTGACAGTGTACAATAGGTTTTGTTTTGTTTTCCAGTCTTAGGGCTTGAACTCAGGGCCTGGGCACTGTTTTTGAGCTTCTTTTGCACAAAGCTAGCACTCTGCCACTGGAGCAATAGTGCCACTTCCAGCCTTTTCTGTGTATGTAGTACTAAAGAATGGAAGCCAGGACTTCATGCATGCTAGGCAAGCCCTCTACCACATTAAGCCCTCTACCTGCATTAAGTTTTATTCATCCTAACATAGAACCTGTTTTGAAATTGTATTTTTTAACTGATACACAAAAATCAGTTCCGCACATATTTGTGGGGTACCACTGATGTCTCAGTTTCCATATATTATCATAGAACAGTTAAAGTTGGGTAAACATTTGTCGTAAATGTTTTTTTGTTTTTTGTTTTTTTTTGGGGGGGGGGTCCGGTCATGGGGCCTGAACTCTGAGCCTGAGCACTGTCCCTCAGCTCTTCAGCTCAAGACTAGCGCTCTACCACTTGAGCCACAGCACTACTTCCGGCTTTTTTTCATTTTACTTATGCGGTGCTGAGAAATCAAACCCAGGGCCTCAGGCATGCAAGGTGGCTCTACCACTGAGCCACCTTCCCAGCCCCTTGTCGTAAATGTTGACATTTCTGATTTGTCATAGTAAAATAGCATTTGAAGGAGAAGAAAATTTCCTTACTTTGTCACTTTTCTTGTATTTTGAAAAATATCTAGGGGTTGAAATCATCTCTACCAGATTACAGAGCTGCCACATACATGATAATCTGTCAGATTTCTGTGAAAGTGATGCTGGAAGATACCTTCGTTAATTCCCTGGCGTCGCAGCTCATCAGAACACTGACCAGTGTTCCCTCTTTGGTCAGAGATGGATTAGGTTGCTTGATAATTCTGCTGCAGAGACAGAAGCCAGAGAGCCTTGGGAAAAAGTATGTATCACTGAGTTGAAAAGTAGAACTAGTCAGAAGTAAGTAGTAAACGATGTTACCTTGAAGACAAGCGACAGGCTACTGTTCAGTCTCGCGCCTCGTCTAACTTGTGGGTACCACATGCTTGTCTTCCCCCAGGCCTTTCCCTCACTTGTGCAGTGTTCCCAACCTTATCATGATGCTTCAGGACATTTCTGGAACGTATGACATCAGTTCTCTCCTGCGCTACATGCTTCCCCATCTGGTCATCTCGGTCATCCACCATGTCACAGGTGTGTGCTTTGTACACTCAGGGCCCTGACCACCATCTGGCTATTAGCTTGAAATTATTTGAAATTTCTGCTGTCCAATATTTTGACTTGTCTGTTGGTCTTAATTGGAAAATACTTGGAGTGGAAAGCCTATTGGTTGAAGGGAGATCCTGTTATTCAGAGTCATTTCTCTGAATTCTGTTTAGCTAAAATAATCTACATTTAAAAGTAAAAACAACTGTGGAATTAAAGTATATTGGACTGGGAAGGTGGCTCAGTGGTAGAGTGCTTGCCTTGCATGCATGAGGCCCTGGGTTTGATTCTTTAGCACCACATAAGTAGAAAAAGCTGGGGAAGTGGTGCTATGGCTCAAGCGTTAAAAGTGCTCACCTTGAACTGAAGAAAGCAGGGACAGCGTCCAAGCTTAGAGTTAAGCCCCACAACCGACAAAAAAAAAGAGCCTCAGCCAGCGCCGGTGGCTCACACCTATAATCCTAGCTACTCAGGAAGCTGACATCTGAGGATTGCGGCTCATAGCCAGCCCGGGCAGGAAAGTCTGTGAAACTCTTATTTCCAGTAAACCACCAGAAAACTGGAAGTGGTGCTGTAGCTCAAGTGGTAGAGCGCTAGCCTTGCGCTGAATAGCTGAGGGACAGCGCTCAAGCCCAGAGTTCAAGCCCCATGACCGACCAAAAAAAAAAAAAGATTCCTTAGGAATACCAGACCTAGCTAGGTGCCTGCCTGTAATCCTAGCTCTCAGGAGGCAGAAAATGTGTCCTTTCTATTGCCATGGTAACACATGAAGTGTTGTCAGGCTCTGAAGGCCTGACTAACGTCGAGTCATATGTTAAAAGTAAACTAGAATAAGGATGGCAACTTTGATTGAATAAGGAGACCCTGAGATGTTCTCAGGGTTTAGTTGGATCTAGGTTCTTGGCTTAACTTTACAACCAGCTTTTGCTGTGACTTAGGGAACAGCTATGTAGTTTTTGCATTTAATGTTCTATTATTAATATAAATGCTATGATAGTACTTGTTAAAATACAGAGAATTTTAGGTAAAATACGAATGAGAAAATGTTTTGAGAATGCTTTCAATGCTTCAAGTATTATAAATGACAAAATGGGTAAAATATGTCTTTGAAAATAGGTAACAAGCTGAGTGTCAGTGTATATGTTCTTTCATTGTTTCTAAAAAGGTATTCTGCTCCAAGTATTGTAATAGTGTGTGCATACAAAAAAAGTTTCCCCCAGCTCAAGTTTAATTTGTTTTATATTAAGGAGAAGCTGAAGAGATAGATGGTCAGATCTACAAGAGACTCTTAGAAGATATACTTATAAAGCTACCACTGAAGAACAACTTAGACCATTTGTTGGCTAAGTAAGCTATTGTTTTTTTTTTTTTTTATGTTTTATTTTGTTGTTGTTGTTTTGTCAGTCATGGGGCTTGAACTCTGAGCCTGGCGCTGTCCCTGAGCTCTTCAGCTCAAGGCAAGCGCTTTATACTTGAACTACAGTACAACTTCTGGTTTTCTGGTGGTTCATTGGAGATAAGAGTCTCATGGGACTTTCCTGCCTTGGCTGGCTTTGAACCACAATCCTCAGCTCTTAGGCCCCTGAGTAGCTAGGATTAAAGGCATGAGTCACTGGCGCCCAGCAAGCTATTGTTTTTAACATTCTTTGTGGCTCAGTATACATTTCAGAGTTGATTAGTTTTCTAGTATCTCTTTTTAATGTATAGCATTTCACTAAATATGGGTATATAGTAATTGTGGCAGCATAAAAAGTAAATCTTTTCCTGTGCCCTCTTAAAACTTACTGAAGAAAATGAAAGATAATAGGTCAGCCGAATTTATAGTATTACCCAATACAATTTGTGGCTGTTAAAGTGTTTTGTTAATAAATAGGCCCACTACGGGGCTGCACTCATTATTTCAGCACTTGGGAGGCCGTGGTGAGAGGATAGTGAGTTTGAAGCCAGCCTGAGGCTGCATAGTGTTGGAAGTTCAAGATCAACATGAATAGTGTACAAGACCCTATCGTAAAAACAGTTGCCAGCCCTAATGCCTGTATCACAGTTTACACTCGGTAAATGGCAGTAGAGCCCTAACAGTGAGGATAGGCACAAGGTAAATAGGATTCTTCCTGTTCTGAAAAGATACTACTGTAGTGTCATTTTTTCCTTTCCAAGTTAAAGGGCAGCTTACTACAATGAGTTGAACGCAAACATTATAGTCAGACATAGGTTGGAAGCCTGCTCCTTAGTAGAGTAGTAAGATCTGGCAGTTGGTCTTCCTTCATCTGCGTTTGCCATTCGTGTAAAGTTGTACGGGCCTTCCTGTGGTGGGCAGTGTTCATGCCCCTTGCACGGAGTTAGTTTGAGGATTAAATGTGATGCATGAAACCTTAGTTTAGGTTTGGGACTCAGAATGGGGTTAATACACTATTCTGCTTTTTTCTGGCATGGAGGGCTCATTAAAGGCTATCTTTCATTGTTTAATTGACCCTCAGGCAAGTTGGATAAATTAAAAGAAGTTTTATACCAAAATTTTGGTAGAGAAAGTGGTATAACCGGGCACTGGTGGTTCATACCTGTAATCCTAACTACTCAGGAGGCTGAGATCTGAGGATTGAGATTTGAAGTCAGCCCAGAGAGGAAAGTCCATGAGACTCTTATCTTCAAGTAACCACTAAAAAAGGGAGGTTGGGGGTTGGAGGGAAGGGGGAGAGGAGGTACCCAAGAGGTAGAGTGCTAGCCATAAGCAAAAAAAGCTCAGAGAAAGCCCCCAGGCCCTGAGTTCAAGCCCTCAGAACAGCACACCAAAAAAAAAAAAAAAAGGAAAGGTATAATTTCAACCTCATAGTGGTATAATAATTAGAAATAGTATTTGTAAAGTACCTACAATATAGTAGGAACTCACATTTCCTGACATTTCTGCTTTCTTTTGCAGTCTTCTTTTTGAAGAGTATATTTCATATTGTTCACAGGAAGAAATCGATCCTCATAAAGTATCTTTGCTAAATGAACAATTTCTTCCACTTATCAGACTCTTAGAAAGCAAGTAAGTTGTGTATGTTCATGTGTGCCTCTTGTTCTATTAAAGATGATTCACAGGTTATAACTTCAAATAGAAACTGTCCTTTTCAGTAAGGGACAAGTATAGGAACTAAATACATCTGAAGCAGTAAGGGGTTGTATGGATTCTGTGGGGGAGTATAATAGTTTATAGGAAGACATATTTTATTCTTAGAGTCATTTTAATAACACGCTTGATCAATATCATTTGTGTCTTTTATTATACAAGTGCATTGTATATGTGTCGTTAATAGCTTTATTAAGCTTACTGAATGAACTCTTATTTTCTCCCAGATACCCACAAACATTAGATGCTGTATTAGAGGACCACCTAAAAGAAATTACAGGTCTGAAGAAACAGGAGCTTTTTCACCAATTCATTTCTCTTTCTACAAGTGGAGGGAAGTATCAGGTACGTTGTTCTCCAGGAACTGAGACAGTAAATAGGAAATGTGTGGTTATAGAAGTGCTGTAGAGGGGAATTTCCCTTTTTCCTCACCTCTGGAGAGACTTTACAGTTTGCCTAGTTGCCAGAAACAAAGTTCTGGGACAGGAATTGAATAGTTGAGGGAAAGATAATGGTTTGAACTAAGTGTGGACACAGTACTTACTTCAGGAAAGCATTGTTTGGGATATCCTGTGGTGGTGATGCCTCTAGGCATGTGAAGCCTCCGCCACGCGTGACACTTCCAAATGTCCATTTGAATACTTAATGAGCATGATCAAACTTGAAATTTCCTGGTGAATCAGCCCTAAGTCAGTGTCCTAGAAGTTAGACCTTCATGCAGAAGTTCTTGTAATTAGCTGATGTCATGAAGAGAAGTATGCCTGGTTTTGTTTTCTCTTCATAACTGATCTTCCATCTACTGTTGTGTTGCACTTCTAAATGTTAGGTTGATGGGTTGACTCCCTGGTTAGTCTGGTTTAATGAGTAAACCTAATTGTTATTAATGGAGTGTCCCTTTGTTGTATTATTTACTGAGTTACAGTCTGTCTTGACTAAGGTGCTAATTTAGTGATTTGTCTCAGGAACTTTTCACTCGGGACTAGATAGCTATAAAAAATACAACATACCCTATTGAGTGTATACATACAAATACATACAGCTACCCCTTTTCCAGTGTGTCTTCATTTGTGTGGCTCCTGAGCAATTCCTTTAGGTTTTGGTTGGGCTTTCTGTGGGGATTTCTCTTTTATTTAAGTTATATGCCACTCATGATAAGTGACATTTGACAATCATATGAACCTGCAGATTTTGGCAGATTCTGACACATCACTGATGCTCAGCCTCTGTCATCCACTTGCTCCTGTGAGACTCCTAGCCGTTAATCATCTGAAAAATACCCTGAAAACATCAAAGGTTTGTGTCATTTATCTGTCAATTGGGATTTTTTTCTCCCTCAGGATGAGCAGTAGAATTCCAGAATAAGAAAGTTACATCAGGCACTAGTTAGGATTACACTTGTAATCCTAACTACTTGTAATGAACAAGTATATACCTAGTTTTCTTTTTGTTTCTTCAGTAATTTCAAAAAGAATAGATAGTTTCTGGTGGCTGTGCAGTGCATTTTCCTGTAACAGACTAGACACGAGCAGTGCCTGGCTGGCCAGAGCTGGTGCTGTGTGTGCACATAGAGCACTTGGTGCTGAGCACTGGTACTGTTTCTAGGCCTCTGCTAGCCTTTGAGGAAGGAAATGGGAGTTTACATTGTGTTGCCTGACAGCGGAGCACAGCCCAGGAACTTGCCTGGGGTGACAGCACAGCCTGTGCACTTGAGTATCTGGGTTCTCTTTCAGCAAGATGGACTTCTTCATTCAAAAACCGTACTGGAACTGTCCGTGTTGTATATTATCGATGGAAACTGACAGAAGTTCGTACCAAGTCATTATCAGTCTTAGGCCTATTAGGGACCCGTCAGGACAGGGTCCATGTTTCCTTACTAGAATTTTGCCAGTGTTCACAAAATGTACTACCTTTCTGGCCTGGGTGGTTGGAATAACATGTTTTTCTGTTGCTCAGGAGGGCATTGATGAATCCTTCATTAAAGACGCCATCCTGGCCCGCCTTGGTGATGAGAATTTAGATGTTGTATTGTCAGCAGTGGGTGTTTTCCAGGTGAGTGCCCTTCTCATGTGCTCTGCTCAAGGCAAGAATGTTTAGAAATTATTTTATTGGAAATTTGTTCCTTGAGAGCAAATTGGTTAGGGGAAAAACAAAGGAGTGATTCAACTATACAATTTGATAGATGAAGTTCTTCAAAAAAGGAAAATAAGCAACGGCTTTTAAGAAATACCCTGGTCTGTAGAGCATTGGGTCATGACTGCCACTTATAAACTTGACTGGGACTTGTGGGAAAAATTCTTTATAATGCCGTCAGATTCATTTAGAAACACAATATGAATATGAGGCAAGTAAATATATACTCGTGAATAATTTTTCCCTCTAGATTTTTCAACAACACTTCAGTGCGGAAGAGACTGTGTCCCATCTTCTGAGTATCTTTCAAAGAGCAGAACTCTCAAAGAACAGCAGTTGGTATGTGTACATTCCTCCTCTTCTCTACTTATGCTCTTCTGACTCAGTGGCGTTCTAGTTAAGTTCATGTTCTCTTTCTTCCTTTTCTTTTTTAATTAATAATTTGGTTTTTTGACCTTTGGGTCATATTTGATCCAGTAGGACAGAATGTACTATCTTACTTTTTCCAAAACTAATTAATTTGGGTTTACATGTGTTCTCATGCTATTTTCTGAGCTTGGATTTTTTTTTTTTTTGGTCATGGGGTTTGAACTTGGGTTGGGTGCTGTCTTTTCACTCTTCAGCTCAAGGCGAGCTCTACCGCTTAAGCCACAGCGCCACTTCTGGTTTTCTAGTGCTTTATTGGAGATAAGAGTCTCATGGACTTTCCTGCCCAGGCTGGCTTTGAACCGTGATCCTCAGATCTCAGCCTCCTGAGTAGCTAGGATTACAAGTGTGAGCCACCGGTGCCCAGCACTGAGCTTCAATTTTTAAAATGAAATGCAGACATATGTAATCTAAGATATAACCCTAAATTTGATGACGTAGCACGGGAAAGTGTATCTACTTGGAATAATACTACTTATAGCTAAAAAATACAGATATGCTAGACAATAAGTGCAGAGGCGCTTGGTACCTTCTGAAGTGTTTGAGGAGATGTGGTTGTTTCATTATTGTACACTTCTTTTTTTTTTGGGTCCGGTCGTGGGGCCTGAACTCTGGGCCTGGGCGCTGTCCCTCAGCTCTTCAGCTCAAGACTAGCACCCTACCACTTGAGCCACAGGGCCACTTCCGGCTTTTTTCTTTTTTGCTTATGTGGTGCTGAGGAATCGAACCCAGGGCCTCAGGCATGCAAAGCAAGCGCTCTACCACTGAGCCACCTTCCCAGCCCTATTGTACACTTCTTTGCAAGGAAAAGTAACAAAGCTTCTTAGAGCAAGCACTATCTGTCATACCGACTCGATCCAAAAGAATTGGCCAGTTAACCTTTTAACTAGCAGAGTTCAGATACACTATGTGTTACGTTGCAGTTAACCTAATGAGCTCTTAGGAAAAGAAAGAAAGACAGGACAAAGCTGTTGTCCTAAAAGACTATGATTGGCCTGGATTTTAAATGGATTTTCATCTTTATGTTGTTCTTCTCAACTCAGGTTGAGAGTGAGATAGAACAGTGTGATGATGAATTTTTGCCAGATTGAAGTCTTTTTTTTTTGGGTCCGGTCGTGGGGCCTGAACTCTGGGCCTGGGCACTGTCCTTCAGCTCTTCAGCTCAAGGCTAGCACTCTATCTCTTGAGCCACAGCACCACTTCCGGCTTTTTTCTTTTTTCTTATGTGGTCCTGAGGAATCGAACCCAGGGCCTCATGCATGCAAAGCAAGCGCTCTACCTCTGAGCCACCTTCCCAGCTCCTCGAAGTCTTTAATGTGTCTCTCAACCAAATGTGTATGTGTTTTTTAGGCACAAGATACTTGAGATAGCAGCAGACATATTGATTAAAAAAGAGATACTGAGTGAAAACCAGGAGCTCGCAAATCAGGTGGTTGTACATTTGCTGCCGTTCATGGTCATTACGAATGAGGATTTGGCATCTGCTGAGATGAAAATTGCTATACATTTGTCCAAATCAGGAATTTGCTCTCTGCACCCTCTGTTAAAAGGGTGGAAAGAAGGTAAGAAATTCAGTTGTTGTTGAGAAAAAGAACATAGGACTTGAAGAAAGATAGGCACATTTAAAATGAGCCATCTTTGCTACTTGAAATTGTGTTTATTATATACCAGCACAATTCTTTCTTAATATTTGCTAAGATAAAAAGTATACCATGAAAAAGAAGCTGACTCACAAAATCAGAGTTAGATAAAAAGAAAAATTAGAAACCGTTGAAGAGAAATAGTGAAATTTTTATCTACCTTACAGTTTACACAGTTGCTTTTTTGATCATTAGTAATATAAGACCTTTCTCTATTCAAAATGTTTTACAGCTCTTGAAAATATGATTAAAATCACAAAGCCAGGAAAACGGATTGGCGTAGCAAACCAGAAGCTGATTTGGTTGTTGGCTTGCAATATAAGCTCTGGAGATCGTTCCTTGATGTTGAAGATGGTAGGTGTGTTTTCTGAGCCCCATGCCCCACGCCTGTTCTCCCCCACAGCTTTGCTTCTACCACCATCATCTTCTGTTTTCTTAGTTGTTTTTTTGCATCCCTATTACCCCCCCCCCCCCTCCACCCCCAGCCAGGGCCTTGAACTCAGGGCCTGGGTACTGTCCTTGAGCCTCTCTGTGCTCAAGGCAAGTGCTCTACCACTTGAGCCACAGCACCACTTCCAGCTTTTTCTGCTTATGTGGTACTGAGGAATTGAAGCCAGGGCTTCTTATGTGCTAAGAAAGCACTCTACCTCTAAGCCACAATCCCAGCCTCTTTTTTGGCGCTCTACTGCTTGAGCCACAGCTCCACTTCTGGTTTTCTAGTGGCTTATTAGAGATAAGAGTCTCACAGACTTTCCTTGCCCGGGCTGGCTTTGAACCATGATCCTCAGATTTCAGCCTCCTGAGTAGCTAGGATTACAGGCGTGAGCCACCAGTACCCGGCTACTGTGTGTTTCTTTAAGCAATTAGAATGTTTAGCATAGTCTGCAGAATGTCTGAAGTATATATTTTTTTCATTGTGGTTCTTTAGTGACCTAGTGAGACTGATGTGTTATCCTCATTTCTTCCTTTTGTGTAAAGTATGAACATCTTTTTTGTTATTTTTATACTAGCAAAGTGTATTCTAAGAAAGGAGAAATTTAGCTGGGCGCTAGCTCATGCCTGTAATCCTAGCTACTCAGGAGGCTGAGATCTGAGGATTACGGTTCAAAGTCAACCTGGGCAGGAAAATCTGTGAGACTTTTATCTCCAGTAAACCACTCAGAAAGCAGGAAGTGGCGCTATGGCTCGAGTGGTAGAGCACTAGCCTTGAGCTGAAGAGCTGAGGGATAGCGCCCAAGACCAGAGTTTGAGCCCCTCAACTGACAAAAAAAAAAAAAAAGAAATTTGAGTCAAGTTCCAGTGGCTCATACCTGTAATCCTAGCCACTTGGTTGGCTGAGATCTGAAGATCATGGTTCGAAGCCAGCCAGGGCAAGAAAGTCCCTGAGAGTCTTATCTCTAATTAACCACCAGAAGTGAAGCTGTGGCTCAAAGTGGTAGAGCAAAAAAGCTCAGGGACAGTGCCCAGTCCGAGTTCAAGTCCCACAACCAAGAAAAAAAGAGGAACTTTTAAGTTTTTAAAAAAGTATCTATAAATAGTTGTACAGACATTCCAATTTAGCATCTCAGTTTCTGAGTGCAGTGCATCTTGACCAGTGTCACTCTTTCGTAAATAAGTGGTAAATGGTATTAGATATGGTAGGTATGTGATTTAAATACACTAACCTGTTGGCAAGTGCATTTAAGTACATTACAACTTGCTAAAATACTTTAACTTTCATGTGCACTAGTACTAGCACTTGAACTCAGAGCCTTGGGCTTGCTAGGCTGGTGCTCTATCAGTTGAGCCACCCATCCAGCCCTGAAAATACTTATATAATGAGAAATCAGTGCTATCTCCTTGAAGCCTTTGTACTTGTCATCTCACTCAGTGTGGGAGGCACACAGCACCCAGGTGGGCCTGAGGTTGAAGAGGTTGTCTGAAGAAAGTCAGGAGCTACCAGTAATGGAGTGTGTTTGTTTTTCAAGGTGGAGGAATTAATAAATGCTGCTGAAAAAGAATCAGTTACTGTGAAGCAGAAAGTGGCCTTTCATGTGATTGTGTCTGTGCTAGTCTCTTGCTGCTCATTTTTCAAAGAAACTCACTTTCCATTTGCAATAAGAGTCTTCAGCTTGTTGCAGAAGAAGATAAAGAAGTTGGAAAGCATCATTACCGCTGTGGTAAGGAAATAGGGTAGAATGCAGTGCTACCTGGGCCACGAACCCTAGCATGCTGAGAGCCAGAGGCTAAGCAGGGGCCTGCTGCCCAGTGCCAGGTGGGGTAAGAGGACTGAAGCAGAAGCCAAGGCTGGGCTGGGCCGGCTTCCCACTGTGGAGTGGGGTAGGGGGATGGAAGCGGAGACTGGGCTGGGGTGCTCGGTCTGTACACAGTTCAGTTCAGTTGTCGAATTTTGAGGCTGCCAGGTTTTCCAACTAATGGTTGACTCTCACCTATTTCTTTTATTGGGCAATTTGTCCAGGTTATACTTGACTGCTCCTGGAGACAGAACATTTACTTCCTGAATTAGTACTTGAACAAAACATTTTGTATTAGTATTTGGTTAAATTTGATATTATATATCTCTAAAGTAGTAAGCTATTAGATAGGGATCTCTTTCTTGTGCCTAGAATTGTGTGTGTCAGTATTGGGAAGGGACATGTTTCAGTTGTCTGTATTTGTATTTAACACCCATCGTGAGGTAACAGATTATTGTAGTATAAATTCTTACCATAGCAACTATTAGCTAAAATTACATAAATTTGAATAGAGTAAGGTTTTTCGGGGACAGATCATGGGTTTGAACTCAGGTACTCTAACACTTGAGCCACCCCAAGAGCGGTCTTCATAGTTTAAAAAAATGGCCTACGTGAGTCCTTCTTAATGTCCAATCTTTCCTTCCTTCCTCCCAAGTTTTAGCAAGGATGTGTGTTAGCACAGCGAGGTTAAAGTAGGGAGACTAGAAAAATGTTTTCTGTTCGCCATGAGAAAATTCGAGTTGAAGACTGTCTTGAAGTAAAGTGTTCTCAATGGTTAGAGTGGGATGGATTTGTGTTTTATATAAACAGACAATAGTTCTTTTGTGTGGCTTTGTTTTCGCTTCTTTCTGAGGCCCTGTTACAGCTGTAGAAACACAACTGAGGAAATAAAATACCAAATACCTAATACCCTTCCAAATACTATTGTATTATAAATCTACCTTTTGATCATTTTTCTTTGGTGAATTTATCATGCTCCTTCAGAGCAGCAATAAAAACATAAAGTGAGAGAAAGAAATCCCTTTTTTTTTTTTTGGTCGGTTGTGGGGCCTGAACTCTGGGCCTGGGCCCTGTCCCTCAGCTCAAGGTTAGCGCTCTACCATTTGAGCCACAGTATCACTTCCGGATTTTTCTGCTTATGTGCTGCTGAGGAATCGAACCCAGGCCTCATGCATGCAAGGCAAGCACTCTTACCACTGAGCCACCTTCCTAGCCCGAAAGAAATAGTTTTTAAAGTTCTCTTAGAAATCTAGTTCCTTCGATTTCTGTTTTGGAAAATGCCTGTTTAGTTCTGCTTAATGAGGAGGCCAGTTCTAGGGTTTGAACTAAGACCTCCTACTTGCTAGTCAGGTGCTCTTTCACTCCAACCACTCCTGCAGCCCTGCTTTTTGCTGATTATTTTGGGAAGGTAGTCTAGTGAACTTTTTCTGCTCAGGCTAGAATGGACTACAATCCTCTGGAGCCTCTAGAGGAAAAGGGATTGTGTGTGTGTGTGTGTGTGTGTGTGTGTGTGTGTGTGTAACTTAATCTGTGATTTATTTTATTTTATTTTATTTTTTGTGGGTCGTGGGGCTTGAACTCTGGGCCTGGGTTTTGTCCCTTAGCTATTCAGCTCAAGGCAAGTGCTCTGCCGCTTGAGCTACAATGCTACTTCCAGTTTTCTAGTGGTTTATTGGAGATAGGAGTCTCACGGTCTTTCCTGCCGGGGCTGGCCTTGAACTGCAATCCTCAGATCTCAGCCTCCTGAGTAGCTAGGATTACAGGCTTGAGTCACCAGCACCTGGCTAATCTGATTTTTATTATGAACAGGACAGCCAGACCCCTCTCTCTGCTAGCCTGTGTCTTGACTCAGCACAGTTTGCTTAGTACTCGGAAGACCTTAAATACATTGGTGGGGTCCACCTGCAGACCCCTGTTTCTGGGCCTTTTGCATATTGTTTCCTTTCTAACGGTCTCCTTTACTGTTGCAGGAAATCCCCCCGGAGTGGCACATGGAGCTGATGTTAGACAGAGTCTTGCCGGAGGAGCTGTGGGCCCACTATGTAGAGCAGCTGGGCAGTGCCCAGAGCATTGCTGTGGAAGACTCGGTTTTGCTTGTCTTTTCCCTGAAAGTTTTCATTTTTGCTGTGAAGGAGCCTAAATCTTTTCCTAAAGGTAAGGTGCTAGTCATGAGTCTTCAGGGGTCTTGAGTGAGCAGTTGCTGTGTTGTGCTGATGGTTTCTGCGTGATTGCTCCTTGTCCCACAGGTGCCACATGGTGGAACCCTGAGCGGCTGGACAAGGATGGGAAGTACTACCTGCACCTGCTGGTGGGGCTCTTTGAGCTCATCCTGCAGGGGACCGAGGCCCTTCATTTCAGAGTGCTGATGAAGCTTTTCATACAGGTACTCGGCCCCCTGTGCCCTCTTCCTTCCAACAGGACTCTAGCTCATCTCCTATAGGGATGCGAGGGGGTGTGGTCACGAGAAGCCAGGGGAGTGGTCCTCACTGAGCACGCTGTATTCCACACCACAGCACTCCGCATAACCACAGATTCCTTGCCCGACTTCACAGCCCAGTCTGTTTGGCTTTTTTTTGGACACTATGGACTGGGACTTGAGTTTATGAGGTAAACACTGAGCCAGTCGAGCCTCACACCCTGTCATTTTGCTTTCAGTTTTTTTCACATAGTCTCTTGTCTTTCCTTGGGCTGACCAGGAACTGCAGTCCTCCTTTCTCTACTTCCCAAGTTGCTGATATTACA
This sequence comes from Dipodomys spectabilis, assembly GCF_019054845.1. NCBI lineage: Eukaryota > Metazoa > Chordata > Mammalia > Rodentia > Heteromyidae > Dipodomys > Dipodomys spectabilis. The sequence continues at coordinate 27,977,468 of NW_024870773.1, forward strand.
GAGGGCCTGGGTGCTGTCCTGAGCTTTCGCTCAAGGCTAGCACTTTATTACTTTGACCCACAGCTCTACTTCTGTTTGTGTGGAGAATAGGAGATGAGAGTCTCATGGACTTTCTTGCCTGGCTTCAAACCATGGTCCTCTGATCTCAGCCTCCTCAGGAGAAACTAGGATTACAGTCGTGAGCCACCAGCACCCTGCTGAAGCACTTTCTTTTTTTTTGGTCATGGGGCTTGAACTTTGGGCTTGGGTGCTGTCCTTGCACTCTTCAGCTCAAGGCAAGCACTCTAACCTAACCACTTGAGCCAAGGCGACACTGCCGGTTTTCTAGTGGTTTAATAGAGATAAGAGTCTCACGGACTTTCTTGCCTGGGCTGGCTTTGAACCATGATCCTCGGATCTCAGCCTCCTGAATAGCTAGGATTACAGGCGTGAGCCACCGGTGCCCGGGTGAAGCACTTTCTTTTTTTTTTTTTTTTTGGTCCGGTCATGGGGCCTGAACTCTGGGCCTGGACGCTATCCCTCAGCTCTTCAGCTCAAAGCTAGCTCTCTACCACTTGAGCCCCAGCGCCACTTCCGGCTTTTTTTCTTTTTGCTTATGTGGTGCTGAGGAATCGAACCCAGGACCTCATGCATGCAAGGCAAGCACTCTACCACTGAACCACCTTCCCAGTCCCTGAAGCACTTTCTTAATGAAGCCTCTGAACCACTCTCCTCTTGGTTTCTACTTATTTACTGTTCTCATGTTTTTGTTCAGTGTTTGAAAGGCAAGGTTAGAGTGAGGCTTCTTTCTGTCAACCTTTGTTGACATCCTTCCTAACTGCTTAAAATTTCAGTGATTAGGGCTGGGAAGGTGGCTCAGTGGTAGAGTGCTTGCCTTGCAAGCCGGAGGCCCTGGGTTCGATTCCTCAGCACCACATAAGCAAAAAGAAAAAAGCCGGAAGTGGCACTGTGGCTCAAGTGATAGAGCGCTAGCCTTGAGCTGAAGAGCTGAGGGACAGCGCCCAGGCCCAGAGTTCAGGCCCCACGACCGGACCCAAAAAAAAAAAAAATTTCAGTGATTAGCAAGATGTAACATTGAATTATTAGTGTTTTATAATTGTACATTAGTTAAGAGAGGACTTGGCACCATCGTGCTGGAGTGAGCTCTCCATTCCACTTTCTTCTTCATCAGGTGCACCTAGGAGACGTCCTCCAGTTATTCAAATTCTTCTCTCTTTTGTGGACCTATCCCTCCAGCCTCGCTGATCCCCTGAGCTGCAGGGTGAAGTCAGCGCTGCACACGCAGGCCCTCTACATAGGCTCCGCAATGCTCTTTGCTCAGACGACACACTGCAGGCAGCAGCTCGCTTCCACCTCTTCGCCAGGTAGGGGATGTTCTCTGTAGACAGGGTTGTGGAGTGATTGGAAAATGAGTGTGTGCACTTCTCATATGCAGCTGTTCCCCTCTGAGCTCCAGCAGCTCGTCACTGCAGAGGCCAGATCCTGACCCAGTTCGGTGGTCAGCAGACTGTATGTTTAGAAAGCCTTCCTGGGTTTATCTATGTCAGGGAAGGCATCTGCAGGTTCATTGCTTTCTAATGAAATACCTGAAAAACAATTTCAAGTTTGTATGATTTATTTGTTGGTATTATCTTCAATTATCTAAAGGGTCCATTCAGCATAAACTAGTTACTGTTTTATAGAGCGTCATGCCAGCTTTGCAGTCTGATGAAGTTGGTGAGTGTGTATTGGGAGGGTGTTGACTTCTGGCTGCTGACAGATGGGTGAATCTGGCCGCTGGCCAGGACCGGGCTGAAGGTGGAAAGTCAGTGGGAGAAAGGGTCTGGCTAATGCCTCCCACCAGCATGACTGCTTCTGTATCGCAGAGTGGCAGTGGCCTCTGGGAAATTGGAAGATATTCTATACTTTTTTTTTGTTGTTCCCAAATCTGTGAAAGTGAAGGGAATTAGAGATATATTTTTTTTTTTTTTGGGTCCGGTCGTGGGGCCTGAACTCTGGGCCTGGGCGCTGTCCCTCAGCTCTTCAGCTCAAGGCTAGCGCTCTACCACTTGAGCCACAGCGCCACTTCTGGCTTTTTTCTTTTTGCTTATGTGGTGCTGAGGAATCGAACCCAGGGCCTCATGCATGCAAGACAAGCGCTCTACCACTGAGCCACCTTCCCAGCCCCTGGAGATGTTCTTGAATCAATGTTGCTGACACACAAACGGACGCTTTTGTGTGCACATGCACAGGAATGGATCGTGGTGGGGGGAGGGGTCTGCTGCTGCCTCATTCTTCAGCCACCCAAACTTTCCCAGTGACATCCTGGTTTAGAAATGAGCAGTTTCTTTCTTTTTTTTCTTTTTTTCTGCCAGTCCTGGGGCTTGAGCTCTACCTGGGCACTGTCCCTGAACTCCTTTGGCTCAAGGCTAGCACTCTACCATTTGAGCCACAGCGCCACTTGTGGCTTTTATTGTTTATGTGGTACTGAGGAATCGAACTTAAGGCTTCATGCATGCTAGGCAAGCACTCTACCACTGAGCCACATTCCCAGACAAAATGAGCATTTTCCATTTACAAAAAACATACTGTTAAGGTGGCGTGTATTGGGAAACACAATTATCAGTTGGAAAACACTTCTGCATTCCCTTGAGATAGTGCAGTTGGTGCAGACAGTGTGTGAACCGGAGTGTGTGTGTGTGTGTGTGTGTGTGTGTGTGTGTGTGTGTGTGTGTGTGTGTGTGTGTGTGTGTGTGTGTGTGTGTGTGTGTGTGTGTAAGACTGCCAGAGAATAGATGACCATTTTTCCATAATGACAAATCATTAGGTAGTCGAAGTCTTCAGAAAGTTAGTTTGAGCCAGGCGCCAGTGGCTCACGCCTGTAATTCTAGCTACTCAGGAGGATGAGATGTGAGGATCAAGGTTCAAAGCCAGCCCAGGCAGGAAAAGTCCAGGAGCCTTTTTTTTTTTGTCAGTCATGGGGCTTGAACTCTGGGCCTCAGTGCTGTCCCTCAGCTCAAGGCAAGCACTCTACCACTTGAGCCACAGCGCCACTTCTAATTTTCTGGTGGTTTATTGAAGATAAGAGTCTCACGGACTTTTCCTGCCAGGGCCAGCTTTGAACTGCGATCCTCAAATCTTAGCTTCCTGAGTAGCTATGATTACAGGACTGAGCCACTGGCACTTGGCTTCCATGAGACTCTTATCTCCAATAAACCACTCAGAAAACTGGAAGTGGCATTGTAGCTCAAGTGGTAGAGTGCTAGCCTTGAGCTGAAGGCGCTCAGGACCAGAGTTCAAGCCCCAAGATGGACCAAAAAAAAGGGAGTTTCATTTTTAATATTTTTTTCGGTTCTAAGGATCAAACTTAGTACTCTGCACAAGTTAGGTAAGTACTTTACCACCAAGCTGCCCCTCCTCCTGGGGAGGTATGCCTTTGGTGCCACTTAAGTTTGATTGATTGTGGTGTGTATCTCCCCTTTGGTTTCAGTGGTGGTGTCTCTACTTGTAAACCTGAGCAGCCCCATCAAAGAGGTGCGGCGGGCTGCCCTTCAGTGTCTCCAGGCCCTCAGTGGACTGATGGCACCGTTTCAGCTGCTCATAGACCACTTGGTTCCCAAAGCAGAGGAGATCACCTCAGATCCCACCTATGTGGTTCAGGTAAACTACACAAGTCTGGCTATCTGTCTGTCTCAACACATGAACATTTACTTTACAGGGAATCTGACAGATTGCTTCTGAACTTAGAAACTGATGTCAGTAACTGTCTTTGCTCCATTTCTAATGGTTGCAATACCATGGCCAGCTTCTAGTAAGCTAGTTCTTGGGGAACTGATAGTATTCCCAGTTGGAACTTCATAGAGAATGAAAAGGTGTAAGGACATCACGTTGTCCTATATCTACTACATTGAACCTTCCCCCTTCATGAGCCCTTCATTACAGTTTTCTTTCTGGTATTCTAGGATCTGGCTACTCTGTTTGATGAACTACAGAGAGTAAAGAAACAGAAATCTCATCAAAAGTTGTCGGAAACTTTGAAAACCCTGCTTTACACTGTATATGAATGCCCATCGTATGTTGCAAAAGATTTGCTGAAAGTAATTCAGGACGTCAACAGTGAGGTATGTGTAATTAAGCGGACTGTCTGTGCCATGTGGTGTTCCTGAAAAGTTACTGTTACTGCACATGTGTGAGGAAGGCAATCACAGGAGTCACGTGTGTGCTCTCAGCACTGAGGTTGTCTTAATCTTTTGGGAGGAGGAAATGTGAGGTGGAGAAATGGATACTGGATACCAGAAATACGAATCTTCTTATATTTTAAAATGAAGTGTGCTAACCCTGTCTTATCATCAGCTTGATTTTTAATTGCTTTAAAAATCTACTGGAAGGGCTGGGAAGGTGGCTCAGTGGTAGAGCGCTTGCCTTGCATGCATGAGGCCCTGGGTTCGATTCCTCAGCACCACATAAGCAAAAAGAAAAAAGCCGGAAGTGGCGCTGTGGCTCAAGTGGTAGAGCGCTAGCCTTGAGCTGAAGAGCTGAGGGACAGCGCCCAGGCCCAGAGTTCAGGCCCCATGACCAGACCTTCCCCCCCCCCCCCCCCCAAAAAAAAAAAAAAAAGTCTACTGGAAGAACTCTTGGTTTGTGTCCATTTTCCAAATAAATCATGATTTGCACACACATAATTTGCATTCATGCTAATCATTCTAAATTGGAAACAGGGAGAAAAGCACAGTGTTTTAGCAAATGGTAAACTGTTGCTTAATTGGTAAACCATACTCGGTTTTTAGTTCTGTTCTTGAGTGTTGAGGAAGGCTCACACAGGCTCTCGGTCCTGTCTGAAGTGTTCAGCACTTTGAGTATCCCTGGGGACCTGTTCGGAGCCAGGGCAGGAAGGGGCAAGCACTATGAGAGTTGTACTACCTCCAGCCCACGCATCACCACAGGGGGCTTTTCCTCCCGGATAAGCCCCTAGTCTTCTAATAGGATGTCTCTGCAGAGTCAGCGAAAAATCAGCATTGTTGAGTGCAATCACTAATGAATCCCCTGTCGTAGATGGTGCTTTCCCAGCTGCTGCCCTTGGTGGAACGGTTACTAGAGAAGATAGAGAAGGACCCCACAGCCGTTCTGAAAGACGAGGTCACTGTCCTGCATCTTGCACTGGGGAAATACAATGAACACTCAGTTTCACTTTTACATAAGGACCCCAAGAGCTTAAATATGTTTATAAAAGCTGTGCACACAACAAAGGAACTCCACCCGGGAATGGCAACCGTTCAGATCACAGCTCTCGAAAAGGTCAGTGGCTTTCTTCAGAAATAACAGCTCCTTCAGATTTGTAATGGAAGGTGTGTGTGTGTGTGTGTGTGTGTGTGTGTGTGTGTGTGTGTGTGTGTGTGTGTGTGTGTGTGTGTGTGTGTGTGTGTGTGTGTGTGTGTGTGTGTGTGTGTAGCTCCTTCAGACAGTTAAGGATTTGTAATGGAAGGTGTGTGTGTGTGTGCACTGAGGCTTGGACTCAGGACCTCCCTTGAGCTCTTGCTTGGCGTTTTTACTCAATGCTGCCACTTTACCACTTAAGCTACATCTCTACTTTTAGGCTCTTTGGTGGTGGTTAATTGAAGAGTCTTGGGTTATCTGTCTAGGTTGGCTTCAAACTGCACTCCTCAGATCGCAGCCTTCTGAGTAGCTAGGATTACAGGTGTGAGCCACCAGCACCTAGCTGTAGGTTCTTAATGAACTAGATGCATTTTAAAGGCACCTGATGCATTTCACCTATTGTACAAGAAAGCTGAACATGAGTCATAAAAAAGTCCAAGCCAGAAGCCAGTGGCTCATGCTTGTAATCCTAGTTACTCAGGAGGCTGAGATCTAAGGATTGTGGTTCAAAGCCAGCCTGGGCAAGAAAAGTCCATGAGACTCCAGTAAATCACTCAGAAAACTGGAAGTGGCGCCGTGGCTCAAGTGGTAGATTGCTTGCCTTGAGCTGAAGAGCTGAGGGTCAGTGCCCAGGCCCAGAGTTCAAGCCCCACGACTGGCCAAAAAAAAAGTGCATTGTCATGACAAAATAAAGTGGGGAGCAGTTTTATGTTGTGAGAGAATACAATTATTGTTTTGCATTTCGAATCTTTGGAGCTCAGGCTTGTTGAGTTCACTTGGTCTTCTTCCATCCTCCAGATTACAAAGCCATTCTTTGCAGCTGTGTCAGATGGAAAGGTCCAGCAGAAACTCTTGTGCATGTTGTTTGACCTCCTGGTGAACTGCAAAAACACCTGCTGTGCTCAGACTGTGAGCAGTGTCTTTAAAGGGGTGAGTTGCAAACTTGGTGTCATTTGTTAATTTATCTCTTCCCAGTTAGTGCGGTGCCCTTTGAGAGGTCAGTTGTCACCATTAAAGAGACAGGGAAAAGCAGATCATAGATTTAATACCAAGGTCCATATCCATAAGATATGGATCTTACCCACATTGGTGTGATCTGCCTGGTCTATGTGAGTGAAAGGCTTCATGCTGGTGAGGAACCATCACTCTAGTAAGCAGCTCTGTGTTATTATAAAAGGAGAAATCAGGAAGCTGCTCATTGGTTGAAACCTAGCTAATATCACAATACCACCTGGCCATTCTGTTTTTTGAATTTATGAAAATACCCATGGTGAAGTCCTACTCTCTGGCTTTAGTAGCTTTCAAAATTTCATCCCATTTGATCAATTTTTTTTGCTGAAGTATTTTAAGGTAAATTTCAAGCATTAATTTACTAGTATTCCTATGTACATCAGTATGCCTTTTTTTTTTAAAGGACATTTTCTTAATATGTCTATACTACCATTGTTACACCAGAAAAATATTTAACAGTAATTCCTGTTAACATGTAATACTTTGGTCCACAATCATATTTTATGGCTGTCTTAAAATACTTTTTGAGATTCTTTTGAGTCAAAATGCAAGAATTGGCTGGGAATGTGGCCTAGTGGTAGAGTGCTTGCCTAGCATGCATGAAGCCTCACTGCCATATGCACAGAAAAAGCCGGAATTGGTGCTATGGTTCAAGTGGTAGAGTACTAGTCTTGAGCAAAAGACGCTCAGGGACAGTGCCCAGGCCCTGAGTTCAAGCCCCAGGATTGGCAAAAAAAAAAAAAAAAAAGCAAGCATTTAGTTGTGATATGTGAAACTTTCTAAAGAAAGAGCTTTTCCGATCCCATTCCGAATCTAGAGTGACTCTCAGGGTGAGCTGCATATGTGCACACCTTATCTTTCCCATTGACCGTATGAGTCTGGTTTAGCCCCTGGAAGTGGTGAGTGTGGAGGAGAGTTCTGAGTGACTGTGGTGATGAATATGGCCAGGCGCTGGGGCAGTATCATGCTCAGAGAAGCGCAGGGCTTCAGCTTTAGACTCAGGACACCCTAGAGAGGCAAGTGTGCAATTAAAAGTGAATCTCAAATTAGAAATAATGTTGACTAGTGCTAGGGAGGTTTTAGTTTAAGCCCCTCTCTTCTTTCTTGTTTTTTTGAAATTTTTTCTTGAGGTCTTTTTTAAGATAGTAGCATCAAAATTGTAGGACTGGGGGTAGACACAGACCCCCAAAGTCATTCAACTTCTCAGCTGAGAAAATTCTTATGGGATAGTTTGTTTTCAGTCTTAGTACTTCTAAAGAAATCTTGGTGAAAACTACAATCAAAGATTACACATATTTAACAGGCTTTGAGTGTCTTGTGGAGATGACTTAGTGCTGATTCAATTAAGGACTATCTTGGAACATTTAAGGGGTTCTGGGAAGGAAAGTGTCAGCCAAAATCCCTCCATCTTCCATCTCAGTAGCCAGCCAGCTGGAGGACATACATTATCAATGGCATTTGTCTTTGGCTGGTTCTAGTGTGGTGGCAGGACACAGGAGGAGACATAAATGCCTTTGTTATGTCTCTTTTGGTCACTGTTGATAACATCAGCCATTCTTTTTCAAATTTCAGATTTCCGTTAACTCTGAACAAATCAGAGTAGAGCTGGAGCCATCAGATAAAGCCAAATCCTTGGGCACCATCCAGCAAACAAGACGGCAGAAAATGCAGCAGAAGTAAGAGCTGTGACTGACTGCCTGGTGCATGCTTGTTCCGGGCTCTGATGTCGGGAACCATTTGATTCTTTTTTCTTTTTGTCTGTTGTGGAGCTTGAACTCTGGGCTTGGGTGCTGTCCCTGTGCTCTTCAGCTCAAGGCAAGCGCCACAGCGCCACTTCTGGTTTTTGAGTGGTTTATTGGAGATAAGAGTCTCAAGGACTTTCCTGCCCAGGCTGGCATTGAATCACAATCCTCAGATCTCAGCCTCCTGAGTAGCTAGGATTACAGGTGTGAGCCACCAGGGCCCGGCTACTTTTCTATTTTCTAATGCTTTTATTTTTACGTTGGTAATGGGGCTTGAACTCAGAACCCTGAACTTTCACTTTTTTCTCTACCACTTGAGCTACAGCTCTTTTTCTGGCTTTTTGATAATTAATTGGAGAGATGAAGTCTCACGAACTTTCTTGCCCACATTTGCCTAGGATAAGCATTCCTTAGATCTCAGCTTCCTAGTAGCTAGGATTAGAGGTGTAAATCTATTTTTGCTAAGATAAACAGCAGCATTAAACACTGCTGTGTAAGATCAGTCCTACATGCCTGCCCTCGCTCCCCTCCCCCCACCCCCCAGTTTTGGGGCTTAAACTCTGGGCCAGCGCACTGTCCCTGAGCTCTTCAGCTCAAGGCGAGTGCTCTACCGCTTGAGCCACAGTGCCACTTCCAGTTTTCTGGTAGTTTATAGGAGATAAGAGTCTCACGGACTTTCTTGCCCAGGCTGGCTTTGAACTGTGATCCTCAGATCTCAGCCTCCTGAGTAGCTAGGAATACAGGCGTGAGCCACCGGTGCCTGGCTTCCATTGTGATTCTTGATGTCATTACAGTGGCATGATTCATTGGGTACCACAGTTTCCACATAACGGTGATTGCATTTGCATCTCAGCCTTTTTTCTGCTCTGTTGTCCAGAAAATCACAAGATGTGGATTCTGTCCAGGAAGTTGGAGGTTTGTACTGGCAGAGAGTAACGCTCATCCTCGAACTGCTACAGCACAAGAAGAAGCTCAAAAGCCCCCAGATACTCATCCCAAGTCTTTTTAACTTACTGTCAAGGTAATAACACCCAGCTTGGATCTGTGACAGAATAAGGGTTTAATAAGTTGTCCACTTCGTTTTATTTTTTCAGCATGTTCTTATTTATAATTGAACAATAAAGGAAGGTCCCATAGTTGAAAGATGTAAGAATAGCTTGGTGGACACTCACCTTTCAGTGAGGTCCCTGGGCTGTGTTCCTTGTACTATAGAGATACAGTGAGATACCTGCAAAATTTTTTTTTTAGATAGCTATGTGTAGAGTACGTCACTGAATTGAAGAATATGGAACATGCTGTCATGCAAAAAGCAAAGTAAATTTCCAAGTTGTCCTGTAAGATTCCAAATAGTATAATGGGAAAGACCATGAAGAGGAGAGAGAATTGTCTACATGAGGAGAAACTCAAGTTAGAAATCTTACATCTTATCTGGAGTCCTTACTACTATACTTAATTTAGAATTGCACTTCTGTTTAGTGATTGGTATTGAGTGTTGTAATTATTCCTGTCTGCTGTGCACTCTGGACGGTGCTCATGGATGTGACAGTTCTGCCATTGTTTCTCTGTGCATCCTGAAGGTGTTTAGAGCCCAAGTCCCCAGAGCAGGAGAACATGGAATACACCAAGCAATTAATTCTTAGTTGTCTGCTCAACATCTGCCAGAAGCTGTCACCGGACGGTGGCAGGATACCTAAAGGTGCGTGCATGTTGGTAGTGGAAGTTGTCCGCTGGGCGTGGATGTGTCTGCCGCTGACCTTCCACTCTCACCCACAGATATTTTGGATGCGGAGAAGTTCAACGTTGAGTTGATAGTCCAGTGCATCCGCCTTTCAGAGATGCCGCAAACCCACCACCAAGCCCTTTTGCTTTTGGGTACTGCTGCTGGAATATTCCCAGTAAGTGCTAATGATATAAGATTTCCTTGCCTAGAAGTACATTGGCACATACTGATAGCAGTTTTTGAGGCTGTGGGGTTGGGGGTATAGCTCAGTGGTAGAGCACTTCCCGGCTTCTGCAAGATCCTGGGTTTCATCCTCAATATTGCAAAGAAACCAGAAACCAGATTATTATTATTATTATTATTTTGGGTCAGGTTATGGGGCCTGAACTCTAGGCCTGGGCGCTGTCCCTCAGCTCTTCAGCTCAAGGCTAGTGCTCTACCACTACTTGAGCCACAGCGCCACTTCTGGCTTTTTTCTTTTTGCTTATGTGGTGCTGAGGCATCGAACCCAGGGTCTCATGCATGCAAGGCAAGCGCTCTACCACTGAGCCACCTTCCCAGCCCTGAAGTTTTAGTACTTTTTTTTTAGGGGAGGGGAGTCAGTTGTGAGACTTGAACTCTGGTCTTGGGCCCTGTCCCAAGGCGAGCACTCTATGGATTTTATTTTTGTAGGAGACTGAACACAATTTGTCTTCTGCCACTCAGCTAACCAAGCTTTTTGCCATTTTTAAAGCAAGATACTCTGCATTTTATTGGTGATTAATAATTAATTGTTGGTATTTGGTATATTTGAAACAGAAAATGAGACCAGAAATATGCTTTCTTTTAGGATAAAGTTCTACACAATATCATGTCTATTTTTACTTTCATGGGAGCCAATGTTATGCGCTTAGATGATTCTTACAGTTTCCAAGTTATTAGCAAGACAGTGAAAATGGTCATTCCAGCACTTATCCAGGTAAGCTGTCTCAGGTTACTACTATTTATTCACTTCTGCAGTTCGCACGTTAGTGGCACATTCAGCACTCCTAAAGTGCCTTTATACTTGTGCCTCCCAAGCTCAAGCATAGCGAGACTAACAGGGTTCTTACAAATACTACCATTTCCAACCATACAAATAAATATGTCACATCCAGTTACACTGCACTATAAGGCATAACAACAGAAGTGCCTTCAGATCATGTGGATGGGTTGTAGAATTCCACATGAGCTTTAACACTTTGATTTTAAAACAGTTACCAAGGTCCAGGCCGGTGGCTCACGCCTGTAATCCTAGCTACTCAGGAGGCTGAGATCTGAGGATCGTGGTTCAAGGCCAGGCCAGCCCAGTCCGTGAGACTCTTACCTCCAATAAACCACTAGAAAACCAGAAGTGGCACTGTGGCTTAAGTGGTAAAGCACTTGCCTTGAGCTGAAGAGCCCAGGGACAGCGCCCAAGCCCAGAGTTCAAACCCCATGACCGACAAAAAAAAAAAAAAAAAAAAAAAAAATTTACCAAGGCATATTCAAGAAAGTCTTCAGACATGTGGATATCATCTCTTCTGGTGGAAGGAAGAGTTGGGGTGTGGTTATACTGTGTGCTTAACTGCTCGTGATGAGCATGCCTCCCCAGGCCTTGGCCATTTTAGAATAAACATTCCCACACCTTTTCCTTCTAATCTTGACATCAGATTTGGTGTTTCTTATGCCTGCCAGGTTGGCAAGTGTAGGGCATACATACGCCTGAGAAGAAAAGCAGGTGTATTCATTAAGCTGTGTGCCATAGGAGTAGGGAACACTGGAAAGCAGGAAAGAATAAGAGTGTCCCTTAGGACAGAAAGACAGGAAAGGAGCGGTAAGCCGTCAGTGGCAGGATGAGAGGCCCGGTGTGGGCCAGGCCTGAGCACATGTGAAGCACGCACTAAGCAGTTCTTGGGGAGCAGGATGAGCCAGGCACGTGGGCGTGGGGTTTTTCATGCGAGCATTTACTCAGTAATACACTTGCACTTTCGCTGAGCACCATTCCTGGAGTAACACGATTGTATTCTGAAGCAGCAGGAAATACGTGGTCTCTTCTGTGCCCTGCCTGCTTCAGTCCTTCCTGGAACTGCAGGCAGACTCAGTGTCTGTGCTGCGCACCCGTGTCCTACCATTGGTGCCTGTCTGCATATGGAGGTTTTATGAGATGAAGAGCCCCAGGCGCTCCTCTCAGTTCACACTCAGTGTCCCCTTGGGCACACTGAAGGCGCTGTCTGCTCACTCGAGGTTTGTTCCCACTCTTCTGCAGTCTGACCATGGAGAGTCCACGGAAGTCACAAGGAATGTGGAAGTGCTCGCGGTGAAGATCATCAGCGTGTTCGTGGATGCACTGCCACACGTTCCTGAGCACCGGCGCCTGCCCATCCTGGTCCAGCTTGTGGACACACTTGGAGCAGACAAGTTCCTGTGGGTTCTCCTCGCCTTGCTCTTTGAACAGTACGTCACTAAGACAGTGCTGGTTGCTGCCTGTGGAGAAAAGGTCAGCACATCGGGCCTGGTGGGGAGAGGGCTCTGGGGGAGGAAGCTCCACGAAGATTTTCTCATGTTGTCCCATTAAAACACAGGCTGGTGGTGGCTGATGTACATTATTACAGAGCACCTCTGGAACCTTGTCTCAAAAATGTTTTTGGCATTCTTAAAAATTGCTTTTGGAAGTTAGGTCTAGAAATAAACATACATGATAACATCCACAGAGTTTATTGTAGAATTACACCCAAGCAAATTGATCAAAGAGCATCCTTGATCAATCTACTTGGGGGAACATGTGTTCCAATTCTGAGGCTGAGGGTCTCATGAGCATGCTTTGTATTTGTACATCCAAAGGCTCATTTTGCCATCTTCCCCTTTCTCTGTGTTACAGGATGCTGTTTTAGAGGCAGATACTGAATTTTGGATTTCAGTGTGTTGTGAATTTGGTGTCCAGCATCAGCTGCAAAGCTTGATGAACATCCTTCAGTACTTGGTGAAGTTACCAGAGGAAAAAGAAGGTAAGTATGAGTCTGGTGCTGGGAATGGTCCGTCTGAGGGCTAGGGAGAAAAGAACTTGCAGTTACTGGGCCCTGTTGTGTTTTTCCCTGTGTCCCACACAAACAAGAACTAGTTCTCACACACTACTTTATGTTTTGTGCCTTGCACTTGTGTTAACGGTGGAGCATCACGCACGGTGTCCAGGAGGAATTGTGTTCAAATGACAGGAAGTTGTTTAGACCGTGGTAGCTGGCTCTCACCTTCCCAGTAAAATACCAGTGAATACATGTACAAGAAAAGAAAAAGTACGTAGGATCTGCAGCAGTGCTCCAGCTGAGCAAATTTCTATCAGAAATCCACTCAGCAGTATTTTTGTTGTGGTTTTTTGTTGTTGTTGTGGTTTTTGTTATGTCCGTTGTGAGGCTTGAACTCTGGGCCTGGGCACTGTCCCTGAGCTCTTCAGCTCAAGGCAAGTGCTCTACCACTTCAGCCACAGCCCCACTTCCAGTTTTCTGAGTGGCTTATAGGAGATAAGAGTCTCTGGAGTTTCCTGCCTGGGCTGACTTTGAACTGCAATCCTCAGATCTCAGTCTCCTGGGTAGCTAGGATTACAGGCGTGAGCAACTGACGCCCGTCATTAGCAGTGTTTTTTGAAGGCTTGTTGTGCTGAGGAGTCAGGTTGTGGATGAGTGAGGTTTGTTGCTGTGTTTCAGAGACTGCCCACAAGACAGGCTCTGTTAAAACTGAAGTCAAAGAAGACGTGCTGCAGATCTTCAATGTGGACACGCACACCAGCAAGCAACTGCGGCATTTCAAGTTTCTGTCAGTGTCCTTCATGGCCCAGCTCCTGGCTTCCAATAATTTCCTTAAAAAGGTGATGTGTTCCTTAAAATGTATCTATGATAAAGTGATCTTGTTTTTACTAAAAGATCTGTGTTTTAAACTTAAGAAAATAGCTTATCAACTGTTTCATGAAAACAGGAGGCATGCCATTAAAGATAGGAAAAATGGAAATTCATTTCACCATGAAAAATACTTTGTCATGTTCTACCAAGGTTGACAGTGTAGGCCCTCTGACCCGGCAACTTCATTCTTAGCAGTAAATACCCAACATAGATTGTGCACAACAGGTCATCTACAAGCCAGCTGTAATAGCGTTATTCATAGTGGCTCAAAACTATAACCACCAAATGTCTTTGGTCACATGACATGTCACATCAGTGAACATGGACAGACTTCCAGCACATCTCAAGCAATACCTAAAGGATGCTGGGCACAAGAAAATGCCAGTCATGATGCCAGCTTTATATTAAGTCCAATACAAGCTGGCTCATGCCTGTAATCCTAGCTACTCAGGAGGCTAAGATCTGAGGATCATAGTTCAAAGCCAGTTTGTGTCAGTTCAAAGCCAGTCTGGGCAGGAAAGTCCGTGAGACTCATCTCCTATAAACTACCAGAAAACTGGAAGTGGCACTGTGGCTTCAGTGGTAGAACGTTCCCCTTGATCTGAAGAGCTCAGGGACAGTGCCTCAGCCCAGAGTTCAAGCCTCACAACTAACAAAAAAAAAAAAGAGCGAGGGCAGGCAGGTAGGACTGATCTTGCACAGCAGTGTTTAATGCTGCTGTTTAGCTTAGCAAAACTAGATTTACACCTCTAATCCTAGCTACTAGGAAGCTGAGATCTAAGAATTGTTTATTCTAGGCAAGTGTGGGCAGAAAAGTTTATGAGACTTCATCTCTCCAATTAATTACCGAAAAGCCAGAAAAAGAGCTGTAGCTCAAGTGGTAGAGAAGAAAAAGTGAAAGTTCATGGCTCTGAGTTCAAGCCCCATTACCAACGTAAAAATAAAAGCATTAGAAAATAGAAAAGTATGAGAACCCCCCCCCAAAAAAAAAAAATACTAACAGGCTAGAGAAACTTCCAAAATATTAAAGGACACAAATGACAACTTGAAAAGAAGGATCTCGTCTAATTCTTTTGAACTAACAAAGGCAGCATTTCATAAAACTTAAAGAGTACACAAATGAGGGGGGGTTATATGCTCTGTTTTTCCAAATCTTTGTCATGTTTTAAGACACTACGAAAGAATGTAATTTAAGTGAAGAGGTGTTGAGTTGGGGCGGCCCTGGAAGGGCTGGGCGTCTGACTCAAGCAGTCAGAGCAGTGCAGGTGACATTGGTGTGGGGTTGGGCTTCCCACACGATGTGCTGATGAAGCATTCTTTCACACTCAGGTGGTTGAAAGCGGGGGTCCTCAGATCTTAAAAGGCCTTGAACAGAGGTATGTTCACTTTGTTTAACTTTTTATTTGGAAACAGGTAAACATGCTGAAGCAACCCCCCTCAACCCCCCCCCCCGGCCCCGACACACCTGCCAGCTTCACTGCAGCCTCTCTGCCAGTGGTTTTATCTCGGAGCCATTTGAAATGAAGTCTATACATCTTATTTTTTTCCTTGAGTACTTTACATTTTCCTAGAGTAGGAGATGCTCTTAAAAAAGCATAGTACAGCTGCCAACTTGAGAGCTGGAGAAAGCCCTTCCCCGACAGCAGCCTCTGACCGCTGACATTTCTCCTTTCCTTCCACACAACTCCTGAAACCATAATTGCCTTTTCTGTTTGAGGGCACCACACACAGGGGACAGTATGCTTTCATGCCATCAGCTGCTGTTTGTGTCTCTGTTCTTAGGCTGCTAGAAACGGTGCTCAGCTACATCAACACTGTAGCACAGTCCGTGGAAAAGAATGCCGACCAGCTCACCGCCAAGTTCTGGCGCGCGCTTCTCAGCAAAGCGTACGACATGCTGGACAAGGTGGGTTCCCGCTTCTTCCTAGAATTGCTGGCATTTGTTTTCCCTTAGTTGGTTTGTTTGCTCAGGGCCTGGGCACTGTCCTGAACTCGGGGCCTGGGCACTGTCCCTGAGCCTCTCTGTGCTCAAGGCTAATGCTCTACCACTTGAGCCACAGCTCTGCTTTCTGCTTTTTGGTGGTTAATTGGTAAGAGTCTTATGGACTTTATTGCCTGGGCTGGCTTTGAACTGTGATCTTCAGATCTCAGCCTCCTGGGCAGCTACCTAGGATTATAGGTATGAACCACCAGTGCCCAGCTCATTTTTTATTTTTATTTATTGGGGGGGGGGGGGGGCGGTCCGGTCATGGGGCCTGA
This sequence comes from Dipodomys spectabilis, assembly GCF_019054845.1. NCBI lineage: Eukaryota > Metazoa > Chordata > Mammalia > Rodentia > Heteromyidae > Dipodomys > Dipodomys spectabilis. Next base: position 27,993,442 of record NW_024870773.1, read on the forward strand.
ACTCTGGGCCTGGGCGCTGTTCCTCAGCTCTTCAGCTCAAGGCTAGCGCTCTACCACTTGAGCCACAGCGCCACTTCTGGTTTTTTTCTTTTTGCTTACGTGGTGCTGAGGAAGCAAACCCAGGGCCTCAGACATGCAAGGCAAGCGCTCTACCACTGAGCCACCTTCCCAGCCCTCATTTTTTAACTAGAGTTTTGTCACTGGTTTTTGATATCCTTGAAATATTTTGTAGCTTTAAATTTTACCTTAAATTTAGCAATACCTTATCTTAATAAGCAAGGCTCAAATTTTCTTAAAGATTGGAAATAAAACTTGTCCAGAAAAAAAAATGTTTTCAGGGACACATTGCTTCATAAGTCTGATATTCTTAGTCTTTAGTCATGTATTGTACAGTGCTCCACTTCTTTGGAGCAGAATAAAGTAAGAATATTACATAAACTAGATTGGTCTTTGGCCTTGACGTTAGGATCACTGTTTAAGTCTAACTGGATTATTTAGCTATCACTTATTCCCAGCATCAGAGAGTTTGTTGTGCTGTTGTGTTTTACCTCAGTGAAGACTAGCTGAAGGGTTACTGTAATAGTTACATGGAAAAGTGTTAAGAACATTCCGGGCACCAGAGATAGGCAATAAACTGTAGTCCAGGTAGGGGTCCAATGCTGCACACCTGCAATGGCAGCACTTAGGAGGCTGAGGCCTGACTGGGCTACATAATGAGACTCACAAAAAAGTCATGAGTCCTGGTGAGAGTTGACCTTTCTCTTTTTCTCCTTTAATGTGAATGTGGAACTATACAGGCCAATGCCTTGCTGCCCACAGAAACTTTCATCACTGTGCTTAAGGGACTTGTGGGCAATCCTCTTCCCTCTGTTCGCCGGAAGGCTCTGGATCTTCTAAATAACAAACTACAGCATCCTGCATCCTGGCAGAGGAAAACGGTGAGTCAAGACTGTTGCAGATCCTGGTGCCTCCCTCTTAACAAGCTGCATTCGACTCCCCAAAGCGTTTCCAGGGTCCCAGCACGGTGGGTCTGATCTGAATGTATTACAGGTGTGTCGTAGAAGTTCTTAAAATGGACTTTGGCCCAGTGCAGTCCTTGCTTGATTGGACCACATGGTGGCCTCAGCGTTGGCAGTTCCCACTGGAGCACAGCTGATGAGGGACAAATGGGGAGGAAGCAGCCCTCACCTGTAACCTTGTGGCTCAGGGCCCACAGGCTGACCCCCATCTTGGTAGTCTCAAACTGGGGACATGGGAAAATGGACTGGCTGTGGTGCAGCCATGTAACTAAGAGACTTTGACAATCCTCTGCAGGTTCAGCGCTTCCTCAAACTAGTTCCAGTCCTTCTGGCCATTGTGCAGCACAAGAAGAAGGAAGCGGAAGAAGAGCAAGCAATCAACAGGCAGACAGCGCTGTATACCCTAAAGCTTTTATGCAAGAATTTTGGTGCTGAAAACCAGGAGCCTTTTGTGCCAGTGCTGAGCACTGCGGTGGCGCTGATCGCTCCAGAGCTGGAGGAGGAGAAGAACGTGCTAGGAAGTGCCCTGCTGTGCATCGCAGAGGTCACGTCCACCCTGGAGGCACTGGCCATCCCGCAACTTCCCAGGTAGCCGCTGGATGCTGGGAACTCGAGCCACTCTAGGCACCGTGGCTTGGGCTTTCAGTCCCTCTAACAGGCTCGTTCTTTCTCGCCAGCCTGATGCCGTCGCTGCTGGCAGCCGTGAAGAGCACCAGCAAGCTGGTCCACAGTGAGGTCTGTCTGCTCAGCGCGCTGGCTGCCCTGCACAAAGTGGTGGAGACCCTCCCGCACTTCATCAGCCCCTACCTGGAAGATGTTCTATGCCAGGTAAGCTTTGGCGACCACGCCACGCTGCCTGGGTGGCAGCAGGTCATGAAGAACTGCCAGCGCTGGCTTCTGCATGACAGATGGAAGCCGGCTCTTAACCACACATGTTTCTCTCTCTCCTCCACCATACTTTCTGCTTTAGCTTGCTTCTCAGTGCAGCTCTTTTCTTTGACCGCGCGCAGTTTTCACTACTTTTTCTCCCTCTGCAAGATCTAGGCAGCTGGGCAGGCAGAGCCACCTGTTAGTGTGGAGATGGGTGTGTAAAAGATTCTTGCACCTAGGGTTCCTGTGTGGCAGAATTCCTGCAGTGCTGATAGGAGGTTGCTCAGTGTGCCATGGGCAGGTGGCATTTCTGATGCTTTACTATTTTAGCCCTTTTGTTGATATTTTGATTTGGAGATGGGGTAATGCTAACCTTGCCCAGGCTGGCCTGAAACTCAGTACTTTCCTGCCCCTGTGTCAAGTAGCTGTGATTACACACACGCGCCTCCATGCCAGCTTTGCCCGGTTTTATCGACAGCTCTTCAGAGATGGCTTTAGAAGAAATTCTGTGCCTAGCTGAGATGTGCCCTCCGGTGTTCACCATACCACACTGGGTATGGCTCTGCATCGCCACCAAGCCTCTCCAGGAGTGTGGCTGTCACCATGGATCTGTGACACCTGCTCACTGCTGTTTGTTCCCCTAGGTGATCCATCTGGAGAAAGTCACATGTGAAATGGGCTCTGCCTCCCATGCTAACATCCGTCTCACATCTCTTAAAAAGACCCTGGCCACCAGGCTCGCACCCCGCGTCCTCCTGCCAGCCATTAACAAAACGTACAAGGAGATAAAGAGGACCTGGAAGGTAAGCTCACCATGGTCGCTCGGGGCAGTGGCGCTGAGATGGTCCAGCCTGTGGCTGCCCGGGGGGTGGAGGTGGGGGGGCACGTAGTGAAGCTTTGTCTCCCATTTGTGGTAGAATCACATGGGCCCGTTCATGAGCATTCTGCAAGAGCACATCGGGGTGATGAAGAAGGAAGAGCTCTTGTCCCACCAGTCTCAGCTGACCAACTTCTTCCTGGAGGCCCTGGACTTCCGGGCGCAGCACTCGGAGGTGAGCGGAAGCCAGGGCCGGACCTGGCTGCAGGCCCTGTAGAACTCACACTCGAGCTAACCATTGTTCCCGTGTTTGCAGAATGACCTGGAGGAAGTTGGGGAGGCGGAGGGCCATGTCATCGCCTGCCTCGTGGCCATGGTAGTGAAGCTCTCTGAGGCCACGTTCAGACCCCTCTTCTTCAAGGTGAGCTTTCTTCCTCGGCACTGCCTGCTCAGGCATGTGTGACTTGTGATGTGAGGAGACACGACGCCTGGTTTTTGGTTCTAGCTGTTCGACTGGGCCAAAACAGAAGATGCCCCGAGGGACAGGCTGCTGACATTCTTCAACGTGGCTGACTGCATCGCCGAGAAACTGAAAGGCCTGTTCACTCTGTTTGCGGGGCACTTGGTGAAGCCTTTTGCAGACACCTTGAACCAGGTGAACATCTCCAAAACAGGTCGGTAGCCCCTGTCAGCCCTGCCCTCGCTCTGCATCTAACCCAGCAGCTAGTGAGACTCAAGCTAACACCCAGGCAGGACTTTGAAGGATCCTAAATTCTCCATGGAGGAGGATGAGCTGCTTTATCATCAAACATGGAACTGTGTTTTAGCTTGATGGAAAATAAGCATGAATCCTCTGACTGAGGAGAAAGAATAACTAAGTAGGAGCTATTACTTCTTGTTGGAAATGACTTTAAAACATTTAAGTTAGGGCTGAGGTATAATGTTTGTGTAGCACACGAGGCCCTGGATTCCATCCCCAGCACTGAAGGAAAAAAAAAAAAAACCAAAACACTGAAAGGAAGGTAGGTCTGTGCTGATGAGCAGGGGCAGTGGGGTAACTCACCGTGCCAGGCTGAGCCTCAGGACCGGAGCGGGCCCCATGATCTTGCGATCTGCTTTCATTTTAGGATTGCTGGATTGTTTTCCGAATCTCAGTGGGGTAATCTCAGTGTGGTTTCACATTAGCACTGGTGTCAGATGGTGACTGGTTTGGGTGGTTCTCTCTCTCTTCCCCATCTACAGATGAAGCGTTTTTTGACTCGGAACATGACCCTGAGAAGTGCTGCCTGCTGCTGCAGTTCATCCTGAACTGTTTACATAAGATCTTCCTCTATGACACGCAACACTTCCTGAGCAAGGAGCGAGCCGAGGCCTTGATGACACCTCTGGTAGACCAGGTATGTGCCACCTCCACCCTCCCCACAGGCTTTTCTTCAAGATGATGCTTGCTTAATCTTAAGGGTGAAGGAAGGGTTCTTTCATGACATTTTCATCTTAAAATAGATTTTTCATGGACATAACATAGCTTCACTGTGGAGCTCATTTAGTTTTACTTTTGAATTTTTCAAAAGGAAGACAGAAGGTCTTACAGTCAAATCATCGATTTAAGATGTTAACTGTCGGCCTTGCCACACAAGTCTCAGAGTGTGGCTGCCCCAGAACCTTCTGGAGAAAAGCCTGACACTGAGTTCTAGTCCTACAAGGGCCCGATTTTTGAGCCTGTTGCCATAAAAGATAGTAAAATACAGCCGGGCGCTGGTGGCTCATGCCTGTAATCCTAGCTACTCAGGAGGCTGAGATCTGAGGATCGCGGTTCAAAGCCAGCCCGGGCAGGAGAGACCGTGAGACTCCTATCTCCAATAAACCACCAGAAAACCAGAAGTGGCGCTGTAGCTCAAGTGGTAGAGCGCTCGCCTTGAGCTGAAGAGCTGAGGGACAGCGCCCAGGCCCAGAGTTCAAGCCCCACGACAGACAAAAAAAAAAAAGGTAAAATACTACTTACACACCAAATATGGTTTTCTTTGTCAGCCGTGGGACTTGAACTCTGGGCCTGGGTACCATCCCTGAGCTCTTCACCTCAAGGCTAGTGCTCTACCACTTTAAGCACAGTGCCACTTCTGGTTGTCTGGTAGAGATGCATCTCATGGGCTTTCCTGCCTGGGCTGGCTTTGAACCACAATCCTCAGACCTCAGTTTCCTGAGTAGCTAAGATGACAGGCATCGGCCACCAGTGCCTGGCCTGAATATGTTTTCTAACAGAAGGAAAATGTTCAGCCTGTTCTAAGTCCTTGTCTCTCTCTTCACAGCTGGAAAACAGGCTCGGCGGAGAGGAGCGGTTCCAGGAGCGGGTAACAAAGCACCTGATTCCCTGCATTGCACAGTTTTCCGTGGCCACGGCTGATGACTCTCTGTGGAAACCCCTCAACTACCAGATTCTGCTGAAGACACGAGACTCCTCGCCCAAGGTGGGGAGAGGACAGTGGGCAGCAAGCTCTGAAGGCCAGCCCATAGCGAAGGGCCATAAGGCTGGCCCGGTCACTAGCAGGGATGTGCACCGCCTCTGGAATCTGTGTCAGAGGTCTGGTCCACTGAGTTTCACAGAATCTCAAGCCAAAGCATTTCTTCTCTTTCCTTCCTGGTTAATTTATAAACAATAGCAGTCTCCTCCAACTCCCTGCGACATGAGAGATAGAAGTGTTAAAATACTTTCTAGAGCCCTTAAATCTAATGACAAAAGCATTTGCTGCTTGTGTCTGCCACTGGGCCCTGAGGTGTGGGTTAGTCTGTCCATGCGCACTGCCAGGACACAGCGTGTTCTCTACGCAGTGGGCACGGGGTTGGTAACTGCAATGACATGAGAGGGTCACGCTTTCTAAAGGTTTTAGCCATTTCTAATGGTTTAGGCTACTGTAAAACAGACCAAAACACTTTATTTACAGGATTCAACTTGTAACATATGTTAGCAAGCAGAAACAATTACGCTGTTCCGATGAATTTGCAAATCTAAAATCATAGTTTCATACATACATTGCAACAGCAGATTTAATCTTTGATTATGTTACTTGCACAATGTCAGGAAATCTTAACTCTAGTGTGCTTTTTACTTTTCACTTGGTGCTGAGGTGGTAGTGACTGTCCTGGCCCAGGCATCCTTCCATGCGCCCCTCCCCCAACCCGGCAATCTCAACTCAGCATCTGTCAGCTCTATCCAGTGCTGCTAAGTCTGGTGACACATGGCAATTTTTTTTGTGGTGGGAGGGAATGGTGATTGTGGGGCTTGAATTTGGCCTGGGTGCTGTCCCTGAGCTCTTTTGCTCAAGGCTAGTGGTCTGCCACTTTGAGCCATAGCCCCACTTCTAGTTTTTGAGTAGTTAATTGACAAGAGTCTCCTGGGGACTTTTTGTTGTTGTTGTTGTTGGTCATGGGGTTTGAACTTGGCCTGGGTGCTTTCCCTGTCCTCTTTGGCTCAAGGTGAGCGCTCTGCCGCTTGAGCCACAGCACCACGTCTGGTTTTCTAGTGGTTTATTGGAGATAAGAGTCTCACGGAGTTTCCTGCCTGGGCTGGCTTTGAACTGTGATCCTCAGATCTCAGCCTCCTGAGTAGCTAGGATCACAGGTATGAGCTACCGGCACCCCGCTCATGGGGACTTTCATGTCTTGGCTGGCTTCGAACCATAGTCCTCAGCCTCCTGAGTAACTAGGATTACAGGTATGAGCCACCAGCATCCGACTTTGTTTTGTTTTTAAAGGAAAATGCCATGAAGATAGACACATTAAAGAGCTTCAGGGGTAGGAATGCAGTTTGAGAAACTTTTTTTTTTAAATGTTAGGCATATTCCAGATGATCACAAATAGATAAGCTGGTCTTCTGTGATGGAGTACTAAGGAGAAAATAAATGCATGAGATGACGGCTATCAGAAGAGCTTTTCTGCAGTCAGTTCAGGTCCTAAGGCAGAAAACACGACTGTGAGCCCTAAGTAACTGCACCCTCTGATTGTCTTACTCCTACAGGTGAGGTTTGCAGCCTTGCTTACCGTGGTGGCACTAGCTGAAAAGCTAAAGGAGAATTACATTGTCCTGCTACCAGAATCCATTCCTTTCCTAGCAGAATTGATGGAAGGTAATTCTCAAACTATTAATAACTAGGGGAAAAGAGTGAATGAGTGTGTGTGTGTGCGCATACATACATCCCCAGTAATGCCGCAGTTTGGGATCTTCGTGGTTAGCAGCAGATACCATCCTGCCTCATTCCCAGACAGGTGGGAACTGGCAGGATTCTCTGGTAGTCATTGCATGTTTGCCAGCAGTACAGTCTTGGGTTTGGGTGTACACACAGGCTGCAGTAGTGTAATTTCTGTGAGCATTGTCCCCAGCTAGAGGTTGTGCTGGAATGTGGTGCATCACAGAGGATGCCGTGGTAGACGCCCACGTGTACTTGGTGTTTGGTCCTCATGTGGCCCACTAAGTGGGCAAATGACACTGCCCCTGTTTTTAGAGGCTTTAACAGTAGCGGCACTAGAGAGCCAGTGATTGTGGCCTATGTCACTGGTTGAAGCAGCCACGGCTGCTCTGTACTGGAAACTACTCTCGCAGGGCTTCACCATGCTGGAATGCACACTCGTGCACGCTCAGCAAGTGGCAAAGGAACACTCATCTCTGTTCACTGTGCCCCAACCCCTGGTGAAGGGCTGTGGGATGTGTACGTGTCAGCCCCGTTCTTGGGGGTCACAGGACGAGGCAGGCAGGAGGGAGGAGCGAGTGTGATGGCCCTACTCTGATGGGCCGAGGGCAGAGGTGCAGCAGTGAAGACTGGAGTGCCCAGGTGCGGGTGACTGGCGGGTTCACTTTGCTTTTCCTTCTCAGATGAGTGTGAAGAAGTGGAACACCAGTGCCAGAAGAGCATCCAGCAGCTGGAGACCATGCTGGGGGAGCCGCTGCAGAGCTACTTCTGACCCCACACATGCACTCAGCTGGTCGATCCTGGTGCTGGTGCCATGTTGCTTTTGGCACCACTCACTGCAGATACCTCATGACTTCCCTACAGATGACCTGCCCGGGCTGGGCTGCCTTTTGTACAGTTGGTAAATAGGACGTGCTATCTTTTTATAAAACAGTCTGCCATTTTGTGTGGTCTCTTCTGCATGGCGCTGAGAGGATGGCCCCCAAGGCCAACGAGTCCTGGAGGGTGACGCCCTCACTCCGTGCTGTGAGGGGTCTGGGTCTGTGGGCCTCACTCCATTGCCCTCTACCCAACAAAACAGCCTTTCAGCGTCCCACTGCAAGGCATACTGGCTGGAGCCGCTGGAGTTTGGGTGGCTGCAGAGGCAGGCAGTTCTAGGGCCGGTCTCTTGTTTCTCTGGGAAGGGGGGCCCAGGAGCCAAGAAGCTGCCTGTGAACCCACCCCGGGCCGGTCCTGTGACCAGCACGGAGGGAGTAGGAACTTCTGCAGCCGCCATGAGCACATTCCCCGTGGGAAAGCATCTGCATCATTTCCCTGGTTTTGATGTTCTCTAATCTTGAGCACTGTGTTACAGTGAAGGCTGAACTTAAAGAACCATTGAAGAACTGCCCCTCGGTGTCAGCATGGAATCTGAAAGCCTTTCCTTAGAGAGCATCCCAGAAACACTCGTTCTTCTCAAAGAACGTCTCAGTACAGTTCCTTAATAAGTACTCGAATCCTTTTTTTTAAATCAGTGTGGGGCTTCAACTCTGGGCCTGGGCGCTATCCCTTAGCTCTTCAGCTCAAGGCTAGTGCCTTGAGCCACAGCGCCACTTCTGGCTTTTTTTATGTGGTACTGAGGAATGGAACCCATGTGAGGCAAGCATTCTACCACTGAGCCACATTCCCAGCCCTTTTTTTTGTGTGTGCTGATCCTGGGGCTTTAACTCAGGATACTGGTGGATACTGTCCCTGAGCATTTTTTGTTTGATTTTTTTGCCATGACTCTACTTCTAGCACTTTTGGTGATTAGTTGAAGAGTCTCATGTCTCATTCCTGCTAGGGCTGGCTTCCAACTGTGATCCTCAGATCTCAGCCTCCTGAATAGCTAGGATTCTATCAAAGAATTAGATTTGCTCCATGTACAACAGATGAAAAGGAACTCTCATACTGGCAGGGAACAGTGAGTGGGCTTTTGCGTTTTCCTAAGTGCCTTTGGTCTCCAGCATCTCAGTCAGACCCTCTGATGTTTTCAAGGCAGGGCTGCAGGAGCAGCCTCCTTGCTCCTACTAACTTCCCATTCCCACCGCCCTCGTATCTTGAGTTTGGCAAGACAGCATAATAAATTAATGTGAAGAGTTAAAGGATAGCACTTTCAACAAAGGCATTTTGAAAAATAGGATTGGTTATGGTATTTTTTTAATATATGGGTGCAAATAATATCCAAATCTGTTACGAAAATATTCCTAAACCCCAGCAGAAGTTGGAACTACTGGTTTAGACTATTCTGCCCCACGTCCAAACCTTTGAAATCTATAACAAGATGTGACCTGTAAAGATTCTATGTGAGACATTTGCCAGATCCCTTCAAATAGACAAATTACAGAAATGCAACTGTCTGACTTGCCGATACAGGCCTGATTGTAATCACGTAAACACAGCAAGGTTTTGATCTCATGCCATGATGACTGAGCAGTCACTAAGTAGAGCAAGTGCCAGTTTGCAGGAGAACAAGATGCTGCCTCCACTGCCTAGCTCTCAGAGTGGTGCCTGCCTTAGGAGTCCACCTGTCTCATGGCACTACAATAGGGTTACCCACAGTTTCTACTGACTGCATTCATCTGGCCTGTGCCCTAAGCTCACCACAGGCAGGGACACACACACATACACACCTCAAGTTGGCTGCCATAACCTCCACATGGTTGGTTTTGGGTGTTCTTGTTGGGGTGGGATTTTTTTGCCTTCTTTTACTATGTTCTCATGTTTCCATGTTAATTGTTCAGTAAAGCTATTATAGCGAGAAGAGTTAGTACACTGCTAAAGACTGCCAATGGGAGCCTGTGCAGTGTCCTGGCCACGGGATCTGATGAGGCAAATAGGGAAGGAAGGGTGTGCAGTAGGGGTAATGTCTCACCCAGCAGCACTTAACCTCTCCTGACCTGGAATGACGCAGTGAGTGCGCATGTGGACAAGTGCGCCCACAGCACCACCACACTGTCCCAGCCGGAAGGACAGGGATCACCTCAGCTCTGCCTGCCGGGGCCCAGCCACTAGCACAGACCACGCCCCTGTTCCTCAGCACTGACAGCAGAGCAGGTGCTTAGCTGCTTATTGAGTGTGGTATTAACAGTGGCAGAGCCTTGGCTGCCAGTTTGTTCCTGAGCACTGGAGGAAAGCACACTGGCCGAACAGGGCAGCGGACAGCAGGGGAACACCAGAAGGCCTTGACACTCTGAGAGCTCAACAACAAACACGTAGTGACTCGAGATGCACGTGGACAGGCCCATGTCACAGAGGCTGATGTATTTGGGTTGGCGGTGGCGGCTACCAGCTCCGCACCTCCAGCAGGTGAACGTCGCCGTCCACCTCGAGCATGTCAACACTGCCCAGGTCCCGGAGCCTGTGCCTATACTCCACGCTGTGCACCCCATTCACCGCCACCTTGAACTCCTTGGCATCACAGTAAATGATCATCTGGAAGGAAGGGGAAGGGAGGAATGCCAGCTGTGCTTTCCCTGGGGATTACCAGGGGAATCAGAAGGAAATGCTGGGTTCTTTGTGCCTGTGTCTGGCAGTGTCTTCTGCCTCAGCCACTCAGGGTCCCCCAGACCTGTACTACCCACCTCCTCGCTTTTCCTGGGAATATGGGGAGCTGCAATCCCTGCCAGTAGGTGGGAACTAGTGATGGAGGGCAGCTAACCCAGGCAGCACGCGGAGATCCTGACTGATCTGAGGATTCCCACGGCATGTCCTCTGGTGGCCATCCTGGCTGCACCCCTGCTCAGCCTGCTCACCTCAAAGCTCTTCAGGCCAGTTGCCCCAAACCTGAGCAGCTGAGAGCATACCGCCAGTGGCACCCACCACCACGCCCTCAGCTCTGTTCCAGTGCCAGCTGCAGGAACAAGCAGGGAGGATGCCCAGCCTGGCTGCTACCCACCCACCAGGGCCAGGTGGAGACACCAAACCCAATCTGCAAATCAGGTGGCTGAGTGTTCTCTTGACAGCAATACTGGGTGGGAAATGAGGGCACACAGTGGGTCACACAGCCAGCAACCCAGCTCATCTCTGGAGACCATGCTCCACCCAAGCTCCAGAAATGGGGGCAGTGCCCAACATCTAGGGCACAGTTGGTTCTTAGGTCTAACGTACGCACTGTCCTTTGTAAGCAGGACCAACTCCCTGGCTGGAGTGCTTCCTGCACCCCTGATCCCCTCCAGTCCTGAGACCATCTTACTGCCAAAAGCCTCCAGTGCCAATGAGCGGCACCCTGCATTCAAGTTCATCTCCACAGAAACGGGAGCATTCCACAGCCCCACACTGCACTGGACTTGAAGCAGTGGGTACTCGCTCACCCAGCCCCATTTTCAAAAAACCTTACCTCAAAGTACATCCCAGGACTAAATGGGAAACAGGTGATATTCCTCTCCTCTTCACCCCAGGCTCCCTGAAGAAAAGAATTCCTTACAAATGCTTTCACGTTCAGGCGTGGGTTCAAGTGGAGAGCGATATCCTTTGATTTTCCTGCCACTAGATCAACATTAAAGCTTCAAGAGAAGGAAAAAAAAATAGTCAAACAGAAGAGAAGAGTGAATCACACCGGAGCTCAGACTGCGACTGTAGGAGGGGCATGTACAGCCATGCCCTGGCGGTGAGACTGTCAGCTGAGTGTGTACTCACAGGAACGCTACTAGCAACATCACAGGCCACCCTCCTGAGCCATCAAGGCCCCTTTCACACGAGAGCCCGACATCAGCCCCACCTCTACCCCCGAGCCCATGACGAGGTGCGAGGTGGCCACCCTGCAGCAAGGCCCGTCCCCACAGCCGGGCCACTGCTGTGTAACACTCACCCTTTCGCATTTGTATTCACTTCTCCTTTAATGACGACGGTCCGTCCAAAGCCCATGGGGGAGTTGAGCCTCCCTTTGAAAGGCAGGGTCTGTAAAGACGCCACAGTCAGGCAGGCAACTGCTGAAGGGACCTCCCAAGAGACTGTCCACTGCCCTAGGGAACATCTAGGCCAGCAGGGCCTCTGGGCCCAGCTGGGAGCACTGTAGCTAGGGGTTGCAGGGAGAGCTGGTGCCCCAGTGCCCCATTCCAGCAGGACACATGGACTGTGGACTCTGCTCGGGGACAGCACACATGCACGCACACTTGTGCAACCGAGCTGGCTCTCTGGCCCCTGGCAGGGGCCAGGGTCCTCACACTGCTAATCACTGAATTTTTAGCTAACAACATGGCTGGCTCCTCAAACCTTTGACAAATAGTTGGTAGGAAGGATTTTGGTGCAAGTCACAGTGTGGTTCGCGGTCGAGTCTCTGCTCTTGGAGTAGACAGTTGTGGGGACGATTTTGGAAATATCTCCTCTATTACTAGGCTGCAGAGAAACAGTCCACATGGGTGGGAAGAATGGAGCTGCCATCTACGGCTAATCTGCCCCCCCTCTTGACAGCTGACAACACAGACCACATGGAACAACCGACAAAACTACTTACAAACTGTGAAATGCCAGACTTTTGTACCTATCAGAAGAGAAAGAAAAAAGCACGTTTAAAAGAAAGGTATCTTCCAGGTGTAGGTGGCTCACACCTGTAATCCTTCCCCTCATAGCTAGGGGGACAGACAAGCACCACCATGTCCGGGTATGGGTTGTGGTGGAATACTGCAAAATTTTCTGCCTGAGCTAGCCTCAAACCACAGTCCTCCCATTCTTAGCCTCCCACATAGCGAGCCACCAGCATGTGCTTAAACAATTGTGTCTATCTTGGATTCCTAGTAAAACCATAATTTTAAAAAGAAAAGAAAAACACCCACCAGTAACACCTAAGAACATTTTAAGTTTTAGCAAGGATTTATAACAGGGCCAGAGGAGGGAGAAATAGAAACATTCTATTTCCTATGCAGGAAATGAGAGTTAAAATGACAGCTGTTACTCACTGACTATATTCTTTCTATTAAGAGAGTTAATACTTACATTTTCTGTATTTATCTCTGATAGTCCCAGAATCGATGCTTGAGTATTTTGTAAATCCTGCAGAAAAGAAAATACACACTAATGTTCCACACTCATAGAGCATCTTTTGAAAATAAATTGTTTAACATACAAGTGGTCAGTAGTACTGAACATCCAGAACTGCAATTGTAAAATGCTCTGACCCTGGGGTCCCCTGGTGAACAAGCAGTGGAGAAAGCTCTCCTGTGAACACGAGCGTGGGCAGCTGCACAGCTGCTGAGGTTGCAAACTGTTCACAGGAACAAGTTAGCTGAGGCCAAGAAGCCTGAAGGGCAACCTCTATGACCCCTGTGGAAAGGAAGTGCACCCTCAGCCTGGCAGGGCTTCCCTGTGTTAGAACCAGCTGCCATCTGAGCGCCTACAGGCCACAAAGCCCTGGTCAGAGGCAGCAAGCAACAGCCAGTCATCCCTACATGAAGAAGTTTCTTCCACCACGTTATCTCAAAGACACCAAGGCAAGCATGCATGGAAGGACACTCACCGTGCTGAAGCTAAAACCAATTGAGTGAATGTTCACTTTGCCATAAATGCCCAGCGTGTCTATGCTCTCTGGGCTGATCCTGTGGGCATAGAGCAGAGTATGTTTTCCATTCACAGCCACCTGGATGGACACAGTTAACAAATGAACTTATTATCCAAACTTGTTTCCTTTGGGGGCAGGCACTGGTGGCTTGTGCCTGTAATCTTAACTACTCAGGAGGCTAAGATCTGAGGACTGTGGTTCAAAGTTAGGCCAAGCAAGAAAGTCCATGTATTCTTATCTCCAACATCAAAAAGCCAGAAGCGGAGGTATGGCTCAAGTGATAAAAGTGCCAGCCAGGTGCAGAAAAGCCAAGTGAGGGCTTGAGGCTGAGTTCAAGCCCCAGTACCTGCACTGCAAAACAGTTTCCCTCAGGAATGGAGTACAGGAGGTCGAGGGAGAGCTAGGAAGCAGCATGCTGTGCAATGCCAGGCCCCACACCAGCAGTGAGTCCCCACTGGAGTCACTCAGGGCACTCAGTCCCACCTCAGGAAGGCAGGGGCTGTAATCCCCTCAGAAGTGCACAGCACCATCTAGTGGGAAACTTAACTAAGCACTGCGGACCGCCTGTCTCTCCTTCCCACCATCCTCCCCCTTTGCCACCATCCCCATTCCCATGATTAACAGGATGCTGGGGCAGCTGAGCCCAGGCCTGCTGGAAAATAAGACGCCTAGGCAGAGGGGCCACGAAGAGCCTGGGCAGAGGTGCAGATTCACTTAACATCTGCCTTCTGCCTTCATGGCGATCCCAGGGCCAAGCTCAGGTACGATACAAGCAGGGTGAGTGTAAGGCCTTGTATTGGTGGCTCACCTGACCAACAGGGTCCCCTGTGGGCCCAGGCACAACCCACCTGGAACTTGTCCTTCAGCACCATGATGACAATTTCGAAGGACTTCTCCCTCTGGAAGGGGGTGTCGTAGATGATCTCCTCCCACCCCCACTTCTCCTGGGTCAGAGTGTTGCACACGATGCAGCCCGATCTTTTGAAGCGAGGGTTGAGGTGAAAGGCCACATCAGCTCGGGGCTTCACACTGCTGCCAATCTGCAGGTCCACCTGGAATCTGAGGAGCGGGAGCCATGGGGCATGGCAGGAAGCAGGAGAGAGCCTGACCCTGAACTTCTGTGCTCCAGGCTAACATTCTACCACGTGAGCCACAGCTCTACTTCTGACTTTTTGGTGATTAATTGGAGAAAAGTCTCAGACTTTCCTACCCAGGCTGGCTTTGAACCACAGTCTTCAGATCTCAGCCTCCTGAGTAGCTAGAATTATAAGCATGAGCCGAAAGTGCCCAGCTTAACAAGCCTTTTTTAATCAATGAGCTTAATTCTTATATCAGCCATGAGGTGAAACACCCCAGTAACCCCAGTAACGGGTCTTCGGTGGCTCGGCCCCATCTCCTCACATCCTGGCAGGGCTGCTTGTATACAACGCCAGGCCTCAGTGAAGCAAGACAGCCTCTCCACCGCAGCGGCTGTTCTTACTCTGCAATCACCTAGACCATTTGTGTGTTTCCCGCACAATGATTTTACCTGTCAGCATCACTAGGAACATGCCCACGGATCACAATCAAAGACCCAGGCTTCAACTGCTCAGAAATGGTGCCAACATAGGGGATTGTCTAGAAAGTAAAAAGGTTTGACAAATGTTTGTTGACATAAACAAAATTAATTCTGAAGCAATTACAATGGAACTCAGTGACTGATGAAGACTAAGCTAATGTGTGTGTGCATATGTGTTGGTACTGGCATGAACTCAGAGCCTGGTGCTGTCCCTTAGCCTTTTTAATCAAGGCTAGTGCTTTATTACTTGAACCACATCTCCACTTCAGGCTTTTTGTTGGCTAGTTGGAAATAAGTCTTATGAACTCTCCTGTTTTCAGATTTCTGCAGATCTAACCTCCTGCGGAGCTAGGATTAAAGGTGTGAGCCACAGGTACCTGGCAAAGATTGTTTATGATTCAAAGGCCACACATAAAACGGAAATGGACCAGTGACTCAAGGTGGTATAGTGCTAGCCTTTAGTGGAACAGAGCTGAGGGACAGTGCCCAGGCCCTGAAGTCAAGCCCTACAAACAACAAAAAGGAACTATGAAGAACAATCACAAAATGCATAGTATAGACAGCATTTCTGGTATGAAGATACTATCTTCCAAATTATTTGCTCAATTTTTTTCCAGAACTAGGGATTGATCTCTGGGCCTGGGTACTGTCCTGTAGCTTTTTACTCATGGCTAACACTTGAGCCACAGCTCTACTTCTAGCTTTTTGATGGAGATCAGAGTCTCATGGCTGGCTTAGAACTGCAATCCTCAGATAGCTTTCCTTTTTTTGGGGGGTGGGGGGGAGGTGTCCAGTCGTGGGGCCTGAACTCGGCCTGGGGGCTGTCCCTCAGCTCTTCAGCTCAAGGCTAGCGCTTTACCACTTGAGCTACAGCGCCACTTCCGGCTTTTTCCTTTTTGCTTATTGGTGCTGAGGAATCAAACCCAGGGCCTCAGGCATGCAAGGCAAGCGCTCTACCACTGAGCCACCTTCCCAGTCCTCAGATACCTTTCTGAGTAGCTAGGAGTACAGCCATGAGTCACCAGTGATTCAAATTCCATCAACTTGAATAGAAAGAAAAGTGAGCCTGACATTTTTAGGTCTTAGATTTCTATCAATGGAACTAGTCAAAAAATATACAAAATAAAAAAAGACACAAATGAATTATAATATTTACTTCTCCTTTCTAAGAGAAGTAACATGGACAGTTAGGTAGACTAAACATTTTAAAACATTAATGAAATAAACATTAAAGTGACAGTCTTATGTCTCATCCTTCCTCATTGTTTTAAATAATAAAATAACCATAATGCAGTAAAACTTTGTTTGGTCTTTTTTAGGTACAAGACTGAGACTCAAACTTGGTACTGAGGCTTTCACTCATTGGCTAGTACTCTACCAGCTAAGCCATGCCTCCAACCTCTAAAACAGTTATTGAGTCTAGCTTGTAAAATACACTAGCTGATTAAGACACTGGAGTTTACTAGATTTATTTGCAATGTCTTTTTAAAAAGTAGAACTACAAATGAGAGCCTAACTTCAGTGCAATATGGCACTCGATATTGTGAATGTTTAACTATAGAGAAAGAATAGAGAAGGGGAAAAAAGAAAAGGAAAAGGAAAGAAGAGGAGAGGAAAAGTTCATAAAGTAAGAAAGCCATATTCCTTTTTCTTGTATTTTATGGTCTGAGCCCACACACAGGGATTTCCATTCCTTCTGGTTCTCCCATGTTCTATGACACTGTTCCATCACCTGGTTGTCACTGTGACCTATTCTTCTGCTAGAGAATGAGAGCTGGACCTTTTGTTCAGAGAGCACCACCCACTGTCCCTATCCCACAGCAGGGACGTTACTTGTGTTCACTAAATTCATTCTTTTCTTGCCCTGCTCCCAATGCACAATTTCCATTCCACTGGATTTTCTTAGTTCTGCCATATGAAAAAAGGGAATTCACAAAACTTGCTCACCGGGTTGTAGATGGTATTTTGTAAGTTCTTTAAGGACAACATCATTCCTTTCCAACTAATGTTGATTTTGTTGACTGGAGTCTCTCTTCTGTGTATAAAATTTTAACCTTGTCTCACTTAAAGGGGACCCAGAGTGACACCGAGATACTTGTCCTATGTAAAAGTCATAGAAAAGAAAACAAAAGAAAAGAAAACAAGCATGCATTAATTTTCTTTATAACATATTTACATGTGTAGCTTGAACTCAGAGCACTCTTGCTTAGTTTTTTCCTCTGTCCACAGCTGGTGCTCTGCCACTTGAGCCACAGCTCCACTTCTAGCTTTTTTCTGTGATTAATTGGAGATAAGTGTCTCACGGACTTTCCTACCCAGGCTGGCTTCAAACCATGATACTCAGATCTGTTTCCTGAATAGCTAGGATTACAGGTGTGAGCTACCAGCATCTAGCTACATATCTTCCCCCCACCCCCCACCCCACCAGTTCTGGAGCTGGAACTCAGTGTATTTTTTTTTTTTTTTGGTTGGTCATGGGGCTTGAACTCTGGGCCTGGGTGCTGTCCCTCAGCTCTTCAGCTCAAGGACAGCATTCTACACACTTGAGCCACAGTACTACTTCTGGTTTTCCAGGAGTTAACTGGAGATAAGAGTCTCACAGACTTTCCTACCCAGGGTGGCTTTGAACTGTGATCCTCTGATTTCAGCCTCCTAAGTAGCTAGGATTACAGGCGTGAGCCACATGCACCCAGCAAGACACTGATTTCAAAATAAAAGGGGAGGGAGGATGGGAGGACAGGGATGTTAAGGGGAAACAAAGGAGGAGGCAACAATGCTTGATAAGAAATGTACTCAATATCTTGCTCATGTAATTGTAACCCCTCTGTACAGTATTCTCACAATAAAAAAAATTAATTAAAAAAAAAAAGTAAAAGGAGGGGCTGGGAAGGTGGCTCAGTGGTAGAGTGCTTGCCTTGCATGCATGAGGCCCTGAGTTCGATTCCCCAGCATCACATAAGCAAAAAGAAAAAAAGCTGGAAGTGGTGCTGTGGCTCAAGTGGTAGAGCGCTAGCCTTGAGCTGAAGAGCTGAGGGACAGCGCCCAGGCCCAGAGTTCAGGCCCCACAACCAGACCCCCCCCCAAAAATAAAAAAGTAAAAGGAGTGAGCTCTGTGTTGGATCACTTGCATAAGGGCCAATCAGGGTCCAATCCCTAGCACTGAAAAGCAAGCAAAGAAAAATTTTAAACTAACAATAAATGCTGATTGAAAAGTCCTATAAAACTATCATTGGTATTCATTGGGGCTTGAGTGACAGAGTACTTGCCTAGCAGGCTCAATGTCATGGGTTCAAACTTCCATACAACAAAACAACAAGAAGAAAAATCAAAACACCAACAACCTGTGTTTTTATTTATTTAGGTTTTCCTGTTTGTTAAACAAGAATAAGAGTACTCACAAACCTGCTTGTTCTGAGGGCTCAATGAGCTAAAGCATTTAACAATAACCACTGTACTATTTAGAGAAGAAATTACTCTTCCTTCTCCAAAGCAAATAAATCAGAGGAGGGAGGAACCCAATCCTCTGAATACTTTTAAGATACAGATTTATGTGTTGCTAAAGTGTGTGTGTGTGCGCACACACGTGTGGGCGCACATGGTGGTCTCTAGGCTTGAACTCAAGACCTGGACGCTGTTCCTGTGCTTTTTCACTCTAGGCACGTGTTCTGCAACTTGAGCCACAGCTCCACTTCAGGTTTTTGGGTGGCTAATTGGAGATGATAACCTCGTGGAATTTCCTGCCTGAGCTGGCCTTGAACTGCAATCCTCCATCTCAGCCACCAAGTAGCTAGGGTGACAAGCATCAGACACCAGCGCCTGGCAGCCACGTTTTGTTTTTGTTTTTAATTTTTTTTTTTGTTGGTCATGGGGCTTGAACTCTGGGCCTGGGCGCTGTCCCTCAGCTCTTCAGCTCAAGGCTAGCGCTCTACCACTTGAGCTACAGCACCACTTCCGGTTTTCTGCTGGTTTATTGGAGATTAAGAGTTTCATGGACTTTCTTGCCCAGGCTGGCTTTGAACCGTGATCCTCAGATCTCAGCCTCCTAAGTAGCTAGGATTACAGGCGTGAGCCACCGGCGCCCGACTTAGCCACGTTTTTAAAGATAAAAGTTCTCATAAGTAATCACATTTAATAATTCTAGGGAATACTTGGTAACCTCTAGGCAGAAGTAAAAGAGAAATGAAATTGGAACTTCCTAGTTTTACTTCCTGCGATTCTGGCACACTGTCCAGCAACTACTGCTTCATCTTTACTGAGGGGAAAAAAATGCATCCACCGGTGTTATGAACTCACACACGTGTGAGCCAAAACCTCAGAACCTCTTCGCTCTGTTCCTTGAAATCCAGGACACCGGCACCAGAGGAAAAAGAAAGGCGCGGTGGGATCTCCTCGTCCAAGCTTTTGGTCCTGAGCCGGGGACGGTCCCTTTAAGGCTGCAAGGGGGTGGGGCTTGGGCGTGTGACGTCACTAGCACAAGATGGGGGGGAGGGATTGACCTTGGAGCCCCGCCCCGCGGTTGCCTAGGCAGCGCAGGACCACGTGATCTCGCCGGAAGCCGGGGTAAAGCGGGAGGCTTCGGGACTGGGCCGGGCTGTCGCCGCGGGTAGTTCCGCCACGAGGGTTTGGGGGCCGGGTTCCCACGTTCAACACTGGGGCTCCGCGGGGTTCCACAAGGAGCCAGCCCCGTCAGCGAGGATAAGCACGGGCCCGTCACCGGCGTCGGGCCCCGTCACCGGTGTCGGGCCTGTCCCCGACGTCGGGCCTGTCACCGGTGTCGGGCCTGTCCCCGACGTCGGGCCTGTCACCGGTGTCGGGCCCCCGTCACCTGTGTCGGGCCTGTCACCGGTGTCGGGCCTGTCACCGGTGTCGGGCCTGTCACCGGTGTCGGGCCTGTCGCCGGTGTCGGGCCTGTCGCCGGTGTCGGACCCGGTCACCGACGTCGGGCCCCGTCACCGGGAATCACCACGGACCCGTCGCCGGTATCGGGCTTGTCGCCGACGTTGGGCCCCGTCACCGGTGTCGGGCCTGTCGCCGGTGTCGGGCCCCGTCACCGACGTCGGGCCCCGTCACCGGGGATAGCCACGGACCCGTCGCCGGTGTCGGGCCTGTCGCCCCGTCACGGGGCCGACACAGACCGGTCACCGAAGCGGGCCGGTCCCCGGAACGCCGGGAGAACCCTTCCTTCGCCCCCTCGTCGGCCGGGCTGACGGCAGCGGTGGCGCAGGCCACAGTGGCCGCGCCCCCGGCCGGCGACCCGCTCCGGGCGACTCTGGGCCCCGGGCGCCTCCGGGCCCCGGGCGCCTCCCCTCGGGCGACGTCGCGCCGAGGACCCGGGACGCGGTCCCATCGGTCACAGGCTCACAGACGGCCCGGTCCCCACCACTCCCCAGCCGGGGCGACCCCCCGCCCCCGGCGTCTCCACTCACCCCGGCCGAGCCGCCGGCGCTCCCGCAGCCCGGCTGGTACGCCGCGGCTGCCGTCCGAGCTCCGCCGAGGTCAGGCCACGCCCACTTCCCTGCGCGTGCGCAGACGCGGCGCGGGGCGGGAGGGGGGTGGGGGCTGTGGTCGGAGAGCGCGGGGCGGCGCGGCGTCCTCGGGGGTCGGCGTCGGCGGGGCTGCGGGCCGGGCCGAGGGCGGAGCCGCGCGTCGGGACGGGTCCCGGAGCTAGCCGCCCCGCCAGCCGCGCAGTGACCGAGGTCGCTCGGTCGCTTGAGCCGGCAGCTCCGGGAACGGAACCGCGGCCCGGCGGCTGCCTGCAGTGACGTCAGGGGCTGAAAGGTGAGCCGGTCCGAGGCTGGGATCCGAGGATCGGGGCTCCGGGCGCCTCGGTCCCCGCCCCGCCCCCCCCCCAGCCACTGCGGGGGGGGGGGGGCGACATCTGAGGATCCGAGTTCCAGACCAGCCTGAGCAGAACAAGTCCGTGGTGTTCATTTCCAGTTAACTACCCAAAAGCCAGATGTGGCGGCCTGGCCCACATGGTGCAGTGCCAACCTTGAGCACCAAAGGCCATGTGAGGCTGGACAGCATTTAGCTCAAGCCCCAAAGCCAGCACAAATGAGGAGGCACCTAAAAGGCGTCTCTTCTCCCACACGTGTTTTAGTGTCCGTTCCCCTAGTTTTTTGAGGAATTCATTTCAAGCTCTTACAGCAGTGCTCTATGGTGGTTTTTCTCTTTACCATTTTTCTTCCCCCTCCCCCACCATGACATAATTTATTAGTCTCCCCAGAAGAAATAAAAGGGAAAGCAGAAGGAAGACAGGAACAACAGAAGGGGCCCTTTTTCCTCTAGTAGAGAAACAAAGTCTGTACTGTGAATTCTTCCAAATTTGCAAATCCTGATGAACATTTGGTAGTGCACAGGGGCTGAGGAATGACCTAGCGCCCCACAGGACAGTCAAGCCCAGGGCCCTGGCCTCTTGCAGGGGCTCTTAAGCCATTATCTTACATTTGATGCACTCTTCAAGATTCAATCTTCAAGATTGAATAGTTTAATTTAAGCCTTTGACATGCACTGCTTTAAATGTGTAGTTGTCTTTCTGTGTGCTGTGTTTGACCTACACCATGTTAGTGTAAGTTTAAAAAAAAGGAGCTTGTTTTGCACATTCCCAAGTGCCTAATGTACTGCTTTGTGAAAAATAGATACCTAATACCATATTGAATATTAGGTTATTGATAACATGAAGACAATTGAATATCTTTACAGTTTTGCCTGGGTCTTTTTGTGCTCAAGGCTAGTGCTCGACCACTTCAGCCACAGCACCATTTCTGGCTTTTTTGAGTAGTTCACTGGAGATAAGAGTCTCACGAACTTCCTTGCCCTGGCTGTCTTTGAACTTCGATGCTCAGATCTCAGCATCCTGAGTAGCTAGGATAACAGGTGTGAGCCACCAGCACCTTGAATGTTTTGGCCTTTTGAACATTCGCTAAGTACCCCAGCACCTAAATTAATAATTTTGGAACGCAAATTAGATGCAATAAAACACAGAGCTTTAAACAGTGACATATTGTGCTGTGAAGCCAGAGCTATAGAGCCTACAATAATGACAAAATTGAAGCAAAATTTTGCCACAATAGTTTCAAGCATGGGAGCTCTGAGAACATCTTCTCACTTCCTGTTTATTCATTTATTCCCATGAGAAAAGCAGTCAAATTACACAAGTCTTAAATGAGGCTGAGTCTTCAGAAATTCCTCACCAAACCATCCTACAGAGAGGCCTGTGTACCTCACAGTCATCACTCAGTCCTTCTGCTTATCCTCCCAGTCTGAACGGGCTCACCTCTGAATCTTCTGGCTTTCTCCTAATCTCTCTTACATTTAGGGAGCACTCACCTCTTTTCCCCCCTCCAGCCCCACTGTGCTCAAATCCACGGGGCTCACCTCAGCTTCTGTAGGCTCGGATCCCAAGTCCGGTTTCTTCAGGTGTAAGAAACACCTTCTAGAACTGTGGTTTGTCATTAAAAAAAAAAAAAATTAAAAAAAAAAAAAAAAAACCTTAGTGATGGGAAAGCTCTTAAGGTTGTACATTAATTCATCTCACAGGCGGAGATGCTGTTCTGTGTTTAAACACTTGGGAACAGCTTGCAAATAGCCTGTGGTTTGGACTTTTCACTCAGGAGGAATCTGGTGGACCAATAGCCAGGGGTTCTCCAAGCCACCACCCTAAGCTCGCAAGGTCACTCACGCTGAGGACCTGTGGCAGCCAAAGGTCAGGTTAGGTGGATTCTGCCTCAATGTAGCATTTCATGTGTTCTATCAAAGGCTTGCACATAATACAATGGAAACTTTCATACTTCATACAACAGAAGCTTTCAGTCCCCAGCAACCCCGGAGCTCCAGAGGGGCGGTGAGGACAGCTCTGGACACCCACTCCCCAAGTACCAGGAGGCCTTACCCTCTAGATGTCTTGCAGCAGTGGATCTCCACCCCCGTGCCCGTCCTTCAAAAATGTCCTGAGTGAGTCTTAAGAGTTCACTCACCAGCCAGCCGTCATCCCAGTGGTGGTGCCCAGCCCCCTCCAGTCCACTCCTGCTTCCCATCAAACTGCTCAGAACAGAGCCTGCACTTTGATCCAGTCCAATGAAGTATGTCTGCTTATAGACGCTTCCTGGAGACTCTTGGAGGTTCAGCTTTGAGGGTTCCCTTGGTGGGGTCAGCATTTAAAAATCATAGTATGGAGTATCCATATACATATTGTCTGTCTTCTGAGCTCAGCAGACACATTAGCATACATGTTCAAAACTGCCTCTTTACTAGCTGTGATGGAATTAAAACAGGCCAGGTAGGCCAGAGCCACTTGGTGTATACAGCACTTCTGGGGAGACGAGGCACTGGAGGCCCAGTGGCATGGGGTGCACCAGGAGGGGCCATGTTGTCTTCTGGATCCTGAGCAGAGAACAGGGCTGCACTGGACCAGGTCCTTGCAGGCTGGCGTGGTGCTTGCTCTATGGCACCCACAGTTGTAGGAATGAAGCTTCTGGAAATTTCCCAGTGGATCTCTCCCCACACACACACCCGAAATCTTCCTCAGCAAAGAAGTATTGGGGCTGGGAAGGTGGCTCAGTGGTAGAGTGCTTGCCTTGCATGCATGAGGCCCTGGGTTTGATTCCTCAACACCACATAAGCAGAAAAAACCGGAAGTGGTGCTATGGCTCAAGTGGTAGAGTGCTAGCCTTGAGCTGAGGGACAGCGCCCAGACCCAGAGTTCAGGCCCCACAACTGCCCCCCCCCCCAAAAAAAAAGATTTAAGTATTAAGTAGAACAATCTCTATAGTTTCTCGCTTGAGTGAAGCTGTCTTTGCCAGAAACAGGTAAAACAAGACCTTTCTTGTAGAGTGCTGTGGAAAAGGACTTTTTGTTTTCATGAATGGAAGTTAAAATAATCAGGAACCTAAACAGAATTTGGCTGCTAGTTACCAAGAGTACATCTAAATTGGACTGCGGGGAGGGGGTGGTTTTTTTGTTTTTGTTTTTTTACCAGTACTGGGGCCTGAACTCAGGGGCCTTGGTGCTGTCCCTTAGCTTTTTCCCTCAAGGGCTGGTGCTTTATCATTTGAGCCACAACCCCACTTCCAGCTTTTTGCTGGTTAACTAGAGAGAAGAGTCTCACAGACTTACCTGCTAGCTTAGAACCTTGACCCTCAGATCTCACCCTCCCAAGTAGTTAAGATTACGATGTGAACTACCAGCACCTGGCTCTTTCTACAGTTTTATCTGAAATTCTAGCACAATGGGAGTTCTAACTATTCAAGGCCATATTTTAAAAAACACACCCCTTTTGTCTTTCTCCTCCCATCTGGGTCCCCCTGAGGTGTGTTTGTGTGTGTGTCTGCAGTGTGTGTAAGGCTCATTTTGGCTTTGTTTCCCCTTCCTATCTTTGTGGATCTTGGCTATTGCAGTCAAACAATATGTGTATTATGCAGAAGCTGGTCATGGAATTATGGATAGGAGTTGGTTTAAAGAGAATACTTCCTGGACCTTAGCTAAAGAGATTTCATCAACCCTAACAGCAAAACCAGCTCACCTCAAGGTGCTAAAGTTTACTGTGTGGTCAACTTAATGTGATCTCCAGCACTAATAAAGGACTTAACTTTCAATAGTTATTCAAGCTATTAGTCATAAAGTAACTTTCTTTCCACTCTTGTCTGGGCAAGGTATCAGTGTGCTCTTGCTACTGCAGGTATACGTTAATAGAGTTAAACAACTGTTTGAGACTATCACGTGATTTAGATGTACTTCAGTGGAGAATCACTGCTTGGTCTTTCAGAATGTGATACACATCGAAGCCAACCTACATTTTACCAGTCAGAGTCTGGATGTGCTGCAAGTCTGTTGACATTCCATTCTCAACAAATAAGCTGGGTATGGTGGCACTCACCTGTCAGGGTGGAGAACTTGAAAATGGGACCAAGGTCAGGGCACAAGCCCATGTAAAAAGACAACATCCTTTCACAAACAACCAAAGGCCTCTTCTCCACCCCCCCCCCACCAGAAAAAAAAGTCTGGAAGTATGGCTCAGCAGTGGAGTGTCTGCCTAGCAAGCATGAGGCCTTGAATTCAGACCCCAGTACTACCAAAAAAAACCCAAAAACTCCCAACCCAAACCAAAACATATATATGGCTTCCATGGCCACATCCTCAATGATAATAAATCCAGGGCTAGAAATGAATAACCATCAGGACTCTACAAATAATGATATCAGCTTGAGAGAGGAGGGGTGAATTCCCTGAATTTAAAGACAAAGGTTCTGGCTGGGTACCAGTGGCTCATGCTAGCTATCCAGGAGGCTGAGATCTGAGGATCACAGTTGAAAGCCAAACAAGGAAGAACAAGAAAGGCCATGAGACTCATCTCCAATTAGAGACACACACACAGCCAGAAGTGGCACTGTGGTTCAAGTGGTAGAGTGCTAGCCTTGAGCAAAAAAGCTCAGGGACAGCACCAAGGCCCTGAGTTCAAGCACCAGGACTAACACAGAAAAAAAGGGCTAGAGGTATGGCTCAAGCAGAAGAGCACCTGACTAGCCAACAAGAGCCTCAAATTCAAATCTCACCCAGTACATACACAAAGACAAGACTTTATAAGAGAAGCCATGAGGAAGGGATGGAGTGGGCCAGCTCTCCGCATGGCGTTGCTGTAAACAGAGGCCGCCACTCCTCCAGAGCATGGCATCCGCCCACCCAGAATCATGCAAGGCTCAGGCCTCATGGAAATCTTCAGCAGTCTGGAAGGAGAGGTTCATTTTATTTTTATCACAGCATGAATCCATTCCAGTGTAGGCTTTGGCTCCTAGGTGAAGCCTAGAAAATATCCTTTTCCATTTCCAGATCTTAAAACAGATGTGCAAAAACAAACATCTTCCACCCCACAGTTGCTGCCCCTCCACACCCAACAGCCCTGGGAGACACACCACGAGCTCCTAGGAATAGTTCACACGCCTGCTGGCCGCCGGCAGCAGCCGGGCAGTCTAGAAGTGCGAAGGGCGGTTTGCACGCCCCCGCTTGGGCCACTCCTCATCCACCCACCTGCGCAGCACCTTCTCCACATCGGCCCGGTGGTAGAGCCGGCACAGCTCCATCAGCTGGGCCACAGTCCTCTGGCTGTGGCGGAACAAGAACTGGAGGGTGGGGCTCTGCGGCCTCTGCTCCAGGAAGCAGAGCTCATCATAGGACATGCCCCACTTGCTGGCGAAGTTCCTCCAGTTCTTCACGGTGGGGTGACACGGGTCCAGCTTTATCCTGATCACGTCCAGCAAGTCCTGGTCATCGAGCAAGTCGCTTATGGTGGGGGCCCGGAGAGAACACGAGGAGCAGGAGCAGTCTTCCTTACACAGCTGGTCCTGGCCGACCCCTGAAGGAAGGAAGGGGAGGCACCGGTCAGCCAGGGGCTTGCAAACATGTCCTGCACTCCTCCTGCCCTTTACCTTCATGTCCAAGTTTGACAGCATCCATCCATCTAGGACTATCACAGCCTTCCATAGACAGAAACAGTTCACAACACCCATTTCTCAGGACTACAAGGTTATTATTCTTGACTGCCAAAGACAAGCTGTTTTGAGTACTAGGTGCAGTCATGAGTCCTCCTTTCTGACCAAAGCTCCCTGCACCTCCCAGCATGCCTCTCAGTGTGGCTTGCAATCAGTTCAGTCCATAAGGCCAGAGCCCTGAGAAACCTGTCACGTTTGTGCATGCCTCAGCCCTCTGCCCCACAAGATTTGTCATCAAACTCAGAGTGGCAAGGTATCATGGATTACATGATTCCTTAAAAGTCCTTAATTAAACCTAGCTGGACGCAGTGTCTTGTATCTATAATCCTAGCTACTCCGGAGGCTGAGATCACAGTAAGAGGCCTGCAGAGGGTAAGGAGTTGTTAAACTCCATCTCAGCCAATAAAAATGTGGGTGGGGAGGTTTATGCCTGTCCTACTAGCTATATAGAAAGGGTAAACAGGCTCAGGGTCATTCAGACCAGTTATATGCACATTTAAAAACAAGAGCCATGCATTGGTGGCTCAAACCTGTCATCCTAACTACTCAAGAGGCTGAGATCTGAGGATTGGGGTTCAAAGCCAAACTTGACAGGAAAGTCCTCGAGACTCATCTCTAATTAAGCCAGAAGTGGAGGTGTGGCTCAAGTGGCAGACAGCCCTGAACAAAAAAAGCTAAGGGACACTGGGCACTGGTGGCTCACGCCTGTAACCCTAACTACTCAGGAGGCTGAGGTCTGAAGATCATGGTTCAAAGCCAGCCTGGGAGGAAAACCCATGAGACTCTTATCTCCAATAAAATACCAGAAAACTGGAAGTGGCGCTGTGGCTTAAGTGGTAGAGCACTAGCCTTAAGCTGAAGAGCGCAGGGACAGCACCGAGGCCCAGAGTTCAAGCCCTATGACTGATAATAATAATAAGAAGAAGAATAAGGCAGGAGGAGGAAGAGATCTCAACAATATCAAGCCATCCCTGCAAGCACAAAGACCTGAGTTCAAACCTTTAGTACCAAAAACAACAACAAATACCAGCACTGAAAAAGTGTAGCCCTCCTCTTGATACTGCTTTGGCCAGACATCAGTGGTCCACAGTTTTAATCCTAGTTTATCTGGGAGGCTGAGAGGGGAGGATCTCAGTTTGAAGCCAGTAGATATAAAAGTTTGTAAGATTCTATCTTAAGAATAAACAGCAAGCTGGGTGCTGGTGGCTCACACCTATAATCCTAGCTATTAGGGAGGCTGAGATCTGAGGATCACGGTTCAAAGCCAGCCTGGGTAGGAAAGTCAGTGAGACTCTTATCTCCAGTTAACCACTAGAAAACCGGAAGTGGCGCTGTAGCTCAAGTGGTAGAGTGCTGTCCTTGAGCTGAAGAGCCCAGGGACAGCATCCGGTCCCTGAGTTCAAGCCCCATAACAACAACAAATAACCAGCAAGTTGGGTGCTGATGGTTCAAGCCCCAAACCCTAACTACTCAGGAAGCTGAGATCTGAGGATAGTGGTTCAAAGCCAGCCTGGACAGGAAAAATCCATAAGGCTATTATCTCCAATTAATCACCAAAAGGCCAGAAGTAGACCTATGGCTCAAGTGGTAGCACACAGGCCTTGAGAAAAAAAAGCTTAGAGACAGTGCTTAGTCCCTGAGCTCAACTCAAGCCCCAGGACTGGCACACGTGCATGCGCAGGCAGGCACGCATGCACACATGCACACACACACACACACCCTAAGAAATGGTTAATTTCAGATGGCGCCTTAGCCTTATCTTAACCTTTCCCTTTGGGGCTGGTAGGTGGTAAAATACCAGTCAATGAAAAGTTCACTGTGAGTTGGAACACGATTGGGTTCAGAGTTCACACTATGGACCCTAGAAATGGCTCCCCCTGGAGGCTGGCGGGGATGGTGGGGACATGGAGTCTCCCGGAGGGGAGAGGGGAGGCATCCTTTTATCTCCTCTGCTGCTTCCTAGCCCTGCGTACTCCAGGGACCCTGTGAGTGGATGGCTTGGAAAGGTGTAATTATAGCCTGAATTACTCAGAACAACTAAACAGTAAACATTTTATTCTGGAGGCTATAGAGAAAGCCCAGGATTAGAGTTCTAACGGAAACCAG
This sequence comes from Dipodomys spectabilis, assembly GCF_019054845.1. Classification (NCBI taxonomy): domain Eukaryota; kingdom Metazoa; phylum Chordata; class Mammalia; order Rodentia; family Heteromyidae; genus Dipodomys; species Dipodomys spectabilis. Next base: position 28,021,990 of record NW_024870773.1, read on the forward strand.
GTGTCGGGTCTGGAGCTTGCAAAATTCCAGCTCAGGGTCAAAGCAGATTTACACACTCATGCAGTTAACTTGTTTTTTTTCCTTTTTTCTCTCTCCTTCATTCTTTCCTTCCTTCTTTCCTTCCTTCTTTCCTTCCTTCTTTCCTTCCTTCCTCCCTCCCTTTCTCTCTCTCTCTCTCTCTCTCTCTTTTTGGTCAGTTGTGGGGCTTGAACTGTGGGCCCGGGCACTGTCCCTCAGCTCTTCAGCTCAAGGCTAGGGTTCTACACTGGAGCTACAGCACTACTTCCAGTTTTCTGGTGGTTCACTGGAGATAAGAGCCTCACAGCCTTTCCTGCCTGGGCTGGTTTTGAACCGTGATCATCAGATCTAAGCCTCCTGAGTAGCTAGGATGACAGGTGTGAGCCACCAGCACCCAGCCAGTTAACTTTGTTTAGGGGTAAATTTATGCCTGCTTCTGTGTGCCCTCTGCTGTGACACCATGCAGAGCCTAGGGGGTGTGCCAAGAAGGGGACGGAGCTCTGGATGTGTGCACTGATGTCCTATGCAATTATCAGGACCAGAGGAATAAGGAACTCCTCACACTGTGTCCCAGTGCCGTCCCCAGAAAAGGCAAAGTGGACACAGTCACCAAGCAAGTTCTGTGCTCTGCTGACATGTGCACCACTGCTGCTTTCCAGAGCGTGCGCGCGCGCACGCGCAAACACACACACACACACACACACATTAATGACAATCACATTCTCAACTCTGGTTCACCATCTAGCTATCCCTGAAGCCCCAATATCTTTACAGTTGGTCATTTTACCTGAAAGAGGTTCTTCAGTACTGTCTGGAAAGCCGTTTTCTTCTCTCTAGAAACCAGAATGTGACCTTCATTAAAATCACACCCACAGGGAGAAGCGAGAGTGAGGGAAGGGGTGACACCATCCACAAAGAAACAGATTCATGACTTAAGTAACTGTAACCCCTCAGTACATCACCTTTATCATAAAAATAAAAAGTTGGAATCCCGCCCCCAAGTGAGTGGCGTTGTCAACAGTGCTCCCTGTCCGCTGGGACAGGCCTGCAGCACCGTACCGTGCATGACACCCCCAGTGCCCAGAACAGATCCTGCCACGGGGGGACACTCCATATGTATTTGTGGACCCTGTTAATATCCTGTTTAAAACAGCAGATCAAGCTGGGCACTGGTGGCTCCTGCTTGTCATCCTAGCTACTCAGGAGGCTGAGATCTGAGGATCGCAATTCAAAGCCAGCCTAGACAGAAAAGTCCACGAGAATCTTATCTTCAATTAACCAACAAAAAGCCAAAAGTGAAGCTGTGCCTCAAGTGGTAGAAAGGAAAAAACAAACAAGTGAGAACACGGAGTCCTGAGTTTGAGCCCAGTACCTCTGCACACATGAAAGTGCTAACTCTGCAGTAGCAGTGTGTTCTGTGTAATCTTAAGCAGTCATCTCTGAAACTGCGAGACCGTTCTCTTCGCTGTGAGCACACAGCCCTGGGTCTCGGCCGAGTGTAGGGGTGTATACACCTGTCTAAGCACAGTCTCATCTCCTATTTTCCCCACGTAGGAGATCCCTTCCTTGACTAATTGAAGCAATTCCTGCTCTGGTGTGAGTCCTCTTCCTTGACTTGCTGTGCTTCCTGGAACAACCAAACCAGCCTGCTGAACACACTTTACTCCTTTCCATTTGATTGAACCAGAACTTTTTTCATTTTTTTGCCAGTCCTGGGATTTGAATTCAGGGTCTAGGTGCTGTTCCTGAGCATTTTTTCTCGAGGCTAGCACTCTACCACTTGAGCCACAGTGCTACTTCCAGCTTTTTCTGTTTATGTGGTACTGAGGAATTGAACCCAGGGCTCCATGCATGCTAGGCAAGCACTCTACCATTAAGCCATCTTCCCAACCCCTTTTTCCATTTTCTTTAGTTAGGTGTGTGTGTGTGTGTGTGTGTGTGTGTGTGTGTGTGTGTGTGTGTGTGTGTGTGTGTGTGTGTGTGTGTGTGTGTGTGTGTGTGTGTGTGTGTGTGTGTGTGTGTGTGTGTGTGTGGAATTGAACCCAGGGCTCCATGCATGCTAGGCAAGCACTCTACCATTAAGCCATCTTCCCAACCCCTTTTTCCATTTTCTTTAGTTAGGGTGTGTGTGTGTGTGTGTGTGTGTGTGTGTGTGTGTGTGTGTGTGTGTGTGTGTGTGTGTGTGTGTGTGTGTGTGTGTGTGTGTGTGTGTGTGTGTGTGTGTGTGTGGAATTGAACCCAGGGCTCCATGCATGCTAGGCAAGCACTCTACCATTAAGCCATCTTCCCAACCCCTTTTTCCATTTTCTTTAGTTAGGGTGTGTGTATGTGTGTGCGTGTGTGTGTGTGTGTGTGTGTGTGTGGAATTGAACCCAGGGCTCCATGCATGCTAGGCAAGCACTCTACCATTAAGCCATCTTCCCAACCCCTTTTTCCATTTTCTTTAGTTAGGGTGTGTGTGCGTGTGTGTGTGGAATTGAACCCAGGGCTCCATGCATGCTAGGCAAGCACTCTACCATTAAGCCATCTTCCCAACCCCTTTTTCCATTTTCTTTAGTTAGGGCATGTGTGTGTGTGTGTGTGTGTGTGTGTGTGTGTGTGTGTGTGTGTGTGTGTGTGTGTGTGTGTGTGTGTGTGTAATTGAACCCAGGTGTGTGTGTGTGTGTGTGTGTGTGTAATTGAACCCAGGGCTCCATGCATGCTAGGCAAGCACTCTACCATTAAGCCATCTTCCCAACCCCTTTTTCCATTTTCTTTAGTGTGTGTGTGTGTGTGTGTGTGTGTGTGTGGAATTGAACCCAGGGCTTCATGCATGCTAGGCAAGCACTCTACCATTAAGCCATCTTCCCAACCCCTTTTTCCATTTTCTTTAGTGTGTGTGTGTGTGTGTTAGAACTACAGGGAGCCTATGGAGGACAGGAATGTCTCAATCTAGCCTTGTGAGAATAGAAGCCCTGAGTCAGGGCCTCCATTCAGAGCTTACAGCTGGGTGGAGGCTGGCCTCTGCACATCTGCACATTTCTAGCAGGACCGGGCAGGCCTGTGTGTGCTTTTGATCAACACAGTCAGTTCTGCTCGGAGAACTGGAAACGGGCCTTAGAAACAGAACAGGAACTGCAGGTCATATTGAAAGACATGAATGCCAGAAGTTGACAGGTTTTGTGGTATTTGTGGTCCCTGCTAAAACATGAGGTTTTCCCAAAGTAAAAATGATGCTACAAGGCCGGGGGCACACTTGTAATCTCAGCACTTGGCAGGATGAGGCAGGTGTTTTGAGGCCAGCCTAGGCTACCCACCAAGACTGTCTCAAAAAATCAAAGGCTTCCGATCTAGTTCAGTGGTAAAGTGCTTGCCTAGTAAGCTTGAGGTCCTGGGTTTGATTATCAGGAAAGGAGGAGGAGGAGGAAGTGGGAGGGGGAGGTGGGAGGGGGAGATGGGAGGAGGAGGTAGGAGGAGAAGGAGGAGGGAAGCATGAAACAATAAAAATCAAACTGGGCATAGTAATTCATGCCTGTAATCTAATCTGGAGGTAGAGAGCTGGAGGTTTGTGGGGTTTTTTTTGTTTTTGTCTTGTTTTTTTGTCAGTTGTGGGGCCTGAACTCTGGGCCTGGGCACTGTCCCTCAGCTCTTCAGCTCAAGGGTATCGCTCTACCACTTGAGCCACAGCACCACTTCCTGCTTAAGTGGTGCTGAGGAATCAAACCCAGGGCCTCATGCATGCAAGGCAAGCACTCTACCACTGAGCCACCTTCCCAGCCTTAGAGGACTGAGTTTTAAGAGCAGCCTAGACAAAAAATTTGCAAGATCCTCTACTAAAAACAAAAGTGTCTTACATATTTGGCATATTTGGCTTAATTTCTCATATTCCACAGCTAATGTCTGCCCAGAATCCCCGATATACACAAGGGAGGGACTGACTCCATTACTGTGAAGTTGAATGCAGTCCCCAAGGCCATGTCCACTCACCCTCAAGACCAAAATCAAGTTGTCCCCGCCCCCTAGTGGTAGCAGCCTAGATCACAAGGAGCCCCAGAGGAAAGCCCCGCCCTCCTGATGCACACTTAAGGACCACCATCCAGTTGTTACTTAGCTAGTTTTGGGGGACAGTAATCCCTGCTAAGGTTTGGTCTCTCTGTTTTAAGCACATATTTTACTAAGTTGCTTCAAAAATAGGTTTTCAAATGCCGGGGTGCAATGGTAATAGGGTTTACCTAGCAAGACTCTAGATCATTTAAAGCTGTTTCCTGGGCCTGTGAAATTCAAGTAGCTTTTAGTGGTGACAATTTCCAAAAGAGACCTAATATTAGAATGAAACTCTTCTGAAAACATCTATCTGCTAGCCACATGTAGACATTAATATTATACTGCGAACTACCCATTGAGCTTGTCTTAAAAAAAAAAAAAAAAAAAGCCAACTCAGGCTGGGAAGGTGGCTCAGTGGTAGAGTGCTTGTCTTGCATGCATGAGGCCCTGGGTCTGATTCCTCAGCACCACATAAGCAGAAAATAGCTGGAAGTGGCGCTGTGGCTCAAGTGGTAGAACGCTAGCCTTGAGCTGAAGAGCTGAGGGACAGCGCCTAGGCCCAGAGTTCAGACCCCACAGCCAAAAAAAAAAGCCAACTTTTTATAATAAACTGCTATGTTACAATGACAATAACAGTATTTGTTTTTACTTCTTTTGTGTGTGCCACTACTGGGTCTTAAACTCAAGGCCTTGCTCTCTCAATTGGCTTTTTTTGCTGAAGGACAGGTAGATTCTTTTATCTATATAGTTTTTTGGTTTGTATTAGTCCTGGGGCTTGAACTCAGGACCTGGGCATTTTCCATGAGTTTTGTTGTTATTTGTTTTGTTGTTGTTGTTTTTTTTTAAATCAAGGCTAGCATTCTACCACTTAAGCCACAGCTCCACTTCTGGCTTCTTACTGGTTGACTGGAGATAAAGAGTCTCTTGGATTTTTCTGCCTGGGCTGGCTTCAAACCTTGATCCTCAGATCTCAGCCTCCTGAGTAGCTAGGATTATAGGATTATAGCACCTGGCACACATAAAGAAAAAATGGACACAAGCCCATTTTTTGAAAGTATATTTGAGAAACTGGCTTCATTGATCATATTTTCAGTGTAAGAGAATGTTCTATGGCCTGGAACACAGACAAAAAGATCTACTACCTTAATCTTACTATCCAGTAATGAAACAATAATGTGCCCAAGTATTGGTATCTTAGGACCTGTGTTAAAAAGGCATAGGCAGATGGCCGGCATCATTGGCTCATGCCTGTAATCCTAGCTATTCAGGAGGCTGAGATTCAAGGATCACAGTTCAAAACCAGCCCAAGAGGGAAAGTTGGTGAGGCTCTTATTTCCAATTAACCACCAGAAAATGGAAAATAGCACTGTGGCTCAAAGTGGTAGAGCACTAGCTTTGAGTGAAAAATCTCAGGGAGAGTGTCCAGGCCCTGAGTTCAAGCCCTACAACTGACAACAACAACAACAAAAGGTCCAGGCAGAATAAAGCCAGCACAAAGCAAGGTAGAGGTCCAGGCAAGGCCTCAGGACAGGAAGCATTGCAACGAGGATGAAAGAAATCCTACATATTGGGGCTGGGAAGGTGGCTCAGTGATAGAGCGCTTGCCTTGCATGCATGAAGCCCTGGGTTCAATTCCTCAGCACCACATAAGCAGAAAAACAAAAGCCGGAAGTGGCGCTGTGGCTCAAGTGGTAGAGCGCTAGCAGTGAGCTGAAGAGCTGAGGGACAGCGCCCAGGCCCAGAGTTCAGGCCCCACGACCAGACCAAAACAAAAACAAAAACAAAGAAATCCTACATATGGAAAAACAAAATCATTGAAATAAATGCGGCGGTGCTTTGCTAGGCTGAGAGCAAACCTGGAGGTCTGCATGCACTTAATCCTTCTTCCCACCAACAAGTTCTGCACCCAGCTGCCAGGCAGGCCAGCCAACACTGCAGCTGCAGTGGGAGGCGTCCTTGGGTGTAATTCCATACCTCTGCTATGCTCTCAAAGATGAAAGATAGGCGGGTTTTCCCTTTGTGCCCGGAGTATAGTTGGCTATTGTTCTGAAGCACTGCAGAGCATGGGTCGGGAGGCTATGGTTTATACATGCGAACACAGGCAGACATTGGGGAAACGGGTCTTCCTGCAAGGCAGGGTCTCAGCACCAATCTGCTTCATTCACAGATCCCACTGTGAGGGAAGAGGGTGACCGAGACTACTCGGAATGCTATATGGTGTGTGCTGTGTGCTGAGGAAGTATGCTAACAAATTCCTGGGGCTGTCATTTTCCTGTGGGGCAGAATTACCTGTGACCGAAGCGTGGCTCCTTGAGGGGTATGTGTTAATGTACAAAAAGTTTTCCTGAGATGACGTACTATTTAAAACTTTTGGATGATTTATTCCAGTGTGTGTGTTGGTGTCTGCAAGTGCACATGTATTTCAAAGCAAAAAGAGGTATGAGAATCCCTTTTGTTGTTGTTAGTGGTGGTGGTCATGGGGCTTGAACTCAGGGCCTGGGAGCTGTCTCTGAACGTTCACTCAAGGCTTGTGCTCTATCACTCTGAACCACAGCTCCATTTCTGGTTCTTTCGTGGAGACAAGAGTCTCATGAATTTTCCTGCCAGGGCTGGCTTTAAATTGTGATCCTCAGATCTCAGCTACCTGAGTAGATGGGATTACAGGTGAGAGCCACCAGTGCTTGCCTGGCTAGGTGTGAGAATCTTCTCCCAGTTTCTCAATTCCATCTCACACACCACAGGTTGCTGGTGGTGTCCTGTGGTTCCACCCCTTCCTGTTTACTTAATCATACCTGTGTGAACCACCTGAGCAGGACACTTTTAACTCCTAAACCACATTTACAAATTGCTTTCACTTCTTTTTATAATACATCATGGACATCTTTTTAAAACCAGTAATTGTATGCTCCTTCCCTCTCTCCCTCTCTCTCCCTCCCCATCTCTCTCTCTCTCTCTCTCTCTCTCTCTCTCTCTCTCTCTCTCTGTGCCAGTACTAGGGCTTAAACTTAGGGCCTCATGCTCTCTCTTGGCTTTTCATTTAAGGCTGGAGCTCTACTAGAGCCACAGCTCTACTTCTGGCTTTTTGGTGGTTAACTGGAGATAAGAGTCTCACAGACTTTTCTGCCTTGCTATCATTATCCACAGATCCCAGCCTCCTGAATAGCTACCATTATAGGTGTGAGCCCCTGGTGCCTAGCTACAAATATCTTATCTTGACCTGGAGGAGGAGAAGGGGAGGGGGAATGAAGAAGGAAGGAAAAGGAAGGAAGGAAGGAAGGAAGGGAGGGAGGGAGGGAGGGAGGGAGGGAGGAAAGAAAGGGAAAAAGAGGGAGGAAGGAAGAAGAGGGCGGGAGGAGGAAGAGGGAGGAGGAGGGAAGAGGAAGAGGAGGGGTGAAGGGGGGGGGAGGCAGCCAGACCAGACCATCTTGACAGCTCAGAACATCTGACCTCCTTCTGGGGAAGCCAGCTTCTGGAGATTCCTTCCCGCCTCCCCACAAGCGTGGCAGCAGTGTTTAGAGCCCTTTCCCAGCCTGGCTTGGGAGAGAACAGTGTGGCTACGCAGAGGATAGCAGAAAGGCTGAAGCGTCTCCATCTCACCAGAGGGCAGGTTCTAAAAGTTTATAGTTCCACCTCATAGCAGTGGTTCTTCAAAGTTCTATAAACTTCGCAGCAGGGGTAAAGTAAGGACGCACTGAGGCAACCTGTGCTATCAGATTCTCCCTTAGAGGAAGACAAAGCTGAAGAGCTGCTGGCTGTGTGCACAGGTCTTGTCAGAGCTTGAAAGGATTGCTGCACGGCTGGGTGCAGGCAGGGGCCTGCCCGGCTGACTCACGCAGCGCAGCCGTAGCAGAGGAGGAGCCGGTCACCATGCCCTGGGACCACGGTGCCCACAAGGGCTTCAGGTCTGCAGACGTCTTGAGCTCCTTGCTGTCTGGCCAAAGCCATGAGTCTGCTGCATGGGATTCTGTCCCTGAGAAGAATGACCTTCCATTTGCCGGTTTTGTTCCAGTAGCACTCGCTCCCGTTCTGCCAGCTGTTGGCAACTCTGGGGGGCCGTGGGGGAGTGGGGTGGCACTGGACAAAGCCCAGGTTACATCCCTGCTCTCACCAGCTGTCTTGGGCTCCCTCCTCTGTATCGAGGGGCTGGACAGCAGGCTTCTAAGGGCCCCTTCAGCTCCTCATCTGTTTCCTAATATCTGGATAATTCAAAAAGAGACACTGAAGCTGGGCTCTGGTGGCTCACACCTAGAATCCTATATCTACCCAGGAGGCTACGATTTGAGGATCACAGTTCAAAGTCAGCCCGGCACACAAATTTGTGAGACTCTTAAATGCAAGTAACAAGCAAAAAGCTGGAACTGGAGGCATGGCTCAAGTGATAGAGTACCATCCATAAGCAATAAGTGTGGAAAGCCTAGAGTTCAAGCTCCAGTATTGGCTCGTGCGCGTGCGCGCGCGCACACACACACGCACACACACACACACACACACACACACACACATACACACACACACACACACCAGGAAGGAAGGAAGGGAGAGAGGGAAGGAGGCAGGAGGGAGGGAGGAAGGGAGGGGGAGGGAGGAGGGAAGAAAGGAAGGGAGGGAGGGATGGAGGTAGGGAAGGAAGGAAGAAGGGAGGAAGGAGGGAAGGAAGGGCAGGCAGGCAGATTTAGCTCAGAGTTCTAGAGGCTGGGAAATCCTTCGTGGTCTCATTGCCTCTGGAAGACCCACCACTGCTCAACGCTGACACACTAAGTCTAACTTTCCAAGCCAGAAGGAGCCGGAGCCACAGCCCCAGGTCACTGGCATCTGTGCCACCTTGACACACCAGGCCTCCCAGCCTCAGTCCCATTCCCTAAACAGCAATGGTTAAGCCACTGCCTGAGTTGATAGTGAACACAGTAGGTAGGCTAGGGCTGATTTTTTTTTTTTTTTAGAATTAAAACAAAATGTTTAAGTTTGACTTCTGAATTCTCAAAAGAAAAATGACAGGATTTAGAAATCATTAAAAAATGTCACTGGTCGCCAGTGGCTCTTGCCTGTCATCCTAGCTACTCAGGAGGCTGAGATCTGAGGATCAAGGTTCAAAACCAGCCTGGGCAGGAAAGCCCATGAGACTCTTTTTTTTTGCCGGTCCTGGGGCCTGAACTCTGGGCCTGGGCACTGTCCCTCACCTCTTCAGCTCAAGGCTAGCGCTCTACCACTTGAGCCACAGTGCCACTTCCTGCCTTTTCTGCTTATGTAGTGCTGAGGAATCAAACCCAGGGCTTCATGCATGCAAGACAAGCACTCTGCCACTGAGCCACCTTCCCAGCCCTTCATGAGATACTTATCTCCAGTTAACCACCAGATAACCGGAAGTGGTCCTGTAGCTCAAGTGGTAGAGTGCTCACCTTGAGCGGAAGAGCTGAGGGACAACGCGGGACAATGCCCAGGCCCAGAGTTCAAGCCCCACGACCAACAATAACAACAAAAAATGTCACTGGACACCGGTGGCTCATGCCTGTAATACTAGCTACTCAGGAAGCTGAAATCTGAGGATCACAGTTTGAAGCTAGCTGAGGCTAAAATGTCCCCTACCACTTGAGCCACAGTGCACTTTCAGTTTTCTGGTGGTTAATTCGGGATAAGAGTCTCACGGACTTTCCTGGCTGGGTGGCTTTGAACTGTGATCCTCAGATCTCAGCCCCCTAAGTAGCTAGGATTGCAGGTATGAGCCACCAGCACCTGGCATTATCCAGTTTTGTTGGCTCATAATTTTTCCCCTATGTGTATCAATGACACATGAAAGAAAGCAACTCTTTTTTCCAACTAACATTCATTTCTCGATCATAATACATATTTATGTTACAGAATGAACTAAAGAGACCTGTTATTCAAAGTGATAGAAGATAGCTACCTTGCCGAGATAATTCCAACTTATTTTGTTATCTCTAAATTTTCCTATTTGCTCTTTACTATTTGTTTACTTTGAGATAGACTCTTCCCTATACAGCTCTGAGATTACAGATGTGTGTCACCCTATCTGAACATTCTTTCTTTCTAAAGCACTGTGTGAAATCATTCTTTAAAAAAAAAAATCTAGGTGACTTATTGAATACTTCAGGGGGTGACAAGCCACTGAAATTATTCTTACCTGATGTGGATCATCAGATCTCGGTGGGCAGTTCGAAGTTATTGGATCACATTCCTCAGCTAGGGAAAACAAAAACACAACTTGACTGGAAAGAGCACGCTCTGGTGTTAAGACTAAAATTAAGGCTCAGTATCACCCACTTGCCTGGCCATCTGGTAAAACTGGTAGGGCTTAAATTGCCTAACGGCAAGTTACCTTCTCAGTGCTTCTCCCGAGACCAAGCCTGCTGGCCTTTCAGGGACCAGGCATGATTCTGCTCATGCTCAGTGGGTTCCAGGCTTCGCTGGCCTGTGGAATGATTACACAAGCCAGTCTCTTCTTCATGGGGGCCAGGGGCATGCTGCCCTTTTGATGCTCAAAGCCTGCCCTCATGTAGCCCACGACTTTCGGCCCTGTTTCCCAGCTGGGCCCAGCCTGGCCCAGTAAGGTGTGAGTACCCAAGCAACAGAGGCTCCACCACGGTCAAGGGCAGAATTAGTGGACTGCTCTTGCTGAGCAATGCCAAAGGTAACGCCACAGGTACGAAGACCACCTGGGCTCTACTGGCAGCTGTTCCCAGATGGGACTTCGGGGGTTGTGCTCTCGTTGTTGGGTGTCTGCCCTCTCTTTCACCTAAAATGCTCTTGTCCCAGGGTGAAAATGCCTGTGATGGACTAGACCTGGTGGAGTGCTGGCACGCGGTTTCCGAATGCACAACCTAGGCCTGCAGTCAGAGCCCAGCTTTGTACCTGGTGGAGCCTCAGCAAATGGCGCTGCCATTAGCTTGGTGACTATCTCTGGCCGCCTGTGCCAGGCATCACCATCCTAAGCAGTGTTCAATGGTCGTTGCAGCCCAGGCCCGAGAGGGCTGTTCAGAGGCATGCAGAAGGCACTTCCCTTCTGGAAGAATCCACCCTGGAAAGAGCAGTGACTCTGCCTGGCCCTTACCTGCTGTTTCCCTTGCTCCCTCATCCTTTGCTTCCAAGGGTGGGGTGAGGCCCAGAAGAAAAAGGAAAAAGGTCTCTGGGCCAGTATACAAGGCTACACCTAACACATATGCTCTCTAGAGCCCAAAGGGTGACTCTTAAAATCAGTGGGCTAGCCCAGTGTCACTGGCTCACACCTGTAACTCTATCTACTCAGGAGGCTGAGATCCGAGGATCTCAGTTTGAAACCAACCAGGGAAGAAAAGTCTGTGGGATTCTTATCTCCAATTAACCACCAGAAAACTGGAAGTGGTGCTGTGGCTCAAAGTGGTAGAGTGTTCGCCTTGAGCTGAAGAGCTCAGGGACAGCACACAGGCCTAAGTTCAAGCCCATGACTGACCAAAAAATTATATACTTTGGTCCAAATCTGGACTCAATATCTGATTCTTTCCCTCACTGTCTGGCTCTCTACCAACTGAGCCACACCTTCAGCCACAATTTATGTACTTTATTTTATTTATTTATTTATTTATTTTGGTCAGTCATGGGGCTTAAACTCTGGGCTTGGGCGCTGTCCTTGCACTCTTCAGCTCAAGGGGAACGTTCTACTGCTTGAGTCACAGTGCCACTTCCAGTTTTCTAGTGGTTTATTGGAGATAAAAGTCTCACTGACTTTCCTGCCCCAGCTGGCTTTGAACCGCAATCCTCTATCTCAGCCTCCTGAGTAGCTAGGAATACAGGCCAGAGCCACCGGTGCCCGGCTACTTTCTTTCTTTCTTTCTTTCTTTTCCTGTCTTGGGGCTTGAACTTGGCCCCTGGGCACTGTCCCAGAGTTTATTTTTGCTCAAGGCTAGCTTTCTGCCATGTTAGCCACAGCTCCACTTCTGGCTTTTGGGGGATTAATGGGAGGAAAGAGTCTCAGACTTTCCTGCCCTGGCTGGCTTCAAACTCCAATCTTCAGATCTCAGCTCCTGAGTAGCTAGGATTACAGGTGTGAGCCACTGGTGCCTACCTCCCAATTATACATTTTAACAAAATTAATTTCTGAGCTACAGTATGTATCATGCCATGTGCTAAGTGCTGGCATGTTTCCATTTTATAATTTTAAAAAGTGAAAAATCACTTGCATTAGTGCATGGTTCAAGACATTAATAACAAATCCAAGTAGTTATATTATTTGTACATACCTTTTGGGAGTCCAGTGTCTTGGATGGGATATTTGTCTGACTGTAGAAACCAACAAGGGAGAAGGGTGAGTTTTAAATGTCTGTCAGAGGATCAAAGTATAATGAAAGCTTTGTGTGGGTTAAGTCATAACTTCCAATTAAAACCTGGGAAGGTTTTCATGGAGTTAACAACAGACTTGACCTATTGGTGGTTTTTATTTTCCACTTATATAGAAATGAAATCAAGGAAGAAAAGAAGCAAGTATTGGAACCTAAAACAGAGAAAGGGTTCTCCTATGTCCTTGAGCTCTGACCACTCAGCCACACTTCCTCTCTGTTGGGCCGTTAGTCTTTCTATTTCCTGCAGCCAGCACTGAGGGACTCTGATCTGTGTGCATTATGGGCAGAGCTATTTCTTCTCTGCACTTTGGTGACAGTCCATGAACATGTGTTCTAGGCACTGTTCACCACTGGGGTTGAATTCCAGAACAGGATACAACTGTGTTATCCACTGCACAGGGATCTAAGACTCAGTTACTAATTATGCACACACTTGGATGCACTACTTGAGGGTAAACGTGCTACAGAGAATTCAATTTGCAGTTATAACTAGAGGCCTGGTTCAAGTGAGAGCACCAGCCATGAGGGGGAAAAGTTGAGCTAGAGTGCCAGGTCCTGAGTTCAAGCAGAGTACCAGCATATGTGTGCTGTGCAAGCAAGCACTCACGGGCGCGCACGCATATACACACACACAGAGTTCTTACAGCTAGTCACATATTTGTAATTTGTGGATATCAGCTCCACCTAATGTTCTATAAACTTGTTTCAGGTTAATGGGACAGCCTTGTCTGAACAAAGTGATACTTCCCAAGTTTTCTGCAAGTGTCACAAATGCCTTGCTCTGAAAGAGGAGAGAAGTAAGTAAGTGTGCAATCAGGATATTGTTATGATGCTTTCCCTTGGAGTTCTTTGGGAGCTAGGCAGTCAGGTTTCACGATGTCTAATTAGCCACCTTCACACCTTCCCACACTCAGTCACAGAGAACCAGAAAGTCCCTGCTGAAGACTAAATTAGTTCTTCTGGTCACTCCATTCCCAGAGCACAGAAGCAATTGAGTCCTCTGTGCTTGTTACACACAGGTTTACTGTGACAGCGTTGCCTGTAGATTGTGAGTGTTCTTGACTGGACCATGTCTGCCACACCCCCAGATTCAACACAGTGTACACTAAGAGCTGTGGAAAGATCTGGACAAGCACATGGGCAAGACTGAGTGCAGGTCACCTGGGTACCAATGCGTAAGCTGGTGTCCAGGACTTGGGTGCACAGAGGAAGGCAGGCTCGCCTCAGATGCCAGCTGCAGTGAGCACAAGAGGCAGAGGGTGGGGGAGTGGCAGGTACAAGAAGCCATCAGCCCAAAGCCCAGGTGGCTGTGCAGGGGGCAGAGGAAGGTGGGGCTGGGTGGAACACAATGGAACCTCTTTCCAGTGAGGCTCATGAAACAGAGGGAGGGATTCAGGTCTAAGTTCTGAGACGCTGACTTCATCAAACATCCACTCCTGGTCTGCATGTGGGTAGGTGGCCAACGGGCCTTGGTGTCAAGTCAGCGAATACAATTGGGCAGGAAAGAGGCACTAAAGAAAGTGGCCTCTTCTGGGTACTGGTGGCTCATGGCTGTAATCCTAGTTATCCAGAAGACAGAATACCAGGCTAGCCTGGATCTAAGGGTCCAGGTTTGAAGCCAGACAGGGCAGAAAAGCCTGTGAGACTCCAAGCTCCAATTAACCACCAAAAAGCCAGAAGTGGAAAATGTCAAGTAACAGGGGGACAGGGGGATGGAGCTGGCTGCTAGTGGCTCACACCTGTAATCCTAGCTACTCAGGAAGCTAGGATCTGAGGATCGCAGTCCTGGGCAGGAAAGTCTGCAAGACTCTTGTCTCCAATTAACCTCAGAAAGCTGGGAATGGAGTTGTGGCTCAAGTGGAAGAGTATTAGCTCTGAACACAAAAGCTCAGCAACAGTGCCCATGACCAGAAGAAAGAAGAGAAGAGAAGAGAGGAGAGCAGAGGAGAGGAGAAAGGGAAAGAGAAGAAAAGAGAAACAGAGAGGAAGGGAGGGAGAAGAGGGAAGGGGGAAGGGGGGAGGGGGGAGGGGGATGTGGAGAGCTGAGCACCACATGTAGACACAACGATACAATCTGGAACCCACCGTGCTGAAAGATAAAGTGCTGGGGTCTGTGTCTTCCACCGGCTCCTGGGTCATCTGATCTGGAAAGAAAAAAGAAAAGGGGAGAATTTCAGCCAATGGAAAGAACCTTTGCCAGTGACCCAAAGAATAGAGACTATGCCACGTTCTAGTAGAGCACAGAGACATGGGACCACATGTCAGAAAATGAACAGCTTAAACCCCAGGAGCCAGCATCCAGTCCCAGAACACATAAGCCAGTTTGGCGTCTGGCTTGTAAGACAGCCAGAGTCTCAAGGGACTCCTCAGGCGGGGATGGTGAGGACAACAATGCCTTCAGTCACTGTCTGGGATGCTCAGAAAGAGATCCGGACACCACATTAGCCTCTGATTCTTCTGTGGCCCTAAGATGAGGGAGCGGGCGGGGGGGGGGGGGGGCAATTCTGACAGCAATGGGATTTCCCACCATCCTAGTTGAATCCAGACTCAGATTTGATACACAGGAAAGAAATGAATTGCATGGCTAACTCATGCAGCCCTGAGTAATTAAGAACCAGGCCAGAGCTGCAATGTAGTTTTAGGTGGGGAGTAGGAGGGACCAAATGCATGGCACCCCATGGGAACAGCAGAGCAGGGGGAAAGAGCCTACTGAGGATCTGACAACTACTCCAAGAATGGGGTGGCGTCACTCAACTGAAGAACCTCAAAGACCAAGCCCGCAGAGGACAGAATGGGTCAAGTGTGTGGACTTCAAATGGACCTCGACAGCCTCACAGCCTGCATTCGGCTTTCTGGTTTTTTCTTCCTGTGCTTCTTCCATTCTGGTTCCTGCTTTGTGGGGGGAAAGCCCCCATGAAGCATCCAAGAGAGTCCCCCCCCCCCCCGTCCTCCCTCACCACTTTATTAGCACTGATGCACAGCTGGATGTAAACTCCTGATGACTTAGTGTAAGAGAAGAAAGCACATGACAGGAGGGAGGAAAATGGAGGCAATGGCTTGGAAAGGAAGACTCTCACCAAGGCAGCAGCGCAGAGCAAGGAAGGAACTCTGGAGCCCGTGGAGGAGGTGGGGGTCCTCACCTGCATTCCACCTGTCTTTCAGGAGTTTATGCTAAGACCTTGGGCAGGTCTAAAGGTGTGGCACCACAGACATCCACGCTGTGATTTCAGAGAAGCCCAACCAAGAGCCATTCACCTTGGACCAGTCTAGCGTGGGCATATCAAGAGACAGGCAGAAAGCAACAGGGCCGGTGGCTCATGTCTGCAGTTTCGGTAATGGAACTTAAGCAGGAAGGGATGAGGGGGTTTATTGTTTTCTGAAGCATAGCAGTGAGGTGAGGCAGCCCTGAGAAAGGGTTATGCATTTGATGTAGAGATGTGATTGGACAAAGCGTGTCCCAATTGGATGAAGAGGGTCTGATGCAGAGATGTGACTGGCCAAAGCAGAAGTCTGATGCAGAGATGTGATTGGACAAAGCAGAAGTCTGATGCAGAGATGTGATTGGACAAAGAAAATCTGGCTCAGTTCTATAGACTGAAGGGACCCAGCAAAGCTGGCAACTCAAGTATTTTCAGGTCTTTTTTTTTTTTTTTCTGGTCAGCAAAGTCTTGACTGCACCAGCCTTTGCTGTGCAGCAGGCTGTGAATGAAGTCTATACTTGTCAGGGGTATGGCAAACGTGCCCACACAGCCAGCCCACAGCCAGCCCACGTGTGTTCCCGGCACCTTTTCCTGCAGCTGGCTGAGGTCAAGACAGAAGAAATCAGCTCTCACAGGCCCAGAGTGGTCTGTGCAAGGCAGATTTTGGGTGAAGAGCACTCCTAGTTATTTGAGACAGATTCGTAAGTAGAAAGTTCTCCCCAAGTCTTACCTAGATGCCTTGGGGTTTCCTAAATACAATGGTTAAAGATATCAAGTTAAATTTTCATCTAAAGTTCTATAATGAACCTTCTTTTACTAGCTTCGGGTGACAGTGGACTGAATTCCCATCTGATGGGGGCCACCAAGGAGCCTGAAGCAGAAGGGGGTGCCTGAGCCCAGGGAGGGCAAGGCCCACAGCTCTGCCAGGCTGGTGGGGACCCTCCCCGATCCTGGCTGTCACACCTCGGCTGGCAGAGGCTCCTCCTCAAAGCTGCCTGCCCCCCCCCACGGTGATGACAACAAGCTCAGATCCCCCCACTTGCAGGTGGCTGAGGGGCCTGCCTGTCTCATGCGGTGTCTTTCAGGCTCTGCAGGCAAGCTGCAGTCATTTGGTTTTGGTGATCACATATCCTTAACCTGTAACACGAGGGGTTAGAACGAGAGCCTCCATTAGTCTGCATATGTCAAAGTCCATGAGTGGGGACTGTGGGAGCCACACAGTAATAGCAGTCTGAGCTGGGCTCACAGACCTGGTCTACAGCCCCCTTCCCCCTCCCCTGGGGCCTCTCCACTACACTCACGGTCTCTGTGCTACCATATGTTTTGGTGTGAATCCACTGTCTCTGACTCACAACAGCCTTCCCAAGGGGGCACCATATGAACTCTAACCTCACCCTACCTGTCTGCCTTGGAGTTGGACATCAGGAATTTCTCCAACCTGCTTCATCTGATAGTTGGTCTAAGATTCCTATATCAGAAAGGTCCCACCCCATCCTGGGAGGAAGAGGTGTACCTTACTAGGAGGGCAGGAGGAATCTGAGTTGCCAGCCTTGCTGGGTCCCCTCAGTCTATAGAACTGAGCCAGATTTCTTTGTCCAATCACATCTCTGCATCAGACCCTCTTCATCCAATCATATCTCTGCATTGGACTCTTTGTCCAATCACGTCTCTACATCAAACCTTCTTTGTCCAATCACAATTCTACATGGCTGTCCATGCTTGGAATATCAGGAAGGGTAGAGAATGCAGAGAAGGCATGAACACGCCATGCTTCCTTCCCCTGTACCTTGCCTGGTGTGTTTCCTGACCATGTATCCATGAAGACACACATATCTGTATCTGTGGCATAATAAATTGGCAAGGCTGGGGGCACAGGTCAACCTGGTGACACCTCCCTTTCCTTGTCCCATTCCAGAGGAGCCCACAGTTCCTAGAAGACTTTCTCACAGGAAGTTCAAACATCTCCGAAGAGATCTTTCAGAGAAAACAGAGGGAAGCAGCGAGGGCTTCAGGCGCTTTCCTGAGCCTCCTGAGCTGAGAGAGTGGGGCTTTGTGCTCCCCAGTGAAGAATTAAAGGCAACTCTTTGAACTTGGATTTCAGGGTTGTTGTTGGCTTTTTTTTTTCTTTTGACCCACAGCTGTTTTCATGACTGGTTCCAAAGACATCCTGGAGTGGTGAGCCACAGAGAGGAGGGAGGGAGAGGGGGAAGAACCACACATCCCCCACACACTTGGGAGGCTCTGGAGGAACAGGCCCATCCAGCTGGGCACACGTTGGGAGGTCCTGCCAGGCTCACCCTTTATCTCAGGATTTGTTCTCTACTGGAGCTCAGACACAGGCAGGGGGGGAAGGGCAGGAGACCAGTGAAACGGTCCCATGGGGGGGGGGGGGGTCGACCGGCAGGAGCTAGCCAGACGCTCTCCACTCTCTGCACACACACACCCTGGGAACTTTGGGGATCCGATTCCAGGCGGTGTGTGTCTTGGGCAGAGCGGCCTGAGCTGACCCTCGCTGGAATTCCCCTATAGTGAATTCACTGCTAGTTCTGTCGCCCCTGAGTGCCCTCAGCACGACTTCTTTTGAGTAGGTTATGGGCCCCTACTTTCTCTGCTGACTACGATTTGGGGGGCCCAGGCAGGCCTTCCATGTAAATCCTTGCCTCCCAAGGTCTCCTTTAATTCTGCCACCAGCACCATGTGACCACCACCGCTGACATGGATCCCGGGCAGCAGAGGTGGGGACACTCTTATTCCCCTTCTGTCTTCTGAAACCCTGGGTGGGGGGCAGGGGAGGGCAGGAGAAATCCAGACTAGTTTCCGTCTGCAGTGAATAAGACGTTTACCATGCCCCACCTGGAGAAGAACGGGGGTCTCCTCTGAAGTCCTGAGGAAACTTCCCGAACCCGTTGGGTTTGATCCCATCACCTGAACACTCCCGGACTCCCTCTATCTCCTCCTAACGGCTCCAGGCACCAGTCGGCACCGGAACCGTCCGACTCTGCGTCCCCACCCCCCACCCCAGTACAACCTCAAGAAACAACCCCGGCAACGGCCCAGCCCGGAGGCCCTCCACGCGACAGCAGGGAAGAGGTCCGGGCAGGGTCTGCCGGGCAGGTGGCACCAAAGGCAAAGCCGGGCGCGGGCTTCGGGCGCAATGCACCAGATTTCGAAGACAGCCGAGGCCCCGAGGTCTCCGAGTGTCCACCGTGCAACGGGCACGGAGCAGCCCCGACGGCCGAGCCCGTGCGGCAAAGGCGCGGGGAGAGGAGGCCCGAGGCCCGGGGGCGCCTCGTGCTCCCCGCGCCGGGGCTGCGCGGCCTCGCGGGGGCCCGGAACAAAGGCGCCCGGCCCGGGCGGCGGCGCGTGCGGGCCGGGGGCCGGGAGGGGGGAGCGAGGCCGTGCCGGGGCGCCGCCGTCCCCTCCCGCCCCGCCCGTCCCCCGGCGGGACCCAGGCCCCAGGTGAGCGCCGGGCGCCCAGTGGCCTTACCTGAGCGCAGAGGGTCGCCCGGGGAAGCCATGCGGGCGAGCGGGCGGGCGCCCGAGCCAGGCTGGGCGGCCTCGGCGACGGAGGAGAGCGGGACCCCGGCCCGACGTCCGGCGGCTCCAACGCGCGCGGGGCTCCAAACCTGGCGCTCGGTGCGCCCCGCGGCGGCGACGGCCTCTCCTCCCTCCCTCCTTCCCCCTCTTCCCTCTCCCCCCTCCTCCCCTCCCTCCCTCCCCCTTCTCCGGCTCCCCGCTCCCTCGCGCTCTCACTTCCTGCCCGGGCGATCCACAGAGCCTTGGCCCGGGGCGCGCGCCTCCCACTGGGGTCACGGAGCGCCCGAGCTCACGTCCAGCCCTGCGCCCTCCCGGCCCCGGCCCCAGCCCCCGCGGCGTCCGCCCACCTGGCGAGGGCCGCAGGGACGCGCGCGCCCGTTCTCCCTCCGCGTCGCGCCCTCGGCCTGGGGTCGCGCGCACTCCGCCTGGGTTCGTGCCCTCGGCCTGGGGTCGCGCCCTCGGCCTGGGGTCACGCGCACTCCGCCTGGGGTTGCGCACTCCGCATGGGTTCGTGCCCTCCGCCTGGGGTCGCGCCCTCGGCCTGGGGTCCCGCTCTGCCTGGGGTCGCGCGCTCGGCCTGGGGTCGCGCCCTTGGCTTGGGGTCGCTTTCTGTCTGGGGTCGCGCGCACTCCGCCTGGGGTCACGCCCTCGGCTTGGGGTCACTTTCTGTCTGGGGTCGCGCGCTCGGCCTGGAGTCCCGCTCGGCCTGAGATTGCGCGCCCTCGGCCTGGGGTCGCGCGCCCTCGGCCTGGGGTCGCGCGCACTCGGCTTGGGATCGCGCGCGCTCCGCCTGGGGTCGCGCCCTCGGCCTGGGGTCGCGCCCTCGGCCAGCCGGCCGACCTCTCCGGGCCCAGGGCCGACGTCCGCGGGCACCAGCTGCGGGGCGGCGCTGGGGGACGCGGCCGCCCGGCCCTGGCTCTGCTCGCCGCCGCCAGGTGAAGAGCCGGGCCTCAGGACGACTGTGCCGTGGTCGGTTATAAACCCATCTCCGCAGGTGCAGCCACAGATCGCGGTTCAAAGCCAGCCCAGGCCGGAACGTCCGTGAGACGCCCCTGACCGCCCCCCCCCCCAAAAAAAAACACACACAACAACAACAACCACTATTGAATTTAAACGGGATTTATAACAATTAAGAGATCCGAGACTGTGACCGTGGAAGACTGCTGTGTCTTAGCTTTTGAATCAGCAGTCTGCGATGGGAAGGTTGCAGGCAACTTGAATTTTGCAGGAATCTCTGGAGGACATTAAATAATCTCTACCTTCCTTTGAACATAGGAACAGAGCTCTAGAAACCCGCTTCCGAAAGAGAGCAGTGCTCCGTGTGCAATGTCCTCAGTAAAGTTTTATGAAGAAGCCACTCTGGCCAAAAGCTTGGCTCTGACAAATGAAGGGAAAGCAGAACGGCCTGCTCACCTTCGTGGTCCCGAGCCCACAGACAGGGCTCGTCCTGTGTGCTTGACTCCGGTCTTAGGCCTGTCAGCATTCCCTTCTTTGGGCCCAGAATTTCTTCCATGGCATAGTCTGGACATAGAAGCCAATGGGCCACTGGACACCTACACAGGAGAGAAGGTGGTTCAGCCTCTTGAGTAGCTACGATTATAGGCATGAACCACGACACTGGCAAATCATAAACCCTTTGTTCCTATTCCTAGCTCCATGACTGTAGCCCAAAGTATGGGAAAAAAATGATTAGTGACTTTTCAAAAACAGATAACGATTGTTAGAAGAGTCATCATTAAACGAGGGGAAAGAGTCATTTATTTCAGCTAGATGTATCAGTGCATCCCTATAATCCCAGAGTTTGAGATGCTGAGGCAGGAGGATCGCAAGTTCAAGGCCAGCCTGGGCCACATGATTACTTCTATCCAGTGAGGGCTGGGGATGCAGCTATGTGGTAGAGCACCCATTTGACACAGCCAGGTCCTGGGTTTTCCAGAACATGTTACAGCTGTTGCAGCTGTGCTCAGCTTCTTTGCCATCTAATGTCTTGTAATAGTACTCCAGTTTTCCCCTGGAAAAGCCCATGAGATGCGATGGTATCTTCTGCGTTGGCTCTAGAGGGTGATAAAGCCCTCAGCCACCTGTGTTCAGGACATTGCTAGTGAGCCAAAGAGCCTGGGAGGTGCTGGAGACTTTGGTTGGGACCTGGGGGGTCCCAGGAGGTCTTTATACAAGGAGGCCAGAGCACACAGCCCGTGTGAAATTCATTTTTAGAAAAGAGGAAGCTAAGTTTTGGGAAAATTTTGAAAACTTGTGCTTCGGAAGATCAGTCTGGCGGCTGTATGGAACAGAGCAAGGAGGAAACGAAGACCAGGACAGTTTTAACTTCCTGCTCACTTTAATTTGTTGGAGTGAACGTACCTGAAAAGAATCCCCAGCCAGCAGTATGGGGACAAGGAACCAGAACATTCCAGTATTGTCTTGTTGCTTACCTGAGCACTGATTTTTTTTTTTTTTTTTGTCATGGGGCTTCAACTTTGGGCCTGGGTGCTGTCTCTGAGCTCTTCAGCTCAAGGCTAGCACTCAACTACTTGAGCCACAGAGCCACTTCTGGTTTTCTCATGGTTTATTGGAGATCAGAGTCTCAAGGACGTTCTTGCCTGGGCTGGCTTTGAACCTTAGTCCTCAGATCTCAGCCTTCTGAGTAGCTAAGATTACAGGTGTCAGCCACCGGTGCCCAGCTCTTGAGCACTGTTATACACTAGTGGGTTGCTACATAAGTTTTCATACATGCATGCATGATCTAGAAAGGAACTAAGTACTCCAAAACAACACAACGATATACTATAATCTGTTTTGCATCTTTGGCTGTTGTCAGAGGCATACTATCTCAGAGCATATATTAAAGTGAGAATAATTTTGAAGTTTCCTCTCCTCACTTATACAAGGTGCTTCCCACAGTGACCGATGGTATTTACAAAGATTCAGTCAACTCAAAAAGATTCCTTGATTCTTCTCAATTTTCCAACTAGGAATTATTCAAATGAGAATTGAAGTCATAATTGGCTTTTTCCTTCCTGCTGCTTTACAAAATTAATTCTGATTAACAGATTTGGAGTGATTTGAGAATTTCTCTAATAAAATATCACACCTCTAATATCACATTTCTTTCTGTCACTATATTTCTGGTCCCTCTAAAATGCAAATAGACTTAGGCTCTTACTAAGAATTTTTTTTTACCAATAATTTTTTAAAATAATAAAATAATAAAATTCCCTGTAGGGAATTGAGGAAGGAACTAAGGAGATGGAATTGCGCAGAGTACCAGTAGGAGGCACCAAAGGCAAGCATACCTCAGGTCCCAACCCAGCCAGGTCTCTGGTACCAAGGAAGGAAACAGGCTGTGAGGAGTTACACTGGAGTGTTTATCAGAAGAGGAATCTGCCTAGGGAGGAATCTATTTTTTTTTTTTTAAACAGAGTAATTGACTCTCTTCTAGTGATCATTGAGAACTTGCATTTAGAAATGCCCACTGATCTTTTTTGTGTGTTTTATTTTTTAAAAAAAGTGTTTTATTGCATGGTCAGCTTACAAAGAAACTGGGAAGGAAAGTTTGGATCTGCCTTGCTAGTCAATTGGGAGCTGAGAGATTATAGGAAGGTAGGTGGTAGGCTTGCTCGTTGACCTACTAGATGATAATACGGGGACATTTTAGGGCTCTGTTGCACAGGCCTGGATAGGGCCGGCCTCTTCACCTGACTCATGTGTCTTCTGAGGAGAGTTAGGTTCTGCTCAGAGGATTCTGAGTTATGGCTTCTAAAGGTCAATGCCCAGATGGTTAGGACCAAGCTAACTTCTTGTGAGCATGTCTAGTCTAGAAAAGCTGGTTTAAAACCACCCCTGAGTGGATTCTGGAGGATTTTCCTGAAAAACAACTCCAGAACTTTGTCAGTTAAGAAATTCGTGTTATGTGTCCTGACCTTAACCAATTTCATAACAGCTACCATCAGATAGACCACTGTATCCAGATACGCTCAAAATGAGTATCAGATTGCACAGTTACTTTCCTGAAACAATTCTATGAGGTATTTCTGTCATTTTACAGATGGGGAAGCCGAGCACCTCCAAACAGTGAGAATATGAGACTCGATCCCTGATGTTTCTGACTTCCTGTGTTCTAGGCTTTAATGTGTGTGAGTCATTTGTACCTAATCGAGGTTTTGTTTCCTGCACAGGCTGTGCAAAACCCATTTGGCATTTGAGAAGTACACATTATAGGGAGAAATGGCATTTGGTATGGGAATCCAGAAACCATCAGCAGCATCCAGTTAAGTAATCATGTTTGCAGTGCTGTATGCATGCGTGCTCATGTGTCTGCATGTGTCTGCATTCTCTCTCTGGGGCCAGTTTCTCATTCTTCATAGCAGAGGATGCACAGTTGGTACTCACATCTCTGAGATCCCATTCAAGTTCAACACTCCTGGTGTCTGTGACTTACCTGGTAAAGAACAAGGAACTGCTACCAAGAGGAAGGTGGGAAGACCCCGCTTGGAACACAGCATGAGACTCTCAAGTCTGAAAGAGGCTTTCTTCATGTAGTAGTCCACTCAGCTACTGTAACAAAGCATCAGAGACCCGGAAGCTTGAACAACAGAAAGTTCCTGCTTTCAGGTTCCTGCAAGTGTTCAGATCAAGGCGCCAGCATGGCTGGCTTCTGGTGAGATCTCTCTTCCTGGTCTTGGAGATATCTGTCTTTTTGCTCTGCTCTTCCCTTTCCTCTTCTCTGTGTATACTTAGAGGAGAAGGGGAAGTGGGGATGGGATAAGAGGAGAAAGGAGGAGTGAGGAGGGGGAGAGAGAAGGGAGAGGAGGGGCAAAAGAGAAGGAGAGGGTGAGGAGGAGAGGAAGGGAAGGGAGAGGAAGGAAAAGCCAGCCCTCTGGTGTCTTCCTCTTCGTCTGGGGATTAGAAGACATGGTACACCAGTCACTTTTGTAGTCACTTTTGCTCTTAAAAAAAAAGTGTAAACAAAGGGGAGGCAACAATGCTTGATAAGAATTGTACTCGTTATCTTGCCCTTGTAATTGTAACCCCTCTGTATGGTATCATCACAATAAAAAAATTAATTTTTAAAAAGTATTACTGAAATGAACTCCAGAAAATGGAAACAAGAGGTTGTTTTGGTTTTGTTTTATTTTTTGTCTTCTTTGTTCATTTATTTTGGGGAGGGAGGTTAAGGGGGGCACAGAAATAGAGGGACAAAGGGTAAATGAATGTAGAAGTGATACTTACCAGATGCTATGTTGAAAATGAACTACACAATCTGTGGGTGATGACAGGAGGGAAAAAAAACTGGGAACAAGCGAGGGGAGGGGTGACATTGTCCAAAAGAAATATCCTCATTACATAACTTATGAAATTGGAGCCCCTCTATACATTACCTGTATAAAAAAACTATATATAGTCGGGTGCTAGTGGCTCATGCCTGTAATCCTAGCTACTCAGGAGGCTGAGATCTGAGAACCACAGTTCAAAACCAGCCAGGGCAGGAAAGTCTGTGAGACTCTTTTTTTTTTTTTTTTTGGGTCCGGTCGTGGGGCCTGAACTCTGGGCCTGGGCACTGTCCCTCAGCTCTTCAGCTCAAGGCTAGCGCTCTACCACTTGAGCCACAGTGCCACTTCCGGCTTTCTTCTTTTTTGCTTATGTGGTGCTGAAGAATTGAACCCAGGGCCTTGAGCATACAAGGCAAACGCTCTACCACTGAGCCACCTTCCCAGCCCTAGTCTGTGAGACTCTTATCTCCAGTAACCACTAGAAAACTGGAAGTGGGGCTGTGGCTCAAGCAGCAGAGTGACAAAAACAAACAAACAAAAACAAAACTATATATATATATATATATATATATATATAGTTGGTCATGGGGCTTGAACTCTGGACCTGGGTATGCTGACCCTCAGCTCTTTAGCTCAAGGCTGGCCCTCTCTCACTTGAGTCACTGTGCCACTTCTGGTTTTCTGAGTGTTTTATTGGAGATAAGTCTCATGGACTTTCCTGCCCAGGCTGGCTTTGAACCTCAACCCTTAGATCTCAGTTTCCTGAGTAGCTAGGATTATAGGCATGAGCCACTGGCACCTGGCTAAAAAATATTTTTGAGTGATCCTTTTCTTCTTGGCAGCTTAGACCCCCCCCCACTTTTATGATCTCATTAACCTTTCTTAATTCTTGACAGATCTCAAGATTTTTTTTTGGGGGGGGGTCAGTATTGAGGCCTGAACTCTGGGCCTGGGCGCTGTCCCTCAACTCAACTCAAGGCTAGCGCTCTACCACTTGAGCCACAGTGCCACTTCTGGCTTTTTCTGCTTATGTGGTGCTGAGTAATCGAACCCAGGGCCTCGTGCATGCAAGGAAGCACTCTACCACTGAGCCACCTTCCCAGCCCCTATCTTGAGATATTTGTATCTGGGAAGACATAACATAGGGCATAGTAATTGTGGGGGAGAAAAAACAAGAGCCAATCCAACAGTGGCCACACTGTGAGGTTGGGAGTTTAAGATGATGGGCACTGGTGGCTCACATCTGTCATCCTAACTATCCAGGAGGCTGAGATCTGAATACCATGGTTCAAAGCCAGTCTGGGCAGGCAAGTTTGTGAGACTATTATCTCCAATAAACAACTCAGAAATAAGCCAGAAGTGGCACTGTGACTCAAGTGGTAGAGCACTAGCCTAGAGCCAAAAAAGCTCAGGGACAGTGCCCGGGCCCTGAGTTCAAGCCCCAGGACTGGCAAAAAAAAAAATGTGTCTGAAGAGGGTAGCTTTGGCCAGTACCAGTGGCTCACACTTGTAATCACACCTTAATTCCAGGAGGTTAAGATCTAAATATCAGGCAAATTCCCAAAACTCTGATCTCTGATTAACCAGCCTCCCTCCCTCCCAAAAAAGCAGAGGCCTGGCTCAAGTGGTAGAGCACTAGTTTAAGCAAAAATCCAAGAAAGAGTGAGAAGCCTTGAGTTCAAGTCCCAGAACTGGGGGGGCGGGGAAGATTAGCTCTGAAGTCCAGGTTGGATGTAAGTGCTGGAGACCAAAGGGAAAGCACCATGGAAAACTGTGAGTTTGAGGCTGGAACTACCTCCTAGGGGGTGGGCAGGGTGGGGGGCTCCAGATTCTGTAAAATGATCATCTTTGGAGCCAAGGGGAGAAGATAGAACAAGTTTTTCCAGCCATTGACTTTACTGTTTTTCTCATCCTAAGAGCAGACTCAATCACCTCCAGTCTACAATAAGCCAGTTACACAAAGGAGCTTTTCACAATTGGACAGTTGTTCTTATTTAGTATCTTTCAGACATGCCTGTCATTTTAACTATTTCCCAGATTTATCTCTCTTAGCTATCTAGTAAAGCAAGCTTGAGCTTTATAGCTCTAGAAATATATCAGGAAAACGACAGGCTCATTCTAGTTATTTTCCATCTTGTGAACTTGCCAAAGGCAGGAGAAAGTAAATACAAGAAATCTTATCACCAAACACAAATTGTAATTTATGCCTAAGTCAAGATATAATTCACCACATAAGTCTTCCAACTCCTTAGAAAGTCTTTAACCCAGGGTGTAATATCTTTATTATAACATCCAAATAAAAGTAGTTTCCGGACCCTAGATGCCTACTTAATCATAATGTAGCCCCCTCCCACAAGTGCAAATAAACTGCCTCTTACATCTGAATTGGCTTCTCATGATACTATTAGAGAATTAGATGATTCCTAAGTCAGGAACCCACAAAAGTTTAGCAGCAACAATGCTTTTGAGGGTTTTATGGACATGTAAGGTCCAGGTGCCATTGTCTTTGTTACCCACTCACTTAACCATTATAGTAATACATAACTACAGGTAATGGAGCCTGTCAACTAGAATCACTGACAGCAGGAATTTCTCTTTGCTCTGGGGAACAGCCCCTGGGCTGACAGATTACACATTCCATTAGCCATATGTGTTTAGAAGCCTGGTGTACTTTTGTGTGTGTGTGTGTGTGTGTGTGTGTGTGTGTGTGTGTGTGTGTGTGTGTGTGTGTGTGTGTGTGTGTGTGAGTCCTGGAGCTTGAACTCAGATATTGGGTCCTGTCCCTGAGCTTCTTTTTGCTCAAAGTTAGCACTCTCCCACTTGAGAGTGCTAACCTCTACTTCTGACTTTTTTGGTAGTTAACTGGAGATCAGAGTCTCTGAGTTTTTCTGCTGGGGCTGGATTTGAACCACAGTCCTCAGATCTCAGCCTCCTGAGTAGCTAGGATTACAGGCGTGAGTCCCTGGGATGGACTTTGTGACAGATGGCATCCCTGGGTTAGAGCCTCTCAGATCTTTTTTCTCTAAGTTTTTTTGGTTACCCTTCATCTTACTGCTTTCTTCAATTTACAAGCTATCCTCAGAGGACGTAATTTTCTTTCTTTCCTTATTTTTGGTCATGGGGCCTGAACTCTGGACCTGGGCGCTGCCTGCCCCTCAGCTCCTAAGCTCAAGGCTGGCGCTCTACCCTTGAGCCATAGCACCACTTCCAGCTTTCTGGTGGTTTACTGGAGATAACAGTCTCACAGACTTTCCTGCCCAGACTAGCTTTGAACTATGATCCTCAGCTCTCAGCCTCCTGAATAGCTAGGATTACAGGTGTGAGCCACTAGCGCCTGGCAATTATAATAATTTAAAGGTCTTAATTGGCTTTTTTAAATTTTACAATTATGTAACTCATCATTTCATTAACTAGAATGAGTATTCCAATGAGCAAGCAGAGGAGGTTTGTTATCATTATATAGACAGAAAATAGAAAATAGAAAGAAAAAGCAAAAAGTGACCTGGCACACTCGTGGCTCATGTCTATAACCCTTGTTCCTTAAGAGGCTGAGTTTGAGGGTCGTGGTTTATAAATTCTTTGCTTCATAAATTAGGAGCTTGGGACAGCAGTATCTGCCTCAAAGGATTTGAGTCTTAAATCTTGTCAGAGGCCAGGCACCAGTGACTCACGCCTGTAACCCCAGCTACTCAGGTGCCTGAGATCTGAGGATCATGATTTGAAGCCAGCCTAGGCAGGAAAAGTCTGTGAAATTCTTGTCTCTAAATAACCACACACATTTTTTTTTTTTAAAGCTGGAAGTGGAGCTTTGGCTCAAGGGCTAGAGTGCTAGCCTTGAGCAAAAAAAGCTCAGGGACAGCATGTAGGCCCTGAGTTCAAACCCCAATACCAGCACCCAAAAAAGCACACACAGCACTAACCGTTGGCAGAGGAGAAACGACCCCTGATGTGGAGAGAGTCATTAGTGCGCTTTGAGCCCAGTACTGGTTGGTTCTCCTGTGGACAGCTCATTGAAGCAGAGTTGTCACATGGGAAACTGAGCCAGAGGCTGAGGGTTGTGGGAACCAGCACCTGGGTCTGAGCTGCCCAGTGTGATTATGAGGTTGGTCTCAGCTGGGCATTGTGATTACAAGGTGGCAAAGCAGGCTTGGGGGCAGGTGCTATAACACTTGAGCCATACCACCAGACCTTTTTCTCTTGGTTATTTTTAAGAAAGCGTCTTGATATTTGCCTGTGCTGGTGTAATTGTAAGTTTTATTTGTGCTTCTTATCACAGTTGGGGTGACAGCTGTGCCCTATCGCACCTAGCTTTTTCTGTTGAGATGGTCCTCAGAACCCTTTGCCCAAGCTGGTCTCAAACCACGATCCTCTCAGGCTCCTAAGTAGCTAGGATTACAGGCATGAGCCACCACACCAGGCTTATTTTTTTGTGTGTGTTTTGAGGAATCGCCACACTGATTTCCATAGTGGCTATGCTTATTTGCATTCTCACCAGCAGAGTAAAAGGCTCTCCCTGCCTGTACACACGTACCCGCCAGCATCGTAGTGTTTGATTCTTGATGGCCTTCTGGACTGGGATGAGACAGGATCTCAGTGTCATCTTGATTTGCATTTCCCTGATGACTAAAGAAGTTGAAAGTTTTTTTCATATATTGGCCATTTGTGCTTTGTTTCAAAAAGTGGTTCTTGTGCCCACTGACTGGATTATTATCTTGGTGTTCATTTTTCTTAGATCATATATATGATGGTATATGTATGTGTTATGTACACATACACATGCCTATATATAGGTATATATTATATATAAAACATATGTATATATAGTATATATTGGGTATTACTCCCCTTTCATTTATAATCCCATTTATCAGTTCTTATTTCCTGAGCTCCTCAAGTTCATTTGCTTATATCTTACAGTGTTTCTCCAGTTTTTTTCTGTGGTAATTTCAGATCTTACACTAAGTTCTTCAATTTATGAACATGGGAATAGTGTGTGTGTGTGTGTGTGTGTGTGTGTGTGTGTGTGTGTGTGTGTGTGTGTGTGTGTGTGTATGCAGGTCTGGTGGCTTGAACTCAAGGCCTGAGCACTGTCCCTGAGCTTTATTTTATTTTTTTTTGGCTCAAGGCTAGTGTTCTACCACTTGAGCCATGTCTCCACATCTGGCTTTTCGGTGGGTAACTGGACATGAGTCTCACAGGCTTCACTGACTGGGGTGGCTTCAAACCATGATCTTCAGTTCTCTGCCTCTTGAATAGCAAGGATTACAGGCATGAGCCTCCTGCACTTAACAAGGGAGGACTGTTAAAGAAAAATTTAACATTCACCTTTACTTGAGAGCTTTGCATCATCAAGTGACTGTTACACCTTCATTTCAAAGTAGAGGATTCCCTTTAATGCCTACTGTATTGGCTTGTCTAGTGGTAATGAACTACCTCTCATTTAAAATCTAAAAATATTTTAACTCTTCCCTCTTTTTTTTTTTTCTGCTTGGTTGTGGGGCTTGAACACTGGGGCTTGGGCACTGCCCCTGAACCCTTGCTGAAGGTTAGCGCTCTATCACTTTGAAGTACAGTTCCACTTCCAGTTTTTTTTTTTTTTTTTTTTTGCTAATTGGAGATAAGAGTCTCAGGACTTTTCCTGCCCGGGCTGGCTTTGAACTATAATTCTCAGATCTCAGCCTCCTGAGTAGTTTGTGTTACAGGCGTGAGCCACCAGTGCCCGGCCTCTCTCATTTTTGAAGGACAGTTTTGGTAGATATAAAACTGTCATATGATAGTCTTTCAGGACTTTGGAAATAAGAACTCACTGCCTTCTACCCTACAATGTTCAGCCAAGCAATTTGCTGATTATATAACTTATAGCAGGGTGCCAGTGGCTCATACCTGTAATCCTAGCTACTCAGGAGGCTGAGATCTGAGGATCACAGTCTGAAGCCACCCCAGGCAAGAAAATATCTCCAATAAACTACAAAAAAAATAAAGCCACAAGAGGTAGAGCCCTAACCTGAGCAAAACAGAAGCTCAGGGACAGCACCTAAGTTCAAGCCCCAGGACTGGCACAAAACAAAAAGTGTGTAACTTAGCATACCTTGTATGTGACAAGTCATCTTCTTCTTGCTGCTCTCAGGATTCTCTCCTTGTCTTTGGCTTTTGACATTGGGTAAGTATGTGTCTCACAGTGGGATTCTTTGGATTTGCCATTCTTGGACTTTACTAGGTTTTTATTATTTGTGTATTTATGCCTTTAATCAAATTTGGAATGTTTTCAGCCATTGGCATCACAAATAAATTATCCCTTTTCTTTCTTTTCCTTCTTAGATTTCTATACTAACTATATTAGTCTGCTTAAAATTGTATGCTACAATTTAGTCTCTGTCCATGATTTCTTTTGATCCTTAGACTTGGTAAGTTAACGTGACCCACCTTTGCATCCATTGAATCTTTCTTATACATGTTCAATTAAACCCTTTACTATTCGAATTGTTGTACCTTGCCAATTTTTTTTGGTTATTTAAAAATAATTTCCATATCTGTTAATATTCTCACTTTATTCCTATGTAGCTTTTTAAGTTTCCTCCCATCTTTGTTTTCCTTTAGCTACTTGAACACTTTTGCAACAATTGGGTTAAAGTTAATCAAGTAATTCTAATGTCTGTGCTTCTTCCTAAGTGATTTTTTGGAGGTTTATTTTAGTACTTTAAATAGGCTGTGTGCTTTGTGAGTGTGTGTGTGTGTGTGTGTGTGTCCATGCATGCTAATGCTAAGGATTGAACTCTGGGCCTGGGCTCTGTCCCTAAGCTTTTTCACTCAAGGCTAGTGCTCTACCACTTGAGCCACAGCAACACTTCGGGTGGTTTTCTGGTGGTTGATTGGAGATGAGTCTCAAAGACCTTCCTGCCTGGGCTGGCTTTGAATCGTGATCCTCAGATCTCAGCCTCCTGAGCAGCTAGGATTACAGGCATGAGTCACCATCAGCCAGCTAACTTCAAGTTTTTAATGACCAAAACATTTCATGTTGTAGACTTAAGAAATATTTTTTTGGAGAAAGGGTCTCTTTTACTTTGGTAATTTTTTATTATTACAATTTTTCAAAAGAAAGAGAAGTGTTCTTAAAAGAGATTAGAAAACTTAGTGGGAGAGAGTGCGGGTAAGGGTGACACTGTCCAAAAAGAAATGTACTCTTTTCCTGACTTATGTAACTGTAATAACTGTAACTCCTCTGTATAACACATTTATAATAACAATTAAAAACTAATTAAAAATATGTTCATTTCCTCCCCCTCCAAGGGAGATTAGAAAACTTGATTTCAAGTCATTTAAGTCACAGATAGATATCTGATCTTAGTAATACAGAATGTCCAAGCACCAAGATTCTGCTAGCTCTTTCATACAGTGCATCTTGCTATTAAATACAAATTATTTTCACTGTGTTTTCTATCTAATACCTCTATGCTGAAATAGAACTGTTCATCAACTCTTTCTGTATTCATTACCATAACAAGTCAACTGGGACACAGTCCTGGGGAAATGGTAGTACATTTGATATAGTCTGTGCAAATGCAAATTCTCAGTCCAATTGAATAACAAGTAACTCTGAAACCTTTGTTACAGAATAAAAAAATAATTCCCCTCTAACACAGTGTTTCAGAGAGAACCTTGAGCTGTTTGCAGCCCACGTGCTGGGCTGACATACAGGATCTGGGTTAAGATTTGGACTCTGTGAGTACCACTGGCTAGACAGGGCGGGGTGACGGGGGAGGGGTCCCTCAGTCTTCCAGTTGCTACTCAGAATCACGGGCTTCAGATCCACACAGGAAAAGCATTTCAAGATGCAGCACAGCTAAGGGGCCTGTCTTACCAAGGCTTTACTCTGGAAAAACAGAACAAAGTAGAGAGAATAAAAGGGAGAGAACAGCACTGCTGCCTGACATGCAGGGTGGGACCCAGGCTCAGCCAGAGGTGGCCCTTTGGTGGTTCTATGTACTGTGTGCTGGAGAAAGCAGAGCACCAAGCAGAGGTGTAGCAACCTCTCGCCTTAGTCAATGCGTCTGGGTCATATCCTGTGCTAAAACATGGAGATATGGGCTGGGAATGTGGCTTAGTGGTAGAATGCTTGCCTAGCATGCATGAAGACCTGGGTTTGATTCCTCAGTACCACATACACAGAAAAAGTTGGAAGTGGCGTTGTGGCTCAAGTGGTAGAATACTAGCTTTGAGCCAAAGAAGCTCAGGGACAGTGCTTAGGTCCTGGGTTCAAGCCCTAGAACTGGCAAAAACAAAAAACAAAAACAACCTGGAGATGTGCTAGTCTAGGCCTCCCAGGCACAGGGGACAGATGAGCTTCTGGACTTTGCTTTAGCACACCAGTGTTGTTTTTTCCTCTTTGTCTCTCTACTAAGAAGAGTCAGCTGGAATCTTGTAAACACAAATGGCCACAGACTGTTACAGCCAAGAGTGGTGGCTCATGCCTCTGGATTCTAGGGACTTTGGGGACCAAGCTTAGGAGGACAGAGTTCTGACCAGCCTGGGCAAAAAACTCCTGAGATCCCATCTCAATCAATATAAAGCCAGGCAGTATCACACACCTGTTATCTTAGGTACACTGTAGGCCAGGCCATCACAGGCATAAATATAAGACCCTTTGTTGTTGTTGTTGTTGTTTGTTTGTTTTTGGTTTTGGTTTTTTTCTTGTCAGTTGTGGGGCCTGAACACTGGGCCTGGGCGCTGTCCCTCAGCTCTTCAGCTCAAGGCTAGCGCTCTACCACTTGAGCCACAGCACCACTTCTGGCTTTTTCTGCTTATGTGGTACTGAGGAATCGAACCCAGGGCCTCCTACATGCGAGGCAAGCACTCTACCACTGAGCCACCTTTCTAGCCCCAAGACCCTGTTTTTTTAAAAAAATAACTAAAGCAGAAAGAGCTGGGGAGTGTGATTCAAGTGATAAAGTACCAGGCTAACATGTGCAAAAACCTGAGTTCAAAGCCCATATTGAAAACAAGAAATAACAACAACAAAAGAAAATACAGAAAAGAGATTATTACCAGCAATACTTCACCTTTCATAAGAGCAAAACAGTTACCCTGAAACTCAACTTCATGATGCTAAGCATCTGGATGGTGAGAACTTTATTTCATTGGCAAGCCCTCTTTCCTTTTTGTGTTGCCATGGTGACTGATAAGTAAATATTTTTCAGTTTCTCCCCCTTCTCTGCCCAGGGGTAAAGACAAGCTGTGCTGCCTTCTCAAGAACCTGAGCGTCACGGATCCTAACCCTCACAAGAAAACACCACCCAGACTCCCCAGGCCTCCAACTTACTAACAGCGAACACACACACAAAAAAAACATCTTTCTTCAGAACACACTAGTTCATGGGTGCTCATCTTCTGGGATCAAATAGAAATTTTAAATAGTATTCGATTCCATCAGAATTTTTTTTTTTTTTGGCAACAGTAGGTGGGAATTGTGATAGATAAGGAGCTGAAAAGGAATGAGAAATCCTTTCCTTTGGATAGGTTCTGATCACACACACACACACACACACACACACACACACACACACACACACACACCCCAGCAGAGCAGCAGATGTGAGTGGTGAGGGAATACCGTGGACTATTTGCCATCATCACTGGACTTCAAAGGAGAGAAACTGCTCTGGCCAGTGGGCAGTGAGGTGGCCCACAGCGAGGTTGTATTTGAGCAGGGCTCTGAGGGAGGGGAAGAGGGAAGAAAGGAGGTGTGGATTGAGAAGGAAACAGAATGCAAGCATCTGCAATGAAATGCAGTAGCTTTAGGTGGGTGGGTTGGACTGTTTCAAATCTGCTGATGGAAGTATGCTAACCAACCCACCTCATCACTATCTCCCTCTGAGTGAAGGAAACACTGATTCTGGTGGTTCATACCTGTAAGTTCTAGCTATTCAAGAGGCTGAGATCTGAGGATCAAGGATCAAAGCCAGCCCCAAATGAAATGTCTATGATACTCTTCAAATAACCAGAAAAAAATGACTAGAACTGGAGCTGTGGCTCAAGTGGTAGAGCACCAGCCTTGAATTAAAAAAGCCAACAGAGAGCTAGAGGCCCTGAGTTCAAGTACCAGTATTGGCATACACATGAGGGAGGAAGGGAAGGAAAAATAAGAGAGAGGGAGGGAAAGAGGGAGAGAGAGACAGACAGAGACAGAAAGAGAGAACAGCAACTCCATGGCTAGTCTATGATCCAATCACTCACCTCTTGAGTACTTTAGATTGTAAGTATGAGCCACCGCAACTGGACAAAAATGAAATTTTTTTGTTGGTCATGGGCCTGAACTCTGGGCCTGGGCACTGTCCCTCAGCTCTTCAGCTCAAGGCTAGCACTCTACTACTTGAACCACAGCGCCACTTCCAGCTTTTTCTGCTTTTGTGGGGCTGAGGA
This sequence comes from Dipodomys spectabilis, assembly GCF_019054845.1. Lineage (NCBI taxonomy): Eukaryota > Metazoa > Chordata > Mammalia > Rodentia > Heteromyidae > Dipodomys > Dipodomys spectabilis. The sequence continues at coordinate 28,056,784 of NW_024870773.1, forward strand.
ATTGAACCCAGGGCCTCATGCATATGAGGCAAGTACGCTACCACTGAGCCACCTTCCCAGCCCCCCAAAATGAAATTCTTGAGCCAGGTATGGTAGCATACATCTGTAATCTCAACATTTAGGATGCTGAGGCTAGAGGTCAGTAGTTCTGCGTTATATATTGAGATGACCTCTCAAACAAAAAAAAGTGAAGTTTAAAAAAAAAAAATCTCAACTTGAAGCTGGGGCACCAGTGCCAACACCATAATCCTAGCTACTTAGGAGACTGAAGATGAAAGATTGCTGTTGAGATCAGGCTTGGCAGAAGATAACCAGCACAAGACAGGGCTGAGGGTGTGGCTCCAGTGGTAGAACACCAACATAGCAAGTGTGAGACCCTGAGTTCAAACCTCAGTACATTCAAAAATAAAAATCAATTAGATATGAAACGAAAACCTCTGCAGGTGGTTTAGGAAAGCAGGTTTTTGCTGAACTTGGCATCTCAGTACCAGCTCTGTGGGGTTCTTGGGAGAAGTAAATAAGTTTGCATTTGCATGCTGAGAAGCTAGGTGCCTGACGCGGGCAAAGGGTGGTGTTGGGAGAGGTGGTGGCAGCAGCTGGTACTGCCCTGAACTCAGTTGTGATCACAGTGCCGCCTAGCAGGCTGAGAGTTCGAGAAACTGCATCATGGAGACAGGCAAAGGCAACAGCAAGACACCAGGGCTCTCTACCTCTCCCAAGTGTGGCAGGGCGGGGGTGGGGCTTGGATGTGGAAGCTGTTTGACCAGGAACCATCCTGGTTTTGAATCTGACGGCATGTATTGCTATCCGCAGGATTGCCATGATCTGCATTCAGCTTGCCTGTTGCCCTATCTGGTTTCTAACAGTTCTGTGGGTGAGCTAGCAAGAGCTTGGACCTCAGGGTGCTGATGCTCCATTACATGAACAGCTACGAAGCACAATGGCCAGGGCAGTATAAGCGCAGAACTCGCTGCTTGGGAATGACTGCAGTGCCAAGGTTGGGAAACACTGCTGCCACAGAGAAGGCACGCCAAGACTCGGAATGCTGGGAAGGCTGGCTTTGAAACACAGGCACAACACTGTTCCCCTGGTCCCACTCTGTCCCTGGCCTGGCCACCAAATTTATTTATATCTCACTGCAGAGATGTCTGAACAAAAGGATGTGGAAATGCCAGTCCCCTGTGTTCCCTGCAGGCCCAGGGTGCCCGCAGGCAGATGAGTGTCAGGACTTCATATGACGGGAAAGCTCAGTAATCTCCGGCCTTCTGCATCTGTGATCCACCAGAAGTACTTGCCACAAAGCTAGGCACACAGGAAGCACTCCCATGCGGGCTCTTCATATGACTGAACATCAGCTGGGGGCTAATTATGTTTGTGTTACCACATTTTGCTTCTTGAGTCTGACCCAGAGGAGACATGGATGTCTGCGGAGCACTTTCCACAGAAGTCTCCTGATGCCTGAGTGGCTTCACTCCCCATTCAGATGTATTGGCTCAGCTGTGCAAACCAGGTCTGGTCCCAGGCTGGGGCAGATGCGTGACCCTCACTGCACATGAGGTTATTTTTATAACTCAGGATGACATGGCATTTATGCTTCAGGGAGTTGGGAAGTGCTTGGCATCGTGTCCATGCTGTTATTTGTTCTTTCAACAAATAGTTACTGAGTTACTTTCAGGTGTCAGGTGCTGAGGACATGGCAGAAGGACAAATGAGACAAACTCCCTTAACTCTCACGAGACTTCTATTTGTGGAACAGAAAGAAAACACATGTCTGAAATCAAGTCTGGGGAGAGCAGGCTCCCTGTTCACAGGCTGCTGTCTTCTCATGGCCAACACATCCTTTTGATGGTGGAAGGGGTACAGGAGCTCTTGGAATTACTCTCCTTTTTATTGTCAGCCGTGGGGCTTGAACTTGCTGGGGTGCTGTCCCTGCAGTCTTTTGTTCACTTATAGTGCTCTACCACTATGAGCCACAGCACCACCTCTGGTTTTCTGGTGGTTAATTGGAGATGAATCTCACAGTCTTTCCTGCCTGGGCTGGCTCTGAACAGTGATGTTCAGATCTCAGTCTCCCCAGTAGCTAAGCCAGCTGGAAGTCCCTTTTGTGAGGGCTCTAATCTGATTAATGAGGGTTCTACCCTCATGACTTGTTGACTCCAAATACCATTCCATCAGAATGAATAAATTGGGGTTGGGGGGATATAGCCTTCAGCTAAAGCAGCCATAGGGTCCAAAGTCCCCTCAGCATGGTCAGTGCTGCACATGTTTGTCTCACTCCTGGCTCAGCTCAGGAAACCTGAATGGCTACAAGCTTTAAAAGGTCTAGTGTAGGACTGGGAAGGTGGCTCAGTGGTAGAGTGCTTGCCTTGCATGCATGAGGCCCTGGGTTCGATTCCTCAGCACCACATAAGCAGAAAAAGCCGGAAGTGGCACTGTGGTTCAAATGGTAGAGCACTAGCCTTGAACTAAAGAGCTCAGGGACAGCGTCCAGGCCCAGAATTCAATACTCATGACCGACAAAAAAATAAAATAAAAGGTCTAGTGTACCAGTCCATATTTTGGTGTGTGTGTATGCACGTGTGTGTGTGCATGCCAGTACTGGGGCTTGAAATCAGGACCTAGGCCCGGTCCCTTAACTTTATTACTAACACTGGTGCTCTACCACTTGAACCAAAGCTCCACTTCTGGCTTTTGGTAGTTAGTTGGAAATAAGAATTTCACAGACAATCCTCAGATCTCAGCCTCCTGGTGGCATGAGCCACCAGCACCTGGCTCTGATTGATAACTTTTATCAGTAGATTGAACATTAGCATAGAATAAGATAACTAGGTGCAATCATCAGTTGTTTTCTCCTGAAAGTATATAATGCAGACAGAACAAAGAGAAACCACTTAAGGCTAATAGATTTGATGTTTTATTTACATGGTTAGAAGTAATGTCAGCTGGTATGGACTTTTCTGTTTGTGACATAAACTTCAAATAGAGCACAGGGGACTTTTAGGTAATAAAGCCTTTCTAAATGACTGAAAAAGGTGGATATACATCATTGTTTACTTGTCAAAACTGCAGAATGTGTGACACAAAGAGGGAACATTAATGTAAACTACAAACTTTCATTACTAATGGTGCATCAGCGTTGGTTAACTGACTGTAAGTAATGGACCCCTCTGCGGACAGTGAACAGGCTGCGTGGTGGGCCAGGGGCACAGGGGAACGAGAGTATTTTCCAACTCAAAACTGCTGTAAAAGAAAAAGACTGTTTAAAAATAATTTCACAGCTTTCCACTATAAAGATGTTTGTGAACATCAGATGTGATTTTTTTTTTAATTTTATTTTATTTGAGAACATACTGTACAGAGGGGTTACAATTACATGGGCAGGATAATGCATACATTTCTTACCAAGCATTGCAGCCTCCTCCTTTGTTTACCCTTCACCTCCCTTCCCAGCCTCCCCCCTCCCCCCCACCCAATCCTTCCCCCCCTCCCCCCCCCCCACACCGACATTGTAAAGCTCATTTTTGACATGACATTTTGTACTTCTCATTGTTGCAACAGGTCCACCTGTATCCTTAAACGACTTGTTTTTCCCCATCTCCTCCACAAATTATACCGACACCAAACATAGTGAAAAGCAGGGGTTATATTGTGGGGGAGGGACATACAAAGCAACAAAGAAATAATCTTATAAATGCGTTAGAAACACATGCATGAAAGAAAAAAAAACATTAAAATACATATTTAAGGGTTCGTTTTCCTAACATCACATTATCTGATCTTTTCCGCTTGACTCATATATATACTAGATATTGCAAATAAGGGAAACCATGGGACCTATGTTTCTGTGGGCCTGGCTTACTTCATTTAATAGAATTTTTTCCAAGCCTTTCCATTTCCTAACAAATGGGGAAATGTCATTCTTTCTGATGGAGGCATAGAATTCCGTTGTGTATATATACCACATTTTCTTGATCCATTCATCTACTGAGGGGCATCTGGGTTGGTTCCATATCTTAGCTATGGTAAATAATGCTGCAATAAACATAGTTGTGCTGGTAGCTTTAGTGTGGTCTTGTTTGTAAACATTTGGGTAAATGCCCAAAAGTGGGATTGCTGGGTTATAGGGGAGTTCTATGTGAAGTCTTTTGAGGAACCTCCGTACTGCTTTCCAAAGTGGTTGAACAAGTTTACATTCCCAATGAAGTAAGGTTCCTTTCTGTCCACATCCCCTCCAGCATCTGTTGTTGTTAGAGTTCTTGATTTTTGCCGTTCTAACTGGAGTGAGGTGATATCTCAATGTTGTTTTGATTTGCATTTCTTTTATGGCTAGGGATGTCGAACATTTCTTCATGTGTCTATTGGCCATCCTTCTTTCTTCTTCAGAGAAGTTTCTCTTTAAGTCTTTCGCCCACTTATTTATTGGGCAGTTGTTTCTTTGAGGATTTGTTGTTGGGGGGTTTAATTTTTTGAGTTCCAAGTATATTTTAGATATGAGACCCTGTCTGTTGTATGGCTAGTAAAGATCTTCTCCCAATCCGTGGGCTTTCTATTGATCTTGCTAGCTATGTCATTTGCCCTGCAGAAGCTCTGCAACTTTATGCAATCCCATTTGTCCAACCTTTCTTTGATTTGTTGTGTTTCCAGGTCTCTATTCAGAAAATTTCGGCCTGAGCCAAGGAGACCTAGGGTTTCTCCTATTCCATCCTGTAATGTTTCAGAGTGTCTGCTTTGAGTTCAAGGTCTTTGATCCATTTGGAGTTGATTCTGGTGCAGGGTGATATATAAGGATCTAGCTTTAGTTTTCTACATGTAGTTAACCAATTTTGCCAGCACCATTTACTGAAGAGGCTGTCTTTCTTCCATTCTATTGTTTTAGCTCCCTTATCGAAGATTAGATGGCTATAGGTCTGTAGGTTCATTTCTGGGTTTTCAATTCTATTCCATTGGTCCTGAGGTCTGTTCTTATGCCAATACCAAGCTGTTTTGATTACTATGGCTTTGTAGTAGAGTTTGAAATTTGGTATTGATATTCCTCCAGCAGTGTTCTTTCCGTTGAGGAGCGTTTTAGCTATTCGGGGTCTTTTATTGTTCCATATGAATTTTTGGATTGCCTCTTCTATTTCCTTGAAGAATGAGGGTGGAATTTTGATAGGTATTGCGTTGAATTTGTAGATAGCCTTGGGAAGTATTGCCATTTTCATGATGTTAATCTTTCCAATCCAGGAGCATGGGAGGTTTTGCCATTTTTTAAGTTCTGTGTTGATTTCCTTTTTCAAGATTTTAAAGTTTTCATCATAGAGGTCCTTCACTTCTTTAGTTAATTCCTAGGTATTTTATTTTTTGTGGGGCTATTACAAATGGAGTTGCTTTCCTAATTTCAGCCACACTTTTCTCATTGTTGGCATACAGAAAAGCCATTGATTTTTGGGGGTTAATTTTATAACCTGCTACTTTGCCAAAGTTTTGAATCAGCTTGAGTAATTTGGGAGTGGAGTCTATGGGATTCTTTTTATTTTTGTCGGTCGTGGGGCTTGAACTCTGGGCCTGGGCGCTGTCCCTCAGCTCTTCAACTCAAGGCGAGCGCTCTACCACTTGAGCTACAGCGCCACTTCCTCTATGGGATTCTTTAAATACAAGATCATGTCATCTGCAAAGAGGGAGAGTTTTATTTCTTCTTTCCCTATTTGGATCCCCTTTATGTCTGCATCGTCTTATTGCTGTAGCTAAGCATTCTAATACTAGATTGAAGAGAAGTGGAGAGAGTGGGCATCCTTGTCTTGTTCCTGAGTTAAGAGGAAATGGCTTTAGTTTTTCACCATTGAGTATAATGCTGGCTGTAGGTTTGTCATATATAGCCTTTATTGTGTTGAGGAATGTTCCATGGATTCCTAATTTTTCCAAAACCTTCATCATAAAGGGGTGTTGGATCTTGTCGAATGCTTTTTCTGCGTCTATTGAGATAACCATGTGGTTCTTATTCTTGCTCCTGTTGATGTGATGAATAATATTAATTGATTTGCGTATATTGAACCAGCTTTGCATCCCTGAAATGAATCCTGTTTGATCGTGGTGTATGATTTTTTGGATGAATTGTTGAAGTCGATTGGCCAAAATTTTGTTGAGAAGTTTTGCATCAATGTTCATCAAAGAAATGGGTCTATAGTTCTCTTTCTTTGATGAGTCCCTGCCTGGTTTTGGGATGAGGGTTATGATGGCTTCATAGAATGTGTTCGGTAGTGAGCTTTCTCTTTCAATTTCATTGAAGAGTTGGAGAATTGGTGTGAGCTCTGCTTTGAAGGCCTTGTAAAATTCCGCTGTAAAACCATCTGGTCCTGGACTTTTCTTAGCTGGGAGGTCTCTTATTGCTGTTTCTATTTCAATGCTTGATATGGGCCTGTTAAGATAGTTTAACTCATCTTGGTTTAGCAGATGTGATTTTTTAAAGGGACTGTTTTGTAATTAAAAATCTTAAAGCAAATTGTCATGCTACTCAGAACACACTATGTGGAAAATGAACTATGCAGCTTATGGGCAGGGATGGGAGGGGGAAACTGAGGGAAAGCAAAGGAAGGGGAGACATTGTCTAAAAAGAATTGTACTCATGGCCTGACTTAGGAAATAGTAACCCCTCTGTACAACACCTTAATAATAAAATTCTATTTTAAAATATCTTAGGGATATTTTTGATAAGTTAGTAAATTTTTGTACATGGAGATTAAAAATTATTGCTGGCTTTTGATAGAGGTCTTTTATGATGAACTATTTTATAGAGTGAGGAGTATTCTAATCAACCTGATATTTTATTTTAATCTACATGATGATACCCCAAACTCACTGATGAATCTAGGGATGCCTTCAAAAAGCTCCACAGACAAAGAACATCAGATTTTAAGAGAGCTTTAAAAACAGAAGCTGAGGCTGGTAACCTGTGGCTCATGCCTGTAATCCTAGCCACTTAGAAGGCTGAGATCTGAGGATTGCAGTGTGAAGCCAGCCTGCTCAGGAAAATCTGTGCGACTCTTATCTCCAATTAACCAGCAAAAGGAAGTGGAGCTATGGCTCAAGAGGTAGAATGCTAGTTTTGAGCAACAGAAAGCACAGGGACAGCCCCCAGATCCTGAGTTTATGCCTTAGTATTGACATGGGTGTGTGTGCGTGCACACAGGCACATAGACACAAAGGCTGTTGTATTATAGAAGTGAGGGGCAGAATTGGCAGAATCCCAATTCTAGTTTTCATAATTACTTTACTTCCCCATCAAATTATAAATTAGCTTTTAGCATAGTCCCATAATATATTTAGATAAAAGTTTTATCCAAATTGCATGAGTCATCTTGTAAACACCTTTGAAAATAGCAATGATTTTGACCAATTCAAGTATATCAGGTTTAATACTACTAAGTAAAAATACTGTGTACACAGCTGAGTAAATATTGAAGACAAACAAGGAATTATTGAGGTACAATAACTGACACAAAGCCATAAACCAGCCAGATCCTTTGATTTAATTACTTTTAATGCTTGACACTTGTCAAAAAGAACAAAATCCCCTCAGAAAATTTCAGAAAGGTGATCTTATAAGCAAAAATTCCCTTGTAACAGTCACAGATAAAAATCCAGTTTTAAGAAAATTGCATCTGGTTGGTTGTGGACACAAGGACAGTCCACAAACCCAGTTGTTTAAACAACACAGATTGCCATTACTAATAGGTTCATTAATCACAATTCAGCTTGCTATCAGAAGAGAAAATTACTGGTGTTACTAAATTTCCACCTCATTACCTTAACTTTTATTTAGAGCCACTCATCAGTGATGTCCTTCTTCATTAGAAGTCACGTTAACCAACTCAGAAAGTCACAGAGAAAAACACACCATATGCCTGATGATTTCTTGGAAATGTAACTGCTTAAGGGCAATTGCATTAATTCACTATGGTAAGTATCATGGCAATCTAGTTTTTAAGCCTTTGCTTCAAAAACGGTGAGCTGTAGACTCTTTAAGTCGTTCTGAAGGGAAACTCTTCAAGTAAGGCTTCTAGTAATTGGGCCTGTGCTGGAACTGTCTTAGTGACCGTTTCATTTTACTGAATTCTCCAGGCATATTCCTTTCTAACAGAGCCACTTCTCAGCCCTCCATGGAAATGTTCAGATGCCTTAGGTCCAGGAGTGATTTGGAGATGACTATCCTATGAGATGAATTGTGATGATACACAACATCAACCAGCTAATCAACATATACTCACTAACTACTGTTCGTAGGAACTGATGCAGCCTAAAGGAGAATACAGAACAAGAAGAAAGGGTCTCCTAAAACTTTGAACTCTAGGTGGGGGCTACAATACAGTGACATAGGAAAGGCTGCTTCAATCCAGAGTGGCAGAATGTTAGAGCTGAATGGGTGAGTCTCATGGACTAAGAGGGTAAACTGATGAACAATCCTCTCAGAGAAAAGGGGGACATGGAAAGGAGGGGGAAAAAAGCCACGGGAGCTACAAGGATTGCTTATAAGACAGTAAATATGCAGAAATTATACAAAATATATTCTTTCTGTACCTCGGCTCCAGATCATTGGGTTCAATGAGCCCAGGTGGTGTAAATATATCAGAGATTATATTCTCTGCAAGAGCATATTATTACTATTTCCCCTTGGCCAATGGCCTGACGTGTGCTTTCTGGTGTCCCATAACCGGGATTTCTGAGATAATTTAATGCATATGTAAATTAACGTTAAGGTAAAGAAAAGTGAATGTGAATGAAATGCTCAGTAAAAGCATGACTGCCTGAGGAGACATCTGTTGCTCTTATCTGGCCCACAGGCCTTCTTTTACTAAGGACAGAATGCAGCATCTGCTGTGTATCCATGCAACTACTTTTGCCATTACTTTCAGTCCTGTGGGGTTGTAGATCAAGGTTCTTTCTCTGTATCTTTTTTTTTTTTTTTTGTCGTGGATCTTGAACTCTGGGCCTGGGCGCTGTCTCTCAGGTTTTCAGTTCAAGGCTAGTACTCTACCACTTGAGCCACAGCACCACTTCCGGTTTTCTGGTGGTTGATTGGAGATAAGAGTTTCTCAGACTTTCCTGCCTGGGCTGGCTTTGAACTGGGATCCTCAAATCTCAGTCTCTTTAGTAGCTAGCATTACAGGCCACTGGCTCTCTGTCTATCCTTGAGCCAAGCTCTAGGAGGAATTGGAAGTCTGACAGGAGGGACCAATGATGAAAGAAACAGAATGATGGGTATGGTGGCCGTGCCCTAGAAAGACTGTCAATTAGTTCCTACTCCTTCAGAATCTATCAGCACTGTGTCCTGATGAATTTGCCTCTCCAGGGAGCTGAGTGGCAAAACCTACAACCCTGAGATAATCTTTTAACTGCTATTCTTCTTCCTCTTACAATTATTTTTAAAGTTTAGCAGAGGTGACTTTTTTGGGGAGATAGGCCTTATATTCAAGGGTATTGGTTTATCCTTCCTTTTTCAACTTCCAACCACATCCTTAGGGATTCAAGCTGAGCATGAGCAGGAAGCAGGTGACATCACATGACAGAAAGTGGGAGGAGTCACCTGGCAGGAAGCAGTAATACCTTACAAGATTGATGCTGGTGTCAGTTGTAGCTGATTTCAGAGAAAACAGGTGAACAGAGAGGCCAGGACAAGAAAATAAAGAGAAAAGCAGACTGTTCACCAAGGAACAGCCCCTTCATAGCAGCCATAACATTGAACACTAAAACAAATGTCCATGCACATAAATATTAATGAATTTTAGTATGTTTATTTCTATGACAAACCCCCATTTTCAATTTTACTCACCAAGAAAAAAAAAAAACATCCCCTGAACCAGAAGATATGTGTTTGGCTTCTTAGCTGAACACAAACTGATGGGAAGGGTGGTTGCTGCTGTCATGTTCAGGACAGTCTATCTGGCCCCTGTATTTCACTTCTTATCTATTTTCTTCTATCACCTGGTCACTTAAGTTCTTAAGTTGTTCTTTAAAGCTAAATCTTGAAGCACACACAAGAATTCTGTCCTTAGTATCAAAGAGACATTAAAAACATGTTTTTTTTTGTCAGTTGTATGGCTTGAACTCTGGGCTGGGAGCTGTTCCTGTGCTCTTCAGCTCAAGGTGAGCACTTGTGGCTTGAACCACAGCGCCACTTCCAGCTTTCTAGTGGTTTATTGGAGATAAAAGTCTCACAGACTTTCCTCCTGGGCTGGCTTTGAACCGTGATCCTCAGATCTCAGCCTCCTGAATAGCTAGGAGTACAGGCGTGAGCCACTGGCGCCCCGCTAAACATGAGATTATTTTTAAAAGGACGTTTACCACACACAATTTTTTAATTGTATAACAAAGCTTTATGAAGTATGGATGTCAATGTAGCACAAGCAAGCTTTCTTGAAGAATGTCCACTGGATTGGTTAAAAGCTCTTATCCATAGCACATTGATATGAGAGGAAGTTGAGAAGGGTAGGATAGGAAGTACAAGTTTGTCAGAGAAATGAAGACATGGACATGTAGCTGAAGAAGAAGAGAGCTACAATTCTGGTGTTTTATTACATGTTGTTTTGTTTTGTGCCCTATTGGGGATTGAACTCATCATCTGGACACTGTCTCTTAATTTTTTGACTCAAGGTTAGTGCTCTACTGCTTGAGCTACAGCTCCAATACTGGCTTTTTACTGGTTAATTGGAAACAAAAGTCTTACAAACTTTCCTGCCTGGGTTGGCTTCAAACCATGATCCTCAGATGTCAGACTCCTGAGAGTCTATGATTACAGGCATGAGACACCAGTGCCTGGCACAATTCTTGATTTTAAGCAAGGAAAGCTCTGGACAGATTTGGAGGCAAGGGAGAAAGAAATGAGGAAGAGATTAAGGGAAGAGCAGCTCTGGTGCTGTGGCAGAGGACCTGTGTGATCCTGAGGGCTTAATGCTTTGTTGCCACTGTCTTTCTTAACATTCTTCACTTTTGGACCTGCACTTCCCTTTTGCTGTGGGCTTAGCACTAGTATCTGGAGCCTGTCACCCTAAATGACAAAAGAGACTGCAGATGTGATTAAGTGAAGGATTTTGAGACAGAGTGAGTCCCTGACTTGGGTGATTTTAATGCAACCCTAATAGTGTTAATGTAAGGAAAGCATTAGAGTTAGGGTAAGAAAAAGAAAGCAGCTATCAATAAGAGAGTGAAAGGAATGTGACAATGTTGGGAGCCATCAAGGGGGGGGGGCAGGTGGCTCTTGGTTTAAAAAGGCAGGGAACATATATATGGTCCATTTAGGGCTCCAAAAGCAATGCAGTCCTGAAGACCCATTTTGGACGTCTGACAGCCAGAATGTAACATAACTGGTGGGTTTTTTTTTTTTTTGCCAATAAATTTGTGGCAATTTGTTACATGAAACTATTTCCCACTACAGAGACAGAAGGGGATGGATACAGGTTTGTAGAAATTGAGGAAATCACTGAAGCTAAGATAGCTTAGCATTCACCGACACTTCCTAGGTGCAAGGCAGCACCTGGGAAATCCCAGGGCGATACTCGAGGTGGGGGTTCGGGCCGGGTAAGGGTGCGGCATATGCCGGGTGTGGGGTCCCAGCCTGGTGGTCGCGCGCTTTCGGGATGTACTGGCGCATTATATATAATCTTCGCGTCCTCACGCGCGTGCTATGTAATACCTACAGTGTCCCCACGTCCGTTACACACGCAGGTGTCCACACAGCAGCGGGGTGCGACGGGGCCCAGAGAGGACAAACACGGCCGGGGCGGGAAGCCGGGAGGGGACGCGGGCGACGGCTCCAAGCGGCTGCAGCGGAGGGGAGGGGTCGGGAAAGGGACGGAGACGAAGCGATTCCGCTCCATCCCAGGTCAAAGGTCCCGCCTGGCTGGGGCGGGACGGCGGGTCGGGGCCGAGGCCCGGCTCCGGCGGCGGCGGCGCGCGGCGGACTCAGGCCCGAGGCCGGCCCGCTCCCGCGCTCCGCACGGCCAGCGGAGGGGGCGCGGCCTCGGCTGGACGGCCCCCCTCAAGGGGCGCTCTGCTCCCCCCCAGCCACTAGCACCCCGGTGTTTTGGAGCCCGCGTGGTCCCGTCTCATTGGCCGCCGCGGAGCCCGACCCCGAGAAGGCGGAGCGCTCCCCTCCACAGTAGTTCGCCATTTGCAGGACCACGGCGCCGCGGGGCCAGCCGAGACTACAACTCCCAGAAGGCCGCGCGCCGGATGGGCGGGGCTTAGTCCGAGGACGTCGGGGGCGGGGCCTGTCGGGATGAAGCGGGGGCACGCGGCGCTGCCGCCTCAGACGCGGCTGCTGGGCGCGGGAGAGCGTCCTCGTCCTCCGGCCGGCGCGCCGACGGACCTCCGCTGCTGGAGGCGCTCCACCGCGGGGCGCTGCCCCCTGGGGTCGTCGCCCGGGTCGCCCGCCGCTCCCCGGCCCCGACGGGCCCGGCTGGCCGCGGCTGGGCAGGGCAGCATGAGCCGCGGACTCCTGAGGGCCGGCGCCGGGCGGGGGGCGGCGGCCGCAGTGCAGCTGCTGCTCGCCCTGAGCTTCCTTCCGAGCGTCGTCGAGGCCCAGGTGAGCCGGGGCCGCGGCGGCGCCAGCGGGGAGCCCGCCGGGACGGGGTGGGGGGGCGACCTCGCGGCGGGTGCGGGAAACGTCCGCGCCCCGGGCGTGCGCGGGGCCCGGGTTCTCAATCCTGGTGCTGTTTTGGAGCCGCCGGGGCTGTGCGGGGTCCGGGACGTTGAGCGGGACCTAGGGAGCTGTGCGGGGTCCGGGACGCGGGAGGGGGGGGGCTCGGGAGGTGTGCAGGGTCCGGGACGCTGAGGGGTCCCCCTCGGGAGTTGTGCGGGGTCGGAGACCGGGGGGGGGGCGGGGTTTGGGAACTGTGCGGGGTCCGGCACGCGGAGGCCCATGGGAGCTGTGTGGGGTCCGGGACGCGGGGTCCCCTCGGGAGCTGAGGGCGGGATGGGGGGGTCTCGGGCACTCGGCAGACCGCTCCCCGTCGTCAGTCCGGGAGGAACGGAGCGGGAGGGGGACCCGGGTACCCCTGGGCTCCGCCCGCGGGCGGCGCCGCCCGCTCTCCACCCACCTGTCGGCCCCGCGTCCCAGGGGTGCGCACCGGGGTGCGGGACCCGCCGCGGGGAGCCTCGCGCGGGCTTGGGCGGTGTAAGGCTCTGGCCCCCGAGGACGGCAGTGTTCCGGGGTGTTAGAGAAGTGTTCTGGAAACCTCCTTTCCCGTACGGAGTGCACGCTTTATCCTGAGAGGCTGCACCGACTGCCAGGTGTGGCGCCGGCTTAGTTCCGTGCACCTGCTGCAGACCGGCGGTGCGGCGGAGCCGAACGCCAGAGAAAGTGTCCCAGGTGACCCGATAACGAGGGGAGAGGCCAGGGGAGAGGCCGAGTGAGGCAATTAATGCCCCTGGTTAAGAGAAACGGATGGTTAACTGCCCGTGCTACCGTGTAAAACATGTTGTTTCTTCCTTTCTGACTTCATTCATTTTTCTCACGCTTTTTTATGGTGCATAGCACGAAATCCCAGAATGCCCGAATATTACTTTTGTGCCCAAACTCGAGTACTTAGTAAGTGAATGATTTGATAAAAATAACAGAAGCAAACTTTTGAGTATTTGAGAGCATGTTAAACACGGAGAATTTCTGGCTGGGTTTGCCGAGATGAGGACGTCCTGTGGTCTGGCCTTGGACCCCACCCAGGTATCAACTTGTTTTAGGCAAGCCTTGCAAATGACTGTAAGTGCACTTTTGAAAAACACTGATGTGCCATGACATTCTGAGCCTCCACCAGAGACTTAGGAAAAAGAAATTTCCCAAGTTGTCTTTGGCAACATGATTTTCTGATTACTAGGCTGCGTGCTTGTTTATGAGTAGAATTTTCATTTAGATTCTTTTTAAAATGAGATTTCTCATTTTCTCAGTACACAGCATATATATTTATTGTACATATTACCACCAATCTAGAAGGTTTGCTTTTCTTCCTATACCACTAATTATGAATAACTATTGTTTTATAATTGACACTACATCTGATTTCCCTATATCAAGTGAATACATATGTATATAGTTCAACAGTTAAAAGATGCATATTCAAAGTAGCACTGTGCCAGTCTTCAAAAGCACGTGTCTATATTTTTGTTTCAGTGGTACTGTGTAATGTCATATTTAATACAGTACTCAAACCTGTAACAAACTTAATTACATATTACCTTGTTTTATTTGAGACATCTCTCAGAAGTGAGTCCTATGGTAACTGAAGTTCCAAGAGATTAAATGACCAGAAAGTGAGTGACATTAAACTGGAGCCCTGATCCAGACCCCTCTCTGCTCTGTACAGTATACCAGCATATTGACTTCTCTGCCTAGAAGAGCAGTGGAGAACAGGGAAATCAAATTGAGGAACTGCGTTCTTTCACTTTTGAAAGATGTTTTTGCAAAAACATCTCTATTCATACGAAAGCAGTCATTTAACACATTTAATTTGTTTTTCTTGTAACGAAACTACAAAAACATTTTTGAATACATAAAAGGATATTCACTTGCATATTTGTGCCCAATTTTCTTACAAATGAAACACACGTATCTTTGTAGTGTGGTGAAACACCAGGAACTAAAGACGAGAGCATACAGCAACCTTCATTTTATTTTATTTATTTATTTTTATTTTATCTTTTCGTTTATTGTGAAAATACTGTACAGAGGGGTTACAATTACATGGGCAACCTTCATTTTAAAAGGAATCTCAGTCCAGTGTATTTGTAGTCCTCCTAACTGCCTTTCTGAGGTGGCATGAAATCAAGAAATAGAGTTCCCAACAAATGAAATCCAAAAACTTGGGACTCACAGTACCAGTCTTACCTTGAGGGTTTCTCCCACATCCTCAAGACTTTGAGCTTCTGCCTTATGCTGCATGACCATGGTAGGAAATAACACTTGTGTCAGCTTAGAGAGGAAACTGGAAGAGATCAGTCCATGAAGCCTGGGCTCCAAAGTCAGATATCCTTGATGTAAGAATGAATGGAAAATAAATCCCGTATGAGTAAGAGTAAAGTGAAGAACTCAGAACCTGAGTGCTAGCTCTGAGCTTGTTTTGCTCAAGGGTGATGCTCTAGCACTTGAGCTGCAGTTCTGCTTCCAGCTTTTTAATGGTTAGATGAAGATTAGAGTCTCATGGACTTTTTTGCCTGGGCTGATGACTTCACACCTTGATCCTCAAGTTGCAGCTTCCAGAGTAGCTGGGATTATAAATATGAGCTACTGGTAGTGGCTGGGCTTCAAATTACATTTTTTTCATTTGAACATTCGTGAGAAACCTATACTTCCACGGAAAACTACTTCATAATTTGAATTTAAATCTTTTCCCCTACATACTCGGGATACTGGGCAGTGGCAGTAAGCTGCATCTCCCTGTGAGCCATGCCATCCTAATTTAGTGGCTGACACTACTGTGTGCTGTGTGCATGATATTGGTCATCTTAGTCTAGTGCTTTGGCTTTAAATGTTGTCCATAGGGCTGGGAAGGTGGCTCAGTGGTAGAGCGCTTGCCTTTGCATGCATGAGGCCCCGGGTTCGATTCCCCAGCACCACATAAGCAGCAAAAAAAAGCCGGAAGTGGCGCTGTGGCTCAAATGGTAGAGCACTAGCCTTGAGCTGAAGAGCTGAGGGACAGTGCCCAGGCCCAGAATTCAGGCCCACGACCTGATCCAAAAAAAAAAAAAAGTTGTCCATACACCTGACTTTCATGCTTAATTCTCCAGACTATGATCTTCAGCTCTAGAGCTGTATTATCCAACTATTTTTTCATTATCTCCAGTTGAATAGCTAGGAAATAATTCCAGCGTTAATACCAAATTCTTGATCTTTTCCCCAAATCTCTTCCCAAGATCTCTCCTTTATACATACAAACTGGTGGCCTCCTTGCTCTTGCCCTGAGGCCTTCATACTAGCAGTTTTCTCTGTCTAGCATACTCTTCTTTGTTTTTGGCTGTCACTTTTCTGATTTGTCCTCTTATCTACAATGTCTCTGTCCCTGACCATACAACAGTATAAAAAGAAACCCTCTTTTGCCTGATACTCCATATTCCTTTCATCTTTTGCTTGCAATTTACTAGTGGTTTTCTGTCTCTGGAGTATTTTGTAGAAAACTACATTTGGTCTTTGTTTCTGACTCCTGGCCCAGAGCTCTTTAAGTGCCAATGGTGATAAGTGATAATAGTCTTTTGTTTTTCATAATACCCCTCTTTAAAGTCACACCTGTGTTTACTAATGCCATGATTTAGAATGATGCTCCTATACAGATGAGCTGAATCACCAAGACAACCAAAAGATTTAACTCTTGAACAACCAACTGCATTTGATGAGAGCTGGTGAGTTTGTGAGCACCCTGAGAGCAGCTCTCAGGGAGAGCCTAGGTGCTTGGAGTATCCCTTCCACCCTATATTCTGCTCTGTGCCACTCCCCTTTGGTTCCTGAGTCTTTTATAATACATTGTAAAAAAATTTTTTTTCCTGAGTTCTATAAGCTATTCTAACAAATGACTCAACCTGGAAAGGGGAGTCCAGAGAATCTCTAGTTTATTGCCCATCAATAGGAAGAATGGCTGAAGTGGGCTATCTTGTAGGGCTTGTCTAATTTTGGATGGTGAGTATCATCAGAACCGTACATTTCCTAGTTGGTATCTGAGAGTTGCAGAATTGATTAGTGTGAGAAAATAACTGGACTCTGTAAAAGGTAAAATCTTACAATGGTTTAATTCTCTTCAGCCCATTGCGCAGTCCTCCTTTTTCCTTTAAAAAAATAACCAAACATTGGGACAAGCTCACTGCCTCAGGACCTTTGCATTTACTATTCTTAATTAGACTATATTTCTCCCAGATAATCTGCATTCTTGCTCCTTTCCCTCCAAGATCAGACAGTGAGTCCTTTCAGATCCCCATTTAAAATGAGAGTACCCTCCCCCCAATCTCTATCTCCATTCCTGCTTTTCTTCCTTCTCCCTACTTTACCATCTGTCAGACTCTGTTCTGTCCATTCATTCCCTTCCAATGATAAGGTAAGCTCCTTGAAGACAGATTTTTGTCTTTTTATTCTGATCATACAGTCCCTGTAGGCAAAACATTTCTTATGTTGAACTAATGAGTAAATAAATAGAAGATAGATGCAAATAAATTATTCAGAAGGAAATTCAGACGGACAACAGGATAATAAATATTAAAGAGAACTTGAGAGACATGTAGAATGCAGTGAGAAGATTGGGGTCCAGAAGAATATAATAGGGAAGATCAGTATTGAAAAGATTACTCAACAGAAAAATTTTCCACTCTAGTTCCTATCCCTGCCACAGTCCCTAAACTCTGTAACCAATAATCTTTTCTCCATCTCTAAGATTTTTTTTTTATGTAAAAAATGTCCCACGGATGACTTAGAGTTAGATTTTTTTCATTCATGATTATTCTCAAAAGATTCATTCAGGTTGTGCATATCAAGTCTGTGTGCCTGTGTCTTGTGCATGTGTGCACAGGGCCTGTGTGCTTTTTAGACTGGAGCTCTACCACTTGAACCACAACTCTAGCTCTGCTTTTTGCTGGTTATTTTGGAGATAGAGTCTACCAGGCTGGGAGATTTTCTAGATGCAGTCACTTGAGTAGCTAAAATTATAGACATAACCCACTAGTGATAGACTCAAGTTCCCTCCTTTTTTTTTTTTTTTTGTCTGTCGTGGGTCTTGAACTGTGGGCCTGGGTGCTGTCCCTCAGCTCTTCAGCTCAAGGCTGGCACTCTACCACTTGAGCCACAGTGTCACTTCCAGTTTTCTGAGTGGTATTGGAGATAAGAGTCTCATGGACTTTCTTCCCCAGGCTGGCTGGCTTTGAATCACAATCCTCAGATCTCAGCCTGCTGGGTAGTTAGGATTACAGGTGTGAGCCACTGCCTCCTGACTTCAAGTCCCATTTTTAATTGAACTGTGCTGAAGAATTTTATGGAAGTTTTGGGCTCTTGATTCATTTTGTAAAAAACAATTTTAAAGCCTGATTTGGAAATAAGTCCCATTTCTACTGTAGAAATATTACTTTAAGTTGCTAAACCTTCATATCTTATAATACAGTGAAGATAATAATAGCTTATTTCTAGAATACTTTTAAAGGATAGATGAAGTGACATAAAGCACTTAGTCCTGTCCCAGTCCTGGGTTTTTTTTTTTTTTTGGGTCGGTCGTGGGGCTTGAACTCTAGGCCTGGGCGCTGTCCCTCAGCTCTTCAGCTCAAGGGGAGCACTCTACCCCTTGAGCTACAGTGCCACTTCCGGTTTTCTGGTGGTTTATTGGAGATAGGAGTCTCACGGTCTCTCCTGCCTGGGCTGGCTTTGAACCGCAATCCTCAGATCTCAGCCTCCTGAGTAGCTAGGATTACAGGTGTGAGCCACCAGCGTCTGGCCTGTCCTGGGATTTTTAAAAAGAGGTATGGCATACTATAACATTGTTATTCTAGTTTGATCCCTAGGTTAGTCTGGACAGATGCTGATGTAGTATTCCAGTTACATTCTGTATTTATGCAGGGGAAGGAGAATTTAGTACCTTTCATTCTGGGCATTTACCAAGATGCTTTGTATTTCAGAATGGATTAACGTTCTTTCATTCTTTTATCATTGCATAAAGTGTTTGCAGGGTGCTGGTGGCTCACACCTGTCATCCTAGCTATTTAGAAGGCAGAGATCTGAGGATCATAGGTCAAAGCCAGTTCAGGCAGGGAGTCCATGAGACTCTTAATTCTTAACTCCTTACCCCACCCCACCAAAAGAAAACAACACCAAACTGTGGCTCAAGTGGTAGTGTGCTAGCCTTAAACAAAAAACTCAGGAACAGTGCCCAGGTCCGAGTTCAAGCCTCAGGAGAAGCTAAAAATAAGTATCTGCTTTAATGTTATGAATCTTAATTTGCAAATACTAACTTGAATGAGTTATTAGTATCTTATAAGACACAGATTTGTTAATGTCAAAGCATGAAGGATATTCATACTTTATATACATGTCAATTTTAGGTGGCTGGCGTTCTGGATGATTGCTTATGTGATATTGACAGCATTGATAACTTCAACACCTATAAAATCTTCCCCAAAATAAAAAAATTACAAGAGAGAGACTATTTTCGTTATTACAAGGTAAGATTAAAATGTTTAAATTCTGTTGATAGCAAAGATTTTTATATAGTTGTCTGCAGATGTTACTTTTATATCATTTGAAGTATTAAAGTATCATAATGAAAGTGTCAGTTTTGTAAACCTTGAGACTCTGAACCCCCCCTTCTTGTGTTTGGGGACTTCCTCATCTTTTAGTTTTGGTTTTGAGGCTGAGACTCCTCCCTTTACAAAAGCTGAAGGATGGCAAGGATTTAGGAGTTTTCAACACAGGCTAAACATTCTGCCCTACTGGACATGCCCACCCAGGTTTAGAGGTGGCCCTCGGCACAGCAGAGGGGCTCAGCATCAGCCCTGTGCCGGGAGCTCTCTGGAAGGGCTGGCACACAGGCTGAGGATGCAGTAAAATACCCACCCTAGTAATTCTGCAGAATTGCTGCTTAATCCAGCCGTAGTCTGCTGCACACCTTACAAAACACCAACAATAATCAAAGGCAGCTGCAATCTTTAAATGTGTCCGTAAATGAAATCAACTATTATTTTAAATTATAGAACAATATTTTAAAAACTGCATTTGCAGGATTCAGTTGGTTTATATTTCTTACATTTTCATTTTTAATTCTACAAATTAAGAGTGATTATCTTTTTATCCTAATTTTAGATAGGATAAAATACTATGTTTAAAATTTTTTTAATCTGATACAGGAAAATATGTTAGAAAATTAAAATTTGGGGACCCGTTCCTTGTCAGTACTAAAAATACCCCCAAAAAGGGAGAATATTTCTTTTTTCTTTTTTTTTTTTTTGGAGGGGGGTCTGGTCATGGTCATGAGGCCTGAACTCTGGGTCTGGGCACTGTCCCTCAGCTCTTCAGCTCAAGGCTAGCGCTCTACCACTTGAACCACCGCGCCACTTCTGGCATTTTTCTTTTTGCTTATGTGGTGCTGAGGAATCTAACCCAGGGCCTCAGGCATGCAAGGCAAGTGCTCTACCACTGAGCCACCTTCCCAGCCCGAGAGAGAATATTTCTTGTACATACAAAATGTTAGGAATACAGATTCCATGAATTTATTCCTAAAATTGTTGAGTGACTTGTAATCAAGGCATTTTACATACAAATAAAAGACAGTGCTTCTTCTGATTATCACCACTTTATGCCTCCTTCCAATTAGATGGATCACGTGTACGTGTGACTGAAGTGATTCTGTGGCTAATGGTGACATTTTCTTATGATTGAGTCTAGTGCGGTAGAGGAAGTACGGATTCTATTTAAGACCAGACCTTCCTAGGAGTCCCAGCTCCACTGACTGCCTCTCTTAGGGGATTTCTTTCTAGTTCTGTTGAATAATATAAATACCTCATTTAATTTTTAGATACAAATTTTGCTAGTATTACTTTCCTTTTTCAAGTGAATAATGGTTTAGGAATCTTAAGTAGGGTACTATTACATGTAGTTGTCTAGCAACAAAACATGTTTGAAAAAAACATTGTTTATGAAATTAAGAACCAAACTGAAGAAGCAAAAAAAAAAAAGAGAGAGATGAAAACAGAAAGGTACTAATGGCTATTCTCTTTAAGGCACCCCCCATATTTTTGCAATACTTTATACATAGAGTCAGATTTCTGGGGAAGAGAGTCTTGATTATTATTCCAGGTAGTCATATGACCCCTTGGCCAAAAGAGGGAAGAACATCCTGATTGACAGTTTTAGCCTTCTGACTATAAGAAGAGTCATTGTTTCTCAAAGGGAAATAAGAGGACTGTTAAGAGGAAAAGTTAAAGTTGAATAGACAAATAACTGTGTGGCCTTTGGCTGCCCAACATGCAAGGCATCTTCTGTATGTACAGTTTAAAAATTGTTCCAGTCAACACAGTCCAATTATTTCCTATAGAACCAAACATGCCCATGTCTCTCCTAGAGGAAGGCGATGCACGCAGCCCACATCTACATGGTTGTGTGAGAGCTACTCTTTTCAGTTCTGTCAAAACCAACAAAATAAATAAAATTCAACACAGCATATTCTACATTCTATAATGACAGTAAAAGGAACACATCCATATTATGTGCTCAGTAAACAAGGAAATATAGGTAGCTGGGCAGTGCTTGCTGTAGCTGGTATTTATAACTTCTATTTAGTACTGCTTATTCCTTTCTTCACCAATTATTTATTGAATGATTATTTTGTGCTAGCCTATAATCTGCATAATGTGGCTATTGTAGTAAATAAGACAAAGCTTTTGTTCTGAATAAACAACAAAATATAATTCCAGATCGTTATAAGGAAATGCTGTTGAGAAAAGCAAAGTAAGAGACAGTGTGATGAGGGTAGAGGATAAAGGAGGTAGATAGCTCTATTGTAATGAAAGTGATCTAATGTTGGTATTACTTTTTTTTTTTTTTTGTCTGAGACTGGACTAGAACTGAAGCTTGCTTTCCTTCATTGGCTGGTACTCCATGACCTGAGCCATACCTTCAACCCCGTAATGTTATATCTGATCAAAGATCTAACTGCAAAAAAGAAAGCTAAGTGATTAGCAGCTTGACCTCGTTGGTGGAGTGCCAGAGCGAGTGAGAGCATCAGATACTGAGTCTGAGTTCTGGTGTCCAACTTAAAAAAAAAAAACCAAGACAAGATCTAGGAAAACATTCCAGAAAAAGGGTGGCAGAATAACAGATTTGAACGTTTTTTTTTTTTTTTTTTTTTTTGTCGTGGGGCTTGAACTCTGGGCCTGAGTGCTGTCCCTCAGCTCTTCAGCGCAAGCCGAGTGCTCTACCCCTTGAGCTACAGCACCACTTCCGGTTTTCTAGTGGTTTATTGGAGATAAGAGTTTCATGGACTTTTCTGCCCAGGCTGGCTTTGAACCACGATCCGGATGGAAACCAGGAATGCAGCTCTGAAGTTGGAGTGTTAGAGGCATATTCTAGTTCCTTCTTTCCTTGCAGAGAGGCTAAGCACTAAGAGTTACCTTCCTCAAAACAAAAGGGGCCATAAACCTGTAAACATTCAGCAGTCATCTCCCCAGGTGCACAGTGAACAGTATGAGCAAGGCATCTGCCTTAGAGCTGTCCTGTGGAGCATAGTGAGGGGACTGGGGACATTAAGTCACCCTGAGTTTGTCCAGTGACAGTAAAGTGTCAAGTGAGCAGTGAATGTGAATGTAACTTTTTTTCAAGTGTCAGAGGACTAATACTATCTTTAAAAATTAGTATTTCTGATGGGCGCTGGTGGCTCACACCTACAATCCTATCTACTCCTGAGGCTGAGATCTGAGGATCACAGTTCAAAGCCAGCCTGGGCAAGAAAGTCCGTGTGAGACTTTTACCTCCAATCAATCACTAGGAAACCAGAAGTGGCTCTGTGGCTCAAGTGGTAGAATGTTTACCTTGAGCTGAAGAGTGCAGGGACAGTGCCCAAGCCCAGAGTTCAAGCCTCTCAACCAACCCCCCCCAATAATATTTCCTTCAGCTATATGAAAAACCACGATCATTTAAATCTGAACTATGTACGTACCACAGGGATAAGAAGCTTTTCCTTCTCACACTATGTTACAGGTGCACACCTGCAAATGTTCTGTAATCATAATCTATTTTCTAACAATTTGTTCTTTCTCAAGGTTAATCTGAAGCGACCATGTCCTTTCTGGGCCGAAGATGGCCATTGTTCAATAAAAGACTGCCATGTGGAACCGTGTCCAGAGGTATAATAAATAACAAGGGGAAACTTGCTTTCTCTAGGATTTCTTTTTAATGATACTGATATTGAACTCAAGGCCTCATGCTTTATCACTTGAGCCAGGCCCTCAGTTCTTTTGCTTTTTTTAGTTGTCCTTTAGAGAGGGCCTCTCATGTTCAGATTAGTTTCAAACTGAAATCCTCCTGTGTCTTCTTCCTGTGTACCTGAGATTACAGAAATATACCACTGCACCCAGCCTCACTTGGACTTTTAGATAAGCATACTCTGAATATTAGGTTAATATAAACAGATTTGGCCTTGTCAACAAATTTATATGCTGTCTTTCTGTAATGACCAGGTCATTGAAGGTTTATGCTAAACTTACCACCAGAATGGTGGTATGTTTGTTACTGTTTATTAAACAATAGACTTCCAAAAGAATGCTAAACTTACCAACAGAGTGGTCTTGTTGCTGTTTATTAAAGAATAGATTTCCAAAAAAATGCTGTATTTTAGTCTTTGATTTTATTTTCATGTAAATTAAACACTTTTTTTTTTGGTCGGTCATGGGGCTTGAACTCTGGGCCTGGGCACTGTTCCTCAGCTCTTCAGCTCAAGGCGAGTGAGCCACAGTGCTACTTCCGGTTTTCTGGTGGTTTATTGGAGGTAAGAGTCTCTCAGACTTTCCTGCCCGGGTTGAACCATGATCCTCAGACCTCAGCCTCCTGAGTAGCTAGGGTTACAGGCATGAGCCACCGGCGCCTGGCTAAATTAAACACTCTTATACTGAGCTGTACCTCTAGCCCTTAGACTTTGACTTTTGAAATGTAGCATAGTTATTAATATTCTTTGCCCTCAACAGTGGTTATGATTTTTATATTACTTTTTTTAACTTAGCTGTGTTTATCCTTAACAATATTACACATTCTCTCTCCCTCTCCCCCTCTCTCCCTCTCCCCCTCTCTCCCTCTCTCCCCCTCTCCCCCTCTCCCACCCCTCTCTCCCTCTCTCCCCCAGTCTGTCCCTCTCTGTCTCCCTCTGTTTCTCTCCCTCCCTCCCTCTCCCTCCCTACCTCCCTGCACTGTGGCCAGGTTGGGCAGGATGCCCTTGATACTCCAGATAACTAGCAAAAAGCTGAGAGTAGGGATATGGTCCAAGTGGTACAGCATCAGCAGTGAGTTGAAAAGGCCAAATAAGAGTGCAAGGCCAATCAAGAGTGCAAAGTCTAGCTGGGTGCCAGTGGCTCACACCTGTCAGGAGGCTGAGATGTGAGGATTATGGTTCAAAGCCAGCCCAGGCAGGAAAGTCTGTGAGTCTCTTATCTCCAGTTAACCACCAGAAAATTGGAAGTAGTGCTGTGGCTCAAAGTTATAGAGTGCTAGTCTTGAGCCAAAAGCTCAGGGACCAGTGCCCAGGCCCTGAGTTCAAGCCCCACAACCCATTAAAAAAATTAATCTGTTCATACTTCTTAGAGTTGATTTTGATTCTGTATTTGTCATCCAGTTTTCTATACTTTGACTTACAAGTCTGGAAATGAAATAACTCTGCTTTTACCTTAAGAAACTGAAAACTCAATTTAAATGAGTATATATGTCCCCCCCCCCCCCACCTCCACTAAAATACTCTGGATCACTTTTGAAGTTTTTGTTGTTACTTCTTTTTAGAGTAAAATTCCAGTTGGAATTAAAGCGGGGCATTCTAATAAGGTGAGTCACTTTTTTTCCTTGAGTGCTTCTGATTTATGTAGCTAGACTTGTTCTTTGTAATGCTGGATGGTGCTTGCAGTAGATAACCAAAAATGATTATTTGGGAGAGTAGATATATGGCCTCAGAATTTCAAATCCCTCATTTTTGAAGCAAGCAAAGGTTGTGCATTCCTAATTTCTTGTGAAATTACTTCTGCTTGTGGAATCCTTAGAATAATGTAGATGTAATTATAAAAGTATCAGATCACCTGCTGAGACATTTTAGCACAAATGTATTCTTAGCCTTCTGTTTGAACTTGTCTCCCTGTTAAATTCAGAATTCTATTGTGTAAAGAAACTATCAATAGGGGCTGGGAAGGTGGCTCAGTGGTAGAGAGCTTGTCTTGCATGCATGAGGCCCTGGGTTCGATTCCTCAGCACCACATAAGCAGAAAAAAAAAAGCCGGAAGTAGCACTGTGGCTCAAGTGGTAGAGCGCTAGCCTTGAGCTGAAGAGCTGAGGGACAGCACCCAGGCCCAGAGTTCAGGCTCCACGACTGGACCCCCCCCAAAAAAAAAAATTAAAAAAAAAAAGAAACTATCAATAATGTTTTAATTAAGATGCTTTGAAGTGGTATTAAATTATTTCTGAATTAAAGATTACCCTTTTATTCATATGAGCAGCTACTGTTACGTTAGCAGTTTATTGCTAGTTTTTCACAATTGTTTGTACATAATGAAGGTCTTCATATGCTCTTTGTGCCTTCCTCTGGTGCATCCTCTGCATGTTCAGTTCTCACTCTGGTATATATTATTTCACTTTCTTGTATTTCTTACTACTCCCACTACCCACTTTTATAATGTCTTTACATGGTTTTACTCTTACTGCATGTGCATTTTTCAATAAGTAGTATATGTACCTAGAGTAAAGCAATGTAGGATTATCTTATGTAAAACTTTAAAAGTTGTAATAATACAATTCTTTATTTCAAATTGAAAAAAATTTTTTTTTTAGTTTGTAATTTCATTCAGTTCAGTTGTAACCTGTTTTCTTTAGTTATGTAGTCAGTTGTATGATTCAGTAGAGCCACTGCTGTCCAAGACTTGAAATTGTTTCCAGCTTTTCACTCTTACATGTAATGATGCACTGGCAGTTCTATCTGTATTTCAGTGTGCACACATAAAAGTTTCTTTCTGTGTGTATTTACAAGTAGGATTGCTGATCCATAGGGTTCCCTTACCTCAGCATTCAAGTACCAAGTACCTTTCTAAGGTAGTTGTAACTTCTAAAATAACAGTTGTTGCCTTGGGATATTGTCTCCTGTTTAAGGATTTTGCATTTTCATAACTCCAGAGATTTAAATTTCTTTCCCAAGAGTGTTCTCAGTTTCTTCTTAATGACACATTTAACTATTCAATTTTAATACCTTTATTTACGCCTCATTTTTATTAATCTTTCTTACATGTGCAATGTTTTTGTATTTTGTAACTTTTTTCCTTTCTAAATTTGCTCTCTAGATCTATTTGTGCTGAAATAGATTTGTACTATTTTTTAATTGTTAGATGCTTGTCCCCATGTAAAAACATATCAAAGGATTTTTATAATAGGTGTATCTATATTTAGTGTATGTTGTTATTGACAGATTTTCTGCTAGTGGAAGCTGGAAAAGAAAGATCATACTACTAAACTTGCTTGTTATGAACCTCTTTACAGTACTTGAAAGTGGTAAACAATACCAAAGAGTTAGAAGATTGTGAGCAAGCAACTAAACTGGGAGCAATTAACAGCACATTAAGGCAAGTTTTGTTTTAGTAGTTTTAAGAAGAAATGTTCTTAGTTAGTATAAAAAATGTTTTTCTTGTGATTTTGGTAACCATTATTTTCAAATAATCAGCTATTTTTTATTTATCCAGAATCTGTAATAGTTTGACCTCTTTGCCTGATTTGTCCTTTAATTTCTAGCGTATATCATTAATTGTAAATCTGTCTACAAAGTACAGATTTACAAGATTACTCAGATGGCAAGGTTTACGGCTCCATTCTTCCTAATTCTTGTTTCAAAAAAAAAGAGGCAGGAAGCTTGGTGCTGGTGGCTCACATCTGTAATCCTTACTACTCAGGACGCTGAGATCTGAGGATCATGGTTCAAAGCCAGCCTGTTCAGAAAAGGCCTTGAGACTTATCTCTTCTAAACTACAAAAAAGTGTCAGTGTGGCTCAAACTGTAGAACGCTAGTTAACCCTAAGCACAATACCTCAGGAACAGAACCCAGGACCAGAGTTCAAACCCTAGGACCAGAAAAAAAAATTACCAAAAAAGTTAAGCCTGGCACTGGAGGCTTATACCTACTAATCCTAGCTATTCAGGAGGCTGAGATCTAAGAATCATGGTTCAAAGCTAGCTAGCCTTGGAAGCAAAGTCTGTGAGACTCATGTTTCCAATTAACCACCTAAAAATTTGAAGTAGAGCTGTGGCTTAGAGTGGTAGAAGCCCTAGTCTTGAGCAAAAAAGCTTAAAGACAGGGCCCAAATCCTGAATTAAAGCCCCATGATCAACAACAAAAAGTTAATTTGATTTAGTGCAGTCAGTTTTATATACTTCTTTGTAGTGGTTCTTTTCTATAGCAGCTTCTCAATACAGAATCTTGGGTGTAATGGTAGTTCATTTAGGAATTACTTGATTACACATACTTAAAACCTCTTTCCTTTTGGGCTATGAATAAAGAACAGTAGCAACATGATACTTATTCCTTGTGTCTTATATCCAAGACACAAGGCCCATCTGGACACTAGGCACTGATGGCTCATGCTTTTAATTCTAGCTATTCAGAAGGCTGAGATCTGAGAATTGAGATTTGAAACCAGCTCAGGCATATAAATCCTCAAAACTCTTATCTCCAGCTAACAAGGAAAAAGGCAGAAATGGAGGTATGGCTCTCAAGTGGTAGAGTGACAGCTGTGAGCAAAAGAGCCAAGTGAGAGCAAGGCCCTGAGTTTGGGCCTCAGTAGTACATGCATCCCATAAGACCTAAATATAGATCGTGAATATAGTTGTTTCTTAACAGTTCTTCAAGTTAGAGATCTTGGTCATAGATTTTGTCAAGTGCAAGATTAAATGATAACTCTATGATGAAATGGATTTTGGCCGGGCGCTGGTGGCTCACGCCTGTAATCCTAGCTACTCAGGAGGCTGAGATCTGAGGATCACGGTTCAAAGCCAGCCCGGGCAGGAGAGACCTCCAATAAACCATCACAAAACCGGAAGTGGCGCTGTAGCTCAAGTGGTAGAGCGCTCGCCTTGAGCTGAAGAGCTGAGGGACAGCGCCCAGGCCCAGAGTTCAAGCCCCACGACCAACCAAAAAAAAAAGAAATGGATTTTGATGTGACTAGCAAATATTATTGGGAGATCACAGACATACAGTTCAAATAAGTACTTCATGCTGATTATGCTCCAGAAATGTAGTTCTTTTCAGGTTCTTGTCAGGTAATTCCAATATTCAAGAAGAAGTAGGATGATTTCTAGTTTGCAGCCATGTTACCTATGGCTCATGCCTATAACCCTGATTACTTGGAAGGCTGAGAATGGGAAGACTGGTTCAAGACCAGCCCAGGCAGAAAAATTCACAAGACACATTCTCAATCTGTAGTTGTGTGTGGTATCATTTAAAGCTACACAGGAGGTAGAGATTGAGAAGGTTACAGTTCAGACAAGCCTGTCCAAAAAGTCTATGAGTCCATCTTAATAAAGGAAGTTGGCATATGCCTATTATCTCAGTAACAACATGAAGACTACAATAGAATGGTGGAAGTCTAGGTACACACTTGTACAGGAAATGAGACTATCTAAAAAAAAATCTGGGGACTTGTGGCTTAGGCCTATAATCCTAGCTACTCAGGAGGTTGAGATCTGAAGATTGTGGTTCAAAGCCAGCCTGGGCAGAAAATTCCATAAGACTCTTATCTCCAATAAACCAGGAAAAAAATATGGAAGTAGAGAAGTGGCTCAAGTGGCAGAGCTTAAGGAACAGTGCTCAGGCTCTGAGTACAAACCCCAGTACCACAAAAAAAAAAAAAAAAAGGGTATGAGGCTCAGTGGTAGTATAGTACTACTTTTTTTTGGGGGGGGGGTCCGGTTGTGGGGCCTGAACTCTGGGCCTGGGTGCTGTCCCTCAGCTCTTCAGCTCAAGGCTAGCGCTCTACCACTTGAGCCACAGCGCCATTTCCAGCTTTTTTCTTTTTGCTTATGTGGTGCTCAGAAATCGAACCCAGGGCCTCAGGCATGCAAGGCAAGCGCTCTACCACTGAGCCACCTTCCCAGCCCAGTACTACTTTTTTTTAAAGGCAATTCCTGCTGTCTGTCTAGGGTCCTTTAATAATAGAAGCAATTTAAATTCTTAAAATTAATTGAATTCCTCCAGGAAGAATGTAATAGTTACAATATTTAAGTCAGTTGAAAAAGATCGCTTGATTTTTGTGTTTAAATAATGTCAAAATAATTACCAAACCAGAGTTAATCAATTTAATTAAGAAATATAAATCACTGGAAATTAATATCTTTTTTTTTGTTGTTGTCAGTGTGGAGCTTGAACTCAGGGCCTAGGTGCTGTCCCTGAGCTCTTTTGCTCAAGGTGAAGGACTCTTTTGCTCAAGGCTAGTGCTGTACCACTTTTAGCCATGGTGCCACTTCTGGTTTTTCTGGTGGTTAATTGGAGATAAGAGTTTCATGGCCTTTCCTGCCTACGCTGGGTTTGAACCACAAATCTTAGGTCTCAGATTCTTGAATAGCTAGAATTACAGATGTGATCCATCAACGCTGGCTGGAAATTAATATCTTTTCATATGGTTCCTTCATGTAACCACAAATAATAGAACTTGAGCCATTATGTAATAAGAATGTGACCTCAAATGATCTATTTTCTTTTTTTTATTATTGTGAAAATACTGTACAGAGTGGTTACAATTACTGAAATGATCTATTTTCATTACACTAAAATGCACTGTTAACAGTCTCAACCCCAAATTTAATAATTTCTTTTTTTATTCCTCTTTCCCACAGTAATGAAAGCAAAGAAGCTTTCATTGACTGGGCACGCTACGATGATTCACAGGATCACTTTTGTGAACTTGATGGTAATAAATATAATTATTTTAACCTTAACACTTTTATAAGACACTTAAATCTGTGAAATTATAATCTGAGTTTCAGCTTTAACACTGGATTTTGTGATGTATACCTTATGTGCATAATAGCATTTAATAAGAGCCTGTGTTTGAGACCCTATGTAAGTGCCTTAAATAAATTATTTCTAGTCTTTACAGCTATCTTGGTAGGTGTGTATTATTCATATCTGAGAAAAATGAGTCTGAAAAGGCTAAATAACTTGCTCAAGATCACATGATAACAGGAGGCTGAGGCAGGTGTTAGTCCTGGAGCTGTGTCCACATGTGTGTTCTTCCCACCGTCATCTGCCGTCTCCTGCAGACCTTCCGTTGAAGCCACGTGGCTAAAGCTCTGTGAACATAACTATAAAAATTCTTGCACTGGAATTTGCTAAAGTTTTCAACAAATTCGTATAAAGATGCCCTGAATGAATTGACTCTTCCAAGAGTCATTCCCCTAGAAGGATACAGAAGCAGAATATTGCCAGCAGATAAGAACCACTTGTCACAGAATAAAATTGCAGTGACTCAAATTTTTTTTTTTGGGTCCGGTCATGGGGTCTGAACTCTGGGCCTGGGCGCTGTCTCTCAGCACTTCAGCTCAAGGCTAGCGCTCTACCACTTGAGCCACAGTACCACTTCCAGCTTTTTTTCTTTTTGCTTATGTGTGCTGGGGAATTGAACCCAGGACCTCATGCATGCAAGGCAAGCACTTTACCATTGAGCCACCTTCCCAGCCCTGACTCAAAATTTTTTATCTATGAAAATTGTATGTGTGTGGATGTATGTATGTATGCTGGTCCTGGGGCTGCATGGCGCCTAGGTGCTATCCATGAGCTCTTTTGCTCAAGGCTAATGCTCTACCACTTAAACTACAGCTCCACTTCAGGCTTTTTGATGGTTCATTGGAGATAAGGGGCTCTCAAACTTTTCCTGCCCAGGCTGGCCTCAAACTTCAATTCTCAGTTCTCAGCCTTCTGAATAGCTAGGATTACAGGCATGAACCATCAGCACCAGGCAATGGGAAAATATTTGTGAAGAACTGTGCTCTGTGTGCTGAAATCATTTGCTGGACCTCTTCACCTTTACCTTGGCATTGTTAGATTTGGGGTTATGGGGAAAAATGTGGGATTTGAGCACACTCAATTGGAAAATGGGCAGCAGAATTTTTCTGAACTGTTCAAGGATCATAATGCTTTCTAAAGGTTTAAAAAGGATTCTCAGGTAGAATTTTACTGTTAATCCATATTATAATGTTGTGAGCTACTGTAGGACAGCCAATGAGGTGTCTTAGTAGCAGGTATGCCAGTGGGCATTTAATGAAATATCTGCATCATGATTTTTCAAAATGGCCAGAGGTTTATCAGGGCAAGTCATTGCACCTGTGCTGAATACTTGCAGAACTGTTTATCCTTCTATTTTCTCCTTGGTATTCTCATTCTGTTGAGTGACACTGTAATCATTTCCCTGTGACTTCTTATTTTCTCATTATTTGATGCATGTTAAAAGAGGATTATGCTCTTTTAACAGGCCTTTACATTAATAAGTCATTCCTGAGAATATATGCGTTACTCATAAAAAAATGGGTGTTTCACTTAAAATACTAGTACTTCTGGGTTCTCTTGTTATAAACAAATGGATTGCTAGATTATTTGTCATATAAAATAGTGACAACCGGGCTGGGAAGTTGGCTCAGTGGTAGAGTGCTTGCCTCGCATGCATGAGGCCCTGGGTTCGATTCCTCAGCACCACATAAGCAGAAAAGGCTGGAAGTGGTTCTGTGGCTCAAGTGGTAGGGGGACAGCACCCAGGCCCAGAGTTCAACCCCACGACCAACCAATAAAATAGTGACAACCATTTTTAAAACATTGGTTTCTTAAGTTATAAAAGACCAGTCCTATAACAATTTATATAGTTATTCTGTAAGATTTATAGAATTGTGTTTGTAAAATAAAATTTATGCATCCTGCTGCTTACTAATTAGATTACCACTTCCGGTCTGAGAAGTAGTGTTCATCTGTGTTTTCATTATGTATATCTGTAATTATGTGCATTACTATCAGATAGTTTAGAAGCATTGTTTAGTTATTCCTCATCTGATTTCAACGGGGTAAAATTAAAATCTAAATGTTCTTTGAAGTTCATGAGAGAAAAGATCTGATTCTCCTGTTACATTGCATGCTATTTTGTTATTGTCTCTATTTGAATGGAAGGTGATATAATAGTTTTAAATAATTTAGCAGTTTATAGTCATCAAGGTGAGCTGTTCTGTTTCTGTTAAAATTTGCCTTTATGATTGGCTTGCTTCTTCCTTTGCTCCATGTTTCCACTCACTGTTGCCTCATCCGAGATGACCAGTGTTCCCCTAAAACCTAGTCATATCACTCTCACAGACTTTGTATCCATCCCCTTCCCTGCCAATACCTGCCTGATACTGTGGGTTTACTGTCTTTTTTCTGACTAGGTTTTAGCTACATAAGGGCTTATTTTGGGGGTAAAAGGATATAGCTACTGTATTCTTTGTGCTTAGAATAGGACCAGGACCTGCTAAATGAAACAGTTGGTTCATAAATAGCCCAAATGGTATGATAAGTTTGGGGTGTTTTGGGATGTGTGTGTGTGTGTGTGTGAGCCCTATCCCTAAGCTAGCACTCTACCACTTAAGTTACAGTTCCACTTTTGGCTTTTTGGTGTTTAATTGCCCAGCCTAACTTTGAATCACAGTCCTCAGATCTCAGCCTCCTGAATAGCTAGTTACAGGCATGATCCACCAGTGGCCAGCACATGATAGATTTTGACTTCCATTTTTTCTTCTGAAAGAATATTCACTAATACATTTAAAATGTTTTTAAAGCTGTGGTTTCTAGAAGTGGTTCAAAATGGTAGAGTGCTGGCCTTGAGCAAAAGAGCTCAGGGAAGCCCAGGTCCTGAGTTCAAGCCCTATGATTGACAAAACAAAACAAGAAAGTAGTTTCTAAGTCTAGTTGTGTAACAGAACCATCTATGACTTTATAAACTGTAGATTCTCCCCGTTGAGGATTATGTTTCAGCAGTGAGCTCGTTGCAGATATAAGTAGGATCTTCAACCTGTGCTCATGAGCACAGAGCCTGTACACTGAGCTGAGCTATGCTGCATTATGCTGTAAGAGACACATGGGCAGGAAGGCAGGGCACACTAGAAGATGTGGTGTGATCTCATGGCACTGACATTAAATCAGGGTAGTGAAAAGAAATTCAGTGTGAGAACTGTATATTTGAAGTGGAGGGAAAATCCTACATCTAGCACAGTAATTGTCAGAATGAGGTATAACAAAGTCTGTGTCTTTAGGTAAAGGAACATGATCATGGAAACAACAACCTTGTAGAGGGAGGAGGAAGAGAAAACTCTGGGAGGAAGCATAGTAGGGATGTAAAAAGAATGATCCGAATGAGCCGTAAAACTGTAGCTATGTAGAGAAGCTATAGTTAGCAACTACTCTGGCCTGCTATTGGGGTGTGAAAGCTGCAGGTGTAGTTAACAACTACTCTGGTCTGCTCTAGCAGTGTATCTGCAGTTAAGCAAATGAAGCTTCTGTGTACCAAGAACATTTCTGAACCAGTATTGCAATAGGACAGCTTTGGCTAACAAAACCTACCCTTTTTGTGATTTGAAAAATTATTACAGGATTCTAAAAATTTTTAAAGAAAATCATTAATTAAAGGAACAAACATTAAGAGCATTGGGAATGTAAATTTTACTTGAGAAAATATATAAATTGAAATGATTGATTATACTCTTAAAGGTATTTTCAGTTCCCTTAAAATATAAGGACTGAATATGGTAACATATGTCCATACTCCCAGCTCTTCAGTAGGTATAGATAGGAGGAGCTTGGTTTGAGGTTAGTGCAAGCAAAAAGTTTGAAAGACCCCATCTTAACCAGTAAACTGGGCAGGATGGTTTGTAATCTCAACTATGCCAGAGGTACTTAAGATCCCAATCTGAGGCCAGCCCTGGTTAAAAATATGAGACCCTACCTGAAAAATAAAGGAAGGAGAGCTGAGGATGTGGCTCAAGTGGTAGAGTTCCTGCCTAGCAAGTGTGAGGCCCTGTGTTCAACCTCAGTATTAGGGAAATGACAAAAAAAGACTGCCAAAATATACCAAACACACAACCCAAAACAAAACAACCAAATAAAACAGGTGTTATGCATCTATAGTTGTTAGGTGAAAAAGTGAGACTCTGAAAAATGAGAGCGAGAGGAGGAAGAGGGGAGGGGAGAGAGCATCATGCCGGTGTGTAGAGACAGAAGAGTGGAGAGGGTGTCAAGTACACTATTAAAACAGGTTATGGTGGGGCTGGGAAGGTGGCTCAGTGGTAGAGTGCTTGCCTTGCATGCATGAGGCCCTGGGTTCGATTCCTCATCACCACATAAGCAGAAAAAAAAAAGCCGGAAGTGGCACTGTGCTCAAGTGGTAGAGCGCTAGCCTTGAGCTGAAGAACTAAGGGACAGCGCCCAGGCCCAGAGTTCAGGCCCCACGACCGGACCCCAAAAAAAAAAAAAAAAGGTTATGGTTCTGATAGGTCCCCTCTGTGTGAGGACCCCAGGTGTTAGGAATCAAGTCCCATCTGTGTTCAGCAGCCTGCCCTTCCAAGTGGAGGGTGCATTTCTCTAGCACCAAAAGCAGTGTTGGGTATGTGGTTGTCTCTTGTACAGATGAGCGGTCCCCTGCAGCCCAGTACGTCGACTTGCTACTGAACCCAGAGCGCTACACCGGCTACAAGGGCCCCTCAGCATGGAGAGTGTGGAACAGCATCTACGAGGAAAACTGTTTCAAGTAACAGGGAAGAGGAGGAGGAGGAGGAAGGGAATGCCTGCTTCTGGTAGAAAAGATGATATATAAGTTGAACCGTCTCATGTTTGGGTTGTATGTTCTTTCAGGCCTCGATCTGTGTATCGTCCTTTGAACCCTCTGGCACCCAGCCGAGGTGAGTTTTGTTTATTTATTAATTTAATTAATTATTTTGTTGGTCGTGGGACTTGAACTCTGGGCCTGAGCACTGTCCCTCAGCTCTTCAGCTCAAGGCTAGCGCTCTACCACTTGAGCCACAGTGCCACTTTAGTCTTTTTCTGCTTATGTGGTGCTGAGGAATTGAACCCAGGGCCTCATGCATTCAAGGCAAGCATTCTACCACTGGCCACCTTCCCAGCCCTTGTTTTTAAATATATACATGCATATTCATGCTTTTAGAGACTTCATAAAGTATCTTTGTGTGATTAAACTTTATAAGGAAAAGTTTTCAACTTTATTTTGTTTAACTTGACTAACAAAGAATATAAGATTGGTTTGATTAGACATCTAGATTTTCATATATTTTCATAATTACTGTCTATTGAATGCCTGCTGTGTGCCAGTCTATAAGCTTAGGAACTTTATGTTTATGTGCTGGTACCAGGGCTTGAATGCAGGGCTTTGAGATTCCACAGCTGGTACTCTACTGGTTAAGCCACTATGTGAGCCACCAGCATCCAGCTTAAAGTAGGAACTATAAAGCAATCCACGTGTGGCTGCTGTGCAGCTTGTATGCAGGGCATGGCTTTGGTTATCTGGGATGCCCTTGTTCTTTTGTCAGTGAGGAGCCAAACGCTGGGTGTAGCCCTCCCATTCCTCCTTTTCAAATTAGGTGGATTAATGTTTGCTTCTTATTGTTTATTTTGGTTGATTGGAGTCTGATGGACTAGCTAGAATTACAAGTGTGAGCAATGGCCATGAAGCTTTTTAAGTGTTTAAAAATACACAATTTTAAAAAATCAGAATTGAAGTAGTGGAGAAGCTATGTAAGTAAAGTAGAATAGCAGTGCCACACCATTGCATCTCTGTTCCATAGTACAGAGTTTAGGAAGGATTCTGTCCTGAATCAGAGCAGCTAGGCTTCTGCACTGTTTTCCCAACCGTGTTTTAAGCCAGCAGAACTTTTTTCCAAACATAAAATGTTCTATCAGAATCCTTCAGACAACACTGAAAGAAAACAGAGCTGCTGTGGGGGCCAGAGCCCAGCCTGCCAAAACCAGCTGTCTTTCAGGCTTGTGGGTAAAAGAGGGATGCACTCCTACATGAGGAAGCTGTGTTCCAAGCATGGTGTGCACCTTGCTTAAAGGAGTGACTTCCTGTATGCATTACCTATGGAAACTAGTGGTCTCTATGTTTGCTTTACCCGCTTTCTGAGATTTTACTGCTTTGTATAAAGTGTGCAAGTCTTGTGTTCTTTGGCCTATATGCTTGTTAAGAAATCTTGTTTGTAAGAGGACTACATATCAACCAGGGCTCATGATCTAATGAATAGTTCAACAAGCAGTAAAATCTTAAATTTAATAAGGTGTAAATGTGAACTGTATAAAAAGTTTCCTAAATCTCTCCTTATTTTCTCTTTTAGGTGAAGATGATGGTGAGTTGAACTCTATTTGTGTTAGCTTCAGAAACATTTCAACTATGACAATTTAATTTTTCCTCTTTGAATCAGAAGAAAATGCTTAGCCTGTGTGTTTTTTTTTAATAGCTACCAGTGACTGGTGGCCGAAAACAAGATTAGTTTTTAAAATGTAAAGTTATTCTATGTAAAAAGCATAAAGACTATTTAAAGATTGTTTTCAAATGGTTGTACGAGTGTTACAGTTTAACATGTCAGTTGATGAACACGATGCAACCTAGTCAGAGTTACCACTTCCATCATCCTCCTTTCCTATCTGTCCTAACTCCACTCATCCCCTCAAGTTTCCTAGTCAGTTTTCACATTTGTTCCTTGAGTATTAGGCCTGTATTTGCCTACCATTTTTCCCTCCATTCATCTGCCCTCCCTCTGTTCAGACCCTGTTTTACTTGCAAATTCTCACATCCTAGTATTTCTTTTGTTTAAGTGTTAACTGTTCAAAGAGTTTATACTATGGACTTAGACTCTTGTATAAAATTACTTTAGTCAGCTTGATCATGTATATATGCATATGACCATGTTTACATGAAATATTTTAGGTCTGAGATCCACATATGAAAGAAAACACGTGCCCTTTGTCTCTTGGGGCCTGATTTACTTTGCTTATTAATGTGATGGTATCCAGATCCATTCATTTCCCCACAAATGACATAATTGCTTTCTTCCCGATGGACAAATGAAATTCCATACTGATTTCCATGGTAACTGCCCTAATTACAGGCCCACCAACAGGGTATAAGTGTCCTTGTGTCCTTGCCAGCATTTTTTTAGTATATTCTTCATCATGAATGTTCTGACTGGAGTGAGATAGACTCTCAATGTTGTTTTGATTTGTACTTCCTTTATGGCTATTTCTTTTATGAGCATTTCTTCAAGTATATATTGACAGGGCAGAAACTAGATTGACATTCCAAATCCTAATTTTCTGTTTATCATAGTCTACTTGAATATTGTGTGGAAATGGATGGGGCAAGGTTAAGATAATTTGAGACTATTCGTAACTTTGAAAGTTACAGTATCAAATATAGTACTTAATCTGATGAAGAACAATTTCTCAACAATTGGTTGCTTTGGGTGACTGAATGACTATGTGTCAGAGGTACTACAAAACAAACGAACATTATTTTGGTGGGATGCCTATTTATCTGTATTCAAGGACCCGGGATATGTATTGTGCAGGAGAGGAAGATGCACAAAACAGGTCTTCCTTGTGAGCCAACAGTACAGCGTAGGGAAGGTAACACAACTAATGTGACTTACACACAGGAGATGGTCTGGCTCAATAGTGGTGGAATGGCTCATGGTGCACTAGAGTGACTAGGAAAGCTCCCTGGAAGAGGTGGCCTTCAAGATGAATTTTGAATAAAGGAGCAGATTCAGGCTAGTAGAATCGGGTAGTGCATACTTGCTGGAGGAAATAACATGAGCCTCTGACTGAGGAAGGAAAAGTCACACATGTTGGGAGATAGGAAAAACTGTAGAGGCCCTTTAAAGGGATGGGGAAGACCAAAGTATTGAAGAGGGACTAGCTGGCAGTTGAGGTTTTTTTGTTTTTTTGTTATTTTTTTTGGGGGGGGGGCGGGAGTCCGGTTGTGGGGCCTGAACTCTGGGCCTGGGCACTGTCCCTCAGCTCTTCAGCTCAAGGCTAGGGCTCTACCACTTGAGCCACAGTGCTACTTCCGGCTTTTTTCTTTTTGCTTATGTGGTGCTGAGGAATCAAACCCAGGGCCTCCTACATGCAAGGCAAGCGCTCTACCACTGAGCCACCTTCCTAGCCCCAGTTGAGGTATTTAAAGAGTGAGGGAATATGGATCCTTAGCAAGGGTAAGTTGGATGATGACTGGAGATGTTTCTGTTGTTTGCAGAATGTGACAAGTCAAGGAAGCCAAGGAATTCACACCTGGAATTCAGCCCTAGACGCCTTTTACGGGTTTTCTGTGGGTCTGGCCAGGTGTTCTGTCTGTCTCTCTTCATTTACAATAAGAGATAAGAAGGGATCAAGATAATGTTGTACTAATAAGTTGATGTGTTGAATTGAAACTCTTCTGTGCAACTTACTTAAATATAAAGAAAAAGGTAGATAAGTGTAGGAACCGGGAAAGAACAGTAACCATTTTATTCTCTTTTTCATTCAGAACAATCTGGGGCCAGTAATAGTTTTCTTTGTCTATTAATCAGCAAATATAAATTCTGTTTATCATACCCCGCATAGTGTTTTGGGTGTATGTACATGGGAAGGCCTAAATCAGGCTGTGTGCTGTGTATACCTCCTCAGCCTTCAACTGCAGGACTGGTTCTTTTTCTTCTTCTTTTTTTGTTTAGTTTGTTTACTTTCCTGAAGAATTTTGTTCAAAATAAAGGGCTTTTAAATTTAATTTTTGAGATTTAGTATTAGGTATTTGAGAAAATACACCTAGTTTTATTGGCTTAGTGAAAAAAAATGAAAGAAATAATTTTTAGGGTCAATTTGCTCTTTGGGGCAATTGAAGTATATGGTTTACTAGAAACAAAGATATGAACAGTATGCTCCCTTGCTTTTGAATATTAACCTTCAATGAATAAGACATAATGTTTAGACTAAAAGGTTTCCTCACATATTTTAATACCATCTGGAAGAACATTTTCTAGAATTACTTATATTACCTCTGGGCTTTATTTTATAGAGCTGTATGCCTATTTGATCATTTCACCTGAAGCAAAAGGCATTTTTTTAGAGATTGCTTAATTTGTCATAATATTTCATTTACCTAGCTCATTCTAGTTTTAAATGAACATTTAAAATATTTTAACCCATCTTCTCTCTCCTCTCTCTCAGGAGAATCATTCTATACATGGCTAGAAGGTAAATCTACTCTCTTCTTAAATTATTTGCTTTATGTTTTAAAAACAAAATTTTTAGTATATTTTTGTAAATTTTTGTTAACTAGACAGGTAATTTTGACAATGTTTGAAGGAAAACACACACTTTAGACGATCATTTTAGGATATAATTGCATGAAAATGTTGGGGCCAATGGTCAGCCACACACCAGTGCCATCAAATCTATAGACATAGAAAGTACACTTGTGGTGGGGTGAGGTTGGGTGGTGGTGACTGCTTACAGGTATTGAAGAATGAAAGTACTACAAATCAATTGTGGTAATGGGTTGGGAGAACATAGAATGATTGAATTACATACTTTAGATTGGTGAATTACATGGTATGTATCATATGGCATTTACTGGATATATGAATAACAATAAAGCCGTTAGGAATAAAAAAAATTACAATGCTATCCAAATACTTGGCTAGCTACTGCTGTTTTTGGGTTTTCTAACCAGTTCTCAGTCTTTCATTGTAAATGTGGTGCTCATCCAAAATGCTTTTTTGGTGACTAGTAACCAAGTCTGTTTGTAAAAAGATATGTTCCTTTGGAAGAATTTACTTTTTATATAAGAAATGGGGGATAATGAATAAATTAAAATGATTGTAAACATTTTGTTTATGTTAACTTAGTCTAGGCTTAACTAATTAAAAGATACACCAGGGCTAGGAAGGTGGCTCAGTGGTAGAATGCTTGCCTTGCATGAATGAGGCCCTGGGTTCGATTCCTCAGTACCACATAAGCAGAAAAAGCTGAAAGTGTTGCTGTGGCTCAAGTGGTAAGAGTGCTAGCCTTGAGCTGAAGAACTGAGGGACAGCACCCAGGCCCAGAGTTCAGGCCGCAAGACTGACAAAAAAAAAAAAGATACACCAGCCGGGCGCTGGTGGCTCACACCTGTAATCCTAGCTACTCAGGAGGCTGAGATCTGAGGATCGGAGTTCAAAGCCAGCCCGGGCAAGAAAGTCTGTGAGACTCTTATCTCCAATAAACCACTCAGAAAACCAGAAGTGATGCTATGGCTCAAGAGATAGAGAACTAGCCTTGAGCTGAAGAGCTGAGGGACAGTGCCCAGGCCCAGAGTTCAAGCTCCATGACCGCAAAAACCCAAACAACAACTACAAACACACCAATGCAGATCCTAATATATTAGATACTTTGGCATTTATATATTTCCAGCATTAAAAATGTGAAATGTTATTGATAGAAAGTTGAAATGGATCGCTGTGTATGCTGGTCCTGGGGTTGACCTCAGGGCCTGGGCACTCACTGTTCCTGAGCTTTTTGCTCTACCACTTGAGCCACAGCTCTAGTTCTGGCTTTTTGCTGGAGAAAAGAATCTCATGGATGTTCCTGCTTGAGTTGGCTTCAAACCATGATCTTCAGGTCTTTCCCTCTTGAGTAGGATTACAGGTGTAAGCAACTGGCACCTGGCTTTGAAATGGATTTTTAACAATTTGTATTACTGGATGTAGGATTCTTTTGAAATTTTACTTTACCATGTTGTGTTAGAAGGCAAGTGAGCAGAGTGACAGAGGAGACTGACTTTTCATCGTCACAACTGTGGAGATAGTTAATGACAGTTCTAATTTGATTGATAGTAGTGAGCTCTGTGTATACTGGTCCTTATTAAAGTGAGCTGTGAATGATTGTGGTGCATATACCATTAGGCCATTTTTCAAAATAACTCCTAAGTGTAAGTTGCATAACTTTAATGATTAAACTTCAAAGATATAACTAGTGTTTATACCAAAATGTTTACATGCATTAGGTTTTCAAGTAAAATACTAAAAATCATAAGGAATGATGCAGAGTTATAATCACAAAATTCAAATTCATCTTTAAAAATTAATTTATTAAAATTTTAAGCCTGAAATATCAAAGATTTTAATTAGTAGATAGTTAACAATCATGTTGTATTTATTACATTTTTTTTTGTTGTACTAGGGTTTGACCTTTTTGGGAAGTTCTTAGTGTGTGTTTCAAATGTTACATCATTTTAAGTAGATCATACAGATAGAGATAGAGAATAATGAGACAAAAGGGTAACAATAGCCTCCTTTCTCTGCTACAAGTGGATTCAAAGGAAAATGTGTAGAGGGAAGAGAGAGGGGGCAAAGTCTCCTGACATGACAAAGTAAGGACCATATTTGCTTCTGTGCTCCTCTGCACATGGAAAGCTGTGCTGGTGTTTCTGGGTAACAGAGGAGCTTTTGACTGCATCCATAGTATTTTGGCTTCTAGGGTCTTTAGACCTAACACGCTCAATTTGAAGCTGGAAACTTACTGTTTTCAGCTAGATGTTCACACATTATCTTTGGGTTTATTTATAATGTTCTTGAATCTTCAATATAAATGCTAAATCTCCTTATTGAAATTTTCTTTTATCTTTGGGCATGATTTTTTCTCTCTCTCAATATTTCTTTCTTCATAGGTTTGTGTCTGGAGAAGAGAGTCTTCTATAAGCTTATATCAGGTCTCCATGCCAGTATCAACTTACATCTATGTGCAAATTACCTCTTGGAAGGTAACCAGATCTTTTTTTTTTTAAATTGTTATGAAGATAATGTACAGAGGGGTTCATAAGTCAAGTAAAGAGTATATTTCTTTGAACAATGTCATCCCTGCCTCATTTTCCTCATTTTCCCCTCCCTTCACCACCAAGATGTATAGTTCATTTTCAACATAGCTTCTAGAAAGTATTACTGCTGAATTAGTTCATCCTTTGTCCTTATTGATCAATTAGGGATACAAATTAAAGTTCGTTTGACTTAAAAAGAAGTATATTTATTTTTGGACAATGTCACCCCTTTCCTGGCGTTCTCCAGGTTTTTCCTCCCATTCTCCCCGACAAGTTGTATAGTTCATTTTCAACATAGTGTCTAGTGAGTGCCACTGCTGCATTTGGATAACCAGATCTGAAAATGGAGATTGGCCTTTTATTATGGCATCAGAATTATTAGGAAATACATATTCTGAAGAACAAAAAAATCCTTTTGACTAAAAGATGTATTCTTTTTCTCTGTAGAAACCTGGGGTAAACCTAGTTGGGGACCTAATATAAAAGAATTTAAACGCCGCTTTGATCCTGTGGAAACCAAGGGGGAAGGCCCCAGAAGACTGAAGAACCTTTACTTCTTATACCTAATTGAGCTCCGAGCTTTGTCAAAAGTGGCCCCCTATTTTGAGCGTGCAATTGTTGATCTTTACACTGGAAACACAGAAG
Source organism: Dipodomys spectabilis (assembly GCF_019054845.1). NCBI lineage: Eukaryota > Metazoa > Chordata > Mammalia > Rodentia > Heteromyidae > Dipodomys > Dipodomys spectabilis. The sequence goes on from NW_024870773.1 coordinate 28,098,982, forward strand.
AAGATGCAGACACCAAGATCCTTCTGCTGAGTGTCTTTCAAGATACAAAGTAAGAGCAGGCCATCAGTGATCTGCAGTCTGCTTAGATGAGGTGGCACTAGACATGCAACAAAGATGGGAATTTAAAGGTAGAACAGAACTGAGAAGACTCAGTGTCAAAAGAGCAGTTAAAAATACTCCTGAAGGCCAGGCATCAGTGCTCATGCCTGTAATCCTAGCTACTCATGAGGCTGATACCTGAGGATCACAATTTGAAGCCAGCCTGGGCAAGAAAGTCTGTGAGACTCTTATCTCCAATTAACCACCAGAAAACCAGAAGTGGCATTGTGGCTTAAGTGGTAGAGTGCTTGCCTTGAGCTGAGGAGCTCAGGGTTCAACCCCATGATAAGCTTCCCCAAAAATCCCTGTGAGACTCTTTATTTCCAATTAATCATTCAAAAACCAGAAGTGGAGCTATGGCTCAAAGTGGTAGAGTGCTAGCCTTCAACAAAAGAGGTAAAGAGGTCAGGGACAGTGCCCAGGTCCTGAATTCAAACAATTTTATAGTCTGATTAAGCAGATTATAGTCACCCTGTTTTTTGAATTTAGATGGTGTCTAAAGTGTGCTTAGCATTGGGATGGATGGGTAAGGGAGCATCAACCTCACCAATCAGAACGCAATCTCTGGAAATGCCCACTCTAAAACTTAGTTTTACTATTTGTTCACGGGAGCATGAAGTTGGGTCAGGAAGTTACATTGAGTATTGTTTTAAAAGAATGTTAAGGCTGTTGTATTATTTTTGACAGATTGTTTTAGATTATCTTTAAAACATTACCATCTTGGAAATACAAAGCCATACTTAGCTTGCTCTAGTCCTTTATATGTAAACTGTTTGCCACCTTCTTACATTATCAGTAAATAATGAATTTTAAATATTTGTGGGGATAGAATGTACTATCAAGACTGTAATAGAAGCCAGGCACCATTGGCTCACACCTGTAATCCTAGCTATTCAGGAGGCTGAGATCTGAGGATCACAGCTCAAGGCCAAGAAAGTCCGGGAGACTCTTTATTTCCAATAAACCATCAGAAAACCGGAGGTGGCACTGTGGCTCAACTAGTAGAGCACTAGTGTTGAGCTGAAGAGCTGAGGGACAGTGCCCAGGCCCAGAGTTCAAGACCCACAACCGACAAAAAAAAAAAAAAAAAAAAAAAAAAGACTGTAATAGACTGACTGGCTTTTCCACTATAACTCTTACTGTGTTGTTTCCTAGGTCCTTTCCTATGCACTTCGATGAGAAGTCCATGTTTGCAGGAGACAAAAAGGGGGCTAAGTCTTTAAAGGTAAACAGTTTGAGATGGAGCACGGTGGGGGCCACCATTGGTCATGTTTTAATTTACTCATCTGGACCTTTTCTTCCTGACTCTCCAACTTTTCAAATAAGTGCAATTGGATTTTATGGTAATGGTAGTCAGTAGTGTTGACTGAGCACCTGTGACAAGCAAGTATGGCAATAAGGAGGGATACAGGGGGTTGATTAATGTTCTAGTTCTCACAGAAAACAAACCAACAGAGGTATATGGCACGGTATACAGATAGATTTCCATTGCTGGAGTAGCACTTAATAGTTCCTTAAAAGTAAGGCCACAGTGCCCCAGGGTGTGGTGACATGCTTCTAATCCCAATTACTTGGAGGCAGAGAGTAGCTATTGAGATCCTGTATCAAAAACTAAAAAGCTGGATGATAGTGGCTCATGCCTGTAATCCTATCTACTCCGGAGGCTGGGATATGAGGATCATGATCCAAAGCCAGCCCTGGCAGGAAAGTGCATGAGACTCCTTTCGCCAGTTAACTACCAGAAAACCAGAAGTGGTGTGGTGGCTTAAACTGTACAATGCTAGCCTTGGGCAAAAAGATGCTCAGGGACAGTGCCCAGACCCTGAGTTCAAGCCCTATGACTGACAAAACAAAAAACAAAGCCTAAAACTAAAAGCAAAAGGACTGTGGGTGTGGCTTGTACTGAGGGGTTAGAAGCCCTGAGTTCAGTCCCCAGTACCAGAAAGTAATGACCATGTTAATTTACTTTTAGGCTCCCATGGTGCATTCGTTGGTGCTTTGCATAAAGTAGCCCTTCAACAAGTTTAGCATGCAGTATGAATTGTACAAATTTCCATTAATATTGGTTGTATTTATTTATTTTTGGTAGGTCGTGGGGCTTGAACTCTGGGCCTGGGTGCTGTCCCTCAGCTCTTACAGCTCAAGACAAGCGCTCTACCACTTGAGCCACAGTGCCACTTCCGGTTTTCTAGTGGTTTACTGGAATAAGAGTCTCACAGACTTTCCTGCCCGGGCTGGCTTTGAACTGCTGGCTTTGAACTGCGATCCTCAGATCTCAGCCTCCTGAGTAGCTAGGATTACACCGGCACCTGGTGTGGTTGTTTTCATTTATTTATTTTTGGTCATGGGGCTTGAACTCTGGGCTTGGGCACTGTTCCTTAGCTCTTCAGCTCAAGGCTAGCACTCTACCACTTGAGCCATAGCCCTGCTTCCAGCTTTTTCTGCTTATGTGGTGTCAAGGAATCAAACCGAGGGTTTCATGTATGCAGGGCAAGCATGCTACAACTGAGCCACCTTCACAGCCCTGGTTGTTTTTATTTTTAAAGTAGAATCACATCATGTAGTTCAGGCTGTCATCAGACTTGTGACTCTTCTGCCTCAGCCTCCCTTGTGCTGGGATTACTGGCAGATTCACCAGGTTTGGCTCTAATGTTAATTTAGATGGTCTTAGATAGGCTATTTTGTGTTCTACAAATTTAGATTTTTTTCTTTGTTATTGAAAAACACAGCTATTCATTTATGAACTTCAAAACTTCTTACAGTTTAGCAAAAGCTTAACTTTAAAAGTCTTAACTAGATTTAAGGTGTTTTTGCCTACCAGGAGGAATTCCGGTTACATTTCAAGAATATCTCCCGCATTATGGACTGTGTAGGATGTGACAAATGCAGGCTGTGGGGAAAACTACAGGTATGTGTGCACTGCCTTCCTTTCCAACTGGTATTAACCTTTAGTCCTTCTGCTAAGTTCAGTTTTTGCAAAAATGTCCTCACTGTTTATTGGAGTTTAGAAACGGGCAGATCCAAAGTATAGTTTTTTTGTTTTATTAAAGAGGTTAGCATTGTTAAGCTGTGTTGCAGATGCATGGGTGAGAGATTTGTTTGTATTCTGTGCTAATTTTAGTTTTATTGTATCTATGTTAGTACAATCTTAGACTATACAGTCTTCATTTCTGAAATCAGAGGTTATGAGTAGAAAATTTTATGTATGTCTATAAAAGACAAAATACTAGGTTGGAATGTACTAGAAATGTGGAAATGGAACATTGCCCTTTCTGTGGAAAAAAATGGCAAAAAGATAAAGTATTACACAAATCGGTATGAAATGTTGGCTGTTGAGTTTGTTTTAGGGGGTCAAAGGCCACCTAGTTATCAGACATAGCAGCCCTGCAGTTACCTGAGTGTTCAGTGTAAGGATTTGATACTTCAGCTTTTACTTTCTTAGATTATACTTGGTTATGGAAAATCAAGACACAGAATTACATTTTGTTTGCCTTTGAGACAGCGTCTCGATATATAGCCCAAACCAGCCTGGAACTTGAGATCTTCCTGCCTCCATCTCCACAGTATGCCACCACACTCAGCCAGACAGAATTACTTCAATAGAATTTACACTAGCCACACACCAGTGACTCAAACCTGCAATTTAGTTACTCGGGAGGCTAAGATCTGTAGACTACAGTTTGAAGGCAGCACGGGCAGTCAAGTCCATCCAATTAACAACCAAAAAAACCCCCAAAAACTGTGAAGTGGAGATATGGCTTAAGTAGCAGAGCAGCACCAGCCTTGAGTAAAAAAGCTCAGGGACAGTGCCCAGGCCTTGAGTTTAAGCCCCCAGGACTGGTAATAGCACCCCCTTCAAAAAATAGATTTACACTAAAGCAAAATGTTCTTTTTCTTTGATGCTAGTAATTGAGAAAGGAATCTCTGTGTTTAGAGCCAGGAGCTATAAGCCGTGTCTTGGGTGGGTATGGCTGCAGCTTAGTAATACAGCACTTGCCTAGTATGCATAGTATGCACGGGGCATGAGGGTTGATCCCAAGCCTTGCCAAAACTTCTAGATTACAAATGAACATTGTGGTCTTGGTGTGCTATTTTCAAAGTTAAAACAAGGCATTTTAGTAATTTGTTAACAGTACATGCTCAACAGGTGTTAGAGCATTGATGTTTTCTTAGGAGCTTTTCCAGTGAGGGAGAGGGCACTAATGTATGGTGGTTAACATTGTGTATGGGGAATGTCTGCTCAGGTGAACTTCCTGGCTTTATCACCACATGGCTAAGTATTCCTTTAAATCTTACAGTAGTTGCTATTTGATGTCTTAATTACTCATGTTTTCTTTAGACTCAGGGCTTAGGAACTGCTTTGAAGATACTATTCTCCGAAAAAGAAATCCAAAAGCTTCCAGAGAATAGTCCATCGAAAGGCTTCCAACTCACTCGGCAGGAAATAGTTGCTCTCTTAAATGCTTTTGGAAGGTAAGAACCATCTATCTCTACAGCAAAGGGTGGACTACTGCAGTTTCAACAGATGCAGGGGCCACCTTCCCTGCTAAGGCCTTTTGTTTTGTTGATAAAATTATGCAGTGTCATGGAACACACCTGTAATCCCAGCATTTAGAAGCTGAGACCAGGGGACCCCCAATTCAAGGCCAGCCTGGACTACATAGAAAGTTTGTTGTTTTTTTTTGGTTGTTGTTGTTTTTAAAGCCAGGTACTTTTGGCTTACTCCTGTAATCCTAGCTACTTAGGAGGCTGAGATCTGAGTCTCATGGTTTGAAGCCAGCCCAGACAGTAAAGTCCCCAGGAGACTCTTATCTCCAATTAACCACTCAAAAACTGGAAGTATCACTGTGGCCCAAGTGCTTGCCTTGAGCTGAAGAGCTCAGGGACAGTGCCCTTGCCCAGAGTTCAAGCCTCACGACTGACCAAAAAAAAAAAAAAAAGGTTAATTGTATGTACAATTCCATCTTAATAGCTAAGATTATACGTGTTTCTTCCCTGTATTTAAAAGATGACTGTGTATGTTGAAATCTGAGACACAGGATATATAGAAGGTCCATTGTTAATTTGTATTTCATGAAAAAATATCTTGTTCACTCTTGCAGCCTGTAGGAAGGTAACATAAGACAAACTGGATGAAATGTAAATGATTTGAAATGGAACTAAAATGAAAAAAAGATGTGAAATTATTTAGGCATATTTAATCTTAAATAAAATGAGATTGAGAAAGAAAAAAATGGAATTAAACATTCCACCACAATTTCCCCGTGTCTGTGAAGTGTACCTGGTCACTTCAGTCCTCTCTAGAACACTAGAACGAGGGAGCTGTATCCACAGCAGGCCTGGGCTGCCCCTCAGCAGCAGAACAGCACAGACAAACCCCCCCGTTCTGCTAGCTGGCTTCCTGTCTGTAAACTGAGGAGGCTTCCTGCTTAGAAGCCATCTAATGGCTGGGTGGTCCTGGGAGAATACTTGATTTATTTGAGCCTTTGTTTTCCTAAAATGTAGACTGAGAACTTTATTCAAGTAGTAGAGTACCTGCTTAGCAAATGTAAGGTCTTGAGTTCAAGTCCAGTATAGAAAAACCATCTAGACTAAAGAGAAAGACCCAAAGAAATCAATTAGTTAGTTTACCGAAAATGTGTAACAGGCTTAATTATATCTCATTTATCCCTAGCCTCTTTTTTGACTGTTCTTGGATTTGAACTCAGGGCCTTGAGCTTGCTCAGCTAGCACTTCACCACTTGAACTACACCACCTCCAGCCCTAGTCTTTGCATTTTAAAAATAGAGCCTCACCAACCTTTCTGCCCAGGCCATGCTCTAGATCTCAGCCTTCTAAGTAGCTAGGATTATAGGTATGAGACACTGGCATCTGTCCTGCTTTGTCAGTTTTTAATAAGAAATTACAACGTACGTGTTTAAAAATAGAATCTTCAATGTCTGGTATTAAGGTTTTTAATTTTAGATTTTATGTACAAATTATAGCCATATAATATCACTAATTGAAAATATGTTCACATATTAGCTATATTTACCAGTATTTTTTTCCTCCTGTAGGCTTTCTACAAGTATAAGAGAATTACAGAATTTTAAAGTCTTACTACAACACAGGTAATACAGGCTTTTCTGTGTCTAATTGGAGACACGAAGGACTATGAAGCTGTTAGTCTTCTTGGACATGCTGAAAGACTAATCCAAGATGTTAAGAACTCTGAACTCCTAAGAGAAAATTCCAGTGCTCACTTGAATATTTATGACCCATAATAGATTACCGATTAGAGATATTTATAAATGAAGTATATGGTTTTAAAACTTGTAAGTTATACTAATTCTGTGTTTATTTTCATGTGTTTCCATCTGTTGCATATTGTGCTATTTTGAGCTGGGTTTGATCTTACCTTTATCTGTAGTTGTCTCTCTCCTGATGACACTGTTGGTGGTGTGTGTGGGAAAGGGAGCACAAGGTTGCCTGGGTGGCAGGATTACTGCTGGTTCCCTGCTTGTCCGTCCTCTGGGATGCTGCCCTGGCAGTGAACGGCAATGGTTTCCTTAAGATTCCCTAAGACTTCAACTTCAGCTCAGTTGTTTCCTTGCTGTTGCTGTTTTGGGTTTGGCCCAAAGACCTTCATTAGAGAAGGTGGATAAGTGTCTCCCCCTGCTAGTGCCCGCTCAGCTGGGCCACTCATGTGTGCCCGTGTGCACACTACAGTGTGCTCAGCTCTCTACCTAAAACCTAAAACCCAACTCTGCCATCACCTCCCTGTCTTCCTCTCCTATTGCAGACAGTGTGAGATCCTTTTAAGAGAAAAACCATTATTTAAGAATTGATTTTTAATAAAACTGTATGGGATTATATGAATTTATAATACCAATTAAAAGCATATATCCAAAATTTGCTGTTTTTAAGTATTTTAAAGGATTTTAATTTTAGGGATTTAGTCTATGCAATCCTCTACCTCTCCACATTATTTTTCTCTGGGGTCAGGCCAGGCTGATCATAAACTTCCTCTCCCCCTCCTCTGGCTCTTCAGTGTATCCTGTACCAGTGGTGCTTCATGTGCCTCAGAGCAGCGGAGGACTGGAGTCTGGGTCCTAAATTGTCATTTTCAAAACCCAAGATTTAAACAATGTTTAGGAAGGGTGTCAGTGAATCTAATGGGATTAACTTGACGGGTTCCATGTGTGTGGAGGTGATGTAGGTCCCAGTCTAGTGTCTTCTTAGACTTCCACCTTTTCCCAAGTAAATAAGTGCCCTTAAACCACATCTTAATTGTGCAAGAGTCTGTAGTGCTTCACTGCTGGTTACGTGACGTAGTGGGGGCTGTGGCAGTGTCATTGCTGGTTGCGTGGCATATCGGAGGCTGTATTTGATTGGTTCCCTGCCTTGTGCAAGGATGGGTCTGGGAGAAGAAGGTCTCACTCGAGCTCTTCATTTCCTTTCCTCATCCCTAACCTCTCTGAACTTGGCATTTGCTCGTTGTTGGTGAGAGTGTTTTCGTGGCTTGAGTAGAAAAGGCTGGCTACCTGCAGCTTCCTACACTTTGTCTTCTTAGGTTGCACGTGATCCTAAGGCAAGTAGTTGAAAAAGCGAGTGTTCTCTAATGCTGTTGGTACATTGAATTATTAATGTAGCGTTTATCCAGAGTTTTAAAAAAATGTGAATGTTTTGCACTGTATTTTCACTGATTTAAAGATCTTTTTAGTAGTGTCACTTCACCATTCCCACAGTTCAAGATTATTATTGAAACACTATTTGCTAGAAGATAGCAAATTGGTCAGTTCCATTTGTTGCTTTTCTTTACTGTAATTTGAAGTTAAGAAAAAAGGTTGAAAATCTACTTACAGTTCTTTTGAAGATATGGATTTTTTTTCTCAAAGAAAATAAATGAAGTGTTATTAAGCTAAAATCCATCTGATTAACTTTATTTTACCATAAAACTGTTTGGCAGTGGCGTAGACTTTGGGGTATTGTTATTTCTAACACCAGCATATGCTTGGTGAAGTGTGTGTCCTTGAGATTACACTGCTGTTCACTCACTGGCTGCACGACGCTGCTGGAGCAGGTTGTGTTGTGGGGAAGTCTTGGTTGCCGAGTGCCTTGGGATATGTTGTCTGTCTCATCACCTAATATGAAAAATCCCACATGCACCTAACAATGTAGTTGACAGAAATAACTGTACTGCGCAGCACAGAAATACTTTGCTTTGATGGATGCTTCATTGGCTTCTCTGGTGGTAGCTAGGTCAATTTTGGGGCTTTGAGGAAGATAGGACAGAGCAGTAATAGATTTGAGTTTTGAAATTGGACCAGTCAGATGCTTGGAACATTGTGACTCAATTTTGCAATGAAGCACTATGCCATATTTTTAACTTTGCCTAGTATCATTTTATGCAAGGCAAGATAGCCCTTTTGGTCATTATCAGCATTGTCTTCAGCTGGAAGCATGAGAACAGTTCACAGGAAACCACCCAGCAGTTTGCAAAATGGGAGGGAGTAGCTAAAAACCACCGCTATTCACCCAGAGATCCACTTTAGTGCATGGGGATGTGGGAATTTCTTGTACAAATGCCACATGCAAACCTATGCCATCTATTCTGTGATACCTACAGGTACAGCTTTGATTTTGATCGGAATTCCAAATAATTTACTGTTGTACCCACCAGACTCTAGAAAATGTGAATTAAAGTACATATTTATAGTCTTTTCTGGTATGTTTTCCTCTTTCTTGTGTTGGGTTGAGGAGATGAGGATTTTACTGTGGTGATTTCTTCTCTGCTCTGTGGTGGGCAGTGGAGGCCCTACAGGAAGGACTGTACACACCTCATTTCTCTGCACAGGAGCACCAGAGGGTAGGTGCTGTTCTATCTCCATTCCTGGGGAGCAGGGGAGGTGGGGGGGGGACCTGAGTGAGGCAGGAAAAGCAGACTCCAGAGCTGCTTTGCCTAATGGCACCTGTGGCATTTCCTAGTTTTGGTATCTTTTTATTTGAATTAAGACATAACCTTTTAAAATGCTTGTTTTTATTTGATTTTTGAATAGGTAATACATTCTACATGGTTAAAATTAGCCAAAAGATATAAAAAGTTCTACAGTGAGTGTCTTTTGTATCTGGTTGTCTCCCACCCTGCACATACATGTGCTCTGTGTGTAATTGCTTAGTTTGTTTCCATCCATACTTCTTAACATAGAAAATCGTATACAAATGTAAAGCCTTATTTTTTTCTCCTCACTTTAACTCAAAATGACATCTTCTACCAATATTTGTTATTTAACATCATATTCTTGGTAGTCTTCACATGTCGCCAGATAGCCTTCTCCCTTCTTTAGTGGCTTCTTAATGTTCCTTCCTATTGATAAGCTGTCATTTAACATCTGAGTTGTTTACAGGCCTTGAACATATGTCATTGCACATTTGTGTATACATATCTGTAGAATTACCCAGAATTTTGGAGTCAAAGGTCATGTATATTTGTAATAAAAGATACTGATACACTGCTCTCTGCACAAGACAGGCCATCTGAAATCTGTGACAGTGTCACCATCACAGATGCTAGAAAATGTTGGATTTGGGCCATTGTGATAGACGAAAAATGGTCAATGTGCTTTTTAGTTTATATGATTATTAGATAAGATTGGTCAACTTTTAAAGTTTAAGAGACATTTGTATTTGCTTTTGTTCATATCTGTTCATTTTTCTACATTTTCTAAGTGATTTCTAGGAGCTGTTAGAGATACTAATACCTCAACTGTAATGAGTGGAAAAGGTTTTCCCCAATTTGTTGTCATTGGGACTTATGATGACTTTACTATGCAATTTTCTTTTATTGTAGCAATTTTTAGTGCTTTTTTTTCTACCCTAGATTTTTAGTCTTAGAATGGCTTCCTCAATCTAGAATAGAATAGTTCACTATTGCCTTGTAGAGCTTTTATTTTTTTTTACAGTTAGGTTTTATATAACATAGCTTATAGATCAAACACTTTTCTCAGATGACTACCCCAGTTGTTACAATACCATTATCTAAACAGTTCAACTTTTCCTCACTATCCTTGAGTACATTTATCATTTTTTAAATCTCATACATGTTTTTCTCTGGTTGACTTACAGATGCACAGTACTGTGGCTTTAAGTATACAGGCTTTATTTGGTAATATCTGGATCCTCTACAGTTTTCCTAGCTGTTCATACTTGTCTTTGTATGATACATGGGGCATGCTAAAATTGTCTGGCTCCATGTTTTCTTGAGGACTGCACTCTAACCACTCCATATGTATGCTGTTATGCTGCCTGGCAAATTTGGTATTATTTTGTCAAACAGATACCTGACCCTGCCCATGTGGTCCAAATTCCATCACAGTGCTTCTGACTTATTTGAGGCTTAATTTCATGTAAAATCCTTATTCCCTTTCTCCCACTGACTTGTTTGTCCTGAAGTTGCATGTCTGTCAAAGACTGATGAGTAAGGGGTCCTTCAGTGAGCACAAAACTTGTAATGCCATAGGCAGCAGAGAAAGTACAAATGAAAGGATGCCTTCCAAAGAGGGTCTACATTTTCTTACACTGCTCTAAGGAGCCAGGAATATAGCTGTGAATGAGTCAGTTACCCATCACCATGCAGCTTACACTGGTGTCCCCTAATAACCAGATACTGAGGTACAATGCTCATGGTTCATGGCTCTGGGAAAGCCTCCTTTCCACGCCATGTGTGTGTGTGGGGGGAGGGGCACTGGGGTTTACACTCAGGGCCTTGTGCTTGCTAGGCTGGTACCACACTGCAGAGCCACACTTACAGACCTGTAGACCTGTTTGCTTCTAGTTTTTAAACAGGGTCTCACATTTATACCAGTGCTGTCCTGGAACTCTTGTCTTCTCAGTTATACTTCCACACACCTGAGCCCAGCTACTGAGCCCAGCTACTGAGCCCAGCTTAGGGTTAATACGGGATCCTACTAACTTTTTGTTCAGACTGGCCTCAAACTACAGTCTTGTGATCTCCACTTCCCAAACAGCTGGGATTACAGGCATGAGCCACCACGCCCAACTTTTTATACTTCATTAAAGCCTTCAAGGAACACTATTGGGAGAGTATGCCTCCTGGTACATTTTAGAGTTGGCAAGGGAGGATGTAGCTCAGTGATAGAGTGCTTGTCCTATACACATAAGGCCCTGGGTGCCATCCACAGCATGGTATAAGGAAGCATTGGCACGTATGATGGCAGTGGACACTGTAATAGAACCTCCAACAGCTCAGGCTCCTTGTGTACCACTGTAGAAGTGCCAGTGGGTGGTCCACACAGGTCAGCTGGAACTCTTAGCTTCAGAGACAAATGTATCTTCTAGTAATCACACACAAACTCCAGACTTGAGTGACACTGTGCTTTCCTACGCACTTACAATTTCAGATTACTGGAAGAGCAATCTTTAAGACAAGGATCATCCGGGTTACTGGAGCACTTTGGTTTGCCTGGCAGAGCAGGTATGGGAGGTGGCTCATCCTGCAGCACCTCTCGAGTGAAGAAGTTGCCCATGCCAGGAGACATCAGCCCCAGGGCTCTGGGATGTATGGACAGCAGCAAGGGTTCAGCATTGCTCTTATAAAAGAGGGCAGAGAAGCACTTAGAACAGTTTATCCTTTCTGGCAAAAATATGGGAGTTGACAAATACTGGATGGCAGCTTCAATATTTAATGTTGGCCATTTGTTTTCCAGCTAGAGACAACAGAATTATAGTGTTTACATACTACATGGTGAGTACAGTAATTGGCGTGACTTCAGTGACACTGCACTGCAGAAATAAAGCTGTTCTCGGCCGCTGCAGGAGGCTGGCACAGGCTGCATGGGCCTAAGTTCTTGCAGTGTACATTGATCGTGTGATCATGGTAGGGCTCCTTAGCAGTTTAGAGAAGCATGTTACAACACTTTGCTTAGGCCACCTGAATAACCAGTGTAAACCTGTCCTTGAAAGGTAACTTTTAGATGACAGGCAGTCCAGACAGTTCCATGGTCTGAAAGCAAGGCATGGTAAGGGATTGGGCAGGGCAGAGGTTTCTACATAAATGACTCTTTTAAAACTTGAGATTCCAGCCTGTTGCTGCTGTAATCCTATCTATTCAGGAGGCTGAGATCTGTGGACAAAGGTTCAAAGCCAGCCTAGGTAAGAAATCACCCAAAAGCTGGAAGTGGAGGTGTGGCTCAAATGGTAGAGCACTAGCCTTGAGCAAAAAAGCTTAGAGACAGCACCCTGAAACAGCCCCTGAGTTCAAGCTCCAGGGCTGGCACACACACAAAAAAAGGAACTTTTGATCTTGATTTTAAATGGTACAGACAACACAAGTGGACTTGTGCCTGGGAGCTCATGTCCACAAGTCTGTGCTTGAGTGAGCAGTGTGATGCGGGCTACAGTGCAAGAGCAGGACTTGTGCCCCCGGGGCCTGGAATCACCCTTCATCTGCAGGCCCTGGTTGTCTGCTGTGTGAAAGCCTGGGCTTCCAGCCTCGTGGCAGGCTATACAGGGGAGGTTTCAGAATGGTGCTCTGGTCAGAGACATTGTGTTTGGCTTAGCTGAAGCGCAGCACAAAGCAGCTGTGTGGAGCATGCCCTCGGATGGAGACCAGTGCTACAGCCCTCTAGACAGCGTCCAGCCCGACAGGAGGTACAGAACCATTACAGAGTAAGAATGCAGAAAAAGCTATTAGTACCCCAGAGCTACTAAAGCCCTCTGGGAACCTCTCAGCCTCTTGAGGACTCCGGGAGGTAGCAACCCAATGATTAGGGAAAGGCAGGGTCCTGCACAGCCCTGAGGTAATGCACATTCAGTCTCCCCAGGCTGCAAAAACTGCAGAATTGCTCTAATAGTACAGGAGGTTTAATAGTGTAAGCTGTGCTTTTAACAGGATCGGCTGGTTATCACTGGAGTGCTACATTAGTACCCTGACACAAGTTAAAACTCTAAAAAGCAAGCTAGTTAACTTTCAATACTGGAGTGCGCCTAGCTTTCTAGGTATCACTCCCACTTCTAAAGTCCACCAGAGTGGAGCTCAGAATCTGACCTTCAGTGACCTTCAGAGGTAAGAATTTGAGGAATACTTGAGTCCAAAGCCGTAATAAACAGTTAGACCATATATTCTATACTTTTAAAGTGAATTATGCATAAGTGTGCAAACTACATGACATTCTGAAGGAAAAAAAACCTTAGTATACTTTAGTATTATTACTTAAGTTATATAAAATACATCTTTATAAAAAGTACAGAGTCTGTTTAAAAAGTTTAAATTATACCCACAGAAATAGGCTCACTTATTAGTACTAAAATAAAGGATTTTCAATTTAAAGTATTGCTTAGTCCTATAAAGCCATTAGAAACCTGTAACAAGTACCAGTCCTGTTTCTCAAGGAAAATGCCCTAAAACTTAAGCTGTCACTCCCACTTTCTGCAGTTTCTCCACAGGAATGTTCTGAGCAGCTGTTGCCGCGCCGCTAACCGAGGCCAGCTCTGTCAGGATCCGCACCAGGATCGGGTGGCAGAGCCCCTGCTGGCGCCAGGAAGTTGTGGGCTTGCTGTCCCCAGTCATAGTAGTCTGGAGCAAAACTTGAGAAGAGAAACGCAGTTTAGTACTTAGAGCCGCACACTCAGAATGAGGGCAGGTCTGTGTGAACCCCACATGGTCCTCCAGGCTGGCTTCTTGAGGCCAGCCACGCCTTGACTGCAGCATGCCCACAGCAGGCCGTGGTGTGAGCAGGACTGAAGCCAGCTTCTGCAGGGCAGTTCTTCCCTACAGACTACATTGTAACACTACATTGTAGCTGGTATAGGGCTGCCTGAACACCTGGTACTTTAACAGACAGCACTCAGTGCCTTAAGGTTCTCTCAGTCCTTCCCTACCCCAGAGGGGGTGGGCGTGGGGGGCCTTCTCAGCTCTACATCACTGCTGGCTGGTGAAGGAAGGGCTGCTTCAGAGGGGCAAGCATGGCTAATGGGAAATTCAGTGCTGTGGTGAGTGAAAGACTGGGAACTGGTGACTCACACCTGTAATCCTCAGGAGGCTGAGATCTGAGGATCACGGTCCAAAGCCAGCCCAGGCAGGAAAGTCTAAGTGACTTACCTCCAACAAATGACCAAAAAAAAAAGCCAGAAGTGGAGCTGTGGCTCAAGTGGTAGAGAACTAGCCTTGAGCAAAAACAGCCCAGGGACAGCACCCACGCTCTGACTGAGCTCAAGCCCCATGACTAACACACATTTTCCAAGTTGGGGTGGGGGGGAAAGGTGCACACCTGTACACTCTACCACCTGAGCTACAGTTCCACTTGGGCTTCTTGCTGGGTAACGAAAGGTAAGGAAGTCTCACAGGCTTTTCTGCTCTGGCTGGCTTTAAGCCACAATCCTCAGATCTCAGCCTCCTGTGATGCCAGGATGATAGGTGTGAGCCACCGGTGCCTGGTTAAAGACTGCTTTTTAAACTACCGTCTGCATGGCACGGCTGTGGTACTGTTGAGGAAACACTTCTGCACAACAGTGCTGGCGGAGGTCTCTAGGAATCTCAGGTCCGTCCCTTCTTCCTGAGTGTTTCACAGAGACTGGCTGCTGCCCCAGCCCCACACGTGTGTTGTGGTGCCGTTCTCTGCCCATGGCGGGGGGGGGGGATGGTGCCTGTCCTACCTTCCCTGAAGTCCCTGAGGTGCGATGTTCCAGGCAAGGTCGTCGTCACTGTCATATCTTCGAGGGTTGTCAAAGAAGTAAGATCGGGGACTGAATCCGTGGCTGGGGACCATCGTTGGGCTGGACTGCAAAGACGGGTCAGTGAGTGCGCTGCAGGGATGCAGGCGTCCCTCACAAGGGAGGTCACCCCGGAAGGTGCTGCTGCCTCCCCACAGTCACTTCTGGGTTGAGAGGGACTAAGATACCCTTTTATCAGCGTGGACACCATCTGTCAGACTGCTTTTAGTCCCTGAGAATGCCCCCAGTTAGCCAGAGTAGAGGGTTCTATTGGAACTAGATGTTTTTTTTTTTTTTTTTTTTTGTCAGTCGTGGGGCTTGAACTCTGGGCCTGGGCGCTGTCCCTCAGCTCTTCAGCTCAAGGCGAGCGCTCTACCACTTGAGCTACAGTGCCACTTAGAGGGTTCTATTGGGTATATTGTGTAACCGTGGGTGTTCATAAAGGAGAAGATAGGCTGGTGTGGGGGAGATTCTCCTCCCATTTCCACCCTCTGCCCTCTTGTGATCCTTTCCTCCTGCTTCTGCCCCCAGTCTGAACTCACTTCAGAACTTCCAAACGGGGCAAGGGCAGCGCCAGCCACTGCCAGCTTTCTCACCAAGGCCAGAGGCCAGCCTAGGACTCACCACCCACCCCAGTCCAGCCATCTGCTGTTCCCGGCTCACTAGAGATTGTCCAGAGAGACTAAGGAGAAACAGCATGTCGGTTCCCATCTGGGTCCAGGACAAGGGAAGGACAACATGTTCACACGCGGCCCAGCGCCCCTGGCCTTCCTGCCTCTGCAGATCAGGGTGTCCTGGCTGCACTGGCTCGGGCGGGGGTGGGGGGGGGTGCAGGGGGTCATCCGTGGAGCTGTGCCCTCAGGCCGCTGCCTCATTCCACCTGGGTTTGCATTCTCCACCCTGTCCCTCCCCCCCCACAGAACACTTCATGTCAACTGGGTTGAAATGTCAAGCGATGGGGCAGGGAGCAGGGACTGACTGCCTCTCAGAGTCCCTGCTGAAGTCACACCCAAGTACTACGAGAGACACCTCACATCCCTTCCTTCTAAAACAAGGGGAAACACATCGCCCTGAAAAGGAGTCAAGGAAACATCTTGGTACTGAGTTCCTGTATGCAATTGCAGAGGCTCCACTGAGAAGCAGGGATAAGAGCAAGCCCTCTGCTACGCGAGACGGGGTACTTACAAGGTCCTTTGCAGGATTTCTAACTCGGAAGAAGTAAACGACCAAGGTGGTGGGCAAGAGTTCCCACACAAAGAGCACCACTCCAAACACCACATAGCCGGCATCGCCCAGCTGGTTCTTCAGGTCTGCCTGTTGGCCAGAGGGGGACAGGGAGTTGCTGGACCGGAGCAGAGGAAGTATGTTCGAGTAACCCACACAGTTTCAACATGGCACAGCCCCTTTCCCCTAAAATGCACATGTTGAAACCCCCTAACAAACTTTCCAGGCCTTGGAGGGTTAAGAACCGTATAGGAGCGGGGCCCTGGTGGCTCACACCTATAATCCCACCTACTCAGGAGGCTGAGATCCAAGGATCAGGGTTCAAAGCCAGCTCAAACAGGTAAGTCCGTGAGACACCCTTATCTCTAACTATAAAAAAGACAGAAGTGGAGCTGTGGCTCAAGTAGTAGAGTGCTAGCTAACCTGAGCACAAAAGCTCAGGGACAACACTGAGTTCAAGTTCCATGTCCAACCAAAAGGAGGAAAAAATACTCAAAAGACGGATGTTGTTACTTTACCCTACCTCTGACGCTTCCGAATATCCAAATTAAGCTGAGTTTTATTTTCTTCAACAACCAAAAAATGTCTTGATCCAAATCTCAGCCTCCCAAGTAGCTGGGATGACAGACATGAGCCATTGCACCTGCACTGGAAGTCACTAAGTACTACTTAACAAGAGCTTCAAGGGGATGGGGAAGTGAGGTATTTGCACATGCGCCTGTGTGCACACACACACCTAGGTTTCTTAGAATAGGTGAGCAGGAAGGAGAGCCGCCCTGGCCCCAGCTGACGAGGCGGTGATGGAGCCAGCCGTCACCCTGCACCTCTACACGGGAGCAAGGTGCTTGGCTTACCCCTCCGCCATGGACCATGCCCCGGGGCGAACGTTGCATCCAGGCGCCCCGCGGCCCCCACTCACCTGGTCGGATACGTTGTACCAGTCATAGTCAAAGGAGTGGGCGTTCTTGATTTGAGAGAAGGACAAGATGACCAGGTTGTAGCAGGCTCGCGAGGTGTACAGCAGGATGACGGTGACCCCGACGGCTGTCACCTGACACACGGAGGAGCCCTGGAAGAGACGGAGGCAGGGGTGGGCCACTCCAAGTCACCGGGCCCTTCCCTGTCCCTCCCTTGGTGCTGCGCGCTGAGGGCCCGTACGTGCTCGCCCCTTCCTCGGGGTCAGCTGTCTTCCTGCAGGCACTGTGCTAGAGAAGACCCCTTTACTACAGGTAAAAAGTGGGCCCTTTGCCCAAGACCAAGATTTAATCCGGGAAGTCAGGGGGTTTGTCTGGTCAACTCCACTGTCCTCCAGCGCATGCGTTCCAGGTGTGTGGCTTGGGGTGCATTTGCAGAACTGTGGGTGGGACACGGGTGGGTGTGGGCCTCCCTCACCGCCCAGAGCTTTATCTTGGGAAGGGAGGCCTGTGGAAACTTGGTGACTCACATCCCCTCCTCATAAAAGTGGTCAATTTCAGTGAAAGGCCTCTGTTGTCTAGAAACGGATAGTGATGTTGACCAAAGAAGCTGAAAGGACTTTGAGTCATGCTGGTGGGAGTCATTACCCGAGTGCGAGGAGCTTGGCTCTGCCCGTTCCCTGCTGGCCGCGGGCATTCTGACAATGTGGGCCTTAACCCTCCTGTCCATGGGAACAGCTGGGGTCCATGAAGAGCTGGCGCGGCCTCTACAGGGGAGAGGTGGGGCTCGGAGACGGATGAGGCAGAAGCCAGCACAAAGCCTCAGCATTTTCGAGGAAGAACTCTGCACAACTAACTCCTGGGCTTTGGGGCTGCAGCCCAGTGTCCGGTGTGGGCTCTGGGTTCCAAAGCTCTCAACAGATTTCATCTGGTGGACACTCTGAGCGCCGCTGCCTGAAATCCTCCTTCAGAGCCACAGAGGACCAGGGGCACAGAGGGAGGGAGGCGACCCATGCCCAGGGGTAAGAGCCAGGCAGCGCCCCACTGCTCAGCAAGCCCTGCTCCGGGTCGCCACCTGCTGGTGAGGGACGGAGGCGACCGGCCACGCAGCTCTGCGTGCATCTTTGCCCTTCTCTGTGGCTCTGGGGAGGAGAAGGGAGACCGTGGAGCACAGGCCAGGGCATGGCTGTGGGAGGAGCAGATGAGCTTCCTGCTAGCTCCCTGTGCAGGAGGCCTCGGGCTTGGGAGGCTGCTACGGTGGGGTAAGCCATGGGCCATGAACTTGAACCTGAGCATCGACAACCACGGATGCTGATGGCAGTGTGACAAGTGTCTTGACCTCTCCATGCCTCAGTTTCCCTGCCTGCCCCCCCCCCCCCCCCGGGTCTATGAAGATTACCTCAGTTGATCAAGAAGCAGGGCCAGAGTCAGTACTAGATGCGTGGTGGCCACTACAACCCCAATGGTGCTTTAAAATCCGGGGCAAATAGCCAGCGCCTGACCAGGATGGAACCCCGCCAGGGGTTTGCACACGACACGGGGCCATCAGAACACGTCTTGCACGTGAAGCTCAGCGAAGGATGCAACACGCACAAAACGCCCCCGGCAGAGGACGGAGAGAGAGCAGGCGGCGCAGCAGGGACCTCACCTCCTTCCCACTCACCTTGGACTCCAAGTAGATGTTGGCTAAGGACATCTTGGAGATTTTGTAGAGGCAGATGGAGAGCGAGATGGCACACAGCACGAAGAGCGTGTCATTGATGGCCACGCGCACGGACACGATCACCTTCCTCTCCCAGTGTCCCGTCTTCACCAGCAACGCGCAGGTCAGGTTCACCAGCAGGAAAATGAGGCTGATGAAGATCGAGGCCAGGTAGAGGGGCAGCCTGAGCGGTGGGGAGAAGGAAGGGGAGAAGGGTCATGTCATGCTCCTTGCAGGTAGTCTAGAAGGAAGCTGTGACATGCTTTGGTTAACTACTAGAGTAAGAGCTGCTTTTCAGCGGTAGACGGTCACAGATCCAAGGTACCGTCCACAAATTGTGCCTTGGAACATCCTCCATGAGGTTCCCGGGGCGGGGGGGGGGGGGGGGGGGGGGGGGTGCTAAGCCCTCACGTGTGGGCCAGCTCCCCGGAGAACACACTGACTGCCCCGAGTACAAGAACCATGACATCAGTCTGTGCAGGCCAGTGTTTCCATTACTGAAAGTAAGACTGCAGGACAGACTTACCCAACAGCATAAGATGGAATGAGGTCATGCAGTTAGCAACCCCCAGAATTAGGGCTCTGCACCCCACTCACATCCAACCAGCTAAGGGTTAAAACTTTTTTTCCCTAGTACTAGTATTGGGGTTCTCGCTTGGCCATTTTACCCAAAGCTGGCCCTCTACCACTTGAACCACACTTCCACTTCTGGCTTTTTGGTGGCTACTTAAACAAGCTCACAGTTTTTTTCTGCCCTGGCTGGCTTCAAACCCTGATCCTCAGATCTCAGTCTCCCGAGTAGCTAGGATTACAGGTGTGAGCCACTGGTGCCTGGCTCCAAAACTAATTTCTAATTATCTCAGTCCTGAACAGACAGACTTCTTTCTTGTCATTATTTTCCAAGTGAGACAGTGTAGCAAGTCTTTCCACAGTATGTACACTGTATCAGGGGATCTAGGCATCACTTGCAAATCCCGGACCATATGTGGATCCCCAGAGCTGAGGGCCAAGCTGGTGGGCAGCTTGTGTCCACTGGTTGAAGTGGTCTCTGCCTGCCTACTTGGCTGTTTGCCACCTGCACTGCTGCATCTGTGTGTGGTCAGCCCAGTCTCCTCTGACTTCTAACCTGGAAGCTCATCCTCTTAAGTGTCCCATGTTACACCTAACTTAGACCTCACTCAACAGCCAGCTTAAGGCTGGACTAGACTGGTTTAACTTGAATATGTTTGTAACCCAAATCAGAGAGCAGTAAATTATGGACTAAAAGGGTCTTGTTTGTTTTTTTTTTAATGCCAGCCCTCTTGACCTCAGGGCCTGGGTACTACCCATGTGCACTTTTGATCGAGACTAGCACTCTACCACTGGAACCATAGCTCCACTTCTGGCTTTTTGTTGGTTAACGGGAGCTAAGAGTCTCACAGACTTTTTTGCCCATACTTTCTTTCATACAGGAGATCCTCAGATCTCAGTCCTGAATAGCTAGGATTATAGGTGTGAGCCACCAGCACTGGGCTGCATTAACAGCCTTCTCCTACTGCAACTAAACTCTCTGCTTCAAGAGGGGACCCGGCGTACACAGTACTCCAGCCAAACCCTCGTCCTTCTACCAAGACCCTTGGATACAGTATGCACCCTATTATCCCCATCTTCTTCCTCCCTGGTGAGGCTGTGAACCCTTACCCCATAGGGGGGGAAGCGGCCCACTGAGGGAAGCAGAGAAGCAGGCAGCTCCTTGGTGCAGTAACTTATCCCTGGTCCCTTTGTGTCCCTTTCTCCGCTTCCAGTCCATCATGGTTCACTGAAACCATGAGACAGAATAAACCCTTCCACTCTGCCCACATCAGGGACTGGGCCACAGGGAGAAGAAAAGCAACTAATATGGGCTTGGAGCTTTTGTCTCTAAAAGGAAAACCCCCGGATCCCCTTGTACTTCAATGAGCTGACCCTCCCGGGCAACAGGGACAAGGCTGGCACTCAGGACCATGGTGGGGCTCGCAGAGGAGAAGAGGAAGCGGGTGCCTGCGAGAACGGTGCCGGGCACTCACCGGTATTTCAGTAATTCTGGAGAATACTTGGACTTGGCTTTGAAAATCACCTGCAACGAGAGAAAAGCATGCAGGGTGGGTCCCGTGCAGGGGACCCTGCACACCACCCCTGCGGTCATCTGGAATCCCTCTGCCCAGGCCCCTGGGCACCGCACTCCTCCTCCAGAGCCACATCTGGGAAGCTCTGTGCTGTGCAAACGGGTGTTTTTGTATTTGGGGTGTTTTATTTAAGCTGGGTGTTTAAATGTATTTGAAAATGAATTAAAAAGAAAACAAAACCCGAGAGTACTAACCTACAACACATAGCCCACCTCTGTCCCCAGCTTGTCACCGGCACCAAGCCCACTGGGTTGGAAGGTTACGTGTCCTCGATGCCAGCCACAAACTCTGCAGTATATTTAAAACAATCAAAAGCTTTTGAAGCCAGGTGCTGGGATTCACACCTGTAATCCTAGCTACTCAGGAGACCTGAGGATCAAGGATCAAAGCCAGCCCAGGCAGGACAACCCATAGACTTGTATCTCCAATTGACCCGCAAAAAGCAGCAACTGGAGCTGTGGCTCAAGTGGTAGAGCACTAGCCTTGAGCAAAAAGAGCTGAGGGGCAGTGCCCAGGTCCTTAGTTCAAGCCCTGTGAATGGCACACCAAAAAAGTTGGAGATGGCAATTTCTCAACGGCCTCAGAACTCAGCACAACTGTGGAAGTGCCTGCGTGGGGTGGGTGGATGTGGCAGCCTGGTGTGGCTCAAGTGGCTGAACACTAGCTTTGAGCACAAAAAGCTCAGGGACAGTACCCAGGCTCTGAGTTCAAGCCCGAGAACCTGCATCAAAAAAAAAAAAAAAAAAAGGTCTACACATTAGTACTTGTCTGTCCTGGCTTATTTAGCCTAAGATTCTCCAGATCAGTGAGAATGAATACTATGTCCAGCTCAGAAATCTGCTGGGTGGATCTTAAAGGTTCTGGTGCTTGAAGCGGGGGCGTGGCTGCCCCCTTCCCTCTCCCCAATCCATGGGTTGTCCATAAGCATGGAAGGGCATGGCTGCACCTGTGGTGGGTGTGCCATTAGCATGGAGGGGCGTGGCTACGCCTGTGGTGGGTGTGTCTATTAGCATGGAGGGGCGTGGCTACACCTGTGGTGGGTGTGTCTATTAGCATGGAGGGGCGTGGCTACGCCTGTGGTGGGTGTGTCTATTAGCATGAAGGGGTGTGGCTGCACCTGTGGTGGGTGTGTCCATTAGCATGGAGGGGCGTGGCTGCACCTGTGGTGGGTGTGTCCATTAGCATGGAGGGGCGTGGCTGCACCTGTGGTGGGTGTGTCCATTAGCATGGAGGGGCGTGGCTGCACCTGTGGTGGGTGTGTCCATTAGCAGGGGATGCTCCCAGGTATCAGAATGTCAGAGTCACCTTGAACCTACACAACTCTTGTCAGTTATGTCCAACAGAGGTGGAAAGAACTTGTGTTCAAAACCTAAAGCTGCCCCTGGGTCTCTCCTATGACCCTGGCCCACGTCTCCCCCGAACCTCACGGTCCCCCCCACCCTCACCATCCCCCAACCCTGGTGCCTCTCCATGACCCAGGGTCCTTCTAGTGACGCAGGAGAACCCCTGGCTGATGCCAGCATGACTCAACCCTCGGCTTCCTCCTCCATAAATCACTGCCCACCCCTGAACTCCCAAGGCCTTGGTCTGTTCCCAGCTCGAGCTCCAGCTGGGTTCCCAAGGCTCGCTCTGGTTTTTCCCAATGCCACACTGGCTGCTGCGAGCAGAATCATCCCACACTAATCTGTGGAGTCACAACATCCCTCTCACCACCCCACACAAGAAATCCCTGTGGTCCCCGGGTACATACAGGTCTGCGACTACAGGAAGCACTCTACTGCCCCACCCAGACTTGGTGTAACATCCTGCTTCCTACACCCTAGCAAAACATGATCCGCTGGGAGGCGCCACTGCTGTGCCAGCCTTCCAAGCCCCATAGAAGAAGACAGACTGGGGAACACCACACTGTCCCCACCACAGCAGCCTCCTGCTACACGCATGGTCCTGCCAGCGGGCTGAGACAACTGGTAGACCTTCCCAGTAAGTGTGAAGTTCAAAATTGCCAACACCAAGCACAGACTCAAGACCAAAGAGCCTCAAGCAGTACAACGCCAGCCCCGAGCAGAGAAGCCTGAGGGGATGGTGCCCAGGCCCTGAGTTCAAGCCCAAGATATTAGCACCAGAAAAACAAAAAAAAAGTGAGTCTGGAGCTGCCCCACTAGGGCTTAAATCTGGCCTCTACCAATGGTCAGCTGTGTGACATTGGAGTAGCCCCCTGACCTCTCTGTGCCTATCAATAAAACATGCCAGTGGCCATCTCCTGTGTGTCCACAGCTCAGGTAAACACTGCCACCTGGTAGGGGCTGGGTCAGGTTCACTGGGGAAGCGTGCAAACCTCGGTTGTATACACACAAGCACCACCGGCCCGGGATCCCTGCCGACCATAAAAGGAACTCAACCGGCACCAAGGTGAGAAGCCACCTAGCTCACTGCTCACTCCAGGCCGTGCCCTGCCCACGCTGCCCACTTCCACAGCCCCTGCTGTGGAAACTACGTGCCCCCTGACCCCGGTCCACACTAGAAGCTCCGATGTGTGGAAGGACAAAGGGAACACGGCCCGTCCAAGCTCCAGTGCTGCTCCGGACTCCCAAGCCCCGCCCCCAGACTCAGGACACCAGCGTGAAGCCCACTCTCCAGCGTGGGCTCGGGGCGGCCTCCCAGGAGCACAGGGTTATGTTTGAGATGGGGCCTTGCCACCTGTCCACGCGCGTGCCTCGAGTGAAATCCTATTTTTATTTATTTTTGCTTCCTTGAAGCTAGGATAACAGGCTGGGCCCCAAACCCAGCTCCTTCCACGGAGATGGGGTCTCAAGGACTTTTCTACTTAGGCTTGCCAGGATCCATAATCCTCCCAACCTCAGTTACCCAAATAACTAGGATTACAGACCTGAGTCACTGCACTGGCTGACCACCTCACATGCTGACACTGCATTCTGACACCACCACACCCCAGCAGCTGTGGCCGGCTTCATTTCTGTTAATACCTTACCTGAGCACCTGAGGCGGGTGACTCCCTCCATGTGTCTGTCAGCAGTACATACCTCCAGGTGATCGGAGAGTTAAAGGAGGGACTAATTACCAATTGGCTTGTGGCTACCGGTGACAATCAGCAGTGCCTGGCAGATTAGTGCCAATGAAACTGAAGTTGCCTTGTGAATTTGTCATTCAACAAACTCTGACATGTGGAAAGACACAACTGTGTCTCTGACACAGGTCACTTACAAAGACAGGACGGAAGCCTCATGTAAAAAATACCCGGGTAGGAGGAAGACAGAGTCCATGCACACCTTCCCAAGGGTGGGGCCTGGGGCCGGGGCACGGTGCCCCCTACAGGATGGGAGATCACACAGCACAAGGAGGCGTGCCAGGCATAAAGGATGTGACAGCAGAGAAAAGTATCCTCCACCTCTCACTCCTTCCCCCAAACTCCTGCCCCTTCTCCTCCCCCACGTCCAGCCTCAGGACCCACTTCTTGGACAGCTCCCAACCCTGCTCAAGTCTCTCAATGCTTTAACCTCCTGGCCTAAGGCCTCTGAGTCATGGCTCCCTGTGGACGCTCTGTCCCATGGACACTTTGAATCAGCCCACATGAATCTGAGTCACGTCCCTGTGCTCCCGCATCTCCCCAACTGCATCCGAAATCTGCTTCACTGAGTCCTGTATGTACCTTGTAGCCCTCTAAATTTGTGGGTGTGCGTGCACACACACACACACACACACACACACACACACACACACACACACAGACTTGAAGTCATGGACTCACACTTCCTTAGCTTTTATGTTCGTGGCATTCTACCTCTTGAGCCACACCTCCACTTTCAGATTTTTGCTGCTTCTCTGGAGATAAGAGTCCCACGGATTTTCCTGCCTGGGCTGGCTTTGAACCGAGATCCTCAACCCCCTGAGTAGCTAGGATTACAGGCGTGAGCCACCGGTGGCTGGCTTTCAAATCTTAAAATTCAGAAAAGAAGGTACTGCGTTAGGATCTGAGTGTATTTGCCCACTGTAAGAGATTTCAAATAGGACTCCATCAACACAAGCCTCACACTGAAATGTGGGTGTGAATCCTCCCTCCTCCAGGCCCCTGAGCAAGTCATCAACGCCTTAGAGCCTCCTTTCTGCTCTGGAAGATGGGATGGTTCTCCGGACTTCCTCAGAGGTTGTAAGGCATAAGGACAAAACACTCAGATGGGTGCCTAGCATGCAATGTGCATGTGTGTATGTGTGTGTGAGAGAGAGAGACAGAGACAGAGACAGAGAAGAGATCGAGACAGAGCCACCTCCAGGGTACAGGCAATATGGATCAAGGACATCTGTATGCTCAACCCAAGAGCTCTAACATGCCTCTACCCTGAGACTTGGCTTTCCAGATAAGATCTTACTGTTACTTTTACTTTGTCTTTCAGATAGGGCCTCCCACTGGCTCCCAGGCAAAGATCCACCTCTGCTTCCCAAGGAGCTAGAATTACAGATATGTATCCCTCACATACCTTGCACTCAGCCACTTGAACTATGACCCCAACCTGTTACTTTTTGTTTCTGAAACAAAGGCTCAGTACCTTCTCCTAAACTGGCCTTTACTTCACTCTTTGGTCCTGGAACTTGAACTCAAGGCCTGGACACTGCCCTTGAGCTTTTTGTGCTCAAGGCTAGCGCTCTACCACTTGAGCCACAGCTCACTTCTGGCTTTTTTTTGTGGTTAATTGGAGGTAAGGGTTTCATAGTCTTTTCCTGCCCAAGCTAGCTTTGAACCACAATCCTCAGATCTCAGCCTCTAGAGTAGCCAAAATTATATGTATGTGCCACCGGTGCCTAGCCTGAGTCAACTCTTGACCTCCCTTCAAGCAGCTACACCCCCATCCCCCAGAGCAGTGCTACCTCCCTCTAAACTCCAATTTACTCAGGCTGAGACCAAGCCCAGGCAGTTAGTCATTGTTGAGGGTCCCTATTCTGGGGGCTCCCAGCGGCCCAGAACCCTGGTGATGGCACTTTGGGCTGAATCACGCCTCTGAAGAACCAGAATTCTTGTAAGCCAGAAATGACTGTTCCGTGCTAACTTCTGCCAGCCTCAAGCTCTCCTCTGGTGAAATGCAGTTTGCTGAGGCACCTGCTGATGGGGCCGCATTCGGAGGCCAGAGGCTCTGTCTGCCTGCTCAGCAGTTACACACCAACCAGCAGATGGTGCAGAAAACCCTCACCAGACTTTAATCCAGCTCTAAGTTCAGGATTTACATGGGATTAACCACAAAGCCATGCCAGTCCCTGAATTTGTCCTTTGAGTCCTCAAAATGGGGACATGGGCAAAGCCATGACGCGTGACCACTGCCAGTTCTTGAGGTGACACGGACTCACTAGATTTCTATATCATGCTCAGCCAACCACTGCAACCCCAGGACAAGGCCCAGGGTCCCTACAAGGCAGCCTAGAGCGGTTTGCAAGATATCAAAGTAGAATCAGGCTCATGGGGGGGGGGGGGGGCAGGGGGCGGCCCTCACTGGAGAGCCAAGCCCTCTCCAACTGACCACCAAAAAGCTGCACGTGGTAGAATGCCAGCTTTGAGCAAGAAGGCTCAGGGACAGCGCCCAGGCCCTGAGTTTAAGTCCCAGGACTGGCGTGCATGTGTGGATGTGCGTGTGCATGTGTGTGTGCACAGTAGTACTAGACAGACAACACTCGTTACTCCTGTTGGAAAGCACACCCACCCAGAGTCTTCCCTGCGCATCAACTCCTTTAACATCCCTGATCTCCTCGCCACGACACTTGCTATCTTTCCACCAAAAGCACTTCCTCCTGTTTGCAGGCCGCGGCTCCCACTCCACTGGAGAGGCCGCGCTGATGCGGACGGGCCGGCTCACGACAGGCATCGGGGAGACGCTTTTAACCACCTCGTTTATTAAGTCCACGGGCCCACGCCACCACCGGCCCACGAACGCCGGGCGCCCCCGCGGGAGCGCATCTGCCGGCAGGAGAGGAGCCCTGGCGGGTTCTCTCGGCTCTCCTCGGGCCAGCCCCGCCTGCGGCAGCTGGGGAGCTGCGTATGCCCCACGCGCACGCATGCACTATGCATATGCTCACACACCACGCGCACAACAATGCGATACACTACACATGCACGCGCCACATGTGCATAACTATGCATGTGCACACGCGTATGCGCCACGTACACGCGCACAACAATGCGATACACTATACATGCCTGCGCAGGCTCCACATGCGCGTAACGACCCATATGTGCACACACGCATGCGCCACATGCCCGCGCCACGTGCACATACCCCATGCCTGTGCACACACGCGCACGCCACATGCCCATGCACAGCACACGCAACACACTACACATGCACGCGCAGGCGCCACATGCGCATACACTACACATGCACACACATGCCACATGCACGCGCACACCACATGCAATACACCACACATGCACGGGCCACATAATGCACGCATCATACATGCACTCCCGCACCCACACATCACATCCACGCGCACGCGCACACGGCGCGCCTGGTGGGAGGTGGACGCTGGCAGGACAGCCGGCCCCACGGCCAGACGTGGGAACTTCTCCCCGGACCCGAGCCGGTCGCTGCCCAGCGCAGCCCACCGCACCCGGGAACCGGCGGCGCGCGGCACCCCAGGCCGGGGCTCGGGCCAGGGCCGGGCAGGCGGAGGAACCGGGAGCGTTCGGGGCATCCAGGCCGAACGCGAAAGGGCGCAGCGGGGCGCCGTGCTGAGGCCCCGCAAGTGTCCGGCCCTGACACCTGGGGGACCGAGGGGGTCCCCGGGAGACGGGCCCGCAAGGGGCTCGGAGGACCCCGGGACCTAGGCCCCGGCCTCGGAGGGGACCTCGCCCCCCCCCCGGCCCGCGGGCCCCCGCGCACCTGCGCGAAGTAGAGGTTCATGAGCGTGAGCGTGAAGAACTGCAGGCACACGGGCAGGCAGTAGAGCAGCCAGAAGACGAAGGGGCCGAGCGCGTTGGCCGCCACGAAGTCCCGGAAGTAGAAGGAGAAGAGCACGGTGCGCAGCGAGGCCCAGAGCAGGCACAGGAAGAGGAAGACGCTGCGGTAGCTCAGCCGCTTGTGGCCATGGCGCAGCGCCAGCCACAGCTGCGCGTACACGAAGGCGAAGAGCAGCGCGTAGAAGGCGGTGTAGACGGCCGTGAGCCCCAGCGTCACGTCGGGGGGCACGGCCGGCGTCAGCGTCGGCGGCTGCGAGCCGTTGCGCGCCGGCTCCCGGGGCGGCGCCGCCATCGGGCCGGGGGCGCGCGGGCCTCATCGGGGCTCGCCGTCGCCGGGATCCCCGCGCCCCGCCATCCGCCCGCTGCCGCCGCCGCCCGCAGCCCAGGAGAGAAAACAAGCCGCACTTCCTCCCGCCGCACCACATGATGCACGGGGCGGCCTTTGTCTGCGATTGGCAGCGCCGCGCCCCCGGCCCGCGCGCCCGCGCCCGCCGCAGCCCGCCCCGCGCAGCCCCGCCCCGCGAGCCGGGCCCTTGTGCCCGCGCAAGCCCGCTCCGCCCGCTGCAGACCCGCGCGCCCGCGCACAGCATCGCCCCGCCCCCTGCGGGCCCGCGCACAGCATCGCCCCGCCCCCTGCGGGCCCGCGCACAGCATCGCCCCGCCCCCTGCGGGCCCGCGCACAGCATCGCCCCCGCCCCCTTCAGACCCGCGCGCCCGCGCACAGCATCGCCCCGCCCCCTGCGGGCCCGCACACAGATCGCCCCGCCCCCTTCAGACCCGCGCGCCCCGCGCACAGCGTCGCCCCGCCCCCTGCGGGCCAGCGCACATCCCGCCCCGCCCCCTGCAGACCCGCGTGCCCGCGCCCAGCTCCGGCCAGTCCGATGCCGCGCGCCCCCCAACGCGCGCCCCCGCGGCTGGGCAGGGCGCTGTGCGCCCCCCGGCCTGGAGCAAGCCTCGCTGGCTCGCCCCTTACTGAAGAACAAAGCCACAGCAAGCTGCCTTTCCCTTCAAACTAAACGTGCACGAGCCACGCGCGGGCACGAGGCCGCGGGGGCGCGCGCAGGCAGGCCAGGATGGCCCGCGGGCCCCGGGCCCCACTCGGCGCCTGTTGTCCGGGGCTCTGCTTCTTCCCGGCAGAGAGCTTGACTCGGTTTACCCCCGCGCGCCACACCCCGCGAGCGAGGCACCGCCCCAGCCCTGGTCTGCCGCTCCCCCCAGCCAGGGCAGGCTAGGAACGGGGTGTCTCCCCAGCGTCCTGCCCTGTGGTCACCCAGGCCTGTTGGAGCGAGGCGCATCTAGTGGACCCTTGCCCCCAGTTGACCCTTGTCTCCGGTCACACTGCAGACAACACGGCTGTAGTTCCGCACACTGAAGCAGAAGCCCCGGCTCTCAGCGTTCTCCTGCGGGGTGCTCGCCACAAGACCAACCCCGGGATGCAGAGTGGCTCCTGGCACTCCAGCCATCATGCCCACCTTCCAGGCTGGCGCGTGGCAGAACACAGGCGGGCTAAGGGCACCTGTCCTGTCCTTTCCCACAGCACTGTCCCGGGCACAGCACATTTCCACCTCCCTTGGAAGAAGAACCTCACCTCAGTAAGCTCGCTAGGAGAGAACATGGAAACCGCTGCCTATTTTGTGCGGTCTTGAGCACAACTGAAAGTCTTGCCTCTGCTTTTTTTTTTTGTGGACTAAAGGGAGGGTGGATTTCAGGAGAACCTGACAGTCTTTGCCACACCTGCAAAGGAACCCAGAAAGAATGCCAGGTGTGGTAGGCCCCTACCCTGGGTGGCAGAGGCAGTATATGTGAGTTTGAGGCCTGAGCGACAGTGAGACACCCCCCGCCCCAGCCCCCTTAGATTTTAAACAGAAAAAGATCCATAAAAGTAAAAAAATAGCAAATTGCCTGGATAGCCCACCTCTTTGACCGGCCAGGATCAAACGTACTTCTCAACATCCTTACAACTCTAAAACCCAAGATAACACCCAGGGGTTCCCGTCACACACGGGGTAACACGGGACCCCTGGATGAGTGAGAAGCCATGCCCTCCTCTCCCACAGATCCCCTGTCTCATGATCCAACTTGAGATCTGCCCCTCCTTGGCTCCATGTGGAAAAGCAGAGGAATGGGGATAGGAGCACGCGCTTAAAATAGCCACCAGAACAGGGGTGCCACAGCGGGGAGGAAACACAAGCAGAAGTTCTCTTGTTTTGCAACGAGTCACGAGGCTGTAATTGCTGGGTGTGACTCCTCTCCTTAATCCCTAATGACCCTGCCCATGGTTGACTGCCCCTCCCTGCCTGCTTTCAGTGGGGATCCACCTCCAGGCCTTGCTCCTTCTAGGCAAGGCTGCCCCCCCTTCCGGTTCGCAGGCATCTCCACGGGTCAGAGCACCCTCCTTTCCCCGTGGCCGCTGGGCTCGCCAGCAGCCAGAGGCAGGTGCCACCACAGCAGGTGTTTCACGAGGAGCCCACTGGCGTGAGGAGTCAGACGCTGACTCTCGCTCTCGTGTGTGTTCAAATCCCTGCCTGCCAGCCCAGAGGAACAGCAGAGACATCGGTGAAGGAACAGAAACCACGGAGCGGTGTCATCCTCTCGGTGACCCGTTTCCTGAGTGACGCAAAGCATCGTATCCGGGCTTCAGGTTCAGAGGAGGTTCTGAACAACGTAAAAGGCGGGAGGATTTAGTTGGCTGGTAGTTTTCAGGGATTCCGTGGGTGTGGGGGGTAGCCTGGTCCCAGGTGGTGGGACCATATGAGGGGAGTTAGTGTGTGTATGTGTGTGTGTGTGTGTGTGTGTGTGTGTGTTGGTCCTGGGGCTTACTCACGACCTGGGTCTGTCCTGAGATTTTTGTGGTCAAGGGCGGAGCTTGCCACTGGAGCCACAGCTCTACTTCCAGCTTTTTGTGGTTGATTGGTGATAAGAGTCCTGAGGACTTTCCTACCTGAGCTGGCTTTGAACTTCAGTCCCTCAGACCAGCCTCCTCAGTAGCTTACATATAAGCCACCAGCACCTAGCGATGGCCGTTTGTTCATTTGTCAGTTTGTTTTTACCTTATGGCAGACAGAAAGCAGAGAGGGGAACAGGAAGGGACCAGGTATAAATCTTCAAGTCCATTTAGGCCCTACCAATCAAAGTGACTAGAAATTTCCAAAATGGCTCCACTCACCGGGGACCAAGCCCGCAATAGCGGAAATCGTGGGAGACAGTTCACATTGGAACGGTAGAACTAGCTCTCCAGGCTTTGTCTCCCAGCAGGCACCATCACCAAGTCTGAAATGGTCGTATTTTCCCTCTTCTTAAAAAGGCAGCTGCTAGGGCTGGGAAGGTGGCTCAGTGGTAGAGCACTTGCCTTGCATGCCTAAGGCCCTGGGTTCCATTCCTCAGCACCACATAAGCAAAAAGAAAAAAGCCAGAAGTGGCGCTGTGGCTCAAGTGGTAGAGCGCTAGCCTTGAGCTGAAGAGCTGAAGGACAGCGCCCAGGCCCAGAGTTCAGGACCCACGACTGGACCCAAAAAAATAAAAAAATTTAAAAAATAAAAATAAATAAAAAGACAGCTGCTGCCAAGGGGCAAAGTGAGCCCACCCCATTTCTTCTCCAGGTCTGCCCTGAGTCGGGGCCTCAGAATATCAGGAGCACGGGTGGGCTCGGGGTCGGCCTGTTGGGCTGCTGTGGCACCAGCTGAGTCACCGGCTTCCAATCGTAGACACTGAGGTGCTCCAACAGCGCCTGTCACAGGCCCACACCATCCATGGAGGTGACCCCACTCAAGCCCCAGGCCTCTCCCTGGAGGAGGTGGCATAAGGTGTGCCAATCTATTTTTTTTTCCAATGTTGGGGTTTGAATACAGCACCTCTTACTTGCTAGACAGCTGCTCTACCACTTGAGCTATGCCTCCAGCCCTTATTTACTTCCATTTATTTTCCAGATAGGCTCTCTGGCCTTTCTGCCTGAGCCAGCCTTGGACAGCACGCCTCCTATGCACCCCTTCTACATACCCAGGACTGCAGACATGCATCTGCGCAACCAGCTTATTGGTTGAGATTGGACCTTGCACTCACTTTTTTGCCCCGCTGGCTTCACTCAAAAGGCAGTTTGCCAAGTTCGGACTCTGAGGAACTGGAGTTCTGGGGTGCTCTCTGGGACAAGGGGAGCTTTGTGCAATTGAGTTCTCTGTCCCTCCTCCCTCTCTCCCAACCTCCCACTCCCCGCTCTTGGCATGGGCCCCACAACTGTCACAGAAGTGACAAGAGGAGTCTGTGCCTTTCCCAGAGGTAACACAGCCCCTGCAGGTCCCCAGCCTTTCCCAGAGGTAACACAGCCCCTGCAGGTCCCCAGCCTTTCCCAGAGGTAACACAGCCCCTGCAGGTCCCCAGCCTTTCCCAGAGGTAACACAGCCCCTGCAGGTCCCCAGCCTTTCCCAGAGGTAACACAGCCCCTGCAGGTCCCCAGAGTGTTTCATGGTGGCTGTAAAATTAAAAAAAAAAAAAAAAAAGGTGCATGTTTTTTGAGCCCAGTCTGGCATTAAATCAGAATTTAAGACCGTGCTATTCACTTTTCAGGAATCCACCACTTCTTTCCACCATGACCCTTTGTGGGAACTCTTTGTTCCTCTTCATACAATTGACCCCATTTTCAAAGTTTTCCTTTAGTGGAAGCCCTGGGCAAATCTTGTTACAGGTGACCATCCGTGTCATGCGCAACCTAATCACTACTGGAATTTCATTGTCTGAAGGCATTCTCTCTCTCTCTCTCTCTCTTCTCTCTCTCTCTCTCCCCTCTCTCTCTCTCCTCTCTCTCCTCTCTCTCTCTCTCCTCTCTCTCCTCTCTCTCTCTCTCTTTCTCTCTCTCTCTCTCACACACACACACCAGAGAAGCAAACTGGCATTCTCCTTGTCATGAGAGTAAGTTGTTGCCAATGTTTCCCCCACTATTCTTTTCTGTTTCCCTGACTACTTGTTGCCAGCAACAGAAATAAGGTTCTGTTGGGGCTGGGAATGTGGCTCCATGGTGGAGTGCTTGCCTAACATGCATCAAGCCCTGGGTTCCATTCCTCAGCGCAACATGAACAGAAAAGGCCAGAAGTGGCACTGTGGCTCCAGTGGTAGAGCTCTAGCCTTGAGCAGAAAGCACAGAGACAGTGCCCAGACCTTGAGTTCAAGCCCCAAGATTGGCAAATAAATAAATAAAATAAAAAAAGAAATAAAGAAGGAAATAAGGTTCAGTTAATTCAAGGAGGAAAAGAATTCATTAATAGGCCCATGAGGTTGCTCACAAAACCTCCAGGTGTATTGGAGGATGCAAGGTGGAAAAGCAGGGACAACACCCAGTAATGCAGTGGAACTGGTTCCATAATGACCTTGCTGCCTGTGCGGCTACCACAGGCCCCAGCCATGGCACTCACATTCAAGGCAGCTGGTCCTATGTCAGGAAGGAAGAACTCACCAAGCAATCTCCAGCCAGATTCCCACCCACATCTCCCTAGGCACAGTGCACCATGCAGCCCCATAGAGACACAAAGGAAAGCCAAAGTGCTCATGTCGCCTGACCAACTGCTATAGTCAGGGCAGGCCTGGGAAAGGGGTCGGAAAGGGTGTTGGGAGAGTGGGTCTCTTTCTAGAAAAATCTTATGAAGTTCCTGCTTCTTTGAGTCTCAGGCTTACAACTCAGCCTGGGAAAGAGGCAGCCAATATCAATGTTAGGAAAATGGAAGAGCAGGAAAAAGGCAAAAGCTGAACTCTATTCTCAACAGTCTAGGATTGTTTATTGAGGCACAAACAGAGGAACCACAGCCTTCCTGAGGGTTTAGAGGCTGAGTTCGGGGGGCAGGGTAGGGGTATTGAATCAGGGGTTTTAAAGCATCTGAGCAATGAGACAGAGGTTCCTTGGGTTTACAATAGGAGAGTGACTGCAGACGCAAGCAGAGAATAGGGTAAGTATTCCCTTATCCAAGGTCTCAAG
Organism: Dipodomys spectabilis; assembly: GCF_019054845.1. Classification (NCBI taxonomy): domain Eukaryota; kingdom Metazoa; phylum Chordata; class Mammalia; order Rodentia; family Heteromyidae; genus Dipodomys; species Dipodomys spectabilis. Next base: position 28,132,694 of record NW_024870773.1, read on the forward strand.
CTTTTTTTATGTTCAAACAGCCCTGCATCTGTCTTGCCTAGATGGTTCGACCTTCTCAGGGTCCAATTCTGTCTTCGAACCTGTTAATCCTTTCCTGGACTCGCAGCTAGGCCTACAGGAATTTTTGCAGCCAGGCTCAGGTCTGCTTGCCCTGTCTGTGTTTTGCCTGGTATCTGTGTGCACCTGGATAATCCCATCTTTAGATCCATCCAAGAGGGAGAGCAAAGTCCTTCAGATAGGGTCTTTGGATAGATAAAAAGATTAAGCTGGAAGATGAGACCAGGAAAGAGGTTAGACTCTTTATTTTGGAATTTTTGTCCAGTCCTGTTGGGGATTTGTTGTCTGAACTGTCATGTCTGGGATTTATGGTATAAACAGTCCCATTTGGGGTTTTACGGCAGCAGCTTCGTCCTGACGCTGCTGGTCCTGCACTTTTAGATAAGGGTCAGGGGTGAGGTGTTCCTGAGAACTAGGAGGAGTTCCAGGGGATGGTGGCCAGTGGGCCGTGGGAGCAGCACAGGATTGTGAAAACAAAGCATATTCCCATCATGTGAAACCCTGAAGGGGTATAAAAAGTTGAGAGGAGTCATGGTCTTTTATGACTACTTTCTGCGGACGTAGGGGCATCGAGGAGTCACTGGGGCTGGGGTCTTCAGGGTCCAGGTCTGCGCTGGGCAGGGCAGGGTGGTGTAAGCGGAAGCCTCTGAAGCCTGTGGTTGCCTGAAGCGGTAGGATGGCCTTGACTTGTTCCCAGGTGGTGTGCTGAGAGAAACTTTTGAAGAAGGTTAAGAAACTAGTGCCCAATAAGGAGTTTCCACATAACTAGACCAGGGGCAGGAAGGGAGTGTTTATGGTTTGTTAAAGTTCCTGTCCAGTTAGAAGATAGACAGGCATGGACATCAGACAGGCATGCTTATTAACTGTTTCCCTGATCTCCCAGCTGTGGTTAGTTTTGAAAGGGCAGGCACAAAGTGACTCCACTGGGAATGTGACACCATCCCCTCTCACTCCTCTCCAGGATCCCTTGTTGCCAGGGCAAGCTTTGTACTGGTGGTATCTGCTCTTTGTTGGTCATTGGTTTGTTGCTGGGATGGCGTGTCCCAGTTGGCTGATGGCATGTTTTACATTGGTGACTTACACTTAGTTTTTGTCACAAGACCCATTTTATTTCCAATTGAAGCAACAAGGAGATCAATAGAAACAGCTCGTAAGCAGGGTCTACCTGGAACTTGTTAAGAATAGAAGTTTGCCGGGTGCTGGTGGCTCACGCCTGTAATCCTAGCTACTCAGAAGGCTGAGATCTGAGGATCACGGTTCAAAGCCAGCCCAGGCAAGAAAGTCCATGAGACTCTTTTTTTTGGAGGGGGGTGGAGGGTTCGGTCGTGGAGTCTGAACTCTGGGCCTGGGCTCTATCCCTCAGCTCTTCAGCTCAAGGCTAGCACTCTACCACTTGAGCCATAGCGCCACTTCTGGCTTTTTTCTTTTTGCTTATGTGGTGCTGAGGAATGGAACCCAGGGCCTCAGGCATGCAAGGCAAGTGCTCTACCACTGAACCACCTTCCCAGCCCCAAAGTCCATGAGACTCTTATCTCCAATTAACCACCAGAAAACCAGAAATGGTGCTGTGGCTCAAGTGGTAGAGCACTAGCCTTGAGCTGAATTGCTGAGGGACGGGTGCCCAGGTCCAGAGTTCAAGACCCATGACCAAAAAAAAAAAAAAAGTTTATTTTGACCAATAAATATTTGTAAGAGTTATTTATTCTGCTGTAGAGGATAAAATCTGCAATGACAAAACTTAGTAGACATGATGAAAGTTTTGAAATAGCAGCTGATTAACTGAATATAGCACTTTAGGATAGTACTTAAAGTTGAAACCATTGTCAGCTTTATATTTAAAGCAGCTTACATACTTGGGAAATGGATATTAGTGAAAAACAGCATTTTAGTTAAAAGGTGTTTGAAGGTTCTTGACATAAACAAATATTTAAGGGAAAATTAGTTTAAACTAAACCTTAATATAGTGTCATAACTTTTATACACATTTATTTTTACCCAAATCTGATGAACTTCTTTGCAGCTTGAAATTTGCTCTGGCTCCACCCACAGTCAGGTTGCTGGGACAGAGTAGTTCTTTAAGTACTTATCCCAATCCATTCTGTCCTTCTTCCTTATCAAGGAGTTAGGCTCACATTTTAAGTAATTGATTACCAGGGTTAGAAAAAGGCTTTACAGTTTGCTTGTTTAATTACAGCTGGCTAGGAGCTGGGCTGGGTCTCATTCTTTTTATTGCTTTTATTGGTAAAGATTTTTTTTTAACAAGTAGCACAGTCGGTAATTAACTTCTTTGACATTTACATTTCTCACATGGCTGCAGTTTATAAGCAGTACAGATAATAGTTGCAATTGCAGTTAAGGAACAAATAATTTTAGGAAATATTAGTACAAAACTATTAATATTTAAGGTAGAAGTATGTTAGTTTTGGTAGAAAAGACTCTTTTTTAACCCATGATGACAGATTTTATGTATTAAAATGAGACACACATACACACATGTGCGCAAAAGTTTTAAGATGTTCTTAGGTTTTAAAAAAATGAAAATCAGCAGGTTTTTTAGAATTCCAGTGGGTGGCAAAAGACATTTTGCCCATTATATGATAGGACCATATGGTCAGTGTTGGATATACAGGTAACACCAAATAAAATACAAGGCAAAACTCAAGACGTAAAACAATTTTGGTAACGAGGCACATTAGCATATGAATTGACCTTTGAACACCTAGAGGAGTGAAGATGAGTAAGCTTGGTGGAAGAGTGGGGGATCCAGTGAAAACCCACCATGTGGCCTTTGTCTCTTTTTAGGTGTCAGTCTCCAGGGCCTGCAGAGAGAATTGGGGAGAGGGGAGGGGCTCGACCAGCTGTGATGAGTGCCCAGGCCATGGCGTCCATGTGGTGGGAAGTGAGGTGGAGGAATCCTCTGGCCTTTCCAGGGGTTGGGCAGGCTGTTTGGCTGGGGATTAGGCAGGTGGCAGCTCTGTGCTGGAACAAGCTGTGGGGCACAATAGCTTATGAAACTGAACATGACAAAGTTATGGATATGGGAAGACAACATCCTGTTATTAGGAGGCCTTAGGAAACTTAAAAAGGAGTAAAAGGTATAGAACAGCAGGTAATTGGCTTCAGAGGTCTGTCAGATGATAAAGACTACAAGAAACTGGAGTGGTTTGTAACAAAACAACTTTATGAAAGACTCTGTGGATTCAGGAGGACAAGGGGAGAGAAGTAAGAGAGAGAAGCTGGCCACAGTGTGTTTGCCAGCCAGCTGCTATCAATGAGAGATTACTGAAGGAGCCTGAACAGAGGCCCATTTTGGTGGTGGCAGCCACACAAGCAGGCAGGCAGGCACAAGGGCCAAGGTCCACAGAAGGATCTTGCTTTGAAAAGACAGACAGTTTTCACTTAAAGAATTGGGACCCGCTGTAGAGAGGAAGAATGTAGTTATAAGAGTAAAGATGGAGAACAAGCTTAGGCTTAGGAATCTGGGCCCTCTCGTGTTAGTGATGGCATGAAGTGGGAAGGGAAGTATGGAGGTCAGGCAGTCAGCTTGGGGGCATCAAGCGGGCCTCAGGACATTCTCATTTCTAGTCCCCATTGTCCACAGCTGGGGCAGACTTGGTGGCAGGTTTTGGGTTTGGACACTCCCTGGGCCAATGTCCCATCTGATTGCACCTGAAACAAGGACCCCAGGGCTGATCCTACCTCTTTGAACTGAATTGGGAAGGCGTGGTTCTAGCAGACTTGGTCTTGGTTTTGTCTCCTTTTGGTTTCCATTCCTGTTCCTGTTTCCCCTTTATTTCCTCTTCCCTGACATAAAAAAACAAGTCTGGGATTTTACTTTGGAGGGTCCTAGGCCCCCTTTTTAAGCATTGTAACTCCTTTTTAATATGAGGCATGGACTGACCCCGAAGATGGACAGGAAGGAGGAGGGTACCCTCAGAGGAATTGAGAGCTAGGGTGCTAGGTAGGGGCTGGGTCTCAGTGGAGGAGGGTTTAGGTGTTAGAGGTGTTGACAAAGAGGGCCTAGGGCAGGAGGAACAAAGAGAGGTTTTTTTGTTTTTGTTTGTTTTTTGGTCAGTCGTGGGGCTTGAACTCTGGGCCTGGGCGCTATCCCTCAGCTCTTCAGCTCAAGGCTAGCACTCTACCACTTGAGCCACAGAGCCACTTCCAGCTTTTTCTGCTTATGTGGTACTGAAGAATCAAACCCACAGCCTCATGCATGCAAGGCAAGCACTCTACCACTGAGCCACCTTCCCAGCCCCACAGGGAGAGAGTTGTGAACAAAGGTGGAAAAAGGCTTGGGCATATGGGGCCTTGGACTCTCTGCCATTCCATTGGAGAAAATTGTGTAAGTCAATAAGAATATTAAAATTACAGGTTCCAAATTTGGGCCAATGGTGGCCATTGTCCAAAGGATAGTGAGGCCAGATTTTAGTAGATAAGTGAGTTGATTTTTTTAACTATAAATCAGTCAGCCAGAGAGTCTTAAGGTTAGACCTCAGGCAAGCCAGTGGAGTGTATCTGGGAGCAGACAATTTGGAACCCATTTTGGAAATCTTGGTAGGACCACAGAGAGACCTGTCCCACTGCTTCCCCGAGGTTTGGAGAAGGCCAATGGATGGATCCCAAGCTCCTAATGAAAGGGTGTTGGGGGTCAGCAAACCCTGAGAGACCCTTGGAGTCTCTGGGGACCCCTCAGACAGGAAGGGAGGGACTCTTGGTTTCCAGGTCCATGTTGGGGTGCCTCCACAGTGGACTGTGGTTGTTTACCTTGTCCTGAAGGCTTTTGCATGGTAGATGGAGTCAATTAACTGTCAGAGGCCTCCTGCCTGGAGATCAAGAGTCCGGGGATAGAAGAGAGGGGGTAGTAAGAGGAAGACGGAGTAAAAAGAGGCACGGGGGTTCTGTGTCCCCAGTGGAGGGTAGTAAAAGGCCCAATGAGAGGACGCCAGGAGGTGGGTCGAGGACCCAGTTACTCCTGGCTCTTTTCCTCTCCTGGGTTTTGGCACCAGATGCTAGGAAAATGGAAAAGAAAGGAAACGGAAAAAGCCAGACTCTGTTCTCAACTGGCTAGGACTGTTTATTGAGGCACAAACAGCGTAGGACCCAGCCTTCCCATGGGCTTGGAGGCTGAGTTTGGGGGGAGGTTGAGTCAAGGGTTTTATAGAGTCTGAGCGAGGAGACTTGAGCTTGGTATGGGTGGGTTTGACTGCAGGTACGGGCAGAGAATTGAGTAAGCATTCCCTTAACCAAGGTCTCAAGCTTTTCAATGTTCAAACGGCTCTGCCTGTCTTGCCTAGACCGTTTGACCTTCACAGGGTCCAGTTCTGTCTTCCAACCTCTTAACCCTTTCCTGGTCTCACAGCTTGGCTTCAGAGCCTTACAGGCTAGGCCCACAATGAAATGTTCATAGCCAAGCTCAGGTCCGATGGCCTTGTCTGTGTCAAGCACATCTGTGCATCCTGGGGTTTTGCCTGACATATGTGTGCACCTGAGATCAATCCTTCAATAAACGTGCACCTGTATCTTAGCAGCAAGACTGGCTTGAGGGGGGAGGTGGGCTGATGGCTCCTGTCGGGGAGGCTTCTAGTTTAAGGAGTAGAGAGTTCCCCAAAAGGGGGGAGGGATTTCCTTGGGAGGCCAGTGATGACCGATATATCCTGTAATACTTCATAGATCTTCACAGACCGTTCCATGCCTCTTGTTAAAAGTAGAGAATTAACTTGAGAGTACATACACCATTTACAAACACTTTTATCTGTCTTTAGAATTTGTGTGTGTGTGTGTGTGTGTGTGTGTGTGTGTGTGCATGTGCATACACACGCCAGTACTGAGGCTTGAAATCAGGGCCTCATACATTTGCTTAGTTCTTTCCACTCAAGGATGGTGCTCTACCACTTGAGCCACATCTTCATTTCCAGCTTTTTGTTGATTAATTGGAGATAAGAGTCTCATAGACTTTCTTTTGGGGCTGACTTCAAACCAGGATCCTCAGGTCTCATCCTCCTAAATAGCTAGGCTCTGAGTTTAAGCCCTAGTATGAGTGCACACAGACACACATATATAGACACAGACACACACACACAGACACACATACAAGAAGAAAGAAGGAGAAGGAGAAGGAGGAGGAGGAGAAGAAGCTGAATCAACACTAGTTTTGATAGGGCCTAAAGACTATTCTATTCAATATCAGAGATCCCTTTAAAGAAATAAAAAGAAAATCATAAATGCAAAATGAGGTGCTCAAATGAATATTTATGTAGAACAAGAGGTTTATTTACAATTACAAATTCCACTGTTTTTTTTTTTTTTTATCTGCTTGTTTTTCAGTGTTAAGACCCAAACCCTGGGCTGGGAAGGTGGCTTAGTGGTAGAGCACTTGCCTTGCATGCATGGGGTCCTGGGTTTGATTCCTCAGAACCACATAAGCAGAAAAAAAAAGCCAGAAGTGGCACTGTGGCTCAAGTGGTAGAGTGCTAGCCTTGAGGTGAAGAGCTGAAGGACAGCGTTTAGGCCTAGAGTTCAGGCCCTACAGCCGGACCCAAAAAACAAAACAAAACAAAACAAAAATCTCTGGGTAGGCTCTGGTGGCTCATGCCTATAATACTAGCTACTCAGGAGGCTGAGATCTGAGGATTGCGGTTCAAAGCCAGCCTGGGCAGGAAACTCCATGAGACTCTTATCTCCAATAAACCACTAGAAAATTGGAAGTGGCGCTGTGGCTCAAGTGGTAGAGCGCTTGCCTTGAGCTGAAGAGCGCAGGGACAGTGCTCAAGCCCAGAGTTCAAGCCCCACGACTGGCCAAAACAAAACAAAAAAAAGAACCAAACCCTGGGCCTTGCACATGCTAAGCAAATTGTACCATAAGCTACATTTCCAGCCCCAGGTTCAAGAAGCTGAGCAATCCTGGACACTTCCCCAAATCTCAAAGAACTCTGCAATATTTCTCCCTCCTGAGCCCACAGCTTCTGTAAACCCCCTCTCTATGGTCTTTCAGGCCACGCACACCTCTTTGTGGGAGAAAGCTCCTGAGACACAGGGCACCTCGCGCTCCCTAGTGCGGTGATTAATCTCCAGTCCTCTTTGGACCAATCACACCACTTACCAGGTTGTGGCCACGATCCTGCCATGGCACACTGAGTGTTAAGTTAGCTTTAGGTTTCTGCCTGCTAGAATGAAAACCAAGAATACCTCAAGGACAAACACTGGCCAGCACTGGGGCCCTGGGCCCTGGCCACACCCAAGGCGCCATTTGCATTTTCTGCTGCTCCCAACCACACTGGCTGCTTTGTGCTCCGGAAGGAAAGAATGGTCTGCTCACAGAGGACCCTGTTGAGCCTGCAACCTTCCCACGCCTCCAGTGAAAGGAGGAGGCAAAGAGGGCCAACCCCAGGGAGTTTGCAGGGCCTTGGAGCTAGGGGCAGAGGGTGTCAGGACTGCTGGGATTTGACTGGTATAGGCCTCAATGTGGATGCCCTGAGAATGAGCTAACCCTTCTAGAGCAGATGGAGACTACTTGGGTTCTGGAAGAGGGAAAACAGTGAGGACAGCACTTCCAAAAGGAACAGTGCTTGTGTGTGTGCGTGCGTGTGTGTGCGCGTGTGAGCACCACTACTAGTACTTGCACTCAGGGCCTAGGTGCTGTCCCTCAGCTTTTTCTGCTCAAGGCTGGTGCTCTACCACTTGAGTCACACCTCCACTTCCATCTTTTTAGTGGTTCATTGGAGATAAAGAGTCTCTCAGACTTTTCTGCCCAGGGCTGCAGGGCTGGCTTCAAAAAGGGATCTTTAGATCTCAGTCTTTTGCGTGGCTAGGATTATAGGTGTGAGCCATCCAGCTCAGCCTTTCCTTTATTAAGAATGTCTTGCTTACCACCTTACCCCAGTCAGAATGTCCCACATCCACAAATCAGCCAACGACAAATGCTGGAGGGGATGTGGAGAAAGAGGAACCCTATTACACTGCTGGTGGGAATGTACACTTATACAACCACTTTGGAAAGCAGTCTGGAGGGTCCTTAGAAAGCTAAAGATTGACCTCCCTTACGACCCAGTCATACCACTTCTAGGCATCTACCCTGAACAACAGGAACCAATATACAAGGACACGTGCACCTCCATGTTTATTGCAGCACTGTTCGCAATAGCTAGGATATGGAAACAACCTAGGTGCCCCACCACAGATGAATGGATCCAAAAATTGTGGTATCTATACACAATGGAATATTATGCAGCCATTAGAAATGACAAAATAATGGCATTTGCAGGGAAATGGATGGAGCTAGAAGGAATCATGTTGAGCGAAGTAAGCCAAGAACGAAGAGACAAACGGTACATGGTCTCCCTCATAAGTGGATGCTAAATCCAAAAGGTTAGTGATACGACAAAACTAACAGGACTTAAGAAACAAAGAACTCCCGCTCATCTGGTTGAACCACTACTAAATATCCTCATGCTGCTGATCACAAATATGGTATATAACATGTGAACACTGTTATATATTACAGACTGTGGTAGACAATTTGCTCCAGGGAAGATAGAATGAACTTGTGACTTTGAAATTATGTAATCATTTAATCACAATCAAAAAAAAAAAAAAAAAAAGAACCTCGGGGAAGGGAGGGAGGGAGGGGATGGTAGGGGGAAAACAATGGAGGGGGTAACAATGTTCAAGAGGAAGTGTACTCATAACCTCACTCATGTAACTGTGACCCTCTGTATAGTAGCTTTACAATAAAAAAAAAAAAATTAAAAAAAAAAAACAAAACAAAAAAAAAAAAAAAAAAAAAAAAAAAGAATGTCTTGCTGTGGGAGGAGAGGAACCCGAGTCACAAAGGCTTCTCCACAGACACTGCTAACAGCCCTGGCCAGCTTCTCCTGGCAGTCCCCCTCTCTACCATCCTGCTGTCCCCTGGATTTCAGAGGACAGGTGTGGTGGCGTGCGTGAGTGAGCACACTGGTTTGTTCTCTGCCTGTTCCTCTGCCCTGGGTCCTGGGGCTGGGTCACTGAGGACCAGGTAGCTCCCTCCATGCTTGCGTGACAGCTGAGAGCCTGGAACATGCTGGGGGAGGGGACACATTGGACTGTCTGTCCCCTACTGGGGTTGATATTGTGACAAGACTACATCTCTACCTGGCTCTGAAGTGGGCAAGCATTTAGAATATGTCTAACCCTCCCCCCTACCCCTCTCCCTCTGAGACTGAGACCCAGGACCGAGGGGCCCGGGTGGAATTAGGGAGGGCAAAGGTCAGGTAGAAGCCGGAGTGTGATGGCATGAAGGCCGGGGAGGGGCAGGCAGAGGGGTCAGGAGGCCCTGGCGGACCCAGCAGCGCCCCGAGGTGCCCAGGGAAGGACGGCCTTGGTAGATCGGGGTTTGAGATTAAACAACTTCCAGGAAAACTGAGCAAGCAAGCAAATGAACCAGAGCCAACGGTTTGAAGGTGCTAGAAGGAATCACTTAGGCACACTCCATTGCGTTCCCTGCCCTCCGGCTCAGGGGTAAGTAAAGAAGGTTCTGAGAGGTTAAAGGCTTTTCTCTAAGACACACAGCACACAGAGGCCGAGGACACCTGTATCCAGCACCGAGACACTGAGCAACACTCCCCACAAAGCTCAGGAGTGACCACAAACACCCATCCCATAGGTAACAGCCCCCGCTGTGGCCCCAGGGCTGCTGACTCTCCGGGAGCCCCACCCCTCTGCCCCCAGCCGTCCGTTACACTTTACTGTGTAACCTGGCCCTGGACTCTGGTCAGCCCAGGGAGGGCCACGGTCCCTGGGTGGCCTGGCTGGCTTCGTTCTGCCTCAGTGCAGGGAGGAGACTGCCATGACCTCGGAGCCACCCCCAGGGCACATGTTGGTCCTGAACCTCCTGACCCCACCATCACAGGTCCCACGGGAGTCGGTGATGGACCTGTGCAGCCATCTCTAAGCATAAGGGAGTTCCTTCGGCCTAGGGGAGCAGTACTAAATGACACACACACCCACATGCACACACATATGCACACATGCATGAACACACACTGGGCACCTTAGAGTCCACAGGCTTCAGGTCCTTTTGCTCTGCCTTTTAAAGACTAAAAAGGCAGGAAATTAGCCAGGCACCAGTGGCTCATACCTGTCATCCTAGCTACTCAGGAGACTAAGAACTGAAGATCGTGGTCCATGAGACTCTTATCTCCAACTAGCCATCCCCCAAGAACTGTGGCTCTGGTGGTAGAGCTTTGAGCAAAAAGAGCTCAAGAATAGCACCCAGGCCCCAAGTTCAAGCCCTAGGACCATCACACACACACACACACACACACACACACACACACACACACACACACGTTCACGCGCATGCACACACATATGCATGCACAAGGCAGGAAAGTGTAGGTGTCCCTGGGTGGCACCCAGTCTGTTTCCTGCTGGCAGTCTGTGATTTCTATTCCAGGCGGCTGCAGGCACGGTGAAGAGATCACAGGGATGAAGTATCTGCAGGGCGGCAGGGAATTTCACTGTGGGCTGCAGCCACCAGCCCTCAGCGGCCAGCGCAGGTCTCTGCCCCCTAATTAACATCTCCACAGAATGATCTGTGGTTTGTCCAGAACCACAAGCCACAGTTAAAGAAGCCCTTGGCTGCTAGAAGCGTATCCCTCCTTGTCCTCTCCTCCCAGTGGCTCCAAATGCAGCTCAAGAAGACAGCAAGGTGCAAGCGTCCCCATGCACATATGTCCTTCAGCTGTGTCCCCTGCCCGTCTCCTGTCTGTCTTCCTGTCTGTCCCCCTGTCCATCCCCCTGCCCATTCTCTGTCCATCCCCCATCTGTCCCCCTGCCCTCCCCTGTCCATCCCCTGCCCATCCTCCTGCCCTCCCCCTGCCCTCCCCTGTCCATCCCCTGCCCATCCTCCTGTCCGTCCCCCGTCTATGCCCCTGCCCATCCCCTGCCCATCCCCCTGTCCATCCCACTGCGAGTTCTCCTGGACTGCCCTTTGGACACAGGCAGAGCCTCCCCACAAGGACTGGGACCCCCACCTACCACTCCCATGCCTCCCTGCTCCTCTCTCCAGCCTTGGCATGGAGGAGAGGGAGGGGCTCCCTGTCCTCCCCTCCCCCCCCCCCCCCGCTGCTGTCCAGCCAGCTCTCATGAAACCCTCCGATTTGGGGTGTTTGCAAAATGCCCCCAATGCAGCACTCTGGAGCTCTGTGCAGGGCAGCCCAGCTTTCTGCTCACGCGCCCTGGTGAGAACTTCCACGCTCCTCAAGACCACGTCCATCCCTCCGGAAGCGGCTCCGTGACCTGACCCCCACTCCCAGCTCCACTGCTTGAGGTTACAGCACCCCACCCCACCCCACAGGACAAGGCGCTCACACCCCAGGACACAGCTCGCCATCAGGACCCAGGGCCCAGGGCTTCAGAGGCTGGGGAGGCCAAGCACACCCCACCCTGCCAGGCACCTCAGACTGCGCTGTGCCAGAGAACACAGCTCTCCCGCTCTGAGACGTCCTGTGTAGCCAGGTGCCGTGCCCACCTGCCATCCCAGCACCAGGAAGGTCGAAGCCAGGGAATGGAGAGCTGGAATCAGCCTGGGTACACAGTGAGCCCCTGTCTCAGACACTAAGCAACTAACAGAAGAGCCTAGCAAACCAAAACACCACGCAGGACCCCGCCCCAAGCCCTGCCCCGGCCTCCAAGGAGTAACTGGGTGGCATGGCTCCAGTGTGTGTGTCTGGGCTGTGTCAGGAGTGAGTGTGGAGAATGCTCCAGAGCCCCTGCTGTGCTCTGTGACCCCGGCCAGTTCCTGGTTCCACTTGTGATTCAGATTTGCAAAGGAAATGTGCAGTGCGCAAATGAGCTATCACAGGAGTGGGGGGGTGGAAGGGGGACTGGGAGAGGAGCTGTCTGCCCTGACCCCCTAGCTAAGGTGTAAAGTGCTCAGCCATCTACACAGCAGATCCCTCTGCCCACAGCCCCACTGCCCTGAGGACGGTGGCCTCCGTACGGTGCACCCTGGGTCCCACAGACGGCCCTCGGCCCTAGCCACAGCAGCTCTGCCTCATCATGGTCACCAGTGGCCCTCTGGCTGAGACCCAGCTCACCTGGGTCCTGGCAACCTCAGCCTGTGAGACACCCTGCTGTGCCTTGGGCCCTGGCACCAGACCCACTGGTGTTCTTGTCCCACCCCTGCAGGTGCTGGCTGGAAACCCCTTGCACTCCCTGGGTGTCCTGTCCTCTTTCTCTGTGTCACTCACCTGGCCATCTGGTGAGGGCGTGGCTTTAGGTACCGTCCCCCTCCCCCCACTATTGAGTGTAGGCCCCAGGAGACTTCCCTTGTGTCTGCTGCCACCTACTGGGCATCTTCAGTCACTGAGATTAAATCCCTGGCAAGTTCTAGGTGTGGCTTGTTCCTCTTCCCCCTCCTGGAAACCTCGGCAGGCCTTGGATACACCTGGGCCTGTGGTGTCCCCCGTGGAGGTCACTAGCCATGGTGTGGCCATGACTCTTTGAAATCCACGAGTTCATGCTTTTAAATGTCAATTCCTGGCACCAAAAGCTCACACCTATGATCCTAGCTACTTGGGAGGCTGAGAATTGAGGATCACAGTTCAAATCCAGCACGTTCAGGAAAGTCTGTGAGTTTCACCTGAAGCTGAGGCTCAAAGCAATAGAGCACTAGCCTTGGGCAAAAAATCTCAGAGACATCCCCAGGACCTGAGTTCAAGCCCCATGAAGTCAGAAAGATAATTAACAATAAGGATCTAAGGAGCATGTGTGTTTAGGCTATCCTCAAAAATAATCTTTTTTTCCCTCCCTTCTTTTTCTTTCTCTCTCTTTTTATTTCTCTTGATTTCTTTCTCTCTGCTTTTCTTTCCTTCATTTTCCTTCCTTCCTTCCTTCCTTCCTTCCTTCCTTCCTTCCTTCCTTCCTTCCTTTCCTTCCTTCCTTCCTTCCTTTCTTCCTTCCCTTCTTGCTTCCTTTCTTTGCAGTGCTGAGAACTGAACCCTAACCATCTTACTGGAACTTTCTACTATGGCTGTACCTGGCAATGCTTTGTGTTCAGGAGAAACTATGAGAATTTCTCCACCTTCTATTAAAGAAGGTAGGAAAAAGAAAAACCTTGGCGCCATCTTCTGGAAACTTCTGTGTTTGCATGACATGGATGAGTGATAAAAATTTCAACAGAAAATTTTCAGCTGATTTTCAAAATCTCTTATAAGGAGAAGCATGAAAAATACAAGTTTAATGAAACACTACAAAAACACTAACTTCTCTTCCACTAAAAAAGTTATCAAATCTGCTCTCAGGCGAAAAGGTTTGATTTTTTTTCTTACTTGGTCAGTGCTGTATGTCTGTGCTGCCGCCCAGCCCCATGCTGGACTTTGAATTCCCTTCCTTCCCCCACACCCCCCCATAGCCTGCTCTTACTTATACACACAGATAATGCAGATAGCCTCCACTTACAATGGTAAGACCTAGAATGTCTCAATGTTGTAACATAAAATGATATGCATTCAGTAGGCACTGTCCTTTCCATTTTGGATTTGACCTTTTCCTGGGCTAGCAGTGGGCACTATAGCCCTAATGATGGGGGACAGGGGCTCCTAGCCAGCCCTTGATCCAGAGAATCGCAGGCTTCACTTGACTGTGGGCCTGTGCTAAGCAGCCACTCTCAGATTAGTTGTGCTAAGTGCTTTTTCTCCCCCCCCTTTGCTCCTACCAGCCTTGTGCATTCACTTGTTTAGCTTTTTTTGGGGGGTGGGGGGGTCTGGTCGTGGGGCCTGAACTCTGGGCCTGGATGCTGTCCCTCCTCTCTTCAGCTCAAGGCTAGCGCTCTACCACTTGAGCCACAGCGCCACTTCCGGCTTTTTTTCTTTTTTGCTATGTGGTGCTGAGGAATCGAACCTAGGGCCTCAGGCATGCAAGGCAAGTGCTCTACCACTGAGCCACCTTTCCCAGCCCTTGTTTAGCTTTTTTATTTTCCCCTCATGGCGAGTGCTCTACCACTTGAGCCATACCTCTAGCCTAGCTTCTTTTTTTTCTGGTTAGTTGTTGATGGAGTTTCACAGAGTTTCTTGACCAGGCTGGCTTTGAACCTCAATCCTCAGATCTCTGCCTCCTGCAATTACAGGTGTGAGCCACCAGCGCCTGGCTTCACTTATTTAACTCAGCATTATGCAATAAAAGTTTCACCAACTATGTGAGTGTATAGTAGAGAACTCACTTTAGAAAACAGCCTGTCCGTTTCATATAAAGTTCAGCATCCATCCCCTAGACAGTCCCCAGCCTCCTCCGAGATGCTTGTCCAAGAAAAATGTCAAACATATGTGTTCACGCAGAACCCATTCCCCGGACATTCTTACCAGCCTTACCTGTGATAGCTAAAAACTGGGAGTAACACACATGCCCTGTGGTGTGTGCCTGGACAAAGAAGATGTACAGGCAACCTTAAAGATTCACCAGAGAGGGCTGGGAAGGTGGCTCAGTGGTAGAGCGCTTGCCTTGCATGCATGAGGCCCTGGGTTCGATTCCCCAGCACCACATAAGCAAAAAGAAAAAAAGCTAGAAGTGGCGCTGTGGCTCAAGTGGTAGAGCGCTAGCCTTGAGCTGAAGAGCTGAGGGACAGCGCCCAGGCCCAGAGTTCAGGCCCCACGACTGGACCCAAAAAAAAAAAAGATTCACCAGAGAGAACCAACTGCAGATATATGGAGCTATAAAGATGAATCTTTAAAGGCCAAGCACTCCAGGAAAGAGTCAGATGCCTCTTTTACTTTGTTTAAGCTGTGCAGCAATAAAAGTGACTTAGGAGAAGAATGAATAAGGACAACTTTCAAAATGAAGCATGGTGTGTGTGTGTGTGTGTGTGTGTGTGTGTGTGTGTGTGTGTGTGTGTGTGTGTGTGTGTAGAGCAAGCCTTACCAGGAGCAGAGTCTGTGGGAGAAAGCTTGCTTAGCTGGCTTGGGTCCCTGGGTTTGGTTTCCAGCACCAAAAAGAAAATGCCCCATAAGCTATGCAGCTGAACAGAATATGTCCACTTGTAAAGTAATTCCTGGGTCTCCCCAAACGCAGGCCTCTGGCCTACCTCCCCTTCTTTTTTCCAGTCCACCCATCTGAGCCAGCTCACAGGCGGGGCTGGGGGAGGGGTTGTTAGGCCCAGAGGGGCTCGGCTGGAATGGCTGTCCCTCTAAAGGGGTCTCCCCCACAGACGTGGCAGGCAGGAGGATGCTGACACATTGCTGGGCTTGCACGCTTGCACACAAGTTTTTCAGAGTATACATTCACAGACTTTGCTAAAAGTTCACTGGATGGATCAGACCTTGAGATGCATAGCCCTTCAGCTCAGAAGCCAGCTTCCATCCACGGACAGGCCTCTGGCTAAGATTAAAAAAGAAATGTTGGTGAATGCACCAGTGCAGCTTTGTTTGCAACAGAGAACAGAGAAATCCACCTCAATATCTTAGTGGGACGAGGCCCAGAGAGGCCTGGCCTCTCCTTTCCTGAGACACTGGAGATGCTAGAAAGCAAACCAGGTCTGGAGAGACAGACAGACAGACTGACAGATAGACAGACTGAGGGAGCTGCACCCAGCCCGAGCACATAAGTGATAAATGCATTTGTAGAGCAATGCATGCAAAACCATCCTACTAGAGTAAAAGTCTGTCTGCTGGACTTCTGCAGTAAGACATATGGTATCAATGCTCGCCCTTGAGTACCATTCTGGGCACTTGCACAAACAACCCCATGGCCTGTGGACCATGATCTGCCCATTTCACAGAGGAGCAAACTGATGTGGTAAAGAAGTCACCACCTAGAGGACTGCTGAGCTGGGACGGGCTGGGGGCACTGTAACCCTGGCATGCCCTTAGTCCCAGAAACAGTTCTAGAGGGACAAGGTTCTCCTTACCTGTGAGTATGGGATGGAATAAAAGGAGAGGGGAAATTTGCTTTTTTATTCTATGCTTCTGAATGCTTGAATTTATTTTTAATCACGGATTTTTTTTTTTTTTTACAATGAAAAAGGGAAGCTTTGAAAAAGCCTATAGATTTAGTGCAAAGTAAATGTAATAGAGAGCTGGTAATGTTTAACATACAAGTTTATTTTTTTGTTTGTTATGGTGCTGGTTCTGGGGCTTAAAGTAGGGGCCTATACACTGCCCCTTAGTTTGTTTGTTTTTGTCGGTCATGGGGCTTGAACTCTGGACCTGGGCGCTGTCCCTCAGCTCTTCAGCTCAAGGTGAGCCCTCTACCACTTGAGCCACAGCGCCACTTCCAGTTTTCTGGTGGTTTATTGGAGATAAGAGTCTCATAGACTTTCCTGCCTGGGCTGGCTTTGAACCGTAATCCTCAAATCTTAGCCTCCTGAGTAGCTAGGATTACAGGTATGAGCCACAGTGCATAGTTCCCCTTGGTTATTTTTAACAGATGTCTACCACTTGAGTCACAGCTCCACTTTCAGCTTTGTATGTGGTGAATGGAGATAAGAGTCGCACAGACTTTTCTGTCTGGGCTGGCTTTGAACCAAGATCCTCACATCTCAAGCTCCTGGGTAGCAAGGATTATGGGCGTGAGCCACTGGCCACTGGCATAAAAACAAGTTTCAAAGAGAGGAATTTAACTTCTGAAATGTGACTGCTCCCTGTGGCTAGAGGGCAGGAGGGAGCTGGGGGGGAGCTGACCCCCTGAGGGATGAGGGAGCAGGGTCTCCCGTGAAGCAGGATGAGAGGCTTCACAGAGCGACCAGCCGGCTGCTGCTTTTCCAAACAAGTGCTTGGACCCATTTCTCATTCTTCCTTTGTTTTCCATACCATAAATTCAGAGTAAACCCAGAAGGCGATCTGTCAGCGGGTCAGCCACTTGTCCTCCTGGGGGGTCCTCTCCTCTGTGGGTAAATATTTGTGTTCCAGTTTCTTGTGACACCCCTGGGGCTGTGCTGTGCTCTGAGCTGGAGCACAGCACCATATTTGGTCTGCTGCTGAGCAGGGTGAGGGTGCGGGGGGGGGGGGGGGGCTTCACATGCTGGTCTTGCAGATGGAGGAAGAGGACCAAGGCTCTACACAGCCACCCAGGTCACCAAGACCAAAAGAATGTGGGGACTCAGGAATTTCTGTTTCCTTATATGCAAGCTCTCAGGGACAGGAGCAGGCGTTTTGTGTGTGTGTGTGTGTGTGTGTGTGTGTGTGTGTGTGTGTGTGTTGTGTGTGTGTGTATGAGAGAGAGGGGCAATCTCATGGAAAGCATGCTTTTAGTAGAAAGAGCATGTTGCTCTAAGAAAACCATATCTGAACAAGTTCTGGTCAGAAGAAAGTTCACCCGCCACACACACAAGCGCCTCCCTTCCTTGTCCTCACCTCTGTTTTGCACACCTCTCTTCACTTGGAACAACGTCATCGGCACCGGCACAGGGCTTTGCCCCTCAGCGTTACCAGAGGAGCCGGGTCCTGTTTCCAGACAAGTAAAGACACCATGTTCCTTGCAGTCATTTTTAATGACTTTGGTTTGAAACCCACAGCGACACATGCCATGTCTACTTCAGGACCGGGACTAGAGGTCCCCCACCCAGCCCTGGCGCTGACAATGCTGGGAGGTGGCCCTGGTGGTGGCTGGCTCAGGGTTGTCATTAAGTAAGCTTCCTCATGGACAGGGCAGTTTCTGTTCAAAATCACTTATGCTCAGTGAGCATTTCATGAGCATCTACTGTGTGCTGGCTGCAGTGGCAGGACCCACACACACAAGGGACTTGGGCCCTTGTTTTGCTCAATACAATGATGAAAATGAGAAACAAGAGCCCTTGGGTCTGAATATGCCTCCTGATTTGCTATGTTAGAATGCAACTCCATTACAGTCTGTGTGTGTGTGTGTGTGTGTGTGTGTGTGTGTGTGCGTGTGTGTGTGCGCGCGCGCGCGCGCTGTCCCTGGGGCTGGAACTCAGGGCCTGGGCACTGGCACTGAGCTTTTTTTTTTTTTTTTTTTCTTCAGGATATTGCTCTACCACTTGAGCCACAGCTCCACTGCTGGTTTTTGGTGCTTCACTGGAGTTAAGAGTCTCATCGACTTTCTTATCTTGGCTGGTTTCAAACTGTGATCCTCAGATCTCAGCCACCAGAATAGCTAGGATTACAGGTGTGAGCCACTGGTGCCTGGCCCAATACGGGATTTGGGAGGGGATCTAAGGGAGGGCTGAGGTCACCGGGGGCCTCGCTCAGGGGCTGCCGTGGAAAGCGCTCCTGGAGTGGAGGCAGGCTCTTACCTTTTACCTCCTGCCTCATGAGAATGTCCCAAGGGGCTGGCGACTTGGCGTTGGACTTCTAGGCCTCCAGACCAGGAGGGGCATGAACTTTGATCCTTAAAAGCACCTACCTCAGGCGGGCTGCTATAGCTGGTCACCATCCTGCGGCGTGCATGCACAGGGCTGTTAGTCTGTCTTCCCTGTGTGAGGCCAGGCCTGTCTTCCCCGGGTATCTGGAAAGGCTCAGAGGAGGGGAGGACTTCCCGGAGGAAGGGACTGCCAGGGTGAGAGGCCTGGGTGGTGGCCCAGGATGGCTTGGAGGGAATGGGCTGGCCATCTTCCACAACAGAGGCTCCTTAGGCCTAGGGCCTAGGGCCCCACGGGGGTCTGTGATAATGCTTTCATCAGTCTGCGGTAAAACTGTTCAACATGATCTAGGATAATGACACGTTATCACTATAAAAAAATCACACCTTGCATTTATAATGTGTTATATACATATAATTTACAGGAGGTGAATGAATACAGCTAACCATAGTCAATTAAAAGGACTCTTATTCCACCTTGCCATTTCTCTCTTCATGTTTCAATGCCTTATTACTTGTCAGACGAAAGTGTCCAATAATAAGCTGTCACACTATGTCGGCTCTGGAGATCCCAAACTTCAAGCTGGGTGCTGGTGGCTCATGTCTGTAATCCTACTCAGGAGGCTGAGATGTGAGAATCATGGTTCCAAGCCAGCCCAAGCAGACAAATCCAGGGCACTTGTCCCTCGTTAATCAGCAACAAGATTGTGCTGAGAATTGATGGGGCCCCACTCCCAAGTCCTTTCTGGTTTTCTTTTAGCTCAGGGAGCCCCTGTAGCTTGAGCTCAAGCAAGCCAGGGCCTGCCCACTGGACACAACAGGAGGCCACCTGCTTCCTCTTCCTGCTGACCTGCAGGGTATCTTTCCTGTCCCAGGAAGTTGTTAATTTCCCTCCTCCAGCAAAAATCCTGAACAGCAACCGCAGGTCATAAGCCCTTTCCCTCTTGGTTCTTCAAGGCCAAACCTTGCATGTCTAATTGGAAATCTTCACTTTCCCCTGATGCAAATCTGAGTGCTCTCAGAGCATTAGCTCTCTCTTAACACTAATGGACTGTGATCCCACCTCTGGCTTTTTCCTACCAGCCTTAGGAGCAGGGCCTAGCTTGGGTGAAGCCAAGTGAAAGCCCTGGATAGAATGGTCCCAGCCAGCAGCTAAGATCAAGCATTTCTGGTTTTACAGTGTTAGAAATGCACAACCCTCCAGTGTCAGGAATGAAGAGACACTCAAGATATATAGGAGGACTGGGAAGGTGGCTTAGTGTAGAGTGCTTGCCTAGAATGCATGAAGCCCTGGGTTCGATTCCTCAGTACTACATACACTGAAAAAGCTGGAAGTGGTGCTGTGGCTCAAGTGGCAGAGTGCTAGCTTTGAGCAAAAGAAGCTCAGGGACAGTGCCCAGGCCCTGAGTTCAAGCCCCAGGACACCAGAGAGAGAGAGAGAGAGAGACAGACAGACAGACAGACAGACAGAGAGACAGAGAGACAAAGAGAGGGAGGTGGGAGGCAGGGAGGGAAGGAGGGAGAGACTGTCAAGGCAATTTTCCTTTATGCATGAAGGGCAAGTGTCTCGAACTAGTGATCCTCCTGCCTCTGTTCTCAAGTAATAGGGGTTACAAGCTTGGAATGATTACTAAAAGGCACTACTGAGGTCTTAAGCATTCAACTTTTATTTGTGTGCAGGAAGCATCGGCGAGGCTCTATGAACTCAGAAAAAATAATCAGGACACATGGTCCTTGCCCTAAAGAGCTTCCATCTGGGAAAATCCAACTGAAATGGCTCAAGAAGAAAGGCTATCTTATTATCTACACTCAGCAAATGTCCAGCAAATAATATGAAACAGAGTACTCTGTAACGAACATTATCCCTGGAATGATAATGTGTATATGTGTGCACATGTGTGTGTGCATGTGTGTGTGTGTCAGTGCTGAGACTTGAACTCAAGGCCTTGAGATGCACCTTGGCCTTATGTAAGGCTAGCAGTCTACCACCTGAGCCACAGCTCCATTTTTAGGTTTTTTTGTTTTGTTATTGTTTTTTGTTTGTTTGTAGTTCATGGAGATAAGTCTCATAGACTTTCATGCTTGGGCTGGCTTTGAACCTCAAATCCCAGATCTGAACTTTGTGAGTAGCTAGGATTAGAGCTGTGAGCCACCAAATCCCAGCTGGGAATGATAAATCCTAAAGGAGTAACAGGGGCACAGCCCGTGCGGACCTGGTAAGGAACCCAGCTTGGACATCCCACAAGGACTGGACTCTGTGAAGAGACTGGCCTATAAATAGATGACAGCCAGTTTACAGTACAGGCTAGACTCCAGCAGCCCAGATGGCAGGCACGGAGAACAAGAGCACACATTAATATTGCAGGGTATAAACAGTGAAGCGAATGTGTCCACTTATGAGTAGACATCGAGGTTTCTACCTCAACGGCACCAACTGGGTCTGTCCAGATAGGCAGATGGGTGTGGCAGATAGAGTCAGCTTTGTGTTACACAAAGAGATTAAAATCCTAGCTCTTCCATCAGCTCTGAAGCTGGGTGGGTTATGTGAAGCCTGTAGTCCTGGCGCCTCGCTTGTGCAATGACATCAGTTTTCAGCTCAGAGCTATATATGTATGGCCCTTTGCAGAAGCAGGAATCCAGCCAGTGGTATCTCGTCCTGCTCTTTGGGTATCTATCTCCTGAGGCACACCTTGCCCAACATAATGGGAAGATTCTCCCTGACAGGGCTGCACCTCGTGGTGATGGTCCTTCAGATTCCCAGCACAATGTCTGACTCATGTCATGGGACTTTCTCGGTTAATGCTGAAATAATCAGAATCATGCAACCCACACGCTTCGATAATGAGGAGAGCTTGCTGATTATAGACATTGTGGCCCGCTCTACACTTCCCTAGGACTTTGTGGGCTATCTTATCTGATTCTCACAATAATTCTTTGACAGTAAACCTGAGCAAATGGTAAAGACGGTGTTTACTGTAGGTAAATAGGAGCCCAGACCTCAGCGGGGCTGGATTTGAGGATCATGCTGAACCAGCGGCAGGGAGGAAAGCTCTGCCTCACATTCCCCCAGGGAAATTCTGTGGACCAATAGGCATTTCAGCAGCTGTCTCAGTACCGTAAAGGGAGAAAGCCTGCACCCGCAAGGGCTTCAGGGTCTCTGACCATTCCTAATGGGGTGGAGAGCCGGTTGGAGAAGGGATTGCTGTGGGGGGCACACAGCTGGAGGACATGAATTCTCTGCACCCTCGGGCTGGAAGCTTGTGAGGGTAGTTGAAGAAAACTCCTTACAGAAGCAGGGACGGGTGGCTCACATGGGGAATCCTGGCTACTCAGGAGGCTGAGATAGGAGGATCTGGGTTCTAAACCAGCTGGGGTAGGAACATTGGTGAGACTCTTATCTCTAATTAACCAGCAAAAACAACCCCCCAGAAAGCCAGAAGAGGAGCTGTGGCCCAGGTGGTAGAGTACCAGTCTTGAGTGGGAAAAAACTAAAGAACCATGCCCGGGCCCTGAATTCAGGCCCTGGTATGGGCACAAAGCTAATTCACTAACCAAACCTTCCTGGCGTGGTTCTCGGCCTGTGGAAGGTGGGGTGCTAGAGTCCAGATGACCTGAACTGGAAGAACGGGGAAGCAGTCAGCCCAGATGGCATGGAGCGGAGCCAGAGAGGGTATCTGGGAGGGAAGACCAGGAAGGGAGAGCTGGGGTTCTGAATCTGACAGCAGACTGCATTAGTCACTCTAACAAGGGAGAGAAATGTAGCAACACAGAGGAGGCCACTTAAGGTAGTGGGGACAAGCCAGGCTGCAAGGGGCACGGGCAGGGGCACCGTGGTACAGAGGTGGTATTGAGCGCGTTGCACGCCCTGGATTCCATCCCCAGCTCCATGACTGAATGACCATCACCGGGAGTGTCTGGCTGGAGCATCTCCATCACCTCTGGCTCCTGGCTGCGTGGCCTTGGCAGGATGATTTAACGTCTCTGGATGTGAAAAGCCGTGGGGTGGTCTGTGTCCCGGGGTATACCTGGGGAACTCTGTGTCCCTGGCAACTCCAGAGAGAAAGAACGGGTGTCAAGGGTGGATGACAACGCCACACACATCCAGGCTAGTGAGGCTCAAGAGGTGGAGCTTCTGATGAATGTGTAAGGCCCTGAGTTCAAACCCTAGTGATGCCAAAAAGGAAAAGGAAAGGTCAAGACCGCACGGGGGGCGGGGGTGGGGGGTGGGGGAGGCGCGTTTGCTTTGTCTTTGTGTTTTCTGCAGGCGTAGGGCTCCTTTCCAGAATATTCGCAGCTCAGACCGTCCGCCAGATCCCTTCCCAGACCCCTGAGCCGGCAAGCAGGGGTTTCCCAGACCTCGTGGGCCTGGGGAGCTCACGTCTGCCCCAGCCGGGTTGGCAAACCTGTCCGCAGGCCCGGCTCCTTCTCCCCTCGCGGTGCCCACGGCTGCCCCCAGCCTCTAGCAGACCTGCGGCCTCGTTGTCTACCTCACCCAATGGCTGATCTCTCCAGGCTCTCTCCAAGATTCCCCATCCCCGGCCTCCTCCCGGACCTAGAGCCAGCTCAGGCTCCCAGGGTTGTTAGTCTAGGCTCAGACCGGGGCCTCCCAAGTTCCTGGCCTCCAGCCCCGGGGTCGGGGTGTGGGGGGGGCCCAGTTCCTTCTGCCCGGGCGGGCACTCGGTCCACAGAGCCGCACGCGCCCCGGCCAGGCTGGTGAGACCTCCACGTCCAGGGGGTCCAGGGCGAGGCCCCCAGGGGGCCGGGTGAGCGGTGGGCGGGTGAAGGAGCAGCTCCTGCCCGGTGCCCTCGAAGCCACGCTCCGACCCCGGCGGGGGCGACGCCGCGCGCGGACCCCTCGCGCTCCCGCCCACCCCGGGCCGCAGCGCCGCGCGGGGGTGGACGGGGCGGGGCGCCGCCCTCCCCTCCCCCGGGGTGGGACCACCGCGGGCCGCCCCGCGCGTCGGGTTACACCCCGCCTCCCTCCCCCGCGCGGGGTCGGCCCGGACCTCAGCCAGGGACCTCGGTCGGGACCTCAGCCGGGGACGATGCGGGCGGCGGGCAGCCGGCGCGGGGCGGCGTGGACGCGGGCGCTGCGGGCGCTGCTGCTGCCGCTGCTGCTGGCGGGGCCGGGGCGCGGGCTGGGCCTCCGTGGGCTCTTCCCCTTCGGGCCCGGCCACGGGGACCGGGAGCTGGCGGCGGGGGACGATGTGGTCTCCCCGGCCCTGGATCTGCGGGGCCCCGGGCTCCGCTTTTACGACGACTCGGACGTCGCCTCGGTCTACGTGAGTCTGGCCGCGGTGGGGCGCGGGGAGGCCGGGCGGGGAGGATGCGGGGCGCCGGGGACCGGGCTGGGGTGGACGCGGGGCGCCGGGGGTTCGAGGCGCCGGGCGGGGAGGGCGCGGGGAAGCCGGGGACCGGGATGGGGCGGACGCGGGGCGCGAGGGCCTCCGCGCTGCCTTGCCGTCGGTGCCCGGGAGTGGGGCCCGCGCGCGGGGTCTGCGCCGCTCCGTGCGCCCCGCTGGGATCCCGGGGCTCCGTGCGGCCCCTCCCCGGCGGCCCGCGCTTCTTGGTCCGGCAGCTCCCTTCGGGGACCCGGGTGCCTCGCTCCGGGGGCGCGGAGCCCCGGCGGGACAAGGACGGTCAAGGACGGTCCAGCCCGGCCCGCGCGCGGCGTGGGGCCCGGGTCCGCGCGGGCAGCGGCTCTGCCCTCGCTGGCGCAGCTCCGAGTCCCGAGGTCACGGCCGAGGGCGCCGGGCGCCCCGGGCCCAGCTTCCCGCGGCCAGGCGAGTGTCACCCCGGGGGGGGGGGGCCGGAGGAGGAGCGGCTGGGCCGGCCCGGGCCGGGTCCCGCGGGGCCGCCGTCCGCCCTCCCTCCCTCTCCAGCCCGCACCATGTGGATCTAATAGAGAGCGGCGCATTCCAGAAGTGGGGGCCGCGGGGGGGCGTCCCGCTCCGGCCCGCAGCCTGGGTCCCCGCCGCGTGGAGCCCGCCCGGGCGGGCGCAGCGCCCCTCTCCCGGCGGCAGGAGCCGGCGAGGTGTCTGCGGGACCCCCGGGCACGGGCCTGGGTCTGCCGGGTACCCGGCAGGGGGGACCCTGGCGTTTCGGGAAACCCACCGCGGAGAGCCCGGATCGCAGTCTTGGGAGTGCAGCCTCTCCAAGCCAGTCGTTCTCAGGCTGTGACGGGCGGCCGGGCGGTGACCCGCGAGGCCCAGGCCTCCCCACACCGAGATGTGGCTGTGCCTGTCACCCTCACTCTGTCCCACGGATATAGTGGAGCAGCTGCAGGACACACGCGTGACACACACACCACACATGCGTGACACGTACGTGTGTCTGTCACACAAGGATCTCAGAACCCAGCGGCCACGCATTAAGCCAGACATCAGATGGATTTGCCAAAATGCAAAGCAAGCACTTCTCTCCCTGGAGATTGTTGGGTTTGAAAAAGACAATTATGTTCATGAAAAATAATGTCACCGAGGTGAGTGTGTAATGGGCCCGCTGTGTGAATGGTATATACATTGAAGTGTTTCTCAGCTTCAATTTCTCATGTGACAGATACTGGATGAGGTGAGCTGTGTAATACTCATGGAGGGAGGGTGCTGGCGGTCATACTTATGAACCAGCCCAGGCAGAAACGTGGTAGAATGCCAGGCTCGAGCAGAAAAGCCAAGCAAGAGTGTGAGGTCCTGAGTTCAAGCCCCAGTACTTGTGTGTGTGCGTGCTCATGTGCACACACACACACACACACACACACGACACCAGTATAATGGGGTTCTAAAACCAACACGTTGCTGAGCTTCTGATGGAATGGGATCACACACAGAGTCCTTGCAGGCTGGGTGTGACAGGAGGAGGGTATTTTTGGGAAAGGGTACTGTGGGAAGGGCAGGGGCCATCTTGGTTACCAGACCCCTGTGAGCCCTCAGGCTCCCTGTGTGGTAAGGTCTGACTCGGCTCTGGGATGAGCTGCTTATTCCCACCACCAGGCTCTTCTTCCCACCCTGGAGCTTTCCCATGAGTCCTGCTGCTGCTGAGCGAATACACTCAGAGCTCCCTGGGTGAGGGTTGCAAAACTAATAAAGTTATGCAGAGCCATAAAAAACATTTCCTTCCTGTGCGCAAAAGGTCTTCATCTCAGCTGGACCCTGCCGGCTCTCTCCCGCTGATGGGACTGACGGGTAGGTCTGAGGAGGAATTCCTCGATGCTGGCTTTATTGCAGAGCCAATCATTTGTCTTTGATTCATAAAACTGGAAAAAATGAACTCGTTATTGTTTAATGGGGAGATAAAAATCCTTCACGCCATGGAAAATGAAAAGGATATCCTTGATAACAAAAGGATGTATACATCTCACACACCCACATGCACACTTGTGCACACATGCACACACACCTCTAGTAGTTCACTTGGAGCAGCACCACACAGACAGGCAGGAAGCTTACCAGCTGAGGTTGTCCTGGGTGGTCATTCCCTGAGCTAGGACTCTGGAGGGGTGGGGGTAGAGAAGCAGGGGTGAAGTTCCATGCTCCATGCCCTGTTCACCAAGCCTGAGCCTCGCCTCAGCTTCTGGTGGAGACCGCGGAGGAAGGGGTGCCTGCTTCCCACGTGCCCAGCGGTGGCTGGTGGAACCCAGGATTCAGGACACAATATTCCTTTCCAGTGGGGGCTGGGAGGTAATTGGTGAACCATATTGGCTGACTTACAGATGAAGTCAAGTCAAATCACTTCATGACTCTCAGAATCTTCATCGAATTTTTGTTTAGAAAAGGAAGAGGCTTGACAAAATTATCTGCAACACCCATTTTATCTTGGACCTTAATATTTTTAATAAATTATTTTGAAATCTTGGATCTTATTTTTTTTTTATTAAATGACCCCAATACTAAGTACATTTACTTTTTTTTTTTTTTTTTTGCCAGTCCTGGGCTTGAACTCAGGGCCTGGGCATTGTCCATGAACTTCTTTTATGCTTGAGCCACAGTACCACTTCCAGCTTTTTCTGTGTATATGGTCCTGAGGCATCGAACCCAGGGCTTCATGAATATGAGGCAAGCACTCTGCCACTGAACCACATTCCCAGCCCAGTACATTTACTTTTTTGGGACTTTTTAGTGTTAAGATTATTCATTCCATAGATATTTGACTCATTTTTTAAAAAGTGTACCAACTCAAAGTTTTGGCTGTAGAGATTGGAAATAAGCGGCATGTTTCTTCCCTTCAGAGCATATATATATGCCCATAGAATAATATGGGATAAGATAGTAGTCCAGTAATCACACGGAGCCATCGGGGCTCTGAAATGGAAGTTCAGGATGGGGACTTTGGAGCCTGCAGAAATTCCCCCCCCCCAAATATGTTAGCAGGGGTAAAGGATGGTAGAGGTCAGTTCTGGGAAGGGCAGGAGGCTGGAGTGAGGATCAGAGCTGCAGGTGAGACCCTCTCACACATGAGGAATAGGAGCGGAGCCACACCGCAGAGCCCGGGTAGAACTGGCGGTGCGGTGCCTTCTAGCTCCTTCCCAGCCTCCATCTGTGCTTTCTGAAATCCATTCCCTTGCCGGTACATCTGCCCAGCCTCTCACTGGCTCTCATGCTGTGGTTTGTCTCCCTCAATGCAAGCCCCAGCCATGGGCCTTCTATCTGTGTGGACTGTGCTGTGGGTCTTGGTGTGCCACAGGCTGGCTCCCCACAGCTGCCCACCCTGCTGCCAGATCTCTTGTAGCCTCTCCTGGCAGAAACAGAAGGCATGGAGTGCTGAGCTTTTCCACTATAACTTATACATTCAATTAAGATATTGCTAATACCAAGCTCCCATTTGCACAATAAAGCCCTGATTTCTGCACCCCAGTTGCTAAGAAGACACAGTATTCTCTAGAGCTTGCCAAAAGGAACAGCTTCCTTCTTTCCTTCCCTCCCTGTCTTCCTGACAGGGAGCGCTCTTTGGTGGAATGCCAGTAGTTAAAATGTGAAGTTCCACTGGCCAGGCATACTAGTAGGTGTCTGTAATCCCAGCACTCAGGAAGTGGAGGCAGGAGGATTGAAAGTGTGAGGCCAGCTTGGGCTACATTGCAAGCTGCTGTCTGAAAAACAACATGAAAGTAAAGACTTCCAACCATCTTCCAATGTCGAAAATTCATCTAGTTACTGGAGAGACAGCACAGGTAGCTGCCTTGATCCTGTGTCCAGCAAAAGAATTCAGACAAGACACGAAAGTTTCTTAGGATAGGAGAATGTCAGGTGTGGGCACTCAGCCCCAAGTGCTACAGGAAGAGACGCTATGCAGGGTAGAGAGAGAAGGGGGTTTTAAGAGGCCTAGGGTCAAAGGAAGATATCAGTTTAATGTATCTCTAGCCAGCTTAGGGAACGTTCAGGAGCTGGTTGTAGATAGTGGAGGAATTGGGTGGGGGACAAAAGGTCTGTAACTGAGTCTCAGCTGCAGGTGCGGCCTGGCTGGTCTTTATCTCAGTTCTGGTTGTAAAGCCTCATCGCCTAAGGGGAGCGAGCTAATTCCCCAGGGATGATTCGATCTCCTGGGGTGGGGGCGGGGAGGGGATCTTCCCTAAGGGACGTGGCCTGGCTGTGAGACTCTGCTGCTCCTTCGAGGGAGTTTCTGCCTGAGCGTACTGTCCGTAACCCTTAGTCCTTTCTTTCCTGGCCCTGGGTGATTGATTTCAGAGTGACCCCTGGAGGGAATGATTTGGAGCAGAGACAAATAGAGGCTGGGATGCTAATTAGCGTTTTTCCTGCTTTAGTTAAGTCGTGAATACCAGAAAAGTCAGCGCCTTTCAGAAAAAAAAAAGGTTGACGTACTTGTTTGGAGAACGCTCTCCATAGATGGAAAGCGAGTCACCTCTAGCCGGAGAACGCCAGCATTCGCCTTTGGCGTCTGAGGATTTACTGAGATCACCTGGGAGAATTTCCTGTCCCTGGATTCAGCTGACCAGGCTGAGGTCACCTGAGTCAGAAGCTGTGCCGTGTGTGTGTGTGTGTGTGTGTGTGTGTGTGTGTGTGTGTGTGTGCGTGCGCGTGTGCGCGTGTGTGTGTGCGTGTGCATGAACTCAGGACATCAAGGCTGGTACTTTACCAGTTGAGCCACAGCTACACTTCTGGGTTTTTCGTGGTTACGTGGACTTTCCTGCCTAAGTTA
Source organism: Dipodomys spectabilis (assembly GCF_019054845.1). Classification (NCBI taxonomy): domain Eukaryota; kingdom Metazoa; phylum Chordata; class Mammalia; order Rodentia; family Heteromyidae; genus Dipodomys; species Dipodomys spectabilis. The sequence continues at coordinate 28,161,188 of NW_024870773.1, forward strand.
GCTTCAAAGTGTGATCCGCAGATCTCAGCCTCGTGGGTAGCTAGAATTACCTCGTTCAGTGCACAGTCAGCACAGGCCTGGCTGGATTAAACTAAAAACAATAGCAAACCCCTTCATAAGCCAAACCAAACAGCCCTAGTGAAAGACACCCCTCCTCTCATCCACTGTGTATGTTTGTTGCTTTCCCATTCCTTTTCCTAAATTATTTTACCTTTTACCACAAGTCCTCGCAGCCTCCTATCCAGAGTAGAAGTTCCATTGTCTTCTCAGTACAGCTATTTGCATGCCTAAAACCAACTAGTTTCTGGTTTGTACCTCTTGTGCCTTTCTGGATGTTTTTCCCCCTGGTCCCTGCTGCTTTTTGCCGTGGGACTGCTGCTGGACTCTTGGAAGCCACAAAGATGTTTTTGTCTTACTTCCAGTGCGTTTGTATGTAAGGACAGTGAGGACAAAATGAAGCCAATGGCGGTGTGTAAAGCATCTGCATTTAGACTTACTTTCTCCGGAGATCCTGGCAGTCTGTAGCTTACTTGGAAGGGGGGTGGGAGGGAAGGAGGGAGACAGGAAGTGCCTTTTAAAATGGGAACGCCCATCCATTCTAAGTTTGTAGCTCAGGCCCCCTCTTTGTCAGTTGGTGAAAACAATCATAAGTGCTTCCAGCTGTTTACCACGAGTGGCCCATTCCCCCCCCAGGCTTTTGTGATATAATTGACTTGAGCTGCTTGAATGAAAAGCCAGATTGTTGCTGTGTGCTAGGGTGAGTGGGTAGATGAGGGGCAGTAATGTAGGAGCTCACTGGTGAACTTTGGTAATGAGCTCTTCCTCAGTGTGAAGTGATACTGACAGCAGGATTCCAGGGCCAGAGCTGCAGCCCTGGAAAGAGATGGGGTGACATCTAGGGAAACGGATTTGTCCCCTCTGCCTTAAAGAATTAAAAGTGACAGGGCTGGGAAGGTGGCTCAGTGGTAGAGTGCTTGCCTTGCATGCATAAGACCCTGGGTTCGAATCCTCAGCACCACATAAGCAGAAAAAGCCGGAAGTCTAGCTGTGGCTCAAGTAGTAGAGCACTAGCCTTGAGCTGAAGAGCTGAGGGACAGTGCTTGGGCCCCAGAGTTCAGGCCCCACAACACCCCCCCCCCCCCCCCACACACAAAGAATTAAAAGTGACGAAGGTAAACTGAGTAAATTTATTTGAAAGTGAAAGTCATGAAAGAAAGTAGTGAGACACGAGGATCTGGAGTCCACTGACCTCCTCCCCTTATAGTTAGGCTGCTGCCACCTGAGCCCAGGGCTGTGAACTCATTGCTCCATGGCTTGTGCATGTGCAAATGCCATTCTCTTCATTGGTTGAGCGGCACTTAGGGAATTATGGGAAGAAACGTTTCAGTGGGGACTCAAGGCATTGTGGGAAGAAGCTGCATTTGTGCAGAAGCCCCCGGGCACTATGGGAACAAAAGGCACTGTGTTGGAATCTTGTTACCAACTGGGCTTGATGCCTATCACTTTTTTTTTTTTGTTGGTTGTGGGGCTTGAACTCTGGGCCTGGGCGCTGTCCCTCAACTCTTCAGCTCAAGGTGAGCGCTCTACCACTTGAGCCACAGCACCACTCTGGTTTTCTGGTGATTCATTGGAGAGAAGAGTCTCACCAACTTTCCTGTCTGGTCTGGCTTTGAACCAGAATCCTCAGATCTCAGCCTCCTGAGTAGCTAGGATTACAGGCATGAGCCACTGGTGCTGGCTATCACTTTTTTTTTCGGTCGGTTGTGGAGCCTTAACTCTGGCCCTAGTCACTGTCCCTCAGCTCTTCAGCTCAAGGCTAGTGCCCTACCACTTGAGCCATAGCACCACTTCCAGCTTTTTCTGCTTATGTGGTGCTGAGGAATTGAACCCAGGGCCTCGTGCATGCAAGGCAAGAACTCTACCACTGAGCTACCTTCCCAGCCCTGACTATCACTTTTTATCCCTACCTAGCTAACCAGTTCCCTTTCTCAGATGCTTTGTGATGAGTAAATTTCTACTCCTACTGCAAAGTCAACAAAATTTCATGGAGGCAATATTTGGTTAGCTTAATAATAAATTACAGTGTTAGCATAGCAATCATTGTTACTGTAATATAGCAATATCATTACAATAATTATATCAATAACTATCATTATTTCTCTCAGTAATTCAGATGGGTTTTCTCAGGTTTTGCATTGTGTTTCCCAAGGAGCTTGCTGGTGGCGTTGGGAATCAGGGCACTGGGCTGAGTCTTGATAGCACTCAGAGAAGGGCTGGCCTCAGCTGAGAAGAGGGGGAGGGGAATGGGACAGGGGAGGGGTGGGAACGGACACGGTTAAATAGGAACCTACCATGCAGAGTCTGAAGAATTGTAAGCCATCTAAACATTTTTTCCAGCATGTGTAAAAGCTGAACTCTATTTTTTTTCCCCCTACTCCAGTTTTTCATTCATCAGCATTCCTACCAGAACTGAAGTCTGGTCTCCTAACCCAGATCTTTTTTTCTTTTTAAAATTAGCACAGACATGGGAAAGGGAATACTGGGAATTGCTGCACAGTGCTTTTGTTTAATCTTTTTTTTTTTCTCTGACTGCAGGGCACTGTTGGGTAGCCTCAAGGCTCTGCAACAGTTGATTAACTTTAATGATCAGGTGTGTTTCGGCTAGCACCTCCAGCACAGAACCAGCTGGCCCAGTGCAAGGGGGTGGGGAGGGGGAGGGAGGGGGGAAGGGCAGGGCAGGGATGCAGCCCCACTGCCCTATTTTTGCTTTTGTTGCTTTGTACTTTTAGTGTCGTGCCCCCAAATTTTGTTGCTAAGAACCACACCAAGAAGCTCTCCCCAAACATTGTCTCTTAGGGGTTTTAGGGTTTCATCTTTTCCATTTAAGTCTTTAGTCAGGTTCAGTTTTGTGAGTCCTGTAGGCCAGGGGTCCACGTTCATTCCTTTACAGCCAGTCTTGCACGCTGTTTATTGAGAAGACGGTACCATCACTTCCTCACGGTCCGGCTAGTGTCGGATGCTAGCCGGCTGCGAACGTTGTTTCGCTCTGGGAACCCAGTGTAGCCCATGCTCTGCCAGCTTCTCACAGTGGACAGATCTCTATGTCTCAGAATCCCCCCTCCACCCTAAATGTGTACACTTCTCAAGTACACCTCCTCAAAGCTGGAGAAAAAAGACAAAGTCAAGGGCCATGCCTCAAAGATACCTCGCCTGCCGGCGTGAGTTTTGGCTCATCTGTTAAAACCATTGGTAAACTTTCAATCATATTTGTTCTCTGTTTGTAAAAATTGACCTTCCTTTTGTCTTTGTCTAAGACTGGACTCAAACTCACTATCTGACTCTCTTGCTGAACTTCTATTATGGAAAAAATTCAAATATTAGAAGTAGAATGGAATAATGAACTCCCCATCACACAGCTTGAACAAGTATTAACTTGTGACCAGTAACATTTCGTTTATCCCCAATTAGATTATCTTTAAGCAATTCCCAGACATTTTATTTCATTGTTAATATATCAGAGTGTATCTCAAAAAAGCCTCTTTTTAAAAAACAGAACAGCAAGATTGTGATCTTATCAAAATGTAATTCCTAATAGCAGTCAGCATACAAATAGTTTCATAAAACTTTAAATTTTTTAAATAAAAGTGATGTACAGAGGGGTTTCAGTTACATAAGTCAGGTAATGAATATGTTTCTTTTTGTTTGTTAGTTTGTTTTTGTTTTTGTGCCAGTCCTAGGGCTTGAACTCAGGGTCTGGGTGCTGTCCCTGAGCTTTTCTGCTCAAGGTTAGTCCTCTACCATTTTAGCCACAGGTTTACTTCTTCTGGCTTTTTTGGTGGTTAATTGGGGATAAGAGGCTCACACACTTTCCTGCCAGGTTGGTTTTGAACTGTGATCCTCAGATCTCAGCCTCCTGCGTAGCTAGGATGACAGGCATGAGCCACCAGTATCTATCTCATAAAACATTTTATCTTGCTTTTCAGTTAATTGATTTAAATCAGAGTCTAGTCAAAACCCAAAAACAATGTCTGGTGTATATGTTTCTTCTTAAAGACTTTTTACCTGTTTATTCATTTACTTTTGATATGGGGTCTTACTGTGAAATCAGTCTTTCTGCCTCAGCCCTTCCTTGTGCTGGGATTATAGGCCTGTGCCTCTGCATGTGGCTCTTCTCAGGACTCTTAAAACTTTTTACATGTATAGATTCCCATTACCAGAAAATCAGCCCAGCTCTCTCCCCTCTCCTCGTGTCTGATGAGGGAGAAAGTGACAAGGAAGTCTATTAGGGAAGTTCATGTCAAGTCTAGCCACTCACTCCTATAGTTCAGATACAGAACCAGGAAGAGAAAAGATATAAAGAGATAAGAAGCCGTGTGGCTGAGAAAGATGCACGAAGCAGCTGAAATGCAGAAGTTCAGGAGCCTGAGGTTTAAACAGACAAAGGAAGGCGTGGAGGCCGGAGGAGACGGGTGTGTGGTGGTGCTGCCTGGTCACTGTCTCAGTTCTGGATCCCCTGGGAACCCTTCTCTTCATCTGAGGGGTTGTTCTGGTTCCCAAGAGGCTGCTCTCCCTCCTCAGGTGCAGTCTGGTCATTACAGGTAATGGTCCTCTCTGCCCCGGGCCAATCCTGCAAAGCTGGTTCCTCGGGGAGTGTCAGCCCAAGGTGATTGCTAGTGATGGTGGAGGGAACGGCTTGGAGCAAGAGGAGAGGTGCCAAGCTCTTCTCCTGCTTTAGTTCGTGTGTGGGGCCCAGGAAGGAGTCGGTGCTTTCTAGTAAAAACCTGTTATAAATAAAGACAGCAGGAACCTGTGAAGAATTCTTATCTCCAGGTCTGACCCTCAGGGCCAAGGTTGGTCACCTGTGAGCCAGCAGCTTTCATTAGAGAGCAGTGGTTTGGTTTTCCTCAGAGACCTTCTGGTCTCGTTTTCTGTGATGTGTCTCTGCTGTCTTCTGTTTTGTCTGTTGGTTTTTTTTCTTTGAATCCATGGAGTCCTTGAAGAATTTTCCATTTTAGAAGGGCACTGGTGGCTCATGTCTATAATCCTAGCTGCTCAGGAACCTGAGATCTGAAGATCACAATTCAATCAGACAAGGCAGGAAAGTCTGTGAGGTTCTTATCTCCAATTAACTGCTACAAAAGCCAGACGTGGTAGGGTACCAGCGTGCGTGCGACACATGCACACTTCCATTTTAAATTTTGAGTAGCCTCTTTGCTTGAGACTATTGCTTATCACCTTCCCCTTTCCCCCCTTAGAATCTATTTATTAAAGAAGTATGGTCCTTTAGAATGTCTCCTCTTGTACTTTGGATCTTGCTGATTGCCTCTGATGATGACATTTAACCGGTTCTTGGGTCTCTGGTATTTCCTGCAGAATCAGACTCCAGTTCCTGTAGAAACACTGTAGCCTCTGGGTTTTTGGAGTGCAGCGTGGCAGTAGTTTAGAGCCCCAGGGTCCCCTGGAAGCCTCGGCCTCACAGATTATGTCACATGTCCAGAACAGCCTAGGTACACAGGCGGAGCCCTCATTGAACACTCCTGTCCTGCCTGCTGACCCAGAGTCTGGAGGGGTGGCGTCAGGATCACGTAAGCTGCAAGCTGCGGCAGGGACAGAGGCGGGCAGACTGGCTGGCCCTGCACATGAGGAGGAAGGAAGTAGGAGGGGGAGACAGATGCCTTACAGCTGGGAGGAATGGGGAGTGGTGGGGGCCAGTCCTGGGGGCAAGGGCAGCCAGCTGAGGGTAACAAGGGTGTGATGCTAGCAGGATCAGAGGTAGGATACACAGGAAAAACTAAGGGGCTCCTAGGTTTTGGGGATTACACTGGCCCTGCAGATGGCTGCAGGGACCCCTGAGGGAAGGAATGTGGAGGGGAGGGGTGTTTTGTACCTAATGTGAGGAGACACTGCTCACGGAGTCTGTCCTTCACTGAAGCAGTTCATGGGGAAGAAGCATGAGGTTGGGAATGGGTGTAGCCTCCGCGGTGCACATCACACTGGGATTCCCTCCCTCCTTCCCTCCCACAATGATGCTGATGAGGGCTCCTGAGCCGCCTCTGTCTGGAGCTTTTGCAGCTTCAGGATCCTTGCATAGAACTTGACTTCCAGGCCAGAATTCCTCATGAAAATAGCAACCGTCTGGCGCCCGGATTCCTAGCAATAAAAGACACCAGGAGTGTTTTCAGAATTCTTGGGCTGATTTAAATTTCACTTGGAAACAGTGTTTTCTTTTTAAGACCGAGCTGTCTGGATGTGGCTCATGTGTGATCGCGGGCCACTGCCAACTTGTGGGGGTTTGAGAAAGTGAGGGCCGCCGTTCCCGACCTCCTGCCCGGCCCTGGGAGGCATTTGTGCTCAGAGGTTGGCATGTTGTAGGGAGCACTTGCCTGATTCCTTTCTTTTCTCTTGTCAGTATGTTCTAGAAAAGTTTTGCTGGTGCTAGCGGATGATGGGAAATTGAGGAGTTTCCCTAGAATTTTCTATTAAATGCTGGCAATTCTCCTAGAACATGGTAAACTGTCAGTAATTATTATTATTCTAATCCATTCTACTAGTCACAACAGTCCCATGAAGATTTTCTTCTTCCTCTTCTTTTCCTTTCTTCTCATATCTCAGGGCCTGACACTTGCTAGAAAGACACTCTACCACTGAACCATGAATCTAGGCCTTTTTTTTTTTTTTTTTTTTGCAATGGTTGTTTTTGAGACAGGGACTTGTTTCTTGCTCAGGCACATACCTGGACTGTGATTCGCCTATATTAGCTTATAGCTGTTGTGTGGATGACAGGCACACTACCACATCCAGCTTTTCCTACTGAGATGGTGTGTTGTGGAATTTTCCGTGGGGCTTAAACTCTGGGCCTGAGCACTGTCCCTCAGTTCTTAAGCTTAAGGCTAGCGCCACTTATGGCTTGAGCCACAGCGCCACTTCCAGCTTTTTCTGCTTATTGGTGCTGAGAAATTGAACCTAGGGCCTCACGCATGCAAGGCAAGCACTCTACCACTGAGCCACCTTCCCAGCCCAATCTTGGTCTCTTAAGTTATAGTCTACAATTACAGATATAAACCACCAGTACCAGCCAGATTTACTTCTTGGTACATTATTTATCATCATCTGTTAGTGTCTTCTACCCCTCTTCTGAACGGTGAGCTCCTTGAAGCCAGGGACTAGCTCTTCCCCCCATTGTGCTCACAGCCCTTCACACAGCCCCAGCGTGGAGTGATTATTCCATATGTTCACTAAGTGTGCAAGGCTTTAATAATGACTTATATATTGGGCACTGGTGGCTCACACCTGTAATCCTAGTGACTCAGGAGCCTGAGATCTGAGGATCATGGTTTGAAGCCAGCCTGGGCAGGAAAGTCCATGAAACTCTTAGTTCCAATTAACAACAACAACAACAAAAAGCCTGAAGTTGAGCTGTGACTCAAGTGGTAGAGTGCTAGCCTTGAACAAAAAAAGTTCAGGGACAATAAGGCTCTGAGTTCAAGCCCCAGGACTGGCACCACCCCCCCCCCCCCAAAAAAAAAAAAAACCCAACTTATGTTTGGAGACTGTTGTCAGTTAAAAACATATCATCTGGCCGGGCGCTGTCTGGTGGCTCACGCCTGTAATCCTAGCTACTCAGGAGGCTGAGATCTGAGGATCCCGGTTCAAAGCCAGCCCGGGCAGGAAAGACCGTGAGACTCCTATCTCCAATAAACCACCAGAAAACCAGAAGTGGCGCTATAGCTAAAGTGGTAGAGTGCTCGCCTTGAGCTGAATAGCTGAGGGACAGCGCCCAGGCCCAGAGTTCAAGCCCCACGACCGACAAAAAAAAAAAAAAAATATAATCTGGGACACTGCCCACATCCTGGTGACTGGCACCTGTCAGTCATATGTTATGGTTCTTGCCCTGTGCGGGGTCTGCCACCCATCTTACCTGGAGGAGGAAAGCTGGCTTTGCCATTCAGGCTTATTGCCCGTCCCAAATTTTACTTGGTGTGAGTATGCATTGCAGTTCTGAGAGTGGGGTTCACCCCACCAGGCGGGGCAGGGAGGGGGTCCTCTCCATGGTCCCTCTAACCACATTTGGTTTCCTCCAGGTCACTACCAATGGCATCATTGCCATGAGTGAACCACCAGCCAAGGAGTCCCACCCCGGCCTCTTCCCGCCCACCTTCGGCATGATCGCTCCCTTCCTGGCCGACTTGGACACCACCGACGGCCTGGGGAAGGTGTACTACCGCGAGGACCAATCCCCCTCTGCCACTCAGCTGGCGGCCGAGTATGTCCACAAGGGGTTCCCACATAGCTCTTTCCAGCCCACGAGTGTGGTGGTCGTTACATGGGAATCTGTAGCCCCCTACCAAGAGCCGAGCCCTGCCGGGGAACGCCAGGTGAGTGTTCAGGGAGAGGGTGCTTCTGATGCACTGGCCTCACACTTTAAATACTTACCCAAGTGTGAGTGTGGTTGAACATGTTGAGACAGATTCTGAGGGCGAGAATTCCCTAAGTTCCATAAGATCTATCTGGAGCTTCTATCTATATAATTATAATTAATTATTATTATTATTTTTTGTGGTTGTGGGGCTTGAACTCAGAGGCTGGGCACTGTCCCCTGAGCTCCTTTGCTCCAAGCTAACATTCTACCACTTTGAGCCATAGCTCTACTTCCAGTTTTTGAGTGGTCACTTGGAGATAAAAGAGTCTCACAGGGACTTTTCTGTCCAGGCTGGCTTTGAACTGTGGTCCTCAGATCTCAGTCTCCTGAGTAGCTAGGCTTATGGGCATGAGCCACCGGTGTCCAGCTTGGTTAACTTTAAGTTCAGAGTTATTCAGAACATATTCACTATTAACTAGGACATTTCATGTTGATAATAATCCTAGGACAGTTCAGCATGGTCGTAAAATAGTGGATTCTTTTGGAATAAAGTGGGAACTTTATTCACTGTTCTTAGTGAATGGCATGTTTTAAGATGGGTGTGTTGCTGGGAAATGAATTTTCCCTTCTTTCCACAGAGAAACACATTCCAGGCTGCCCTGGCCTCCTCCAATTCCAGCTCCTATGCCATTTTCCTTTATCCCGAAGAAGGTCTGCAGTTCTTCACAACCTTCTCGAAGAAGGACGAGAAACAAGTGCCTGCCATGGTTGCGTTCAGTAAAGGCTTAGTGGGGTTCATTTGGAAGAGCGACGGACCATATAACATATTTGCTGATGATCAAGAATCCATTGAAAATTTGGCCAAGTATGCTTTCTTCATTCTTTGTACATGTTCCCCTGAGAAAAAATAATATTTTACCAAGGAAGATGTAGTAGGCATTGTAAATCTTTACCTAAAAATATCTTTATGGATTTAAATTGGTATATAGTTTTATATGCAGTATTTTTATTTTTTGTAAGCTGAAAAGAATATACTCAGCATGAAAAGGTAGCAAGTGTACTTTTTATATACACCATTTAAAACTGTTTCTATGGGCTGGGAAGGTGGCTCAATGGTAGAGTGCTAGTCTTGCATGCATGAGGCCCGGTTTGATTCCTCAGCACCACATAAGCAGAAAATGCCGGAAGTGGCGTTGTGCCTCAAGTGGTAGAGTGCTTGAGCTGAAGAGCTGAGGGACAGCGCCCAGGCCCAGAGTTCAGGCCCCACAACCACCACCACCACCACCACCACCAACAACAAAAAACCAACTATTTCTAAACTGGTGACATCCAGAGAACTGAAGGTTTAGTCAAACTGGTCTCCTGACAGGAACTGAAGCCTGATAAAACCATTTTTGCCCACACTGACAGAGCATCATTATGTTCTTAGACTTGAGGGAAAGCCCAGACTGGTTTTTTTAAAAATATAATTCAAATATTTCCTTTCCCATTATTGTTAGAAAAACAAAGAACAAAGCTCCCATCTTCATTCCATATAGTCACATCTAGCCTAAAATTCTCCTGTCTGTCCCTTTGTTCTGTGTTGGTAAATGCTTACCGACTGGCTTTGAGTGTGAAAAAGCATTTGCCAAGTTCAAGTTCTTGATGTCAGTGAAGTGTTCAAAAGAAGATTAATTACTACATACATTCTCACCAGTGAGATGCGGATGCTTAAATAAGCCCAGGAACACAGAAATGAGTAAAATAATTAGGAGTCAGTCATGGGGCTTAAACTCCGCGCTGTCTCTGAGCTCTTCTGCTCAAGGCTAGCGCTCTACCATTTTGAGCCACAGCTCCACTTTTGGTTTTCTGGTGGTTAATTGGCAATAAGAGTCTCATGGAGGGGCTGGGAAGTTGGCTCAGTGGTAGAGCGCTTGCCTTGCATGCTCGAGGCCCTGGGTTCGATTCCTCAGCACCACATAAGCAAAAAGAAAAAAGCCGGAAGTGGCGCTGTGGCTCAAGTGGTAGAGTGCTAGCCTTGAGCTGAAGAGCTGAGGGACAGTGCCCAGGCCCAGAGTTCAGGCCCCACGACCGGACCCCCAAAAAAAAAAAATAAAAAAGAGTCTCATGGACTTTCCTGCCCGGGCTAGCTTTGAACTGTGAGCCTCAGATCTCAGCCTCCTGAGTAGCTAGGATGACAGACGTGAGCCACTAGCACTGGCTAGGATTTAAGTGTTGAATAGTTACTTTTCCCATGCAGCACATGGGGTGGTCTGCATGGGGGTTTCATAGTGTAGGGACATGGCTTCCAGTGTTGGCCGCTGGTGGAGGAGTCCTGTCAGCCCTGGCCCCTCTGCCCCTGCAGGTGGCTGTTGGGAGGGCCCCTGGACGGGGGACTTCTCAACCTCCCACCATGCTGTGGATTTCTGGCCACCTATCTAGCAGGCTCTTCCTGCAGCCACCATCAACCCAAATAGCGTTCCAAGGTTGCTTTGATCACTGGGACATTCTAATGGTTTTAGGAGCTCTGTGTTAGTGTGGGAAACACGAGTGAGATCTTAGCTCAATCCAGGTCAAGCACATAGCCAGCAATAAGTATCTAGACCGAGTAGCAAGTCTTACCCATGTTCTGGGTGTTCATGAGCTCTGATAGATGATGAGTTTTGCTGCTGTTAGGTGTATCTGGGTTGATCTTTCCAGAGCCCCTGGTGTCTGCGCTCTGGGATGACCAGAGGGCCATTGTCTCCCTGTGTTCCAGCCCCTGTTGGCTGTGTTGGGTTCACCTCTGCTCAGGGCTTCTCCCGCTTGGTTCTGAGGGGCTGGCTCGTTTTCAAGAAACCTTCTTTGCCTTTAGGAGCAGCAACTCTGGGCTTCAGGGTGTGTGGGTGTTTGAGATCGGGAGTGCGGCCACAGCCAGTGGTGTGGTGCCTGCAGACTCGAACCTGGGACCGGACGACGGCACAGAGTATGTGGATGAGGATGAAGAGTACATCATAGTGACCCCATCTCTGGGTCTGGAGGACATGAGCACATCTTCCTTTCTCTACGAGACTCTACAGAGGGGGGGTGCTGGCTCTCACAGTGTGCCTAGCGTCCTCTCCTCAGGCCATGAGGCAACCCAGAGGCCTCCACGCTCCCCCGTGGAGAGGGCCAGGACCAGATCCTTCCAGTTGCCCGTGGAGAGGTTTCCCCAGCAACATGTCATTGATGTGGATGAAGTCGAGGAAACAGGCGTTGGTAAGATGCGGAGGCTACAGCTGGGTTTCTGGGGAGCAGGGTTGCTGCTGGGGCGTAGGTCTGTGCATGGCAGGGTGAAGAGCGAGACCTGGGCCAGGAGAAGCGGAGCACCCAGAGCCATGGGCACGCCCCACAGGGTCGGCACCCAGACCTGTGGCTGGACACTGGAAAAAGCACATCCTCGTTTAAGACCGCCCACCTTCCGTTCTGTCTGTTTCAAAGAGAAACATGCCTTGAGAGTTCCTTGGAGAGTCAGGTTTTCTTGTTTGTGACTTCTGAGTGGGAAATGTGTTCGTCCACCTGCACAAACATTTTAGCCAAGCTCCTTCTGCGGCTTGGCGTGACATTGGCTCCCTCTTGGTTCTGGAATTGCAATGGATGATTCTTTTTCCTTCCAGCACCAGTGGGTTGCACAGTTGATTTGTGAAGATCACAAAATTCAAAACAAGCAGATCCTCTTTTTTTTTTTTTTGTATAGTTTTACAGTGTAATGTCTTCTAGGCAGCTGTAGTAGTTGAGGGACTTTTACTTTTTGGAGTACATTTTGAGGAAATGTACAGATAGTCTGAGCATGCTTTGATTTCTCTCACTAGAGATACTCAGACTAATCTGTGTTCATTTTTTTCCCCTTTCTCGAGGCTGAAATGTAATCTCCTGAGATTCCAATGCAAGGCTGGTTCAAGCTTTTAAACTTCATTGCCTCTGCTAAGAAGCCTTGTCTGTCCCACACTCCTCACTCATCTTGGTTCTCTTCGCCTGTTCTGTGCCTCACACCAGTAGTCAGACATGTTTGTTCTTAATGAGTTTCCCAGCCTTGGGCAAGCTGAGCTGCATGCTGGCAGGAGTGCATTGTGTGTGCTGGCATGCATGCTGGCCTGTGTGTATGTGCATATTGATGGGAGTACATGCTGGCTGGTGTGCATTGTGTGTGCTGGCTGGTGTGTATTGTGTGTACTGGCTGGGGTGCATGTTGGCTGGTGTGCATTGTGTGTGCTGGCTGGTATGCATTGTATGTACTGGCTGGAGTGCATGCTGGCTGGTGTGCATTGTGTGTGCTGGTTGGTGTGCATTGTGTGAGCTGGCAGGAGTGCATGCTGGCCAGTGTGTATTGTGTGTGCTGGCTAGAGTGCATTGTACATGCTGGCCAGTGTGTATTGTGCATGCTGGCAGGAGTACATGTTGGGCAGTGTGTATTGTGTGTGCTGGCTGGAGTACATTGTGTGTTCTGGCAGGAGTGCATGCTGGCCAGTGTGCATTGTGCATGCTGGCAGGAGTGCATGCTGGCTGGTGTGTATTGTGTGTACTGGCTGGTGTGTATTGTGTGTGCTGGCTGGTGTGTATTGTATGGACTGGCTGGAGTGCATGCTGGCTGGCAGGCTTACTGACTTCTGAGGCTCAGGAACAGACAAGTTGCATTCAATGCCAGGACAAGGTCCTGGGCTCCTACCTCAGCCCCCTGTATGCTCTGCCCCAGTTCCCCAGTGTGGAATATGCTTTCTGTAGATATTTAGAGTTTTGAGTCTTGTCCGATTACTGCCCTTGCTAGATATCTCTGAGCTTCTCTTTTCTGAAACCACTGCATTTAAGTGTGACTGTGGACAGCCCTCCTGAAACTTGAGGCTGTATACCACTGTCTACCTCTGGAAAAAGCCTACATTTGTACCCGAAGTGTGTCTGTATCAGATGTTCTTCTCTCCCTCCAATCAAGTTATTTATGTGTTCGTTGGAAAGGCCAGCAGCACATTCTTAGTGTTTGCACAGTTGTCCTCAGCTCTGTAGGCCATTGCTCACCCATGGAGAGAGAGCTGGGCTTCCCAACGTGTGTTGTGTGTGCTCAGCCTGGGACCCCTCCCCGCCCAGCATGCAGGCCCAAGGCGTTTCCAGGGGCTCACATTTGCATTTATTTCCACACGTCACAGCCAGTTATAAGTAGATCATCATCCTCTCTGTGCATTTGAACTTTAGCCCAAATTCATTTGTTCTAGCTCGTTGAAGTTAATGGGCTGCTTCACGATTCTAGTAAAGTATATGTGGGAGGTGAAACGTTAACCTGAGGAGAGATTCCTTCTGATTCTTTTGTCAAAGGGTTTTAGACTGGGTGTAATGGAGGAGTTCTTCCTGACCAGCTTTTGCACATCAGAGATTCTGAATTATTCCCATGGGGAAAGAGAGGTTTTTGAAAATTTGTATATATAGACACAGATGGTTAAAGTGTCTTTGTGTGTGTGTGTGTGTGTGTGTGTGTGTGTGTGTGTGTGTATGTGTGTGAGACAGTATTAGTACTTGAACTCATGCCCTCTGACTCTTGCTTGGCTTGGCTTTTTTACTTAAGGTTGTCGCTCTACTACTTAAGCCATAGCTCTACTTCCAGCTTTGTACTGATTAAGAGTCTCATGGATATTTCAGCCTGGGCTGGCTTTGAACCTCATTCCTCAGATCTCAATTTTCTGAGTACCTAGGGTTACAAGGATGAACCACTTAGTGCCACTCTCCAAATGGCTCTTTCTTCTTTTTCTCTTTTTTTTTTTGGGGGGGGGGGTTTGCTTTTCCTGGGGCTTGAACTCAGAGTCTAGGTGCTGTCCCTGGGCTTTTGTGCTCAAGGCTAATTCTCTACAACTTTGAGCTACAGGTTTTTTTTGATGGCTCATTGGAGAAAAGAATCTTACGAACTTTTCCTGCCCAGGCTAGCTTTGAACCAGGATCCTCAGATCTCAGTCTCTTGAGTAGTTAGGATTACAGGGGTGAGCTGCCAGTGCCCGGCCCAAATTGAATTTCAAAATTATACATCTATTTAACTAAGCATAAAGAGTGCACAGGACCCCACTGGTGTGCAGCTGGCCCTCCTAGCCTCACGACTGGCCATCATGGAAGGTTGATTGGGTAGCACCAAGTTCACAGACTGTGGCTGGGTTGAATAGGTCTCCTACGGTTTCTCAGCTCCTTGGAGACCTGTGGCTTGAGGAATGGAGCCACCCCATTCCCCACACAGTAGACTTTGAGCGTCCAGGTGGGCATGAGTCCTGGGAATGGAGACGCATGGGATGTCGCCTGAGAGGCGCGGAGAGCACTGATGGGCTGCTGTCTTCTCCCGACAGTGTTCAGCTACAACACGGATACCCGGCAGACCTGTGCCAACAACAGACACCAGTGCGCCGTGCAGGCTGAGTGCAGGGACTTCGCCACCGGCTTCTGCTGCCGCTGTGTGGCGGGCTACACGGGCAACGGCCGCCAGTGCGTCGCAGAAGGTAACTGGCCTCTGGGTGGGCAGCGTCTCCCTCCCTGGGCTGCTGCTTCATCTCCAGCACCTCAGAGGCCCCAGACAATGACAGAGGTGGAAATAGTGGGTGGTGGAGCTGGAGCAGGATGGGTCCTGCCCCATGTTACTGGTCACACTGCGTCTTTGTCCTTGGAGTCTCTCGAGTGGTTTCTTCTGAGATAGAGTCTTTGGGGTCCAGGTTGGCCTCAGGGATGAGGGAGTCTCTCCAGTTCTGCTCAAAGACTTGTTTTATTTTTTTAGAGGTATTGGGGTTTGATCTCCAGACTTTGTGCTTGCTAGGCTAGGCAGGTGCTCTACCAGTTGAGCCATGTCTCCAGCCCTTTTTGCATCTGTTTTTATTTTTCAGGTAGGATTCTTGCTTTTTTTTTGGTGGTTGTTCCCTGGGCTTTTAATTGCATTCCTCCCACTTAGGCCTCTGAGTAGTTGGAATAGCAGGCATATGCCACCATTTCTATCTTGTTCATTGAGATGAAAGTATCTGGAGTTGCAGGTTTATGCCACCATTTGAGATGGGGTGTCGGTAACCAACTTATATGTTTCCCAGGTTAACCTCAAACTTTAATTTTCTTGATGAAGATGGGATTACAGATGTGAGATACCACAGCACCTAGCCCAGACCTCTTTTTTTTTTTTTTTGGCAGTCATGGGGTTTGAACTCAGGGCTTGAGCGCTGTCCCTGAGACTCTCTGTACTCAAGGCTAGTTCTCTACCACTTGAGCCACAGCGCCACTTCTGGCTTTTCCTGAGTAGTTTTATTGATGAAGATAGTCTCAGGACTTTTCTGCTGGGGGTTGGCTTCGAACTGCAATCCTCAGATCTCAGCCTCATACCTAATTCTTTTCATGGTTGCTTAATCTGACAGGGCCACTGGTGTCGACCAGAGTTTATAAGGGTGCAGTTTTAACCACTCCCCCCCCCCCCCCCCCCCCCAGCCCGTTCCTCCTTCCTGTGCTCCAGAAACCATAGCGAGGCTATAGCACTGGAAGTGTGTCTCAGTTAATCTATAGAGTGCTAAACTCATTGTGGGGCCAGAGCCCGAGGGACCTGTATG
The DNA here is from genome assembly GCF_019054845.1 of Dipodomys spectabilis. Lineage (NCBI taxonomy): Eukaryota > Metazoa > Chordata > Mammalia > Rodentia > Heteromyidae > Dipodomys > Dipodomys spectabilis. Next base: position 28,177,091 of record NW_024870773.1, read on the forward strand.
ACGGCTGAGGTCAGCCCCCATTGGGACCAGCCAGACCTGGTGCTCCCAGAGGATCATGGGAACTCACTCTGTGTGACACGAGAGGGTTTAATAATAGGTCACTCAGTGTGACCCCTGTGGCATAGATCAGAATTCAAACAAAAACTACAGAATGCACCATAGTGGGCCTTTGACTCTTCTCATATCACATTCTACCTCTTGAGCCACAGCTCTCCTTCTGGCCTAATTGGAGATAAGAATGTCACGGTCTTTCCTTCCTGGGGCTGGCTTTGAACCATGGTCCACAGATCTCAGCCTCTCCCGAGTAGCGAGGATTACTGGTGTGAGCTGCTGGTACCTGGCTAGTTCCTGTTTTAACTTGGGAAAAAGCAAAAGAAAAAAGTCTTTTGGGGGTAATAAAGTGAGGCTTTAAAAATATTACCTTTGGCAACAGAAGAAAATGTAGTGTATTTTTTCAGATTAATTTTGGAGGATACTTTTAACTTCTTTCAAGTGATTTCTTTTTTATTTTTATTTTGGTCCGGTTGTGGGGCCTGAACTCTGGGCCTGGGCACTGTCCCTCAGCTCTTCAGCTCAAGGCTAGCGCTCTGCCCCTTGAGCCACAGCACCACTTCTGGCTTTTTTTCCCCTGCTTATGTGGTGTTGAGGAATTGAACCCAGGGCCTCATGCATACAAGGCAAATACTCTACCATTGAGCCACCTTCCCAGCCCCTGAACACTTACTTTTAAAAAGTCACCCCATGAACTGTGTTCCCGGCACATATCAGCTGAGAATGTCCAGCAGCTGTTTGACTGCAAGCTGAGCGTGACAAATCTTGATGTTATGTATGCACCCTGTAATAGATTAATAGTTTTGGGTTTAAATGCTTGTAGGAATCTTGCTACTTGAAAGTTTTATTTATTTATTTATTTCTAGCTCAGGGTTTGGTGGAAACATTTTGCTAGGTTTCCTGAACTTGGCTTTCTGGCTTGTTTGTGCAGTTGTTCTTGGGATGCATTCCTACATTCTTTTCCTATTAGCTGGACGGCTTTTCCCAGGGCTGCTGCAATAGAACGTGTGCTCAGCCACTCTGGGTCACGAGTGTCCTGGCTGCTCTGTGTGCTGTCAGGCACACTGAGCACAGCAGAAAAACGGAGATGGCTTGCAAGTACAGGCCCATCAAAGATTCTTCAATTTTGTGTGTGTCTGTATTACTGAGGTTCACAAACCTCAGTAAATGGGGTCCACCCCCCACCCATTGCTAGGCAGGTGCCGTACCACTTGAGCTGTATTTCCAAGCTCTTCCTGCTTTCACTAATTTTTGCATCTGTGCCTCATGCAGCCTGAGTTGCTGCACAGCTGAGATGTTAAGTGCACATCACCGCACCCCGCTTTGATTGCCCTCTGCCAGCCCTGAACCACAGTCCTCCTGGTCTTTGCAGGCAGGGCGTGATCAGCCCCTGTTTCTGACTATGCGGTAACATTGAGTCTACAAAGAGAATGGTCAGGAAGCCATGAGTCCTGCGGTCTCACGGCTCTGTCCGGGAGGCCACGCTTACCTAATGGTTGTGTTTCAGGTTCTCCGCAGCGTGTCAACGGTAAGGTGAAGGGAAGGATCTTCGTGGGCAGCAGCCAGGTGCCCGTGGTTTTCGAGAACACTGACCTCCACTCCTACGTGGTGATGAACCAGGGACGTTCCTACACTGCCATCAGCACAATCCCCCACACCGTGGGCTACTCCCTGCTGCCCCTGGCGCCCATCGGAGGCATCATCGGCTGGATGTTTGCCGTGGAGCAGGACAGCTTCAAGAATGGCTTCAGCATCACTGGTAGGTAACGCGTGCACAATGAGGTTAATGGGCCGTGCAGGCAGTGGAACAGGGGCTGGGCCGGCCTGGGAGCAGATGGAGCCAGAATTCTGTCTGCAGAAGTATTCTCAGAAGCAGACAGAAGGACCTCTTGTTCTTCCCTGGACTAAGTGACCAGGTTAACTGTACACATCACCAGCTGGGTGCTGGGTGGGGGCTCAGGCCCATCATCCTAGCAACTCAGGAGGGTGAGATCTGAGGATCTCGATTTGAAAATAATCTGGGCAGGAAAGTCTGTGAGATTTATCTCCAGTCAGTCACCAAAATGTCAGGGGTGGAGGTGTGGCTCAAGTGGTAGAGCACTAGCCTTGAGTAAAAAAGCTCAGGGACAGCTCTCACTCCCTAAACACTCACACACATGCACGCACACACACATCATTAACTGGGACCACCTGGGGAGGGTTTTGACCCAGGAACAAGCATTTTTCGGTGGGGATCTAGATGTCTCCATGGATTCCGGAAAGCCCACGAGTCATGAGTGGATGCTGTCGAGTACCTATGGAACACTGTGATCCTGCGTCTGTCAGGAGGGGTGCTGGCCGGGCAGAAGGGTGACCCACCATCTTGCTTTCCAGGGGGCGAATTCACCCGCCAGGCAGAGGTGACCTTCGTGGGGCACCCAGGAAAGCTGGTCATCAAGCAGCAGTTCAGTGGAGTGGACGAGCATGGGCACCTGACCATTAACACAGAGCTGGAGGGCCGTGTGCCCGAGATCCCGACCGGCTCCACCGTGCAAATCGAGCCCTACACGGAGCTCTACCACTACTCCAGCTCAGGTGAGTGCCTGCGCGCCAGCGATGAATTCAGTTACTTTACCAGTCATGTTACACACACACACACACACACTTATATGTAGGGTGTAACTCTTTTTTTTTTTTATGTTGCTGAGCATTTTTTTTTTTATTGTAAAGATACTATACAGAGGGTTACAGTTACATGAGTGAGGTAATGAGTACACTTCCTCTTGAACATTGTTACCCCCTCCATTGTTTTCCCCCTACCATCCCCTCCCTCCCTCCCTTCCCTGAGGTTCTTTTTTTTTTTTTTTTTTGATTGTGATTAAGTGATTACATAATTTCAAAGTCACAAGTTCATTCTAACTTTCCTGGAGCAAATTGTCTATCACAGTCTGTAATATATAACAGTGTTCACATGTTATATACCATATTTGTGATCAGCAGCATGGGGATATTTAGTAGTGGTTCAACCAGATGAGCGGGAGTTCTTTGTTTCTTAAGTCCTGTTAGTTTTGTCATATCACCTAACTTTTTGGATTTAGCATCCACTTATCAGGGAGACCATGTACCATTTGTCTCTTCGTTCTTGGCTTACCTCGCTCAACATGATTCCTTCTAGCTCCATCCATTTCCCTGCAAATGCCATTATTTTGTCATTTCTAATGGCTGCATAATATTCCATTGTGTATAGATACCACAATTTTTGGATCCATTCATCTGTGGTGGGGCATCTAGGTTGTTTCCATATCCTAGCTATTGCGAACAGTGCTGCAATAAACATGGAGGTGCACGTGTCCTTGTATATTGGTTCCTGTTGTTCAGGGTAGATGCCTAGAAGTGGTATGACTGGGTCGTAAGGGAGGTCAATCTTTAGCTTTCTAAGGACCCTCCAGACTGCTTTCCAAAGTGGTTGTATAAGTGTACATTCCCACCAGCAGTGTAATAGGGTTCCTCTTTCTCCACATCCCCTCTAGCATTTGTCGTTGGCTGATTTGTGGATGTGGGACATTCTGACTGGGGTAAGGTGGTATCTCAGGGTTGTCTTTATTTGCATTTCCTTCACCACCAGGGATGATGAACATTTCCTCGTGTGTTTCTTTGCCATTTTTATTTCTTCATTTGAGAAGTCCCTCTTTAGTTCCCTTGCCCATTTAGTAATTGGTTTGTTAGGTTTGGGAGGGATTAGTTTCTTGAGTTCCCTGTATATACAGGATGTTAACCCCTTGTCTGATATATTGCTGGTAAATATTTTTTCCCAATTAGTTGGTTGTCTTTCTAGCTTAGTTGCGATAGATTTAGCTGTGCAGAAGCTTTTTATTTTAAGGTAGTCCCATTTGTCGAGTCTCTCTCCAACTTGTTGTGACCCTGGGACTCTGTTCAGGAAGTTCCTTCCTGTGCCTATTAGTTCAAGTGTCTCTCTTACTCTGTCCTGCAGTAGTTTCAGAGATTCAGGTTTAATGTTAAGGTCTTTAATCCATTTTGAGTTGATGTTGGTGCATGGTGATAGGCTGGGGTCCACTTTTAGTTTTCTGCATGTGGCTGCCCAGTTTTCCCAGCACCAGCGGTTGAAGAGGCTATGTTTCTTCCATTGTATGTCTTTGGCTCCTTTGTCGAATATCAGCTGGCTGTAGGCCTGTGGATTTATTTCTGGATCTTCTATTCTGTTCCATTGGTCTTCGGGTCTGTTTTTGTGGGGTGTAACTCTTTTTGACTATTGGAAAGTAAGTTGCATTCTTTTAACCTGACACTTCAGCCCCTAAACACGTCCTGTGTTGTTGATAGAGCAAATGCATTCTCTAATATGCTTATATTGTAGTTTTAAAAATCAGGAAATGTATTATTGATTGATACAGTGCAATTACATAATCTACTGTTCAGAGTTGTTTTTAACTGAAATTGCAATCAGACTGCATTGTTGAATCTTTACCTTTCTGTTAACGTCAATTTGTGTGTATTCCTTAGTTCCCGTGAGTGGCCTTGGAAAAATACATCAGTCCAGTTCTACTGGTGTGAACGATTCTTCTGTTCCTTAAGGCTGAGATTGTTTCATGTTTTCCCTCTCACAATGACCTGGACTGTTTATCACAAATCTTGACCAAATATCTGACTTTTCTAAGAAATAGGTAGTGAGTCGAACAGTTTGAAGGCTTCAAACATTCTGAAGGCTGCTGTCAGATGCTGTCAGACTCCAGCCATGTTGGTATCTGTGGCCAGGGCAGCCTGCTTGAGTCCTCGTTGGGGAAGGGCCTTGTGCTCAGCCTGTGGCCAGGCAGCCTGGCCGTCAGCAGGAGGGCGCTGCATGGCAGGCAGCACACTGTGAATTTCTGTTTCTCCTCTGCTTTGCCGAGTCCAGGCATACAAAGAGGCCTTCATGTGTTGAGGAAGCGGAGGGCTTGGTCACATGGTCAGACTGCAGCTCTCCTGAGCGAGCTGCTTGTCTTTCCTCCTCTGCCTAGCATTGCTCATGATGCTATAGAGTGGTCGTTCCAAAACTGGCTGCTAACACCCATTGCATTTCTTGTGTTCCTTTTCCTTTTTGGTGGTACTGCCAGGCGGACACTCCCTCGGCCCCCATCTTTCACAGGTTATTTTCCTGGTGGGATCCCGTCAGACCTGCACAGCCTGGGCTGTCAGCTCCTCCTTGTGCTTCCCTTAGTCTCTGGGGAAGACAGGCATGCACCCCAGCCCCCAGCTGTGGGTTGGAGAACAGAGTTTTGTTGTTGTTGTTTGAGTTATCTGTGAACCATGATTCCTGCCCTGATCTCCACTTGATGCCCAAAGTTCCCCGATGGGTAGCACAAAGAGATGTAGGAGACAAAAGGACATGGATTCCAACACCAACACATTGTCTTCCTTAAGCTGTCCTCCGGACCATCCTAGGGTTGGTGATGAGCAGGGACTGCCCTGGGCAGAGCTCCATCACCATGTCTCCATCGCCTGGCTCCCTCCTGTCTTCCAGTGATCACATCGTCCTCTACCCGCGAGTACACGGTGACGGCGCCGGGGCAGGACAGCGCTGCGCCTGCGCGTACCCACACCTACCAGTGGCGCCAGACCATCACCTTCCAAGAGTGCCCGCATGACCGCGATACGCAGCCTGCCCTGCCCAGCACCCAGCAGCTCTCGGTGGACAGTGTGTTCGTGCTCTACAACCAGGAGGAGAGGATCCTGCGCTATGCCCTCAGCAACTCCATTGGGCCTGTGAGGGGTGAGGAGGATGGGGCACTGGCCGGCATGGTGCCAGCGCTCTCAGACACCCATCCCTCCCTATCCCCCCCATCCTTCTCCCCTCCCCCCCGCCTGCCCCGTGCTCACATGTGTCAGAAACCTCTGCTCTCTGGTGTTTGCAGTTTGCTTTCTTACTCTGAAATCTAGAGGAGAAGATCATGCTAAAATACCTTGAGGGAGAAAGGGAAAAAAAAAAGTTAGGTCACTAGAGATTAATTTCATGTTGGCTCTGGACAGCTTTTTAGTATTTTTTCCTTTCTATTTATTTACTTATTTTTATTTTACTTATTTATGTTTGAACTCATGGACTGGGTGCGGTCCCTGAGCTTCTTTTGCTCAAGGCTAGCGCCCTACCACTTTGAGCCACAGCTCCACCTCTAGTTTTCTGGTGGTTAATTGGAGATGAGAGTCGCACAGACTTTCCTGCCCAAGTTAACTCAGCTTTGAACCACAATCCTCAGATCTCAGCCTCCTGAGTAGCTGGGATTACAGGCGTGAGCCACAGCCTTTAACTATTTTCAATGGACACATTAATAATGGTGTATCTGGATGCAGTGCAGTTACTGTCAATACATGTTTGCAGTGGGTAATGATTCGGCCAGGGTCACTGACACACCCATTCCATCAGTATTTATCATTACCTGCTTCCTGTGTTAGCAGGAGGCCTCCTCGAGGTCCTGACGTTCACTTGCTTCCTGTCTGCCTTCACAGATGGCTCCCCCGATGCCCTTCAGAATCCCTGCTACATCGGCACGCACGGGTGTGACGCCAACGCTGCGTGCCGCCCCGGCCCCGGGACCCAGTTCCTGTGCGAGTGCTCTGTCGGCTTCCGAGGAGACGGGCAGACCTGCCATGGTAAGGCTTGGCTTCTGATGGGTGGGGCATGCGGGGAGCTAGGGGACCAGCTAGGAGGGAGCACACAGGTTCTAGACCCAGGATCTAGCAGGCACAGCAGAGTAGAATGCCTCCTTGTGCACCTGCGTGCCTGCTGTCCCCTCGGTCCTGTCCTGGGTTCAGCTTGTATCCTTCTTTCCTTCCCTCCCTCTTTCTTCCACTGTATGGTCCTAGCTCTTCCTGTACACTCTCAGGTTCTCAGTGTGAAAGGTTAAAGGGAAGTCGAGGTCATGGCTGGTCAGACTGTGAGCTGTGATTTACTCAGGCTCTGCTGCATTAAGAGTTTCACAAGTAAGCAGGGCACCAGTGGCTCATGCCTGTAATCCTAGCTACTCAGGAGGCTGAGATCTGAGGATCACGATTCAAAGCCAGCCCTGTCAGGAAAGTCCATGACACTCTTATTTCCAATTAACCACCAGAAAATCAGAAGTGGTTCTGTGGCTCAAAATGGTAGAATGCTAGCCTTGAGCTGCAGAGCTCAGGGACAGTGCCCCGGCCCTGAGTTCAAGCTCCAGACTGAAGGAGAAAAAAAAAAGTTTCACAAGCTACCTCGTATAGTTGCTGACACTCTTAATTCTTTTGCTGCCGTTTTTGAAAAACAATGTTTTGTTGTAAAGTACATATAAAATAACATTTACAAAGTTTACTTTAGAAAGAACTTTCACCAGCAATCAAACTTGCACAAATGAGACAAGTACTCTACCACTGAGATGCATGTGCATTCCTTGGTTTTTCTAAGACAGAGTGTCACTAGGTAGCCTAAGTTAACCTCAGGACTCCCCTTACATGTCTGCCTCCCGGGTGCCAGGCTACAGGCTGGGGTTATCACGCCAGCTCCATTTCAGTGTGCAGCAGAATGCTGTTAAGTACATTCACATGCTGTGAAACCATGACCATCATCTTAAACTCTGTCATCTGGCACAACAAGCTCTGTGCCCACTGCACTGCTCCCTCCTCCTCCTCCCTGGCCCTGCCCACCACCGCTCTGCCTCCTGTCTCGGGAATCTTACGACCCTGGGAATGTCATGGAATCATACAGCATTCCTCCTTTGGTGGCTAGCATGATGTCCTATATTGTGGTGTGTGCCAGAATTCCTTTTCTCTCTCTCTTTTTTTTTTTTTTGTCAGTCATGAGGCTTGAATTCTGGGCCTGGGTGCTGTCTCTCAGCTCTTCAGCTTAAGGCGAGCACTCTACCACTTGAGCCACAGCGCCACTTCCGGTTTTCTGGTGGCTTATTGTAGATAAGAGTCTCACAGACTTTCCTGGCTGGTTTGAACCGTAATCCTCAGATCTCAGCCTTCTGAGTAGCTAGGATTACAGGTGTGAGCCACTGACTCCTGGCTTCTTTTCTCTTGGTATTTTTATCTGTCCATCTGCCTTGGACATCAGGCTTGCACCACCTTTTGGCTATTGTGTATAATGCTGATACAAGCCTGGGTGTACAAACACTGTTGGAGTTGCTGTTCCTATTCCCTTTGGGTACCTACCCAAAGTGAGATGGCTGGATCATATTCTTGTATGTGCCAGTACTAGGCCTTGAACTCAGTGCCTGTGCATTGTTCTTTAGCTTTTTTCTGTGCCAGGCTGGAGCCTTACTACTTGAGCCACAGCTCTACTCCCAACTTTCTGCTGGTTAATTGGAGATCAGAGTCTCACAGATTTGCCTTCCTGAGTTGGGTTCAAGTTGTGATCCTCAGATCTCAGCCTCCTGAGTAGCTGCGATTATAGGTCAGGAGTGCCCAGCTGCTGCATCATCCTGTAATTCTGTATTGAATATTTTGAGGAGCCACCATACTGCTTTCCATGGTGGTGGTGTCTACCAGCAGTGATGGAGTTCCATTTTCTCTATATCCCTGACCATGCTTGTTGTTTCTCCTCATGGAAGTTCAGAGGTGAGCAGTGATGGAGTATTTGAGCTCAGCATCTTTATTACACCCCTTTCTTCTGGTGCTACTTAAAAAAAAATCATTTAGGGCTGGGAAGGTGGCTCAGTGGTAGAGCGCTTGCCTTGCATGCCTGAGGCCCTGGGTTCGATTCTTCAGCACCACATAAGCAAAAAGAAAAAAGCCGGAAGTGGTGCTGTGGCTCAAGTGTTAGAGCACTAGCCTTGAGCTGAAGAGCTGAGGGACAGCGCCCAGGCCCAGAGTTCAGGCCCCATGACCGGACCCCCCAAAAAAATTATTTATAATTTAACTTCAAAGACTTTCCTGTGGACAGTTGTTCAGTCTTTGCCTAAAGAGCAGGCTAGTCTCGAATGACTGTGTTTGGCTTAGGACGGCTCATGCAGAGAGAGAGAGAGAGAGAGAGAGAGAGAGAGAGAGAGAGAGAGAGAGAGAGAGAGAGAGAGAGAGAGAGAGAGAGTGTGTGTGTGTGTGTGTGTGTGTGTGTGTGTGTGTGTGTGTGTGTCAACAGAGCACCTGTAAGTCATGAGGGTGGTGTGGAGACCACATGGGGGAACCCTTTCATTGTGACACAGCTCCTCCATCATTATGTAGTTCCACTTCCACTCTAAAAGCTACCTGCCTATCAGTCTGCTGCTGCTGCCAGCTGACCTTCTGGAGGCCTCTGCTCTTGGCACCCCAGCTTGGTGCTTAGGGATGGCCAGCCTGCTTTATGTCCTCTGTCACACCCAGGAGATCTGGAAGCAGTTGCTCGTGTATGCACTTGCTTTTGTCCAGTGCTCAGTGGTCCTTCTGGAATATTAGCTGCGTGGAATGTGGGATATTCCTAGCCAGGCTCCTATTGTCCGGGCTCACTAGAACACGCCCCAGAGCACTAATGCATGGGGACATGAGGCTTTTGGTAGAAATCGCATTAAGCAGATGGCTTATGGGTCATTTTTGACCTGGGACGTGCCTGTGAGGAGAAGGACCCGGTGCTTCCGGGTGTGCAGCATTGAAGTAGGAGTGTAGATTCAAAGGGAGGTTAGGCTGGCTTGGGAACGTCGCACCGTGACCCTCCCAGATAACTTGGAGATTCCTAGCTGGACCACGGCCCTCCGTGGTTCACACACTGCGTGACAGAGGGTGCCATGCGCTTCTCGGTCTGCTGTCCGTAGAGACAGTTCTGGCTCATCTTCAGCGAACAGGTATTGAGTATATAGAAGACATTTAGCAAACTGACAATGAAACTTTTCTCAAGGAGACTGGTGTGAAAGGAACAGTGGGAGAAACGGTCGTTGGAAAATCTGTGAAAAGCAGCATAGTTAAGAATCCAGAATTCCCCTGTCGGGCAGAGTGGTAACAGCAGGCGAAGCTCATGTTCGACCGGAAGCTGGCCTGATGATGAGTAGTGTGACTGAGGTAGTTACCATGGTTACTGGGCACCGTCCCCATGGTTACCAAGTCTCAGTCCCATGAAAGGAAGGGTTAGGTCCTGGCCTCAATTTACAGTATGGAATGTACATTAGGCAGTTTCTAAACTGCCAGGGCTGCGAGGTGGTGCTGTTGGGGAAGAGGTTGGGTAGGATCTCATCTCTGGGAGGGGTATATTGACCAGCATAGTGGTGGGGGAGGATTGTCCCTTGTCCCCTTACCCAGGCCCTGTTGGCCTATGGTGCTGAAGGTCAAGTGTGGGGTTAGCCATGTGGGAGGAGCCTGGTGGCCCGGGATATTTTCTGAACACATAGTGTCCCTCCCCGCAAATGTTCCCGGGGTGAATGGAGGCTTGGAAGCTCCCTGGTGATTGGGCTCCAGTGCCTTGATTGGAGCCTGCTGCTCTGCTCTGCGCTTTCCACAGTTGGGTCTAAGCCATCAGAGGCCCCATAGTTGAACAGCATGTGCATGCATCTGTGGGAGCCTCCCGAGAGGTGTGGAATGGAGTGCGTGGGTGTGGGAGCAGCAGCTGGTAGACGGGACTGGAAGATGTATGCTTGCTGTGTGGCCTCATCTCTACCCAGCTGCAGTCCACCTGCTCCCTAAACCCCTCCCGCTGTGCTTGGCACAGACCTTTACCTGAATGCCTGTCTCTTACACACACACACACACACACACACACACACACACACACACACACACACACACACACACACACACACACACACCCTTTACCTGAATGCCTGTCTCTTACACACACACACACACACACCCCGCTTTCAAAAAGTTCATCAGCCTTTCATTTGGGCTTCTGCCTGGATCTGGCCCAGACATTGGACTGCTGTCACAAAGATGCCTTGCCCAAGAACATCGCCAGCAGGACAGGGTCTCCTCGATGAAGGGACTGGCCCGACTGGGGTGAACGATTTGAGTGCAAGCCCTGTGGGGAGGCTGGAGGCACAGGCCCTGCCCGAGCGGCCTCAGCACTTGTGCAAGCCTCTGCACACACATTTTCAGGAGGGGGTGAGGTGGGTGTGAGAAGGACCTGGTGCAGTTGTTCCCATCCAACCTGTCTGTGTGTGACAGGTAACTGTGATAATGAGAGGCTAGCAGTTTCTCTTCTGGGCCAGCAGGCCTTACGAGAGTAGTAGTCACAGACTGGAACCCAGAGCCAGTGACCTTGGTTCCCAGAATTGGCCACGTCTGTGGCCAGAACTGGGGGTAGAGGATGAGCGTCTAATGAGTCTCATCAGAGCTCCATGTCCTGGCTGTGCAGAGGCTCCCGGGCCACATCCATGCTCTCTACTCCTCAGACGAACCTACACAATGAGTACTGTTACGCTTATTTACTGCTGTGGAAACGGAGGCTGAGTGGTTGAGGTAACCTGCGCAAGACCACACTCATTAGGGAGACTGGGTTTGGATCCACCTCTGTTCAACCACAAGGCATCGGTCTTTGCTCTGTTACCCCCTGGCCCAGGCTCTAGTGTGGTTGCTTGAGAGGAGACGACTCTGGTCTGTTAGCCATCTACTGAGATTCCCCACTCTCAGTCCATTAAGCTCTAGGTGACATTCACATTTTCATAGTGTGGTTGTAAAACAGCCAACTTTGGTTAGTTGTCGTGATTGGAGGAAAGTCCAGCAGTCCCATGTGTAAGGCATCATCGTGTGTCGTTCTCGTGTCTGACATGAGGGACTTGTCTGGAGGGTCCCCATCTCAGGAACTAGCTTGGGAAGAGGTGGAGGGGCACCTACTTACTTGAAAGGGCCTGGTGGACCCTGGCTAAGTCACACTCTGGGAAAAGAATCTTCATTTCATACTACTTTGCAGATACAGAAAATTTTGTCTTAAGATGGGTGGGGAAAATGCTTTCTGTGATGTTGAAGAGGCTAAAACAAATCTTCATTTTTCAACAATTTGCTGCAGATATTGATGAATGTAAGGAACAACCCTCAGTGTGTGGGAGCCATCAAATCTGTAACAACCTCCCGGGAACTTTCCGCTGTGAGTGCGTGGAGGGCTACAGCTTTTCAGACAGGGGAACATGCGTGGGTAAGTTTTCCAGGCAGTTTATCAAAATACACATTCATGGTGCATACTATGAGCTTCATGGCAAAGGAGCCACTTGCTTCTTCTATCTATCTATCTGTCTGTCTGTCTGTCTGTCTGTCTGTGTATCTATCTATCTATCTATTTATCTATCTATCTATCTATGCCGGTCTGGGGGCTTGAACTAAGGGTGTGGGCATTGTCTCTGACTGAGCTTTTTTGCATAAGGCTTTCTGGTGGTTAACTGGACTTTTCCTCCTGAGCTAGCTTTGAACTACGATTCTCAGATTTCAGCCTCCTGAGTAGCTAGGATTATAAGTGTGAGACACCCTCACCTGGCTTCAGTATACTCTTTAATAGTTAACTAAGGCCATGCCATATACAACCTAGGGTTGGTGTTGAAAGATGACTCCTCTGGGACATGTTTCTACCGTTAGATTGAATTCTACCCGAGTTACATCTAAAACCCCACTTGGGGACCATTCCATTTGTGGATCTTAATTTTATAGACCATACATTGCAGAACTTCTAAGCATGTTTTGAAGTAAGTCAGTACTATTATTGATGCTAATTACGTTGTTGGTTGACAATGATCTGGGGAATAAGGATGATGTCGGCCAACCACATTTTTCTTGCTGTTCTGCCTTGACAGTTGGTTTCATGACGGGTCCATTTTAAGTTCAAAGATTCTTGGAGATTTCCAGGTCCAGATGCCGACGTGCTGAGCTAAACACCTGATCTCAGCATGTCTGCCAATGGACAAACACCCTCCAGTCCTGTATCAGCCAGCGGATGTCCCCTGGCTGTTTGTTCAGTCTAGAATATGCTTCCTTTGCTCGTCTGGGAGCTTGGGTTAGAAGCCAAGGTCCCTGTTGGTGTCGGCAGGGCGGGAGGGAGGGAACTGGCAGTCCTCATGTGTTGAGTGTGACCCAAACATCTGTGGCCTTGGGAGGCCTGTCCCCTTTCCATGGGGCTGAGATTTCACTGGCGCTGCTGAACTTCCTTGTTTTCTTCTCAGTAGAGAGTATGAGTTTGTGTCCGCAGCCTGATTTCCTCCTCTGTTTTTGGAGTTACAGCAGATGGTGAAGTTTGCTTTTAGCGCAACAGTCTTGACATCCTGTGTTGGTTGGAGCGTGGGTGGTGGACTCTTTACCCCTTATGGTCACTGAGATCCAACTTGAGGCCTGAGCGGGGAAGGCAGGGTGATGTCACACCCGTGGGAGGACAGGGCAGGGGCTGCAGCTCCCCATCTGAGTGAGATCATGGATGTGAGGTCGTTGGCCTCCTGTGGCCCAAGTACATAAGCAGCATTGCGTGAGCTGCCGGGGGGTGCACAGGGAGGTCCCCGGCCACCCCTGTCCTCTCCCCCAACCTCCAGCCTTCCCCAGTTCTGTGTGTCAAATTCTGAGCCAGCTGCTTGGATAGTGGATTCCATTGCTCCAAAACAAGGGCAAAAGGCACGGTGATCGCTGTGTTCCCTGAGATCTAGCCTTGGAGTGCTTACTGATGATCCCAGCGGCTGAGGGCCCTGGAAGGTTCCAGTCCCCTTGGCTCTTTTCCCTTTTAGTTGGCTCCTTTGCTCAGGGAGAGGACCCTGACCTGGGTGTGCTGAGGGACTGGGACTCCATCCCGTCTTGAGGCTTCCAGAACACCAGAAACAAATGGTCCCAGTGGGAGCCCTGAGTCACTGGACGTTGGAAACCGTGGCTCTGATCTCGGCCCTGATTCCCATCTTGAGGCAAGCACACAAGGCGGGGCCGGCGCCTGCTTCCTCAGCCCTCATTCTGTGAGCACTGTCGCCAGAGCCATTGGAATGCAGGAGTCCCCTCGGCTGGCCTCCCGTGCTCCATATGCTGAAGGCATTCCAGTTTGTCCAGGAGAAAAGAATCCATGGCTATAGGATTGATCCACCAGTGCTTACAGTCACCCCAGGGCCACCTGTCGTCTCTTGGGCAAGAAACCCTTGGCCGCCTTGGGGAAGGTCTTCTCTTCTTTCCCCTGTGACTTTGACCTTGGCTTTGGCAGTGGGCGTGTGGCTTTCCCACTGTGAGCTGCGTATTCCCGTGGGAAGCATGGCCCCTGCAGATGCTGTGTGTGCACACCCAGAGGAAGGCAGTTGGGTTCTGAATCCCACTCCTGGTCTTTCGTGCTCAGAGAGGCCTGAGCTAGAGTCCTTAGGGCAGAGCCACAGTTGAAAGCCAGGCCGAGTGACCAGCCGGGGTGTCGGTCTGGGGAGAGTCGGCAGAGGCACAACCCAGTGGGGAGCAAGGGTGCAGCCTGCAGAGTTGTGGGGAGATCTGGGGTCTTTTAGGGCCCACAGGACTGGACTGAAGTGCGGGTGGGAAGGGGTTTGGGAGGTGCCGGACTGCTCAGGGCCTTCTCCCACCCATGTGCGTGGACCTTCTGTTCTGAAGCTATTGTGGACCAGCGGCCCATCAACTACTGCGAGGCTGGCCTGCATGACTGCGACATCCCACAGCGGGCCCAGTGTGTCTACACCGGGGGGACCTCGTACACCTGCTCCTGCCTGCCTGGCTTCTCTGGGGACGGCCGGGCCTGCCAAGGTACGAGGCCACTCTGACTTGACCTTCTGCGCACCCTGCAAGGGTTTACATTGGTACTTGTTCTCTGGTTACCCACTTCCCCCTAAACCGAAGGACTCTGGTCCAGCACCACTGGGTGAGCTGGCTCCTGTCTGTATCTCTCTGAGAGCCGCAAAGCACATAGGAAATACTATGTGTTCTCTTTGGGGGCTGTTTTTCCCCAGCTAATTTGTTCTCCATGACGTGTTGATTACACAATGATCAGACACCTGCTCTCTGCCCGCATAGAGGATTTTGTTTGTGTTTTGCAAGAAGAAAAATAATCTCGGCCTACAGAGCTTAAAGTCCATGAATTTATGTAACAAGATCTATGCAGTCATTCAGTTGGGTTGCCACAGATTTCTCCACAAAAACCAAGTTTCCTTTTTGAATAAATGTCTGCAGAGTCAGAGAATAAATGGTTGATGGAATCCTTTCACACATGGGGCAGCTTGTCTGGCTGGTGTGAATAAGGTAGTTTGAAGCTGCATGATTAATAAAGCATCCTAGGGTTCTTGATATGCAAAGCAGAGTATTTTTTTATTGTTATTGTAAAGGTGATGTACAAAGCCGGGCGCTGATGGCTCATGCCTATAGCTCATGCCTGTAATCCTAGCTACTCAGGAGGCTGAGATCTGAGGATCCTGGTTCAAAGCCAGCCTGGGCAGGAACATCTGTGAGACTCTAATCTCCAATAAACCACTCAGAAAACCAGAAGTGATGCAGTGGCTCAAGTGGTAGAGCTCTAGCCTTGAGCTGAAGAGCTGAGGGACAGTGTTCAGGCCCAGAGTTCAAGCCCCAAAGTTCAAAGCTTGGGCAGCTCTTGTTTATGATGAGTGGGATCACCTCTCCATATGAGCAGACCCTTTCTTTTTCCTTTGACCAATCTGGTTTTCCATGGAGACATGGTCAGAGTGAACTGCACTTGTAAATGTGTTGGATAGAAATGGTGAGCACATCAGTGTCCCAGGAATCCATGTTATGTGAGTTTAAAAGTCCCAGTTTCCAGACCAGAAGCAGGTTCCTGGAGATCTTAGCAACTGGTGTGAATGATTGTGTCCACCATGAATTCTGGAAATAATCTTGTGGCCTCCTGGCCTGTGGTGGTTTTTCAGATGTGGACGAATGCCAGCCAGGCCGATGTCACCCTGACGCTGTCTGCTACAACTTGCCAGGATCCTTCACATGCCGCTGCAAACCTGGCTACCAGGGAGATGGCTTCCGATGCGAGCCCGGAGGTGAGGGGCGTGCGGGGTTGGAGATCCGTTGCTGTACTGTGACATCAGTGCTGAGCGTACAGGGAAGTGGCAGCTCCTGGCAAGTTCTCAGCGGTCTCTAGAGACAGAGACTGAGCATGGGCTTTGGCACAGAGCTGTGCAGGGTGTAACCGCAGGGCCCACAGCCATACCAGCAGCCTGGGGGGGAATCATCCTGAGAACTTGAGCCAGCAGTGCAGGCTGAGGAAGGGCTGCTTGTGCCAGCGCTCTCCAGAGAAACAGAGCCAAGAGGATAGATCACAAGAACACAGCCTACATCGTTCAGGAGGCTGACAGGTCCCCAGTTTTGCCATAGGCAACATCAAAGTCCAAGACTGAAAGCCCAAGAATCAGGAAAGCCCAAGAACCAAGGAGGACTGGGCCTCATCCCACCCATGGGATGAGGAAAAGCATGGAACTGGGCACTCGTGGCTCAAGCCTGTTGTAATCCTACTCAGGAGTCTGAAATCTGAGGACCTGATAATCTACTTGTTCTATCCATTTAAAGGTTAATTTTTATAAAAAACAACAAACACCCTCAAAGAAGCACCCAGAATAGTGTGTAACCAAATATCTGGGTGCTTGTGGCTCAGTCAAATTTACATAGAAATTAGTAGCTTCCTCAGGGTCATGGAGCCGAGTTTAGCCCACTGTGTGTGTTTATAAATAAAGTTTTATTGGAATACAGCCACACACATTAGCTTCTGCATCATTTGTGGCTGCTTGGCCATTAGGAAGGCAGACTTCAATAGTTATAACAGAGACTGAAGTTCCGTGGGGCTGAGAACTCTCAGGCTCACTACTGGGCCTTGATAGCAAAAGATTCCCAACCCTTCTATGTCTAAGGGATTCAAGCAGCGTCAACTTTTTGTTTTGAGGTTATGGATGAGGATCTAGCCCTGCCCACAGATTAGACAGGGAAGGCTTGTAGAGATGAGTTCATGGTCACTGGTGTGGGGCATTGTAGCAGCTGTTAGACTAGCACTCATTAGTTTTTAAGGCTGGCGCCACAGCTCCAGTTCAAAGGCACACAGATGTTTCAGTTTTGTTTGTATTTGTTTTAGTCTGACTCTTTGCCCTGTCTTTATGACTATTTACTAAACAGAAACAAATTCAGACTTGTAGGCTGGGAAAGGAAGATGAAACAGTGATAATGTTAATAGCGGCTATTTGCTTACATGTGTGTGTATGGAACCCTGTTCCCTGAAGAAATCCCTGCCCGCCCCCACACCCTGTCTACAAGGAATGTGCTTGAATGTCCCTGCAGATTGTAAAGGAAGAAGGTCTGCGTGGAATCTGTGAGAGGAAAGGGTGATGACTTGGTTCAGTTCATATAATGCAATAACAGGCGTTCGTGGATAAGCCTCAAAAACATAACTTAAGCAGAGCTACAAAGGAATATACCCTGTCATGCTCTTATGTATAGAAAATACAAACCTGCCTGAAGATAAGCCTATGTTCTACATAAAATGTGCACTAGAAGGAACAGGCCCTGGCTGGAGTCACCTCCTTGGTGGAGAGAGAGGGATAGAGAGGGGACCCTGCTTGGATTGAAGTAGCAGATTGCCATGGCTGGCTGGCTGGTACACACCACAGACATTCGTCACTCAGCACTGTAAGGGCTGGGCAGTCTGGGACCCAGCACACGGGCTACCTATGAGATTCTCGTGTTCTGTATCTCCAGCTGCAACACAAATGCTAACTAAAATATTGTTTGAAAACATTTGCAGAGTATTTTCCATGTGATTTGGACTCCGTGCCAGTCATGTTGAAGGACGACAGAGCATTCAGTACATACCAGTTACCTACCGGATACAGAAGGGACTGGCTCCCAAGCCAAACCTGTTCCCGAGCTTAAACTGTGATCCAGGAGAGGTCTTGAGTCTCAGCTTATCCCAGAGACTCTCTTATCTCCACTTAACCAGCAAAAAAAGTGGGAAGTGGAGATATGGCTCAAGTAGTTTAGCATCAGCCTTGAACAGGAGCACTAGCTCAACAAGAAAGCTTAGCAAGCTTAGCAAGAACACTAGACCCTGAGTTCAAGCACCAGCACCAGCATAAAAAGGGGAAAAAAGAGTCTTCCAGGTTAACACTGTTTTCCCCTACTTGGGGCCGGGCACTGGTGGCTTACACCTGTAATCCTACCTACTTAGGAGGCTGAGATCTGAGGATCATGGTTTGAAGCCAGCCTGGGCAGGAAAGACTTTTATTGCCAACAGACAACTCAGAAAACTGGAAATGGCACTGTGACTCCAAGTGGTAGATCCCTAGCGCTAGTACTTCTGCTCAGGGACAGAGCCCAGGTCTTGAGTTCGAGCCCCTCTACAAACAGATAGATAGATAGATAGATAGATAGATAGATAGATAGATAGATAGATAGATAGATAGATAGATTCCCATTCTTGGGAACATGGCACTCCTGGGCTATCAAGTGTCCATTGGGCCTGGGGTAGGTGAGGCTGAGGGCCAGAAATCTGAGCTAGCAGACCTGTCATCACCCTGCACCGCCGCCACGTCCAGCGGTGTGCACCACGGAAGTGCTCATATCCTGTGTAGCAGCTGGGGTCCCTGTAAGACCCCCATGCCATGCCAGAAGAGTCCAAGTAAATGACGCACAAGCAACTCCATTCGGTCTTCCCACCAGTCCCTGTTGTCTGTCCCCAGAAAAGCTTGGCTTCTAGAATCTCCCATACACTTCCTACCCTCTGTTCTCTGGAGCCCATCAGAAGCTGCACGGCCCGTTCCTTTGACAGAGAAACCAATTCATGGGGGTGGGGGGGAGAGGGATGGAGATGCAGAGATCCAGAATGTGCTGTCTCCCCCAGTTCTCTACTTTTCTTCGTTTTCTACTGCTCTCTATGTCCCATCTTGAAGCGAGTCACCCCAGACTTCCATTCCCCTCAGATAAGAATCAGGGCTTGAGTGCATCCTCCCCGGGCCCAGCAAACCAACTTTTAACGAGTCAGCATTTTCCCAGCTCTGAGCAAGCCCAGGCCCTTGGTGCAAAATTCCCCAGAGGCCCTGGTGGCCTCCACAGGGGCCCGTTGGAGCCCTGGGTCATTCCCACTGTCTGCTGGCCAGACTGCGAGACATCCCGAGAGACTGCTGAGCTTCCAGCTTGCCATAAACATTCAAAACGTTCATGAGTCAGGACTGAGATCTCGATCTCTGCTGTTTGTCAGTTTTTTGTTTTTTTTTTTGGTCATGGGGTTTGAACTCTGGGCCTGGGCGCTGTCCCTCAGCTCTTCAGCTTAAGGTGAGTGCTCTACCACTTGAGCCACAGCACCACTTCTGGTTTTCTGGTGGTTTAATAAAGATAAGAGTATCATGGACTTTCCTGCCTGGGCTGGCTGGCTTCTTATCAATTCTTAAATCCTGGCTACCCAGGAAACTGAGATCAGGAAGATGGTGGTTCAAGTTTGAGAGACTTCATCAACCAATAACAAGCAGAGTATGGTAGAACATGTCTGTGATCCCAGCTGTGTAAGAAGTGTAAACAGGAGGATTGCGTTCTGGCCGGCTGAGCATAGAAAGCAAGACTAGGTCAAACATAACCAAAGCAATCTGGGAGCTGTTGGCTCACACCTGCAATCCTAGCCACATAGGAGCATGGTTCAAAGCCAGCCAGCCACGCCTGGATGCTGTTCCTTAGCTTTTTTTTGCTCGGGGCTGGTGCTCGTCCACTTCTAGCTGTTTAGTGGTTCACTGGATATCAGAGTCTCATGGACTTTCCCACTTGGGCTGGCTTTAAATTGCCGTCCTCACATCTCAGCCTCCTGGGTAGCTAGGATTACAGGTGTGAGCCAGATGTGGATATTTCAGGGCCAGACGGTGACGGCAGTCATAAGCACTGAACGTGGCTGATGCCACTTGATGGGCTCACTTTAAAATGGCTCCTTTTCTGTTATTTTAGTTCACTCTCCGATACAGTCATGATACTCTAAGTAATCACGTTTTTAACCTAGGGAAGGTAAAGTCCAGTGGTTGTAGTCTGAGCTGGAAGAGCGACAGGGCTGGATCGCTGGTGCCTGAGGCATGGCAGGCATGCCCGTCCTGGGTGACACTGTCCTTTGCTTGTTGTCCACAGAGGCGGAGAAGACGCGGTGCCAGCATGAGCGCGAGCGCCTCCTGGGCGCCGCGGCGGGGGGAGCGGACGTGCAGCGGCCCCAGCTGCCGGGGGTGTTTGTCCCCGAGTGTGATGAGCATGGCCAGTATGTGCCCACCCAGTGCCACAGCAGCACGGGCTACTGCTGGTGCGTGGATCGCGAAGGCCGCGAGCTGGAGGGCACCAGGACCAGGCCCGGGATGAGGCCCCCGTGTAAGTGACTGTGGCTGGCTGGGGCTGGACAGAGCCCAGCAACCTGTCTGGGGTGTCAGCTTGCCCGGCCATCTCTCCTCTCTCCCCCTCCACCCTATGTCCCACAGGAACACAGTGTACATGGAGCATTCAGAGGAGAGTGGAGGGGTGTGTGTGGGGGAACAGGGCCAGGCCAAGAGCATGGGGTTTGGGGCCGAGACTGCGATCCAGAAAGTGGAAGCAGCCAGGAAGATAAGAGTGTCCATGAAATCAGTGTTGGCAGTGAGAGAGAGAGAATAGGGGGCCCCAGGTAGCTAGGATTGGGGGTGGGATGTGCACCTGGCTGGCTGGGCCGAGTCACTTCTGTTGGAGGAGCTGGCCGTTTGTTCCCACCCACTGGTCCGCCGGCTGCCTTACCCTCTTCACAGACACCCGTTCCCAGGCTAGGCTTTCAGCCTCTGGCTCTTCCAGACAGAAAACACAGACGCTGTGTGGCTGGGCCATGCCCGGGGCTGTGGGTGCATGCGTGGGTGTGCATGTGTGTGTGCGCGCACATGCACGTGCGTGTGAACATTTGTGTTTCTGTGCCCCCCCCCCAATCCCTGCCTCCACTGTCTGACCTTCCTTGCCTCCTAGGTCTGAGTACGGTGCCTCCTCCCATTCACCAGAGGCCTGCTCTGCCCACCGCCGTCACACCCCTGCCCCCCGGGACCCACCTGCTCTTTGCCCAGGCTGGGAAGATCGGGCACCTGCCTCTGGAGGGCAGCAGCATGAAGAAGGAGGAAGCCAAGACGCTGCTGCATGTCCCGGTAAGCGTGGGCCTGGGGCCATGGGGAGCCCAGGTCTAGGCGGGACCCCCGGTCCAGGCAGGACCCCCAGTCCAGGCCTCGTCCACATGGCCCTGAGTGTCCCTCTGTGGGCCCCTCCCTTGGTTCATATAGGATATGTGTGTGTGTGTGTGTGTGTGTGTGTGTGTGTGTGTGTGTGTACACTGAAGGCCTTGCCTATGGCTCCATGGGATCTGTGTCTTGTCTGCCTACAGCTGTTGGGTTGCATCAGCCAAAACTGCACTTCTGTTGCTGGTTAATTGGAGATAAGAGTTTCTTGGATTTGTGTGCCTAGGCTGGCTTTGAACTGTGATCCTCAGACCTCAGCCTTCTGAGTTGTTAGGATCACAGGTGTGAGCCACGTGTGAGCCATCAGTACCTGGCTGTAAATAGACATTGATTTTGAAGTTTCTATTTATTTTTTACTAGTATGCAGAAATAATTGTGTCCTGTAACATTGCTATAGATTCAGTCATTTCAGTCATTGTAATAGTTTGGGTGAGGTTTTTAAAAGTGTTTTTGTGATTTTTTTTTTAAATGTAGATAGGTTCTCACTTTCTTTTCTAGGCTGGCCTCAAACTCCTTGGCTCAAGTGATCCTTCTGCCTCAGTTTTTTTGTTTTTTGTTTTTTTGCCAGTTAGGGCCTGGACACTGTCCCTTAGCTTCTTTTGATCAAGCCTAGCACTCTACCACTTGAGCCGCAGTGCCACTTCCAGCTTTTTTAGGGGTTTATTGGAAAAGCCTGGGCTGGCTTTGAACCATGATCTCAGTCTCCTGAGTAGCTAGGATTACAGGCGTGAGCCACTGGTGCCTGGCCCAGCCTCAGTCTTTGAAGAAACTGGGACTTTAGGCGTGCACCACTGGGCTTGGCTGATTAGTTACAATAGCTTATAGATTCCCCAGGATAACGGTCATTACTTTAGAGAAATTTTACTTCTTCCTTCCCAATATTTATGCCTTTTATTCTTTACAACTTCTACCTTTCAAAGTCAACACCATTAAAAAAAAATAAAGAGGTGAACTACAGATGAAAGAGAATGTCCATAGCATGTGTTACTGTACATACAGGTGAATAGATAGGAATCTTATTTGAACCATATAAAGAATTCACACAACACAATGATACGATGTTCAAATGAATCAAAGATACTTTGTGTATAAAACTTTCCAGAGACAGGTAAGTGTGCGTAGCTTGTTGCCATCATTATACGCACACGCTGGGGGCGGGCCCTTCTCAACTCCTTTCCTGGCCTGCAGGAGAAAGTCATCATTGGACTGGCCTTTGACTGTGTGGATAAGATGGTCTACTGGACAGACATCTCCGAGCCTTCCATTGGCAGAGCGAGCCTGCATGGTGGAGAGCCCACCACCATCATTAGACAAGGTAGGCGCAGAATCTCACCTTCTCAGCCCCATGGGCAGGAAGAGAGGGTGTTTGCTTACAGAGTGTGAGTATGGGCCCAGGGTCTTTGCTTCAGAGCCACCTTCCCAACTCCAGTAAAGTGTCCTCAGCCACTCATGGGTTACCAAGTCAGGGACAATGTAGCTGACATTTGCCACTTGCCTTGGGATAATATAATGAAGACAAGCACCTTTCTTTGAAAGCAATGAAGGCAAACTCACTCTGGAGTTTCCACCTCTACGCCTCCACTGGCGGCTGAGACTTAAGTTGATTCTCAGTCGGTTCCATGACTCTTCCCAAAGGCAAAGCAGGTGGAGATAAAAGTCAGGATGGTCTTAAGTATATGACCAAGAATGACCCTGAGCCTGGAGTCTATTCCCAAGACAGTTGTCCAGTTAAAGCATTATTGTTTCAACTGTAACATGGTGGGTGGGCGGGGAGAGGATGGGGGCAGTTCTGTCCTGCCTCCCCACCCCCATACTTGCTTGGATAGCCTAGGAAGAGCCAGCCTGGATC
This sequence comes from Dipodomys spectabilis, assembly GCF_019054845.1. NCBI lineage: Eukaryota > Metazoa > Chordata > Mammalia > Rodentia > Heteromyidae > Dipodomys > Dipodomys spectabilis. Next base: position 28,200,044 of record NW_024870773.1, read on the forward strand.
AACTTTTGCACACAATTTTGGATTTTCATTGGGTTACTGATGTTTAACTTTCTGCTGCTTTGGTATACTCTAACTTGAACATTTAAACACATGTAACCTTAACTTAAAAATGTGTGAATCGAGGTACTCATGGCTTATGCCCATACTCTTAGCTATTCAGGAGGATAAGATCTGAGGATTGAGGCTCAAAGCCAGACTAGGCAGGAATGTCCCTGCGACTTTATTTCTCATTAACCAGCTCCAGAAATGGAGCTGTGGCACAAGTGGTAGAGAAGCAGCTTTGAGCAAAAAAGCTGAGGGACAGGGAGCTCCCAGTCCCTGAGTTCAAGCCCCAGTACTGCCACAGCCAATAAGTAAATAAAACTGTACATACACATCTATGGCTGTGCGCTCAGAAAAAAGAGTGAGCCAAGAGCTAAATAAATATGTACATTGATTGTCGCTCTCCATTCAAGTCAAGGCTGTTCTGTACAGCACATTTGATCTAGAGGACAGACCACCACTGCAGCAAAAATCTCCTGTGGGAAAATGGTCAGCATTCCTCTGTAGCCTAAGGCATTACTCATCTGATTTGGGAATAATTCTTGCTTTGAGCAAGAATATCACGCTGCCCTAGAGTCCATAGAGCTGGGATCAGCAGAGGACGAATGGACTCTGTCCAGCTTTGCACTGAGATCTGATTTGAATCACGTTTTGGAAGTGGATGGCTAGTTTTCATGCTTTGGCTTAATGAGCAGAAGTTTGAGGACGCCTTTCTGCCTCTTCTTTGTCTCTTTAAAAAATGTGATTGCTATGATCTGTGGTGATTTGCTTTCAAAACACAGAGGAAGAAGGGAATAGTTCATCACCTGCTATTTCCTGTTGCTCTGGGAGCTGATAATCACCCAGAACCTGCAGCACACTGAGCTGCGTTCCAAGCAAAAGCCTGTTACACTAACAACAAAATGAAGCTAAATCCTGATTTTTGTAGAGGAAAGATCACGAGGAGGGGAGGGCAGGGGAGAATGAGAGAACTTGCAATGAATGTCTGTTTTTGCGCAGCCCAGATTGTTGTTCCCTGGGGGTTCGGATGATGGCAGCAGGACCTCACTGCCTTGTGGTGATTTCATGCACTCAGAAACATGGGCTCCTCTTTTTTCCATGTGTTGAAGTCTGAGCCGTCTTTCATCGGTGTCATGATCTACTTCTCTTGTCCAATAATCAGGAAGCCCTTCACATCCCCCCGTTGCTTTCTCCAAGTAGCAGGACTGACCCAGGACACAGCACTGTGTAATCAGCAAGTGTCCTCTAGCATTTGCCCAGCGTGCCCGAGGCCCCAGGCCCTGTCCTTAACTCCACAAAAAAAGGAAAAAGAATGAGCCTCATCTCACCTGCTCAGAAATGAAGGAATACCTAGAAAACCAGAGTTGCTCTGCGTTTGGTGCAGATCTGGGAAGTCCGGAGGGCCTTGCTGTGGACCATCTTGGCCGGAACCTGTTCTGGACGGATTCTTACCTGGACCGGATAGAAGTCTCCAAGCTGGATGGCACTCAACGCCGGGTGCTGTTCGAGACGCATTTGGTGAATCCCAGGGGCATCGTGGTGGACCCCGTGAGAGGGTACGGTGTGCGTGTGTACTCTGCTCTGCTCTGTTGGCACCCGGGTCCTTAGGAATCTCCAAAGTGAGGTTCTAAGTCTAGCTTGCTCCTCTCCTGAGATGAGCGAGTACAGGGTGTGGGTGACCTCGGGTGTCCTGCGAGCTAGCGAGGGGCCAGGCAAGCGCTCCAGAGAGCACAGTGCCTTGTTGTTTTCAGATCTCTTACAAGAGACCCTGTCAGCGGACACCTCAGAAATGGGTATCTTCTGTGTGGGTTGGATGCAGGTCAAAACTCAGGTTGTGCAAAGCCCCAAAAGAGTATCAGGGTGACCTACATGCTATCTGGCTCCTGCCTGCGACAGCCTTCCCTCCCCGCCCCCCTCCCCTGCCCCAGCATCCTGCAGATGCCTTCTGGTGGCTTCCTGCAGCCTGCCCGGGACCAGGCTGTCCCCTCACAGCCCCGCCTCCCGGGCAGCAGGGACCCCAATGCCGCCTCTGCCAATGCCCGCTTCTCGCTCCAGTCTGGTTCCCTGGGCCTGCCGTGTGCCCCTGTCCGTTGGCAGGTTTTAATGTGGTTGGCAGCTTTTTTGGAGTATCCCATGTCAGTTATGAAAATGAGAACTGGGTTTATTGGCAGCAGAATAACAGCTGTGGGCCAGGTGCTAAATCTCAGGATTCTTGTCAAAGAAAATTCACCCTGTCACCTCCAGATCCCGTCCACCTCGCTGCTTGCTGGCCTCCCGTTCCTTCTCATAGGTTCTTTTCTTTATCTTTGTGGCAGTACTGAGTTTTGGACTCAGGTCCTCATCCTTTTTTTTGCTTGGCTTTTGTACTCAAGGCTGGCACTCTACTACGTGAGCCACACCTCCACTTCCTGCATTAGGTTCTTTGCAAATGTTCTGCTGGGCGCTGGTGGCTCACACCTAGCTACTCATAGCTTACTCAGGAAGCTGAGATCTGAGGATCGTGGTTCAAAGCCAGCCCAGGTGGGGAAAGTCCTTGAGCTTCTTATCTCCAAAAAACTACTCAGAAAAAAGCCAGAAGTGGCCCTGTGGTTCAAGGGGCAGAGTGCTAGCCTTGAGCAAGAAAACTCAGGGACTGCACACAGGCCAAGAGTTCAAGCCTCAGGATTGGCACAGACACACAAAAAAATGTTCTTCCTAAACTTTTTTTTTTGGTCGTGGGGCTTGAACTCTGGGCCTGGGTGCTGTCCCTGCGCTCTTCAGCTCAAGGCAAGCACTCTACCACTTGAGCCACAGCACCACTTCCCTTCCTAAACTTTTAAACTGTCAGGATTCCTGTTCCATTCACCTCCTTTTTTTCCTCCAGGAACCTTTACTGGACAGACTGGGACAGAGATAATCCCAAAATCGAAACTTCCTACATGGATGGCAGGAACCGCAGGATCCTCGCGCAGGACAATCTGGGCCTGCCCAACGGCCTGACCTTCGACCCCTTCTCATCTCAGCTCTGTTGGGTGGACGCAGGTGACTGGAGGCTTCCTGCTGTCGGGAGCTTCTCCATGGCAGTCGGGGGGTGGCAGGCTCCCACACACATCTAACCCGCCACCTGTGTTTTGCGTAGCCTAGAAGCTCGGGATGTTTTTTACATTGCAAAATGGAAATGATTACTGTGTGGACCTTTTAGAAAGAGCTGAGGCTGGGCACTGGTGGCTTATGACCTTAGACCTAGCTACTCAGGAGATCTGAGGGTGGAAGTTCAAAGCCAACCCAGGCAGACAAAACTAAGAGTCTCTCAGTAAACCATCCCAAAGCTGGAAGTGGAACTGTGGCTCAAGTGGTAGAGATCCTGCCTTGAGTGAAAAAGCCGAGTAAGAGTGTGAGGCCCTGAGTTCAGGACCGAGTTCTGACATGCACATGCACGCACATGCATGCACCACACACATGTACATGCACACACGCACACACATACATATACACACGCACACACACAGAGTTGGCCAGCCCTTATTTCAGATGGCAGTGCAGGAAGGTGGTGGAGCCATGCATGGCTCCATTTGCCTCCAAGGACTTAGAGGCAATTACTGCCAGCTGCTCTGCCTTGAGCGACACCCCGGGGTGTCCCTCAGGCTGGGATGTGGGGGCAGGATGCCCATCAGGGGAAGCAGCCCCATTCCCTTCGGTGTAAGTCTGCTACGTCTCTTCTGAGTCCTGATGCTATGTGGGTACACGGGCAGATGCCGGCTGTGGGGCTGGGCAGGGAGTAAGGTTTGAACCCCGAGATGCAAGCACAGGCCGACAGTCATCAGCAGTGTGCAGCGGCTGGGTGTCCCTAGTCCATGCATGCATGCTGCAGGTGGGAGGCTGCAGGGGGGAGGCGCGGCAGGCTGAGCGAGGAGCTGTGAGGCACGCAGGGCCCGCGTGTGGGTGAACAGTGAGGGGTTTGTCTGCGGCCACAGGCACCCATCGGGCAGAGTGCCTGCACCCGGAGCGGCCCGGCAGCCACAGGGCCCTCGAAGGCCTCCAGTACCCTTTCGCTGTGACCAGCCACGGGAAGAATCTCTATTACACAGACTGGAAGACGTGAGTCAGCCGCGCCTTGGGGGCTGCAGCTCACCCGCTGCCCTGGGAGGCCAGGCCTTCCTCCTGCGCTGAGAGCCTCCACGGCTGGGGGACAGGGGAGAAGGCTAGGGTGGGGGTGGGGGGGGAGGGGCAGGGAGCTCCCTGAGCGCAACTGTGCTGCTCCCTAGGAGGGCCAGAGGCTCATGCCAAGGCCTCTTCTTGACCTGGGCAGAGGAGGTGAAAGCTCCGGGCCTGCCTGGAACCGGAAGTTGAGCCTTCCTTGAGATCTGGAGCACTACAGGCTCTGGCCCCCCCCCCCCCGCTCCCCCCCTTTCCGAGGAGGGAGGGTGGCCAGGCCAGGCCTGTCCACCACCTCTAGGCCCTCCTCCAGCTGTTGGGAGCACGGTGTGTATTGACTCCCCCCAGCTGTTTTCCAGGAATTCTGTGATAGCCGTGGACCTCGCCATTTCCAAAGAGACTGACGCCTTCCACCCCCACAAGCAGACGCGGCCTTATGGCATCACCATGGCCCTAGCGCAGTGTCCCCAAGGTAACTCACTGCTGCCCCGCCCCTGGGGACCTGGGGTGGCGGCCGATGTCCTTGGCCCGGAGCTGCATGCTGACAGCTGACAGCGCAGCATGAGGACATGAAGTCCTGGGCAGGGTCACAGTGTCCGTGGGCTCAGGGCCAGACAGGCCAGACAGGTACTGGGGCTTGAACTCTGGGCCTTGAGCTATCACTTGACCTTTCTGCTCAAGGCTGGCGCTCGACCACATGAGCCCCAGCTCCATTTCCAGTCATTATTGTGTCTGTTGTTCCTCTTCCTCCCCTAACCCCTCCTCCTCCTCCTCCTTTTTTTTTTTTCTGCCAGTTCTGGGGTTTGAACTCAGGGCCTAGTTGCTGTCCCTGAGTTCCTTTTTCTCCTGGCTGGTGCTCTACCACTTGAGCTACAGCTCTACTTCTGGCTTTTTTTTTTTCCTGTGATTAATTGGAGATAAGAGTTTCATGGACTCTCCTACCCGGTCTGTCTTTGAAGCACAATCCTTAGAGCTCAGCCTCCTGAGCAGCTGGGATTACAGGCCACTGGTGCCCAGTTGTTATATTTGTTTTAAGATGAGGAAATGAAGGCCATGGCCCAAAGTCACACAGAGGCCACCCAGAGCTACAGGCAGAAGCCTCTTGCCAGGCTGCCTCTTGTGGGTCTCCTTAATCTGCCTTCCCTCCTGATTTCCATCGCTGTGAGGCTGGACTGCCAGCTAGAGAAGGAGGACTTTGTGTTTGAAATTCTAACCCTGTGGATGGGACAAGCAATGTAACACCTGCCTAGGCCCTGAGTTCAAACACCAGGACTACCAAAAAAGAAAGATTGTGAAGGCAAGAGTAGTGGCGCACATCTGTAATCCCAGCCCTCAGCAGGCTGAGACTAGGGGGATCATGAATCTGAGCTTAGCCTGGCCTCCACAGGAAGACCCTTCCTCATAGACAGAACTCAGGGCTCTGTTACAGTTGGGGGGCCCTCCCTGTGATCTGCTTAGCCTCTGAGTCCGTAGAGCATCCAAGGCAGGAGTCTGAGGCCTTGCCCAACCGCCTTAGTGACAAGGTGACAGAGCTCAGGATGGCGAGTACTTAGCACAGTGATCCCTGTTCCCTTGGCTTCTTAGAACCCTGGGTGGGGTTAGTGAGGAAGTCCCTCCCTCTGGACGGCCAGCCTTGGGATAGGGTGGGAGGAGAGGCGGGACTGACGTCTGCTTTCTCTAGGCCACAACTACTGCTCTGTGAACAATGGTGGCTGCACCCACCTCTGCCTGGCCACCCCGGGGAGCAGGACCTGCAGCTGCCCGGACAACACTGTGGGCGTCGACTGTATCGAGCGGAAGTGAAGACGGAGTGCCTTGTCTCCTCACCAAGTGTTTCATGCCACACCCCACGTGAGGACACTTGGTCTGGACCAGAAACTGCCCTGCAGCAGAGAGACCACTAGGCCCAGCCTGGGCCCAACAGCCTTCCCCCCACCCCTCCTCATTGGGTGTCCCCGCCCCCATGTGAGGGCCAGACTCCAATGATCACACAAGCTTCTGGAGTCTGGAGTGAACGTGATGCACCGGCTCCTGCGTCCTCACACACGCCCCCTCCTGGCTGCCCTCCACGGACCACATGCATCCTTTCCGGTGCCTTCTGGTGCCTTCTGGGCTCAGCTTTTATGCTAATGCACTCACCAGCCCAGTAGCTCAGCATAAAAGCCAGGGCCTGCCTTGACAAGGCAGTGAAGGAGGGCACTACCCTTCCGGGACTCTGTTGGTGCTGGTTTCCCTGTACTCCCAGCCTTCTACCCCATACACCTCCATCCTTTCTGGATCCCTGCCGCGGAATGCCTGGCCTTTCCATCGCGCCCCGCCCCGCCCTGTCCTCCTGATGTCACCCCTCAGATAGACTATTGGGATTTCAGTGGAATGCTTAGATTGTTAAAGGCTTAAGTCAAAGAAGGAGGAAGTTAAGTCGAAGCAATGTTAAGATACAGAGGAAGATGTCTGAGCCTAGGGCACCGTTTTTATACAGCTTAAATTATGCCAAACATTACCGAGTGCTTCCCCTTTGCCCAGAGCACCTGCATCTCGGCATGTGGTGTCCGGTGCCTGCTCTTGGCACCCATGTCCAGCCTCCTCGTGGGGGCCATCCGCGGTGGCCTGCTACCTTGCCCTCCCCACCCTCCCCTCCCGGGCCTTGTGTCTGAGAACACTTTTAGACATGAACTTGCTTTTTCATTGACCCCTCTAGCTTGGCCATTGTTGGCAGTTTTTGTTGTTGTTGTTTTTTTTAATCTAAAGATACAGTCCAGAAAGTTCTAATTGAGCATTTCTCCTGATGCTCTAGACCTTTGCTCATTGGGCTAATTCAGGGGACCGTGTTGGTATGGTCACAGGGGTGTTTCTAGAACTGACCTTTCTGGTTGCTTCCCAGAGTCTTAAGCCAGTGGAGATGGTGGATTGAAAGCTGAGGAGTTTCGGTCAGTAGAACGTGGGGGTGAGGAAGTGCAGAAGCTTTAGTGTGAGCTTCACAGAGAGACTGATGGAGAACAGGGGTGGAAAACCTGGAGGAAGGAGGGAGGAAATCCTGAAATAACCCCAGAGATGAGCCAGTCCATTGCACTGAAGAATGCTTATGAATGAAGAATTTCCCTGGTTCGGGTGGAGAGCCCCCCCTCCACTGCCGGCCCCCCACACTCAGCCTCTCCATCGCCCCTGCTTTCGCCTTTCTCTCCCATGCTCAGGAGGACCTGAGCACCTGGAAGACAATCTTACCTTACAGGATTGGAAGCTGTTCTGAGAGACAACTGTACCCCCAAGAATCACGAGAGTTGGGGAACATGTGGGTCTTGTATGTAGCCAGCCCCTTGACTTTCACTTTTTTTTTTTTGGTATTTATCATTTACATATCAAGCTCTCTATAACAAGTACTGACCCCCATGTATAGTTTTTGTGGCTGTTTTTATTCTTGTTACTAGGTTCATCTTAAGATGTTTTACATAAGTTCTGAAGCTGTGGAAACCACTGAAGGTGCTTATTAACTGTCCCTCACATTTATACAGATACCAGGTGATACATCTGTACAAAGAGCAGTGCAGAAATTTTTTAAAATGTTTCAAAGAAAAATCGTGAATAATTCTGTTTTCAATAGGATTTCATAAACCTAAGTACATAAAAAGAAAATCTTCTTTGTGTTTTTTTGAATAGGTGGTACATGCTTTAACCAGGTGAATAATTAATTGCATGGTATATAAATGGTGGTAGATCCTTGGTAGCCATTGCGTCTGTATCCAAGGGGACCTTGGTTGACAAAAACCCACGAATGCTCGGGGTGCAGAGAGCTCAGCGCTGGACTGTGGGTGCTTCATTCATTGTTCCTCATAATGCTCCCCCCCAACTTTAAAGACATGCAATCTTCCAACAAATCTAAAACTATCACTTAAGCCTGCTAGACACATTTTACTTTGGGAGATTTATTTCACAAAATGAAGGGAAAGTGTGCCTGCCAGTCACACCCCACCAAAACACAGCTGAGACCCAGCGTCCTCCTATCAGTGGAGCTGTGTAATTACTTTTTTTTTTTTTTTAATTCTTTTTGTCGTTATTGATCTCTGCACCATCTACATCCCCTGTCATCTTCGAATAAGGCGGGCTTACTATTTGACAGTGCTTCCTCTTACCAAGTGCCCTTGGCGAGAGCTGGGTCCTTTTATCTGTCCCCTCCCTGTCTGTGCTATCCACCAGCTGCTGGCCCAGCAAGTCCAGGCTGGCATCTTGCTCTTTGTAGACTTAAGAGCACAGCTCATTCCCTGGTGCCCTTCGGGGGAGAGACTGCGCACTCTGGAGCCAGCCCTGTCACCTGTAACCAAACAGCCACAAAGCCACCGGGAACACGCGAAGCTGACCAACGCCTGCTTCCAGAGGCCCCAAAAGCCATATCAACTGCACACCTGCCGTGGCTTTAAGACAAGCGCCATCCAGCAGCAGTGGCTGCTGGCAATGAACTTGTTCCCACACAACTTTCAGAATTTCTTCTTTCCCCAATGAAACCAACCTTTTGTTCACCAGGCACAGCAGAGGCCAAGCTGACCTATCTGTGTGTCCTGCGATTCAGCGCTTTCTATTTACCTTTCTGAGCCCTTTACTTTCATGCAAAGCAACGTGTCAGGTGGTGACATATCAAGACACAGCCAGCAAGGGAATTAAAAAAATAATGTTTCAATTATACAAATCTGTGGGAGAGGAAAATGATCATTTGTCACATGTTGCAGAGTACAATGATCAGATTGAGGAGATTAACATTTACATCTCTTAAAGATTGAGAACTTTAGATCAACATCCATCCACCGGGTTGTAGGCTCAGTACCCCCTCTCCTCCTCCAAAGCTGCCTCTGTGGACTTAGCACTGAGCAAATCTCCTGCGAGTTGACAACGTTAAGATGGCGCAGATGTTAAGGAAGAGTGAAAAGACGTAAGGGACAGATCTGAGAGCGGTATCCTAGCTGCCTGTGCTCAGGTGGGCACAGGTGACTTAGAGTGCAGCTGGTGATCTCAGCCTGGTGATTAGTAATTAAATCCAGCCTGTCTTTTCCCAAGACAGTTCCATAACACACCAGCAGAGGGCAGTTGGAGCTGATTAATGCATGAAGTGGGGAAGGAGAAGTAGGCACTCCTAAAACCATCAGCCTTGGATCCTGTCTCTGCCTATAAACACCACGGTGGGTTAAGCTGCCTGCGCTGAGCACCTCACGACGGGGATCAGCTCTGATCTGCGGTATGGAAAGGAAACAGACTGACTTTAAACCATAGGGACTGAGCTCACGCTGCTCAGGAGCTTTTCTCCAAGCCAACACCACCATAGAATGCGAGCAAGGATTTGGGAGGAAAAATCGTATGTTAGCAGCAGCATCAGGGGCTTTTCTGATGTGATTGTCAACAGCCAGCTCCTGTCTGGCCCTTTGTGTTCTTTGACAGCTCCCTGAGAGCGAATCCGATGAGCCACTGACGACAATTCTGGAGGACAAAAACAATTCTGGGAAAAACCTGCTGGGTTTATTTTATTTTTTTGTCAGTCATGAGGCTTGAACTCTGGGCCTGGACACTGTCTTTGAGGTCTTCAGCTCAAGGCGAGCGCTCTACCACTTGGGCCACAGTGCCACTTCCAGATTTCTGGTGGTTAACTGGAGATAGGACTCTCACAGACTTTCCTGCCCAGGCTGGCTTTGAACCGTGATCCTCAGATCTCAGCCTCCTGAGTAGCTAGGATGACAGGCGTGAGCCACCAGCACCTGGCAACAACCTGTTGTATTCTCACTTAGGGAAGGCCTGGAAGGAGACCCCAACATTCTTAACAGTGGTCCTCTCTGAGGAGGCCAGTGGTGTGGTGATGATGAGTGAGTAGGATCTGACTTTCCATCTTATGCTGTCCTCTCCTGTCGCTGGAATGTTCTATAAGCAAGTGTTATGGTAACAACGAAAAAAATTTCTGGTTGAGACAGGTGGATTGGAGGTGTGTGTGGCGGGGGGAGGATGGAGGGAGGGGGAAGAACTTTGGCCAAATGCAGAACCTTGAAAACAAGAGAGGGGAAGGAAGCTGCCTGGTTCCCTTTGCTGCAGTATTCATTGGGTGATTCCACGCTCCAGGGGACAGACCTGTGTGGAATGGGGGAGTGTGCAGACCTGTCCAGGAGCAGGCGGGGGGAGCCAGCCTGCTGCTGTGCCTCCACCCTCCCCCTCCCCCAGACTCCCAGGGCTGACCATGGGCTCCTAGCATGGAGGCTGCCCTGAGGTTAGGCTGCCAGTCCGCCCTGGGGAGTGCTCAGGTCACTCGCCGCATCTCTAGGGCTGCGTTACCCATGGCTCTGTGCGCCTTGCTGCAGTTCCTGTGTGCAGTTGCTGTGAATGTGACAAAGAGGAAGATGTGGCTGGGATAGAGAGGGTGGGGTGCAGGCCTGGGGTCCTCTGCCCTTTGCCCCCTGGCCAGGGTGCTATGGATGCCCACAGAAATGGCTCAGCAGGACGGGAGAAACGGCACCTACCTTCCCAGAAGCGCTCAGGACGTGGGGCGCCCTGTCAGGCCAGGCCTGGGTGGGGGCTGCAATGGCTGGGCTGTGGGGCCTGGGGCAGGAGGAGAGTCAGGTTACACGTGGCTGCCCGGGCAGCGAGGGCAGCAGGTGGCAGGTGGACAAATGTTCTACAGTTCCTTCCAGTGTTGGTCCTGAGGCTGCAGTGAGAGAGCTGTTGTAAACAGTTTACCTCGTGGTGTGTGTGTGTGTGTGTGTGTGTGTGTGTGTGTGTGTGTCCATACTTGGGCTTGAACTCAAGGCCCAGGCACTGTCCCTTAGCTTTTTTTTGCTCAAGGTTGGCACTCTACCACTTGTGGCTTTTTGGTGGTTAATTGCAGATAAGAGTCTCATGAACTTACCTGCCCGGGCTGGCTTTGAATTGTGATCCTCAGATCTCATCCCGAGTAGTGAGTGTTGGGAAAATGGAGAAGGGAAAAGGAACAGGCAGGACTCAGTCATCAATAGGTGAGGGCCGTTTATGGAGGAGCAGCCAGGGGCACAGACCTTCCCACAGGTTTGGAGGTGGTACCAGAGAGCTGGAAAGGAGCTGGGTTTTTATAGGAGGTCCGAGGCAGGAGGCAGAGGTGAAGGAAAAAGCCACCAGGTCAAGGGAGGTGGGGGCTTTTCGGTTGGGCCCACAATGGGATGTCTACAGCCAGGCTTTGGTGGGTTGCCTTGCCTGCACATCAAACAAGTTGGCACATACGTGGGCTTTGCCTGGCGTCTGTATGGGCCTGGGACAATAGGGTGGAGGTTGATCTTTCAGACTCCATCTTTAGACACATAAAATGATTGGGCCAAGAGGGGAGAGGCAAGTCCTTCAGCTAGGATGACGGGTGTGAGCCCACTTTAAACGCGGAGCATCCTCTTTTGTGATGAGAGAACTCTTCTCTTTTTCTTTTTTGTGAAGGGAGGAAGGATTATTTGGCCACAGGGTTAGAAGCCTGAGGTTTCTGCTTGAGCTGAAATCACCGTGCAGGCTCCTGTCAGCGTGGATGGGCTCGTGGTGGATGGTGAGCAGAAGGAGGGCTACAAAGCCTCTCCCCTGGCTGTTCTGAAATATGTAATCCATTCTTTTTTATATATTATCATCAGAAAGGTGATATGCAGAGGGATTACAGTTATGTAATCAGGTAACCAGTATGTTTCTTTCTGGATAATATCAACCCTTCCCTCACTCTCTCCCAGTTAATAATGCATTTTTGAGAACTAAAGTCCCCCCTACTGTACAATAGCACCCCAAAACTTCTCTCCTCCCCAACTGTAACTTCATATCCATTGATCAACCTCTCCCCTACCCTAGGCTCTGGAAACCACCTTTCTGCTCAATCTCTCTCTTTCTCTCCCTCTCCCCCTCCCCCACCCTCTCCGGCCCTGCACCATGTTACTTGGTATTTGAACTCAGGGCTTGAAGTTACTTGTCAAACATTCTACGGTTTGGGCTATTCTATGGGTTTTTGCACGAGGCTAGCCTGGGACTCTGTCTTCCCCCCTGCCCTTCCAAAGTAGCTAGGATTACAGGCATGTACCACTACACACTTGCCTTGCTTTTTTTTTTTGGTTCCGGTCGTGGGGCCTGAACTCTGGGCCTGGGCGTTGTTCCTCAGCTCTTCAGCTCAAGGCTAGTGCTCTACCACTTGAGCCACAGCACCACTTCTGGCTTTTTTTTCCTTTTTTCCTTATGTGGTGCTGAGGAATCGAACCCAGGGCCTCAGGCATGCAAGGCAAGCGCTCTACCACTGAGCCACCTTCCCAGCCCCCTGCCTTGTTTTTTGAGACAAAGTTGTAACTATTTTTCCTGGGCTGTCTAAGTCTAATTGTGATCCTCATCTTTGTTCCCAGTTCCTACCTCTGCTCTCTATTTCTTTAAAATCGATCATTTTAGATCTTACATACAAGTGAGACCTTGTGGTAGTGTTTTGGTTGTCTGGCCTATAATACAATGCCCTCCACATTCATCCCTGTTATTATAAATGACCAGCTTTTATTTCTTTATGTGGCTGATTAGTATTCTATTGCATTGCTCCTATATTTATTTATATGTGATGTTTTCACCTGAGTTTTGAGATCACCACAGCCGCAATCTGAGTCCTTCAGTGCTGTGACTTCTGAAACTCTGTTTTTAGGAGAAGCTCTTGCTATGTCCTGGTGATAGAGACACAGAGTCATTCTGCTGCTTTGAGAAGCAAGAAGTTGTTGGTCATATACTTCACCATTTTTCTTGCAGAATTTACAACCCCACTTGGCAATGATGCAAAAAAGAAACTGATCGCTTCCCCATTCAGAGGATGAGGAGTGCTATAGAATGAGTTCACCATGTCCAAGCACTTTAAAAGCAGGGTTGGGATTCTGGGTCTGGGCTTGGCAAGGGCTCCCACTCCCTTTATACCGTATTCTTTTATTCCTCTACTTCTCAGAGGTCCCGGGGCCTTCTGCAGGAGCAAGGCCCTGTGAAGCCACCCACTGTCAGCGTGATCATGGGCTCTCCAGGACTCCGGCAGGCGCCCACCCTCTCACCAGCGTGCTGGGCAGGAGAAACCTGGCCCACGCATGCCACCGTGGGCCAGTGCGGTGCCGCTTCCTGAGCTGCTCTCAGTGACAGGGATGTGGTCCTGGGGACAGAGGACATGCGGATTCAGACTTACAGACAGTCCAGAGCACTAGACTGCCATCCAGCGGCTGCCGAGAAAGGGCAGAGCAGGGCTCTCTGGGCCAACTGTCCGCGAGGGCAGCGAGGGTCATCATGGAAAGCCCACGTGGAGCCGTGGCCTGGGTGAGGGGCAGCAGGCCTTGACCACACGGGTGGAACATGACACAGAACACACCCATCCAGAAGAAGCCACCTCTGGGCTTCTCCCCAGCAGACAGCGAGCTGCACAGCGTTGCTGGGGTGAAAGGTCACCCCGGGTACGTAGCCCTCCACCCGGACCTGGCCAAGTCCACGCGCACAGCCCGCCCTGCCCTCTGCCCTCAACACGAATAGAAGCTTGAGGGAGCAGACCTCGTCCAGGGTGCGAAGCCGACTTCCGGTGTATGCAGCTCTGCCTTTGGCCGGCCTGGATTCCTTGAGATCTGTCCTCACTCCCCTGCTGCTGGCCTCCCTAGTCCTCTGGCCACCTTCTCACAGACAAGGAGGCTCCGCCTGCTGCGTGGCCTCTCCCCTGCCAGCCTCGGGCAGAAGTGTGTGTGTGTGTGTGTGTGTGTTTGTGTGTGCATGTACCTGTGTGTGCATGTGATTGTGTATGAGTATGTATGTACCTGTGCGTGTGTCTGCATGAGCACAGGTGTGTGCGTGCACATGTGCGTGTGTGTGGGTGCTGCCCTGGGGCAGTATCTGGCAGATGGGGTATCAATTCATTCATCTGTCCACACATGGCTCGGGTGCTCAGCCGAGGAGAAGATGGAGAATACCAAAACCAGCAGACACCCAAGCACCCCTGACTCCCTGGGGACCCCTCCCCTTCCGCCCTCCAGAGAGCTCCCTGTGCCTCAGCCTGCTTTCTTCTTTTTACAAGGATGTATTCATTTTAATTTAATTACCTCTGTAAGAGCCTGTCCCCAGGCCCAGCCCCCTGACTGCACACCTGTGAGCAATCCCAGCTTGTTGGGAGGCATAGGTAGGAGGATTGTGGTTTGAGACCCCCTAACCCCCATCTCAAGGAACAAGCCGGCAATGTGGAACACCTCTGTCATCCAGGCAGCACCTCCCTGGAGCTCTGGCCACAGAAAAGCAGGGAGGAGACTGGCGGTCCCCCCAGGACCAGGCCTGTGGGCCCCCCCCCCCCCAGGTCCTCCCTCGCTGGTCACAGTCTTTGTGTGTCTGTCACAGTCATGCAGGTGTGGGCGTCACTGCTGTGGGCTTGGAGGGCTGTGGCAGTGGGTTATTTTGGGCCTTTTGAGAAGGCTACTTTCCACAGGAATGGCCACGGTATTAAGCAGCTGACCTCATTGGAACGGAGCGCAGTTCCATGGTGCTCTCTCCGCCTCTGGGACAGTGAGACATGCTGAAGTCACTCTGAGCTGCATCAGGAGGGGGGAATCAGTCATCAGGAAAAGAGCTCTGGGCTGGGGAGTTGGCCCAGGTGAATGAATGCACCGGGTCCAGTCCAGGCTCTACTCTGCAGCTTATAATAGCTAAGTACTTGCTGATTGAATGACTAATTTAAAGAAACAGAGAATGTCCTTCAGGGCTGGGCTGGTGGTGCATATCTGTAATCCCAGCAACTTGGGAGACCAAGTAGGAGGATTGTCATCCAGCCCCCAGCAAAAGCCCTTATCTGAAAACGACTGAAAGCAAAGATGGCTGAGGGTGTGGCTTAAGTGAGGGAGAGCTTGCTTAGCAAGTTTGAGGCCCTGAGTTCAATTCCCACCACCACCACCACCACCACCACCACCACCACCACAACTGGCAAAAGAATAAGAAATAGAAAAGACAATTTAAAGGAACATAAATGCATGCCAGGGAGGAAGGAAGGTGGGGATGGAAAGCAACAGAACAAAACTGTTTTAAAGCCCCCAAGTTCTGAGTGCTCTACTCCTTCCCCAAAGGACAGACAAGCCACTAAAGAGAAATTGACAGCATCTTTCTGTGACAAGCAGCTTCTGTGTGCATGCTGGCACAGCTGAAATGCCCTCTTGCCCTCCACAGCCACAGATGCATTTTTTTCCCAGCCCAATTCTGGGAGAGCTTACAAGGATTTGCGAGCTCAGGGTACAAACGACAAGATAGAGCACTCAGAACTAATTGTTTTAAGGCCCCCAAATTCTGAGAGCTGTACTCCTTCCCCAAAGTACAGACAAGCCACTGAAGTGGCTTGGGAGTGTTTGGGAGCTCAGGATGCAAATGACAAGATAGAGTTCTGAGTGTTCAACACCTTCCCCAAAGGACAGACAAGCCACCAGAGAGAAATAGACAGCGTCTTCCTGACACAGGCGGTTCCTGTGTGCATTCTTGAACTGACAAAAGCCCCTCTCACTGTCCTGAGCCACGCAGGTCCATTTTTTCCCACCAATCTGGGAGAGCTGATGAGTGTTTGGGAGTTCAGGGTGCAAACAACAAGATAGAGCACTCAGAAAATTGTTTTAAGCTCCCAAGTTCTGAGTGATCTACTCTTTCCCCAAAGGACAGACAAACCACCAAAGAGAAATAGCATCTTTCTGACACAAGCAGCTCCAGTGTGCATCCTGACACGACCAAATGGTCTCTTGCTGTTCATAGCCACAGGTCCAACTTTTTTTCTGAAGAATTCTGGGAGAGATAACCAGTGTTTGGGAGCTCAGGATGCAAATTAATTTTAAGGCCCCCAAGTTCTCAGTGCTCTATGCCTTCCCCAAAGGACAGACAGACCACCAAAGAGAAATAGCATCTTTCTATCACCAGAAGCTCCTGTCTGCATGCTAGCACCGATGAAACCCACTCTCCCTGCCCAGATTCACAGGTGGAATTTTTTTCTGCCCAATTCTGGGAAAACTGATGAGAACGTGGAAATCAGGATGCAAATGACAATCGTTCAGAACTTGCAGGCCTTAAAACAAAACGGTTTTAAGGTCCGGAGGTTGTAGATCTCTACTCCTTCCCAAAGGACAGATAAGCCATCAAAGAGAAATAGACAGCCTCTTTCTGTCACAGGCTGCTCCTATGTGCATGCTAGCACCAATGAAAGCCCCTCTCACTGTCCACAGCCACAGGATGAATTTTTTTCCCACCCAATTCTGGGAGAGCTGACGAGTGGTGGGAGCTCAGGTTGCAAATGACAAGATAGAGCAATGAGAACTTGGGGGCCTTAAATCAAAATTGTTTTAAGGCCTCCAAGTTCTGAGTGCTCCATTCTTCCCAAGGGACTGGCAATCCACCAAAGAGAAATAGACAGCGTCTTTCTGACACAAGCAGCTCCTGTGTGCTTCCTAGCACCAAGGAAATCCCCTTTCCTTATCCAGGTAGAATTTTTTTTCCTACCCAATTCTTAAAGAGTTGTGAAGTGTTTGGGAGCTCAGGATGCAAACGACAAGATAGAGTGTTCGGAACTTGTTTTAAGGCTCCCAAGTCCTGAGTGCTCTACTCTTCCCAAAACAACAGAGAAGTCACCAAAGAGAAATAGCACCTTTCTGTCACAAGCAGCTCCTGTGTGCATTCTAGCACCAAAGAAAGGCACTCTCTCAGTCTGCAGCCACTGGTGGAATATTTTTTCTGCCCAATTCTGAAAGAGCTCACCAGTTTAAAACAAAAAAAATTTTTTGTGGTCAGTTGTGGGGCTTGAACTCTGGGCCTGGGCGCTGTCCCTCAGCTCTTCAGCTCAAGGTGAGCGCTCTACTGCTTGAGCCACAGCGCCACTTCTGGTTTTCTAGTGGTTTATTGGTGAGATAAGAGTCTCAAGGGGGCTGGGAAGGTGGCTCAGTGGTAGAGCGCTTGCCTTGCATGCTCGAGGCCCTGGGTTCGATCCCTCAGCACCACATAAGCAAAAAAAAACCTGGAAGTGGCGCTGTGGCTCAAGTGGTAGAGCGCTCGCCTTGAGCTGAAGAGCTGAGGGACAGCGCCCAGGCCCAGAGTTCAGGCCCCACGACTGGACCCCCCCCCCCCCACCAAAAAAAAAAAAGAGTCTCAAGGACTTTCTTGCGTGGGCTGGCTCTGAACCATGATCCTCAGATCTCAGCCTCCTGAGTAGCTAGGATTACAGGCGTGAGCCATGGGCACCCGGCTAACAAAATTGTTTTAAGGACCCAAGTTCTGAGTGCTCTACTGCTTCTCCAAAGGACAGACAAGCCACCAAAGTGAAATAGAGAGCATCTTTCTGTCACAAGCAGCTCCTATGTGCATGGTAGCACCTTTCACTGTTGACAGCCCTGACAGGTCCAATTTTTTTCACGCTGAATTCTGATAGAGCTGATGAGTGTTTGGGAGCTCAGGAGGCAAACGACAAGATAGAGGACTCAGAACTTAAGGGACTTAAAACAAAATTGTTTTAAGGGTCCCAAGTCCTGAGTGCTGTAGTTCTTCCCCAAAGGACAGACAAGCCACCAAAGAGAAATCAACAGCATCTTTCTGTCACAAGCAGCTCTTGTGTGCATCCTAGCATCGAGGAAATCTCCTCTAGCTGTCCACAGCCACAGGTGGAATTTTATTTTTCCTGCTGAATTCTGGAAGAACTGACCAGTGTTTGGGACCTCAGGATGAAAATGACAAGATAGAGAACTCAGAACTTATGGGACCTTAAGTCAAAATTGTTTTAAGGCCACAAAGTTTTGAGTGCTCTACTCCTTCCCCAAAGGACAGACAAGCCACCAAAGAGAAATAGTAACTCTAATGAATTAGTGGGGGGCTGACTAGAAAGACATCGTGGAAAGAATTCTGAGGCTGGGGTGAGCCTGGCTGGGAATCTTATCTTGATCTGTTAGTGGTGGCTTCCCTAGACCAAGAGCATGAGTATGAAGCTGGGGGTCAACTGTCTGCAGATGCTGATTCTATTCCAAGGTAGTTGCCAAGTCAGGCTTAAAGCCCAGGTTTCCTGACACCCACTTGTCCCCATTTTTTATCAAAGAACATTTGGGAAGCATGCATCTGATCTGAGCAAGTAGAAACCATGACATTGTAAAACTCTGCTTTGTCTTGGAATGTTTTACATGGAAAATATCCAATCGCTAGCAAATTAAGAGTCGACTTGCAGATCACTCACTACTGAACAGTGAAACGTAAGAGCAGGTCATTAGGAGCACTTTCTAAATGACCACCAGAGAGAAGTTTAATCTAAAACTTCAGCGAGTGGTGAAACGAGACACAGTTAACAAAAATCCCATTTACACCGAGATTTTCAGAATCATGACACCTCCAAAAAGATAAATATACACTCAAACTGCAAAGAAAAGAAAAATGACATCATGCTTCTCTTGGGATGGCCTTCCTAAGGTATGAAGAGAATAGTCTTTGGGGTACATAATTTATGAATGTTACAAACTCATATGAAAAATAAGAGAATTTTCAAATGTGGATGCCCTTAGAGCTAGCAGTGATAGACTAGCCTAAAGTCCCACAAAGAGATAGACTCACCACCCATCTCCTAGAAGAGGAAACAGCCACACCTAGTTGTAACTAAGGGATCATGACAGAAGTGAATCGCAATGATGAGGTAAGTGATAATGATGAAGTCAATAATAAATTGAGTGGGATAGCCCTGGGCTAGGGCTCCCAGACAGGAGTTGGGGGCAGGAGCAGGTGGGAACCTTGGCCTTGGACAATGAATGAAGTTCAACTCCATACTTGTCATTTTGCTCAGCCAGGCTGGCGGTGGCTCTGGGACCCCTAGCTCACATGGTGGAAGTTCTTAGGTTAAAGGATCTCTTCCTACAGCGATGAGGAGAGACGGCTGGCTGCCCACGGACTTGCTGTTCACTGTCTTCCTGGGTGATCTAATGTTCTCTAGGGCCTTGAAGCTCATGCTACAATACATGGCTCAGGATTACAGGCCAGAGCCTTGGTAACAGATCCCCACCCTTACCCGAGTGAGGACTCAGGACCAGCTGTCAAGACCTTTGAATCCACAACATGACCTGTGACAGTAGCATCTGAGAAGGATAAAGATCCTCACAAGAAAAGAACACGGGTTTCCCTTCCACTGCAACAAATACGACCTTCTGTCTGCCTGCTTAACATGTCTCCAGACCCAAGGTAAACCCTGCTGTTCCAATACACTTCAGGAATTGAAATGCCATATAAACCAAGCTGAGGCTAGCCGTGATCCTCCGGCTTCAACCTCCCAAGGGCTGGGATTATAGGCCTGCACCACCATATCCAGTCTATTTTTTTTTTATCTTTTTTTAAGGCAAAAAATATATTAAACAATTTTTGTGGACTGCAACTATCTATCTATGCCAAGGAACTGCCTTTGGCAATTTTTTAAATTGCATAATTACAAGCCTTCAAGAGGCGTGCTGTATAATGAAGTTGCTGGTCTAAACTTAACCAGCTCTGTGCTAATTGGTGTCTCTCCTCTTGCAAAATGTAACCTGAAAAATAATGATATGCCTAGAAAATGGTGACGGGGACTCATGAAGCTTAGCATTCAGAGTCAGAAAATGCCCATGAGAAGCCATCATAGGCAGATTTATTATGACATTCGACAATCTGCATATGGCATTAATTACAGTCTTGAGTTCTTACTAGATTACAGTCCCAGACAAGGTGTCAGGTGGCAGTAACACCCCAGCCACACTGTCTCGTAGCCACGTACCAGTGACCTGATTGTCACTCACACAGCATGCTGCACTAGAAGTCCCCAGGCCCAGAGGACAAATTCTAGATGTTCCATCTGGCTCTGGTCTGGTGGGCAGCCAGGTGACACAGAGCTAACGATGAGAAAGCCAGATCTCCCCCACCAGAAACAAAAACCAAAGACACGTGTGTAGGTTAAAGGATAAATGAGAGAATGACTATCAGGATGCAAGCAGAACTCGAGAAAGGGCTTGGGGATTTTTTTTTTTAGGTAAGAGAATGGTAGAAATGGAGACCAGAGATAGGGGAAAGGATATTTACCTCTGTTTTTGTATCTTTGAATTATTGGTGCTCGTAACTAGGGGCAACCTAAAATTTTCAATCTATTCTTTCCAGCATCCTATCAAAAGGGTATCCAGACCCCCATACACATGCCCTATCCCAAAAAGGCATTATTCCCAAAGCAATCCATCTGGTCCTGGATAGCTCTGATGACTAGCAAGTTCATTTTCCTTTTGATCTAAAATCTGTCTTCCTTTGACTGACAGCTGTTAGAGGAAGTGGGGA
Source organism: Dipodomys spectabilis (assembly GCF_019054845.1). Classification (NCBI taxonomy): domain Eukaryota; kingdom Metazoa; phylum Chordata; class Mammalia; order Rodentia; family Heteromyidae; genus Dipodomys; species Dipodomys spectabilis. The sequence continues at coordinate 28,220,501 of NW_024870773.1, forward strand.
GTGGCCCCATCCCCTCTTTCTAGTAGAAGCCTGTTGAATGTTTGAGGAGCCATATGCCTACAAGTTTTCATGTTCCTCAGTTTCACATAGATCTATCTCTGGTCCATTGGAATATCATGATCAATGGTTGTACATATCTGTAATGCAATAATTTGATAAATGTAACATGTAACATGTAACGAGAAAACATTTGAATGTCTTCAAATGTTTAGCATGTATACATGATGAGGACCTGCAGGCTCTATACTTCAAAATATGTCATAACTAGCCTGGTACTCTAGAACACTGAGGCTCGTTCCTCCTGTAATAATTGTATTTTGACACTTACTAGCTAACGTTCCTCCATCTTTTCTCTCCTATCTTTCATAGACTGTGGCCACTGTTAAAGTGAAAATATCTATTTAAAAGCAGAAAAGAAAAGAATTAAGATCTGTGAATTAAATAAATATGTGGGAGAATTGGTAATCAGGCACTGTGAAAGGACCATTTTTTCAGAAATCAAACTTCATGCAGATAAACTTAAATGTATGTTTTTTTTAAAAAAAATTTCACTCATGATTAAATGAAGGAACAAGTAATATGTTATAACCAGATCAAAACCAAATCAAAGAAGTCACATTTATAGATAAACAATATTGAGAGACAGGGGTGGTGTGTGTGTGACTTGGTTTGGAATATACTGTAAACATGTTGGAAATGTAATGGTGAAATGCCCTCTGTATAACTAGTGTAAGCTAATAAAATTTATATAAGTGTGCAAATTAGAGCAAAACTGATTCATTTCACAGTGGGGGAAGGAATGCAATTAAACTACTATGTGGACAAAAAATTTGCATGTTTATAGACAAGAATCATCTATAACTTACTGAGTTCTAAATAGCTCAAAAGCAACAAACTTGCTTGGCCAGACTGCTTTAACAAAGCAACGACATGGGTGGTCTTACAAACACAAAAATCCATTAACTCATGGTTTTGAAGGTTGAGAGTCCTTGACTGTAATCTCCTGCCTGTAAAGCTTATGAGACATTCACTCACTACCTCTCATCTAACTTTCAGTAGTTAGTGGGCATTCTCTGATACATGTTGGCCCACAGAGCATCATCTGACTCTCACCTTCATGTTCTATGACAGCATTCTCCTTGCATGTGTCTGTGTCTGAACTTTCCTTTTTTTTGCCAGTTCTGGGGCTTGAACTCAGGGTCTGAGCCTCTCTGTACTCAAGGCTTGTTAGCACTCTACCACTTTAGCCACAGCCTCACTTCTAGCTTTTTCTGTGTATGTGGTACTGAGGAATCGAACCCAGGGCTTCATGCATGCTAGACAAGCACTGCACCACTAAGCCACATTCCCAGCCCCAAACTTCCCATTTTTATGGGGACACCAGTCAGGATGGATTAGGAGACCATCCTAGTCCACTATAACCTCATCTCTCATTAAATCTGCAATGACCTCGAAACCAGGTCACATTCTAGAGTACTAGGAGATAATGTTTGCTTATTTGTTTGTTTGCATGGTACTGCAAGTTGAGCTTATGGTCTTGCACTTGCTGGACATACAAAATTGTCAATATAGGCAGATGAGGGAGAGGCCAGACAACAAGAACCAGTGAATATGAAGCCCATGTGTCTGTCTCGTCGAGTACCAAATGATTACTTGGATCTGACACAGCCCCAGGCTGGATATTCCCCACCTCTGATCCACAGCCTGAAATTAAGGTGTTGGCCTGGTGTGTTTCCACTGAGGGCTTGCCTCCTTAGTATGTAGATGGCTGTCTTCTTCTTTGGTGTGTACCCATGATAGTTTGTCTATCTACATCCTACACTCCTCTTCCAATGAAGAGAAAAATCATATCAAATTAGGGTACACCCCCATACGACCTCATTCTACCTTAACCCCCCTCAAGAGCCCTACCTTCAAATTCAGTCACTTCTAATACAGCAAGAATTTCAACATATGAATTGGAAAGCTCTGAGAAACAGCAGTTCTGCTCTTCCCACCCCACCCACAAGGGAAAAACCCTGGATCTAGTCTATAGATGGATGTTTCTTTTTTTTTCTTTTTTTTTTTTTGGTCGGTCGTGGGGCTTGAACTCTGGGCCTGGGCGCTGTCCCTCAGCTCTTCAGCTCACAAGGCGAGCACTCTACCACTGGAGCTACAGTGCCACTTCCGGTTTTCTGGTGGTTTATTGGAGATAGGAGTCTCGCGGTCTCTCCTGCCCGGGCTGGCTTTGAACCGCGATCCTCAGATCTCAGCCTCCTGAGTAGCTAGGATTACAGGCGTGAGCCACCAGCGCCGGGCAGATGGGTGTTTCTTAAGCTTGCAGATAACTCTGTGTGTCCATTATGAAAAACCAAAACTACAGAGGCCCTCAGTAATGATCTAGGCCTAGTTCAAGCTAAAAAAAAAGTGCAGCATATTTTTCTCCATTACACAAAGAACTAGCTGAGGGCAACAATTATAAAATCCCTTTCAGCACTGAAATTTCATAGCACAGAGGGAAGAAAATAGTCCAAAGCCTTATTCTTCTTTCCTCTTAGACACTGCTACCCTTCATGGCATCCTGATAAGAAATAGTACATTTGGGGTTCGAGAGGAATTGTAAAGAAACTCAGAAAAGTTATAGGAAGATCAACTTCTAGCCAATCATGTGTTCCCCAGTAATACAGTTGGGCAGGATACTCATGGCATTCTGCCTAAGTGCTTTTGCAGCCGAAAGCTATTGGGAAAACATCAAGGGGACCTGTCCTTAGCTTCTGCATGCAGCTGCAATGGGACTCCTCTGAGAGCGAATTTGCACAAAAAGTGTGGTATGCTAATTAAAATGGAATTCTGTGTGGACATTTTGCTGGTGGATCAGTTAAATGCAATTAGCATCTCGGGCAGAAAGGGTACTGTGGGAAAGAGGCTGAGCTAGGTGCATTGTGGGTAGAATGGAGTGAAGCCTTGGCTATTGAGCGGAAGGGAGTTGACTCTACATTCTCCTTGGGGGCTTTGTCATCGTGACATGAAATCCCCAGCACCAGGTCTGTACGATGGATTCATGCCATTCTTAAGCTTATACCATCTTCCTTTCTACTTTCTGTCTTGTTCACCCACCAAGAGGAACATAATATGCTAAAATCAGATTGATACATGTCATGTTCATCTGTAGCCTACTGGTCATTTGAGATGATGCACTGCATAAAGAACCTTTAGAAAGAGAGGAAAGAGGCAGGTTCCAAACCAAGAGATACAGTCGACAGGGGACCAGGTCTGACTAATTACTGGAGAAATATGAATGTACTGGAAGCAGCAATTTTTCTCCTTCCCCCAGGGGCAAGATGAAGAGGCCTACAAGAAGGAGACCAGAAAGAGTGGACGATAAAGCATGTGAAAGAAAGCATAGTGACTTTCCTATAGCTAACGCCAGGAATGCAGGGGAAAGGGAAAGTAAACAAGAGAGGATTTCCCCAGAAATTGCAGTGTATCTGTGAATTGGTTGATGTGTGCTCTGTCTTATTAACATTAGAAAGTAAGCCCACACAGCACAGGATAAAAATTGAGAGAGATGTGGGGGGATGGTGAGGCCAGGTACCAGTGGCTCATGCCTATAATCATAGCTACTCAAGAGGCTGAGATCTGAGGATCATGGTTGAAAGCCAGCCCGGGCAGGAAAGTCTGTGAGACTTTTATCTCCAAATAACCACCAGAAAACAGGAAGTGGTGCTGTGGCTCAAGTGGTAGAGCACTAGCCTTGAGCTGAAGAGCTGAGGGACAGGACCCAGGCCTAGAGTTCAAGCCCCACGACTGAGGTGGGGGGGGAGAGAGAGAGAGAGAGAGAGAGGGCAGCAGCTTTGTGACATGAAGGGCAGAGAGTACCCCCAATTTTCACACATACACACACTCAGAGATCCTTGCAGCTTGCACTAGATCCTTGCAGTAGATTACAGGCAGTCAGAGAGTACACACAGATGAGTTTCCTTTGTCTTATGCTTTGGTTTGGATATTCTTTACGTGTATCCCCTCCCCCCCCAATATCCACATGCTAAAAGATTGTTCCCCAGGATGATAGTGTTATGGTGTCAGAGAACTTTTACTGAGAAACCTAAGCAACTCCATTTTACTTAAGACCCCATCTCAGTTCTGCAATGTAACTCGTGGCCCACTTTAGCCCCAATGCTAGGAAATTATGACAGACAGCCATGCACAAATAATTCTTGGAGCCATAGATGGCGTCTGCTTAAGGCAGGTGTTTGCCCCCAAGTGACTTTGCCCCTGAGTGACCTAGGGCTAAGAGTTTCAGTTAAAACCATATAATGTTCCGACCAACCAGTTTTTCAGAGCCCAGGGCGAAACATGCCATGCATACTGTGGGTCCAGGTGTGACTCATAACCATTTGTGGTCAAGCTATGGACCAAGGATATTTTTCTGTAAAGGTCAATCAATCATATTTGCCCACCTTAGCTGCTTTAAATGTTAACCAATCATGTAACTTTTTTAATGTAAAAGTTCCTTAAAGTTGTTTGTTCAATACTATAAAAACTGTGCTGATTCTATGCTCTGGGCCTCTTAGCGTCACTGGTTGCTGAGTACACGGAGGACCAAGCTCGAGCTTGCAATGAACGACTCTTTGCTGTTTGCATTGATCGTGGTCTCTGGTGGTCTGTGAGGGGGTATCCAAAAACGGGGTACTTCAAGTTCTACTTCAGAGACTTGGATTTATCAGTCAGCAGTCATTCAGACAATCCAGTGAACTGAGTCATTTTCACTATGTGAACTGCATTTGAAATTCAGGGAAAGTAACTGAATTATGTTTTGTAATCAGAAGACCTTTGTAATAATTAAACCTGGCAGTAGCTCAATCAGGACTATAAAAACTGTAATGTTTTGTAAATTGCTCCTTAGAATTTGTGTTATTTTTCAGAATGGCATTGAAAGAAAGAAACATACACAACTGGTAAAAAGTAGGCTAATTTCTAACATTTTTATAGTATTATTACATGAAAATTTTGAGGCAATGAGACCACACTAGCAGTTCTAATAATGTGCTATATATGTACATAAATTGGTTGATAAATGTCATTGAATGAGTTTTCAATAAATGAGTGTGCTTGGGCACTGTGAAAACTGAAACTCTCCATACTATAACTCTGTGACATCCACTCGGAGTTAATACACTTTTCGAAATTCAGAAACCTGTGCCTTTTAGACTTTTTGCTAACTTTGTCATGCAAGGTCTCTCACTTGCAATAACAGTCCCCAAGTGCCTAAAGCTGGAACTCCAAATGCTCCAACAACACAGTAAGTCTAAATAACTTCCAAATAAGTATTACTGAAATGATAATGAAAGAAAAATTTGAAGACCTTTGATAGTTTAATAGACAGTTGTATAGGTTTTCTTTTTGTTTATAGTAGCTCTTGGGTTTCTAACTTGCGTTTTTCTATTGACACCTTGATTGCACCTTGATTACATTTCCCTAAGATCCCTGCTTCCTATCATTCAGAACAGAAAAGTGATTATGGGCGGAAAACAGCAGCCATCATCAGTGCAGTCAGTTATGTTGAAATTCTATGATGTTTTTATTCTTCCCAGATGGCACCTGAAAACAGCCAACTCCACAGCTCATAAAGTTAGTGCCATCAAATACATCTCAAATGCTAATGATGTCACATAAACTACATCAACAACTTGCCCTAAAATGCTTGCAGTCACCACAGGTGATTGATGAGTATGTATGCCACTGCTAACTTTCAGCATCCTTATTTCCCTCTAATAATGAGATCCTTGTTGCCCTGAGCCACTAAGTTCTAGAATCATATTCTGTGTATGTATTTCCTAAGGTCATTACGATGCTAAATCTCTTTCAATGAGACTGTTTAGATGTTAACATTAAAAGGAATGAATGCTAATGGTTCATTCAGGAAATGCAAAAATAAGGGTAGAAAGAAATGGGAGGTGTATGAGGAATGTCATCTGTTCACCACGATGTGAGGAAGTAATCTAATTTAAAAGAAAGACAGCTTTTGATTTTTTATGAAAACTATTCTTTCTTGAAAAAGTTGTTCTTGAGATATATTTTGCAGTTTGCATAGTAGAATGTTTTTGAGAGGGAATGAATTTTCACTCAGTGCCTCACATTTGTTAGGTAGGATTTCTTCTCTGACCTATATCTAGTCCTCTTTTACACTTTAAAAAAAATTGAGGGGCTGGGAAGTTGGCTCAGTGGTAGAGCGCTTGCCTTGCATGCCTGAGGCCCTGAGTTCGATTCCTCAGCACCACGTAAGCAAAAAGAAAAAAGCCGGAAGTGGTGCTGTGGCTCAAGTGGTAGAGTGCTAGCCTTGAGCTGAAGGGCTGAGGGACAGCGCCCAGGCCCAGAGTTCAAGCCCCACGACCGAACCCTAAAAATAAAAAAAAATTGAGATGGGGTCACTCTTCCTTCTAAGGCATAGGAGTGGATGCCAATCTGCCTTTGCAGGCACAGTTTAACTCACCAACACTAAAGAACTGCAAGGAGACTGAAGTCATTGTCACAAAATATTTTAGTTAGACACTAGGTGGGGGTACTTCAACTAAGAATTGTTTCCTATCACACAGGTAGACCTTACATCTCAAGGAAGAGAAATTGATTTAGACAGTTTTTACAAGCTGGTGACATTTGAGTAAATACAGAAGTCTATAGTTTATTAGAATTCACCACACACATATTTGAAATGAGGTGCTGTGCCCTTTAAATCAGTGCAAAACATTGATTGCTTTCAATACTTATGAGCTCTTGACTACCATTTCTGAAGTGGCTAAATTTTTTTTCTTTTTCATTTAAGGATTATTTTCTTGTTGATTTCATAAGCTTTTTATATATTCTGTTTCTCAATTGTTTTTCAGAAAAATGCTCTAACATAAAGAGTTGGTGCTGGGACCTGCAAATACAGTTCCTGGAGATGGAGAATCACTTAAGAATTCAAGGACAGCCGGGAAAATATAGCAAAACTTCATCTCTGGAAAGAAAATAAATATGTACTTCATGCAGTTAAATAATCTTTTAGTGAAATTTTCGCCTTCTGAATAGAGGTAATTTTCATAATGGGTCTGGCTAAATCATTCTCGCTGATGTCAAACTCATAATCCTTCCTCTCCAGGTTCAAGTAGACTAAGGTATGTGCTCCCATGCCTGCTGGATTAAGAGTGATCTGTAAACAGAAAATTAAAAATAGATACCATATTTTAAAGGATCTACTTTGGAAATTTCGTTAAAGCAATTTAGAATCTCTTTTTATGTATTGACTTTTGTTTCTAATGAGTAGTCAGGCATTAATCTAAAGGCCGAACAGGGCAAATGAACTTTCTCTGATGGCTGGGGAAATTTTATTGCTGTTGTATTTCACTGAAATATGTGCTCTAAATTTCACTTCCCTTTATTTACCTGCCTGTGATTCCAAAAATCAGAGTGGTAGAGATAAAGAAGTACTTACTTAATTTCATGGATATTCATAAAGCATTTCTGCTAAGGATCTGGTTTTGTAGAACGTCAAGCAAGTGGAGGTACATTTTATGAGGAAAATGATTCTATAATTGCTAACAGAACAGATAATTATATTAAAAAAACAGCTGTAAGTCACATGCTAGTAACTTATACTTGTAATCCTAGCTACTCAGAAAACTGAGATCTGAGGATTATGATTCAAACCCAGCTTGGGCTTGAAAGTCCCTGAGACTTTTATCTCCAATTAAATCAGTAAAAAGCCAAAAGTAGGACCCTGGTTCAAGTGGGAGAGCATCAGCCTTGAGTGACAAAGCTAAGGGGACAGCACCTAAGCAAGGAGTTCAAGCCCCAGTATAGACACAACAACAACAACAATCAAAGATCTTTATGGATCTTTTCCACCAATATAAATATATTCATGTGTATATATCCATGGTTTGCTCCTCCCACTTGGCTGCATGCAACAGCATGATAATGAGAGCTATTTTTAAAATTTTTGAAACATAAAAACACTGTATACGGAGGTTTGAATTAACATGTCAGAGTCCAGTGCCCTCAGATTAAAATCACCTTTTTTGTCATTGTCCCCTATGCTGTCTGGACCTTTCCCCCAGACTCATTTCACATTTCCCACTTCCTTAAATCATATAGATGTATTGAGTATTCATTCTTTTTTTTTTTTTTTTTTTTTTTTGGGGTCCGGTCGTGGGGCCTGAACTCTGGGCCTGGGCGCTGTCCCTCAGCTCTTCAGCTCAAGGCTAGCACTCTACCACTTGAGCCACAGTGCCACTTCCGGCTTTTTTCTTTTTGCTTATGTGGTGCTGAGGAATTGAACCCAGGGCCTCGAGCATGCAAGGCAAGCGCTCTACCACTGAGCCACCTTCCCAGCCCCAAGTATTCATTCTTAAACTTTTCAAACTAATAACTGTGGATATCAAAATGCTCAGAAATACCTTGCTGAATCATCCAGCAGCAAGGCTGAAATGATGAGACTGAGGGCGTTAGAAGGTCTTTGGGTATCAGTGTAGAAGACATAGGTAGAAGAGATATAGGCTCGCACAGACATGTGTAATAATCTTCAGTTAAGATAAAAGACACTTCAATGAAGAAAAAAAAGATATTTGAAAGAAATGGTATAACCATTCATATCTAACAATGAGAATGAACAGTGGGTCTAACTTTCAAATACTTGGACATCTTATTCCATGGTTTGAGATAGAAAATTTTTATATGGCATAATTCAAATTTACCAATACTAGGACATTCCTTATCCAAATGAAGCAGACAGAAATAAGGTAAATGATGGAAGATGTATGCTGGAGGTAGAGCCAGACAGATGGAAATGCTATAGTAATATTTGATGAAATAGACTTTAAATGAACAATGAAAAGATAAGAAGGGCTATTTGTAATAATAAAAAGCTAATCAATTAGAAAAATATAACACTTATAAATGTACAAGTTTGTAACAACACACCTACAAAATCAAGTGAAAACTGAGAATTGGAGGGTGAAGCAGACATTTCAACCACAATAAAAGGTAGGCCAATTGGGCAGATTCACAAGCGTATAGAGAAAGTAGTGCTGAGTAGTAGCAGAGGGGCCAATCAGCTGCGCTGGATGATGAAAGTGAGCTAAGCAACTCAAGGGTGGTGATGGGAGGGAGGGAATGAGAGTGAAAAAGGGAACGGCTGACACTAAGCGAAAGGAAAGAAATGTACACATCACCCATTTTTGGTGGCTCATGTAAGTAATCGTAGCTACCCCGGAGAGACTGAGATTTGAGAACTGCAACTTAAAGCCAGCCTGAACAACCAAGTCTTTATGAGTCTTCTCTCCAACTAAACACCAAAAAGCCAGAAGTGGAGGTGTAGCTCAATTGGTAGAGTACCAGCCTGGACGCAGGTCCCGGACAACCACAAAAAAATAATGTAAGTTAGAAAAGAGAAAATGGAAAAATACCTTGATTAGATCAAGATTGTGTTTTTGATTTGCCTTAAGGAAAATACTTAATCAATCATACTTTCCATGTTATTACTCTCAACTCCCATGGCGTCTACAGTACAGCAGAATTGCTCTGCCCTGGAATCTGTGCTCCAATTCAGTCTTTGCTGGTTTCCTGTAGGTTTGGGTGGAGGCTGCAGGTATCAGGGGAGCACTGTGTACTCACTGCACAGAGGTAGGTGGCTGAGTCATGAGCTGGGAGCCTCTGATGTGCAGGGAAAGATAAAGGCTGGCTCTATTAAGATACACTGAGAGCCTTCCTTCATCTTTATCACAATGGGAGTATGCAGACACCAGCAGTTCAGGGTCCTTCCCAGAGTACTGTCTGTACCACCTGAAGTACAGCACTGTTCTTGTAAGTGCAGTTGAGAGAGGCAGTGGCTCCCTCTGGGAACACTGAGGGACTCAGGATGCTGCTCCACCCCCTGTTGGCTGCTCACCCCTGCGCAGAGACAAAAGTCACACAGACCGTTGTTACATAGGACGTGCTCCCTCTAAAGAATCTAAATCCACTCTCCCTAATGAAGGATGAGAGAGTTCATGTTTCTCCTCACATTCCTGAGATAGAGGAAACTTCAAGCAGCAGACTGCAAACTTCATATTCTCACAGAAATGCAAAACTCACAGCTCATGTGAAGCCACAGGATCACTAATAAGGCATTCAAAGATCTCATCATTCTTTCCCCCTGGTTCAATGATGACTAGATAACAAACCGTCAAAGAAAATGAGTCTCATTCAGGTATTTACAGTTACTAGGCTCTCGGAAACACAGCAGGAATCTGGTCTACCAATTAGAAAGAGAGTGGGCCTTTATACAACCCTGCTTTCACCAACGAACTCCTCCCTCCTCTTCGTTCACACACATACTTGAGAGGTTTCTTCTATGACCCTGAAAACACACTGCCATCTTGTGGTGATACTCAAATTTCAGCGTCTTCTTGGATAGATAGTTAACATTGGACATAAAGTTAACTTAAAATTTAAGAGACATTTTCTCCGCATTCATCTGAGGATTGTTTCGGTGCGTATGCATTTCCTATCAGATTTCAGCTCTTTTCTGAGTTAGAGCGGTGATTTCCAAAAGCCAGTCTCCTGCATTACAAGGCATTCGTAACTCTTATACTGTAGAAATCTGGGGGAGGTCTGTGGGATAGAGCAGTATTTCACATTGCAGGGCTCTTCTTCATATCAGCCTAGGCATCTCCAAGACACTGTCATATCTTCAAATAAAGGAAATTCCTGGAATTAAACATAAGCCTTTTCAAAACAGAAAGTATTAACATTTGGCATCACCCTGATTCCTACTTACAGTCTGAGCAACACTCATTTAAAATTTTATTTTTACAAAATAATGGGTTTCTGTGATGTTTTAATACATACATATAATATATTGCAGTCATTACTATCATACCTGTCCTTAACCCTCCTCCTCTTCCTGGCTCCTCTCCTTTCTAGTACCCTTCTACTTCTATGTCTTTCTTCTTTTTCTAGAATTCACATATGAGAGAAACTGTGTAACATTTTTCTTTCTGAGTTTGGATAATGATTTCTAGTCAACACATCCTCATGAGAGTGACTTCACTTTATTCTTTGTGCTTGATGCTGTATTTTGTTTATTCATGTGTCCATCCCTGAGCACCACTTGATTGCACGACTTGGTCATTGTGAATTGTGAAACAATACACATAGGTGTTTAGGTCCATTTACTTTTATTTCTTTGGGCATTTGCCCAGGGAAAATATAGCTTGATCATGTGATATGTCTATGTCTGCTTTTAATTGTGTGAGGAGTGTCTATACAGATTTGTATAGAAGCTGATTTATTTCATGTCAGCAACAGTGAATAAAGATTCCTTCCCCCTCCTTCCGATAATCCTATCAGCATTTGTTGCATTTGTTTTTTTTTTAAATAGACACTCTTACTAGGATGTGATAAAATCTCTATAGTTCTAATTTTCACCCCAGGATTCACTTGCTTTCTGTTCTCTTGTTTTTTTTCTCTCAGTTGCTATAACCATTACATTTAGTTTTGCTGGAGTAAAATAGTTGCTGCCTTAATGTTTTCTGTCTTACTAGGCTATCTTTTTCATGGCAATTAAGTGAAGTTTGTGGAGGTGTTCAGTTCTGAGCTAATCGATGCTTCTGTGTTACTTGCTTCTGCAAGAACTAGCTGTGTTGTGTGAAGTAAGGCAAAATTGAGAGAAATCCATAGCTTATCATTTGAAAGAATGAAATAGTAGAAAAAAGAAATTTCAATACACATAAGTTCAGTTTCATCACATGAAGTAGTTGATACCTTATAACACACTGCATGGAGACAGTGATTACAAAGGAAAACCTCATCATAAGTGCAAAGACTTTCACTATCATCCCAAGAACAGACCTGGATCTGAGACATGGTCCAGATGCAGAGATATGGTTCAGGCTTCAGTTGTTTGGGAAACACTGAGCTGCAAAGCACAGAAGGAGGGTGAATTTGCAGGATGGGAGGCTGGGATGTTCAAAACACTATTGACTGTCTTCTTTACCTTTAATTTTTTTTGTCTCCTTGCTTCTTAACAGCTGGGATTAAGAGTAAATATAGGAGTCTTTTCTTAGGATCTGGCCAGAACCAATGGTAGTTGAAGACTGTTTTGTCTTGAGAAGTGCAGTTGAGAAAGAAGGTGCTATCTCCTGGGTCCTCATGAATGAAGGCTGGTTCTGCGGCACACAGACAGCTGCTCACTTGTTTAAATGGAAACTGCACAAGGGAGATGCATTAATTCTACGTTTGATACATTATTTTTTAAATAATTTTGTATTGTGAAAATACTGTACAGAGGGATTACAGTTACATGAGTAAGGTAATGAGTACATTTCTTATCCAGCACTGTTGCCTCCTCCTTTGTTTTTCCCCTACTATCCCGTCCCTCCCTCCTCAACTACCCCCACCCCCACCTTGTAAAATTCCTTTTTAACATAGCATCTTGTATATCTCATTGTTGCAATGGGTCAATCTGTACCCCTATTAGCATTTTGTTTTTTCCCTTCCCCTCAACAAAGTATACCAACATCAAATACAGTGAAAACAGGGGTTATACCAGGGGGAGGAACATACAAAGCAACAAAAAGAATCACATGGTACCTTAGAAATACATTAGAAACAATAGTAAGAAAGAAAAAAGCACTTGTGTCTCTATCTTGGGGTTCATTTCACCTAACATCATCTTAACTGACCGTTTCTGCTTGTCCCCAGACGTATGCTAGTTACTGCAAATAAGGGAAACCATGGGTTATATCTATTACCAACATACGTGTAACGGTATTATATTGATGGTTTGGAGAATAAAATTTTTTCCTGAATATTTTAAATTTCTGGTTGTTTGAACCTCTAGATGTGGAAATTCTGGATACTGAGGGTTAACTGTGTAAAGTACTTCATTGATTTCAGGTATCCACTTGGAATGCATCTCCAGAGGCTAAGCAGGAACTACTGTAAAGATCAAAAAGACAGAAACTTGACCCTCTTATTTTGCCATAATTACTCGCTAAAAAAAGTGTGGATAAATGTGATTCTGTACTTCCTCCTCCTCCTCCTCTTCTTCTTCTTCCTCCTCCTCCTCCTCCTTCTTCTTCATCTTCCCCTTCTTCTTCCTCTTCCTCTTCTTCTGCTTCTTTACTTTTCTCAGTGCTGAAGATCCAACACAGGGCCTTGCACATGCTAGGTTTTGTCTCTACCACAGTTCTACATCCCAACCCTCTAAAGCTTCTGAAAAGGTAGTTTGAGAATTCCACAATGTTTAATAATCAACACAAATTTTCCTTTTCCTTTCTAGGCTCCAAAACAGGGGAAAGTGTGGGAGGAATAAATGGGACAGTCAGCTAGGGAAAACTTTGCTGGTTATCATATTTTAATTTTTTTGTTCAGTTGGCATTTAAAAAATAAATTACCATATAATTTAAATCCTATTTTTAAAATGTCTTCATAGGAACAAAGAAAAACTAAACAGTTTTTGTTTTTTTATGTATAAAGTTCAAAATGCTGTCTGTATAAGAATCTTTTAAAACATTCTTTTGAACATGAGTTCTACCATCTCCTTAGAGTCAAAGCTGAAGTCTATATATTAAATATTCTAATCATTAGGAAGGATAAATCAATAGAAACAATTAAAATATGTCAAACAATAAAAAGAACAATTACCCATCAAACAGATGCTTATCATTTGAAAGTTTGAGAACAACAGTTTGAGAATGTAAAGAAATACTGAAAGGACAACATCTGAATTCAAAACAAAGAGGAAAACAGTTAAAATATTGAAAGACAAACATGCAACAGTAGATCACGCCTGTGATCCTAGATGCTCAGGAGGCTGTGATTTGAGAATCATGGTTCAAAGCCATCCTGGGCAAGAAAGTCCTGTGAGACTCTTATTTCCATAACTAAAAGCCAGAAGGGGAGGTGTGGCTCAAGTGAAAGAGCACTAGTCTTGAGCAAAAACGCTCAGGGACAGTGTTAGACCTGAGCTTAAGCCCAAATGCCAGCGCACACGCATACACACACACACACACACACACACACACTACTGAAAGACAAGTACCAATGCTTTTTCTAATACATTGTTCACATTATATAGGACTAAAAGCATTAGTGGATCTAGATTCCTACTATATGTGTTTGAATAAGTTATTCAAAGAAAACTTTATTTGGAAAACTGGAATACTCAAATCTTAGTTTACTTCTTAAAACATGAGTGATGGACCAAGTATATTCATGACCAGGTATAGTTATAAGGGATAAAACTCTGGCTTGATTTTAAGATCATTGTTTTATTTTTTTTTTAACAATGGAAGAAAGATTTGAAAGACACAGGATGAGATTTAGAAGAGATGCTGAGTCCATTCTTTGTAGAAATGGGCACTTCAGACTTTCGAATATATTCATTTTTTTGGTATAAAACTTGATTGTACTAGATAAGTAACTTAATATGGAAATAATAAATAACAAGTAGAATCAGTGCATACAAAACAATTGGTTCTGGGGGGCTGGGAAGGTGGCTCAGTGGTAGAGTGCTTGCCTTGCATGCATGAGGCCCTGGGTTCAATTCCTCAGCACCACATAAGCAAAAAGAAAAAAGCCAGAAGTGGCGCTGTGGCTCAAGTGGTAGAGCGCTAGCCTTGAGCTGAAGAGCTGAGGGACAGAGCCCAGGCCCAGAGTTCAAGCCCCATGACCGGACCCCCCCCCCAAAAAAAAAAACAAACTCCAAAAAACAATTGGTTCTGAACATCTATATTATGCAATGAATTGTACTGCTTATGTCACATAACTGACATGTAAGTTTTATTTCAAACAAATATTTGTATTTGGTCAGTGTTAAATTCTCTTTTCCAAATTCTGCCTCCTTGAAATAAAAAAAGGATCTTACTATTTTATCAGTACTCAGAAGTAGTAACAATTATTTTAAATATTTTATCGAAGTATGATCCTTCAACTTACCATTCCAGGTGCTAGAGTCGAACCATAATGTTGATGCATAATCATAATCTAATGGAGAAATATGAAGCTGTGATGTGCTTGTGTGCTCGCCAACCTTCTCTTCCATGACTCTACATTTACATTTAGTAAAATTCACTCATTTATTTATTTATTTTTATTACTTTTTTTTTATTGTAAAGATACTATACAGAGGGTTACAGTTACATGAGTGAGGTAATGAGTACACTTCCTCTTGAACATTGTTACCCCCTCCATTGTTTTCCCCCTACCATCCCCTCCCTCCCTCCCTTCCCCGAGGTTCTTTTTTTTTTTTTTTGATAAATTCACTCATTTAATAAAGACAAGGCCAATGACAGCTACTCCTTGAAGATTCTTCTGTCAAGAATAAGCAACCAGCCGGGCATGGGTGGCTCATGCCTGTAATCCTAGCTACACAGGACGCTGAGCTCTGAGGATCGTGGTTCAAAGCCAGTCTGGGCAGGAAACTCCGTGAAACTGTTATCTCTAATAAACCACCAGAAAACTGGAAGTGGCACTGTAGCTCAAGTGGTAGAACACTAGCCTTGAGCTGAAAAGCTGAGGGACACCCCTCAGGCCCAGAGTTCAAGGCCCATGACTGACAAAAAAAAAAAAATACGCAATCAATCATTAATCTGATTATATTTCATTATAATGCAGTCAAATATGCAAATCTTTGAGCTTTGTTTTCCAGGAAATTTACTTCATGTGATTGCAAATTTATAGTTGTTGATATTGTACTTAAAACCATGTGTGAGTTTCAAAGATTTAAATAAAAAGTTGCACATTGCCTTGTCTAGTGACAAATTAAAGAGAGAATTCTAGGATCTTATATTCATCCCAGTGTGGTTTTGTTTGCTTGCTGGGTTTTTTCCTCCAGTGATGACTAATTTCATTACTTGGTGTAGCAAAGTTTTCTCATCTTTGTAATCCTGATTTTTATCATGGGTGTTATTTTCTAAGCATTCTGCCCATGATAATCGATTATTATAATCACATCTTATAGCATTCATGTTCAGGAATGCTTCTCATATTCCTTAATAACACCTTGTTATATTTGAAAAATTGTAATAATTTATTTAGCCAGTAGGAGGGCTGAACTCAAGGCCTGACTGCTGTCTCTTAGCTTTTTGGCTTAAGGTTAGTACTCTACCACTTCTAGATTTTTAGTGGTTAATTGGATATAAAAGTCTCATGGACCTTCCTGCTCAGGCAGGCCTGAACTGTGATCCTCCTGAGTAGCTAAGATTACAGATGTGAGCCACCAGTGCACAGTGTAGCTCATTATTTTTAACAAGGGGAGAAAGTAATTTTACTATAGAAATTTTTTCTTTGGGAGAATTCCTTCAATATTTGATACAAACTTTTAAATGTTTAAATATCATTTTGGTATTACTGCTACTCTTCATATTTTTTCCACTTTGTATTTGCCTGTATTAGTTGTGCATAGATTTTTTTTTTTTTTTTGGGTCCGGTCATGGGGCCTGAACTCTCGGCCTGGGTGCTGTCCCTCAGCTCTTCAGCTCAAGGCTAGCGCTCTACCACTGGAGCCATAGCATCACTTCCGGCTTTTTTTCTTTTTGCTTATGTGGTGCTGAGGAATCGAACCCAGGGCCTCAGGCATGCAAGGCAAGCGCTCTACCACTGAGCCACCTTCTTAGCCCCATAGATTTTTAACTCGATTAAAATTCATCCCGTTTATCGCTTTCTCTCTTCTTGAAACAATTTCAACAGGTTTTATTGTTCTCTTCTCATACACATAGAATATACATAAAATACTTAGAGGATAATGCTCTTTTAATAATAATAATAATAAATACTTTTATCCTCTCCCCTTCCACTGGTACCCACCCTCAAACAGAACCTGTTTTATATTTCTGTCTTTCATTTTTACAGCTAGATACTGCATGTAAGCAAGAAAATGCAATATTTTACTTTCTCAGCATAATTGTTTTTGCTTAATATGATGGTTTCTAGTTCTATCCATTTTTCCATCAATGACATAATTGCATTGCTATGTAAGGCTGAAAAACTCCATTGAGAATATATTTCAAAAGTTCTCATGAATTTTATATATATATATTTTTTTTTTTGGTCAGTCATGGGGTTTGAACTCTGGGCCTGGGAGCTGTCTCTGAGCTCTTCAGCTCAAGGCGAGTGCTCTACCACTTGAGCCACAGTGCCACTTCCGGTTTTCTGGTGGTTAATTGGAGGTAAGAGTCTCAAGGACTTTCCTCAGATCTCAGGCTCCTTAGTAGCTAGGATTACAGGTGTGAGCCACGGGCAGCCAGCTTATTTTTTATTATATATATGTGTGCCAATACTGGTGTTTGAACTTAAGGGCTTTCATTCTTGCTTTCCCATTTTGCTTTGCTCACAACTAGTGCTCTACCACTTAAGACACACCTCTAGTACTAGCTTTTTTCCTGGTTAGTTGTAGGTAAAGATCTCTGAGATGTGTCTCTCTGGCCTGGTTCTGAATCATGACCCTCAGATCTCAGTCTCTTGAGTAGCTAGAATTATAGGCATGAGCCCTAGGCACCCAGAATAACTTTTATTTTATTTATTTTATAAATAGATTGCCTAAGATGCTGACTTCGGTTTCCTGAGAGAAATTCATGTTTAATTCCTTGTTTCTATTAAGGTTGTCAACTGAAGTTATCACAAATTTGCAGGCTTCAGTGAGGAGAAAAATGAGAAAGAAGTTACAGAGGCAGAGAATTGGAGACTAAAGAGAAGTTAGTGAATAATTCCTTGTTAGCAGAGCTACTGAAGATTTCTTTCTAGAAAAATTCAGCTTGAGAGAGTAGTACATGCCTATTATTCTAACTACTTATGCCCTAGACAGGTATAGGAGGTTTGCTGTTGGTATGGTAAAAATATAATACTGGGACTTTAATCTCCAAAACAAAAGGGTGCCACATGTTGATAAGAGAGGCAGAAGAAGGAGGATCATGGTTTAAGCCCAGACTAGGCAGTTAATATGAGACTATCAGAAAAGCAAACTAAAACTAAACAAAGTTCTAGGGGTATGGATGAAGAGCAATTATCCAGGACATTTGAGGCCCTGAGTTCAATCCCTTCTACTGAGAAAAAGAGACAAGAAAAAGAAAAGAGATTCTTGATACAATTTTCAAGATATTTTCTATGCAATATTCTGCTATAATTTCTTCTGCAATTGCCTTAAAAGTATTGCGAAGTCATACAAATGACTATTATCACAGGGAAATCAAGGGAAAGTCTTTGCAACCAGTTTTGTAACAGAACAACTCTGTAAAACTGAGTTCAGTGAGCTGAAAATGAGAGGTAATGGTTTCATAAAAATGCATTTAATAGGATTATTTCTTAAAAGAACAGGAAGATTGAGTTGATTTTATATCAATTTTAAAAATTAGGGTAAATTCGGTTGGCATTTGGGATACACTTTTAGGCAAGGTGTTAAGCCAATAAAATTATTGTTGAGATTTTTTTTTTTGGGTCTGGTCATGGGGCCTGAACTCTGGGCCTGGGCGCTGTCCCTCAGCTCTTCAGCTCAAGGCGAGCACTCTACCACTTGAGTCACAGCACCACTTCCGGCTTTTTTCTTTTTGCTTATGTGGTGCTGAGGAATCGAACCCCGGGCCTCAGGCATGCAAGGCAAGTGCTCTACCACTGAGCCACCTTCCCAGCCCCTTGTTGAGATTTTTATAAAAGCTATAAGACAATTGTTTCATAGATTTTTATAGAAGCTAACAATTGTTGGATCAATCCCAACAATGCAAATATGTGTTCTGTGTCATCAGATGGTGTTACATATCTCATCATCTAAGGTTGAGAGAATGTTATCTTCATTTTCAAAATACAGAAATGGAGGCAAGAGGAGAATTGGTGTGTTTCTGAAGGCTGATGTGTAAATTACAATTGAGACTGAGCAGAAACCAGAATCCATGGCTCAAATTCAATTCATGATTTGCAAACCCCGTGACTATACTAATATTTAAAACTCTTCTGCTAGCTGGTGACATTGGACCTGTTTCTTAGAGTTGTCATGGGTTGCTTTTTTCTGTAAAAAGCTAAAAATATTGATGTTTTCTAGAATTAAAGAATATACCTTTTGTAAAGTGTTATGCACAGAACATGAAACAAGAATTCCATGAATTCTGAAGTACTTTATGCATTTTTTCTTTAAGTTATTATTTGAAGAATCAAGATGGTGAAAATATTCACATTCCTTTCATTGCAGAAAGTATAATCTGAACACATTTGAGAAGAATTTCTACAACAGTCTTGTAATAGATGGGCTTTTGATGTACTTATTTGTCTTCTCTCTGTATCTTCTTAATTGGGTTATTTATTGTCTTATTCATGAGTGTAGGAGTTCTTTATATATTATGAATAAAAGCTATTTGTCAAGAACTTTATATTTTTGCTTCATTATATTAGCAAATATGCCTGCTATGTGGTTGAATAGAAATGGATGACATCTTTGCCGGATTTCTGAGCAACTGGGAATTCTTTCATTCTAATGCAGTACTCTTTATCAGGTCAAGAAAGTTCCCATACAACAATTTTGACAAATTTTTACCATTCTGTTATTTTGAAAAGAGCAGATTTATTTTAGGGTCACAGCAGGGAATTCCCCTGTGACCTGTCTCCTCTACAGGCATGGAACCCCTATTTGCAAACTGCTGATCATGCTGGAAGCAAATTTTTGCTTGTTAGGACTATCACATTTTTGGCCAATGTACTCAGGATCTTTTCCCAGAAAATATAAATCCACAAAGAAACTAGATCATCACAGCTCTTTGAATTGACATTAGTAATAAATATTTTTATTCTCTATGTGCCATATCTCTATATAAAATAGAATGAAAAACACAGTTTGTGACAGAATAAACGTAAGTGTATCACCTAGAATCTGGGCATGGTTAGTAAACTCTAGAGGATTTTCTCATACTTTCAGACTTTTCATAAACATAAATAATAGAAGTCAAATGAGGTGATTTATACCTATAATCCTAGATACTCTGAAAATGGAAATGTGGATAGTGGCAGTTCAAGGTCAAGCTGGAAAACATACAAGAGACCTCCATCTCAATCAATAAAAGCTGGGTGTATCAATGTGTGGCTGGCATCCTACCTATGTTGGACATCCAACTAGGAAGTTCACTATCCAGGTAGCCTAGGAATAAACAAATGCAAGCTTCTATCTCAAAAACAATTAAAGCAAAAATTGCTGGATGTGGCATGATTCAAGTGGTAAGGTGCCTGCCTGGCAAATGCAAGGCTCTGAATTGAAACTCAAGTACTTACCAAAAAAAAATTAAAAGTAAATAATATGAAATAATTCTCTAAATAACTACTCACTTAGTGTAATTATCTTATGTATTCTCCAAATAATCTTGTAGTGAAGGCAGAGAATTGAATAAGCCAGACCAATATAATACCCCAGAATCATAGAGTGGCCCAGAGGTCAGTTTTGAGATCATTCGATGTTTGGGTCTTACTGTTCTTAGATCCACAATCTTATGGGAAAAACCCCAAATGTATAAGTACAATACATTTATTTACTAAACCCCTCATCCAGTTTCACTTGTTGAAATCCTATCTCAAATGTAATGTTACAGAAGTGGGCCTTGGTGTGTATGTGGATGGTAATTAAGTCATGGAGGCAAGCCTTCATGAATGGGATTTAAACAAACAGAACCAAATAGATTTCACTCCTGATATTTAATACAGAGCATCACTCAGAAAAAAAATCCTGACTATGCTGGCATTGCAATCTTGGACCTCCAGGCTCCAGAATGTAGAAATAAATTTAGTGTTTATAACCAATACAGTGTCTGGTAATTTGCCATCATAGGGCAAAAGGATGAACAGTAAGCCAGCTGAAAAGCACTGTTGTGGTTTCTCTATGTTTTATTCTTCCATCTTTCCAGAGTCCCTGTGATATTGAAAGATGCTAAGGCTTCAGAGAGAAAAGTTTTAAAACTGCCCTCTTGTCCAACTCTGACTTCACAAATTTTGGAATGTAAGGAATGACATCAAGTACCTGAGAGACCCAAGACAGGACACTTCATCCCTGGCGGCTTTGCTCCTCAGGAACTGGTGCAAATTTACACTATATAAACAAGTCAACTAAAGGTCGTTATAGTAAATTTAAAAATGCATAGTCAGAAAACACTTTATGAGCACTCTCTCACTATAGTCTCATTGGTTCCCATGCCCAAAATAGGAAACTGAGGCTTAAAGAGAGGTAGGTAATTTACCCAAAGTTGCAAAGTTGTATACTGGTACATTTAAACTCAGACTAAACTATGTCCATACTTAGGCTAACATACCATGTGCATTTATTTTTCTGTAGAAATAAAAGGTTCACAAACTTTCTTCTAAGTTCTAGACTCATATGAGCTACCATGATATCTCTGTCCTGGTGCTTTACTGGTGCCCCCAAGTCATATCAGCTGAAGTTAATACATCTGTATCCACTCAAATAAAAATGGCTGAGACTTGGGCAACTGTAGTTTTAAAATCTCCCATGCAGTAATAATGTGTAATTAACAGTATGAAATCCTGGGGGTGGAGAATAAAACTTCTATGATGGTGCTATGCCCACCTCGCAAATCTTTCTTTGTCTCTTTCTTCCTTCCTTTTTAGTGCTGGGGATTGAACCCAGGGCCTTGTGCATATTAAGCAAGTGCTGTAACACCAAGCTATATGGCCATTTCCATCTCTCCAATTTGATTCACTGCTACCCTGTTCCTGATACTTTGCATTTCTTGATCATATTATTTGGAGATTATTGAACTTCCTAAGCTTTTCATCTTTTTGCAGAATATTTGTTCTCCCTTCCCATGTATCAAGACACTGTGCAAGAAGGATTTTCCTGATCTCCCCAGGCAGAGTTCATGGTTCATCATCAGGTTCTATTTTTACCATGTGTATCATTCTATTATTACATTTATAATAACAACTCACTTAAATAACTGTTTCTCTTCTTCAGACTACTGGTAGATCCATGTTCAATCCCATTTTTTATATAATCAGGAATAGAATTTTTCTTGTCTTATTTTCTTCTTTTTGACTTGGTACAAATTTTCCTGATTTTGTAGAACTGTTTTTTTTCTCCATGAATATTGTTTCAGGACATTATTGCCTATAATAAAATTAAGAGATTTCCAGCCAAAGAAAACAAATCAGTATTCTAGAGGTTAATGACGGTACTCTGGGTTCCTATGTGCTGGGCACTGCATTTGGCATCTCGGTGTTACAACAGCAGACAATCTATATTGAAAGTTGCTTTCTTTTTGGTTTCCCATTTTGAGCTATATGAAGCACTTAAGGTGTAAGTATGAGTGGGAGTATGAGCTGGTAATCTTTTTTAAAACAATATTTTTTACTGTAAAGCTACTCTATAGAAGGGTTACAGTTACATGAGTAAGGTAATGAGTACATTTCCTGTCGAGCATTTCTTTTCCCTCCATTAAGTTTTTCCCCTACATTCCCTTCTCTCCCTACTGCCCCAACTCCTCCTTCTCCCTACCCCCGAAGTTGTGAAGTTTCTTGTACATCTCATTGTTACAATGGGTCAACCTGTATTCTTGCTTCAGCATTTTGTTATTTCCTTTCCTCTCCCCAAATTAGAAAAATGTATATACAAGATGCAGGGCACCAGGATCAAATACCGTTACAATAGGGGTTATATGAGCTGGTAATCTTCAGCCTTCAAATCTTAAAGCAAAAATAAGCAATGCAAGGTAAAATTTGTTCATAAGGGTACTCTCAGCCTTCTGATTGGTGCTCTGATTCTTCCATTAAAGTATAATCTTGTTAGAATCATGTTCTGCTCCAGGCTAAAATACAAATACCCATGGAAATGATAACATTAAGTTGGTATTAGTTAATTATGCCTTCCTATTAATGAAATACCTTGGAAAAAGTTTTTACAAAAACTGGATGATAGCAAGAGGGATTTTAGAAAAAGGAATTATTGTGGATAAGGTGTGCACAAAACTAGAACTGCATGCTGGGAAAAAGAATAACTTCATAGGGAGAAGTAATTTACTGTTTTAGATGAACCAAGTTAAGATGGATTATTATGTAAGAAGAAAATTTGTATTTGGTTCTTTCTAACAACTAGCAGATACTTATCTATTTATAAAAAGTAAATACTAGAATGAAAAATCCAAAAGAACTTTGATGATGCATTTAATATTTTGGAGACAAAAAAGATTTTCAGTGATAGAGACAGTTCAATAAATTATGGTATTTATAAGCACTGGACTCCCATGTAATCATTATAAGTGATGTTCTTAGACCAGTATGCAATTTCTTATGATGTTATTGGATAGGAAGTATATGCATGATATAATGAGATGAAAAGTCAAATTATATAGTAGGCTCACACCTGTAATCCTACCTACTCACATGGGTGATATTTGAGGATCATAGTTCAAAGCCAGCTCCCGCAGGAAAATTCATTTAACCACCAAAATGCCAGAAGTGGAGCTGTGGCAATAAACAAATAAATAATCAAACAAATATATGACCCCAAAGTTGTAGGAAAATATGTATATTCATATATGCATGGCAGAGGGGTCTAACCATGGTGTCCCAGTGTTCACCTTGTGGAGGTCCAGGATGGGAACAGCACAAACATATACTTAAAGGAAATCAAAAGTGACAATATGTTGGAAATGATCTGTACAACTTGGGGGGGATTGAGAGAAGGAGGGAAAGAGGAAGAAATATGAAGGAGTGGGTAACAAGTTAGACAAGAAATGTAATCACTATCTTACTTTTGTAACTGTAACCCCTCTGTACATCACCTTGACAATAAAATTTAAATTAAAAACTAAAAAAAGAAAACCAAAGGCTTTTACTTATGTTATTATATTTAAAAGCATATTTTAAAAGAATTATAGGCATGTTTTAAAGTTCTAATGCATTGCCCCACTCTACTGGATTATACTGGAATATGGGGAGAATTACTTACACATGAGTTCATGAGTAAGGCTCCTAATAAGAATTCCACAAAGAAATGTCAACATGGACCAAAGGGTCCTACCCATAATATCTTGCTTCTACAGCAAATTACACAATCTCCCAAATCCATATAATTTAATAATTTAAAGGCAAATGATGAACCAACATCTCCATTTGTAGAAATACATACCTGCAACAAAGATGGGAAAGGTACCGAGAGCCAAAGTGAATGATACACAATTTTGAGGCAGATTCCATAGACAAAGGAATGTGTCCCACACATTTCCAACTCCAAATCTGGGGAAGTCAGTCATCCTTGTCATACTAATAAAAACCACAAAACAAGCTAACTGTGGGATTCAAAAAGATTGCATGAGGACATGTGTTCATTGCGACAGCACAGCTACTTCAGTGCAAATTACTGTCTCTCTTTCCTTGTCTTATTCCAACCTCATTCTTGAATTCTGAAGGTGAGATTCTGGGGAGCCAGTTCTCTTTGCTCCAGTAATTAATGAAAGGGAACAGGTGATTGGAGATACAATTTCTTCACATAGTTCTTGGATTCTGATTCTCTATTAAGCTTACTGAGTAATAATGGAATTATTTTTAAATAAGTTTTTTATTGTGAAAATACTGTACAGAGGGGTTACAGTTACATGAGCAAGGTAATGAGTACATTTCTTATCAAGCATTGTTGCCTCCTCTGTTTTTCCCCTATCATCCCTTCCCTCCCACCTCCCCAACTATACTCCCCCCTCCCACCTAAATTGTAAAGTTCGTTTTTCAACATAGTGTCTTGTACAACTCATTGTTACGATGGGTCAACCTGTATCCCTATTTAAACATTTTGTTTTTTTCCCTTCCCATCCCCAAATTATACGGATGTCTGGGACAAGTAGAAAAGGTCAAAAGCTATGTACGTATGACCAGATAAGATGAAGTTAAGCAAAATGAACCCCAAGATAGGAACACAAGTGTTTTTTTTCTTTCTTGCTATTGTTTCTAATGTATTTATAAGGTACCATATGATTTTTTTTTGTTGCTTTGTATGTTCCTCCCTCATGGTATAACCCCTGTTTTCACTAATGGGATTATAAAACACAAGAAAGTCTTAACTTTCCCACTATTTCCACTATTTTTTAAATGCCTGTTGTAAGAAGAATCAAAATTAATGGAAGAAACAACTCAGAAACAATAGAAAGGTATTTGTGATGGACTGATACCAGGAGAAATTGAACTGTCACATGTAAATACCAAATGACATTTACAAAGCACAAACCCTAATTCTTCTGTGAGCTAATGTGGTAATTACAGATTTATACTTTCAAACAAAATCACCACTGAGAAATACCACAGCCAATTTCAGGCACAGAAGCAAAGCTGCAAAGAATTGCTGAAATTTTCACCTATTCAGTCCTAGAGTTGAGAGGGTTGAATCTGCTGACTGTTTGATCCTCTTCCTCCTCACAAATAAGTGTGCCTATGTAGAACAATTTATATCTATATGTTAACTTCACGGGTATCTAGCCTTTCTGATCTGATCTTCAGTCTGAGTAGCAACTATGGAGCATATGTAGTTTATCAACATGGACCATCCCTTAACAAGCAGAAACATGCTCTAAAACAGTGCTAACAGAAAAATCTGTGATAATGGAAATATTCTATATATGCATTGTCTAACAGACTAACCACTGGCTACATGCAGCTACTGAATCTCAAATGTGAATTGTGTCTGAGAAATCAATTCTTCCAAATTTAGTTAAGTTAAATGAAATTTTAAATAATGAGACTCATCTACTAACTGTTACTGGGACAGTTCAGTTTCCAAATAAGGAAGCTGAAGTTCTCACAAAGATAGTGATAAAATATAATCCAAGTGAAAAAGGTTCCATTGGATACTAACTGCATGCCTGTGAATTATCTGAGTTTTTCTGTCTTAGAGAATTCAGTCATCACTCACCTAGATTGACAGCTGGGAGGAAAGGGGTGGGAGATAAACACGAGCTATTTGGGATACTGAGAATTGCTCCTTGAAGATGAGGGTTCTGCATGAATCTTTTCTATATTTAGTAGGCAGCAAAGTGTGTAGAATCCTGTGGGTAGAAAAATAATGTTTATATTTCAATATGTCAAACAGCTGCTCTGTTTATCAAAATGGGAGAGAAGTCAGGCAGGTGAATTCTATAAATATACAAACAATATATAGAAAAGTTGCTACATTCTATTCCATGATAGGCCCTGGAATAAATTTTGGTTCTCTGTATATACTCTGTAAATATTCACACACTAAAAAACAGAAATGTAATCCTTTATTACTGTTAAAATACATAGAATATCTTCATAAGATATATTTGTGGACCTATTTTTTCCTAAATTTCTTCCACACCTGCATTAAAAAATGACTCTAAGATGTGTAAAATATGAACTCCATCTATTTCTTTTTTTGAATTTGTACTCTAGATAGGATTGAAGTCCCTATTTTGTCTTAAGGCTTAGGGCTAGAAAAAGAATAAGAAATCTCAACCAATTGTCATGCCTCATTATTTTTTTTTTTTGGTCTGGTTGTGGGGCCTGAACTCTGGGCCTGAGCACTGTCCCTCAGCTCTTCAGCTCAAGGCTAGTGCCCTACCACCTGAGCCACAGCACCACTTCCGGCTTTTTTCTTTTTCTTATGTGGTGCTGAGGAATCGAACCCAGGGCCTTAGGCATACAAGGCAAGCGCTCTACCACTGAGCCAACTTCCCAGCCCCCGTCATGCCTCATTTTTAAGGAGAGCTATGTATTTATTAGGAGAAATATATATTGGTCTTGGTAGCTAGGAACCTCCAAGAAACAAAAGAAAAAAAAAAACAATTCCACAGCAGTCTCAAGTATTTGCATATCTTCAAGTGAACATTAGCTGCTCTTTATTCTATAGTATATTTGCAAGGATATTTTTACAAGCTATTGCTAAGCTATTGTCATCCTCCAGAGTAAAGTTCAGGCATGCCTATTGCTCATTATATAGATCATGGTTGCTTAAGCTCAGAACCCATTGTTTGTCTAGGTTGCACCTGGCTAGCTTTACCTTACTCAGTGGCACTGAGGGCTGATTCACTTCAAATATATAAATACACATTTACACACTATATATCTATATCTATATATATCTCACTGACTTTCACTATTGCTGTAAAAATTAAGTCCTTTTTTGTCTCTGACCCAACAGCATCCATGAAAATGTGACAAGTTCATTGTTAACTTGCAAGTAGGTTAAATCTCTAGCTTCACACAATTTTAAATACTCATATGAAGAAAAATATGTACCTAGAGTTTTGGTGTGCTTCTACATTATGAAGCTCTCAATTTTCATTTTATTTGCTCTATTTTAGGAATTGGAAGTCACATATTTCCATCAGAACTAACTAAATTTAATAGCTTCAACTTTCTACAAGTTTTTAAGGACCTAATAAGTTGTGGATATGCCCCAAGTCCTTACTCAAAGCTGAAGGAAAGAGATCCAAAAATGGAAGCAGATAGGCAACCAGAGCATTATTATGTAGCTTTAGATCACTGTTACAAAAACAGGAGTGCAAATCAATATGATAGTTCATAGTTACAGGACCAGAAGACATACTAGAAACTGACACAGAGGAGGGTCAGTCATTGTAGGAAAACACAAAATAGGATGCACCAAAGTGCCAGAGCCTGCCGGCAACGAAAGGGAATCCTGAATTAGGGGGCGAGGACGGAAAAATAAAGACATAAGACAAAGGATGGGGTCGGGAGGTCTGCAGCTCAAGACTGCAGCACCGTTTATTTTTAACTCTCCTTATTATATACTATTAGAAGTCAAGAGGTAACCTATGGTCACCATAGTGCAGAAAAGCAAGGAACATTTTAATAAAAACAAGGTGCAGATTGAAACAAAACAAGGTCAACTGATAGAAAGTAAAACAAACTCTACAGACATAGCAAAGCAAACCCAGGCACCTGGTGCTTTTCATGAAAGCCAGTTCCTTGTACGTGCCTTCAAGTGAGCACAAGGGTCAAGATGACCTTGGAGCTTTACTGTCGGCTCCCAACACCAAAGGATGCAATCAACAGTGTCCAAAAAAGCAACACAGAATGGGATAAATTTCGTTGCAAGCATATATTTGATAAGTGGTTCACATCAAGAATATATAAAGAATATTATTCCAACAACAACAAAAAACCTGATTTTACAATGTGCAAAGAACTCAGATATTTCTCCAGAGAAGACAATTCAAGTGTTAACAAGCACATGAAGAAGGTGTTTAACATCACTAATCACCAGGAAAGTGTAAGCCAATGAAGAAAATTACCACTTCATATGAATTAGGATAATTACAAAAAAGTAAAGTAACAATATTGACAAAAGTGTGGTAAAATTGAAACCTTTCTATGAGAAATAGGATGGCATCTTTCCAAGCAATTAAAAACAGGATTATTCATTCCTGTAATCCTAACCACTCAGGGCAGGAGGCTGAAATCCAAGGATAGCGGTTCAAAGCCAGCCTGGGCAGAAAACTGGAAGTGGACCTGTGGTCTATAGTGGTAGAACACTAACCTTGAGGAAAAGTTCAGGGACAGCAACCTGGCCTTGAGTTCAAGCCTCGTGACAGAATAAAAAAGAAAAGAAAGAAAGAAAAGAGAATGGTCATATGATCCAATGACTACACTTCTTGGCATATACTCTAAAGACCTAAAAGCAAGGTCTTGAAGAGGTCTTTGTACATTCATATTCTTTTTGTACAATACTCAAAACATGGAGGCAATCTAAGTGGCCATCAACAGATGAAAAGATAAAGCAAATGTGGTTTATATGTACAGTGGTATATTACTTCAACTTTAAAAAGAATTATGTTGTGACAGATGCTATATTATGGATGAACCTTTGGGACACTGTGCTAAGTGAAATGAGCCAGTCATAAAAAGATTAAATATCGTATGATTCTACTTATATCAGTTACATAGAACAGTCAAATTGATAGAGACAGGAAGCAAAACCGTACTTGATGGAGATCTTGAAGCAGAGGAGAGTGCAAAATTGTTTTAATGAGTATAGAATTTTAATCTTGGAGGATGAAAAGTGTGGACATTGAACTTGTACAATATTGTAAATGTACTTACTATTACTATGCTGTATTGCTAACGTGATTAAGATAATAAAACCTGGGAGAGGAGAAGAAGAAGAATGATGAAGGGGTAAGTATAATTAAGTACATTGTATGCCTATGTGGATGTATCAAAATGAAATCCACTTATATAACTAGGTAATGCTAATACAAAGTGTAAAAAAGATGACAAATTTTAAGTTGTTTGCATTTGACCACAATTATTGAAGAAAAGAAAAAAGCAACCACAGGCTGGGAAAGCAATTTAAATTGCCAGTATACTATAAACCTGGGTTCAAAGCTATATCTCACTTAAGTGTGTGAGGCTGTTTTTTAGCGTAATGAGAGTAGGCTCAGGGAAATCACCCCTTTTGCACAAAATACATAGTCAATTTGCCGTAATTTGGATGTTATCATACGCATTTTAAATATATAATAGCATATGTAGCATATAAGATGTTTCCTCTTTTTCTTAAGCTTCAAAGTAGTTTCTATGCACATAAAATGCATAATTGAGTCCCCTTACAAAACAGTAAAACAGTACAGGTGAGGTCTATAGCCCTTGATATATATAGCGAAACATCTCAGGTGCCTACTATAATATCCGCCCTTCCTTTCTGAATCAATATAGACACCTGTCCATTTAACTGAACTCCAGGCTAAGTAAAATAGAGATAACATTTCCAAAGAGTGATAATATTTAGATAATAATACAGAGAAAAATGTTACCTGATAGCTTCTAGAATATTGTCTTAAAGGACAGTCCGCACATGTTCTGTATTTCTTTGTTTCCTTCTTTCTGTTCTTCACCTCACTTCCTGGAACTTGGAAGTGATTACTGGCATTTTAGTGGTCACCTCAGGCCAAGACAGAGAGGGCTATATCCTAATGCTGGAATATGCCTCCATCTTCTTGGAATCTTCATGCCTGTACTGTCTTCTTTCAACAGATAAGAGACTAAACCATTACTAGTTGCATTGTTATGATCATTTGAGTTCTCCTGTCCTTAAGATACTTACACTGTGGATTGATATGCACTCACAGAAAATACATAGTATTGCATATATATATATATATATATAATCCTTTAAGTATTTGTACAAAAGATCATTATTCAACAAGTCAGTTAATAAATACAATGCAGCTTGATCGATATCACTCCTTTTATGATTTTCCTTTCACTTGTTCATCAAAATGTCATTACCAGTTACATATTGAACATACTGTTCTGCTACTAAAAACTTGCTTCACCTGCAGTTTAGATTTCTAAGCATGTGCTTTCAGATGCACAAACATAATCTTTGGCCTGAATTCAGCTCAGAATGTACCTTCAGGAGAAATTACTTCCCACAACAAAATACAGGACTGTGAAGATAATACAAGCACTCGGGGAATGGTGGCTCCTACTTCGCCTGACTTTAGAAATCCAGTCCAGTTATTTCTCTGCCCTGGATTTGCTAAAGGTATCTTACAATATTGGCTCAAAGCAGAACTGAATTTGCCTTCTGTAAGTACAAATCAAGTTGCATTCAAGGTAAGTATGCAAGTTTAAGCCCTGTGAGTACCAAGTGGAGATGTACCACTCAGAGGGAGTTAAACCACTTCAGCTGGGTAGTTATGGATAACAGGTGATGGTTGGAATTGGCTCCAACGTGGTGGGGATGAATGACTGCAGCTAAAAATACACACCTTGTTCCCATCTGGCTTCAGGTGCTAATGCATGCGCTGTTTCTGACTATGGTCTGGGGAGTGTCCCTCTACCTGCCATCCAATCAAAAGTGTTTACCACGCTTGTGTTCTGAGATGGGGCATCCAATAAGGAAACTTCCATACTCATGCTCCAAGACTGGGAAACCAATTACAAGATGCCATGCAGCACAAGCGCACCCCTTGACCAATCAATCAATCAATCAATCCAGGAATAGGCCCTAAGGGGTGGAGACAAAGGGTGCTACACATACCTGAGGGATGTGGGCCCCTTCTGACCAGCTCTTGGTTCCTCTTTTCGCTGAGGAGTCTGTTTCACTGCTCTGTTTTCGCTTTGAAGAAAACCTGCTTTAAAAACTTTTCTGCTCTTGAATTCTTTAAAGAAAACAAACCCGAGATATAGGCAATACTGCTTTTCTGAAGATGTTGGGGGGAGGGAAGCCTTGGCCTTCAGCTTTGGGACTAGATTTAGAATTCGCTAACTTAGCCACTGTGGTTGCAGATTAATCTGAAGCAGGCTAATGTCTGCATTTTCTCAATTCTTCTCACTAGAATCTCTAAAGGATTAGGAAAAACCGAAAACAACAAGCACCTAGTACTAGGCTAGCAGAGGGCCCAGCAATTCTCGGCTTTTCTTTTCTTTTTTTCTTGTATGAATCTAAAAATGAAAAATTAATGCAGCAAACTAGTATCTTTAAGGTGTTAAATTCTGTAGAATGTTATTTCTTTCCTTCCTCTTGTTCTGAGATAGAAATGGATATATCCTAAAGTCAGAGGATGCTTTCTTCTCCAGATAAACCAGGTTCACTGACTTTTGTTTTCTCCAACTGGACTGTCATACTCAAGGAACCTCAAAGATCTTAATTTTGTGAATTACTCAATGCAGGAATTAAGAGAAAGAGTTCAAGCTAATAGAATCTCTCTTGGCAATTTGTCTTTGTTTTAAAAAAATAATTATTTAGCAATCTACATAAGTTAAAGCTGGCTCTTAAAAAATTGCTTTCAATGCCTACATCCACTCTGCTCTCTCATTTTCACTGGTTGGCTACCACACACTACCTCTTCTTTGCTTTAC
The DNA here is from genome assembly GCF_019054845.1 of Dipodomys spectabilis. Lineage (NCBI taxonomy): Eukaryota > Metazoa > Chordata > Mammalia > Rodentia > Heteromyidae > Dipodomys > Dipodomys spectabilis. Next base: position 28,252,319 of record NW_024870773.1, read on the forward strand.
AGGCAAGGATGAATGACAGTATTTCTTGCTTTGGCCTCATTACTTTCTTTACTCTACCTTATTCCTTAAGAGACAAAATCAAGGCTCTTCCCTAGCAGTACTAATTTTCCACGAGGCTAGGTGTGAGCTATTTGCTATGATCTCATTTATGGGGCTTGTCTGAGGCAGAATCTCAACTCACCCTTTGTAGATTCAATGTGGGTAAAAATTCTCTATAAACTACTGGGTATAAAATTTTTCTTGAAGTTATAGTTTTTCTATATAAAATGGGGATATAGAAGTACAATAATGAAGACCAACCTTATAGATAGATAAAAGGTGATAGTTCAAAGAAAACAAATACCACTCTATAGCATGTAGGAAGCTATTCACAAGGTTCATCATTGCTATGATGGTCTCCATTATGCAGAATGAAAATTTAGGCTCAGACAAGTTATTTTGACTAAGATTAAGGCCTTGTAAGTAGCACAGCCACAAGTGAAATGCTTCAAACAAGAATCTAGTGCTACGTTGTTTCAATAAGAATGTGTTGTCATTTGTTTAAACCCACGAGAATGTAATCCGCACCGTTAGACTTCTTAAAAGCTGCTTAACTCCCGTAAGAGATAGAAGACTGCCAGGCAGGAGGGATTGACTGTAAGATGTGGGAAGTGTTCTCATACTCTGCATCTAGAGGGCTAGAAAACATGTTGATGTGCTCGCTGCCTCAAGCAATTCAGAAAGTGGCTTGCATTTTCTTTTTTTTTTTTTTTTTGGTCCGGTCGTGGGGCCTGAACTCGGCCTGGGCGCTGTCCCTCAGCTCTTCAGCTCAAGGCTAGCACTCTACCACTTGAGCCACAGCGCCACTTCCGGCTTTTTTTTTTTTTCTTTTTGCTTATGTGGTACTGAGGAATCGAACCCAGGCCTTCAGGCATGCAAGGCAAGCACTCTACCACTGAGCCACCTTCTCAGCCCCTGGCTTGCATTTTCTAAAACCTAAATCCAAACTTTCACCTTCTCCTTCCCACCAAGAATTCTCCCTCAGGCCTCTTGCTACCATAGTGTCTTGGCAGCTTGGAACTGCTCTGGCTCAGAAATATGGCATCAGGAGTGTGCCAAGCAGTTGGGATCTGACTGATTCATCTGTGGCTCTGAAAATGCTGCAACCCATTCTGTGCTCTGTGCCCAAAATGTGTGCTTAAGTCCCCAGCTACGTGCCTCCAGAGAGGGCAGGCTTTCCTCTTTCTAGTAGCGATAGGAGCAGAAGTACAAGGCAGGTTTTTTTTTTTTTATAATGAAGCAGCTATACACAGCTGTTGGTTTCATAACCACTTGCTGAGGTGAGGTTGCCTAAGGGAGCCAAAGCAATATGTGAATAAGGTGTTTTCACCTCGAAGCTCATAAGCCTCCATTCCAAAGAGGGAGCTGCTGACAAATTCTGTCTGGGAATGGACTGGATAGGAGTTAGAATCTTTTTCTCTCAAAGTAATTGCTTGAGGTAAAGCATTGAGTAAGAGTAGCCATCATCTTACAAAAAGCTATTTTAATTAAAGTATATCCTGTTACTAGAATCATTCTAGGGACTTGAGGCATGGTTTAACTGATAGAATACAAGCTGAGTAAGAATTTTCTAACAATTTCTGGCCCGGTTGTCTTGGTTTAGTTGATTTTTCTGAAACTGTGAACCCCTTTTGAAATAGCCAGCTGAGCTTCAAAAGAGCCAGTTGAGCAAGATTGTGAACACAGCTTGGTCAATACAAGAAGTAGAAACTCATTAGGGGTAAAACCTGGGCAGGCTTCCTACTCAGAGTGGTTGCTTAATAGGCTTCCTGTCAGTAACATGCCCTTTAACAGAACTAAACTTTGCCGTGCTAAGTTCCTTTCAACTTGGTGGTCTTTCTTGGGATATTGGGGTATACAAGGGGAGTATTCCCAAAAATTTGGGGACTTGTCCAGGATCCTTATTATTCCAGGAGGATCCTGGGAGCCCCTCAGGAGGAGACACATCCTGCCTTGTTGAAGTAGCTTAAGGTTATGTTAAACACCATCCCTTGTGGTTAATGGCAAACCCAAGATGCAAAGTTTATCAGCAATGTCAGGAAGGGGCTCTTGGAAGCACCCCAATCAAAAGTAACTTCATGGATGAGAGGAAAAATTGAACTAGAGTATATTACCTTGCTGGTTGGGTTTTTCATGGGCTGAGTGTGTCTTAGGCACCAAGAGAATTTGAGTCTTGACCTGTGTTTTCATTCTCTGGCCCAAGAATAAAAATGTGGGAGCTGGAGGAAGCCATCTTTGAGAAATCTCCAGTAAGGGGAGAGTTGAATATGAAAGGAGGGTGGTACACAAGAAATTTACAATAGGGAGGATTAAGTGCACCAAAAACTGAAAGCACAAGAGACCTGCTAAAATGGGGAATAAGAATTCTACGCCTAAGGAACCCAAGAAAAATGGATCCATCGACCTGCTTCTGATAATTCATTGGGAGAATGTTGAGAAAGGTCTGAGAACACTACTAAATAATGGATGATTTTCATTATTGAGCTCCATAATGTGCCTTTGTCCAAACAAAAACTTGTGATGCATATGTGCTTGCATGTGTGTGTTTTAAATCTTATATGCTGAAAGAGGAACTCAGAAAAGTCTTACTCACTAAACTCCTTCCCACTTTGACTCTAAAACCTGGATTGATCCTCTAGCTGATCCAAGGATGTATGGCATTGGAACCTCAGTTTCAGAAGCAGACTCTCTGGGTAGACTTAAAATTCAAGTCAACTGCCGGTGCCAGTGGCTCACACCTACAATCCTAGCTACTCAGGATCTGAGGATTGGGGTTCAAAGTCAGCCCAGGCAGGAAAGTGCTTGAGACTCTTATCTCCAATTAACCACCAGAAAACCAGAAATGGCGCTGTGGCTCAAGTGATAGGGCTTTTGCCTTGAGCTGAAGAGCTCAGGGACAGGCCCAGGCCCAGTGTTCAAGGCCCACAACTAACAACAACAACAACAAAATGCTTGGGTGAAATGGATTAAATATTCTTTCCACCATTACTGTTAAGATTGTGTGGCACAGAGACCAGGAAAACAAGTGGTCCACTTCCCACTGTGATGAACCTCAGACCCCCAAGGGCATGGAGTGCATGATCTGTCGGTTAAACACTGCCTGGGGAAACTTGTAAGACCCTGCTGTTGCTATTCACAAGAGTAAGGATCTAAGACAAAACCCCATCTTCCCAATGCCAACTATACCCCTTGCCTCTCTAGGTAGGGGGAGCAATTGGCATTCCTGGGAAATTTATCGAGATGCAGTGAAGGCCGATCCTGTGAAGAGATGAGCAGTAAGCACTAACCATAGCCAGGGGAAATGTCTGATGGTATTGTGGAGGACCAGTGTTGGAGACCTTCCTGGCCAACTAGAGTAGAACCTGTGCTTTGGTTCAATTGACCATCCCTTTCACCCTAGCATTTCACCCACCTGTCCATTCTCCAACATTTTATACTAGGTAAGGAGAGACCCCTTCCCTAGAGGGTCATTTGTATCTCATATTTACATAGGTGCTATTCAGGATTCCCCAAAAGTTTCCAAAGAGTTCAAGCCAGAAACCAGATAGCAGCTTATGAATCAGTTTTATTCTGATGATTACTATAAATAAAAATGTAGTTTGGAGGCTGAGAATGTAGCTTAGTGATAAAGTGTTTGCCTACATGCATGAAGCCCTGGGTTTGATTCCTCAGCACCACATAAACAGAAAAGGCTGGAAGTGGCACTGTGGCTCAACTGGTAGAATGCTAGCCTTGAGCAAAAGAAGCTCAGGACAGTGCCCAGGCCCTGAGTTCAAGCCCCAGGACATCAAAAAATGTAGATTAGAATAAGATCAACAGAGGTTTGTTAATTATACTAAAAGATTTTTTTAAAACCTACAAACTGCTCTAGTAGGATGGCATGGGAAAATTAGTTCTAGAAACATTATCTGAAAAGGGAAGAGTTTGTGTGGTGATTGGAGGCCAAAGCTGCACAAAGGCCTTAGAAGGATTGACCATGGGCAAATGAGTTAACTAAAAACTCAGATGAAGGGGTGGGAAGGTGGCTCAGTGGTAGAGTGCTTGCCTTGCATGCATGAGGCCCTGGGTTCGATTCCTCAGCACCAGGTAAGCAGAAAAAGCCAGAAATGGTTCTGTGGTAGCCTTGAGCTGAAGAGCTTAGGGACAGTACCCAGGCCCAGAGTTCAGGCCCCACAACCAACAACAACAACAAGAAAGAAAAGAAATATTAAAAACCCGGGCACCAGTGGCCCATGACTGTAATCCTAGCTACTCAGTAGGCTAAGATCTGAGGATTGTGGTTCAAAGCCAGGGTGGGCAAGAAAAGTCCATGAGACTCTTACCACCAATAAACCACTCAGAAAACTGGAAGTGGCGCTGTGGCTCAAGTGGTAGAGCACTGGCCTTGAGCTGAAGAGCGGAGGGACAGCACCCAGGCCCAGAGTTCAGCCCCAAGACCAACCAAAAAAACAAAGGCAAGCTATACCTTAAATGTTTTCTACCAAGAGGGTGGGAGGGTTTCCTATAAAGAGGGAGGGAGTCTTGGGGGTTTCTATCTAGCAGGAAAGCATGTTTCCCTTTTAGTAAGTAGGGGGCTTCTGATCAAATTGGTCAGAAACATGATTCAGTTTCATAATGCCCAGATAAGTGTCTAATGTTTGTCAGGTATTGACGTGTGAAAAAATCCTGCTTGGGAAACTCCAAACAGTCTTAATGCCCTTAAAGTGATCATGCTTATTTCCAGGCCCTCAATGGACCCTCTAGTTAATCCTACGATATGACTGCAACTTCAGTCTTGGAGCAGACACTCTGTGTATGACTTCCAATTTTTAGTCTACCCAGACTGAAACTGAGACTGGATAAGTGAGGTAAATACTGTGGTGAGTCTGTCCACATACTGAGTACTGCTCTGACTGTGGGGCAGGGAGGCCACACAAGAGGTGATATTTGTGCTGTCATGGAGCTCAGACCCCATGGGCATAACATGCATGATAGGTCAGCAAAATGTGATCCGAGACAACTTACAACACCCTCTCGCTCTTCTCAAAGCAAGAGTCTATTTCAAAAACCCCTGAAAATGACCTGCTCCATTCTTTCAAGGCCAACTATACCTGGAGAAAATTAGACATTCTGGGAAACTTACCTGGATCTAGTGAAGGCCAAGCCTTTGAGATGAGCAATAAGTACTAAGTATAGCCAGGGGAAATGTTTGGTGGTATTGCAGAAGACCACTGTTGAAGATGTTACTGGCCACCTGGAATGGAACCTGTGCTTTGGTTCAATTGGCTAACCCACATCTGACTGTTCTCAAACACCTTAAATTAGGTAAGGAGAGACTTCATAGTTAGTGGGTGATTCAAATTTCATATTTACAAATATGCTATTTAGGGGCCCCTGAAAATCTCCCAAAGAGCTTAAAGCTAGAAACCAGAAACAGCAACTCAAATTAGTTTTATTAAGTTGATCTCCACAATCTATGATCTCCACAATTGAATTATTCCAATATGTGCTCTTATTTATCGACAGGGTTTGTTAATTGGAAATGTCACCAAGGGAAAAAAATTAGGAGCCACTGGTAGGATCGAATGGGAGAAATTAGCTCTAAATATAATACTTGAAAGGGAATCTGTGTGGTGGTTGGAGGCCAGTGCTACAGAAAGACTTACAAGGATTGAATATTGGCAAACAAGTTACCTAAAAACTCATATGAAGCCGAGTGTAATCCTAGAAGCTCAGGTGACTGAGTTCTGAGGATCTGTGTTTGGAGCCAACCTGGGCAGGAAAAATGAGACTCTTATTTCCAACTAACCTGCAGAAAGATACTACTGGAGTTGTGGCTAAAGTGGTATCCTTGAGCAAAAAAAAGCTCTGGGACAGTGCCCAGAGCATGAGATCAGACCCAGGACCAGGCCACAGTCACTTAAAAAAAAAGGGCTGTGTGTCTGTGTGTGGTGGCAAATCCCTTTACTAGCTTGATGATGGAGCAAGCATTTTAAAAATGAGTCATGGTGTCAATATTTACCTCTTTAGTAATGTTTTTCAGAGTAATGTGTGGAAGGGTGCTTTATCTCTTGGATAAGAGGTTTTGTTCAGTGACTGACTGAAAAACTGCCTTAACCAAACACTTTTTTAAATCAAAATATCCTATTGGATACTGCTGAGTAGGAAAGTCAGTGCTTACTAGGTTGGAAGAAAAGAAAGTAAAATAAGATGGGAGAATTATAGAAGTTAAATCTTGAGGTGCTTGACTGAGATAAGCACTGCCCTTCTAAAGGTAGTCACACGTTACTATTTCAGAGAAGTGCTAGGGGCTGGAGGCATGGCTCTAGTGGTAGAACACCAGCTGGGTAAAAGTTGGTTAGTTTTCTTTTACTATGGCCAGGTGTTCTGGATTTGGTTGATTATTAAAGCTTTTGATTAGTTTGAAAGGGGTCAAAAGTTTCAGCCATCATGAAAGATGATACCAAAGTTCAAATTTGTGGGAGCCAGTGGTGGGCTCCCCATCCAGTGTGCTGGGCATGCGACAAACAAGATGCCTTCTGCAGGAGTAAACTTTGCCTTGCTGAATTGGTGTTCTTAGGATACCTTAATTTCCCCAGGGATTTCCAATCTTCCATGCCTTTCGTGAGGGATCGTAGGAGCCTTTCAAGAGGAGGCACATCCAGCCGCCCTGTTGAGCCAACCTCCTGGATGGGCTAAACCTGCTATCCTTTGTAGCTGACAATGGACCTGAGATGTCAAGTTAATCCTCAGCATCAGGAAGAGGCCCAAACAGGCACCCTCAGAAGCAAGCAACCTCATGCATTGGCCTTGGTAGTAAAAAATGAAACAATAAATACTGCTTTGGTAGTTGCGTGTTTGCAGGGGCTGTGTGTGAGAGAAGTGTCTTAGATTCAGACTCTTCAATTCTTTGTGTCTAAGAGTCTTGATCTGCAACTGGGGAAGAATGAAATATTGGAGATGGAGTCATCTCTGAGAAAAATCTCCAGTAACTGAGCTGAGAAAAGGGGGTGAAATAGAAATGCAGTCTGAAGGGCACTGTACACCCCAAAAAACAAAACAAAACAAAAAAGTATTCCCATTTCAGCATGTCTCTGTGATTTAAGAATTCTAAAGCTATGCCAGGTGCTGGTGGCCTGTAATCCTAGCTGTCAGGAGGCTGAGATATGAGGATCACAGTTCAAGCCAGCCTGGGGAGGAAAATGAGACTCATATCTCCAATAAATCACTAGACAACTGGAAGTGGCGCTGTGGCTTAAGTGGTAGAGCGTTCACCTTGAGTTGAAGAGCTCAGGGACAGAGCCTAGGCCCAGAGTTCAAGCCCCATGACTGACAAAAAAAAAAAAAAAAGAATTCTAAACCTAGGAAGCCCAAGAAAATTGGAGCTAAGAAGGCTCCCTCAGACATTCTTTATAGTGCCATTTTTTAGGGAGAATGTGGGGAAATATGAAAATATCTGTTAAGGCTGATTTTTATTTTTGAGCTCTATTTTTAATGTGCACTTGTTAAACTAAATCTTGTATATCCCTGTCTTTGTGTAAATATCTTCAGAAGGATCTGTTATAGGCATTCAGTAATTAACTGAGTTAATAGCAAAAGGCTCTTGAAATTTGGTTATTTACAATGTTCCAGGTCTAACAAGTTGTTTTTATTGCTATTGCATAAAAAAACTTCATGTAGGATTACTTTTTCCTAGATATTTTATTTAAAAGAATGTTATATAAATAAGTTTGAAGGTTTTATAAAAGTGCAGCAAGTAGAGGAAACATAGGAAGGATGAGTACATGTTTTTGGAATAGTTATATAATAAGCCAGTCAAGATTGTTTCAAGGGCTGGGAAGGTAGCTCAGTGGTAGAGTACTTGCCTTGCATGCATGAGGCCCTGGGTTCAATTCCTCAGCACCACATAACAGAAAAAGCCAGAATTGGTGCTTTGGCTCAAGTGGTAGAGTGCTAACCTTGAGCTGAAGAGCTATGGGGCAATGCCCAGGCCCAGAGTTCAGGCCCTATGGCTGACAAAAGAAATGTTCCCAACAGCCTTGGGTGAGCAGTTGTGTAAAACCAACAAAATTTTTAATGGGAGGGCTGATGTCAGTCCTTATCAAGCATGGCTGTCAGAACTTAGAACGCCAGAACAAGGTCAGCCTGGAATGTGAGAATCTTCCTTTTTATAAAGATAAACTTTCTGTTTATACCCTGGATCTTCCAGGGTAATTGAAAATGTGGGAACCACATGACCTCAGTTGAGCCAGGCCCGCTACTTAATCAGTCAGCTCAAACTCACCAACTATTATGAGCAAGGTTTGATCATCAAAGAAAAAATAGAATCCAAAAGCAACTTTATTATTTAAGTCCTAGAAAGGTGTCTGGTATTGTAGAGGACCAGTGTTGGAGACTTTACTGGCCAGCTGGGTTGGAAACTGCACTTTGGTTCAACCTATACCCATTTCACTCAAGCTGTTTGAGACTGGCCAGGTTGCCAGGTTGGGAAAATGCTAACACCAGGAAAGGAGAGAGATATCATCCCCAGAGGGTCTTCCAACCCTTCTATGTATGTAGATGCTTTTGGGGTCTCCCAAAGAGTTCCTAATCAAACCTGCTATTTGATTTCTAGCTTTAAATTGGTAATACCTATAAAATGTAGATTGGGTTAGATCCATTAGTAGATTGGATTAGAATTTATTATCACCAGAGCCTTGATAATTATACTAGATACCATCAAGGTAATAAAACAACTAAATGCTAACTATAGGATAGCATGGAAAGACTAGCTCTGGGTATATTAGCTGGAAAGGGAATGGTCTCTGTGGTGATTAGAAACCAATGCTGCACAAAGGCCTTACAAGGATTGGAGGCTGGCAAAAGGTGAACCATTTACTAGCTTGTTGATCAATAATTTGGAAGACAAAGGAATACTGCTGTCCATATTTGCCTCTTGTACTTGTCTTCATAGCAATGCCTGTGTTGGTTGCTGTATGAATGAGGGCAGTTTACAAAACAAAAATCCGTTTCTTAAATATTCTCCCTTTGGATGCTGCTGAATGGGAAAGTCTATTAAAGCTGACTAGGTTTGAAGAAAGGATAAAACAAGGCAGGACTGTAGGAGTTAGAATCTTTTCTGCCCAAGTACTTGACATAAGCACTGCTTTTTGAAGGGTAGCTGCTATCTTACAAGAAGCTAAGATCGCTTTTCTGACAAACTTTGGCCAGATGTCCTGGTTTTGCTTATTTTGAAAGTTTATCTGAGCAAGGAAGCTTATGATCCCAAAGTTGTGATGAGTGAGAGCCATGGTGGACTTGGCTTGCTTGGACTTGCTTGCTTGGCTTCCTGTCAGTAGCACATTCTTCTGTAAAAGTAAATTATGCTTGCTGGGTTCCCTTGTTGGGATATGAGGTGTCACATAGGAGAAGACACGAAGATATTTCCAACAACTGCTCTGATGAACTTAAACTCCTTAATTGGAATAGCTTTGGAAAAGCACAAGTTTATCCTGTACATGAATTATACAAAAGGATTTTACTGTTACTTCCATGCACACAAGGTGTACTTTTAACAGAATTTGATCTCTCTTCTCCTTGTCTTTTTATGGCCACTCTCACAGTTTATATAATGCACTTCAATCATCTTGATCTCCATCACCTGCACCTTTCCTGTTTCCCATCTGGCTGGTTCTTGCTCCAATCTCAGAGTATTCTTGTTTGCCTTTTATATCTTTTGCATAAATGATTGTAAGCAAAAATACAGAAAGTAGACTATAGACTGTGCTAACAAGGTTAAAAAGTCTTAAAAAACAGGAAGCATTATGTTAACTTGGATATGCCTATCTTCAAACTTTTCTGTTTTCATTCTTTTCCATGAGGGGCCTGCTTTCAATTCTCAAGTGCTTTTTATTTTCTGTTTAACCATTGAATCATAAGCATCTCCCATTACTTATTCTGAAAATGTAGGCATCCATTGGTGGTGATCCTGCTTGTTAGTGAGCAAGGATAGTTTTTATTTGATTGGCACTTTGGTTCTGGTTATCAGCTTTTTATCTGCTTCTCCCTCTGCAATCTGCTTTTCCCTCTGCAATCCTTCCTGGAATAAAGCTGAGCAGTGCCAGAGCAAGTAGTCAAATGCCATGTTCACTCAGTGTGCTAGTCAGCAATCTGCAAAGTGTGTGTGTGCTCCAGGTGGTCCGTGAGGCATGATGAGGAACTACTCTGTAAGTTATAAATATACACTCACCAGAGAGTAATCTGTCTTTAGTAGAGATGTCATGAATACAAGATTTTGAAAATATTTTGGGGACTTCTCTACAATTAGGCTTGAGTTAGTTAATTTTGAGTTGATATTGCAAATACTTGAGATAGTAACCTTAAAAAGAAAGGTTTATTTTGGCTCAAAATTTTTGAGGTTCCAATCCATAATCAGGCTGACAAGGACACCTCCTAAATAACCAGAAGACCTCCCAGGACACCCCCTAAAGAACTAGAACACCTCCTAGTAGGCCTTACATTCTCATTTGCACCATCTCCAAGAAGCTAAGGGCTGAGTCTTTAAAACACCGAGTCTTTGTTACAATGCACTGCCTACAGACTGCTAACTATATAATGAAGACCTGCAATCCACAAATACACTTACCACAACTAGGGAACAGGCTAGAGAGGAAAGAACGAAAACAAAATAAACCCAATTCAGCTCTGATGGAGATCTGAATTGGGATGCCATGATGACTGAGACAAGCCACGAGACCAGAGATAGGACAGGAACATTTAGATACATATGGTGGTGTCCCCCACCAGGGGGATTGGTCACAGGACACTCCAAGTCGCAGGCACTGAACTGACAGGTTCAGTAACCTATCAGACAAGTGCCCACCCTTGTCTCCAGGGATCCAGGTATGCCTATCACATGAGGGGGAGGGGACGTCACCCTCCCCCACCATGGAGATGCCAAACCTTAAATGGACTTACTCAGGTACCAGCAGAACTTTTCCATCTAGGAAATATAGGCCTTAACCTTCCATATAGGGTATGCTTAGAGACTACTCAGAGGCTGGTGATTCAAGCCATTTAGGGAGTTAATCAATGCAGTGTGATGACCCGCCAAAAAGAGTATAAAATGTGAAATTAGAAACAGAACAAAATGATTGATTTTTTTAAAGAATAAGGCCAAACTTTGCAAGGCAGGGTAGAACTGGAACAACTAGTTCGGAGGAAAGAACAAGGCCTATTTACCCCCTGGCTGCCCCTTCTACTGTAACTAGCCAATTTGCCCCTGGCTGCCCCTTCTGCTGTTATTACTAGTTTTGAAAAAGCAAAACACCTGGCCCCAAAACCAGGAACTGCCCATTGCTTTAGGTCAAGAAATTGTTACAGGGGTAAAAATAAAATACCTAGGAATTAACTTAACTAAAGAAGTGAAGGACCTCTATGATGAAAACTTTAAAATCTTGAAAAAGGAAATCAACACAGAACTTAAAAAATGGCAAAACCTCCCATGCTCCTGGATTGGAAAGATTAACATCGTGAAAATGGCAATACTTCCCAAGGCTATCTACAAATTCAACGCAATACCTATCCAAATTCTTCAAGGAAATAGAAGAGGCAATCCAAAAATTCATATGGAACAATAAAAGACCTCGAATAGCAAAAACGCTCCTGAATGGAAAGAACACTGCTGGAGGAATATCAATACCAAACTTCAAACTCTACTATAAAGCCATAGTAATCAAAACAGCTTGGTATTGGCATAAGAACAGACCTCAGGACCAATGGAATAGAATTGAAAACCCAGAAATGAACCTACAGACCTATAGCCATCTAATCTTTGATAAGGGAGCTAAAACAATAGAATGGAAGAAAGACAACCTCTTCAGTAAATGGTGCTGGCAAAATTGGTTAACTACATGTAGAAAACTAAAGCTAGATCCTTATATATCACCCTGCACCAGAATCAACTCCAAATGGATCAAAGACCTTGAACTCAAAGCAGACACTCTGAAAACATTACAGGATGGAATAGGAGAAACCCTAGGTCTCCTTGGATCAGGCCGAAATTTTCTGAATAGACACCCGGAAACACAACAAATCAAAGAAAGGTTGGACAAATGGGATTGCATAAAGTTGCAGAGCTTCTGCAGGGCAAATGACATAGCTAGCAAGATCAATAGAAAGCCCACGGATTGGGAGAAGATCTTTACTAGTCATACAACGGACAAGGGTCTCATATCTAAAATATACTTGGAACTCAAAAAATTAAACCCCCCAACAACAAATCCTCAAAGAAACAACTGCCCAATAAATAAGTGGGCGAAAGACTTAAAGAGAAACTTCTCTGAAGAAGAAAGAAGGATGGCCAATAGACACATGAAGAAATGTTCGACATCCCTAGCCATAAAAGAAATGCAAATCAAAACAACATTGAGATATCACCTCACTCCAGTTAGAACGGCAAAAATCAAGAACTCTAACAACAACAGATGCTGGAGGGGATGTGGACAGAAAGGAACCTTACTTCATTGTTGGTGGGAATGTAAACTTGTTCAACCACTTTGGAAAGCAGTATGGAGGTTCCTCAAAAGACTTCACATAGAGCTCCCCTATGACCCAGCAATCCCACTTTTGGGCATTTACCCTAATGTTTACAAACAAGACCACACTAAAGCTACCAGCACAACTATGTTTATTGCAGCATTATTTACCATAGCTAAGATATGGAACCAACCCAGATGCCCCTCAGTAGATGAATGGATCAAGAAAATGTGGTATATATACACAATGGAATTCTATGCCTCCATCAGAAAGAATGACATTGCCCCATTTGTTAGGAAATGGAAAAACTTGGAAAAAATTATATTAAGTGAAGTAAGCCAGGCCCAAAGAAACATAGGTCCCATGGTTTCCCTTATTTGTAATATCTAGTATATGTATGAGTCAAGCGGAAAAGGTCAGATAATGTGATGTCAGGAAAATGAACCCTTAGATGTGTATTTTAATGTTTTTTTCTTTCATGCATGTGTTTCTAACACATTTATAAGATTATCTCTTTGTTGCTTTGTATGTCCCTCCCCCACAGTATAACCCCTGCTTTCACTATATTTGATGTCAGTCTAACTTGTGGAGGAGATGGGGAAAAACCAGTTGTTTAAGGATACAGGTGGACCTGTTGCAACAATGAGAAGTACAAGTTGTCATGTCCAAAACGAGCTTTACAACGTTAGTGCGGGGGGGGGGGGGGGAAGGGGGGGGAAGGAGAAGGATTGGGATTAGGGGGGGAGGGGGGAGGCTGGGAAGGGATGTGAAGGGTAAACAAAGGAGGAGGCTGCAATGCTTGGTAAGAAATGTACGCATTATCCTGCCCATGTAACTGTAACTCCTCTGTACAGTATGTTCACAAATAAAATTAAATTAAATTAAAAAAAAAAAAGAAATTGTTACAGGGGTATTTATGGTTTTGTTTCAGGAATGTTTGTGATTTACGTGTTTGCAAAATAACTGCTAAGTTTTGCTTCTGTACACCAGCTTGCTTGCATCTGTTCTAAAAGAATGCATTTTTTTTTTTTGCCTTTATAAACCCTGAGCTATTTGAGTTCAGAGCTGCTCATTCCCCAGATGAGTTAGCCCTGGCCAGCCAATCGAATAAACTCCATCTTTTAAGATACTGGTCAGCGTCCGTGACTTTGTCCAAGGGGTCAGTCCACTTCACCTGGGGGCCCCAGCGAGATTCTATTCTCACTCTGACAGGACGACCCCTGTCATGACCTGACTCCTGTGTCAGGGGACAGGCCTCATTGATGCAACCAGGGAAAGGCCTTTGAGAGACATTCCTCAGCCCCAGTTGCCCTTGCTCTGTGGAACCCCTGAGATGGACTCTGGAGTTTGTTCTACTGGTCATTATGGTGTTAAAAAATGAATGAGTTAAGTTTTAAATTCTGAAGAAAAGACAGCAAGTTTTGGTGTTAGCAAAAACTTGAAATTTAACTACAGTTCCTCTTTAAAATAATGCAACAGTTCTTTACACTTTTGATAAGTCAAGATAACTTGATTACAATGTGAACAGCTTAGTGCATTAAAACACCAGATCTTTGGTTTTCTGTAATATCTGAGTTACTATTCACTGGCAGAAATTCCTTCCTATTGTCTGGCCTAAGTCCCTCATGCTGTTGGAAATTTACTCTCTCCCCTGAATACCCCTTTTCCCTGGGAAAAGAATATCCATGGGAACAAAAATGTGAAATCAGAAAACAAAACAAAATTATTGATAAAGGGTAAAAACCTCTTGGTAAAGAAAACCCTAGACATAGGTTGACCAGTAGTCAGCTTTTGTCCCTTCTCCATCCTTGCTAAAAAGCAAAAGAACATCACTCCCTCATTCAAGTTTACCAAGCTAGCAGCTTTGCAGAAGGCTACTGACAACCTTGAGGCTTATCACCAGCTGCACTGAGTTGCTGTGTTAGTCAGAAGCTTATAATAATAATAATTTCTGTAATAGTGTCAATAGCTTTGATAGTATTGATCATGCTGACCAAGTCAAGAAGAACAGGCCTGAGGATCAAGGGAACAGAATAGAATACCTTTAAGTGACTCCCACAGACCTATAGCACCTAATATTTGATAAGGGATCTAAAAACAAAGGATGTAACAAAGAAAGCCTCTTCAACAAATGATGCTAGCATAAAACTGAAGTTAGACACATACATATCACCCTGCACCAGAATCAGTGCTGATCAAATATCTCAATATAAGACCAGATACCATTACAGAAGGGGTAAGGGAAACACTTGGGCTCCTAGGCACAAGTAGAAACTTCCTAAGTAAAAATCCAGAATCACAACAAATCAAAGAAAGACTAGATAAATGGGATTGCATCAAATAGAGGAATTTCTGCATAGCAAAGGATATAGCTAACAAGATAAATGGAAAGCCAACAGAATGGGAGAAAATCTTTACTAGCTATGGATCAGACAAGGGCCTAGTATCTAACATATACTTAGAGCTCAAAAAATTAACCCCTCCCCCAAATTAAACCTCCAAAGAAATAACAGCCCAATTAATAAATGGTCTAAAGACTTTGAGACTTCTCAGAAGAGATAAGAATGGCCAGTAGACACATGAAGAAATGTTAAACATCTCTAGCCATAAAAGAAATGCAAATCAAAATAACATTGAGATTTCACTTCGTCCCAGTTACAATGTTAATTATCAAGAAAACTAACAATAACAAGATGCTGGCAGTAATATGGCCAAAAGGGAACTCTCCTACACTTTTAATGGAAATGTAAACTTGTTCAACCACTCTGGAAAACAGGGTGGAGTTTCTTCAAAAGTCTATACACAGAGCTTCCCTATGACACAGCAATCCCATCCTGGGCATTTGTCCAACAGATGATAAATCAGGCCACCCTAAAGCTACCAGCACAACCATATTCATTGCAGCATTGTTTACCATAGTCAAGATATAGAATTGACCTAGATGGCCCTCATTGGACTAAAGTATCAAGAATATGTGATATATAACACATTGAATTCTATTCTTCCATCAGAAAGAATAATATTGTACTATATGTAAGGAAATGGAAAGACTTAGAAAAAATTATATTAAGCCAAGTAAGCCAGACCCAAGGAAACATAGATTGCACAGTTTGAATATGCCTATAAATCTACAAGTAAACACACTGTAGGGTAAAAAAAATACACTTGGGCATAATAAATTATGCAGGTCTGCTATGTTGAAAAATGAACTTTACAATTTAGGTGGGGTGGGGGGGAAGGGGAGGGAATGTAGTTGTGGAGATGGGAGGGAAGGGATGATAGGGGAAAAACAAAGGAGGAGGCAACAATGCTTGATAAGAAATGTACTCATTACCTTGCTCATGTGATTGTAACCCCTCTGTAAAGTATTTTCACAATAAAAAACATTTAAAAATTATGCAGGTCTCTAGACATTCACATATGAGGTTATTCTTAGGAGAGATTCACAGAGGCTCAATAGCAATGTGCACATGACCTTATAAAATGATGTTTATCCAGATGAATTCCAAGGAAGGGAAACAAGAGGTTTGTTTCTTTTTTCCTTTGCTGCTATTTTTGCTTTCTGTACCTTTGGTCTTGTTTGTAAGTTTATCTGTTTGGGAATGATAAGAAGGGGGGGGGGACACAGAAATGGAGGGACAAAGGATGAACAAATGCAGCAGTAATACTCACTAGACATTATGAAACCATGTTGAACATAAACTATATGACTTGTGTGGGAGGGAATGGGAAGAAAAAACTGGGAGAAAATGAGGGAAGGGGTGACATTGTTCAAAAAGAAATGTACTCATGACCTGACTTATGTAACGGTAACCCCTCTGTACTTCACTTTCACAATAACAATAAAAAGATAATAAAATGTAATGAGAAAAAATTAAAAATGCAATTTTAACTAACTCCACATTTTGTAAATGGAGTAATACTGACATGGTTGTATTATGGTATGCTTTATTAAACACATTGAAAGGGGGTATGGCTCAAGTTTTAGACCATAAACATTGAACTTTGAGTTCAAGCCCTTGTACATGCACATACATAAAAAAGGATGAAAATTAAAATATAAAATGTGTTTCTGTTCAGCTTATTCTAATTGTGGTCTTGAGTATTTTAGTCTTTTGTAAAAATTATGACAAAGTTAATAAAATGGAGACCAAAAGAAAAACAATAAAATAAATAGAAGAGTTATATTGTTCTCTGGAAGTATAAATAAAAGTAACAAACCTTTACCCAAACTAACTAAAAATTAAAGGACAAGACATAAATTATAAAGTCAGAGATAACAGGGTAAGTGATAGTAAAAGCGACACCAGTGGAATTCAGAAGAACACAGGGAATATTTTGATAGCTTATGCTACAGCAAACTGGAAAATCAAGAAAATATAGACGTCTTTCTTGGCAAATGGAACACTTCAAATTTGAATCAGAGGGCTTAAACAACTTGAAAGAGTCTATAATAAATAATGAAATGTAGAGTTATAACAAATCTCCAAACTAAGAAAAGCCTGACCCCACAAGCATTCCCTGAAGAATTCTGGGAACTACCACCTGCTGGGTGATGACACAGACAGCTTTAACCAGCTTCTCAGGAGACTGAGGTCTGGAGGACTGTGGTTCAAAATGAAGCCAATCCTTCAGAAGCCTGGAAGACTTCATTTCCTGTTACTCAGCAAAAAGCCAGATTAGAAGCGTGGCCTAAATGGTACAGTGACATTTTTGAAGAAGGAAGCCAAGTGAGCCCTGAGTTTACTTAAACTTATTGATATGGGAAAATATGAATAAAGAAATAATTAATATTAATGATCTTCAAAAAATGCAAAGGGAAGTAATACTACCAAATTCACGCTTTAAAGCTAGTATTACTTACCCTGATACTAAAACCAGAAAAAGACAAATGGAAAAAAGAACATCATGGAGCAATTTCTCTGAGTGTATACATACAAATCTCAATAAAATATTTGAAAACTAAATTTAATAACACATTGGATGGTTAAGTACATCAACAAATTCCAGCAATGTATGGATGGTTCATTTGCTAATTAATAAATCTAATACAAAATTAAGGATACAGACTATGTAATCTTCACATTTAATAAAAGCTTTTATTAAACATTTTAAGTATTACTCAGGTCCATTAAAAGCTCTCAGGATTTTTTGTGCTAGTCCTGGAACTAGTTCATGGCTCAAACACCACCTTTGAGCTGTTTTGCTCAAGGCTAGTGCTCTACCACTTGATCTACAACTTTTCTTCCAATCTTTTTAGTGGTTAATTGCAGATAAGAGTGTAACAAACTTCCTTGCCTGGGCTGGCTTTGAATGCTCAGATCTCAGCCTCTTGAGTAGCTGTGATTACAGGGGTGAACCACTGGTGCCCAACTAAAAACTCACAGGAATATTTAGTTTTATTCTTAAGTCTCACAATAGATCTGAATTGCTGTTCTTTAATTAATTGAATATTTGTTTATTATCTTTACCCTTAAAAACTAATTACTGGATATGAAATTTACTAATTCCCTTTTGTATAATTTAATATAATATTTTAGTAAACAGTTATATGTTGCTCATTGAAGGGGTATTAATTTTTGTACAATGTAAAGAAAAAAACTATAGCAATGTCAGATTGCTAGAAAAGTTTCAAAATATGTACTTCTGAATGCTGCATAACTTATTTTCTGATTAAAACCTATCATTTTAGTACAATTTGGGTAGCTATGGGCTGTACCAAAAATTGTAGAGATATTGTTGCCATCATTTATGGAAGACTTTTCTGGAGAAAACTAAATTCACATACATGACCATCTAGTAGATGCAGCATTTGCAAACATACGAAAATAACTTAGGTGTGTATAGAGAAGAGAGATATTTAGGAGGAAATGCTAGAGCAGGCATTTGATGGGGAGGAAAGCCTTGTGCCAAGGGTGGGCATGGTGTTTGGACTACACTAAAAATCATTTCTACATTTTAGAAGTCAAGGGCCTCTAAATGCTATCATCATGTATGAGCTGCTCTGGATCCTGGATCTGGATCTGGAACCCCCCAGTTCACAGAGCTCAGAGCACTGGAGGATCAGCTTCCCCAGTGGGAAACAAGCAGATGGAGGTGCATTTGATTCATGTTCAGTCATCGTGAAATCATACTTTATAATTAAAGTCTAAACACACAGGAAAAACTATTTGGAGTTCATTTTAAACTCTTCCATTGAATACTAAAGAATGATATATGAAACTTGATTTTACAAAATACATTCAGTGAACCTTTTCTGAAATGATGAGACTTCTTTTCTTATATGGCATAAAAAGCAGTTACAATTAAATATTCTTCCATAAACAATGAAATACATTCCTTCCTTCACATCATTCCTTAGGCTTAATGGGTATTCCTCTCAGCTGCATAGCTTCTTATGTACACTAGGTGGCAGCAAAGGAAAAGTGATGTTTCACATAATTTATTAAAAAACAACAAGAAAAACAACAAAAAAACGTACTTCATTTTAAACTTCCACAATAAGAACAGAAGAATATATGGGGAAAGAAGACCACGAGTGAAGGGCTGAGAGAGACAGAGAAAATTTTAAAGTTCTAAGAAGAAAGATTTGGAATTTGGGAGTCAAATTTAGTAGTAAGGTAAAAGGGAGGAGTAAAAAGTATTGATATTAGAAGACTAATTTGTATTAAGTGCTTTTAGATTTCATAGATATTAGTATAACTCTGTCCTTCATGGATTGTGAACCAGTTTTTCACTTTACTAAGCCTTAATGCTTAGTGATTCAGTCTATGGACTGGATCATAGCAGGTCCTGAAACAAAAGCAAAAAGCAAAAGATGAAATGCTTTCTTTCTTTCTTTCTCCTTCCTTCCTTCCTTCCTTCCTTCCTTCCTTCCTTCCTTCCTTCCTTCCTTCCTTCCTTCCTTCCTTCCTTCCTTCCTTCCTTCCTTCCTTCCTTCCTTCCTTCCTTCCTTCCTTCCTTTCTTTCTTTCTTTTTCTTTCTTTCTTTCTTTCTTTCTCCCTTCCTTCCTTCTTTTCTTTTCTTTTATTGTAAGGGTGATGTACAGAAGGTTTACAGTTTCATAAGCAAGATAATAAGTACATTTCTTGTCAAACACTGTTACTCCCTCCCACCTTTTTTTTTTTAAATAAGTTTTTTATTGTGAAAATACCGTACAGAGGGGTTACAGCTACATGAGCAAGGTAATGAGTACATTTCTTATCAAGCATTGCTGCCTCCTCCTTTGTTTTTCCCCTGCCTCCCTCCTTTTCTCCCTCTTTCCTCCCCCTTGACTTCCCTCCCTTGCAAGTTATAAAGTTCATTTCCAACATGTTGTCTTATGAGTATCACTGTTGCTTTGGTTCACCCTTTGTCCTTTGTCTCACTATTTTGTTACTCCCCTTCCCTTCCTCAAAACAGATAAACATATCTACAAGATACAGGGTACCCTAATCAAAAACAGTGACAACAGGAATAAACCAAAGGGAGGAAAAATTAAGAAGAAAAAATTCATAAAAAATAAAAACATCTTGTTTCTATATCTTGGAGTTCACTTCGATTAGTATAATTTTATATTGTCATATGTACGTAGCTATCAAGTTATTGTGATCCTCTGCTAGGACTATCCTAGACATATACTAATTATTACAAATGAGGGAACCATGGAGCCTATGAAGAGGAAAAATTTTCAAAGGGCAGAATAGATGGTATATATAAAGTATCAGATGTTGCTTTGTTATTAGCACAACACAAGCAGTGACAATGATACTTTCAAACTGAAGAGATAGATAGTTTGTATTTCTTTTGAGTCTAGAAATGGGTCCACTGATTAGCTGGGAAATATTTTGAATTTCTCTAAAACATTCTGAAAAAAGCTTTTATTCTGTCTACATGAATGTCATAGAATTGTTATTCTAAACATTAAGTAAGAGATGTCAGGTTTCACACAGCATGCCAACAATAAAACATAGGGTGTCATTGATTTTTATTTTTCCAGCCCTACCTGCTCTCTAAGATATTAGGATTTTCCTAGGGCCAGTGTTGCTGTAAATGATCAGTTGACTTGAAAATATGCCCCTTTTCCTCCCAAACTAGCATTTAGAATAAAGTATGCTAGAAGAGAAATTATTTTTTTGTGTTCAAGTCTGGTTCATTTTAGACATCCCAACAAATTCAAATAGAATCTTTATTTTGCAGAAAAATTGTGGAACTGGTACAGGCCACTTTTTGTAAACCTCAGACTGAAATGTCTCAATTATTTTTTGTTTGGTGTGGATTTTGTCTCTGTTTGCTTTCTTTGAGATAGTAAGTTGATGTTGTCAGTAAGTCATTAAACTTCATGATCCCTCTGCCTCAGCATCCAAATGCTGAGATTGTAGATGTTGAACAATCATATCCATCTGAAATATACATTGTTTATATGTTTCACCTTCAGATCTTTCTCCTGCTGGGGAAGCATTCTACCATGGAGCTGAATCCTCAGCATCCCCTATTCATACCATGTTATTTTATTTCATTTCATTTAATATATTTTTTTTTGTCAGTTGTGGGGCCTGAACTCTGGGCCTGGGTGCTGTCCCTTAGCTCTTCAATTCAAGGCTAGAGCTCTACCACTTGAGCCACAGTACCACTTCCAACTTTTTCTGCTTATGTGGTGCTGAGGAGTCGAACCCAGGGCCTCACCACTGAGCCACCTTCCCAGCCCCATTTAATCTATTTTCTTGTGCCAGTTTAGGAGCCTGAACTCAGGGCTCAAGGATATTGTTTTTACCACTTGAGCCATAATTCCACTTTCTTATGCTAGTTATTTATGCAAGATTGAAACTTTATTATTTTATTGAAGACCATAATTGTTCAGATTATTCAGTTTTGTTTCATTTTCTTTTTCCTTCCCATGTAGCCTGCAGGGCATCCTCTAACCTTTTGTTTTAGAGAGATAATGGTTCACAGTGCTGCTGGTTGTTGGTCTTGGGGCTTGAACTCTGGGCTTGCGTGCTGTCCCTGTGCTCTTCAGCTCAAAGCAAGTGCTCTACCTCTTGAGCCATAGTGCCACTTCCAGTTTTCTAGTGGTTTATTGGATAAGAGTCTCATGGACTTTCCTGCCTCGGCTGGCTTTAAACTGCAATCCTCAGATCTCAGCCTCTTGAGTAGCTAGGATTACAGGTGTGAGCAACCGGGGCCTGGCATCAAATTATATTTTAAGTTGTACTTTATTATGCAAGATATTTAAAGTACAAGTGAGTATGTGAAATAATTTCACTGTTAAAAATACCAGATTTGAAGAAAGAAACTTTTCATAATATAGGAAAATACTCTCAACTTCTGTGTGATTCATTTGACTGTTTTATGGTAATATTTCTTAAATCGCCCACTATAAATTGGCATCTATCTCCCATTGCCTTGCTGAGAGATCCTATTGTCTATATTTTTTTGAAACTTTATTTGATGCATAATGCTCATATATGTGTGGCTTATAGATTTTAATACTGTAGTAAACTTACTCTGTGTTAACTCTGTAATAGGAGGAAATATCTATCACTCTCCTTATTAATGATTTAGGCTTTACCTCATAAACTCCACCATCTGCTTCAATAAATACATGATTTAATCCCATTCTTGTGTTTTTAGTTTCCTTAAGTATGTCTTTCTTGAACTTAAGCAGCAGCCCTCCTCTTTGCTCACCTGCTTTAGCTCACATTAATCTGAGATTCATGGTCCTCTGGCCCCATCTTACATCTCAGGTCCGAGTGGCTCTGGTCCATGTGTTCACGAGTAAGTCTACCTGCCCCACCAGACAGGTCCCTGTTCCACTCTCCCAGTTGGCTTTTTGTGTTTTATCAACAATGTCTTGAATTATTTCTTTGACAAAAAAATCTGCAATTCAAAATATTTGTTTTATTTTCCTTTGTTTTAGCAAAAGTATATTGTCTTTGTGATTTTTTTTTTCATTTTGTTGTAGGGTGTTTTTAAATTTCAAAACTTGTTTAGCTTTATTGTTTTGGTTATCGTTTCTTTTAGTCACTTATTGAAACTTGGTGCTTGACAATGAGTTGCCTGGATAATATCTCTTTGGCTCCATTAGTATTCATCTGACTGTAGTTTCTGCAGAGTGAAATAATTATAATTCCTAGCCCAAGTTTCAGAACTTGTCTCTTATTTAATGAAATTGTGAAGATAAATGAAGATTTTGAAACACCAACTTCTGAACCATATGCATAAGAATTTAATCACAAATTATTACATGATAACATGTATATATAATCACAGCTAATTACAATCAAAGACAGAGAGACCTTGTGTCAATAGAAAGAGACCCTATCTTAAAACCAAACTCAGGAAAGGTAGGACATGACACTAGTGGTAAATACTTGCCTAGCAAGCACAATACACTGAGTGTAATCCCCAGTATTAAAAATATAATGATGCCAGTTGTAATCTGTACAATTTTAACCAAAAAGAAGAAATATATATATATATATAAGCATCCACAAAGAATTGCTAGCTTAAATGCTTTTTTAAAAAAGTCAATTTTTCTAAAACAGAATAAAATTATTGAAGAAAAAAAGTCAATTTGTGTGTGTGTGTGGGTGTGTGTGTGTGTGTGTGTGCGCGTGCGCACACGCACGGGCCAATTCAGGATCTTGAACTCAGGCCTTTATTGTTGTATGGGTATTTGATCGACAAGTTATGGAGAAGCCATACTTTAAGAGGTTGAATTGAGAGTCTTTATTAGAAAGCCAGCAACTGTAGGTAGACTTCTGTCTTAAAGACCTGCAGCCCGGATTTGAGCTTACAGAAAGTTTTTACAGTAAAAACGTAAAAAAAAACTCCACATAACTAGACTGAGAAATTAAACCTAATAAAAGTGTTATACATAGGCAGAACAAATTAGATGAGGACACTTAATCCTAACACAAGTGTTATAAATGGTCGCCTTGGGGGCTAATACCAAAGGTGGTCCTCTAAAAGGAATGCAGAGGACTGACTTGGAAAATAATTCTGAAGCACTCTACTTCTTGAGCCACAGCACCATGTCCGGTTTTCTAGTGGTTTACTGGAGATAAAAGTCTCACAGGATTTTCTTCCCAGGCTGGCTTTGAACTGTGATCCTCAGATTTCAGCCTCCAGATAACTAGGGTTTCAGGCGTGAGCCATTGGCGCCTGGCAGCAAATTATGTTTTAAGTTGTAGTTTATTATGCAAGATACTTAAAGTATCAAGTGAGTATGTGAAATAATTTCACTGTTAAAAATACCAGATTGAAGAAAAAAACTGTTCAACTGGCTACTTTAAATAGAACTGAGTTGAGTTTTTAAAAAAGTTCTACTTAAAGTAGCCAGTTAAAATACAAAGCTTTATATTGTAGACCATATTAGTAAGGCAAAAAATAAGCTTTTTTGAAAAATTTCTTCACTGGTTTCGTTTGGCTTGAATTGCAATATGAAGCTGTGCTGCAACTGTTAATAAGGAGCATGTACTAAATAAAACAAGTGTGGAAAAGTAATACATGTCTGCCTCAGTTCTGCCTTTGGGATACAGGAACGAGAATGCTGAAGTAAAAGCTGAATGATTTGTGATCAGATTATGAAAATTTATTAGTTCTATGATGTGGATGAAACTGTCACCTTCATAAATTCAAGGTGTTTCTTTGTCACAAGTGCTTTACCTATGCATAGAAATATTAAGATAATCTTACGAGATTTGAGATACAAGGATATATGTAGTTATAATTTATTATTACCGCTGCTGCTGCTATTGCTACTACTACTGTTACTCTTACTATATTATTATTTGTGTCTTTACTAGAGTTGAACTCAGGGCCTGTGAGCTGTCCCTCAGCATTTTTGTTCAAAGCTGACACTCAACACTTGAGCCACAGCTCCACTTGCAGATTTTTCTTGTTAATTGGAGATAGGAGTCTTTTGGGCTCATCTACCCTGGCTGGGTTCAAACCATAATATTCAAATCTCAAGCTCCTGAATAGCTCAGATTTTAAGCATGAGCCTCCTGGGTGGGTCTTGGCATATTGGTTTTTAAGAGTATGTTAAATCCTTATTGCAATTAATATCAGATAGGTTGCACTTAAGAACAGAGATGGAGAAAATGAAAAATGTTCTCTCCCAAATGGAAGCATTGGAAGCATCAGACTTGTTTTTACCAGCCTAAAAATGTCAACACATTCAATTACAAGTAACATAAAGTAGGTGTTCATTTTATCTCTTTAAAATAAACGCCACATTTTTACCACTTGCTGCAATTAATTTAAAATGCATTTACCATTTTTTATAGATGGATAGTATTTCTCCCTAGTTTGAGTACATAGCAATGACTATTGGTATAATAAATCCTTGGATTTCCTGTACTCTCCCAGCTCTCTTCAGTAAGGTGAAGAAAAATCAAGATAGTGGCAGGCTCAGGAGGATGGATTAGAAACTATCAAATTTTCCTAGTGGAGTTTCAAGTTGGTTTGCCAAAAGCTCATAGGGAAAAGTTTTTTTCTATGTCCCTTTGTAAATACACTTAGACTCCCTTGCTTTTCTAATGTTCTGTCCTGAGCTAAAATGCCATAATAAATAAGGAACACATGTGAAGGACTCTATCATTCTCCAGAACAATAGCTGCTGCTGTGACAAAGGTCAAGAAATGTGAACTGCAAAACAGACCATTGCTTCATCTCTACAGTTCGGGTTGTTAAGCTGCAGCTTTGCATGCCTCAGTTTGTCAGTAATATCCAGCGAGGTGTTGGGTTTGGTTATGGCCATGGTTCTTTAAGGAATACCACCTGAACTACAACAACACTGAGCTTAGTTTTTAAATAAAAGTGATGGCATATCCAGGAAAATGGTTAAACAGATCCAGCCAATAATCGAAGAAACCCAGAAAATAGACATCATAGAAGTGATAGGGAGAAATGTCAAAGCAAAAATTTTAGTTTCTCCATTGAATGTGAATGCCAGCTTCGCTGGATATACCAGTCTGGGTTGGCAGTTGTTGGTTCTCAGGGCTTGGATAGTACTTTTCAAGGATTTCCTTGCTTTGAGGATTTGTGTGGAGAGGTCCCCAGTGATTCTGATTTTCTTTCCATTGTAGTATAGCTCCTTTGATTTTGCAGAATTTTAGA
Organism: Dipodomys spectabilis; assembly: GCF_019054845.1. Lineage (NCBI taxonomy): Eukaryota > Metazoa > Chordata > Mammalia > Rodentia > Heteromyidae > Dipodomys > Dipodomys spectabilis. Next base: position 28,277,954 of record NW_024870773.1, read on the forward strand.
TCATCTCTTTGCTACTCAAACCTAGTGTTTTTACTATGATGTGTCTAGAGTGTTCCTCCTAGGATCCTGTTTGCTAAGTGTTCTGTATGCTTCTTTATATAGGTGAGATTTTATCTTTTAAGATTGAGGAAATTTTCAGTAATATCCTTGTTGAATAGCTGTTGCATCCCTCTATCCTGGTATTTCTCTCCCTCATCAATCCCAATTACATGAAGATTGAACTTCTTGTCATTATCTGCCTGTTCTTGGATTTCTCTTTGCTAAGTTCGGAGTGTTTTTTCCAAATCAGTGACTTTTTTCTTCAGCTGCTGAGTTTTGTCTTCAGTTCCTTATTTCCATTTTCCTTCTTGTTTATTCTGTTACGTATGGCTTCCATTGTGGAAATCGAACCATTTATAGCTTCTGTATAAGTTCTCAAAATGTTAATTTCATCTTTTAACAAGGTATGTTCTGAGTCTACTCTTCACTGCATCCCTTTTATTAGGTCTTGAAGTGCCTTTGCTAGTTGTATTCTTGAAATTGCTGTTGTATCTCTCCTTTTATTTCTTTGGACATTTTAAGTTGAACTTTTGTCCTCCATTTCTTCTTCACTCTCACTGGACTTCTTTCCTGGGTTGCTGTTGGCTCTTGGGGTTGGTTTCCTGTCTTGACTGTTCGTGAATCTTGTAATTTTTGCTGTTTCATATGCATCAAGGGCCAAGGATTATCAAGAGTTGGATCCGCGCTCGGATTGTTTTTGGTTGATAAGTGGCAGCCTTTGCTTGGTTCTGGGTTGGTTTGCCCTGGACCACCGACCCCCACCCACCCAAGTTGTGTCCCTGGTCGGTTGGCAGTGTGTGAGTTGAAAAGAGCTTTGTTCTGTAGTGGACAATGAAGTGTGTATGTGTGTGTGTGTTGGAGGGGAGGGGCGGTGAGTAGGCCTTGGCCTGGGATTGTTTCTCTCCTCTCAGTGGCTGGTGCTTGGTCCACTGCTTGTGCTGCCTCCTCTTATGTACGTGTTCCTGCTCCGCCCCTGTCAGCGTGCTCACACAAATCGCATTTCCAGATAGTGCAGGGATTTCAGTGGCTCCCTCCAGGCCAATGCCTCCCAATGGGGGCGTGCTGGCCATATTGCCATATATCCTGTTTTCCTACAGGAGCTGGAAGGCAGGTGCACTGGCTTGGCAGATCCTGTGCGGGGAAGACCAGTCCTCTGGCCTTTGGTTGCTACTGGGTGTGGCGCAAACCTCGGTTCCCCAGCTTGGCAGATTCTGTCAGGGCAAGGGATGGTCGTCCAGCTGGTCTATGTCTATCATCCCATCTAAGGCAAGAACCATAAATAGAAGGATCACAGTCCAAGCCAGTCCAGGTATAAAGTGAGGCCCCCATTTCAAAAATACCTAGGGCAAAAATGTCTGGAAGTTTGGCTCAAGTGGTAAAGCATCTGCCTAGCACATTTTAAGCATTGAGTTTAAACTCATACCACACAAAACAAGAGCAAAATTCCTGCCTTTGTGGATAAAGTTAAATGAAGGAAACATCTAACATGAGAATAATAGGTTTGATGGGTTCATAGGTGGTAAGCACTATGGCAAAAGACAAACTGATTTAATCTAAGAGAGGCAAAGTGTGAATTTCTATTGTAAAATGAAGTTAAGCCTGACTGGTAAAGATTAGTCTTTTCCAGGAGAAAAGAGGGCTCAGTCTTAAAGAGTGTTCAGGAGTTACATGTTCAGAAACCTGCAGGAGGAGAGTTCCAGAAAAAATGAAACTTAAGGACAATAGTTGCCAGAAAGACAGATATCTGCTATTTGGTGAAATAATGGGGAGTCCTGAACTGCCCGGTATGAGGAAGGTGGGTAGTGATGCTTATGACGTCAGAGATATTGGGCATCAGTTCATGCAAGTCTCTAACTTTTAAACTGGGTAAAAAGGAGAGTCAGTTCATGTCTTAATTATGAGCCTGGAAATTATGCCTGAGAATTTCTGAGATTCCAACTGATAATATATACAGTATATACACATAATCTTGTGATTCTTGGATTTTAAATACAAATAAAGAAATATAGAACAATTAGCAAAAGGTAAAATTATTAGTGATAAAATGGACACTTGAATGAGAATGGAGTTCAATGATGATAGACATTAAATTTTGTAAACCAGAACATGTCAGTAAGTGATGGCCCAGGGATTCAAAGAGCTAAAATAATGAAATGTAAGCCGGGCGCCGGTGGCTCACACCTGTAATCCTAGCTACTCAGGAGGCTGAGATCTGAGGATCGAGGTTCAAAGCCAGCCCTGGCAGGAAACTCCATGAAACTCTTTTTTTTTTTTAAAATTTTATTTTATTTTATTTGAGAACATACTGTACAGAGGGGTTACAATTACATGGGCAGGATAATGCATACATTTCTTACCAAGCATTGCAGCCTCCTCCTTTGTTTACCCTTCACCTCCCTTCCCAGCCTCCCCCCTCCCCCCCACCCAATCATACCCCCCCTCCCCCCCCACACCGACATTGTAAAGCTGGTTTTGACATGACATTTTGTACTTCTCATTGTTGCAACAGGTCCACCTGAATCCTTAAACGACTTGTTTGTCCCCATCTCCTCCACATGTTATACTGACATCAAATATAGTGAAAGCGGGGGTTACACTGTGGGGGAGGGACATACAAAGCAACAAAGAAATAATCTTATAAATGCGTTAGAAACACATGCATGAAAGAAACAAAAACATTAAAATACATATTTAAGGGTTCGTTTTCCTAACAACACGTTATCTGACCTTTTCCGCTTGACTCATACCTATACTAGATATTGCAAATAAGGGAAACCATGGGACCTATGTTTCTTTGGGCCTGGCTTACTTCACTTAATATAATTTTTTCCAAGCCTTTCCATTTCCTAACAAATGGGGAAATGTCATTCTTTCTGATGGAGGCATAGAATTTCCGTGAAACTCTTATCTCCAATAAACCACCAGAAACTGGAAGTGGCACTGTAGCTCAAGTGGTAGAGTGCTTGCCTTGAGCTGAAGAGCTGAAGGACAGCACTCAGGCCCAGAGTTCAAGGCTCATGACCGACAAAAAAAAATGTAGTTGCCAATGAGATGAATAGAAATAAAACACTTAGGTGAAAATCAGAACATAGGATGATTTGGACTTAGAACATAGTTTGTATTTAGGGCAAGATCTGGCTAAAGTTAAGTAGGAGACTGTGAAGATTTTTATGTTACTTTAAAAAAAAACTTTTATTTTATTTTTACATTTTAAAAATGATTTTTAAATAGCTGTACAAAGGAGTTGCCATTTAACAAAGCAGTTTATGAATTCAGTGCATTTTGATCAGTATCACCCCTTCCAACATTCTTAAGCATCCCTCCCTTTCCTAGCCTTTCCCTCAATATACATTGGATTCTTGACTGCATTTTTTCCCTCTTCTCCTCTTCATGGATAACTGATTGTCTTAGTTGTTCAAATGAAAGCTTAGCATATTTTTTAGAATTATTTTTGAACTAACAGTTGCCTTGTTTCTTTGCAATAACTGATCTCTGGTTTCTTATTAACAAAAGCATTAGGGCCCATTAGTTATGTTATGTTTTGGTTCTTCTATTCAATGTTAATTTATTATTCTGGATCTTTTTCTTTTTTATTGCAAATTCCATTGGCTCCTAATGATGATGGAGTCTCTTGATTAATAATATTAATCAATAAAATGGAAAGGTTCTTTCTCTGCCATTATATTATGAATTTTGAAAGGACTATCTTCTCTTGTCTTCGTGTAGTGTTTACTCAGTTCTTTTTGGGAGGTAATTGTTGATGAGCCTAAGGTAGAAAAAAATACCCTTTGGCTTTATTTTTCACATTTTAATCTCTTGTTAAAAATCTTTCTCAGGAAGTGGTGCTGTGGCTCAAGTGGTAGAGTGCTCACCTTGAGCTGAAGAGCGCAAGGACAGCGCCCAAGCCCAGAGTTCAAGCCCCATGACCGACAAATCTTTTTCAAACTAATTTCCAATTTTTATTTTCGTCTCCTGAGAGTAGCTTTTCTTCTTTCTAAAAAGTAATAGTTTCCCTCTTTTCCTTTTCTGTCTTTGTGTTAGAATAGTTGTTTTTGTTTTTATTTTTGGTACATCAGTCTTGAGCTAGCTGTCACCTGTTAGGATGATTTCTTTTCTTTCCCACTTCCATGGCCAAAGTCAAGTTTTTCCCACATACTTACCTCAGATGCTGCTGTGAGGCCTGTTACCTGCCTGAAATAGACTTTCCTCAGTACTTGCCTCCAGGCTAGGCTAAGGCTCTGCAGCACATTCCAGGATGGGCTAGGCTGACAGCAGCCTGAGCAGGTGCCTTATGCCCGCGGTGGGCAGCTAATCCTGAGGAACCGATTTGCCAAGATTTCTTTATAATTTCTTAGTCTTTTTATCAATGAGAATAGCCATTCCCACAACATATTGAGATAATAAACTGATAAAAAAGTGTGCTTTTCTGTACAGTCTTGTTGTGGTTTCAGTTCATGGATGATTGGCTCACATTGCTTTTGGATTTGTGACAAGTTTGCAGGGAGCATGTGGTGGAAGGAAGTTTCTCACTTCATGAATAAAACGTAAGAAAAGGGAGAAGGAGGAAGAGACTGGGGGCTCACATCTACTTCATATCCCCAGGGACCAGAAGACCTCACACTAGATTCTACCTTGTAGTCTGTACCATCTCCCAACAGCTCCACATGGTGGGCTAAGCCTCTTACAGAGAGACATTCCAATACAGCCAGGTGTTTCATTTTCTGAAGTTTTGTTGTTATAATGATTCTCAATGCATTGAGTATTCAAGCTATCCTCTAGTTTTTAAAAAAAATTATTGGGATGCATAAGTATGCATATAGAATTATCAGAATCTTGCAAAAGTCTTTTAGAGTTACATTTGTGTGTGTGTATGTGCCAGTACTAGAAGCTGAATTCAGGGCTTGAGCTTTTTACTCTACTGCTTGAGCCAGAGCTGCACTTCTGTTTTTTTGATGGTTAATCAGAGATAAAAATCTCATGGACTTTCTGGCATGGGCTGGTTTTGATCTATGATTCTTACATCTCAGCCTCTTGAATAACTAGGATTATAGGCACAAGCCACCAGCACCCAGCTAGACTTATTTAAGGGGTTAGCTCTGATGTTTTCTTTATAGAGACATCTTGAACTGTCATTCAGTTTATCTAAAGGTTATAGAATTATTTAAAGAGCTGTTTCTTTGTATCAGTTTTAGTCTTTTTTTTTTTTTTTTTGGTCCAGTCGTGGGGACTGAATTCTGGGCCTGGGTGCTGTCCCTCAGCTCTTCAGTTCAAGGCGAGCGCTCTACCACTTGAGCCACAGTGCTACTTCCGGCTTTTTTCTTTTTGCTTATGTGGTGCTGAGGAATTGAACCCAGGGCCTCACGCATGCAAGGCAAGCGCTCTACCACTGAGCCACCTTCCCAGCCCATCATTGATATTTTTTTCTAGGAGTTTTTTTTTTTTTCTATTTCATTTAAGTTTTCAGAATATGTGATCCCAAATATTCAAAGAAGATACATACATTTCCTTGGCATTTTGGTTCAAACCAAATTTCCTTGGCATTTTGGCCGACAGGTGGCGGCAGAAGTTTGAAAATACCTTTATACATTTTGGCAAATTTTTTTTTTTTTTTAAATAACACTGTCATTGAATTATGTCAGATCTAACTTACTGGAATGATATGAAATGCAGAATAGAGTTGAGGCCTCCAAGATTAGGCAGCTTGGATTAGCTAGACTTGGCTACTACCAACAGCAGATACATGAGCAACCCTGCCAAGACCAGCCAGGTAGAGAACAGGAACAGAGTTGACAAAGAAGCCCATGAGTGGCTTTATGCACAGCAAACGAAAATATTCAGATTAAAAAATTGTATATACATCTATAATTTTCCATTCATTCTTTTTTAATGGGTTCACTTTCTCTTTTTTGCTTACTGTATCTTAAAATTTTGCAAACTTCTTTTCAAATAATTTTTAGGCTGGGTGCCAGTGGTTCATGTCAATAATCCTAGGTAATCAGGAGGCTGAGATCTGAGGATCTTGTTTGAAGCCAGTCAAGACAGGAAAGTCTGTGAGAGTCTTATCTCAAATTAACAACCAGAAAATCTGGAAGTGGAGCTGTGGCTCAAGTGATACAGTGATAGTCTTGAGCACAAAAGCTCAAAGACAATGCCTATCCCTGAGTTCAAGCCCCAGGGCTGGCGCGTGCACATGCGTGTGCGCGCGCGCGCACACACACACACACACACACACACCCGTTTGTTTTTTAATCATATTGTTTCTTACATTTCTTCCTATTTGTATGATTATTGGGTGTGTTCTTTTATTCTCCCTGAGTTTGTTTTGCTATGTTTCTAAACTTAAATAAAAATAATTTCAGTTATAATTATCTGAATATCCCTTACTCTGAATATATTTTAGCTGCATCCCACAATAAATACTTATTTTCATTTCTTATTATTATTTGAAAAGAATTTAGTTTTTCCTTTTAGCTCAAACTATTTTATTGTATAATGAATTTTCCAATTATGTTTTAAGGAGTATTAATTTTTTTTATCTCACGTGCACTGGGGCATGCCTCAAAAAACAGAATACTTGGTTTGCAAGCACAAGATTCTAAATTCAAACCACAGTACTGCCCACAAAAAATACAGTGCTGTAAGACAGTGCAATCTTTCATAGTATTATTTTTGAAATAATAGAGGGTTGCATAATGACATAATGTGATCAGTTTCAGTATTGTCCAACTATTCATCAGAAATATATTCATTTTCTCATAAGATACAGGATTCTGGTACTATTAATCAAATCTGTTTCTAAAAGAAGTCATTATTCTCTAATTTCACAATCAATAAGAGGCATGACATGATGTCTTCCTGAATGACAATGGATTTCTCAATTGCTTCTTTTAGTCATAGCAGTTACTACTTTAAGCATTTTGAAGACTTCATTTTGTTTTTAAACTTTATTTCCTCCTCTAGCTAAAATTGCATCATGTGTAGCCACAGCTCTAATAGTGGCTTTTGATTTGAAGTGTATTTTTCTAGATATTATAGATGTCAAGTCTCTTTTCATTACTATTGCTGCATTTTTAAATATTTTATTTCTCTTTTGTTACATTTCCTTGTCATGATTTAGCTTATGTTTCTATATTTCATGATTTGGATATATAATCTTCACATAATACTATTTCACCTGTGCTTATTCACGTACCTGGTTATATTTCCATCATTCATTTTTTTTCTTTCTATCTTACTTTACAAATGCTTTTCTTGCTTTCCTTTTGGATGATTAGATTTTATTATTACAATTGATTTTTTTATTTTCTAACTCTAGATTTAGAAGTTATACTCTATAAAGTTTCTAATAATATATAAATAGTTTTTTGAAGTATATATTTAGTTAAATAGAATGGTTATTTCAACTATTTCAGTCATTCACCTATACATTTTACAGTGCATACTTAAGGAAGCTCAATGCCAATTTATAGCTCTTTTATTCCCCCAATAATCCATATGCTTGCATTTTAGATCTTTTATGACATTTTACATTAGCCTATTGATTTAAATGTACTACTACTGTTCCAAACTTTAAATATTTGTTTCATTTACTTGTCCTTTTTAAAACCAATATTATACTCACTATTCCTTGTCTTGAAAGCAATCATTAGATTGCTTTCATGAGTTTTTCATGAGTATTTGATTCCTTGATTTACATTTTGAAGTCCATAGTGATCAATTTTATTTTGTTATAACCGGAATCTTGATATTTTATTGAGTATATGATGTAATTTTTTTTTGTTTGTTGGTCGTGGGTCTTGAACTCTGGGCCTGGGCGCTGTCCCTCAGCTCTTCAGCTCAAGGCTAGCGCTTTACCATTTGAGCCATAGTACCACTTTGGTTTTTCTGGTGGTTGGTTGGAGATGAGTCTCATGGACTTTCTTGTCTGGGTTGACTTTGAACCACAATCCTCAGATCTCAGCCTCCTGAGTAGCTAGGATTACAGGTATGAGCCACCAACACCCGGCCACGAATGTAATCTGACCTTTCTTGTCCTTCAGCCCTCAACTGCCTGACTAAATAATTCCATTATTATTTTGTTTTTATAGTTATTATTTAAAAATAGGTAGTTTTGAATTGTATTTCTCCTCACCCCCACCATTTTTTTTTTTTATTTCTGGATCTTGAATTGGCTCTTTTGCTCAAGGACAGCTCTCTATCACTTTGAGCTACAGTACCACATCTGGTTTTCTGGGAGTTATTTGGAGATAGAGTCAAGAATTTCTTGCCCCTGCTGGCTTTGAACTGTGATCCTCAGATCTCAGCTTCCCAAGTAACGAGGATTACAGGCATGAGCCTGGGCCTGGCTTGTTATTTCCATTTTATTAACCTAAAATTCCTCTCTAGAAACTTTTCACATTTCTTTTTCTTTAATATTCTGTAATTTTTCTCCAAACTCAGGACATTTTGATTTTGGCCTCCTTTTTTAGGGTTGATTTTTTTTCTTTTGCCATTTTAAAAAATTTAATTTTATTGTCAAGATGATGTACAGAGTTACATATATAAAGTACATATATTGTTACATATATAAAGTAATGAGTATATTTCTCATCAAACATTGTTACCTCCTCCCTCATTTTTCTTCTACTTTCCGCTCCCCCTCAGCCTCATCCCCCCAAGTTGTAAAGTTCATTTCCACCATATTGTCTTGTGAGTATTGCTGTTGCATTGGTTTGCCCTTTGTCCTTTTTCTCAACATTTTGTTGTTCCCTTCCCCTCTCCCAATTCATATAAATGCATATACAAGATACAGGGTACCAAAATCAAATACTTTGGATGCACTTTTAAGAAGATCATACAGTGATAAAACAGGACTTCCTTTCACCTCAATTGGAAGTGTTAGGGTACACAAAACATATCAAAATTAATTGCAATTCAATAAGGATCAGAATGGTAAAAATAACTAGAGATTTGAAAATATTGTTTTTATGAAATATAAATAAAAGAGCATTCTTTTAAATATACAATATATTTACAAGTGATTAAATATATTAAAAGTATTGAAATTAAACAGGTTACTTTTATCAATATTCTGAATGTTTAATATCTCTAGGTATAGAAAAACTGTTTTATAAATATTTTCATTGTGATTATTGTACATTTGGAGACTGAGGTGAAAATTTTGTATTAAATTATTTAAAATGAGTGAAAAAGATACCATTTTCAAGTTAATGGATTTGAGGAACCTGTGATTTTCCATGTACATGTGTGTATTGACTGATTATAAGTAGACTGTCTTTCAACATCCAAGTTCATATATTTAGGTTGGCAAAAAATCCTTTATTTTTCTTTCCTTTGGAGGCTTCCTCTGTCCTTGTATAATATAATATTTACTTTGCGCTTTTTCTGTTTCTTTTTTTTTTTTAAACCATTCCTGGGACTTGAACTCTGGACATTGTCACTGAGCTTTTGTGTTCAAGGCTGGCACTCTACAACTTGAGCCACAACTCCACTTCTAGCTTTTGGTGGTTTACTGGAGATAAGAGTCTCATAGGAAGGGGAAACAAAGGAGGAGGCTACAATGCTTGATAAGAAATGTACTCATTATCTTGCCCATGTAATTGTAACCCCTCTGTACAGTATTTTCACAATTAAAAAAAAAAGATATATGAATCACCACTTGGAAAAAAAATAAGAGTCTCATGGACTTACCTACCATGGCTGGCTTCATACTGTGATCCTCAGGTCTTAGCCTCCTGAGTAGCTAGGATTACAAGTATGAGCCATTGCTACCCGACTTGTTTTATTTTTAATCTCTCTTTTTCTCTTTCTCCCTTTCCTTCCCTTTCCCTTTCCTTTCCTTCCCTTCTCTTGCGTTCTCTTCCTTTCTTCCATACTGGTACTGTGGCTTGCACTCTTGCTTGGCTTTTTCTTCAAGGTTGGCACTCTGCTCCCCTTCTGGCTTTTTGCTGATTAATTGAAGATAAGAGGCTCACCAACTTTTCAGTTACTCAGTCTCCTGATTAATTATGATTCCAGGTGTGAGCCACCATCGCTCAGCTAATAGTTTTCATACTGGTTAATTATATACAAGGAGAAAGAATTCTCCTAGTTTTTGATTTTCCTTAGTTTTAGTTACAGAGCAAGGACTCTCTGTCCAAGGCACAGAGAAGCCAGTAGTATGGCATTAGTGTTTTGCAAAAAGAAAAGGCTTTACTATAGCAGGTCAGGAGCTATTAGTTCAGGCTTATTTATGGATCAGTGGTGGCAGGGGAGTTTGGAGAACAGGAGAAGGGAAAACTTTACTGTTGGCACACCTCTTCAAGAATACTTGTTTCTTTTTGTAGAAAGGCAGTTAAGTTCTCCCAAGGGGTATTGAGAGTTTATAGTATAGTTGGCTAGATGGAGGTGGCTTGTTCAATGCATGTCCATTTTTGAAAAAGCTGATTCCAAACTGTAAAAATAATTAGTAGTAGGCTTGGAGGCTTTTGTTGAAAGACAACTTAAAACCTTTATTATTGAAGGGAGTTACGCTCAGGTGTACTTAGGCTTTAGCTGTTTTCATTAAGTTTCCATCATGCATTTTAGGATTTTGGACTGAAATTCTTCTTTTGTGTAAATACTGCATTCACTGTTACCTAATAATGGTTTTATTTTCTTTAACTGGTCTTCTACATTTCAGAAGCAAGCCAGAAACAGGGCCTTGTGGTGGTTGTGCACTAGTTCAGTAAATACCCAGGGAGTGCCACATACATATTCCCAGTGCAGGGAGCCAAGACCAAAAATACTGGGAGGAGGCAGGACTGCAATTTCTGTCTGGCAAAGCTTTATAAAGCTACTTTGTAGACGGGAAATCACATGTAGCTTGGCATGGCTTGGGGAATTCAGCTTATGTCATGTGGTTTTTCTTTACCCTATCTCCAACACAAGTAGGAGACATAACTCTCTTAACTCAATATTTTTTCAACATTGTTTCACATTTTATTTCTAGTTTCATAGTTACTATCTCATTGTCTCTTTGTTTTGTTTTTGATTTTAGTTTTTATTTTTATTTATTTTCCGTGTTTGTACAGGGGTTTTAGAACAAAATTTTTGTCTCTTTGCAATTTGGTTGCACTTTTGGCTAAGAAGATATTAATCTCATTTTTATTGCCCTATTTCATTTAATGAAAAAAAATTCTGGTTATTTTTACTATGTGTTTGGAGCGCAATGAAAGAGTATAAGAAGGAATTTATTCTTTTAACCTGCTGATTTTTTTCCTTTAGTAGAAAGAGGAATTCTATTATACTTCAGTTAATTCCTTTGTAATCATTTGCATACCACCCAATGTGTTTTCTAATAGATATCTATCTACCACAAATGAGGGAAACCATGCAACTTTTGTTTCTCTGAGTCTGGCTTACTTCACTTAATTTTTCCAAGTCTTTCCATTTCTGAATGTTACAATATTATTTTTTTTAATGGATGAGTAAAATTATATTGTGTATGTCTACCACATTTTCTTGACCCATTCTTCCAGTGATGGGCATCTAGGCTGGTCCATAAGCTGGTCCATAGACTCTATGGAGAGATCAAATACCATGTTTTTAAAGAAAGACTAGGTCAAACCTCAACAAAATAAGCACTAAGAAAGGAGTACATGCAAGAAGAGAATGGAAGTCAAGGGGCGAGGGGTAGAGAAATGAAAGTGAGAAGAGAGGGAGATTGTAGTAAAAAATTCATTATATATACCACAAAATTAAGATAGGAAATGGAAGAGTAGGTTGAAAAAGGGTGAGGCTATTGCAAGGGTGACAACAGATCAGGATGCAATGTATTCATAAACTGCTCCTTGGAACTTCCTTTGTGCAACTACTTAAAGGAAATAAAAAATACAAGGAAGAAGAATTTAAAAATATATCATTGTAACTACTTGACACATCATGTCTTATTTAACTAAAGCTTTTCATCTTTATTTCTCACTCTGTTTATGACATTTGGTAATGGCAAAGTAAGTTTCTCCTTCATACATGTTAAAGCATACTTATCATCTATAAGTGAGTTTTATATTTTTTGGCTTATCCTATGCAGAAGGGAGAAAAAATACTTATGGTAGGAATATTTATTACAGACAAACAACTCTTCAGAAATGTAGTGAAAATGTCTCATTCACAAGTCAGGACACAAATAAGAGAACAAAAAAGGTTTCTAGGAGAAGAGACATGTTACTAATGCCCACTTTGAAAGTAGTGACCTAAGGCTCTCTCAGACAAAATCTTAAGAGAAAATAATTCATGTAACACATATCATTGACGTAAAGAGGAGCCAGCTAGGCTTTGGTGTCAGGTAAGATATTTTATTTTATTTTATTTATTTATTTTTTATTGTGAACATACCGTACAGAGGGGTTACAATTACATGGGTAGATATTTTATTCTAATTATATAATACTTTAAAAAAAGTTATATAAATCTAACCTTAAGGAAATGTTGAAATTTGTTCCAATGAATTGCTGTTATAAGTGATAAAAATGTGTTTTCATAGCCAGTGCTTTAAGATAGCATATGTGCAATATAATTCAAGCCAACTTAACTCACTGATTCTGAATAATTATTCTTTAGAATGACCCAGGTGTGGTGTTTTTCTTACTCATTGATTAGATCTTAGCATTCCAATGCTCAATTCAAATTCTTAATGGTTTCCCACTGTTTTTCAGGTGTTGCTACAGTCTTTCCTATTCTCATTTGTTATATACCTGTTACATGGTGCCTGTCAGCCTACCTTGGTGTCTACCAATCCTTCCACACTGGATCTATAAAAGGCAAAATTAGTCATCCTTCCTAATTTGTACTTACTTTTCTCCTTAACTAATGTGTACTTATCCTTCAACATAGTAATTGTAACTGTAGATTTTTTTTTTTGTTTTAGTTAAATGCTTTCTGTCTAGAATAGACTGGCTTCAAACTTATGATACTCTTTTCTTAGCATTCTGATGTCTGGGATTACAGGTATATATACATGACTGGCTAGATACTGATTTTATTTTTTGCATTTCTATCCATCAAAGATTTTCTGTGTATCTTAGGATCCAACAAATACTAGTGATTGGATAAAGTTAACATTTGCTTAATTAAATTTAGTATAATTGACAAAACTAGAAAGGGGTATATATAAGGGATTATATATTGTTTCTACAAATGTGTACATTATGTAAAGTTTATATCAGGTTAATATATTGAAGCCACACTTAAACCATTATACTTCAAATCTCACCATCTCAAATAATTAAAAAAGGTCAGCTTTCAGAAGGGCTTAGGTAACTCTTCCCATAGCTGGAAGAATACTTCTACAGAGCTACTAACATATCACATCTATATAAAGTCAATATCACTCAAAACTGCCTCTGCTCTGACTCAGTATATCTTTGAAATTTCTCTTTAAATTTATAAAAGGTATCTGATTCTGAATTTCTTTTTTTAATATATTGATAAACATGCAGCAATACATTTTATGCGGTAAGTAAACAAAATATTTGTTAAGAGAAAACACGATGGCCAAGAGGAAAATGGATCTTTACAACAGTTATGATTGGTAGCTAGAAATAAAATCCATGTACTTAAGATCTGGTTAGTAGCTTGGTATACAGGAATAATTTTAAGCTTAAGTGCCCAATTCTATGAGTCTTTGTATGATATTAAAATCTACATGTAAAAAAAAAAATAAAATCTACATGTAGAATATGTAAATAATCTTATTTTCAGAATGCTTTTAGTAGCTGTCTTTTAGCTCAATGTGACTTATCGAAGGATTAGCTTTCTAAACTCAACTAAGCATATATGTAATAAAACATGTGAAGAACTCTATTACAGTATTATGCACATTATCTGGTAAGTTACATGAAATATTTGATGAATTGAACAAAAAGTGAGATTTTTCTCTAATGTTAAATGAATATAATTCACTTACATAACCATCCTACCGGGTTATTTGAGTTGTCAGAGTTTGTAAAGAAAAGTGAATATTTGCTTAGCATTCTCAAGCAAGAGTATTGCTGGAAACAAATGAAATCATGTTATTATTATTTTTTCCTGTGTACATTTTTGTGTGTATTTAAATAGTTCTTTATTAGCTTTAGTATACTGCAAATCAAAAGTAAAGAAAAGAAATTCACTATTTTCTTTCTCCATTTCATGCTATCTAACAGGGGAGAGATGTTAGCAACCCAATTAGAAAGTCATTGTGTGCTAGTAATAAACTAATTTTAAACCTATACTTCATCATGGCCATAAATTGTGTTTTTTTTTTTTAAATTAAGTTTTATATTGTGAAAATACTGTACAGAGGGGTTACAGTTACAGGAGCAAGGTAATGAGTACATTTCTTATCCAGCATTGTTGCCTCCTCCTTTGTTTTTCCCCTACTATCCCTTCCCTCCCACCTCCACAACCACACTCCCCCGCTAAATTGTAGAGTTCGTTTTTCAACTGTCTTCTACATCTCATTGTTGTAATGCATCAACCTGTATCCTTATTTAAATATTTTGTTTTTTTCTTTCCCCTCCCCAAATTATACCAACATCAACTACAGTGAAAATAGGGGTTATACTGTGGGGGAGGGACATACAAAGCAACAAAAAAATTACATTGTACCTTATAAATATGTTAGAAACTATAGCAAGAAAGAAAAAAACACTTGTGTCCCTGTGTTGGGGTTTACTTCACTTAACTTCATCTTATATGCTTTTTTTTTTTTTTAAAATAGAACCTGCACATAGAAAATGTTCTAGAGAAAGGCATTTTTCAAATTATTCTTTTCTGTTTCGTTTGGACTTGAGGCTTAACAGTGATGGTTCACTTGCATCTTAAGTCTAAAATCCATGCTGCCAATTGCAAATTAGATATCAAATAGTCGAATGGCAAAGACTATGTTCAATATTTGAGTACACCATGAAGATAATTCTTTGTGAAGACTGAATTCTATTTACTTGTGTATTTATTCTTTTATACCACAAATACATTCACCTTTTTGTCTGTGCCATGCTGTTTGTTGGGTGCTAAGTATTAGAAGATGGACTAAATTCTACACTTTCCTCAGTATCATATATTCCAGCTCCACTCACTCATCATTCAAAGTTCTGTGCTAAATGCTGAATAATAAAGTTACCACAATCCTAATTATCCATACAGAACAATCTATTGTTATCCCCCCAGTAGATACAGCTTAATCAACACTCAAGTCTTAAATCTGTCAGGAAAAATTAATTTCAGTGACATGTAAAAGGCCCAAACCCTGCTTGAATATAAAGAGCCTGTGTGTTTTTCTACTCTGTTATTAGGCAATCCTTTGTTATTGTTGGGAAATACGTTAATCTCTTAAAAACAAAAACCTACATCCCTCATGAAGCTGTACAAGACTTTCCATTAGCCTGACTTGGGCTAGAAATAAAATTAGGGCAACAAAGACAGAAGTTAGTGAATGAGGATGGACTTTTGTTTTCTGGTCAACAGAGAACATATGAAAAATAAGTATTTTATTAAAAATGGCTTTATAAATTATGTAAGTATCTTAAAATTATAATGTCACAGCCATGACCAAGGCCCAGGATTTATGTTGGGCATAAAATGGATGATGACTTTGGCAATACTATACATCTTAATTTCTTCACTACAATGCATAACTTTTGGTCATTTAATGGAATTTACTTTGAAGTATTTGATACCCATTAAGAGTGTTATCTCAATTACAAAGGATAATGTACCTACTTGCTTGCCTTTTGTTGTTTTTGAAATGCTTTTAATTGGATTAAAATGAATAAAAGGCCTATTTAATTATAAGCCTATTCCAAAACTATATTATTCTTTTTTATATTTTTATATTGTATATGTTTTATATTATTTATTTGCATGTATTTTTTCTTATGGGAATGGTATGAAGTCTTAATTATAACCTTCAACTAACCTGATGCTTCTAGAATGGCAAACAATTTAGTCCAAAATTATGTCTAACTTTTAAACAAGTTCAAGTGAAAGAAAAAAAATTGTATCAATATTGGGGCTTGAACTAATGGTCTAGGTACTATCCCTTAGCTTTTTGGACCAAAGCTGGGACTTTAGCACTTGACCCATAGCTTCACTTCTGATTTTTTGATAGTTAATTGGAGATAAGTGTCTCATTAACATTTTGCTGGACTGGCTTCCGGCCATTAAGTGGAGGTGTGGCTCAAGTGGTAGAGCACCTGACTTGTGTGAAAAAGCTAAAGAGGTAGAGCTTCCTGGCTCTGAGTTCAAACCACAGTACCCAATATAAAAGAGAAAGAGACAGCTAGACAGAAAGAAACAAGAGACAGAGACATAGAGAGAGACAGTCACTGTGTGTGTGTGTGTATGTGAGAGAGAGAGAGAGAGAGAAAGACAGACAGACAGACAGAATCAGGAAGATAGAGAAAGAAAGAGTTGTTCAGCAGTTTCAATCTTAGTGAATGCTTCTAATTAAATTATATACTTCAGGTCATCAGAGATTATTTAACCTTAAAGTCTTTTCAATTTTTATTCTTTAAAAATATAATAGGGCACCCTGTAAAGATGAGAAATAATAGGCCATAAAACTGAAAGTAAATATTCCCAGATAGTAATTTGCTAGTGGCTACAGGCAATGCCAGTCTTCTAATGCACATTCTTTTTTTTTTATTTCTTTTTCATAACCATCTAATGGCAAAAAACAAATAAATAGGAAATGAATTCATTGCAAAGTCCTCTCGAGAATTCTGTATCTCTGGCAATTATTTCCACTCACTACTACCACAGCAGGTTAGGCTCCTCCATTAGACAACAAGATTTTTCTCATTTTTCAAATGTCTCTTAAATTCATATAAATTTATTTACAATTTTGTATGAAAAGTGTAATCTATAAATATTTCAGTATTTTAAATAGATAACACTTCATTGTATGATTTCTAGTTGGGTTCTGGATAGTAAATGAGCTCTGGGTTAATCTCGGCCTAAATTCCAAGTTGGCTACACTATCAGTTTACTCGTAATTTAGTCAAGTAGTAAGCTGCCAAAAATATGACTTACTTCAAAAAAGAAAGAAAGAATGAAAAAAAGAAAGAAAGGAGAAAGAAAAAGAGAGACAGAGAAAGAGGAACAGAGAGGAGAAAGAAAGAGAAAAGAAAGAAAGAAAGGAAGAAAGGAAGAAAGGGAGGGAAGGAGGGAGGTAAGAAGGAAGGAAGGAAGAAGAAAGAAAAAAAGAAAGAGAAAGAAAAACAAAGATTAAGATTTTTGCTTGTCTTCTAATGGTTATCCAGCAAGCATCAGGTTCATGAAGGGCAGAATATATATCTGCCTGTAAAAACAAGCCCTATTTCACTTAGCAGGAAGAAAAGTGAACATGAAAAGCATCCTTGACTTTCCCAGGCTGTGAAAAAGGCAGAAGGAAGGAAAGGAAACAGTTTAACCATCTATGTAAATTGAGCGTCTTTTTCTGTCTTAAGGGATATGTGTCATTGTGTTTAAAGAACATTCAAAAAATGAACTGATTTGGGTTGGGAAGGTGGCTCAGTGGTAGAGTGCTTACCTTGCATGCATGGAGCCCTGGGTTCGATTCCTCAGTACCACATAAGCAGAAATAGCCAGATGTGGCTCTGTGTCTCAAGTGGTAGAGCGCTAGCCTTGAGCTGAAAAGCTGAGGGGCAGCACCCAGGCCCAAAGTTAGGCCCTGAGGCCAGAAACAAACAAACAAACAAAAAACTGATTTAAAACAAACTCCCTTATTTGTAATAACTAGAATATGTCTGTGATATTAACAGGGGATCTCAATAACCCAAATCACCAAGTGCATAGAACCAGGTATAATGAAGTGTATCAACACAAACTCCAAGCCTTGGAAACAAGAGGTTTTTATGTCTTGAATGCAATTATTGTTCTTCTGTTCTGTAATACCCTTTGTCTTGTATATAAGTTTATTGGGTCTGCGGAAGGGAAAGGGAATCACAGAAACAGTGGGACAAGGGATGAACTAATGTAACAATGGTACTTGACGCTGTGCTGGAAATGAACTGTACGACTTGAGGGGAGGGGAGCTGGGTAAGAGAAGAAAACGCGGGAGAAGATAACACTTCAAAAATAAATGCTCCACGCTGCGCCTCGGAGGGATGGCGCTGGAGGCCGGCAATAAAGACGGCCAGCTCTCTGGGACCCGGGCTCTGACATGATGGGGACCCTGACGACTGACCGCTGCAGAAAGCGCTGGAAGGACCTCCCAGAGCACCGCTCCAGCATGGATGCCTACATCACATTATCGGACTGTTAAAGCTGTGGATTCAAGTGAAGAGCGTTTTTCTGATTCCGATGAAGAGGGCTCTCTTGGACATGCAAGCAACAGAGATGTCTGAACCTGCCACCGAAACCAGAGCCTTGTCAGTTTGACCAGAGCAGTCAGAAAGCCAGCTGTTGCTGGAGGAAAGAAGACAAACAGCCTATGGGAAGCTGTTCTTCAGGAACAGACTCAAGATGCAGTGGCCAGTGAACTTGGTGTCTTGGAGATGGAAGGCAGTATTGACAGGAGCAGGCAATCGGAGACCTACAATGATTTGCTTGCTAAGAAACTTAGGAGAGAATCTCAGGAGTGTACAAAAGCTTTAGACAAAGGGCTAGATGAGTATATGGATAGTGGTAAAAAACCCGAGTTGAGGGAAGAAGAAAATGGGCAGAGTCATCTCAAACAGAAGCCACCTGCCAGAGACAGACTGGGTTCCAGACTGGAAATGGACTACAAAGGCCGATCTGAGATCTCAGAAGACGCTAGTCAAGAGAAAGTGGCTGATGAAATTGCCTTCAGGTGACAGAAGGCAAAGAAGGATCTGACAGCCTGAGTAGTGAGGATAATTGGGAACAGAAAGGCAATTGAGCTTCTGATGGAAACTCCTCAAGCGGAACAGAATGGGGGTGTTCTCATAATGAATGGTAGTAGAAGAACACCAGGCAGAGTTTTTTTCTAAATCTCTCAAAAAACACTCCTCGTATCAGTGAAGAAAAATTAAGGACATTTTCTACATTGAAAATCAAAAGGAATATGAAAATAAAAAAGCTGCTAGGAAGAGGAGGACACAACTATTGGGGAAGAAAATGACACAGGCAATTAAAAGTCTGAATTTTCCATAGGAGGATGACACATCCCGGGAAACCTCTGCCAGCAACAAACCAGGCCCTGGCTTCTCTAGGTGAGCCACCTGAGGGCCGTGGGGATGCCAGGCTGGGCACAGACAAGGCCTTCCATGTGGACCACTTGCCTGACTTGGACATATATTAAAAGTGCATCGTGGACAGTTTCTACATGTAGAGTGTAGCAAATGTTTCTGCTGTCTGATTTACTTTGTACTGACAGACTTGAGAATCTGGAGGAGAGAGCTGTTTCTTGCTGTTAGTAAGTGGGCAAAGGAATGTAACAAAGTGAAGCATTCGAGATGCTCGTGTGTGACACAGCACCGGAAAGTGTGCAGCACAGTGTTTAACCTCTCAGGCAGCTGCATGTGCTGATGTGAATTATGATGATTACCAGCTGATATTTTGTTTTGACCAGGTCATGATAACATGCTATTCAAAACTTCTATTAGGTTCTAGTTCTGATTTGTCTTTGTGCTGAATTATGCTGTGGTTTCGAAACATTCCATTAGAGCCTGAGGGAACACTAAATTGCTACAAATACATTCATGCTCATGTTAGTATTTTTCTGTGTTACTAAGAACTTGGTCCTTTGGAGTTTCGTTGGTTGGTTTGTTCAGAGATAGGATTTATTGTATATTTCAGGCTGGCATGATGAATCCTCAGCCTCCTGGTGTTTTGAGTCCTCAGCCTCCTGAGTGTTGGGATTATAGGTGGATAAGTCCCCTGGCCCCCTGTTTTTAGGCAATTCTAAGGACAAGGACTTAAAACAAGCTTCTATTGTTGGTCCTTTCCATTTGTTTGTTTGCAGAGAAACAAATGTCAGAAGCTTTCCAAAGAAATACGGTTCTTTTTGAGTTGTACTTAAAACTCTGTGATCCACATCTGTGTTATTATCATGGACATTTCAAATTCCCAGTGATGGTTTGCCTAAGATTTGTTTTACCTTATGTTAAAGAAGCTAGGTATTTATGTCACATCTGCATGGTTTCAAATTGCTCATTTTTGTTAAAGAAAAAAAAACAGTAAATATGTTTCTAGCATTAACTAGTTTACAGAATAAATTCAACAGAAATGCGCTCGTGAAACAAAAATTTGTATATTAAGAAAAAATATGATTCACCAATTATAAATGGTCTTTACAATGTATTTGAAGTCTTTTAGTAGTTCCTAAAAATGTATTATTGGAACTTGGATTTCAGAGGGAAGTGGCTATTAGTTGCTTTTTATTTATAAATTGTGCAAAAATAAATTTGTTTTTTTTTTGGCAGTCCTTAAAATAAATAAATAAATGCACTCATTACCTTCCTTATGAAACTGTAACCCCCTGTTCATCACCATTACAATAAAGGTATTTTAAAACATAAAAACATTAACAGGGTGGAGAGGAAAGCATTCCTGTAACCTGTGTCTGTTTGGAAGTTCTGTTATATCAGAGCTGGCAATGGGTATGCAGTCAGGCTCCACAGAGAGACTCAAGCCTAAAGTAATAGGATGGAGGGCAGTTTCTGAGTAGTGCACTGTTCCAAGATTAATCTAGCAGGGTTGATGTACTTAAGGAAAAGAAGCATTTTCTGCTGATGATTTGCTGGTAAATGACAGGCTTAAATGCAGATAATGTGACTTGTCTCTACTTCCCACACCCTCCAACATGTACATAGAAATAGTTAAGACATCGTAGTGGCCAATCCTGCTGTGGTAGCAGTGGGTGAAAATGGTAGCCAGAGATACAGCATTCTTGAGAGGACTTTGCAACAAATTCACTTCCTTTTTTTTTTTTTTTTTGCCAAATGACTTAGCCTTTCAAGCTTTCATTTCCTCATTATAGCATTACAAATCTTTATATTGTAGGAACATTTGGAAGGCATAGGAAGCTAGATCAAGTAAAGCATATTAGAAGTGGGCAATAAGATACCTAATACACATACGATATTACTATGAGTATGTGGGTGGACTAGCGATGAAATCAAATCATTTGAAAAGTTACCTTACCACTCGTTTCCAGAACTATTGTCAAGGAAGAGAACAAAGAAACCAAAGCCAAGAGAGCTGTAAGTGACCTCAGTGTATAAGACATTTAGCTATCTTTTGGCCATATGTGATCTGAGTCTCTTAGCAATTAGCACAATGGAATCACATTTATTTAAGTAACTTTATAGTCATTGCTTATATGCTGAGCAGGGCTGATTCATTTCACACATCATTTACAGCTTGTTATAGAGTTCCTTCAAAACTAATACCCAAACATGTTGGATAAAGGAAAGAAGACAGACAATTTTGTTTGGTTGTTTTGTTCCTTCCCTCCCCCCACTGATTTTTTAATACTGCATTCTAAAGTTCTTATAATATTGGCTATATTAAAAGTCCTGTGCTTTATACCCTGTTGTGAATGCAAACTTCCTAACAGTCGCTATTGCAGTGGGAGAATTTTTTTTTTTTTTTGTGGTTCACTTCACTTATCATCTTTTTTTTTTTTTTTTTTTTTTTTTTAAAATTTTGCAGTGGGAGAATTTTTATTTGCACTTAAAGTAGTCTGATTGTCCTTTTAATCTAAAATTGTACTGAGAGAAGATTTAAAAGCAGCATAATTCATTTAAAGAGATTAAATAGAAAAATAAAGTGCTAATTGAGCTTAAGTTAGAAGTAAGCTCTCGAACACAATTTATTGTTGTTTTGTTATTGTCCCCAACAGTAAAAATGTATCTTGTTTATTAGAGAGTTTAATTGTTAAAAATTTCTTTTGTCTCCTATTTCTTTATTTGTCAAAATACCTTTTTCTTCTCCACACTCGTAAACCAAACTTTGGTGATCAAAATCAAAATACAGACAATTAGAAAATTAATTTGTCATATCCCACTCTAAGATGCAAGGAAGATATTTTTCACTTATGTCTATCCAAGCAAATCTGATCAATAAAACACAAGAAGAGGTATGTGCTATGGAAAGAGGTAGGATACATTCTCATGTAAATCTCATGTTCAAAATTTATTTGCTTATTTTTTCTCAAATCATTTGAATCACCAAAAATGCACTTCTTGTTTCATACCTGAAAAGAAATATGTCAGATATAAAATAAATCAAATTCTCTACCTTTTGAGAGAGGAAAAAGGGAAATCATAATGTATAATATTGTATTGCAATATAACCCAGTAGAAAACATGTACTACAATGGCAATCTTATGCAACATTTGTTACTAAAAGGCTGTGGGAGAACAGAGGAAAGTGATAGCATCATTGGTTTCTGAAGAACAGAAGAAGCAAAGGAGGTGCCAGCTATTGACTGGTCTTATGGAGTGTGAAGGATGTGGTATTTAGAAAGTAGGTGGTGCTCCATTTAGAGTGTATCCAAAGGAAGAAGGAGAACTGAATTCTAGGAGATGAACAGAATCTGAGTTGAAAGGAACACTGTTTAATAGGGATTAAGGAGATAAGTGTAAATATTGAGGACACATTGTGGAAAAAATATATCACAAAGGAATGATGACTTTGTAGAATTCTGAAGGAGCCATTGGATAAGGTCAAAGAGCTGTGATGATAACATTTTTCATTTTTTTTTTAAGAAAAGGAAATACCCAAAGTGAAGACATTTGGGAGGCTGTAGGAGAGACAGAAAGTAGACAAAAGATGAAAAATCATGATTAAGTTAAACAGAGAATTGAAGAGTCTATGTATTTTTCAAGAAAAACTGAAGTGCATTTTAGCTAGAATTAGTACAGTTCCCACATACAAGTAAATTAAAATTTAAAACAGAGACACTGAACGTTTAGGACATTGAATATGTAGATTTGTCTACCCTTCAACCGGATCAAACCGGTTAGGACCGGATCAAGCCGGCTCAAACCAGTTCAAACAGCTCAGAACCGGACCAAACTGGTCCAAACCGGTTAGAACCGGATCAAACTGGTCAGAACCGGCTGAAACCGGCTCAAACCGGTTAGAACTGGATCGAACCAGCTCAAACCGGCTCTAACCGGTTAGAACCGGATGAAACCGGCCAGAACCGGATCAAACCGGCTCAAACCGGTCAGAACCGGCTCAAACCGGTTAGAACCGGATCAAACCGGCTAAAAAGGACAGAAACCGGATCAAACCGGTTAGAGCCGGATCGAAGCGGTTAGAACCGGATCAAACCAGACAAACCGGTTAGAAACGGCTAAAACCGGTTAGAACCAGATCAAACCGGTCAGAACCGGCTCAAACCGGTTAGAACAGGATCAAACCGTTCAGAACCGGATCAAACCGGCTCAAACAGGTTAGAACCTGATCAAACTGGTCAGAACCGCATCAAACCAGTCAGGACCGGATCAAACTGGCTAAAACCGGCTCAAACCAGATAAAACCGCCCCAAACCGGATCAAACCGGCCAGAACCGGATGAAACCGGCTCAAACCGGTTAGGAACGGATCAAGCCCGCTCAAACCGCTCAGAACCGGATCAAACTGTTCAGAACCGGTTTAAACCGGTTCAAATCGGATCAAACCGGTCAGAACCGGATCTGACCGGCTAGAACCGGAACAAACCGGTTAGAACCAGATCAGGCCGGTTAGACCGGGCTCAAACCGGTTCGAACCAGATCAAACCGGATCAAACCAGTTCAGACCGGTCAGAACCGGATCAAACCGGTTAGAACTGGATGAAACCGGCTCAAACTGGTTCAAATCACTTAGAACCGGATCAGACCGGCTTGAGCCGGTTAGAACCAGACCAAACCGGTTAGAGGTTTGATCCGGTTCTAACCGGAACCAGTTCAAACCGGTTAGAACTGGATCAAACCGGTCAGAGCCGTTTCGAACCGGATAAAACCGGTTTGAACCGGATCGAACCGCTTCAAAGTGGTTAGAGCCGGCTCAAACCGCATCAAACAGGTTAGAACTGGAACAAACTGGTTCGAACCGGTTCAAACCGGCCAGCTGGATCGAACCGGATCCAGCTGGTTTGAGCCGGATCCAGCCACATGGAACAGGATCGAACCGGATCAAGCCGGATTGAGATGGATCCAGCCGGATCGAACTAGATCCAGCTTTGAAGATAAAGATAAATTATCAGGGGTATAAGAAAGTCAGATAGAGGCTGGTGATTTCTGCCTATAATTCTAATCAGGAGGCTGAGCTCTGTAGACCAATATTCAAGGCCAGCTCAGGTGGGAAACAAATCTCCAATTAATCACCAACAAGAAGCCAGAAATGGAGCTGTGACAGAGTGCCAGTCTTGATCTACAGACAACAAGTGACAGGATATTCATACTCAAAGTGGCTAATATAGGAAATGACCTCACATTTGGTAATTAAACCTTGTCTGTCTTCTCAGCCTATTGAGGAAAAGATGGAGACACAAACAAATTGTTAAGTTCTGTTTGTGAGAGAGATGGAGGCAAACTACAAGGCTTACCACTTCCCATTTGTCTCAGTTGTGCTGAATTTCAGCTGACTCAAACTGAGTCTGAACACACTGACCTGGATTCTCCCCAGTGAACACACTGACCTGGATTCTCCCCAGATCCCACTGGAAGGGTCTGCGCCATTTTCCACTCTATCATTGGCCTCTGCTCATGTCCCCTATCTAGGGGAAAATTCCTTAGGTTAATTTGAGAGAAATTAATATTACTGTTCCTTGAAACTTCAAGTTCATTTTAGTTTCTACTGTAGCACAGAGGAAAAACAGTCTTCAGCATCATAAGATCCCCAAGGTCCCAAGGTGATTCTTTCCTAGGGATCAATCCAGTGCATCTAATAATAATATACCCAGAGGGTTGCTTTTAACTCAACCTTCCCAGAGTGAAAGTTCTCCACTTAGGAAACAGGCAGTTTTTATCTTCGTGCTCTTGTTCCTGAAGTATGTGTGGGAAAGTAGAACGTTGAGCTTTTCCACTTCCTAGCATTGTTTAGATGCCAAGCCTTCCTTCTGTATCTCACCTGTTAGGTTTCAATTTTGGAGTGATATCAACGGACACAAACCCCTGACTTGAGGGTGATCACTAGCCAGGATAAAATCCCATGTAGTGAAAACACTTTAGGCCTGAGCTATCTGGATGGTCAAGGGTAGGATTCTGTGCCAATCCGCAAATGGTCCTGCACATTCAGGGCCAGGTGCAAAGCTGGTGAGTTTTTACATTTTTATTATAAAATTGTCATCATTTATTCTTCTGCTTCACCATGGACATGGGAGGAACCTATTTGCTAAAGTTTGGATCTTGAATGTACTTGCTCTAAATGTTTGCTTGCTAGGCTGGATCACTATTTTGTGATGGTAAGGTCTTTAAATGTGAACATATACAGGGTCATATGCACAAATAGATAAACATATTAACTAAAGCATGGTATATTCATGAAGTATTCCACTGATGGAACTCAGTATAACAAAATGAATGCCAGGAAGCTGGAACTTGAGATGTCAGTGGAGAGAGCAAGGTTAAGGGGAGAGGGTTAGATGAATATAGAGACGAAGGTTGGGAGAAAGATGGAAAAGTGTGTAGATGAAGGATAGAAATATAACAGAATTCTGTAAATGGAAATAATAGGTGATTAATGAGCCAATTAGAGCTCATATTATGCCACCCCATCCCACACATGATGGACATAAAGTCACAGAGTTTAGTGTTTGCTCTTCTGGGTTTAGGTCTGGATTTAGGTCTTCTTTTGGTCTGCTTCTTCCTTGATCTGTCTGACTATCTGTTTGTCTGTCTGTCTGTCTGTCATCTATGCTTATATTGGGGCTTGGACCTTAAGCTTGTGCTCTTGTTCTGCTTTTCTGCTCACAGTTGATGCTCAACCACTGAGTCATACCTCCACTTGCAGCTTTTGCTGGTTAATTGGTGATAAGAGTGTCACAGCTTTGTTTTCCCAGGCTGGCTTTGGACCTATATTTTCAGATCTCAGCTTCCTGAGTAACTAGGATTGGAGGCATGAGCCACTCATGCAGAGTTTACCTTTCCTTTTTAGATTTGGAATGCTTACTTTGTGACATTGTATGTTGCAAGTATGTAATTTTCTTTTTGATTTCACATGCCATAAGTGTCATGGGAGACTTTGAATTTGGGCTGTTGGATATCGTTGGGACTGGTAAGACTCTGGAAACTCTAAAGTGTTACTTAGTTATTACATTTATCATATTGATAGTATATAATATATAACATATTTGCATTATACTATATATTAATATATATTAGGTCATTATCATATGCTATATATAATATTTACACATATAATACTTAAATAACATAAGTATATAATTCATGTAGTGAATTATACTTTATATATTATATGTTAATATATGTTTTATATATGCTATATACTATAGAATATATTCACATATATGCATATATTGACTTAAATTTATATAAATTTCAAGCAAAAGCTACTTATATTTGATTTATTTACAATTAAGCTATAAACTGTATTTTTTAGGAAATTGACAAATGCTCAGAAATATTTCTCAATTTTCCTCTAGTTATATTTTAATATCAAGAAAAATTTTCAAAGAGAAAATGAAGCAAAGCTTGCTATGGAAAGATTTAATCCAACTCTTAAATTCATGAAATTTAAGTGATATCAAACTTGGCAGTAAATGTCTTTGACTTTTTACTTACTTGCTGACCCTTTACTTAGTGGAAAATTGCTTAAACTACACTAAAATAAGAAAAGGTTTGGAATTAATTATTTTTCTTGTAGAGTATTAAAATGATAATTTTGTTTTTGTTCTTTTTTTCTAAATGCATTTGACTTTTATTGTAAAGTTGTTGTACTGTTATATAAGTCAGATAAAGAATACATTTCTTTCTGAACAATGTCATCCCTTTCCTCACTTTTTCCTAGTTTTGCCTTCCTGTCCCCAACCACAAATTTTATAGTTCATCTTTAACAGTGTCTAGTGAGTATTCCTGCTGAAATTGTTCATCCTTTTTTTTCTACCATTTCTGTACCCCACCTTACCTTCCCAAAGAGAAGTAAGTGAAAAAAAAGACAAAAGATTTCCTATTTCTAGTAACTAGAATGGATTTATACATTTACAATTTAATACACTGGATGGTTAAAAATATATACTAATACATGATAATTATACATGTCTAGGCAGTCACACACTGTGAACCAAAGAAGGAAATTCTTAGGTGAGGAACACAAGGCACAATACCTATGTACACCTGATCATATAAAATATTATTTATCAAAATGAACTCCAGGAAATGGAAAATTATAATTTCTAAAATACCAGGGGCTTCAAATGTTCTAATTATTTTCCCAATCTTACCATTAAAATTAAAGAAAAGTTTAATGTAATGGCATTAGCAGAAAAATAGGTGACAATATTATAGGTATGGTGGAAATAATAAAATATTCCTTTTTAAATAATTTTTTTTATTGAGATTAAGTAATTACACAAAAAAGTCTTCGTTCAAAGACTCATTTCATTGCTTTGGGTAAGCAAAAACAAAAAATCAGAAATTGTCACAAAACTTCTATAAAACTGTATGACCAAATACTTCACATTAGCTTTTTCACTGAGTTATTTAGCAAGTCCATTTGTTTTTCCAAATAGGCATGAGTTTTTATTTTCAATTCTAATTATAACACATCACACATACCATTCATTTATTAAGCAAACTGGCTTAATTCAAACAAAAGTCTGATTTGAAAATCACCAGTTGTATAAATGTAATGTCAATTAAATAATTCTGACTTCTATTTTTTTTTGTCAGTCATGGGGCTTGAACTCTGGGCCTGGGCACTGTCCCTCAGCTCTTCAGCTCAAGGCTAGCACTCTACTACTTGAGCCACAGCTCCACTTCTGGTTTTCTGAGTGGTTTATTGGAGATAAGAGTCTCATGGACTTTTCCTGCCCAGACTGGCTTTGAACTGTGATATTCAGATCTCAGCCTCCTGAGTAGCTAGGATTACAGACATGAGCCACCAGTACTTGGCTAATAATTCTGACTTCTAAAATAGAAAATATGCAATCCCAATACATACATCTTTATTCAACCACTGCTCAAAGGCTATGTGTGAAGCGTTTATTTATTTTTTCTAATAACTTTATTTTTTGTAATAACAGATATATGGCTTGCAAAGCAGCTCAGCCATGTCCTCAAATATTTTAGCTAAATAAGAAGGGGAACTTCTCTTTTAAAACAAGCTTAGAGAAGGACATCAGTGAATCACAATCGTATTCCTAACTATTCAGGAGGTTGAGATCTGAAGATTGAGGAATGAAGTCAGTCCAAGCAGGAAAGTCAAATGCCAGAAGTAGAGCTGTAGCTTAATTAGTAGAATGGTAGCCTTGAGTAAAAGAAGCTCAGGGACAGCACCTGGACCCTGAGTTTAAGATCCAAGACCAGCGCACGCGCGCACGCGCGCGCGCGCGCGCGCGCGCGCGCGCGCACACACACACACACACACACACACACACACATTCAAAACTGGAGCATGGCTCAGTGGTAGAGGCCTGCCTAGCATTTGTAAGGCCCTGTGTTTGATCCTCCACGAGGAACAGAATACAATAAAACTAGAGAAAACTGCAGGATTGAATACATTATAATACAAATATTTACAAAAGAGAGAGAAGTGTATGTGATTGTTACAGCCTATGAAAGAGAATAATAGAATATAAACTTGAAAGCTGAAATTGAAAAAAATAGGCAGTTGGGAAATTCTGGAGGAAGATGGCAGAGGAGAAACTGGGGGCTAAACAAGCTCTCTCGCAGAAACCAGTTTTAGTGTTCCAGTGAAAATATAAGGCTAGAGAGTCAGCAAGTGTGCTATCATAGTACAGAGTCTGGCCGAAGAGGAAAAATTCAGGCAACTTGGTAAAGGAGACAGATTTGAGCACTCAACGGTGTTTGGGATGGTGGTGACAGCGGCAGCAGCTGCTACTGCAGCGACCATATCAACACCAGAGAGAGCCTGGGAAAAGGCACCAGAGGCAGTATGCAAGCACATTCTACCCACTGCCAGCAAGAACTTATAAGAAGCAGAAATCTTCATCTTGCTGACAACAGAGAGTAACAGATGGACTGTAGACAGCCTGGAAACCAAGGGAAAGGTATGAGTACCCCACAGACATCCTCACTCTTTCTCATCAAGTGGCGGTGGGAAGGTAGCCCCTCTACCACCACGGGAGAAGAACTTGATCTTTGATACTGACAAAGACGGGGTCAGAGCAGCTAACGCATAACTCAGGCCTTGGAAGAAGACAATAGGAGCTATTCATCAGGTCAAAGGAACCTGACCTGCAAGGCTCAGATCCACACCTGCAGAGGTAGCTCCACAAGGGTGGGGCAACTATCTTCAGTGGGTAAACAGAGCCAGAGGATGCCCTGATGCAAAACTTTGGCAAAGTAGCAGAATATAAAATTAACCCTCAAAAATCAATGGTTTTTCTGTATGCCAATAAAAAGAAGAGCGCAGTTGAAATCAGGAAAGCAACTTATTTTGTAACAGCCCCACAAAAAATAAATAAAATATCTAGGAGTTAACTGAAGAAGTGAAGGACCTCTAAGGTGAAAACTTTAAAAATCTGGGGGAGTTCCGGGAAGATGGTGGAGGAGAAGCTGGAATCTGAACAAGCTCTCGCATAGAAAGCAGTTTTAGAGTTCCAGTGAACAGTCCTAAGCCAGAGAATCACACCAAGTGTGCCATTACAGGACAGAGAGTTAGACAAGAGAGGGAAAGCCAAGGCAAGGAGACACATCTGAGCGCTTGCCAGCAGCTGCCGCAGCGGCGGCAGGGTCGCGGAGGAGAACGCAACCGGGGCCATACCTGAGCGCTCACACAGAGTCCGGGACGAAGGAGCCAGACGCAGCGGGCGAGCGGATTCTACTCAACACCAGCAAGAACCGACAAGGAGCGGACATCTTCATCCTGCAGTTTGCAGACCAGAGACGACCCAGGATCCAAGACTCGGCTTGAGTAGAAGCCCGACGTCCTCACTCCTTCTCAAGGAGCAGAGGAGGGAAGGCCACCCCTCCCCCCCCAGCACCGGTGATCTCCATCTTGGATACCGACAAAGCTCGGAGGAGCGGCTAGCTCCAGCTCAGGCCTTGGAATAAAACGAGTCATTTAGCAGGTCACAAGAACTTAACGGCGAAGTGACCTGCCAGACTCAGCTCCATCCAGGGAAAAGTCACCCAGCTCAGGCGCCAGCCATTGGAGTGGCTCTCCTCACTGGGTAACCAGAGCCAGAGGCTGACCCTCCCTCTAGCAGCCTCAGCAATCAATTGAAAAACAGAAACCCTGAGAATGGCTCCAGGCTGGGCTCTGTGAGTTTTTTTCACAAAATAGCCCCAGGGAAAAGCTACTGATTGTTGAAAGGCCTCAACTCTACCCAGAACCTAGCCTCACCACTGCATCCCCCTCTTTTGTGATTCTCAAAGCAGATCACCCTCCCATTAAACTAATCTGGGAGGGGGATCTCAAAATCTTGGGTAAAGCAGAGCATTTTTCTGCCTGTTTGAACAAACTGACTTAAGAAACCAATTAAGCCACAGGACCTCAAGCTGACCAGAGACTCCAACAAGAGGCTGGTTACAGACAAAAGGGAGATACAGGATTCTTCCCACCCCTCCCCCCCAAAAAAAAAAAAATCAAAGAACATTTTTTTTTTTGGTACCATATATATAAAAGTTTTTTTTCCTTTTCTAAAAATTTTATTAATCCTTAATTTTTGCCTTTTTTGAAAAAATAATTGTTTTCCAGTAAATTTTTTTTCCTCTTATAATTTTTATTTTAGGATTACGTGAATGTGCATTTTCCTTTCTTTTCTTGTCTTCTTTCTCTTTTTCTTTCTTTCTTAACTATCTTTTTGTTTTTTGTCTAGCTCTACTGAACTTCTGATCTTTTTTTCTCCCTTTCTTCTCCTTTTCACCTTTTCCTCTCTTTTGATCTTCTTTATGTGACTTAACTCTTGTCCTGTACATCCTCAGATAAATCCGTAGTTAACTAGTAGACCCTATCCCCCATTGTGTACACACTTAATCCACAAACTTATTACTCAATTCAAAACCTCTGAGACTTAAATTCCTTAATAGCAGTACTACCTCTTTATACCTATATAATATTTTAAGCATTTTTTTAAGTTTTTCACTTCTCCTCTATGTCCCTTCCCTTCTCTTAATATACTCACATTCCTCTCTAAATAGATGGTCTTTTAATCTCCATAATAATATTAATTTTTACGTTTCTATTTTTTTCTGGTCTCTTTTCAATTCCCTTTCCCTTTCTTCTTTTTCTCTCTCTCACTACTTGCATCCTACCCAACCTATTTCCTGCATTGGGATTAGGACATAGTTAACTCTCCCTGTGCCTCCCCACACCAATCTATTCCTATTTTTTTTTCTGTCTTTTTTTCGGTCATGGGGCTAGATCTATTCCTATTTTTTACCCACATCTCTCCCTAACCCTAATAATTTCTGGTTTTTCAAATTCTTCTCTGCAGTTCGAAGCCCATTAACATATAGTTGTTTGATGTTGAATAGATGTATCTGTTGAACTAGATTGTATCTGTAGACTATTGACTGTACAAATGCAAACTTTGATTGATGGTTGCCTTAAGATAGTGTTCTAGCACAAAACTGGTGCTATTTTCATCTCAAATGGGCAGAGTAAGCCAGAAAAACACAAGAAAAATGGCAAATCCGGATATCTCAATTCCCAATCTTGATAATCAGTGGTCAGAACAGATAATGAATAATCCAGAGGAGAGTTCCCAAATAGCTCTACAAACACTGCTGGCAAACATGATAAATGAGAAGTTTGACAACTTACAAAGGATTCTGTATGAGCGTGAAAGGGAGAGAGAGGAGGCATCCCAAAAGCTTATACAGGAATATCATAAGCGTGAGGAAGCTACTCAAAAACTGATACAGGATTTGCATGAACAACTTGAGAATACTCAAAGAGAAAGGGAGGAATGGCGTGAGCAGGCTGAGAACACTCAAAGAGAACTGCAGGAATCCCACGAACGGGAGGAAAGAGAACTACAGGAATCCCACGAACGGGAGGAAGCTAATCAAAGAGTAATACAGGAATTGAGAGACCAGGTAGAGAATACACAAAGATCACTAAAGGCATTCATGGAATCCATTAACAAAGAGCTGAAGGAAGTCAGGGAGACCACAAAGGGAATGCTGAATAGAACCCAACAGAAGGAATGGGAGTCCAAAGAAACCATAACCAATCAACTAAGTGATTTGAGAACAAACACTGAACACCAAATTAAGGAAGTAAAGAAATTCATACAAGACCTAAAACAGAGCTTCAACAAAGAACTTGAAGCCATCAAAGCTGACCAATTAGAAGGAAAAGAGATAAAAAACAAAGTAGAGAGTCTTGACAGCAGGTTAGACCATGCAGAAGATCGAATCTCAGGGATTGAAGACAGCCTAGATATTATAGAGAAAGAACACACAACCATCCAAGACAAGTCCAAGAAATATGATAGATCTATCCAACACCTGGAAGACACCATCGGAAGGCCTAATCTAAGGATAATGGGTGTAGAGGAACACCTAGAAACAGAAGTTAATGGTCTAGGAAATTTGTTTAAGAGGATCCTAGCAGAGAACTTCCCAAACATACAAAAAGATAGGCCTATTCAGATACAAGAAGCTTTTAGAACCCCAAATAGACCAGACCAGAATAGCACATCCCACCGTCACATTATAATCCACACAGGATCAACTCAGACCAAGGAAAAGGTCCTTAAAGCTGTCAAGGAGAAAAGGCTAATCACCTATAAAGGGAAACCAATTAGAATCACCTCAGATTTCTCAGCTGAGACAATCAAAGCAAGAAGAGCCTGAAATGATGTATGCCATGCCCTAAAAACAAACAACTATCAACCAAGAATACTGTACCCAGCTAAACTCTCCTTCATAACTGAAGGCCAAATAAAAACCTTCCATAGCAAAGAAAAATTGAAACAATACATCTCAACCAAACTAGCCCTACAAAAGATTCTTAAAGACGTCCTACACATAGAAAACCAATAAGACCGCAATAAAGGCCAAGAAACTGCACCCAAACTGAGAATCCAAGAACCATAGGAAGAACCCAGTTTTCGCAGCCCCCAAGAAGGTGGATAACATGGCAGGAACTCCCAAATACCTCTCAGTCCTATCTCTTAATGTTAACGGACTGAACTCTCCAATTAAGTGACATAGACTGTCTAGTTGAATTAAAAAACAAGACCCTTCTATCTGCTGCCTGCAGGAGTCACATCTTGCCCGTAAAAACAAACACATTTTCAATGTTAAAGGCTGGAACAAAATCTACCAAGCAAACGGCCCCCATAAACAGGCGGGAGTTGCAATCCTAATATCAGATAAAATTGACTTCAAATTAAAATTCGTGAGAAGAGATAAAGAAGGTTGCTACATACTAATTAAAGGATCTCTCCTTCAGGAGGATATTACAATTCTAAATATCTACTCGCCAAACAATGGAGCACCCAAATTTATCAAAGAAACACTACTTTCCCTCAAATCCCATATAGATCCAAAGACATTAATTGTTGGGGATTTTAACACACCACTCTCCCCACTAGATAGATCAACTTGGCAAAAACTCAACAGAGAAACCGCAGATCTAAACAGCTGCTTAGATCAACTAGACTTAACAGACATCTACCGAACATTTCACCCAGCAGCATCAGAATACACGTTTTTCTCAGCAGCACATGGAACGTTTTCTAAAATAGACCACATTTTAGGCCACAAAACAAACTTGTCTAAATTCAGAAACATTGAAGTTATACTTTGCATTCTCTCAGACCACAAGGGAATAAAATTAGAATTCAACACCAAAAGCCACCAAAGAAAGTCCGGCATCACATGGAGGCTGAACAACACACTGCTGAATCATGAGTGGGTCATGGAAGAGATTAGAAAGGAAATTAAAATGTTCATGCTATTCAACGAAAATGAACACACAAATTACCAGCTCCTCTGGGACACAGCAAAGGCAGTACTCAGAGGCAAGTTTATAGCTCTGAGTTCCTACATCAACAAATTGGAGAGATCTGAAACTAGCAATTTAATGACACATCTAAACCTCCTTGAAAAAGAGCAGCAAGATAAACCCCAATCCAGTAGACAGAAAGAAATAATCAAAATTAAATCAGAATTAAATGAATTAGAATCCAAAAAAACTATAGAAAGAATCAACAAAACAAAGAGTTGGTTCTTCGAAAAAATTAACAAAATTGACAGACCCTTAGCAAATCTTATCAGAAAAAGAAGAGAACACACCCAAATTAATAAACTCAGAGATGAGAATGGAAACATCACCACGGAAACAACCAAGATTCAGAACATTATAAGAGAATACTTCTCAAAACTTTATGCTAGTAAGTTTGAGAACTTGACAGAAATGGACCTCTTCCTAGCAAATATTGACATGCCAAAACTAAACCAAGATGAGTTAAACTATCTTAACAGGCCCATATCAAGCACTGAAATAGAAACAGCAATAAGAGACCTCCCAGTTAAGAAAAGTCCAGGACCAGATGGTTTTACAGTGGAATTTTACAAGGCCTTCAAAGCAGAGCTCACACCAATACTCCTCTAACTCTTCAATGAAATTGAAAGAGAAAGTTCACTACCGAACACATTCTATGAAGCCATCATAACCCTCATCCCAAAACCAGGCAGGGACTCATCAAAGAAAGAGAACTATAGACCCATTTCTTTGATGAATATTGATGCAAAACTTCTCAACAAAGTTTTGGCCAATCGACTTCAACAATTCATCCAAAAAATCATACACCACAATGAAACAGGATTCATTTTAGGGATGCAAAGCTGGTTCAATATACGCAAATCAATTAATATTATTCATCACATCAACAGGAGCAAGAATAAGAACCACATGGTTATCTCAATAGATGCAGAAAAAGCATTCGACAAGATCCAACACCCCTTCATGATGAAGGTTTTGGAAAAATTAGGAATCCATGGAACATTCCTCAATACAATAAAGGCTGTATATGACAAACCTACAGCCAGCATTATACTCAATGGTGAAAAACTAAAGCCATTTTCCCTTAACTCAGGAACAAGACAAGGATGCCCACTCTCTCCACTTCTCTTCAATCTGGTATTAGAATGCCTAGCTACAGCAATAAGACAAGATGCAGACATAAAGGGGATCCAAATAGGGAAAGAAGAAATAAAACTCTCCCTCTTTGCAGATGACATGATCTTGTATTTAAAGAATCCCATAGACTCCACTCCCAAATTACTCAAGCTGATTCAAAACTTTGGCAAAGTAGCAGGTTATAAAATTAACCCCCCAAAATCAATGGCTTTTCTGTATGCCAACAATGAGAAAAGTGTGGCTGAAATTAGGAAAGCAACTCCATTTGTAATAGCCCCACAAAAAATAAAATACCTAGAAATTAACTTAACTAAAGAAGTGAAGGACCTCTATGATGAAAACTTTAAAATCTTGAAAAAGGAAATCAACACAGAACTACAAAAATGGCAAAGCCTCCCATGCTCCTGGATTGGAAAGATTAACATCGTAAAAATGGCAATACTTCCCAAGGCTATCTACAAATTCAACGCGATACCTATCAAAATTCCAACCTCATTCTTCAAGGAAATAGAAGAAGCAATCCAAAAATTCATATAGAACAATAAAAGACCCTGAATAGCAAAAACGCTCCTCAACGGAAAGAACACTGCTGGAGGAATATCAATACCAAATTTCAAACTCTACTATAAAGCCATAGTAATCAAAACAGCTTGGTATTGGCATAAGAACAGACCTCAGGACCAATGGAATAGAATTGAAAACCCAGAAATGAACCTACAGACCTATAGCCATCTAATCTTTGATAAGGGAGCTAAAACAATAGAATGGAAGAAAGACAGCCTCTTCAGTAAATGGTGCTGGCAAAATTGGTTAACTACTTGTCGAAAGCTAAAGCTAGATCCTTATATATCACCCTGCACCAGAATCAACTCCAAATGGATCAAAGACCTTGAAGTCAAAGCAGACACTCTGAAAACATTACAGGGTGGAATAGGAGAAACCCTAATTCTCCTTGGCTCAGGCCGAAATTTTTTGAATAGAGACCGGGAAACACAACAAATCAAAGAAAGGTTGGACAAATGGGTTTGCATAAAGTTGCAGAGCTTCTGCAGGGCAAATGACATAGCTAGCAAGATCAATAGAAAGCCCACGGATTGGGAGAAGATCTTTACTAGCCATACAACGGACAAGGGTCTCATATCTAAAATATACTTGGAACTCAAAAAATTAAACCCCCCAACAACAAATCCTCAAAGAAACAACTCCCCAATAAATAAGTGGGCGAAAGACTTAAAGAGAAACTTCTCTGAAGAAGAAAGAAGGATGGCCAATATACACATGAAGAAATGTTCAACATCCCTAGCCATAAAAGAAATGCAAATCAAAACAACATTGAGATATCACCTCACCCCAGTTAGAACGGCAAAAATCAAGAACTCTAACAACAACAGATGCTGGAGGGGATGTGGACAGAAAGGAACCTTACTTCATTGTTGGTGGGAATGTAAACTTGTTCAACCACTTTGGAAAGCAGTATGGAGGTTCCTCAAAAGACTTCACATAGAGCTCCCCTATGACCCAGCAGTCCCACTTTTGGGCATTTACCCAAATGTTTACAAACAAGACCACACTAAAGCTACCAGCACAACAATGTTTATTGCAGCATTATTTACCATAGCTAAGATATGGAACCAACCTAGATGCCCCTCAGTAGATGAATGGATCAAGAAAATGTGGTATATATTCACAATGGAATTCTATGCCTCCATCATAAAGAATGACATTGCCCCATTTGTTAGGAAATGGAAAAACTTGGAAAAAATTCTATTAAGTGAAGTAAGCCAGGCCCAAAGAAACATAGGTCCCATAGGTTTCCCTTATTTGCAATATCTAGTATATGTATGAGTCAAGCGGAAAAGGTCAGATAATGTGATGTCAGGAAAACGAACCCTTAGATATGTATTTTAATGTTATTTTCTTTCATGCATGTGTTTCTAACGCATTTATAAGATTATCTCTTTGTTGCTTTGTATGTCCCTCCCCCACAGTATAACCCCTGCTTTCACTATATTTGATGTCAGTATAACTTGTGGAGGAGATGGGGAAAAACCAGTTGTTCAAGGGTACAGGTGGACCGGTTGCAACAATGAGAAGTACAAGTTGTCATGTCCAAAACGAGCTTTACAACGTCCGTGCTGGGGGGGGCGGGGTAGGGGGGGAAGGAGAAGGATTGGGATTGGGGGGGAGGGGGGAGGCTGGGAAGGGATGTGAAGGGTAAACCAAAGGAGGATGCTGCAATGCTTGGTAAGAAATGTATGCATTATCCTGCCCATGTAATTGTAACCCCTCTGTACAGTATGTTCACAAATAAAATAAAATTAAATTAAAAAAAAACTTTACAAACCTGAAAAATGAAATTAAATCAGAACTAAGGAAGTGGAAAAACCTCCCATGTTCCTGGATTGGGAGGATTAACATCATGAAAATGGCAATAATACCAAAGGCTATCTACAAATTCGAAGCAATATTAATCAATATCCCCTCATTCTTCAATGAAATAGAAGAAGCAACCCCAAAATTTATATGGAACAATAAAAGATTCCGAATAACAAAAACAATCCTTAGCAGAAAGAACAGTGCTGGAATAATTTACCATAGCTAAGATATGGAAGCAACCCAGATGCCCCTCAGTAGATGAATGGATCAAGAAAATGTGGTATGTATTTATATATATACATATATACACACAATGAAATTCTATGCCTCCATCAGAAATAATGACATCACCCCATTTGTTAGGAAATGGAAAGACTTGGAAAAAATTATATTACGTGAAGTAAGCCAGGCCCAAAGAAACGTAGGTCCCATGGTTTCCCTTATTTCCAATAACTTGTATATATCTGAGACAAGCAGAAAAGGTCAAAAGCTATGTACACATGACCATATAAGATGATGCTAAGCAAAAGAACCCCAAGTTAGGGACACAACTGGTTTGTTTCTTTCTTGCTATTGTTTTTAATGTACTTATAATGTACTATGTGATTTTTTTTTTGTTTCTTTGCTATGATCCTTCCCCACGGTATAACCCCTGTTTTCACTCTATTTGATTTCGATGCCCTGAATCTTGTATATACACTTTTCTAATTTGGGGAGGGGAAGGGAAAAAACAAAATGCTTAAATAGGGATACAGATTGACCCATTGTAACAATGAAATGTAGAAGACACTATGTTGAAAACGATCTGTACAAGTTCAGCGAGGGAGGGCGGGCAAAGGAGGAGGCAACAATGCTTGATAGGAAATGTACTCATTTCCTTACTTATGTAAGTGTAACCCTTTGTACAGTATTTTTACAATAAAAACATATTAAAAAAAGAACTGAAGATCCAGAAATGAACCCACAGATCATCGATAAGGGAGCTAAAAATATAGAATGGAAGAAAGATAGCTTCTTCAGTAAATGGTGCTGGAGAAATTGGTTAAACATCTGTAGAAAACTAAAGCTATATCCTTATATATCACTGTGCACCAGAATCAACTCCAAATGAATCAAAGACCTCAAAGTCAAGGCAGACACCCTGAAAACATTATCAGAAGGACTAGGAAAAACTCTAGGGCTCCTTGGCACAGACTGACGTTTTCTTAGTAAAGACCCAGAAACAAAGAAAGGATGGACAAATGGGCTTGCATGAAACTGCAGAGCTTTGGCATGGTAAAGGACAAAGCTAGCAAGATCAATAGAAAGCCCACAAATTGGGAAAAGATCTTCACTAGCCATGCAATGGACAAGGGCATCATATATAAAATATACTTCGAGCTCAAAAAATTAAATCCCCTAACAACAAATCCTCGAAGAAACAACTTCCCCATCAACAAGTGGGCTAAAGACTTAGAGATACTTCTTTGAAGAGGAAGTAAGACTAGCCAATAGACACATGAAGAAATGCGCAACTTTTCTAGCCATAAAAGAAATGCAAATGAAAACAACATTGAGATTCCACCTCACCCCAGTTAGAATGGCTATAATCAAGACATCTCATAACAACAGATGCTGGAGGGGATGTGGCCAAAAGTGAGCCCTACTGCATTGTTGGGGGTAGTGTAAATTTATTCAGCCACTTTGGAAAGTAGTATGGAGGCTCCCCAAAAGACTCCACATTGAGCTCCCCTTTGACCCAGCAATCCCACTTTTGAGCATTTACCTATATGATCACAAAGCCATTCTAAAGCTACTAGCAAAAGTATGTTTATCATAGCATTATTCACCATAGCTAAGATATGGAAGCAACCCAGATGCCCCTCAGTAGATAAATGGATCAACAAAATGTGACAAAATAGAATTCTGTGCTTCCTTCAGAAAGAATGACACCTCCCCATTTGTTAGGAAATGGAAAGATTTGGAGAAAATTATACTTAGTGAAGTAAGCCAGGCCCAAAGAAACATAGGTCCCATGGTTTTGCTTATCTGCAATAACTAGTATATATCTAGGTCAAGTAGAAAAGCTCGAAAGCTATGTACATATGACCATATAAGATGATGCTAAGCGAAATGAACCCTAAGACAGGGACACAAGAGGCTTTATCTTTCTTGCTATCGTTTTTAATGTACGTAAAATGTGCTATGTGATTTTTTTTGTTTCTTTTGTATGTTCTTCCCTCATGGTATAACCACTGTTTTCACTGTATTCTATTCTGGTGCCCTGCATCTTGTATATACATTTTTCTTATTTGGGGAGGGGAAGGGAAATAACAACAACAATAAAAGCTGAAATAAGGATAC
The DNA here is from genome assembly GCF_019054845.1 of Dipodomys spectabilis. Taxonomy (NCBI): domain Eukaryota; kingdom Metazoa; phylum Chordata; class Mammalia; order Rodentia; family Heteromyidae; genus Dipodomys; species Dipodomys spectabilis. The sequence continues at coordinate 28,317,910 of NW_024870773.1, forward strand.
AGGTTGACCCATTGTAACAATGAGATGTACAAGATACTATGTTGAAGACCAACTTTACAACTTAGTGGGGTGAGGGAGGAGTTGGGGAGGTGGGAAGGGAAGGAATGGTAGGGGAAAAACAAAGGAGGGGGTAACAATGCTTGATAGGAAATGGACTCACTAACTTACTCATGTAACTGTGACCCCTCTATACAATATCTTTACCATAAAAATATATTTTAAAGAGAAAACTAATTAGTTGGTAATAAAGTCTCAGCACTGTGCTCAGTTTATATTGTAGAACAAATTATGTTACTGGTTCTTGAGTGATTTCATAGGATCTTGGGCTAGGATGGTAGTCGTGGATAGAAGTGTAAAATTATAAGAGCCAGGACACTTCTTGAGCACAGTCTAGGTCCAGAAGTAGTCTTAGATTTCAACTCAGTTTTATGCATGCATGCGAACAGAAGTAGCACCACAAATATTTGAATCTATAATGAAAGTATATATGTTGTGTCTTAAAATGTAGTCTACTAATTGCATTCAGACTTTCTCAAGTTTTACTTTATGGCATTAATTTTCACTGAAATTAAAAAGTGATGCCCTTGCACGAAGCCCGCTAACACAACCAACAGCCATGTCAGCCCCTGCCAGTTGTCCTGCTCACTTGTGTCTCCAGTGATGGCCAATCCACCTGCTAATCTACGCCCTGATATACATCTGTTGAAGTGTGGCAAGGTCCACTTTGGTTAATGATTGCCGTTCTGAAACTGTTACCATTCTAGATGTTCTTTAAAAACTTATTCTTGGGCTGAAGTTCAGCTTCCTGACTCTGTGTTTTCAGTAAGGCTTATTTCCTGACTCCTGGGATGGAAAAAAAAAAACAAAAAACATTTCCCGTTGACTCCATGTGAATCTTCTTTTCATTTTCTTTTTCTGATGGACCAGAGAATTTCCAGAGAAATTTCTCATTTGACAGAAAGGATGTTGCTTTTGACCTGTAGATAAATGAAGACGAAAGTATTGTAGCATGATGAATGAAAAAAGTAAAAATTTAGAAATCATCATCAGGACTTTATAGAAGCCTGGCTGGGAAGTGTAAATGGAGTGGAGAAACTAGGGCAGTTTGTGCAGAGCCTTATTTGTTTAGCGGGGGAAGTTAGATTTGGTTCTATCAGCACTTGGAGCTGACAAATTAGCAGTGCTGTTTTAGACTTGTTTTTATGTTGTTTAGTTGATTTGGCTGTAGTGTGAAGTGGTGAAGAGGATCACTCATATTTGGGGTATGCGTGGTAATAGGAGAGCTGTTTAGACGTCTGTTGTTCTAATCCAGGTTAAGAGATGACCATAATTAAGTATCATTTAACCAAGATAACATGAAAGAATTTGAAAAGTATGACTCTCTTTCTTTTATACTACATATATTAAGATTGTCTTCTTTCTTCACTTGCATTTAATATAATTCTTTTTAAAAAAAAATCCAGGAAATTCTCTAGAGTATGTCATTCACTTTCTCTAAGATCTTCTATAATGAAGTGTAATGTTTTCAATAAAATAGTGCAGCAATTTTAAAAGGACTATGTGAAATTAAAAAAAAAACTAAACGTTAAAACTTGAGAGATAAAAACTACAGTTCATGATCTTTTCTGGACTTAGTTTATTTTCTATTCATGTCATTTACTGAAGAAACAAAATTAGGATACTCACATTTCAGTCTACTCAAAATTAATCTCATCTAACTTATGAATTAGGACCCTAAGACCCCTTTTCTTAATGAACATGGAAAGGAGATGAGCCTCCTACAATGTCCTAGGTATTACTCATTAGTAAAGAAGCCAGGTAGCAGTGGTTCCAGTGTATAATCCTAGCTACCCTTTTTTTCTTGAAATATTTAGTCAGATATTATCTGGATTAATATTTTAGCCTAACTTTTTGGATGTTTATTTTTCTTAGTTTCCATTTCAATTTTTTCCCAGTGTTCTGGTTTTAAAGAAATTTAATCAATTCTATTTTTTAAAGTTTCTAATGCCCTTTTAATTATAATTTCTTCCTTTTAAAATTATTATTCACTTCTTCCTATACATTATATTTACTGGAATTACTTTTTTTCTTTCTTTTTTTCCTCTTTGTCAATCGTGGGGCTTGCACGCTGTCCCTCAGCTCTTCAGCTCAAGGCAAGTGCTCTACCTCTTGAGCCACAGCACCACTTCTGGTTTTCTGAGTGGTTTATTGGAGATAAGAGTCTCATGGACTTTCCTGCCCAGGCTGGCTTTGAGCCTATCCTCAGACCTCAGCATCCTGAGTAGTTAGGATTAAAGGCATGAACCACCGGCACCCTGCTTATTTACTGGAATTTCTGAAACAAAGTAGAGGTGGGCTTTCTGTAACAGATTTTATTTCCTTGAACATCTGCTTCATTTGAGGTCACTTTTTATCTAGGTATTAACTTTCATGCTTGAGGTTTTCTTTAAATAGCTAGTATCTTCTGTTCATAATTTGTAGCTTATGTTGAGAGATTAAGATGGATTGATGGCACCCTTGGACATGGGCAAGAAACGAGCAAGCAAGGAGCTGGCCTTTAGCCTAGAGGTCTTCAGGTGTTCTAAACTCTCTAGTGTTTCACTCTGGGATTACAACATTCATCCTAGTTGTCCTTGTTTTCCCAATTTGGGTATGAAAACTTTAATATTTAAATATTCTACAGTTTTTTACGAAGAGCTTCTCTCCCAATGTTGCCTGGGTGTGAGCTGCTGGTCTGTACAAGAGATTGGAATTAGTATGCTATAGTCTGGGTTTTCCCTATGATTTCGTCTGTATTTGAGGCAATCAAATTTACTATTCAGCTTGTTTTTATGCCTTCCCTCTACTGTTCTTTCATGTCTTATTGAACCAGTAGCTGGTCTGTTTCATTTCACCCTCTTTATTGAAGATTTTGTATCATCTTTCTGGTCTGACCACTCTTTTGTCTGCTTTCCACTAGGCACACAGGCTACGTCTTTTTTGTTCTTTTTGTTATGATGGATGTATAAGTCTTAATTCATTGGTGTCCTTTTAGTAGTGTGTCAAAAGAGGTAAAATTGTAAGAGATGTTAAATCAGATACTTTAGTGTAAGGACTTACTCTATCCATTGCTTATTGGGATACTGGGTCTATGCATAGTTTTAATCTTACAACTTCTTGTGCTTCTGATTATACTGATATATTCATCTCAACACAAATGCAATATGCTCTTGACTAATTCTATTAATTTAACAACCTTGTACATTCTTGTTTTTGTATTTATCCTGCTTTACCTTTGGCTTTGATTTGCAGAACACTGGAGCAGAAGGAAGAACATACCCAAGGAGGATAAATGTAAGAGGAAATCCCCTTGGTTAATTCCTATGAGAATAATCTAGCTCTGCAGTGATTGGAGCTGCTGGAGTCCCCAGCTACAAGGCCCTTCACTGTGAAATCCATCCTGGAGGCACCAATAGATATGCCCAGAGGCTATAGTCTGGAATTGGAGTTCCATTTGCTCTTGGCATCTGGCTTGACAGCAGAGGAGACACAATCAGTGGTGTTCTAACTGCATTCACACAAGCCTCCCTTAGTGGCTGTCAGTCCTGGAAGACATAACACCCTTTCCAACTGGCCCTTATCCTATTTTAATCATCTCCTCCAGAAGAAGATGAGGGAGGTTTGATGGAAAGAGTATTAGATTGCCTTCTTTTCCCTGGTTGATTCTTAAAGTAGCATATGTTCCATACATTTATTACAGTAGTAAATAGGTAAACAACAGTATACACAGCCCCCTACCTTCACCTCTTCCCCCACCTCAGCCTTTTTTTGTCAAAGGAGAGTTGTATGGGACTGGATGGAGGCCCAGAAATCTGGAAAGTGTAATATGTTGAATCCCCACAGAGGAGCACTTGGCTGCCAGCAGCTCTGGCTCAGTGTTTCCACACACCATCAATCTGATGCCTGGCACTCACCACTCCCCTCCTCACCTCGCCTCATGAAGAGAGCAGACACAAGCAACTATGTGTCTCACATTGCAGCAGACAAACCATTCAACAAGAAAGGAGGGATGTTGGGGACAGGGGAAAACTGTCACCTTCCAACTGACCCAACTCCATTGTACTGTCAGGTTTCTTGTTGTCAGCTTTTCCTTGACCTATGGATATGGAAGGTAGGAAGAAGAAATCAAAAGTTTGCTACTGTTGGGCTAGCATCTTGATCAGCTTTTGAGAACCAAATACATTGTCAAAGCCTCAGAAAAGTGGATTTGGAAATCTGAGGGACAAGAGGCTATTTTGTAGGTGAAAAGAGCAGCTAAGGCTCCTCCCAAACCACTGTGGGTCTGAATTACACTTTGCAAACTGAACAGGAAACTGAGACATGCTGAGATCAATTCTGCTGTGCAAAGCCTGTGTATATTATCAGGACCAATAAAATACACATTAGGTATCCTGTCTTTCAAATAAAATGTAGGTATCTTTTTAGCCTTTGGACGCCAGTCTGACATTTTCATGAAATTGTGTCTCGCTGGGAGACAAAATTTTCACAGACCTCATGGATGTCTGGGATGTGAAATATTTTAACTGTAGGTTTTTCCAGAATAGTATGCCACTGGCTTCTGTATTCTTTGACTACTGATTCAACCATGGCAAGAAAGCCAGACTGAGAGCATCCAGTCGTTAGATTCACCTTTGAACTTACCCATCAGGACTGATCTTTTCTTATAATGTGCTCAAAATATGTTTTTATTTTATTAAAAGTTTCTAATTGTGGTTTCTTGACCAAACCTGGGTGTTCTTTCTCAAAAACATTCATGACACGTCTTCTATTCCTAGTCTTCTATGAGTTCAATGTCTATTACCCACTTTGGTGACTCTCATTTTATCTTCATAGACTTAGGTGGAATTTCATTGTCAGCAGAAAGCAGCTTTATGCAGCTCATGGTTATTTAGAACCTCATGGGATTATGAGAACTGAAATACCTGACTTAAATATATAAATCCTGGACTCCCCAAGCTCACAATGTCTTGGTTTCCAAGAATCTCACAGAAGGTTTATTGTACTTCCAAGCTTGGCAGAGCATTTTACACAGCAGCTTTCTCCCTGGCAGTCCATCTGGAGCAAATGAAACTGTGAGAATAACACATAGCAGGAAATGGTTCACTGGTTTTGATGCTTTGTTTATTCCAAAGAAAAGGGCAATATTATTGTACAAATGTTAGCAGTGTTTGTGTTAGAGTAATTGTGAAAATCATATTTTTCACATATGCAGAGACTAGAAAAAATGTTTAACTCTTTAAAGGGAAAATGTCCCTTAATCAGTTAGCATCTTTCATTTCTTCAATCAAGATATTTTAACATAGCCCATTTATAGTTCTTTACATTGAAGGCATTATAGTCTGAGAGCTATTGTATTAACCGAAAACAGTAAAAATAATAACTTCATTCTTCAGTATCAAAAGGGTTGAAAATCACAAGTTCAGAAATGGTTTAAACATGTCCCTGTTTTTCCAATAAAGCTATTATAGATAAACCATAATTTGATATTATTTTCTCTCTAATTTCCCCAGATCTGAGTCTCTGTTAATATTTTGTCTTTTCATTTACATTTTAAAATTCCTTCCTGGTTCAAGACAGTATTTTAAAACCTAACCCAAAATTTAATCGCTCTGTCTTTGGGTAGGACCCATGAGGAAATGGGTCAGATGAATGAAAAGACATAGACAAGGAGAATACCATCACAAAACCCAATGTACAATGTGATAGCAAACCAGGCAACTAGAAGAGATGAGAGAAGTTGAGATCAATGGAAGAGAATGATGGAAGGAATGACATTAATCAAGATGCATGGTGCTCACACCATTGAAACCACTTTGTACACTATTTAAGGATATTTTTAAAAAATAAAAATAAAAAATAACCTCTCTCTTCCTCATACATGTTAGACTTAGCAAAAATCAGATTGAGAAAGTAGGGATACAAATAGTTTTCTATTTGTATTTGGAAGGGCTACAAAGTATATTGCATTAAATAAATAAAACCTTAGCTTTGCAGAGTTTGCCTTTGAGAACAGGTAATTATTACAAAGGTCAATGCCAGAGTACTTCGTTGGAGATAATTCTGTGTGATTTATTCCCATTCATTGTAAGCTGGTTGAGATCAAAACATGACTTGTATGGACTGATTCTTCTATTTTATTTATTTTTATGTTTTTATTGTAAAAATACTGTACAGAGGGATTACAGTTACAGGAGTAAGATAATTAGTATGTTTCTTATCTAGCATTGTTACCTCCTCCTTTGTTTTTCCTCTACCATCCCAAATTCCTCCACCTCCCCAAGTTGTAAAGTTTCTTTTCTTTTTCTCTTTTCTTTTTGCTTAAGTGGTGCTGAGGAATCGAACCCAGGGCCTCATGCATGCAAGGCAAGCACTCTACCACTGAGCTACCTTCCCAGCCCCTCATTTTCAACATAGTGTCTTGTACATCTCATTGTTACAATGGATCAACCTGTTTATTTTATTTTTTATGACTAGGCATTAGTTGTAAATATTAATTGGATTTGGTGCCATATTTTGATACATCCATATAATGAGGGCTAATCAGCTCCAGCCTCCCATAATGTATCTTCTCCTTTTCCTCTCCAGAGTCTACTAAACATTATTATATTCTCAGACTTAATTTCCACATAAGAGAGAGGACAAAACCTGAGCCTTGCTGGCTCACACCCTGTAATCCTAGCTACTCAGAAGGCTGAGATCTGAAGATCATAGTTGAAAGCCAGCCTGGGAAAGAAAGCCAATGAAACTCATATCTACTAAACATGAGCTGCAGTTCAAGTGGTAGAGCACTAGTCTTAAATATCAAAGCCCAGGAATAGTGCCTAGGCCCAGGACTGATGTGCATGCACACACATTACCCCCCACCTACACACACACACACACACACACACACACACACACACTGGGGAGGTCAAGCAGTACTAGTCTTTCTATGCCAGAAACCTGGAAATCTGAACCTTCCACATTTTCATCACTCTGTTGACTTATTTCTTTTTTCTTCCTTCTCTTTCTTTCTTTCTTTTCTTTCTCTCTCCCTTCCTTCCTTCCTTCCTTCCTTCCTTCCTTCCTTCTTTCCTTCCTTCCTTCCTTCCTTCCTTCCTTCCTTCCTTCCTTCTTTCCTTCCTTCCTTCTTTTTCTTCTCTTCCTTCCTTTCCTTCCTTCCTTTCCTTTTATTCTTTTAAAATATATTTTCTGGCTTTTCCCTTTCTTTCTTTATGTTGTGGTACTTGAATTCAGGGCCTGGAGCTCTTGATTAGCTTTTTACTCAAAAGACATTCTACCACTTGAACTATACCTTCACTTCCAATTATTTGATGGTTAATTGAGGATAGAAATCTCAGGGATATGTTTGCCCAGGGTGGCTTTGAATCTCAATCATCAGATCTCAGTCTTCTGAGTAGGCAGAATTATACCCAGATTAATTGATGTTTATCTACTAAATGTGTGTGCATGTGCCCTTTTAAAATTTACCTCTATTACCTAGAACTACTGATTAGTAAAAAATATTTAGTAATTCTATTAAATATATATATATTTGGAGCTCTTGATTCTAACAAGCTCTGAATTCTAGCAAGCTAGAATTAATATCAAAGACTACATTCTGGATTCAGTCTTGACAACCCTCTGAAAGTTCAGGTTTTGACATTAAAAGTGCCCAAGTGGCATAATGATCCACTACATTTTATTTTTTATATGGCGCAATTCTTTTTTTTTCAATTTTTTTATTGTGAAAATACTGTACAGAGGGGTTACAATTACACGGGCAAGATAGTGAGTACATTTCTTATCAAGCATTGTAGCCTCCTCCTTTGTTTACCCTTCCCATCCTTTCCCATAAACCCTCCCCCCCAATCCTCCCCTCCGCCAAGTTGTAAAGTTAGTTTTTGTCATGACAACTTGTAGTTCTCATTGTTGCAGCAGGTCCACCTGTATCCTTATTTAAACAACTTGTTTTTCCCCTTCCCCTCCACAAATTATACTGAAAGCAGGGGTTATACTGTGGGGGAGAGACATACAAAGCAACAAAGAAATAATCTTATAAATGCATAAGAAACAAATGCATGAAAGAAAAAAACATTTAAATACATATCTAAGGGTTCATTTTCCTAACATCACATTATCTGACCTTTTCTGCTTGACTCATACATATACTAGATATTGCAAATAAGGGAAATCATGGGACCTATGTTTCTTTGGGCCTGGCTTACTTCACTTAATAGAATTTTTTCCAAGTCTTTCCATTTCCTAACAAATGGGGCAATGTCATTCTTTCTGATGGAGGAATAGAATTCCATTGTGTATATATACCACATTTTCTTGATCCATTCATCTACTGAGGGGCATCTAGGTTGGTTCCATATCTTAGCTATGGTAAATAATGCTGCAATAAACATAATTGTGCTGGTAGCTTTAGTGTTGTCTTGTTTGTAAACATTTGGGTAAATGCCCAAAAGTGGGACTGCTGGGTCATAAGGGAGCTCTATGTGGAGTCTTTTGAGGAACCTCCATACTACTTTCCAAAGTGGTTGAACAAGTTTACATTCCCACCAACATTGAAGTAAGGTTCCCTTCTGTCCACATCCCCTCCAGCATCTGTTGTTACTAGAGTTCTTGATTTTTGCCATTCTAACTGGGATGAGGTGGTATCTCAGTGTTGTTTTGATTTGCATTTCTTTTATGGCTAGAGAGATTGAGCATTTCTTCATGTGTCTATTGGCCATCCTTCTTTCTTCTTCAGAGAAGTTTCTCTTTAAGTCATTAGCCCACTTATTTATTGGGGAGTTGTTTCTTTGAGGATTTGTTGTTGGGGGATTTAATTTTTTGAGTTCCAAGTATATTTTAGATCTGAGACCCTTGTCCGTTGTATGGCTAGTGAAGATCTTCTCCCAATCCATCCGTGGACTTTCTATTGATCTTGCTAGCTATGTCCTTTGCCATGCAGAAGCTCTGCAACTTCATGCAATCCCATTTGTCCAACCTTTCTTTGATTTGTTGTGTTTCTGGGTCTCTATTACGAAAATTCGGCCTGAGCCAAGGAGACCTAGGGTTTCTCCTATTCCATCCTGTAATGTTTTCAGAGTGTCTGCTTTGACTCCGAGGTCTTTGATCCATTTGGAGTTGATTCTGGTGCAGGGTGATATATAAGGATCTAGCTTTAGCTTTCTACAAGTAGTTAACCAATTTTGCCAGCACCATTTACTGAAGAGGCTGTCATTCTTCCATTCTAATTTTTTTAGCTCCCTTATCAAAGATTAGATGGCTATAGGTCTGTAGGTTCATTTCTCGGTATTCAATTCTACTCCATTGGTCCTGAGGTCTGTTCTTGTGCCAGTACCAAGCTGTTTTGATTGCTATGGCTTTATAGTAGAGTTTGAAATTTGGTATTGATATTCCTCCAGCAGTGTTTTTTCCGTTGAGGAGCGTTTTTGCTATTCAGGATCTTTTATTGTTCCATATGAATTTTTGGATTGCCTCTTCTATTTCCTTGAAGAATGAGGTTGGAATTTTGATAGGTATGGCATTGAATTTGCAGATAGCCTTGGGAAGTATTGCCATTTTTACGATGTTAATCTTTCCAATTCAGGAGCATGGGAGTTTTCCCATTTTCTAAGTTCTGTTTTGATTTCCTTTTTCAAGTTTTTCAAGTTTTCCATCATAGAGGTCCTTCACTTCTTTGGTTAAGTTAATTTCTAGGTATTTTATTTTTTGTGGGGCTATTACAAATGGAGTTGCTTTCCTAATTTCAGCCACACTTTTCTCATTGTTGGCATACAGAAAAGCCATTGATTTTTGAGGGTTGATTTTATAACCTGCTACTTTGCCAAAGTTTTGAATCAGCTTGAGTAATTTGGGAGTAGAGTCTATGGGATTCTTTAAGTACAAGATCATGTCATCTGCAAAGAGGGAGAGTTTTATTTCTTCTTTCCCTATTTGGATCCCCTTTATGTCTGCATCTTGTCTTATTGCTGTAGCTAGGCATTCTAATACTAGATTGAAGAGAAGTGGAGAGAGTGGACATCCTGGTCTTGTTCCTGAGTAAAGAGGAAATGGCTTTAGTTTTTCACCATTAAGTATAATGCTGGCTGTAGGTTTGTCATATCCAGCCTTTATTGTATTGAAGAATGTTCCATGGATTCCTAATTTTTCCAAACCCTTCATCATAAAGCGGTGTTGGATCTTGTCGAATGCTTTTTCTGCATCTATTGAGATAACCATGTGGTTATTATCCTTGCTCCTGTTGATGTAATGGATAATATTAATTGATTTGCGTATATTGAACCAGCTTTGCATCCCTGAAATGAATCCTGTTTGATCATGGTGTATGATTTTTTGGATGAATTGTTGAAGTCGGTTGGCCAAAATTTTGTTGAGAAGTTTTGCATCAATGTTCATCAAAGAAATGGGTCTATAGTTCTCTTTCTTTGATGAGTCCCTGCCTAGTTTTGGGATGAGGGTTATGATGGCTTCATAGAATGTGTTCGGAAGTGAGCTTTCTCTTTCAATTTTATTGAAGAGTTGGAGGAGTATTGGTGTGAGCTCTGCTTTGAAGGCCTTGTAGAATTCCGCTGTAAAACCATCTGGTCCTGGACTTTTCTTAGCTGGGAGGTCTCTTATTGCTGTTTCTATTTCAATGCTTGATATGGGCCTGCTAAGATGGTTTAACTCATCTTGGTTTAGTTTTGGCATGTCAATATTTGCTAGAAAAAGGTCCATTTCTGCCAAGTTCTCAAACTTATTAGTATAAAGTTTTGAGAAGTATTCCCTTATAATGTTCTGAAGCTTGGTTGTTTCCGTGGTGATGTTTCCATTCTCATGTCTGAGTTTATTTATTTGGGTGTGTTCTCTTCTTTTTCTGATAAGATTTGCTAAGGGTCTGTCAATTTTGTTAATTTTTTCGAAGAACCAACTCTTTGTTTTGTTGATTCTTTCTATAGTTTTTTTGGATTCTAATTCATTTAATTCTGATTTAATTATTTCTTTCCGTCTACTGGATTGGGGTTTATCTTGCTGCTCTTTTTCAAGGAGGTTCAGATGTCTCATTAAATTGTTGGTTTCAGATCTCTCCAATTTGTTGATGTAGGAACTCAGAGCTATAAACTTGCCTCTGAGTACTGCCTTTCCTGTGTCCTAGAGGAGCTGGCAATTTGTGTGCTGGTTTTTGTTGAATAGCATGAACATTTGAATTTCCTTGCTAATCTCTTCCTTGACCCACTCATGATTCAGCAGTGTGTTGTTCAGCCTCCATGTGTTACCAGACTTTCTTTGGTGGCTTTTGGTGTTGAGTTCTAATTTTATTCCCTTGTGGTCTGAGAGAATGCAAGGTATAACTTCAATGTTTATGAATTTAGACAAGTTTGCTTGTGGCCTAAAATGTGGTCTCTTTTAGAAAATGTTCCATGTGCTGCTGAGAAGAACGTGTATTCTGATGCTGTTGGGTGAAATATTTGGTAGATGTCTGGTAAATCTAGTTGATCTATGCAGCTGTTTAGATCTGCGGTTTCTCTGTTGAGTTTTTGCCGAGTTGATCTATCTAGTGGGGAGAGTGGTGTGTTAAAATCCCCAACAATTAATGTGTTTGGATCTATGTGGGATTTGAGGGAAAGTAGTGTTTCTTGGATAAATTTGGGTGCTCCATTGTTTGGCGAATAGATATTTAGAATTGTAATATCCTCCTGAAGGAGAGATCCCTTAATTAGTATGTAGTGACCTTCTTTATCTCTTCTCATGAATTTTAATTTGAAGTCTATTTTATCTGATATTAGGATTGCAACTCCTGCCTGTTTATGGGGGCCGTTTGCTTGGTAGATTTTGTTCCAGCCTTTAACATTGAAAATGTGTTTGTTTTTACGGGCAAGATGTGACTCCTGCAGGCAGCAGATAGAAGGGTCTTGTTTTTTAATCCAACTAGACAGTCTATGTCACTTAATTGGAGAGTTAAGTCTGTTAACATTAAGAGATAGGACTGAGAGGTATTTGGGAGTTCCTGCCATCTTATCCACCTTCTTGGGGGCTGCGAAAACTGGGTTCTTCCTATGGTTCTTGGATTCTCAGTTTGGGTGCAGTTTCTTGGCCTTTATTGCGGTCTTGTTGGTTTTCTATGTGTAGGACGTCTTTAAGAATCTTTTGTAGGGCTGGTTTGGTGGAGATGTATTGTTTCAATTTTTCTTTGCTATGGAAAGTTTTTATTTGGCCTTCAGTTATGAAGGAGAGTTTAGCTGGGTACAGAATTCTTGGTTGATAGTTGTTTGTTTTTAGGGCATGGCATACATCATTTCAGGCTCTTCTTGCTATGATTGTCTCAGCTGAGAAATCTGAGGTGATTCTAATTGTTTTCCCTTTATAGGTGATTAATCATTTCTCCTTGACAGCTTTAAGGATCTTTTCCTTGGACTGAATTGATCCTGTGTGGATTATAATGTGACGGTGGGATGTGCTATTCTGGTCTGGTCTATTTGGAGTTCTAAAAGCTTCTTGTATTTGAATAGGCCTATCTTTTTGCATGTTTGGGATGTTCTCTGCTAGGATCCTGTTAAACAAATTTCCTAGACCATTAACTTCTGTTTCTAGGTGCTCCTGTACACCGATTATCCTTAGATTAGGCCTTCTGATGGTGTCTCCCAAGTGTTGGATAGATCTCTCATATTTCTTGGACTTGTCTTGGATGGTTGTATGTTCTTTCTCTATAATGTCTAGGCTGTCTTCAGTCCCCGAGATTCGATCTTCTGCATGGTCTAACCTGCTGTCCAGACTTTCTACTTTATTTTTTATTTCTTTTCCTTCTAGTTGGTCTGCTTTGATGGCTTCAAATTCTTTGTTGAAGCTCTGTTTTAGATCTTGTATGAACTTCTTTACTTCCTTAATTTGGTGTTCAGTGTTTATTCTCAAATCACTTAGTTGATTGGTTATGGTTTCTTTGGACTCCCATTCCTTCTGTTGGTTTCCATTCAGCATTCCCTTTGTGGTCTCCCTGACTTCCTTCAGCTCTTTGTTAATGGATTCCATGAATGCCTTTAGTGATCTTTGTGTATTCTCTACCTGCTCTCTCAATTCCTGTATTACTCTTTGATTAGCTTCCTCCCGTTCGTGAGATTCCTGTAATTCTCTTTGAGTGTTCTCAGCCTGCTCACGCCATTCCTGCCTTTCTCTTTGTGTATTCTCAAGTTGCTCACGCAAAACCTGTATCAGTTTTTGAGTAGCTTCCTCATGCTTATGATATTCCTGTATAAACTTTTGGATTGTCTCCTCTCTCTCCCTATCACGCTCATACAGAGTCCTTTGTATGTTTTCAATCTTTTCATTTATCATGTTTACCAGCAGTGTTTGTAGAGCTATTTGAGAACTCTCCTCTGGATTATTCATTATCTGTTCTGTCCCCTGGTTATCATGAGTGGGAGTTGAGATACCCGGACTTGCCATTTTTCTTGTGTTTTTCCGGCTTACTCTGCCCATTTAGGATGAAATGAACACCAGTTTTGTGCTAGAACACTATCTTAAGGCAAGCATCAACCAAAGTCTGTATTTGCACAGTCAATAGTCTGCAGATACAATCTAGTTCAACAGATACATGTATTCAACATCAAACAACTATATATTAATGGGGTAGGAACCACAAAGAAGAATTTGGTAAACCAGAAATTATTAGGTTTAGGAAGAGATGTGGGTAAAAAATAGGAATAGAGTGATGTGGGAAGGCACAGGGAGTGTTAACTAAGTCCTAATTTCAAAGCAGGAAATAAGTTGGATAGGATGAAAGTAGACAGAGAGAAAAAAAAGAAGAAAGAGAAAGGGAACAAAAAGAGACCAGAAAAAATAGAAAGGTATAAATTAGAAATATTATACAGAAATATTATACAAACTATTCAGAGAAGAACATGAATATATTGAGAGAAGGGGAGGGATATAAAGGAGATGTGAAAAACATAAAAAATACTTAAAATATTATATAGTTATAAAGAGGTAGTACTGCTATTAAGGAATTTAAGTCTAAGAGGTTTTTAATTGAGTAATAAATTTGTGGATTAAGTGTGTACACAATAGAGGATAAGGTCTAATAATCGACTATGGGTTTATCTGAGGATGTGCAGAACAGCAATTAAATCACATAAAGAAAGAAAGAGAAGAACAGGTAAAAAGGATAAGAAAGAAAGAAAAAAAAATCAGAAGTTCAGTAGAGCTAAACAAAAAACAAAACAAAACAAAAAAAAAAAAAAAAAGGGAAGAAAAACACACACACACTTATACCCCTAAAATAAAATTCTAAGAGGAAAAAAAATTACTGGAAAACAATTTTTTTTCAAAAAAGGTAAAAATTAAAGATTAAAAAAAATTTTTAGAAAAAAATTTTGTTTATAAAATGTACAAAAAAAAAAGTTCTTTGATTTTTTTTTGGGAGGGGTGGGAAAAATCCTGTGTCTCCCTTGTGTCCGTAATCAGCTTCTTGTTGGAGTCTCTGGTCTGCTTGTATTCCTGTGGCTTGGTTGGTTACTTAAGTTAGTTTCTTTGAACAGGCAGAAAAATGCTCTGTGATCCTCCTCCCAGGTTAGTTCAATGGGAGGAGATGGCTTTTTCCTCAAGTTTGGAGATGCTGTGATGAGGCTAGGTTCTGGGTAGAGTTGAGGCCTTTCAGCAAACAGTAGCTTTTCCTGGGGGCTGGTTTGTGAGAAACTCACAGAGCCCAGCCTGGAGCCACTCTCAGGGTTTCTGTTTAGTGAATTTCAGTTGATTGTCGAGGCTGCTAAAGGGAGGGGCAGCCTCTGGCTCTGATTACCTGGTGAAGAAACCCACTCCTGGGGCTGGCGCCCGAGCTGGGTGACTTTTCCCTGGGTGGAGCTTTGTCTGACAGGTCAGGTTAGGCTCTTGTGACCTGCTAGATGACTCTAGATTTATTCCAGGGCCTGAATTGGAGCTAGCAGCTCTGCCAAGCTTTGTCGGTATCCAAGATGGAGATCTCCGGTACTGGGGGGGTGGGGAAGGGTGGCCTTCCCTCCTCTGCTCCCTGAGAAGGAGTGAGGATGTCAGGCTTCTACTCACACAAGTCTTGGTTCCTGGGTCGTCTCTGGTCTGCAAACTGCAGGATGAAGATGTCCATTCCTTGTCGGTTCTTGCTGGTGTTGAGTGGAATCTGCTCGCCCGCCGCATCTGGCTCCTTCGTCTCGGACTCTCTGTGATTCAGGTATGGCACCTGTGGCTGCCACCACCGCTGCTGCCTCGGCAGTGGCTGCTGGCAAGTGCTCAGGGCTGTCTCCTAGCCTGTATTTTCTCTCTCTGGCCTAACTCTCTGTCCTGTGATGGCACACTTGGCGTGATTCTCTGGCTTAGGACTGTTCACTGGAACTCTAAAACTGCTTTCTATGCGAGAGCTTGTTTAGGCTCCAGCTTCTCCTCCGCCATCTTCCCGGAACTCTTGATCCACTACATTTTAGATAGCATTCATAAGAAAAAACAGTTCCATAGGTTAGGTCACAAAAAATTAATTTTTGTCACTACTTTTGACATTTGTACCTTTGTCATCTCCATTCCAGAAGGAAAAATAAGGAAAATGTTATGATTGATTTAGGAAGGTTAATGATAAGAAGAAATATACTCTTAAATGAAGCAACTTGATTTTTTTTAGTCAAGTATTTATTATCCTAATACTTATTAAACTGGTGAGAGATGTTAAGTATACAGTATATTTTTCTGTTACATAAATGAGGAAATGGAAAACCAAACTTCCAATAATTAATATGTTGAGGGTAGCTTAAACAATGTATTCTAGAATTAATTCTTTTTATTAAATAGCTTGTTTTGTTTGAGGTAAATTACTATGCACAGTTTGGTTGTTTGGCAAATTGCTAAATTTAAAATTGGGGAAATCAAAATGTCTAGTGTGCTTGATGTGCAGGTGTTGATCTTAGTCAAGAGAAATACCTGATTTAATTTAACTTACTTGATTCTTTATTTCAAGGCTCTTTGTTAGAAAGATGGTCTCTCTCCCAACTGTACTTGATAACTTCTATTAGAAAAATAATTCAAAAAAAGAAAAAAATAATTCAATTTTTCTGAGCTTGACATTGAATGTTTACAAAATGTTGATGTTGATCCTAAGTAACATGGAGTGACAATACTATATTGTAGGAACTTAAATTATTCTTAATAAGTTGTTGCTTTTTATTCATCTTACTGGTTTTGGTTTTGAGCTTTGTTGCTAGTTTGTACGTTGTGGTTTTATGAGATAGGGTGTCCTTACATAGTCCAATTAGACCTTGAACTAACTATTCTCCTACGCTCAGCTCCCAAGTTAACTTTAACCGCTCAAGTTAACTTTAAGATCAAACCTCTGGGGTAGCAGAGGTCTACCACAATGCCCAAGTTATTTATCTGTTGAATAAATCATTTCAGTGATGATATTTTATATTAATATAGTGAAATTGTACCTATCGTGACATTTTTCTCGCTAGTGTATTTTCAGTTCAAAAGTAAGGACTAAAGGAATCCTGGGAGGTGAGGGTTTTAATAGTAGAGCTGTAGTACCTCTATTTTTCCTGGTCAAGCAATGACTGTTAGAGGTATGTATGTGTGAATGAATACTCATAAAAGATAGCCTTGACAATCATGTAGGTTGTTTACCTATTTTTCTTTAAAATTTTTTAGTTTTTGCTGGTACCAGTCCTTAAATTTTGATCCACTTGAGACACTCCTGCAACTCCTCTTGTAAGTCAATATAGCAAGGAAACTGAGAAGCTATAATGGATCCCAGTTTTTATCAAGCTTGCCATGGGTAGACCTGTTGGTCCTGTAGTCTCTGTATCATTTTGAACTTCCTTCAAAAACAAAGTTCATCATTTTTGTCTTAGAGTAACATCAAATTTCATAAAGCTCAAATTTTGGAGTTGAATTAAAAAATAAACACGCATGTTGCACTTGTTCCCTCTCTCATTCATTTATGTATTTCTTGTGTGTCTATTCAACACCAGTCACTGAGTGCATGAATGTGTCAGTTGCTGTTTTATATTATTTATATTATTTCTTTATAGAAATAATATGCCATCTTCTGAGATATTACATTCTAGAGGCAGGGGAAAAGATGATAAATAAAACACTATCAAAGTATAAAGAAAATAACAATACAAGTAAATAGCATACTTTAATCTGCTTCTTATGAGTAAGAAGTATTTTATAGCAGTAGTAATATTTGATATAGCTTTTAAAGACTGTATAGCAATTTTCCAAGCTTAACATGTTAGGAAAAATATTTTCAGCAGAGGCAGAAGTATTTAGAGTAGATTAATTAGACAGATGGTAGGTTCAGGGAAAGATAGTTTGATTTTCATAGAAGGTTTCAATGGTTTTCAAGATGTATCTTGAAAAGTTAAATAAGCCAAAAGACATCCAGATATGCCAAGATAAAGGTAATGGTTTATCCTTCTTTTTTGTGGATGAGAGGTTCTTTAATAGGGAAAGAATAGGGGATCTGTTGTAAGGGACACAAATATTCTTTATGATATTGTAATTTTTAATACATGACATTATGTATGTGTGAAAACCCACTGATACATAAAATAACCTTAATGTGTGCAAGTATAAAATATCATTTAGGAGATCAATTGATCCCAGGAGGCAGTAGTGTATAATAGAACAAAACAATTTAGCTGCTTTAAAAAGCTATCTCACTGGTAATAATGGGGAAAAGATGTTTTCTTAGGAGCAAATAAGAGACATAAGTAAAACTCCAGGGAAGATTGCATCAGTGAGGTCAGCAGTGGTGAGTCCATAAGTATGAGGGTAATGACTAGAATAATGCTGAATATGTATGCAGAATTAACAAATAATAGCATGTGGTGGTGGGAGCAGTATTCTCAGTGTTGGAGGATCAAGTTACAGATTGTCAAGGGAAAATGGCAAGGAAATGATCCATAGGAAGTGGAATGAAATTGGAAACATAATCACGAGCTCATGTTTGGCTTAATAGAAATGCAAATAGTTTATTGCACAAGTATATGTAGCTATGAGTATGTAAGTAACTTAGGCACAAATGTGTATATATTTCCTGTGTCAGCTGAGAAGAGCTAGACATCTCAGTAGAAATGATCATATGTAGCACTCAGATTTTGGTTTCTCTCCTTTAAAAAAATTATTCATTATGTGTGGTAAAGAATTCTGTGTAATATTATAATGTATATTGCATATAATATTAAGTATAATATGCAATGTATAATATAATGTCATATACTAGGTACATGAATATATTATATAACACATATATGATATAATAGATATCATATGCTTCTGCATTTATAATAGTTCCAGTTTTAATTTCTAGTTTTTATTTCCCTAGATAACTCCACTATTTTCTGTGATAGCTCAATCTATATTCTCACCAACAGTGAACCAGGGCTCCTTTTCTCCCCTGAAATGTTTATCTTTTGTCTTTTTGACAAAATAAGTTGTCGTTCTTGCAGGTGTGAAGGGCTTTCTCTTTGTGCTTTAAATCTGCATTGACTAGTGATGCTCAGCACATTTTAACACATCTGTTGCCCATTAAAAATTATTATTAGGGACTGAGAAGGTGGCTCAGTGGTAGAGCGCTTGCCTTGTGTGCACGAGGCCCTGGGTTCGATTCCTCAGCACCATATAAGCAAAAAGAAAAAAGCCAGAAGTGGCACTGTGGCTCAAGTGGTAGAGCGCTAGCCTTGAGCTGAAGAGCTGAGGGGCAGTGTCCAGGCCCAGAGTTCAGGCCCCACGACTGGACCCCTCAAAAAATTATTATTAAAGTGTTGTACAGAGGAGTTACCGTTTCTCCACTGGCCATTTTTATGTCTGTTGGAAAATGTCTGTTCAAGTCCTTTACCCATTTTTAATTGTTATTTATTTTTCTGTTATTGAGCTTTAAAGTTCTTACACATGTTGGGTATTCATCCATTGTCAGACAGATGATTGTTTTTTCCCCCCACGTTATGGAGATGTTTATATTTTGATTGTTCCCTTTGCTGAGCAGAAAGCTTTTAGTTTAATGTAGTTCTACTTGTTTATATTTATTTATGTACTCTAAGCTTTTGCTGTGATATCTGAAAAATCATTACACAGGCCAAAGTAATGAAGAATTTATCGTATTTTCTTTTCCAAATGTTTTATGGCTTCAGATCTTACATTCATGTGTTTTATTTATTTTGAAGCAATTTTTAGCTGGTAGAAATATGGTCTAAATTCATACTTTAGTATGTATATGGCAATTTAGTTTTCTGAGCCCTAATTACTTAAAGGATTCTATGTTCCCAATCCACTTAGGACTCTTGTAAAACAGTAGTTAAATCCATGTATGTTTGGATTTATTTCTATTCCATTCTATGAGTCTATGTTACACTTTTGATGTCAATAACTCTTTCAGTTGTGAAAGCTTTGAAATTTAATTATAAATCAAAAAATGTGATCACGTTGCTTTTCCTTTTTCAGTTTTGTTTGTTGTGATCTGGGTTTTATTGTTTCTATTCATATAAATTTTGGGATTGTGTTTCCTACTTCTGTGGGAATTGAATTGAATCTGTATATTGATTTGTGCAGTATAAACCTTTAAAACATGTTAGTTTTTCTACCTTTCATTTGCTTGTTCCTTTAATTTATACTGATGAGGGTTTTGTTGTTCTATGTGTACAAATTGTGCACACCTTGTTACAGCCTATTGTAAGTGTTTTTTCAGATGTATCTCTTGTAAAGTCTATACTTTCCTATATGATTTTGTTTATGTAACTCTTGTTCCTTTCTTCCTCATCTGTTTATTTTCCTGCAGTACTGAAATTTGGCTTCTTTCTCTTTTAATGCATTAGCTGTAATATTTTACTTCATGATTACCATGAGGCTTACATAAATACTTCAGTTACTTTGAGATATTAGCAACTTAAATTTAGTTAATAAAAATATTCTGGAGTTGAATCTTCCCTCCTTACAAATGTTTGTGTTGTCATAGTTTTCATTTTTTATATGTTATTCTTTACTTATTGTAGTTCCAGTGTTTTTTGACCATTTGAATTTAATCTTCATACTAAAGTTTTGAAAGATTTACCCACCATCATTATAGTACAGAGAGAGTCTGGATTTCATCATGAGTTTACTACTGCAGGAGAGTTTTATAATTGTATGTTTTCATGATAGTAATCATTATTTTTTAAAAAAACTTTATTGTAATGCTGCTGTTCAGAGGGGTTACAGTTATATAAGTCAGGGAATGATTGCATTTCTTTTTGAAATATGTCAGCCCCTCCTTCATTTTCTTCCAGAGTCACTATCCTACTTTCATCTGCAGCTCTCTTGTAAGGCAAGTCTAGTGATGTTGAATTTCCTCAGTTTTACTTGTCTGGGAAAGACTTTATTGCTTATGCTTATTTACTTCTTTTCTTTCTATTTTTTATTATATTTAAGTGCTTGTACAAAGGAGTTGCCATTTAACAAAGCAGCTTATGAATAAAATGCATCTTAATCAGTGTCACCTATTTCAGTGTTCTGGTCCATCCCTCCCCTACCTACTCTTTCTCCCATTCTTCTCGCCATTCCTCTCCCATAGTTTGGCTGGGTATACTTGTTTAGTAGGCAGATTTTCTTTTCATGAAGCACTCTGAATATATCATATTATTATTATTTTTTTTAAATTTTATTTTATTTTATTTGAGAACATACTGTACAGAGGGGTTACAATTACATGGTCAGGATAATGCATACATTTCTTACCAAGCATTGCAGCCTCCTCCTTTGTTTACCCTTCACCTCCCTTCCCAGCCTCCCCCCTCCCCCCCACCCAATCATACCCCCCCCGACATTGTAAAGCTGGTTTTGACATGACATTTTGTACTTCTCATATGTCATATTATTTTATTCCAAGGTTCCTATGAAGAAATCCAATGATGATCATATATCTCTTCATATATGAGTTGATGTTTTTTACTTACTAACTTTAGACATTTAGGTTATACTTTTGCCTGGTTCTATCCTCTTAGAGGAAATTCTTTGGATTGATGTCTTAGATACTTCTGAGCTTCTGTATCTCTCCACAGACACAGGAAATATTCAATGGTTAATTTGTTATATAAGTTTCCTATATATTTTCCCAACTTTTTACCTTCTGGAACTCTTATAGTACAAGTATTTATTGTTTACTCCTGTTGACTTTTCATTCTTTCTATTTCACTTTGATTAACTTGGAAAGATTTGCTTTTAAGTTCAGATATTCTTTCTTCTACTTGATCCAAACTGTTATTGAGGGTCTCAGTTGTATCTTTTTTATTTTGTTGTTTTTTTTCTTTTCAAATATTTCTTTATTGAGATTAAGTGATATACAAACTTCACAATACTGGGCATAGTTATACTTGGCTAAAGTCGCAAACACCTTTTAATCTTCATAATGATAGTCATCATTATCTACTTAGATTATGAACTCTATGACCTTTAACAATAAAACTATTTCTTAGAGATTGGGTGATTTGTACATCTTTCCTTTTGCTTAGTATCAGCTGTTCCCTGCTTCTCTTTCATTCCCTCCCTCCCATCATCTCCCTTGAGTTGCTTAGTTCACTTTCACCAATGTTCAGTGCAGCTGATGGGCCTCTCTACTGTATTTTTTCACCACTTTCCACTGGATTCTCTGCTCTGCGTCCACCTTCCCTCAGATGTGCATATGTATACACCATCTATGAGGTAAAGAATAGAGAGTAATGTGAAAACAATAGGACAAATTAAGAAGAAGTCCTTTGTTTCTTTATCTTTAAGGTTCTTTTCATTATGCATATTATTTTATATATAAATGAAGAGATGCTTGGGTATTATAACTTGGTGCTTTTCTCCTGAGACTATCCTCTTTTGGTCTCACTGTGTATGGGTAAAATTAGTCCTGTTTACTTTGTCATATCTCATTGCATTTTAAATCTAGTATCCACATATCAGGGACAACACGAACTGTTTGTCGCTCTTAGCTTACCTCTCTCAACATGATTTGTTCTAGTTCCATCCATTTCCCTGCCAATGCCATTATTTTATCCTTTCTAATGGCTGTATAAAATTCCATTGTATATAGGTACCACAGTTTTGGATCCACTCATCTGTGGTGGGGCAATCTGCATTGTTTCCATATCTTAGCTATTGTATACAGTGCAGCAATGAACATGGAAATGTAGGTGTCTTTGTTGTATCCTGGTTTCTGTTGCACAGGGTAGATGCCTAAGAGTGTTATGGCTGTGTTGTAGGATATGTCTAACTTTAGTTTTCTGAGGAACCTCCAGACTGCTTTCCAGAATGGTTGTATTAGTTTACATTCCCACCAGAAGTGCAGTAGGGTTCCTCTTTCTCCACATCCCTGCCAGCATTTCTTGTTGTTTGAATTTAGGATATAGGCTATTTTGACTGGGGTAAGATTTTATCTCAGGGTTCTTTTTATTTGCATTTCCTTTACAGCTAGGGATGATTAACATTTCCTAATGTGTTTCTTTGCCATTTTAACCCCTTCTTGTGAGAAGTCTCTCTTTAGCTCCCTTGCCTATTTAGTGATTTGTTTGTCAGATCTGGGTGGGACTCGTTTCTTGAGTTCCCTGTATAGAATGGATATTAGGTCTTTGATATATTTCTGGCAAATATCTTTTCCCGAATGGTTGGCTGTCTTTCTACTTTGGTAGCTATGTCTTTGGCTGTGCAGAAAATTTTAATTTTAAGGTAGTCCCATTTGTGGAGTCTCTCTCCAATTTGTTATGACCATGGAGCTCTGTTCAGGAAGTTCTTGCCTGTGCCTATAAGTTCTAGTGTCTCTCCTACTCAGTCCTGCAGTAGTTTCAGAGTTTCAGGTTTGATGTTGATTTTTGAGTTGATGTTAGTGCATGGTGACAAGCTGGGATCTACTTTTAGTTTTCTGCATGTGGTTGCCCAGTTTTCCCAGCACCAGTAGATGAAGAGGCTATGTTTCTTCCACTGTTTGTCTTTGGTTTCTTTGTCAAATATCAGCTGACTATAAGTATGTGGTTTTATTTTTGGATCTTCTAACCTATTCCATTGGTCTTTAGGTCTATTTTTGTACCAATACCAAGCTGTTTATGTTATTATAGCTTGAAATCTGGTATCGTGATCCCTCCTGCATTGTTTCTTTTCCTTAGAATTTTTCTGGCTATTCTAGATCTTTTATTGGTCCATATGAATTTTTGGATTGTTTTCTCTATCTCAGTAAAGAACGTCATTGGGATTTTGATGGGAACTATGTTGAATTTGTATATCAATTTTGGTAGTATTGCCATTTTCACAATATTGATTCTACCTATCCATAAAATTGACAGACCTCTTGCAAGAATCACAAAAAAGAAGAGAAGAGGCCCAAATCAATAAGATAAGTGATGCCACAGAAAAATTACAACAAACATCCATGGCATCCAAATGATCATAAAGAACAATTTCCAGAATCCATACTCACTGAAGAAGGAAAACTTAGCAGAAATGGACAAATTTCTAGAGAAATACAAATTGCCCAAACTGAACCAAGAAAATATAAATTAACTAAATAAGCCAATAACTTACAAAGAGATAGAGGAAGCAATCAGAAGTCTTCTAAGTCTTCCAATATGGAAAAACCCAGGCCCAGATGGATTCACCATGGAAT
This sequence comes from Dipodomys spectabilis, assembly GCF_019054845.1. Taxonomy (NCBI): domain Eukaryota; kingdom Metazoa; phylum Chordata; class Mammalia; order Rodentia; family Heteromyidae; genus Dipodomys; species Dipodomys spectabilis. The sequence continues at coordinate 28,341,551 of NW_024870773.1, forward strand.
TCTATAAGACCTTTAAAGGGAAACTAATATCCACATTCCTCAAGTTCTCCTGTGAAATAGAATCAGAGGGAGCAATCCCAAACTCATGAGTGCCAATATCGCACTCATCCCAAAGGCAAGATCCAACAAAAAAAGAGAACTATAGACCAATCTCTCTGATGAGCACAGATGCAAAGCCAACAGAATCCCAGAAAGAAATAAAAAAAAAATCATAAATTGTGACCAAGTAGGCTTCATCCCACAGATACAAGGCTGGTTTAAAGCAATAAATACAAAAATCAGTAAATGTAATTCATCTCATCAATAGAGCCAAGGTCAAGAGCCACATGATTATCTCTATGATGCAAAAAAAGCTCTTAATAAAATGCAACACGCATCAATGTTAAAAGTTCTGGTGAAAAGAGAAATAGAAGCAACATTCTTTCTTTTTTAAATTGAGATTAAGTGATTACATAAATTTCACATATTTCACAGTATTGTGGTACTGTGATACTTACTTAAAGTCACAAATACATTTTAACCTTCACAAGGCAAATTGTCATTATCATGTAAAGTTTGTGAATTCTCTGAGCTTTGACAATACAGTTATTTCTTCCACATTAGGTGATATTTACATTTCTTTCCTTTTACTTAGTGTAAGCTGTTGCCTCTTTCCCTCTCATTCCTCCCTTTCCATTGTTGTTATTGGGTTGCTTAGTTCATTTCCATCTATATCTAGTGCAGCTGATGGGCCCCCTCTGTTCTATGTTTTCCATTTCCCACGGATTCAGTGTTCTCCTCCTAGCTTCCCTAGCTTCCCATACAATATATGTGGTCAAGAACATGGAGTCATTTAGCAATGATATGACAAAATGAGTGGCAGTTCTTTGTTTCTTGGGTCCTGTTTACTTTGTCATATCCCCTTGCATTTTGGCTTTAGCATCCACCTAACCGGGAGACCATGTGCAGTTTGTCTCTTTGCTCTTAGCTTACCTAGTTCCACTCTAGTTCCATCCATTTCCCTGCCAATGCTATTATTTTGTCCTTTCTAATGGCTGCATAATATTCCATTGTATATAGGTACCATACTTTTTGGATCCACTTATCAGTAGTGGAGCATCTGGGTTAGAAGGAACATTCTTTAAAACAATAAAAGTGATATACGACAGACCAACAGCCCATATCATACTAATTGGGGAAAAACTAAAACCAATTCCCCTAAAATCAGGAGCAAGGCAAGGATTCCCACTCTCTACTCTTTGTAAGAATATTTCTGGAATCCTGAGCCAGAGCAATAAGACAAGAAAAGGACATTAAAGGAAGAAGAAATTAAACTATCCCTATTTGCAAATTACATGATCTTATACCTAACTGACCCCCCCCCCCCCCAAAACCCCTCCACTCCCAACCTCCTACAACAAACCACTTTGGCCAAAGTAGCAGGACACAAAATTAACCCACAAAAATCAGTTGCCTTTCTCTACAGTGTATACGCAGAAAGGGAAATCAGGAAAACAACCTTATTTGCAATAACCCCAAAAGAATAAAATATTTAGGAATTAACCTAACCAAAGATGTAAAGGACCTATTCAGTGAAAACTATAAAAATCTAAAGAAAGAAATCTTTTTTATTTTGTTCATTGAGTCATTTGGCATTAGGATTTCCTTTTTTAAGGTTTTATTTATTTTTATTTTAGTGTCAAGATTATGTACAGAGGGGTTACAGTTACATAAGTAAGGTAGTGAGTACATTTCTTGTCGAATTTGTTACCCTGTCCCTCATTTTTCTCCTCCTTTCCTTCCCCTATAACCTCCCTACAGTTGTATAGATAATTTCCTACATATTGTCTTGTGAGAATTGCTGTTGCATTGGCTCCCCCTTTGTCTTTTGTCTCACCATTTTTCCCCTTTCCCTTCCCTACTTCAATAAATGTATATACAATACTCAGGGTACCTATAGCAAATATAGTGACAACAGGGGATAAACCATAGGGGAAATAACACCTCCCCATTTATAAGGAAATGGAAAGACTTGGAAAAAAATCTTAAGTGAAGTAAGCCAGACCCAAAGAAACATAGGTCCCATGGTTTCCCTCAAATTTAATAACTAGTATATGTCTAGGATATTCCTAGCAGATGAACAGAATAGCTCAATAGCTATGTACATATGACCATATAAGATGATGCTAAGCAAAATGAACTATAAGACATGGACATAAGAGCTTTTTCTTTATTGTTGTTTTTCATGTACTATGTGGTTTCTTGTTTCATTTGTTTGTTTTTTCCCATATAGTATTAGAATTTCTATTTGGTTCTTTTTATTTTATTTGCCCTCTCATTAAGTTTATATTTTGATTACAAAGGTTTTTTTTCTGGCTTCTTTGAATTACCTATTATATTTTTTGCATCTCACTGGATTCCTTTAAAATTATTTTGAAATCCTTTCTGGCAGTTTATAAATTTATACTCTATGGTATCAATAGTGTCAGTGCTGAAGAATTATTGTGCTCCTTTGGTGATAATACTTTTTTGCTTTTCCATGTTGCTTATGTGTCCATACGTCAATATTGGTACATCTGATAGAACAGCCATCTATTCCAATTTCATAGAATGGCTTTAGTAGGCTCTCAAGGTATTGGGTGCATAATGTATGTAGATCTGCCTGCCTTAATATAGTAGTTCACTCTGCATGTCTTGAGCTGAAAACCATATAACTGAGGCCTGCAGGTGATTTAGGCTGCTGAGTCACTGGTAGTGAAAAGGTCAATTGTCAGGATTTTGCGTGGGTTTTATGCATCACCTGTTCTCATTTTTCCTCACAAGGGAGACATGGTCTGAAATGAGCCAGACAATTGCAGTGGTGCTGTATTCTTGAGCACATGGAGTAATTTGTGGGTCTAGGGCTGGAAGCTCAGTGTCATTTTAACCATTGCAGCAATGTTATATGGGTGCAGATTTACTCTCTTAGACACAAATGAATACAAATCTCTTATCATACCAAGGACTATGACTATGTACTAAGGCAAAGTGTGTAAGAACAGATATAGCTCTGAATCTGATACCAGTGCTCAGGCCACAGCACTAGCATCAATATAGAGATAGAAAAATATTGAAGAAACTTAGACCTTTTGGAGCAAAAGGCAATTTCATTAGCTACTCTAGACACTATTGAGGGGATAGTGAATTGATTATGAATTGACTCAGTAGTGGTCTAGGCAATTTGAGGCTAATTGCTATCATTGCAAGAAATGGTTGGGGAACAGTTGTGTTAAGAATTAAAGATCAAGGAACAGTGTGATGCTGGTTTCACTTCCCAGGGCACTGGTGCACCTTTGTATCCCAACTCTATTCTGTAAGGCTGATCTAGATCCAAGAAGGTAGGGCATTGTGGCTATGGCCAAGAGAGTTAGGTGAAAAATGTTGTAATGATGATAGATTCTCAGGAGTGGAGAGAAGCAGTAACTATTGGCTACCAGAGAAGTAGCTTTGGTTTCAGAATGATGACACAATACATCAGTAGCTTGAGCCATGGTGGATGGGGTGTAATGTAGACTCTTCTCAAGTAATGCACCATGTGAACAGTCAGCTCCATAAACTGAATTCAAATTCTATGCAGATATTTACAGAAGCTTAAAGCTTCCTCATCACCATTTGTCTACCAAGAGATATTCCTTCAGGTTCTGAATTGATTGCAATTGACAAGAATAGATAGAAGCAGAGAATTTTAATTCCTTTTGTGCTGGGACCAGCCTCAGATTCTGTGTTTAATAGTTTTGCAATTCTTTTGTCTATTCCTTAGTGCACTCTTTTAGATACTTGAGCTGAAATGATCCTGTCTGGAAGTGAGGAACATCCAGAAATAAAGCGAAAGCAAAAAGCCACCAACAGGATATATGATCATGAGACACAAGAGTCAGTTGAAAAGCTTTTACTAGGAAAAGCTGGACAAACAATTTTTCATGTATGAAATATACAGATAAACTCACAGTAAGTGTTCTGAAAAACTGTGAGGTCTTCCAAGGTCTGCAATCAAATAAGAATCTTACCAATTGTACAAAAAAGTGGAAAGGTTTACTGACTCAGAATCTATTGTGCCACTTCTATTCTGAGTAAAGCATGGTCTTAATTACACTGGACACCAAAGCAATACTACTTTTCATTAAAATTTAGTAACAATTTATTTCTTTTGATCTTTATGCTTTATATATGAGAAAATACCAGTCAGACAAATTTTCTTTGTGATTTCTTTCAGATATATTTGTAACAACCCAAATTAATATTCCATGATAAATTTCATTCAAATGCAGTATAAACTGCTCAGTTCCATTAGGTATATATTTCTTTAAAAAATAAAGATAGCATTTAGGAGGTCAGTAGGATCATGTACCAAAATAGAAATGTATTGCAAGGACTTCATCTCTTAGTTTTTCAAGATGCTGAATTTTTGACAGCATATGCTTTTGTTCTACCAAATTTGAAGTCTTTTGGTATGCTGTAAGTATTGTGGTTCATTAATATTTTTGAAACTATATATGTGTGTGTGTGTGTGTGTGTGTGTGTGTGTGTGTGTGTGTGTGTGTGTGTGTGTGTTCCCTAAGTTTGTATCAAGTATCCTTTATGAAATTTGAAGGGAGATTTGTAAACTTATAATCTTTTGCAATTTTTTTTCTCAAAGGATATTTCAAAACTATTAAAAAATGAAAATAAGCAAACACAAACCAAACGGACAGCGAAGAACCCAGCATATGCCCAGCTGAGTGTTAAAGTGTTTTTTTGTAAGGAATTAAGTGGGTTCATAGACAAAAATATGAATCATATATTGCTAACCAATTCACCTTAGATCTTGTTTATACCCAGCTTTTACTTTTCATCATTCTACAAGTTCTTACTAACAAGCTCTCTAATTCAGTCTATTTTCTGGTTCTTTCCAAGTATATATGTATACCAGGATTAGTGCATACAGAGATTTGTTTATACTTTTCTAGGTATGTTTATTGTTTATTGCTTATTTTGTTTTTTGTTGGTCATGGGCTTGAACTCTGGGCCTGGGTGCTGTCCCTCAGCTTTCAGCTCCAAGGCGAGCACTCTATCACTTGATAAGAGTCTCATGGACTTTCCTGCCTTGGCTGGTTTTTGAACCACAATTCAAATATACATTTAATGGTTAGTGAAAAAAATAGTCAAAAGCGAGCAATGAATAAATTGAAAGCTAGAACCAGGTTAAAACAAATATTAGACTTCTTCAAATAAATAGCAGTGTTTCAGCCAAATATCAAAAATAACAAAAAGGTGCAAATAAACAGAAAGAGAAAAAAGAAACTAAAAATGTGAATCAGAAGAAAAATTTTGCTTACTTTATATATTATAAAAATGATTTGCATGATTATATTTGCCTTTATTTTAAAAGCCATACGGGAATATCAAAAAAAGAATAAGCCATATGATTGGCATTTTGAATCTTTGGCTAGAACATTAACATGTGTATAGTTTCATGAGAATGAAGCACCATGGTGGTTCATACTTAAACACTGTTTTTTCTTATTTTCTCACTTATTTCAGATTTAGTATTTTTTTTCCATCATGGTCTTGCTGGAAATGTTTGCACTTACTCTCATACATTGGTGGAGGATGTTGTGTCTTGACAGACTCTGAAATTATAGTTGTAGCTGGAGAAATGAATACTGTACTTTCTTGCCAATAATCTTAAAAATAAACTGAAAATGATGACTTGGTCATGAGTTTTAGGTCCTGATGCCAAATTTCAGCAACAAAGCCAATTGTGGAGCCAATTTCTAAACCTCTGAAAATTGGGGTCAATGGAAGGACAAGAAATGTTTTAATCCATTCAATGAAAGTTACATATACAGAGTGAAATGTGAAAGTTTTCATTTGTTTATCTTCCTACAAGAAATGATATATATATTTAAAACAATTACTCATGTAAATGGTTTTGAAATGGTTGAACAATTTGATACTGTTAACAACATATTCCTCAAATCTATAAAAATGTGTTGAAAATGAAGCTAACTTCTTTAGGCATATGTAAATAATCAATTTTTTATTGGAATTTAAAAACTTAAAGGTGCATTTAATAAATGCTAAACAAATAAATGTTAAAATGAATATTCAATATCTAGCTCCTTAATCCTACCAATAGCATTTAATTGTACTTAGTTGATTATTCATTTTCTATCCATCAATCATTACACTTGAGATTTAAGGAGACTGATACAATTTACAGATATCAATATTTTTCCCCTCAATACTATTTAGAAGATTTCCATAATTGTTTGCAGATAATTGTTTTTTTTTCTTTTAAGTTTAAATTAGCATATAGTGAAATGCACAAATCTTAAAAGCATAATTTTTTGAGTTTTAACAAAAGCATATATCTTAACCCTAACAAAGGATATTAATATTATTATAGATAATTCTATTATTCCTTCACAATTTTAAATTAATACGCTTTTTAAGTAAACATTTCATATTGAGAGACCATAATTCTTCTCCTACAAATTTACTTGCTTTTTTTGTTTTACTCCTCAATAGAATTTTATTTTACAATTCTATTTGTCAGAAAGTACACAAAAAAGAAAATGATAACATAGTGAATTGTACAATAATAATCAAGATTCATATGCTAAAATATGAAATCTGTGGCTCAGATCTTTTACATCTACATCTTTAATCCAATTTAAGTTGATTTTTATACATTTTTATTGTAAAAATACTGTACAGAGGAGTTACAGTTACATGAGCAAGGTAATGAGTACATTTCCTATCAAGAATTGTTACCTCCTCCTTTGTTTTTCCCTTACCATCCCTTCCCTCCCACCTCTACAACTACACTCTCCCGCCTAAATTGTAAAGTTCGTTTTTCAACATAGTGTCTTGTCCATGTTATTGTTACAATGGGTCAACCTGTATCCCTATTTAAGCATTTGTTAAAATAGCAATTCAAAAAGAATTTTTACTAATTCAGTAAATAAGAGTAGGTATGCTTGAAGGACAGGTTAAATAAGCAAATCAATTTGCTCCACTGGTTAAAAGTAGAGAAAATGGAAATGAAATCAGAACTGAAAGTGTTTACTTTTCACAAAAGAAATGATTTATATCAGGTAATTACCAAAAAAGAATTATCACTGAGGAAAGACTGTGGAGGTGCAGCTGGGGTCTAACTGAGCACTCTCCAAGAAACTACTTTTAGTGTTCCAGCAAAAAGTCCATGGCTAGAGAGGGTCACATCAAGTAGGTTATAATGGTACAGAGATACTGGTCAGAGAGGAAAAATTCAGGCAGCCTGATTGAAAAGACAGAGTTTAGCACACACGGGCACCAGCAGTTGAGATGGCAGACAAACAGAGCTGGGTCATAGGCACCAGGGACAGTGTGCATGGCTTTCCACTCACCTCTTCCTTGAACTGGATGACTAGGAGTGCAAATCTACTTCCTGCTGGGCACAGACAGGTGCAGATCACAGATGTTCTGAAAAATCAAGGGAAGGAAAGAGTACCCCCGAAACACATCTACATTCCTACTCACAGCATAGCTTATGGAACATAGTCCTCTTCTCCCCTCCCGGCAACCTCTGCCAACTGAGAAGAACACCATGTTTGATTCATAGACCCTGCCAGAACAGCTAGCAGACAACTCAGGCCAGAGAAGCAGTGACGGAAGCACCACTTTTCAAGAGAGCAAAGGAATCTGACCAGTGAGAGTTAGCTCCACTGGGGGGAAGGTTGCCCCACTGAGGAGGAAGAAGCTTCTCCTAGGGATGCATAATTTTCCTTACTTTGCAAACTCAGAGATAGGACGCTCTGCCCCTCTGCATGGAACAAAGACATTCCAGGCATAGAAACCTGTTGCTAGTCAGTTAAACCTGAAGTTTAGCTAGCTGCAGGAATTAAAAAGACAAAAGTCTGTAAAATCTTACTGGAAAAAAACAACAACTGGATAGGCTGTAAAAGCCAAGAGGTACTCCAGGCTGGGCCAAAAGAGACTCTGAGGAGCTAGCCTCTTTGGGAAAAGCCATCGATTGCAGACACAGAATTCCACCCACACTCAAGCTCACTTGCAGACTCCAACCTACAGTAACCAGTCACCTCCATCCTGTGTAACACACAAAGCAGATCTCCTCTCCAAAGAAGTTAATCTGAGCAGAGGGACACAAAGACTCCATTGTAAGGCAGAATTTTTTCTGCCTGCTCAAACAAACTGATTTAAGAAACCAACTAACCCAGGAGGAAAATTCACCAGAACAAGGAAATTAAAGGCTCCATCAAGAGGATGGATAGTGGACATTGGAGAGACACAAGATCCCGCAAATATATTTTTACATTTTCTATTTTTTTCTTTATTTTATTCCTCCATTTTCTTCCATTTTCCTTCTTTATTGCTGTTCTGTTTATTCCTGGATACTCAGCCTGCAGTAATTAATAGACTACCCAACTGATCATAAACAAGGCCATACTGAAGCCAGTAGCACAACTATGTTCATTGAAGCATTACTTACCAGAGCTAAGTATGAAACCAACCCAGATGACCCTCAGTAGATGAATGGATCAAGAAAATGTGGTATGTGTATCCAATGGAATTCTATTCTATCAGAAAGAATGATATTGCCCCATTCGTAAGGAAATAGAAAGATTTGGGGGAAAAAATCATACTAAGTGAAATATGCCAGACTCAAAGAAACATAGGCTCCATGTTTTCCCCCATTTGTAATAATTAGCACATGTCTAGGGTAGTCCTAGCAGAGACTCACAATAGATCAATAGCTATGTACATATGACCATATAAAATGATGCTAATGGAAATGAACTCCAAATTATGGAAACAAGAGTTTCTTTTTTTGATCACTGTGTGAAATTATTTCTTTTTTGTTTCATTTTCCCCCTTGGTTTATACCATGTTGTCACTGTTTTATTTTTAATTTTGATACCCTTTGTCTTGTATATATGTTTATCTGATTTGGGTAAAGGAAAGGGAATAACAAAATGATGAGACAAGGGACAAAGGGTGAACCAAAGCAATAGAGATACAGGACATTATGTTGGAAATGAACTTTATAGCCTTGGGGGGAGGAGAGCTGGGGGTGAGGGAAAGTGGGAAAAAACAAGGGAGATGGTAACAATATTGGACAAGAAATGTTCTCATTGCTTATGTAGTTGCAAATCCTCTATACATCACCCGTGCAATAAAAGAGAAGAAAAAATAAAAATAAATAAATAAATACTCATTTTCCCCCTTCAGCCTTTATTATACTTAAAAAAAAGAAAATACTGGTTATTCATGAAAAGTTACATTTCATTGGTCTTTGCCAATTAATGCAGTATTGAAACAATTCTTTCTTGACTTTGTCGTGGATAATACTATATCAACAGTCACTCAGTATTTTAAAATTTAATATAATGCAATAGTCATTAACCATATATATACTTCAAAATCAAGACAAATGCTCAAAATGTGACAATAAACAGAAATTCAGTCACTTGTTAGTAAGAATTTGGGTTTTTTACTTAATAAAAATTGAAATACCATACTAAATGAAAATCAAGTTTACAAATTTTATTCAATCTAAACTTAAACTATTGGCTCACACATATAATTCTAGATACTCAAAAAGCTTAGATCTGAGGATCACAGTTTGCACCTAGTCAGGCAGGAAGGTCTGGGAGACATTTATTTCCCATTCAGCACTTTGGCTCAAACTTCTAAAACACTAGCCTTGTGCAAAAATGATCAAGGACTGTGAAGAGGCCCGAGTTCAAGTTCTGTGAGTGACAAACAAAACCTCCAAATTGTATTCAATCTATTCAAGCTTAGTAACGGTTGGTTAAGTTTTCTAGGCTTGAGAATTCTTAGCCAATTTTTCCTAATTCCTCGTTCTCTAGAATTATAAATACGAGTTTATCAAGACAATATACCAATGCTTTTAAACTAATTGGATTTCCTTTAAGAGAAATACTCAATCTTCATATGTGTAAAGCATGGTTTAAAGAACAAAAATTTTCACATTGAAATTCCCTGGATTTGTAGACAACTAAGAAATTTTAATAGACATTTATTCCTCAACTCTCAAATTCTGTATCACTTAACTACAGATATTTAATCCCTGTTCTTGTAATTATACCAAATGTTTATACAAATACTATAAACCACCATTCAATTTTCCTTGGACTTAGTATTAAAACAATTACTCACTGGCCTTGCAGAAAGAGACTATTCGGGCAGAAACACATAAATCTGGGTATTAGTTTTTCCTGGCAATAGGAGATGACCTGGAATAAAAAAAGAAAAACTTTTTTCCTTAAAACAAAGTTCTATAACAGCCTCTTTTTATTAACTACTACTGTATATTCTATTTTTTTTTTTTGGGGATCCGGTTGTGGGGCCTGAACTCTGGGCCTGGGCGCTGTCCCTCAGCTCTTCAGCTCAAGGCTAGCACTCCACCACTTGAGCCACAGCGCCATTTCTGGCTTTTGTCTTTTTTCTTATGTGGTGCTGAGGAATCGAACCCAGGGCCTCAGGCATGCAAGGCAAGCACTCTACCACTGAGCCACCTTCCCAGCCCTGAATATTCTATTTTTTTAATTCAACATCTAGTATAATTATTATGCTGACACAATTTAAATGTCGGTTGTGGGGCTTGGACTCTGGGCCTGGGTACTGTACTTCAGCTCTTCAGTTCAAGGCTCTACCACTTGAACCACAGTACCACTTCCAGCTTTTTCTATTTATGTGGTGCTGAGGAATGGAACCCAGGGCCTCATGCACATGAGGCAAACACTCTACCACTAAGCCACCTTTCCAGCCTGATTTGCATTTCTTTTATGGCCAGACATGAACATTTCCTCATATGTCTATTGGCCACTCTCATTTCTTCTTTGGGGAAGTGTCTCTTTAAATCTTTACTTCATTTCTTAAAGGGTTGTTTTTTCTTTGATGATTTGTTTGTGGGGGATTAAGTTTTTGAGCGTTAAGCATATTTTAGATTTGAGGCCCTTGTCTGTTTTATATAGTAAAGATCTTCCAATCCGTGGGCTTTCTATTTATGTTGCTAGCTATGTCCTTTACTATGCAGAAGTTCTGAAGTTTAATGAAATACTGTTATCCAGACTTTCTTTGATTTGTTGTATTTCTGAATCTTTACTTAGGAAGTTTCAACCTGTACCAATGAGGCCTAGTGATTTGCCTATCCCTTCTTGTAATATTTTCACAATGCAGGGAGTGGTTTCAATTATTCTGACTTTGTACAGATTTGTTTTGTGATCTAAAATATGATCTATTTTGGAGATTTAGGAAGGAGATTAGAAGGTAACAAAAGGATAGGAAACATATTTACAGTGAACTTTCTCAGCTGCTGAGAAGAATGTATATTCTGAAATATTTTGTTGATTTCTGTTAAGTCTTGTTATTCAAGGCAATTATTAAGTTTTGAGATTTCTCTCTTGAATTTTTGCTGGAATCCAGACATGACAGTGTTGTGTTGAAGTCACAATGAATGTATTTGAATCTATGTGTGTATTTGGGTTCAGTAATATTTGTTTAATGAAGTTAGGTCCACTGCAATTGGTATATAGATATTTAGAATTGTATTATTTTCATGTATGAGAGATTCCTTTATTAGTATGTATGTCCTTCTTTGTCTCTTTGTCTCTTCTAATTTTTTTTTTTTTGGTCAGTCGTGGGGCTTGAACTCTGGGCTTGGGCGCTGTCCCTGCGCTCTTAAGTTCAAGACGAGCACTCTACCACTTGAGCAACAGCGCCATTTCAGTTTTTTCTAGTTGTTTATTGGAGATAAGAGTCTCATGGACTTTCCTGCCTGGGCTGGCTTTGAACAGCAATCCTCAGATCTCAGCCTCCTGAGTAGCTAGGATTACAGGCGTGAGCCACCAGCACCCGGCCGTCTCTTCTAATTTTAATTTGAAGTCTATTTCATCTGATATTAGTACTGCTACTCCAGCCTGTTTATGGTGGCTGTTGGCTTGAAAGATTTTAATCCACCCTTTCACTTTCAGAAGAGGTTTGTTTTTGTGGGCAAGGTGTGTCTCTTAAAGACAACAGATAGATGGATCTTGCTTTTGTTCCAATGAGTCAATCTATGTCATTTAATTGAATAGTTAAGTCCATTAATATTGAGAATTCAGACTGAGAAGTGTTTGGTAGTTCCTGCTATGTAATCCACATTTTTAGAGGCTATGCTTCCTGGTTTCTTACTATATTTATCTGGTTTTCTGGTAAGGGCCATTTCTCTGCCACTATCATATTCTTGTTGGTTTTCTTTTCTTTTCTTTCTTTTTTTTTTTTTTTTTTTTTGGGTCCAGTCGTGGGGCCTGAACTCTGGGCCTGGACGCTGTCCCTCAGCCATTCAGCTCAAGGCTAGCGCTCTACCACTTAAGCCACAGTGCCACTTCCGGCTTTTTTCTTTTTTCTTATGTGGTGCTGAGGAATCAAACCCAGGGCCTCGAGCATGCAAGGCAAGCACTCTACCACTGAGCCACCTTCCCAGCCCTCTTGTTGGTTTTCTATACATTGGATGTCTAAGTATTTGCTGTAGTTCTGTTTTTGTGGTGATCAATTTTTTCAATTTTCCCAGTAATGGAAACTTTTTATTTGCTCATAGGTTATGAAGGAGAGCTTTGCAGATTATAATCTTCTTGGTTGGTAGTTGTTTGCTTTTAAGATGTGGCATACCTCATTCTAGCCTCTCTCTCTCTTTCTCTCTCTTTCATGGTGTTGGCTGAGAAATCTGTAGTTATTCTGACTGATTTTCCTTTATAAGTAGTTAATCCTGTATCTCTGTAACAGTTTTAAGGTCCCCTTCCTTAGTCTCTATTAATTCTGTGAAAATTACAATTTGATGGTACAAAGTTCTTTTCTGGTCTGGTCTGTTTGTTGCTTTAAAGGCCTTTTGTTTTTGAATGGGCCTATCCTTTGGGATATTTGGAAAGTTCACTGTAAATATGTTTCCTATCCTTTTGTTACCTTCTAATCTCCTTCCTAAATACTTATAAGTCTTAAATTCAGTCTTCTGATTTAGCTCTGAAATTCCTGCATTTTCCTTTCTTGTTTCTTGGACTTGATCTGAAACATTGTCTCCTCCATCTCTATAATATTTAATCTATCTTCAGTTCCTGAGACTATCTTTTATGTCATTTATTCTTCTGTCAAGACTTTCTACTTCGTTTTATATTTTCCTGCCTTCTAACTGACCTAAGACCCTTTTAGGTCTTAGTAGACTTCTTTATTTCCTTTCCTTGATTTATCCTCTCTGATATCCTTTAGCTGAGTGACTATTGTTTTCACTGGACTCCCTTTCCTTCTCTTGGAATTTATTGAATTTTTGTTTGTGGACTCCTTGAATTCATCTAATAATCTTTGGTTAGTCTCATCACAGAAGCATAGCCTTATGTAGGCCTTGGATCTTTTCATTAATTATATTTATCAGAAGTATTTGTAAGCATTTTGATAACTGTAGGTCCTTCTGTGTCTGTTATATTGCCTGGTTATTTTGTGTGGGAGTTGAGGTTCCTTTACTTGCCATTTATCTTTCATTGGTTTGTTCTGTCCATTTGGAGACAAAGGCACTCAAATCTAAAACCACAAGACACAATGTAAAGTAAAAAACCAACACAGAGAACTAAAATTACAGAGGCTTTAAATCAGTTTTTTAATGATAGAAATTCCCTTGTCTAAATAGTTCTTCATTTTTGTTTGCTGAGGGATATTGTGGTCCAGAAAAGGAGATTATATATAGTTGTAGGCAGTTAGCAACTGTGTTATAAGGGTCAGGTAACAAAACCAACCAAAATGATAACAGGATGAGCAAACTAAACAGTATCCAAAATGGACACAAATACAGTCAAACAGACAAACAATAAGGGAACAGAAGAATACAGAAAGGAAAGAAAAAGGCAAGGACTAAAATAAATGAAAACAAATAAAAATAAAATTACAAGGTATAGAAAGAAAAATAAAAGGAGAAAAATGAAAGAACAAAGAAAAGAGAGTAAAAAGGAGAAAAAAACTGAAACTAAAAACTAAAACTGAAAGTCTCTAAAATCTCACTTAAAAAAACCCCAGAAAGGCCTTAA